>NW_027254467.1:30000-1230000 GCF_044704955.1 Pristiophorus japonicus | reverse complement strand
TTCTACACTCACTGGCTCCCCTCGCCTGAAGGTACTGACTCTGTCTGGGTTCAGTTCTGCACTCACTGGTTCCCCTCTCCTGAAGGTGCTGACTCTGGCTGGGTTGAGTTCTACACTCACTGGTTCCCCTCCCCTGAAGGTACTGACTCTGGCTGGGTTTAGTTCTACACTCACTGGTTCCCCTCCCCTGAAGGTACTGACTCTGTCTGGGTTCAGTTCTACACGCACTGGTTCTCCCCCCCTGAAGGTGCTGACTCTGGCTGCGTTCAGTTCTACACTCACTGGTTGCCCTCCCCTGCAGGTGCTGACTCTGTCTGGGATCAGTTCTACACTCACTGGTTCCCCTCCCCTGAAGGTCATGACTCTGGCTGAGTTCAGTTCGACATTCACTGGTTCCCCTCCCCTGAAGGAACTGACTCTAGCTGGGTTCAGTTCTACACTCACTGGTTCCCCTGCCCTGAAGGTACTGACTCTGGCTGGTTTCAGTTCTACACTCACTGGTTCCCCTCCCCTGAAGGTACTGACTCTGGCTGGGTTCAGTTCTACACTCACTGGTTCCCCACCCCTGAAGATGCTGACTTTGTCTGGGTTCAGTTCTACACTCACTGGTTCCCCTGCCCTGAAGTTACTGACTCTGGCTGGGTTCAGTTCCACACTCACTGGTTCCCCTCCTCTGAAGGTGCTGACTCTGTCTGGGTTCAGTTCTACACTCACTGGTTCCCCTGCCCTGAAAGTGCTGACTCTGGCTGGGTTCAGTTCTACACTCACTGGTTCCCCTCCCCTGAAGGTACTGACTCTGGCTGGGTACAGTTCTACACTCACTGGTTCCCCTCCCCTGAAGGTGCTGACTCTGGCAGGGTTCAGTTCTACACTCACTGGTTCCCCTCCCCTGAAGGTGCTGACTCTGGCTGGGTTCAGTTCTACACTCACTGGTTCCCCTCCCATGAATGAATTGTCTCTGGCTGGGTTTAGTTCTACACTCACTGGTTCCCCTCCCCTGAAGTTACTGACTCTGGCTGGGTTCAGTTCTGCACTCACTGGTTCCCCTCGCCTGAAGGTACTGACTCTGTCTGGGTTCAGTTCTACACTCACTGGTTCCCCTCTCCTGAAGGTGCTGACTCTGGCTGGGTTTAGTTCTACACTCACTGGTTCCCCACCCCTGAAGGTGCTGACTCTGGCTGGGTTTAGTTCTACACTCACTGGTTCCCCTCCCCTGAAGGTACTGACTCTGTCTGGGTTCAGTTCTACACGCACTGGTTCTCCTCCCCTGAAGGTACTGACTCTGGCTGTGTACAGTTCTACACTCACTGGTTCCCCTCCCCTGAAGGTGCTGATTCTGGCTGGGTTCAGTTCTACACTCACTGGTTCCCCTCCCCTGAAGGTACTGACTCTGGCTGGGTTCAGTTCTGTACTCACTGGTTCCCCTCCCCTGAAGGTACTGACTCTGGCTGGGTTCAGTTCCACACTCACTAGTTCCCCTCCCCTGAAGGTGCTGACTCTGTCTGGGTTCAGTTCTACACTCACTGGTTCCCCTGCCCTGAAGGTGCTGACTCTGGCTGGGTTCAGTTCTACACTAACTGGTTCCCCTCCACTGAAGGTGCTGACTCTGGCTGGGTACAGTTCTACACTCACTGGTTCCCCTGCCCTGAAGGTGCTGACTCTGGCAGGGTTCAGTTCTACACTCACTGGTTCCCCTCCCCTGAAGGTACTGACTCTGGCTGGGTACAGTTCTACACTCACTGGTTCACCTCCCCTGAAGGTGCTGACTCTGGCTGGGTTCAGTTCTACACTCACTGGTTCTTCTCCCCTGAATGAATTGTCTCTGGCTGGGTTTAGTTCTACACTCACTGGTTCCCCTCCCCTGAAGTTACTGACACTGGCTGGGTTCAGTTCTGCACTCACTGGTTCCCCTCTCCTGAAGGTACTGACTCTGGCTGGGTTGAGTTCTACACTCACTGGTTCCCCTCCCCTGAAGGTACTGACTCTGTCTGGGTTTAGTTCTACACTCACTGGTTCCCCTCCCCTGAAGGTACTGACTCTGTCTGGGTTCAGTTCTACACGCACTGGTTCTCCTCCCCTGAAGGTGCTGACTCTGGCTGCGTTCAGTTCTACACTCACTGGTTCCCCTCACCTGAAGGTGCTGACTCTGTCTGGGTTCAGTTCTACATTCACTGGTTCCCCTGCCCTGAAGATACTGACTCTGGCTGGGTTCAGTTCTACACTCACTGGTTCTCCTCCCCTGAAGGTACTGACTCTGGCTGGGTTCAGTTCTACACTCACTGGTTCCCCTCCCCCGAAGGTAATGACTCTGGCTGGGTTCAGTTCTACACTCACTGGTACCCCTCCCCTGAAGTTACTGACTCTGGCTGGGTTCAGTTCCACACTCACTCGTTCCCCTCCCCTGAAATTGCTGAATCTAGCTGGGTTCAGTTCTACACTCACTGGTTCACCTCCCCTGAAGGTACTGATTCTGTCTGGGTTTAGTTCTACACTCACTGGTTCCCCTCCCCTGAAGGTGCTGACTCTGGCTGGGTTCAGTTCTACACTCACTGGTTCCCCTCCCCTGAAGGTACTGACTCTGTCTGGGTTCAGTTCTACACTCACTGGTTCCCCTGCCCTGAAGGTGCTGACTCTGGCTGGGTTCAGTTCTACAGTCACTGGTTCCCCTCCCCTGAAGGTGCTGACTCTGGCTGGGTTCAGTTCTACATTCACTGGTTCCCCTCGCCTGAAGGTACTGACTCTGGCTGTATACAGTTCTACACTCACTGGTTCCCCTCCCCTGAAGGTGCTGACTCTGGCTGCGTTCAGTTCTACACTCACTGGTTCCCCTCCCCTGAAGGTACTGACTATGGCTGGGTTCTGTTCTGTACTCACTGGTTCCCCTCCCCTCCCCTGAAGGTACTGACTCTGGCTGGGTTTAGTTCTAAACTCACTGGTTTCCCTCCCCTGAAGTTACTGACTCTGGCTGGGTTCAGTTCTGCACTCACTGGTTCCCCTCGCCTGAAGGTACTGACTCTGGCTGGGTTTAGTTCTACACTCACTGGTTCTCCTCCCCTGAAGGTGCTGACTCTGGCTGGGTTCAGTTCTACACTCACTGGTTCCCCTCCCCTGAAGGTACTGACTCTGGCTGGGTTCTGTTCTACATTCACTGGTTCCCCTACCCTGAAGGTACTGACTCTGGCTGGGTTCAGTTCTACACTCACTGGTTCCCCTACCCTGAAGGTACTGATTCTGGCATTGTTCAGTTCCACATTCCCTGGTTCCCCTCCCCTGAAGGTACTGACTCAGGCTGGGTTCAGTTCTACACTCACTGGTTCCCCTCCCCTGAAGGTGCTGACTCTGTTTGGGTTCAGTTCTACAATCACTGGTTCCCCACCCCTGAAGGTACTGACTCTGGCTGGGTTCAGTTCTACACTCACTGGTTCCCTTCCCCTGAAGGTGCTGACTCTGGCTGGGTTCAGTTCGACAGTCACTGGTTCCCCTCGCCTTAAGGTACTGACTCTGGCTGGGTTCAGTTCTACACTCACTGGTTCCCCTCCCCCGAAGGTAATGACTCTGGCTGGGTTCAGTTCTACACTCACTGGTACTCCTCCCCTGAAGTTACTGACTCTGGCTGGGTTCAGTTCTACACTCACTGGTTCCCCTCCCCTGAAGGTGCTGACTCTAGCTGGGTGCAGTTCTACACTCACTGGTTCCCCTCCCCTGAAGGTACTGACTCTGTCTGTGTTCAGTTCTACACTCAGTGGTTCCCCTCCCCTGAAGGTGCTGACTCTGGCTGGGTTCAGTTCTACACTCACTGGTTCCCCTCCCCTGAAGGTACTGACTCTGTCTGGGTTCAGTTCTACACTCACTGGTTCCCCTGCCCTGAAGGTGCTGACTCTGGCTGGGTTCAGTTCTACACTCACTGGTTCCCCTCCCCTGAAGGTACTGACTCTGGCTGGGTGCAGTTCTACACTCACTGGTTCCCCTCCCCTGAAGGTGCTGACTCTGGCTGGGTCCAGTTCTACACTCACTGGTTCCCCTCCACTGAAGGTACTGACTCTGGCTGGGTTCAGTTCTGCACTCACTGGTTCCGCTCCCCTGAATGTACTGTCTCTGGCTGGGTTAAGTTCTACACTCACTGGTTCCCCTCCCCTGAAGTTACTGACTCTGGCTGGGTTCAGTTCTGCACTCACTGGTTCGCCTCGCCTGAAGATACTGACTCTGTCTGGGTTCAGTTCTACACTCACTGGTTCCCCTCCCCTGAAGGTGCTGACTCTGGCTGGGTTTAGTTCTACACTCACTGGTTCCCCTCCCCTGAAGGTACTGAATCTGGATGGGTTTAGTTCTACACTCACTGGTTCCCCTCCCCTGAAGGTACTGACTCTGTCTGGGTTCAGTTCTACACTCACTGGTTCTCCTCCCCTGAAGGTGCTGACTCTGGCTGGGTTCAGTTCTACACTCACTGTTTCCCCTCCCCTGAAGGTACTGACTCTGGCTGGGTTCAGTTCTACACTCACTGGTTCCCTTTTCTGAAGGTACTGATTCTGGCTGGTTTCAGTTCTACACTCACTGGTTCCGCTCCCGTGAAGGTACTGACTCTGGCTGGGTTCAGTTCTACACTCACTGGTTCCCCTCCCCTGAAGGTACTGACTCTGTCTGGGTTCAGTTCTACACGCACTGGTTCTCCTCCCCTGAAGGTGCTGACTCTGGCTGCGTTCAGTTCTACACTCACTGGTTCCCCTCCCCTGAAGGTGCTGACTCTGTCTGGGTTCAGTTCTACATTCACTGGTTCCCCTGCCCTGAAGATACTGACTCTGGCTGGGTTCAGTTCTACACTCACTGGTTCTCCTCCCCTGAAGGTACTGACTCTGGCTGGGTTCAGTTCTACACTCACTGGTTCCCCTCCCCCGAAGGTAATGACTCTGGCTGGGTTCAGTTCTACACTCACTGGTACCCCTCCCCTGAAGTTACTGACTCTGGCTGGGTTCAGTTCTACACTCACTCGTTCCCCTCCCCTGAAATTGCTGAATCTAGCTGGGTTCAGTTCTACACTCACTGGTTCCCCTCCCCTGAAGGTACTGATTCTGTCTGGGTTTAGTTCTACACTCACTGGTTCCCCTCCCCTGAAGGTGCTGACTCTGGCTGGGTTCAGTTCTACACTCACTGGTTCCCCTCCCCTGAAGGTACTGACTCTGTCTGGGTTCAGTTCTACACTCACTGGTTCCCCTGCCCTGAAGCTGCTGACTCTGGCTGGGTTCAGTTCTACACTCACTGGTTCCCCTCCCCTGAAGGTGCTGACTCTGGCTGGGTTCAGTTCTACATTCACTGGTTCCCCTCGCCTGAAGGTACTGACTCTGGCTGTGTACAGTTCTACACTCACTGGTTCCCCTCCCCTGAAGGTGCTGACTCTGGCTGCGTTCAGTTCTACACTCACTGGTTCCCCTCCCCTGAAGGTACTGACTCTGGCTGGGTTCAGTTCTGTACTCACTGGTTCCCCTCCCCTCCCCTGAAGGTACTGACTCTGGCTGGGTTTAGTTCTACACTCACTGGTTTCCCTCCCCTGAAGTTACTGACTCTGGCTGGGTTCAGTTCTGCACTCATTGGTTCCCCTCCCCTGAAGGTACTGACTCTGGCTGGGTTCTGTTCTACATTCACTGGTTCCCCTCCCCTGAAGGTACTGACTCTGGCTGGGTTCAGTTCTACACTCACTGGTTCCCCTACCCTGAAGGTACTGATTCTGGCATTGTTCAGTTCCACATTCACTGGTTCCCCTCCCCTGAAGGTACTGACTCAGGCTGGGTTCAGTTCTACACTCACTGGTTCCCCTCCCCTGAAGGTGCTGACTCTGTTTGGGTTCAGTTCTACAATCACTGGTTCCCCACCCCTAAAGGTACTGACTCTGGCTGGGTTCAGTTCTACACTCACTGGTTCCCTTCCTCTGAAGGTGCTGACTCTGGCTGGGTTCAGTTCGACAGTCACTGGTTCCCCTCGCCTTAAGGTACTGACTCTGGCTGGGTTCAGTTCTACACTCACTGGTTCCCCTCCCCTGAAGGTACTGACTCTGGCTGGGTTCAGTTCTACACTCACTGGTTCCCCTACCCTGAAGGTACTGATTCTGGCATTGTTCAGTTCCACATTCACTGGTTCCCCTCCCCTGAAGGTACTGACTCAGGCTGGGTTCAGTTCTACACTCACTGGTTCCCCTCCCCTGAAGGTGCTGACTCTGTTTGGGTTCAGTTCTACAATCACTGGTTCCCCACCCCTAAAGGTACTGACTCTGGCTGGGTTCAGTTCTACACTCACTGGTTCCCTTCCTCTGAAGGTGCTGACTCTGGCTGGGTTCAGTTCGACAGTCACTGGTTCCCCTCGCCTTAAGGTACTGACTCTGGCTGGGTTCAGTTCTACACTCACTGGTTCCCCTCCCCCGAAGGTAATGACTCTGGCTGGGTTCAGTTCTACACTCACTGGTACTCCTCCCCTGAAGTTACTGACTCTGGCTGGGTTCAGTTCTACACTCACTGGTTCCCCTCCCCTGAAGGTGCTGACTCTAGCTGGGTGCAGTTCTACACTCACTGGTTCCCCTCCCCTGAAGGTACTGACTCTGTCTGTGTTCAGTTCTACACTCAGTGGTTCCTCTCCCCTGAAGGTGCTGACTCTGGCTGGGTTCAGTTCTACACTCACTGGTTCCCCTCCCCTGAAGGTACTGACTC
This sequence comes from Pristiophorus japonicus, assembly GCF_044704955.1. Lineage (NCBI taxonomy): Eukaryota > Metazoa > Chordata > Chondrichthyes > Pristiophoridae > Pristiophorus > Pristiophorus japonicus. The sequence continues at coordinate 1,223,308 of NW_027254467.1, read as the reverse complement.
TGTCGGGGTTCAGTTCTACACTCACTGGTTCCCCTGCCCTGAAGGTGCTGACTCTGGCTGGGTTCAGTTCTACACTCACTGGTTCCCCTCCCCTGAAGGTACTGACTCTGGCTGGGTGCAGTTCTACACTCACTGGTTCCCCTCCCCTGAAGGTGCTGACTCTGGCTGGGTTCAGTTCTACACTCACTGGTTCCCCTCCACTGAAGGTACTGACTCTGGCTGGGTTCAGTTCTGCACTCACTGGTTCCGCTCCCCTGAATGTACTGTCTCTGGCTGGGTTAAGTTCTACACTCACTGGTTCCCCTCCCCTGAAGTTACTGACTCTGGCTGGGTTCAGTTCTGCACTTACTGGTTCGCCTCGCCTGAAGATACTGACTCTGTCTGGGTTCAGTTCTACACTCACTGGTTCCCCTCCCCTGAAGGTGCTGACTCTGGCTGGGTTTAGTTCTACACTCACTGGTTCCCCTCCCCTGAAGGTACTGAATCTGGATGGGTTTAGTTCTACACTCACCGGTTCCCCTCCCCTGAAGGTACTGACTCTGTCTGGGTTCAGTTCTACACTCACTGGTTCTCCTCCCCTGAAGGTGCTGACTCTGGCTGGGTTCAGTTCTACACTCACTGGTTCCCCTCCCCTGAAGGTACTGACTCTGGCTGGGTTCAGTTCTACACTCACTGGTTCCTTTTTCTGAAGGTACTGATTCTGGCTGGTTTCAGTTCTACACTCACAGGTTCCGCTCCCGTGAAGGTACTGACTCTGGCTGGGTTCAGTTCTACACTCACTGGTTCCCCTCCCCTGAAGGTACTGACCCTGGCTGGGTTCAGTTCTACACTCACTAGTTCCCTTACCCTGAAGGTACTGACTCTGGCTGGGTTCAGTTCTACACTCACTGGTTCCCCTCCCCTGAAGGTACTGACTCTGGCTGGGTTCAGTTCTACACTCAATGGTTCCCCTCCCCTGAAGGTACTGACTCTGGTTGGTTCAGTTCAACACTCACTGGTTCCCCTCCCCTGAAGGTAATGACTCTGGCTGGGTTCAGTTCCACATTCACTGGTTCCCCTCCCCTGAAGGAACTGGCTCGGGCTGGGTTCAGTTCTACACTCACTGGTTCACCTCCCCTGAAGGTACTGACTCTGGCTGGGTTCATTCTACACTCACTGGTTCTCCTCCCCTGAAGTTACTGACTCTGGCTGGGTTCAGTTCTACACTCACTGGTTCCCCTCCCCTGAAGATACTGACTCTGGCTGGGTTCAGTTCTACACTCACTGGTTCCCCTCCCCTGAATGTACTGACTATGGCTGGGTTGAGTTCTACACTCAATGGTTCCCCTCCCCTGAAGGTACTGACTCTGGCTGGGTTCAGTTCAACACTCACTGGTTCCCCTCCCCTGAAGGTAATGACTCTGGCTGGGTTCAGTACGACATTCACTGGTTCCCCTCCCCTGAAGGAACTGACTCTGGGTGGGTTCAGTTCTACACTCACTGGTTCCCCTCCCCTGAAGGTACTGACTCTGGCTGGGTTCAGTTCTACACTCACTGGTTCCCCTCCCCTGAAGGTACTGACTCTGGCTGGGTTCCGTTCTACATTCACTGGTTCCCATCCCCTGAAGGTACTGACTCTGGCTGGGCTCAGTTCTACACTCACTGGTTCCCCTCCCCTGAAGGTACTGACGCTGGCTGTGTTCAGTTCTACACTCACTGGTTCTCCTCCCCTGAAGGTGCTGACTCTGGCTGGGTTCAGTTCTACCCTCACTGGTTCCCCTCCCCTGAAGGTACTGACTCTGGCTGGGTTAAGTTCTACACTTACTGGTTCCCCTCCCCTGAAGGTATTGACCCTGTCTGGGTTCAGTTCTACACTCACTGGTTCCCCTCCCCTGAAGGTACTGACTCTGGCTGGGTTCAGTTCTACACTCACTGGATCCCCTCCCCTGAAGGTACTGACTCTGGCTGGGTTCAGTTCTACACTCACTGGTTCCCCTCCCCTGAAGGTACTGACTCTGGCTGGGTTCAGTTCTACATTCACTGGTTCCCCTCCCCTGAAGGTACTGACTCTGCCTGGGCTCAGTTCTACACTCACTGGTTCCCCTCCCCTGAAGGTACTGACGCTGGCTGTGTTCAGTTCTACACTCACTGGTTCTCCTCCCCTGAAGGTGCTGACTCTGGCTGGGTTCAGTTCTACACTCACTGGTTCCCCTCCCCTGAAGGTACTGACTCTGGCTGGGTTAAGTTCTACACTCACTGGTTTCCCTCCCCTGAAGGTATTGACCCTGTCTGGGTTCAGTTCTACACTCACTGGTTCCCCTCCCCTGAAGGTACTGACTCTGGCTGTGTTCAGTTCTACACTCACTAGTTCCCTGACCCTGAAGGTACTGACTCTGGCTGGGTTCAGTTCTACACTCACTGGTTCCCCTCCCCTGAAGGTACTGACTCTGGCTGAGTTCAGTTCTACACTCAATGGTTCCCCTACCCTGAAGGTACTGACTCTGGCTGGGTTCAGTTCAACACTCACTGGTTCCCCTCCCCTGAAGGTAATGACTCTGGCTGGGTTCAGTACGACATTCACTGGTTCCCCTCCCCTGAAGGAACTGACTCTGGGTGGGTTCAGTTCTACACTCACTGGTTCCCCTCCCCTGAAGGTACTGACTCTGGCTGGGTTCAGTTCTACACTCACTGGTTCCCCTCCCCTGAAGGTACTGACTCTGGCTGGGTTCAGTTCTACATTCACTGGTTCCCATCCCCTGAAGGTACTGACTCTGGCTGGGCTCAGTTCTACACTCACTGGTTCCCCTCCCCTGAAGGTACTGACGCTGGCTGTGTTCAGTTCTACACTCACTGGTTCTCCTCCCCTGAAGGTGCTGACTCTGGCTTGGTTCAGTTCTACCCTCACTGGTTCCCCTCCCCTGAAGGTACTGACTCTGGCTGGGTTAAGTTCTACACTCACTGGTTCCCCTCCCCTGAAGGTATTGACCCTGTCTGGGTTCAGTTCTACACTCACTGGTTCCCCTCCCCTGAAGGTACTGACTCTGGCTGGGTTCAGTTCTACACTCACTAGTTCCCTGACCCTGAAGGTACTGACTCTGGCTGGGTTCATTCTACACTCACTGGTTCCCCTCCCCTGAATGTACTGACTCTGGCTGGGTTCAGTTCTACACTCAATGGTTCCCCTCCCCTGAAGGTACTGACTCTGGCTGGGTTCAGTTCAACACTCACTGGTTCCCCTCCCCTGAAGGTAATGACTCTGGCTGGGTTCAGTTCGACATTCACTGGTTACCCTCCCCTGAAGGTAATGACTCTGGCTGGGTTCAGTTCTACACTCACTGGTTCCCCTCCCCTGAAGGTGCTGACTCTAGCTGGGTGCAGTTCTACACTCACTGGTTCCCCTCCCCTGAAGGTACTGACTCTGTCTGTGTTCAGTTCTACACTCAGTGGTTCCCCTCCCCTGAAGGTGCTGACTCTGGCTGGGTTCAGTTCTACACTCACTGGTTCCCCGCCCCTGAAGGTACTGACTCTGTCGGGGTTCAGTTCTACACTCACTGGTTCCCCTGCCCTGAAGGTGCTGACTCTGGCTGGGTTCAGTTCTACACTCACTGGTTCCCCTCCCCTGAAGGTACTGACTCTGGCTGGGTGCAGTTCTACACTCACTGGTTCCCCTCCCCTGAAGGTGCTGACTCTGGCTGGGTTCAGTTCTGCACTCACTGGTTCCGCTCCCCTGAATGTACTGTCTCTGGCTGGGTTAAGTTCTACACTCACTGGTTCCCCTCCCCTGAAGTTACTGACTCTGGCTGGGTTCAGTTCTGCACTTACTGGTTCGCCTCGCCTGAAGATACTGACTCTGTCTGGGTTCAGTTCTACACTCACTGGTTCCCCTCCCCTGAAGGTGCTGACTCTGGCTGGGTTTAGTTCTACACTCACTGGTTCCCCTCCCCTGAAGGTACTGAATCTGGATGGGTTTAGTTCTACACTCACTGGTTCCCCTCCCCTGAAGGTACTGACTCTGTCTGGGTTCAGTTCTACACTCACTGGTTCCCCTCCCCTGAAGATACTGACTCTGGCTGGGTTCAGTTCTACACTCACTGGTTCCCCTCCCCTGAATGTACTGACTATGGCTGGGTTGAGTTCTACACTCAATGGTTCCCCTCCCCTGAAGGTACTGACTCTGGCTGGGTTCAGTTCAACACTCACTGGTTCCCCTCCCCTGAAGGTAATGACTCTGGCTGGGATCAGTACGACATTGACTGGTTCCCCTCCCCTGAAGGAACTGACTCTGGGTGGGTTCAGTTCTACACTCACTGGTTCCCCTCCCCTGAAGGTACTGACTCTGGCTGGGTTCAGTTCTACACTCACTGGTTCCCCTCCCCTGAAGGTACTGACTCTGGCTGGGTTCCGTTCTACATTCACTGGTTCCCATCCCCTGAAGGTACTGACTCTGGCTGGGCTCAGTTCTACACTCACTGGTTCCCCTCCCCTGAAGGTACTGACGCTGGCTGTGTTCAGTTCTACACTCACTGGTTCTCCTCCCCTGAAGGTGCTGACTCTGGCTGGGTTCAGTTCTACCCTCACTGGTTCCCCTCCCCTGAAGGTACTGACTCTGGCTGGGTTAAGTTCTACACTCACTGGTTCCCCTCCCCTGAAGGTATTGACCCTGTCTGGGTTCAGTTCTACACTCACTGGTTCCCCTCCCCTGAAGGTACTGACTCTGGCTGGGTTCAGTTCTACACTCACTGGTTCCCCTCCCCTGAAGGTACTGACTCTGGCTGGGTTCAGTTCTACACTCACTGGTTCCCCTCCCCTGAAGGTACTGACTCTGGCTGGGTTCAGTTCTACATTCACTGGTTCCCCTCCCCTGAAGGTACTGACTCTGCCTGGGCTCAGTTCTACACTCACTGGTTCCCCTCCCCTGAAGGTACTGACGCTGGCTGTGTTCAGTTCTACACTCACTGGTTCTCCTCCCCTGAAGGTGCTGACTCTGGCTGGGTTCAGTTCTACACTCACTGGTTCCCCTCCCCTGAAGGTACTGACTCTGGCTGGGTTAAGTTCTACACTCACTGGTTTCCCTCCCCTGAAGGTATTGACCCTGTCTGGGTTCAGTTCTACACTCACTGGTTCCCCTCCCCTGAAGGTACTGACTCTGGCTGTGTTCAGTTCTACACTCACTAGTTCCCTGACCCTGAAGGTACTGACTCTGGCTGGGTTCAGTTCTACACTCACTGGTTCCCCTCCCCTGAAGGTACTGACTCTGGCTGGGTTCAGTTCTACACTCAATGGTTCCCCTACCCTGAAGGTACTGACTCTGGCTGGGTTCAGTTCAACACTCACTGGTTCCCCTCCCCTGAAGGTAATGACTCTGGCTGGGTTCAGTACGACATTCACTGGTTCCCCTCCCCTGAAGGAACTGACTCTGGGTGGGTTCAGTTCTACACTCACTGGTTCCCCTCCCCTGAAGGTACTGACTCTGGCTGGGTTCAGTTCTACACTCACTGGTTCCCCTCCCCTGAAGGTACTGACTCTGGCTGGGTTCAGTTCTACATTCACTGGTTCCCATCCCCTGAAGGTACTGACTCTGGCTGGGCTCAGTTCTACACTCACTGGTTCCCCTCCCCTGAAGGTACTGACGCTGGCTGTGTTCAGTTCTACACTCACTGGTTCTCCTCCCCTGAAGGTGCTGACTCTGGCTGGGTTCAGTTCTACCCTCACTGGTTCCCCTCCCCTGAAGGTACTGACTCTGGCTGGGTTAAGTTCTACACTCACTGGTTCCCCTCCCCTGAAGGTATTGACCCTGTCTGGGTTCAGTTCTACACTCACTGGTTCCCCTCCCCTGAAGGTACTGACTCTGGCTGGGTTCAGTTCTACACTCACTAGTTCCCTGACCCTGAAGGTACTGACTCTGGCTGGGTTCATTCTACACTCACTGGTTCCCCTCCCCTGAATGTACTGACTCTGGCTGGGTTCAGTTCTACACTCAATGGTTCCCCTCCCCTGAAGGTACTGACTCTGGCTGGGTTCAGTTCAACACTCACTGGTTCCCCTCCCCTGAAGGTAATGACTCTGGCTGGGTTCAGTTCGACATTCACTGGTTCCCCTCCCCTGAAGGAACTGACTCTGGGTGGATTCAGTTCTACACTCACTGGTTCCCCTCCCCTGAAGGTAATGACTCTGGCTGGGTTCAGTTCTACACTCACTGGTACTCCTCCCCTGAAGTTACTGACTCTGGCTGGGTTCAGTTCTACACTCACTGGTTCCCCTCCCCTGAAGGTGCTGACTCTAGCTGGGTGCAGTTCTACACTCACTGGTTCCCCTCCCCTGAAGGTACTGACTCTGTCTGTGTTCAGTTCTACACTCAGTGGTTCCCCTCCCCTGAAGGTGCTGACTCTGGCTGGGTTCAGTTCTACACTCACTGGTTCCCCGCCCCTGAAGGTACTGACTCTGTCGGGGTTCAGTTCTACACTCACTGGTTCCCCTGCCCTGAAGGTGCTGACTCTGGCTGGGTTCAGTTCTACACTCACTGGTTCCCCTCCCCTGAAGGTACTGACTCTGGCTGGGTGCAGTTCTACACTCACTGGTTCCCCTCCCCTGAAGGTGCTGACTCTGGCTGGGTTCAGTTCTACACTCACTGGTTCCCCTCCACTGAAGGTACTAACTCTGGCTGGGTTCAGTTCTGCACTCACTGGTTCCGCTCCCCTGAATGTACTGTCTCTGGCTGGGTTAAGTTCTACACTCACTGGTTCCCCTCCCCTGAAGTTACTGACTCTGGCTGGGTTCAGTTCTGCACTTACTGGTTCGCCTCGCCTGAAGATACTGACTCTGTCTGGGTTCAGTTCTACACTCACTGGTTCCCCTCCCCTGAAGGTGCTGACTCTGGCTGGGTTTAGTTCTACACTCACTGGTTCCCCTCCCCTGAAGGTACTGAATCTGGATGGGTTTAGTTCTACACTCACTGGTTCCCCTCCCCTGAAGGTACTGACTCTGTCTGGGTTCAGTTCTACACTCACTGGTTCTCCTCCCCTGAAGGTGCTGACTCTGGCTGGGTTCAGTTCTACACTCACTGGTTCCCCTCCCCTGAAGGTACTGACTCTGGCTGGGTTCAGTTCTACACTCACTGGTTCCCTTTTCTGAAGGTACTGATTCTGGCTGGTTTCAGTTCTACACTCACTGGTTCCGCTCCCGTGAAGGTACTGACTCTGGCTGGGTTCAGTTCTACACTCACTGGTTCCCCTCCCCTGAAGGTACTGACCCTGGCTGGGTTCAGTTCTACACTCACTAGTTCCCTTACCCTGAAGGTACTGACTCTGGCTGGGTTCAGTTCTACACTCACTGGTTCCCCTCCCCTGAAGGTACTGACTCTGGCTGGGTTCAGTTCTACACTCAATGGTTCCCCTCCCCTGAAGGTACTGACTCTGGTGGGTTCAGTTCAACACTCACTGGTTCCCCTCCCCTGAAGGTAATGACTCTGGCTGGGTTCAGTTCGACATTCACTGGTTCCCCTCCCCTGAAGGAACTGGCTCGGGCTGGGTTCAGTTCTACACTCACTGGTTCACCTCCCCTGAAGGTACTGACTCTGGCTGGGTTCATTCTACACTCACTGGTTCTCCTCCCCTGAAGTTACTGACTCTGGCTGGGTTCAGTTCTACACTCACTGGTTCCCCTCCCCTGAAGGTACTGACTCTGGCTGGGTTCAGTTCTACACTCACTGGTTCCCCTCCCCTGAATGTACTGACTATGGCTGGGTTGAGTTCTACACTCAATGGTTCCCCTCCCCTGAAGGTACTGACTCTGGCTGGGTTCAGTTCAACACTCACTGGTTCCCCTCCCCTGAAGGTAATGACTCTGGCTGGGTTCAGTACGACATTCACTGGTTCCCCTCCCCTGAAGGAACTGACTCTGGGTGGGTTCAGTTCTACACTCACTGGTTCCCCTCCCCTGAAGGTACTGACTCTGGCTGGGTTCAGTTCTACACTCACTGGTTCCCCTCCCCTGAAGGTACTGACTCTGGCTGGGTTCAGTTCTACATTCACTGGTTCCCCTCCCCTGAAGGTACTGACTCTGCCTGGGCTCAGTTCTACACTCACTGGTTCCCCTCCCCTGAAGGTACTGACGCTGGCTGTGTTCAGTTCTACACTCACTGGTTCTCCTCCCCTGAAGGTGCTGACTCTGGCTGGGTTCAGTTCTACACTCACTGGTTCCCCTCCCCTGAAGGTACTGACTCTGGCTGGGTTAAGTTCTACACTCACTGGTTCCCCTCCCCTGAAGGTATTGACCCTGTCTGGGTTCAGTTCTACACTCACTGGTTCCCCTCCCCTGAAGGTACTGACTCTGGCTGTGTTCAGTTCTACACTCACTAGTTCCCTGACCCTGAAGGTACTGACTCTGGCTGGGTTCAGTTCTACACTCACTGGTTCCCCTCCCCTGAAGGTACTGACTCTGGCTGGGTTCAGTTCTACACTCAATGGTTCCCCTACCCTGAAGGTACTGACTCTGGCTGGGTTCAGTTCAACACTCACTGGTTCCCCTCCCCTGAAGGTAATGACTCTGGCTGGGTTCAGTACGACATTCACTGGTTCCCCTCCCCTGAAGGAACTGACTCTGGGTGGGTTCAGTTCTACACTCACTGGTTCCCCTCCCCTGAAGGTACTGACTCTGGCTGGGTTCAGTTCTACACTCACTGGTTCCCCTCCCCTGAAGGTACTGACTCTGGCTGGGTTCAGTTCTACATTCACTGGTTCCCATCCCCTGAAGGTACTGACTCTGGCTGGGCTCAGTTCTACACTCACTGGTTCCCCTCCCCTGAAGGTACTGACGCTGGCTGTGTTCAGTTCTACACTCACTGGTTCTCCTCCCCTGAAGGTGCTGACTCTGGCTGGGTTCAGTTCTACCCTCACTGGTTCCCCTCCCCTGAAGGTACTGACTCTGGCTGGGTTAAGTTCTACACTCACTGGTTCCCCTCCCCTGAAGGTATTGACCCTGTCTGGGTTCAGTTCTACACTCACTGGTTCCCCTCCCCTGAAGGTACTGACTCTGGCTGGGTTCATTCTACACTCACTGGTTCCCCTCCCCTGAATGTACTGACTCTGGCTGGGTTCAGTTCTACACTCAATGGTTCCCCTCCCCTGAAGGTACTGACTCTGGCTGGGTTCAGTTCAACACTCACTGGTTCCCCTCCCCTGAAGGTAATGACTCTGGCTGGGTTCAGTTCGACATTCACTGGTTCCCCTCCCCTGAAGGAACTGACTCTGGGTGGATTCAGTTCTACACTCACTGGTTCCCCTCCCCTGAAGGTAATGACTCTGGCTGGGTTCAGTTCTACACTCACTGGTACTCCTCCCCTGAAGTTACTGACTCTGGCTGGGTTCAGTTCTACACTCACTGGTTCCCCTCCCCTGAAGGTGCTGACTCTAGCTGGGTGCAGTTCTACACTCACTGGTTCCCCTCCCCTGAAGGTACTGACTCTGTCTGTGTTCAGTTCTACACTCAGTGGTTCCCCTCCCCTGAAGGTGCTGACTCTGGCTGGGTTCAGTTCTACACTCACTGGTTCCCCTCCCCTGAAGGTACTGACTCTGTCGGGGTTCAGTTCTACACTCACTGGTTCCCCTGCCCTGAAGGTGCTGACTCTGGCTGGGTTCAGTTCTACACTCACTGGTTCCCCTCCCCTGAAGGTGCTGACTCTGGCTGGGTTCAGTTCTACACTCACTGGTTCCCCTCCACTGAAGGTACTGACTCTGGCTGGGTTCAGCTCTGCACTCACTGGTTCCGCTCCCCTGAATGTACTGTCTCTGGCTGGGTTCAGTTCTACATTCACTGGTTCCCATCCCCTGAAGGTACTGACTCTGGCTGGGCTCAGTTCTACACTCACTGGTTCCCCTCCCCTGAAGGTACTGACGCTGGCTCTGTTCAGTTCTACACTCACTGGTTCTCCTCCCCTGAAGGTCCTGACTCTGGCTGGATTCAGTTCTACCCTCACTGGTTCCCCTCCCCTGAAGGTACTGACTCTGGCTGGGTTAAGTTCTACACTCACTGGTTCCCCTCCCCTGAAGGTATTGACCCTGTCTGGGTTCAGTTCTACACTCACTGGTTCCCCTCCCCTGAAGGTACTGACTCTTGCTGGGTTCAGTTCTACACTCACTAGTTCCCTGACCCTGAAGGTACTGACTCTGGCTGGGTTCATTCTACACTCACTGGTTCCCCTCCCCTGAATGTACTGACTCTGGCTGGGTTCAGTTCTACACTCAATGGTTCCCCTCCCCTGAAGGTACTGACTCTGGCTGGGTTCAGTTCAACACTCACTGGTTCCCCTCCCCTGAAGGTAATGACTCTGGCTGGGTTCAGTTCGACATTCACTGGTTCCTCTCCCCTGAAGGAACTGACTCTGGGTGGATTCAGTTCTACACTCACTGGTTCCCCTCCCCTGAAGGTAATGACTCTGGCTGGGTTCAGTTCTACACTCACTGGTACTCCTCCCCTGAAGTTACTGACTCTGGCTGGGTTCAGTTCTACACTCACTGGTTCCCCTCCCCTGAAGGTGCTGACTCTAGCTGGGTGCAGTTCTACACTCACTGGTTCCCCTCCCCTGAAGGTACTGACTCTGTCTGTGTTCAGTTCTACACTCAGTGGTTCCCCTCCCCTGAAGGTGCTGACTCTGGCTGGGTTCAGTTCTACACTCACTGGTTCCCCACCCCTGAAGGTACTGACTCTGTCGGGGTTCAGTTCTACACTCACTGGTTCCCCTGCCCTGAAGGTGCTGACTCTGGCTGGGTTCAGTTCTACACTCACTGGTTCCCCTCCCCTGAAGGTACTGACTCTGGCTGGGTGCAGTTCTACACTCACTGGTTCCCCTCCCCTGAAGGTGCTGACTCTGGCTGGGTTCAGTTCTACACTCACTGGTTCCCCTCCACTGAAGGTACTGACTCTGGCTGGGTTCAGTTCTGCACTCACTGGTTCCGCTCCCCTGAATGTACTGTCTCTGGCTGGGTTAAGTTCTACACTCACTGGTTCCCCTCCCCTGAAGTTACTGACTCTGGCTGGGTTCAGTTCTGCACTTACTGGTTCGCCTCGCCTGAAGATACTGACTCTGTCTGGGTTCAGTTCTACACTCACTGGTTCCCCTCCCCTGAAGGTGCTGACTCTGGCTGGGTTTAGTTCTACACTCACTGGTTCCCCTCCCCTGAAGGTACTGAATCTGGATGGGTTTAGTTCTACACTCACTGGTTCCCCTCCCCTGAAGGTACTGACTCTGTCTGGGTTCAGTTCTACACTCACTGGTTCTCCTCCCCTGAAGGTGCTGACTCTGGCTGGGTTCAGTTCAACACTCACTGGTTCCCCTCCCCTGAATGTACTGACTCTGGCTGGGTTCAGTTCTACACTCAATGGTTCCCCTCCCCTGAATGTACTGACTCTGGCTGGGTTCAGTTCTACACTCAATGGTTCCCCTCCCCTGAAGGTACTGACTCTGGCTGGGTTCAGTTCAACACTCACTGGTTCCCCTCCCCTGAAGGTAATGACTCTGGCCGGGTTCAGTTCTACATTCACTGGTTCCCCTCCCCTGAAGGTACTGACTCTGGCTGGGTTCAGTTCAACACTCACTGGTTCCCCTCCCCTGAAGGTAATGACTCTGGCTGGGTTCAGTACGACATTCACTGGTTCCCCTCCCCTGAAGGAACTGACTCTGGGTGGGTTCAGTTCTACACTCACTGGTTCCCCTCCCCTGAAGGTACTGACTCTGGTTGGGTTCAGTTCTACACTCACTGGATCCCCTCCCCTGAAGGTACTGACTCTGGCTGGGTTCAGTTCTACATTCACTGGTTCCCATCCCCTGAAGGTACTGACTCTGGCTGGGCTCAGTTCTACACTCACTGGTTCCCCTCCCCTGAAGGTACTGACGCTGGCTGTGTTCAGTTCTACACTCACTGGTTCTCCTCCCCTGAAGGTGCTGACTCTGGCTGGGTTCAGTTCTACCCTCACTGGTTCCCCTCCCCTGAAGGTACTGACTCTGGCTGGGTTAAGTTCTACACTCACTGGTTCCCCTCCCCTGAAGGTATTGACCCTGTCTGGGTTCAGTTCTACACTCACTGGTTCCCCTCCCCTGAAGGTACTGACTCTGGCTGGGTTCAGTTCTACACTCACTAGTTCCCTGACCCTGAAGGTACTGACTCTGGCTGGGTTCATTCTACACTCACTGGTTCCCCTCCCCTGAATGTACTGACTCTGGCTGGGTTCAGTTCTACACTCAATGGTTCCCCTCCCCTGAAGGTACTGACTCTGGCTGGGTTCAGTTCAACACTCACTGGTTCCCCTCCCCTGAAGGTAATGACTCTGGCTGTGTTCAGTTCTACATTCACTGGTTCCCCTCCCCTGAAGGTACTGACTCTGGCTGGGCTCAGTTCTACACTCACTGGTTCCCCTCCCCTGAAGGTACTGACGCTGGCTGTGTTCAGTTCTACACTCACTGGTTCTCCTCCCCTGAAGGTGCTGACTCTGGCTGGGTTCAGTTCTACACTCACTGGTTCCCCTCCCCTGAAGGTACTGACTCTGGCTGGGTTAAGTTCTACACTCACTGGTTCCCCTCCCCTGAAGGTATTGACCCTGTCTGGGTTCAGTTCTACACTCACTGGTTCCCCTCCCCTGAAGGTACTGACTCTGGCTGTGTTCAGTTCTACACTCACTCGTTCCCTGACCCTGAAGGTACTGACTCTGGCTGGGTTCAGTTCTACACTCACTGGTTCCCCTCCCCTGAAGGTACTGACTCTGGCTGGGTTCAGTTCTACACTCAATGGTTCCCCTCCCCTGAAGGTACTGACTCTGGCTGGGTTCAGTTCTACACTCACTGGTTCACCTCCCCTGAAGGTACTTACTCTGGCTGGGTTCATTCTACACTCGCTGCTTCTCCTCACCTGAAGTTACTGACTCTGGCTGGGTTCAGTTCTACACTCACTGGTTCCGCTCCCCTGAAGGTGCTGACTCTGGCTGGGTTCAGTTCTACATTCACTGGTTCCGCTCCCCTGAAGGTACTGACTCTGGCTGGGCTCAGTTCTACACTCACTGGTTCCCCTCCCCTGAAGGTACTGACTCTGGCTGTGTTCAGTTCTACACTCACTGGTTCCCCTCCCCTGTAGGTGCTGACTCTGGCTGGGTTCAGTTCTACATTCACTGGTTCCCCTCCCCTGAAGTTACTGACTCTGGCTGGGTTCAGTTCTGCACTCAATGGTTCCCCTCGCCTGAAGGTACTGACTCTGTCTGGGTTCAGTTCTACACTCACTGGTTCCCCTGCCCTGAAGGTGCTGACTCTGGCTGGGTTTAGTTCTACACTCACTGGTTCCCCTCCCCTGAAGGTACTGACTCTGGCTGGGTTTAGTTCTACACTCACTGGTTCCCCTCCCCTGAAGGTGCTGACTCTGGCTGCGTTCAGTTCGACACTCACTGGTTCCCCTCCCCTGAAGGTGCATACTCTGTCTGGGTTCAGTTCTACATTCACTGGTTCCCCTCCCCTGAAGGTGCTGACTCCGGCTGGGTTCAGTTCTACACTCACTGGTTCCCCTCCCCTGAAGTTACTGACTCTGTCTGGGTTCAGTTCTGCACTCACTGGTTCCCCTCCACTGAAGGTGCTGACTCTGTCTGGGTTCAGTTCTACATTCACTGGTTCCCCTGCCCTGAAGATACTGACTCCAGCTGGGTTCAGTTCTACACTCAATGGTTCCCCTCCCCTGAAGGTACTGACTCTAGCTGGGTTCAGTTCAACACTCACTGGTTCCCCTCCCCTGAAGGTGCTGACTCTGGCTGCGTTCAGTTCGACACTCACTGGTTCCCATCCCCTGAAGGTACTGACTCTGGCTGGGTTCAGTTCTATACTCACTGGTTCCCCTCCCCTGAATGTACTGACTCTGGCTGGGTTCAGTTCTACACTCACTAGTTCCCTGACCCTGAAGGTACTGACTCTGCCTGGGTTAAGTTCTACACTCACTTGTTCCCCTCCCCTGAAGGTACTGACTCTGGCTGGGTTCAGTTCTACACTCAATGGTTTCCCTCCCCTGAAGGTACTGACTCTGGCTGGGTTCAGTTCAACACTCACTGGTTCCCCTCCCCTGAAGGTAATGACTCTGGCTGGGTTCAGTTCGACATTCACTGTTTCCCCTCCCCTGAAGGAACTGACTCTGGCTGGGTTCAGTTCTACACACACTGGTTCCCCTCCCCTGAAGGTACTGACTCTGGCTGGGTTCAGTTCTACACTCACTGGTTCCCCTCCCCTGAAGGTACTGACTCTGGCTGGGTTCAGTTCTACACTCACTGGTTCCCCTCCCCTGAAGGTGCTGACTCTGTATGGGTTCAGTTTTACACTCACTGGTTCCCCTGCCCTGAAGGTGCTGACTCTGGCTGGGTTCAGTTCTACACTCACTGGTTCCCCACCCCTGAAGGTACTGACTCTGGCTGGGTACAGTTCTACACTCACTGGTTCCCCTCCCCTGAAGGTGCTGACTCTGGCAGGGTTCAGTTCTACACTCACTGGTTCCCCTCCCCTGAATGTGCTGACTCTGGCAGGGTTCAGTTCTACACTCACTGGTTCCCCTCCCCTGAAGGTACTGACTCTGGCTGTGTTCAGTTCTACACTCACTGGTTCACCTCCCCTGAAGGTGCTGACTCTGGCTGGGTTCAGTTCTACACTCACTGGTTCCCCTCCCCTGAATGAATTGTCTCTGGCTGGGTTTAGTTCTACACTCACTGGTTCCCCTCCCCTGAAGTTACTGACTCTGGCTGGGTTCAGTTCTGCACTCACTGCTTCCCCTAGCCTGAAGGTACTGACTCTGTCTGGGTTCAGTTCTACACTCACTGGTTCCCCTCCCCTGAAGGTGCTGACTCTGGCTGGGTTTAGTTCTACACTCACTGGTTCCCCTCCCCTGAAGGTACTGACTCTGGCTGGGTTTAGTTCTACACTCACTGGTTCCCCTCCCCTGAAGTTGCTGACTCTGGCTGCGTTCAGTTCGACACTCACTGGTTCCCCTCCCCTGAAGGTGCATACTCTGTCTGGGTTCAGTTCTACATTCACTGGTTCCCCTCCCCTGAAGGTGCTGACTCCGGCTGGGTTCAGTTCTACACTCACTGGTTCCCCTCCCCTGAAGTTACTGACTCTGTCTGGGTTCAGTTCTGCACTCACTGGTTCCCCTTCACTGAAGGTGCTGACTCTGTCTGGGTTCAGTTCTACATTCACTGGTTCCCCTGCCCTGAAGATACTGACTCCAGCTGGGTTCAGTTCTACACTCACTGGTTCCCCTTCCCTGAAGGTGCTGACTCTGGCTGGGTTCAGTTCTACATTCACTGGTTCCCCTCCCCTGAAGGTACTGACTCTGGCTGGGCTCAGTTCTACACTCAATGGTTCCCCGCCCCTGAAGGTACTGACTCTGGCTGTGTTCAGTTCAGCACTCACTGGTTCCCCTCCCCTGAAGGTACTGACTCTGGCTGGGTTCAGTTCTACATTCACTGGTTCCCCTCCCCTGAAGGTACTGACTATGGCTGGGTTCAGTTCTACATTCACTGGTTCCCCTCCCCTGACGGTACTGACTCTGGCTGGGTTCAGTTCTGCACTCACTGATTCCCCTCCCCTGAAGGTACTGAATCTGGCTGGGTTCAGTTCTACACTCACAGGTTCCCCTCCCCTTAAGGTACTGACTCTGGCTGGGTTCAGTTCTACACTCACTGGTTCCCCTCCCCCGAAGGTAATGACTCTGGCTGGGTTCAGTTCTACACACACTGGTACCTCTCCCCTGAAGTTACTGACTCTGGCTGGGTTCAATTCTACACTCACTGGTTCCCCTCCCCTGAAGGTGCTGACTCTAGCTGGGTTCAGTTCTACACTCACTGGTTCCCCTCCCCTGAAGGTACTGATTCTGTCTGCGTTCAGTTCTACACTCACTGGTTCCCCTCCCCTGAAGGTGCTGACTCTGGCTGGGTTCAGTTCTACACACACTGGTTCCCCTCCCCTGACGGTACTGACTCTGGCTGGGTTCAGTTCTACACTCACTGGTTCCCCTCCCCTGAAGGTACTGACTCTGGCTGGGTACAGTTCTACACTCACTGGTTCCCCTCCCCTGAAGGTGCTGACTCTGGCAGCGTTCAGTTCTACACTCACTGGTTCCCCTCCCCTGAAGGTACTGACTCTGGCTGTGTACAGTTCTACATTCACTGGTTCCCCTCCCCTGAAGGTGCTGACTCTGGCTGGGATCAGTTCTACATTCACTGGTTCCCCTCCCCTGAAGGTACTGACTCTGGCTGGGTTCAGTTCTGCACTCACTGGTTCCCCTCGCCTGAATTAATTGTCTCTGGCTGGGTTTAGTTCTACACTCACTGGTTCCCCTCCCCTGAAGTTACTGACTCTGGCTGGGTTCAGTTCTGCACTCACTGGTTCCCCTCGCCTGAAGGTCCTGACTCTGTCTGGGTTCAGTTCTACACTCACTGGTTCCCCTCCCCTTAAGGTGCTGACTCTGGCTGGGTTTAGTTCTACACTCACTGGTTCTCCTCCACTGAAGGTGCTGACTTTGGCTGGGTTCAGTTCTACACTCACTGGTTCTCCTCCCCTGAAGGTACTGACTCTGGCTGGGTTCAGTTCTACACTCACTGGTTCCCCTTCCCTGAAGGTGCTGACTCTGGCTGGGTTCAGTTCTACATTCACTGGTTCCCCTCCCCTGAAGGTACTGACTCTGGCTGGGCTCAGTTCTACAATCACTGGTTCCCCTCCCCTGAAGGTACTGACTCTGGCTGGGTTCAGTTCTACACTCACTGGTTCCCCTCCCCTGAAGGTACTGACTCTGTCTGGGTTCAGTTCTACACTCACTGGTTCCCCTCCCCAGACGGTATTGACCTTGTCTGGGTTCAGTTCTACACTCACTGGTTCCCCTCCCCTGAAGGTACTGACTCTGGCTGGGTTCAGCTCTACACTCACTAGTTCCCTGACCCTGAAGGTACTGACTCTGGCTGGGTTCAGTTCTACACTCACTGGTTCCCCTCCCCTGAAGGTACTGACTCTGTCTGGGTTCAGTTCTACACTCAATGGTTTCCCTCCCCTAAAGGTACTGACTCTGGCTGGGTTCAGTTCTACACTCACTGGTTCACCTCCCCTGAAGGTACTTACTCTGGCTGGGTTCATTCTACACTCACTGGTTCTCCTCCCCTGAAGTTACTGACTCTGGCTGGGTTCAGTTCTACACTCACTGGTTCCGCTCCCCTGAAGGTGCTGACTCTGGCTGGGTTCAGTTCTACATTCACTGGTTCCCCTCCCCTGAAGGTACTGACTCTGGCTGTGTTCAGTTCTACACTCACTGGTTCCCCTCCCCTGTAGGTGCTGACTCTGGCTGGGTTCAGTTCTACATTCACTGGTTCCCCTCCCCTGAAGGTACTGACTCTGGCTGGGTTCAGTTCTACAATCACTGGTTCCCCTCCCCTGAAGGTACTGAATCTATCTGGGTTCAGTTCTACACTCACTGGTTCTCCTCCCCTGAAGGTGCTGACTCTGGCTGGGATCAGTTCTACATTCACTGGTTCCCCTCCCCTGAAGGTACTGACTCTGGCTGGGTTCAGTTCTGCACTCACTGGTTCCCCTCGCCTGAATTAATTGTCTCTGGCTGGGTTTAGTTCTACACTCACTGGTTCCCCTCCCCTGAAGTTACTGACTCTGGCTGGATTCAGTTCTGCACTCACTGGTTCCCCTCGCCTGAAGGTCCTGACTCTGTCTGGGTTCAGTTCTACACTCACTGGTTCCCCTCCCCTTAAGGTGCTGACTCTGGCTGGGTTTAGTTCTACACTCACTGGTTCTCCTCCACTGAAGGTGCTGACTTTGGCTGGGTTCAGTTCTACACTCACTGGTTCTCCTCCCCTGAAGGTACTGACTCTGGCTGGGTTCAGTTCTACACTCACTGGTTCCCCTTCCCTGAAGGTGCTGACTCTGGCTGGGTTCAGTTCTACATTCACTGGTTCCCCTCCCCTGAAGGTACTGACTCTGGCTGGGCTCAGTTCTACAATCACTGGTTCCCCTCCCCTGAAGGTACTGACTCTGGCTGGGTTCAGTTCTACACTCACTGGTTCCCCTCCCCTGAAGGTACTGACTCTGTCTGGGTTCAGTTCTACACTCACTGGTTCCCCTCCCCAGACGGTATTGACCTTGTCTGGGTTCAGTTCTACACTCACTGGTTCCCCTCCCCTGAAGGTACTGACTCTGGCTGGGTTCAGCTCTACACTCACTAGTTCCCTGACCCTGAAGGTACTGACTCTGGCTGGGTTCAGTTCTACACTCACTGGTTCCCCTCCCCTGAAGGTACTGACTCTGTCTGGGTTCAGTTCTACACTCAATGGTTTCCCTCCCCTAAAGGTACTGACTCTGGCTGGGTTCAGTTCTACACTCACTGGTTCACCTCCCCTGAAGGTACTTACTCTGGCTGGGTTCATTCTACACTCACTGGTTCTCCTCCCCTGAAGTTACTGACTCTGGCTGGGTTCAGTTCTACACTCACTGGTTCCGCTCCCCTGAAGGTGCTGACTCTGGCTGGGTTCAGTTCTACATTCACTGGTTCCCCTCCCCTGAAGGTACTGACTCTGGCTGTGTTCAGTTCTACACTCACTGGTTCCCCTCCCCTGTGGGTGCTGACTCTGGCTGGGTCCAGTTCTACATTCACTGGTTCCCCTCCCCTGAAGGTACTGACTCTGGCTGGGTTCAGTTCTACAATCACTGGTTCCCCTCCCCTGAAGGTACTGAATCTATCTGGGTTCAGTTCTACACTCACTGGTTCTCCTCCCCTGAAGGTGCTGACTCTGGCTGGGTTCAGTTCTACACTCACTGGTTCCCCTCCCCTGAAGGTACTGACTCTGGCTGGGTTCAGTTCTACACTCACTGGTTCCCCTCCCCTGAAGGTACTGACTCTGTTTTGGTTCAGTTCTACACTCACTGGTTCCCCTCCCCTCAAGGTACTGACTCTGGCTGGGTTCAGTTCTACACTCACTAGTTCCCTGACCCTGAAGGTACTGACTCTGGCTGGGTTCAGTTCTACACTCACTGGTTCCCCTCCCCTGAAGGTACTGACTCTGGCTGGGTTCAGTTCTACACTCAATGGTTCCCCTCCCCTGAAGGTACTGACATTGGCTGGGTTCAGTTCAACACTCACTGGTTCCCCTCCCCTGAAGGTAATGACTCTGGCTGGGTTCAGTTCGACATTCACTGGTTCCCCTCCCCTGAAGGAACTGACTCTGGGTGGGTTCAGTTCTACACTCACTGGTTCCCCTCCCCTGAAGGTACTGACTCTGGCTGGGTTCAGTTCTACACTCACTGGTTCCCCTCCCCTGAATGTACTGACTCTGGCTGGGTTCAGTTCTACACTCACTAGTTCCCTGACCCTGAATGTACTGACTCTGCCTGGGTTCAGTTCTACACTCACTTGTTCCCCTCCCCTGAAGGTACTGACTCTGGCTGGGTTCAGTTCTACACTCAATGGTTCCCCTCCCCTGAAGGTACTGACTCTGGCTGGGTTCAGTTCAACACTCACTGGTTCCCCGCCCCTGAAGGTAATGACTCTGGCTGGGTTCAGTTCGACATTCAGTGTTTCCCCTCCCCTGAAGGAACTGACTCTGGCTGGGTTCAGTTCTACACACACTGGTTCCCCTCCCCTGAAGGTACTGACTCTGGCTGGGTTCAGTTCTACACTCACTGGTTCCCCTCCCCTGAAGGTACTGACTCTGGCTGTGTTCAGTTCTACACTCACTGGTTCCCCTCCCCTGAAGGTGCTGACTCTGTCTGGGTTCAGTTCTACACTCACTGGTTCCCCTCCCCTGAAGGTACTGACTCTGGCTGTGTTCAGTTCAACACTCACTGGTTCCCCTCCCCTGAAGGTACTGACTCTGGCTGGGTTCAGTTCTACATTCACTGGTTCCCCTCCCCTGAAGGTACTGACTCTGGCTGGGTTCAGTTCTACATTCACAGGTTCCCCTCCCCTGACGGTACTGGCTCTATCTGGGTTCAGTTCTACACTCACTGGTTCTCCTCCCCTGAAGGTGCTGACTCTGGCTGGGTTCAGTTCTACACTCACTGGTTCCCCTCCCCTGAAGGTACTGACTCTGGCTGGGTTCAGTTCTACACTCACTGGTTCCCCTCCCCTGAAGGTACTGACTCTGTTTTGGTTCAGTTCTACACTCACTGGTTCCCCTCCCCTGAAGGTACTGACTCTGGCTGGGTTCAGTTCTACACTCACTGGTTCCCCTCCCCTGAAGGTACTGACTCTGGCTGGGTTCAGTTCTACACTCAATGGTTCCCCACCCCTGAAGGTACTGACACTGGCTGGGTTCAGTTCAACACTCAATGGTTCCCCTCCCCTGAAGGTAATGACTCTGGCTGGGTTCAGTTCGACATTCACTGGTTCCCCTCCCCTGAAGGAACTGACTCTGGGTGGGTTCAGTTCTACACTCACTGGTTCCCCTCCCCTGAAGGTACTGACTCTGTCTGGGTTCAGTTCTACATTCACTGGTTCCCCTCCCCTGAATGTACTGACTCTGGCTGGGTTCAGTTCTACACTCACTAGTTCCCTGACCCTGAATGTACTGACTCTGCCTGGGTTCAGTTCTACACTCACTTGTTCCCCTCCCCTGAAGGTACTGACTCTGGCTGGGTTCAGTTCTACACTCAATGGTTCCCCTCCCCTGAAGGTACTGACTCTGGCTTGGTTCAGTTCAACACTCACTGGTTCCCCTCCCCTGAAGGTAATGACTCTGGCTGGGTTCAGTTCGACATTCACTGTTTCCCCTCCCCTGAAGGAACTGACTCTGGCTGGGTTCAGTTCTACACACACTGGTTCCCCTCCCCTGAAGGTACTGACTCTGGCTGGGCTCAGTTCTACACTCACTGGTTCCCCTCCCCTGAAGGTACTGACTCTGGCTGTGTTCAGTTCAACACTCACTGGTTCCCCTCCCCTGAAGGTACTGACTCTGGCTGGGTTCAGTTCTACATTCACTGGTTCCCCTCCCCTGAAGGTACTGACTCTGGCTGGGTTCAGTTCTACATTCACAGGTTCCCCTCCCCTGACGGTACTGGCTCTATCTGGGTTCAGTTCTACACTCACTGGTTCTCCTCCCCTGAAGGTGCTGACTCTGGCTGGGTTCAGTTCTACACTCACTGGTTCCCCTCCCCTGAAGGTACTGACTCTGGCTGGGTTCAGTTCTACACTCACTGGTTCCCCTCCCCTGAAGGTACTGACTCTGTTTTGGTTCAGTTCTACACTCACTGGTTCCCCTCCCCTGAAGGTACTGACTCTGGCTGGGTTCAGTTCTACACTCACTGGTTCCCCTCCCCTGAAGGTACTGACTCTGGCTGGGTTCAGTTCTACACTCAATGGTTCCCCACCCCTGAAGGTACTGACACTGGCTGGGTTCAGTTCAACACTCAATGGTTCCCCTCCCCTGAAGGTAATGACTCTGGCTGGGTTCAGTTCGACATTCACTGGTTCCCCTCCCCTGAAGGAACTGACTCTGGGTGGGTTCAGTTCTACACTCACTGGTTCCCCTCCCCTGAAGGTACTGACTCTGGCTGGGTTCAGTTCTATACTCACTGGTTCCCCTCCCCTGAATGTACTGACTCTGGCTGGGTTCAGTTCTACACTCACTAGTTCCCTGACCCTGAATGTACTGACTCTGCCTGGGTTCAGTTCTACACTCACTTGTTCCCCTCCCCTGAAGGTACTGACTCTGGCTGGGTTCAGTTCTACACTCAATGGTTCCCCTCCCCTGAAGGTACTGACTCTGGCTTGGTTCAGTTCAACACTCACTGGTTCCCCTCCCCTGAAGGTAATGACTCTGGCTGGGTTCAGTTCGACATTCACTGTTTCCCCTCCCCTGAAGGAACTGACTCTGGCTGGGTTCAGTTCTACACACACTGGTTCCCCTCCCCTGAAGGTACTGACTCTGGCTGGGTTCAGTTCTACACTCACTGGTTCCCCTCCCCTGAAGGTACTGATTCTGGCTGTGTTCAGTTCTACACTCACTGGTTCCCCTCCCCTGAAGGTGCTGACTCTGTCTGGGTTCAGTTCTACACTCACTGGTTCCCCTGCCCTGAAAGTGCTGACTCTGGCTGGGTTCAGTTCTACAATCACTGGTTCCCCACCCCTGAAGGTACTGACTCTGGCTGGGTACAGTTCTACACTCACTGGTTCCCCTCCCCTGAAGGTGCTGACTCTGGCAGGGTTCAGTTCTACACTCACTGGTTCCCCTCCCCTGAAGGTGCTGACTCTGGCAGGGTTCAGTTCTACACTCACTGGTTCCCCTCCCCTGAAGGTACTGACTCTGGCTGTGTTCAGTTCTACACTCACTGGTTCACCTCCCCTGAAGGTGCTGACTCTGGCTGGGTTCAGTTCTACACTCGCTGGTTCCCCTCCCCTGAATGAATTGTCTCTGGCTGGGTTTAGTTCTACACTCACTGGTTCCCCTGCCCTGAAGATACTGACTCTGGCTGGGTTCAGTTCTACACTCACTGGTTCTCCTCCCCTGAAGGTACTGACTCCAGCTGGGTTCAGTTCTACACTCACTGGTTCCCCTTCCCTGAAGGTGCTGACTCTGGCTGGGTTCAGTTCTACATTCACTGGTTCCCCTCCCCTGAAGGTACTGATTCTGGCTGGGCTCAGTTCTACACTCACTGGTTCCCCTCCCCTGAAGGTACTGACTCTGGCTGTGTTCAGTTCAACACTCACTGGTTCCCCTCCCCTGAAGGTACTGACTCTGGCTGGGTTCAGTTCTACATTCACTGGTTCCCCTCCCCTGAAGGTACTGACTCTGGCTGGGTTCAGTTCTACATTCACTGGTTCCCCTCCCCTGACGGTACTGACTCTGGCTGGGTTCAGTTCTGCACTCAATGGTTCCCCTCCCCTGAAGGTACTGACTCTGGCTGGGTTCAGTTCTACACTCACTGGTTCCCCTCCCCTTAAGGTACTGACTCTGGCTGGGTTCAGTTCTACACTCACTGGTTCCCCTCCCCCGAAGGTAATGACTCTGGCTGGGTTCAGTTCTACACTCACTGGTACCCCTCCCCTGAAGTTACTGATTCTGGCTGGGTTCAGTTCTACACTCACTGGTTCCCCTCCCCTGAAGGTGCTGACTCTAGCTGGGTTCAGTTCTACACTCACTGGTTCCCCTCCCCTGAAGGTACTGATTCTGTCTGGGTTCAGTTCTAAACTCAGTGGTTCCCCTCCCCTGAAGGTGCTGACTCTGGCTGCGTTCAGTTCTATACACACTGGTTCCCCTCCCCTGACGGTATTGACTCTGGCTGGGTTCAGTTCTACACTCACTGGTTCCCCTCCCCTGAAGGTACTGACTCTGGCTGGGTACAGTTCTACACTCACTGGTTCCCCTCCCCTGAAGGTGCTGACTCTGGCAGGGTTCAGTTCTACACTCACTGGTTTCCCTCCCCTGAAGGTACTGACTCTGGCTGTGTACAGTTCTACATTCACTGGTTCCCCTCCCCTGAAGGTGCTGACTCTGGCTGGGATCAGTTCTACATTCACTGGTTCCCCTCCCCTGAAGGTACTGACTCTGTCTGGGTTCAGTTCTACACTCACTAGTTCTCCTCCACTGAAGGTGCTGACTTTGGCTGGGTTCAGTTCTGCACTCACTGGTTCCCCTCCCCTGAATGAATTGTCTCTGGCTGGGTTTAGTTCTACACTCACTGGTTTCCCTCCCCTGAAGTTACTGACTCTGGCTGGGTTCAGTTCTGCACTCACTGGTTCCCCTCGCCTGAAGGTCCTGACTCTGTCTGGGTTCAGTTCTACACTCACTGGTTCCCCTCCCCTTAAGGTGCTGACTCTAGCTGGGTTTAGTTCTACACTCACTGGTTCCCCTCCCCTGAAGGTACTGACTCTGGCTGGGTTTAGTTCTACACTCACTGGTTCCCCTCACCTGAAGGTACTGACTCTGTCTGGGTTCAGTTCTACACTCACTGGTTCTCCTCCACTGAAGGTGCTGACTTTGGCTGGGTTCAGTTCTACACTCACTGGTTCTCCTCCCCTGAAGGTACTGATTCTGGCTGTGTTCAGTTCTACACTCACTGGTTCCCCTCCCCTGAAGGTGCTGACTCTGTCTGGGTTCAGTTCTACACTCACTGGTTCCCCTGCCCTGAAAGTGCTGACTCTGGCTGGGTTCAGTTCTACAATCACTGGTTCCCCACCCCTGAAGGTACTGACTCTGGCTGGGTACAGTTCTACACTCACTGGTTCCCCTCCCCTGAAGGTGCTGACTCTGGCAGGGTTCAGTTCTACACTCACTGGTTCCCCTCCCCTGAAGGTGCTGACTCTGGCAGGGTTCAGTTCTACACTCACTGGTTCCCCTCCCCTGAAGGTACTGACTCTGGCTGTGTTCAGTTCTACACTCACTGGTTCACCTCCCCTGAAGGTGCTGACTCTGGCTGGGTTCAGTTCTACACTCGCTGGTTCCCCTCCCCTGAATGAATTGTCTCTGGCTGGGTTTAGTTCTACACTCACTGGTTCCCCTGCCCTGAAGATACTGACTCTGGCTGGGTTCAGTTCTACACTCACTGGTTCTCCTCCCCTGAAGGTACTGACTCCAGCTGGGTTCAGTTCTACACTCACTGGTTCCCCTTCCCTGAAGGTGCTGACTCTGGCTGGGTTCAGTTCTACATTCACTGGTTCCCCTCCCCTGAAGGTACTGATTCTGGCTGGGCTCAGTTCTACACTCACTGGTTCCCCTCCCCTGAAGGTACTGACTCTGGCTGTGTTCAGTTCAACACTCACTGGTTCCCCTCCCCTGAAGGTACTGACTCTGGCTGGGTTCAGTTCTACATTCACTGGTTCCCCTCCCCTGAAGGTACTGACTCTGGCTGGGTTCAGTTCTACATTCACTGGTTCCCCTCCCCTGACGGTACTGACTCTGGCTGGGTTCAGTTCTGCACTCAATGGTTCCCCTCCCCTGAAGGTACTGACTCTGGCTGGGTTCAGTTCTACACTCACTGGTTCCCCTCCCCTTAAGGTACTGACTCTGGCTGGGTTCAGTTCTACACTCACTGGTTCCCCTCCCCCGAAGGTAATGACTCTGGCTGGGTTCAGTTCTACACTCACTGGTACCCCTCCCCTGAAGTTACTGATTCTGGCTGGGTTCAGTTCTACACTCACTGGTTCCCCTCCCCTGAAGGTGCTGACTCTAGCTGGGTTCAGTTCTACACTCACTGGTTCCCCTCCCCTGAAGGTACTGATTCTGTCTGGGTTCAGTTCTAAACTCAGTGGTTCCCCTCCCCTGAAGGTGCTGACTCTGGCTGCGTTCAGTTCTATACACACTGGTTCCCCTCCCCTGACGGTATTGACTCTGGCTGGGTTCAGTTCTACACTCACTGGTTCCCCTCCCCTGAAGGTACTGACTCTGGCTGGGTACAGTTCTACACTCACTGGTTCCCCTCCCCTGAAGGTGCTGACTCTGGCAGGGTTCAGTTCTACACTCACTGGTTTCCCTCCCCTGAAGGTACTGACTCTGGCTGTGTACAGTTCTACATTCACTGGTTCCCCTCCCCTGAAGGTGCTGACTCTGGCTGGGATCAGTTCTACATTCACTGGTTCCCCTCCCCTGAAGGTACTGACTCTGTCTGGGTTCAGTTCTACACTCACTAGTTCTCCTCCACTGAAGGTGCTGACTTTGGCTGGGTTCAGTTCTGCACTCACTGGTTCCCCTCCCCTGAATGAATTGTCTCTGGCTGGGTTTAGTTCTACACTCACTGGTTTCCCTCCCCTGAAGTTACTGACTCTGGCTGGGTTCAGTTCTGCACTCACTGGTTCCCCTCGCCTGAAGGTCCTGACTCTGTCTGGGTTCAGTTCTACACTCACTGGTTCCCCTCCCCTTAAGGTGCTGACTCTAGCTGGGTTTAGTTCTACACTCACTGGTTCCCCTCCCCTGAAGGTACTGACTCTGGCTGGGTTTAGTTCTACACTCACTGGTTCCCCTCACCTGAAGGTACTGACTCTGTCTGGGTTCAGTTCTACACTCACTGGTTCTCCTCCACTGAAGGTGCTGACTTTGGCTGGGTTCAGTTCTACACTCACTGGTTCTCCTCCCCTGAAGGTGCTGACTCTGGCTGGGTTCAGTTCTACACTCACTGGTTCCCCTTCCCTGAAGGTGGTGACTCTGGCTGGGTTCAGTTCTACATTCACTGGTTCCCCTCCCCTGAAGGTACTGACTCTGGCTGGGCTCAGTTCTACACTCACTGGTTCCCCTCCCCTGAAGGTACTGACTCTGTTTTGGTTCAGTTCTACACTCACTGGTTCCCCTCCCCTGAAGGTACTGACTCTGGCTGGGTTCAGTTCTACACTCACTAGTTCCCTGACCCTGAAGGTACTGACTCTGGCTGGGTTCAGTTCTACACTCACTGGTTCCCCTCCCCTGAAGGTACTGACTCTGGCTGGGTTCAGTTCTACACTCAATGGTTCCCCTCCCCTGAAGGTACTGACACTGGCTGGGTTCAGTTCAACACTCACTGGTTCCCCTCCCCTGAAGGTAATGACACTGGCAGGGTTCAGTTCGACATTCACTGGTTCCCCTCCCCTGAAGGAACTGACTCTGGGTGGGTTCAGTTCTACACTCACTGGTTCCCCTCCCCTGAAGGTACTGACTCTGGCTGGGTTCAGTTCTATACTCACTGGTTCCCCTCCCCTGAATGTACTGACTCTGGCTGGGTTCAGTTCTACACTCACTAGTTCCCTGACCCTGAATGTACTGACTCTGCCTGGGTTCAGTTCTACACTCACTTGTTCCCCTCCCCTGAAGGTACTGACTCTGGCTGGGTTCAGTTCTACACTCAATGGTTCCCCTCCCCTGAAGGTACTGACTCTGGCTGGGTTCAGTTCAACACTCACTGGTTCCCCTCCCCTGAAGGTAATGACTCCGGCTGGGTTCAGTTCGACATTCACTGTTTCCCCTCCCCTGAAGAAACTGACTCTGGCTGGGTTCAGTTCTACACACACTGGTTCCCCTCCCCTGAAGTTACTGACTCTGGCTGGGTTCAGTTCTACACTCTCTGGTTCCCCTCCCCTGAAGGTACTGACTCTGGCTGTGTTCAGTTCTACACTCACTGGTTCGCCTCCCCTGAAGGTGCTGACTCTGTCTGGGTTCAGTTCTGCACTCACTGGTTCCCCTGCCCTGAAAGTGCTGACTCTGGCTGGGTTCAGTTCTACACTCAATGGTTCCCCTCCCCTGAAGGTACTGACACTGGCTGGGTTCAGTTCAACACTCACTGGTTCCCCTCCCCTGAAGGTAATGACTCTGGCTGGGTTCAGTTCGACATTCACTGGTTCCCCTCCCCTGAAGGAACTGACTCTGGGTGGGTTCAGTTCCACACTCACTGGTTCCCCTCCCCTGAAGGTACTGACTCTGGCTGGGTTCAGTTCTATACTCACTGGTTCCCCTCCCCTGAATGTACTGACTCTGGCTGGGTTCAGTTCTACACTCACTAGTTCCCTGACCCTGAATGTACTGACTCTGCCTGGGTTCAGTTCTACACTCACTTGTTCCCCTCCCCTGAAGGTACTGACTCTGGCTGGGTTCAGTTCTACACTCAATGGTTCCCCTCCCCTGAAGGTACTGACTCTGGCTTGGTTCGGTTCAACACTCACTGGTTCCCCTCCCCTGAAGGTAATGACTCTGGCTGGGTTCAGTTCGACATTCACTGTTTCCCCTCCCCTGAAGGAACTGACTCTGGCTGGGTTCAGTTC
The DNA here is from genome assembly GCF_044704955.1 of Pristiophorus japonicus. NCBI lineage: Eukaryota > Metazoa > Chordata > Chondrichthyes > Pristiophoridae > Pristiophorus > Pristiophorus japonicus. The sequence continues at coordinate 1,195,604 of NW_027254467.1, read as the reverse complement.
TACACACACTGGTTCCACTCCCCTGAAGGTACTGACTCTGGCTGGGTTCAGTTCTACACTCACTGGTTCCCCTCCCCTGAAGGTACTGACTCTGGCTGTGTTCAGTTCTACACTCACTGGTTCCCCTCCCCTGAAGGTGCTGACTCTGTCTGGGTTCAGTTCTACACTCACTGGTTCCCCTGCCCTGAAAGTGCTGACTCTGGCTGGGTTCAGTTCTACAATCACTGGTTCCCCACCCCTGAAGGTACTGACTCTGGCTGGGTACAGTTCTACACTCACTGGTTCCCCTCCCCTGAAGGTGCTGACTCTGGCAGGGTTCAGTTCTACACTCACTGGTTCCCCTCCCCTGAAGGTGCTGACTCTGGCAGGGTTCAGTTCTGCACTCACTGGTTCCCCTCCCCTGAAGGTACTGACTCTGGCTGTGTTCAGTTCTACACTCACTGGTTCACCTCCCCTGAAGGTGCTGACTCTGGCTGGGTTCAGTTCTACACTCGCTGGTTCCCCTCCCCTGAATTAATTGTCTCTGGCTGGGTTTAGTTCTACACTCACTGGTTCCCCTCCCCTGAAGTTACTGACTCTGGCTGGGTTCAGTTCTGCACTCACTGGTTCCCCTCGCCTGAAGGTACTGACTCTGTCTGGGTTCAGTTCTACACTCACTGGTTCCCCTCCCCTGAAGGTGCTGACTCTGGCTGGGTTTAGTTCTACACTCACTGGTTCCCCTCCCCTGAAGGTACTGACTCTGGCTGGGTTTAGTTCTACACTCACTGGTTCCCCTCCCCTGAAGGTGCTGACTCTGGCTGCGTTCAGTTCGACACTCACTGGTTCCCCTCCCCTGAAGGTGCATACTCTGTCTGGGTTCAGTTCTACATTCACTGGTTCCCCTCCCCTGAAGGTGCTGACTCCGGCTGGGTTCAGTTCTACACTCACTGGTTCCCCTCCCCTGAAGTTACTGACTCTGTCTGGGTTCAGTTCTGCACTCACTGGTTCCCCTCCCCTGAAGGTGCTGACTCTGTCTGGGTTCAGTTCTACATTCACTGGTTCCCCTGCCCTGAAGATACTGACTCTGGCTGGGTTCAGTTCTACACTCACTGGTTCTCCTCCCCTGAAGGTACTGACTCCAGCTGGGTTCAGTTCTACACTCACTGGTTCCCCTTCCCTGAAGGTGCTGACTCTGGCTGGGTTCAGTTCTACATTCACTGGTTCCCCTCCCCTGAAGGTACTGACTCTGGCTGGGCTCAGTTCTACACTCACTGGTTCCCCTCCCCTGAAGGTACTGACTCTGGCTGTGTTCAGTTCAACACTCACTGGTTCCCCTCCCCTGAAGGTACTGACTCTGGCTGGGTTCAGTTCTACATTCACTGGTCCCCCTCCCCTGAAGGTACTGACTCTGGCTGGGTTCAGTTCTACATTCACTGGTTCCCCTCCCCTGACGGTACTGACTCTGGCTGGGTTCAGTTCTGCACTCAATGGTTCCCCTCCCCTGAAGGTACTGACTCTGGCTGGGTTCAGTTCTACACTCACTGGTTCCCCTCCCCTTAAGGTACTGACTCTGGCTGGGTTCAGTTCTACACTCACTGGTTCCCCTCCCCCGAAGGTAATGACTCTGGCTGGGTTCAGTTCTACACTCACTGGTACCCCTCCCCTGAAGTTACTGATTCTGGCTGGGTTCAGTTCTACACTCACTGGTTCCCCTCCCCTGAAGGTGCTGACTCTAGCTGGGTTCAGTTCTACACTCACTGGTTCCCCTCCCCTGAAGGTACTGATTCTGTCTGGGTTCAGTTCTACACTCAGTGGTTCCCCTCCCCTGAAGGTGCTGACTCTGGCTGGGTTCAGTTCTATACACACTGGTTCCCCGCCCCTGACGGTATTGACTCTGGCTGGGTTCAGTTCTACACTCACTGGTTCCCCTCCCCTGAAGGTACTGACTCTGGCTGGATACAGTTCTACACTCACTGGTTCCCCTCCCCTGAAGGTACTGACTCTGGCTGGGTTCAGTTCTACACTCACTGGTTCCCCTTCCCTGAAGGTACTGACTCTGGCTGGGTTCAGTTCTACACTCAATGGTTCCCCTCCCCTGAAGGTACTGACACTGGCTGGGTTCAGTTCAACACTCACTGGTTCCCCTCCCCTGAAGGTAATGACTCTGGCTGGGTTCAGTTCGACATTCACTGGTTCCCCTCCCCTGAAGGAACTGACTCTGGGTGGGTTCAGTTCTACACTCACTGGTTCCCCTCCCCTGAAGGTACTGACTCTGGCTGGGTTCAGTTCTATACTCACTGGTTCCCCTCCCCTGAATGTACTGACTCTGGCTGGGTTCAGTTCTACACTCACTAGTTCCCTGACCCTGAATGTACTGACTCTGCCTGGGTTCAGTTCTACACTCACTTGTTCCCCTCCCCTGAAGGTACTGACTCTGGCTGGGTTCAGTTCTACACTCAATGGTTCCCCTCCCCTGAAGGTACTGACTCTGGCTTGGTTCAGTTCAACACTCACTGGTTCCCCTCCCCTGAAGGTAATGACTCTGGCTGGGTTCAGTTCGACATTCACTGTTTCCCCTCCCCTGAAGGAACTGACTCTGGCTGGGTTCAGTTCTACACACACTGGTTCCCCTCCCCTGAAGGTACTGACTCTGGCTGGGTTCAGTTCTACACTCACTGGTTCCCCTCCCCTGAAGGTACTGATTCTGGCTGTGTTCAGTTCTACACTCACTGGTTCCCCTCCCCTGAAGGTGCTGACTCTGTCTGGGTTCAGTTCTACACTCACTGGTTCCCCTGCCCTGAAAGTGCTGACTCTGGCTGGGTTCAGTTCTACAATCACTGGTTCCCCACCCCTGAAGGTACTGACTCTGGCTGGGTACAGTTCTACACTCACTGGTTCCCCTCCCCTGAAGGTGCTGACTCTGGCAGGGTTCAGTTCTACACTCACTGGTTCCCCTCCCCTGAAGGTGCTGACTCTGGCAGGGTTCAGTTCTACACTCACTGGTTCCCCTCCCCTGAAGGTACTGACTCTGGCTGTGTTCAGTTCTACACTCACTGGTTCACCTCCCCTGAAGGTGCTGACTCTGGCTGGGTTCAGTTCTACACTCGCTGGTTCCCCTCCCCTGAATGAATTGTCTCTGGCTGGGTTTAGTTCTACACTCACTGGTTCCCCTCCCCTGAAGTTACTGACTCTGGCTGGGTTCAGTTCTGCACTCACTGGTTCCCCTGCCCTGAAGATACTGACTCTGGCTGGGTTCAGTTCTACACTCACTGGTTCTCCTCCCCTGAAGGTACTGACTCCAGCTGGGTTCAGTTCTACACTCACTGGTTCCCCTTCCCTGAAGGTGCTGACTCTGGCTGGGTTCAGTTCTACATTCACTGGTTCCCCTCCCCTGAAGGTACTGATTCTGGCTGGGCTCAGTTCTACACTCACTGGTTCCCCTCCCCTGAAGGTACTGACTCTGGCTGTGTTCAGTTCAACACTCACTGGTTCCCCTCCCCTGAAGGTACTGACTCTGGCTGGGTTCAGTTCTACATTCACTGGTTCCCCTCCCCTGAAGGTACTGACTCTGGCTGGGTTCAGTTCTACATTCACTGGTTCCCCTCCCCTGACGGTACTGACTCTGGCTGGGTTCAGTTCTGCACTCAATGGTTCCCCTCCCCTGAAGGTACTGACTCTGGCTGGGTTCAGTTCTACACTCACTGGTTCCCCTCCCCTTAAGGTACTGACTCTGGCTGGGTTCAGTTCTACACTCACTGGTTCCCCTCCCCCGAAGGTAATGACTCTGGCTGGGTTCAGTTCTACACTCACTGGTACCCCTCCCCTGAAGTTACTGATTCTGGCTGGGTTCAGTTCTACACTCACTGGTTCCCCTCCCCTGAAGGTGCTGACTCTAGCTGGGTTCAGTTCTACACTCACTGGTTCCCCTCCCCTGAAGGTACTGATTCTGTCTGGGTTCAGTTCTACACTCAGTGGTTCCCCTCCCCTGAAGGTGCTGACTCTGGCTGCGTTCAGTTCTATACACACTGGTTCCCCTCCCCTGACGGTATTGACTCTGGCTGGGTTCAGTTCTACACTCACTGGTTCCCCTCCCCTGAAGGTACTGACTCTGGCTGGGTGCAGTTCTACACTCACTGGTTCCCCTCCCCTGAATGTGCTGACTCTGGCAGGGTTCAGTTCTACACTCACTGGTTCCCCTCCCCTGAAGGTACTGACTCTGGCTGTGTACAGTTCTACATTCACTGGTTCCCCTCCCCTGAAGGTGCTGACTCTGGCTGGGATCAGTTCTACATTCACTGGTTCCCCTCCCCTGAAGGTACTGACTCTGGCTGGGTTCAGTTCTGCACTCACTGGTTCCCCTCCCCTGAATGAATTGTCTCTGGCTGGGTTTAGTTCTACACTCACTGGTTTCCCTCCCCTGAAGTTACTGACTCTGGCTGGGTTCAGTTCTGCACTCACTGGTTCCCCTCGCCTGAAGGTCCTGACTCTGTCTGGGTTCAGTTCTACACTCACTGGTTCCCCTCCCCTTAAGGTGCTGACTCTAGCTGGGTTTAGTTCTACACTCACTGGTTCCCCTCCCCTGAAGGTACTGACTCTGGCTGGGTTTAGTTCTACACTCACTGGTTCCCCTCACCTGAAGGTACTGACTCTGTCTGGGTTCAGTTCTACACTCACTGGTTCTCCTCCACTGAAGGTGCTGACTTTGGCTGGGTTCAGTTCTACACTCACTGGTTCTCCTCCCCTGAAGGTGCTGACTCTGGCTGGGTTCAGTTCTACACTCACTGGTTCCCCTTCCCTGAAGGTGGTGACTCTGGCTGGGTTCAGTTCTACATTCACTGGTTCCCCTCCCCTGAAGGTACTGACTCTGGCTGGGCTCAGTTCTACACTCACTGGTTCCCCTCCCCTGAAGGTACTGACTCTGTTTTGGTTCAGTTCTACACTCACTGGTTCCCCTCCCCTGAAGGTACTGACTCTGGCTGGGTTCAGTTCTACACTCACTAGTTCCCTGACCCTGAAGGTACTGACTCTGGCTGGGTTCAGTTCTACACTCACTGGTTCCCCTCCCCTGAAGGTACTGACTCTGGCTGGGTTCAGTTCTACACTCAATGGTTCCCCTCCCCTGAAGGTACTGACACTGGCTGGGTTCAGTTCAACACTCACTGGTTCCCCTCCCCTGAAGGTAATGACACTGGCTGGGTTCAGTTCGACATTCACTGGTTCCCCTCCCCTGAAGGAACTGACTCTGGGTGGGTTCAGTTCTACACTCACTGGTTCCCCTCCCCTGAAGGTACTGACTCTGGCTGGGTTCAGTTCTATACTCACTGGTTCCCCTCCCCTGAATGTACTGACTCTGGCTGGGTTCAGTTCTACACTCACTAGTTCCCTGACCCTGAATGTACTGACTCTGCCTGGGTTCAGTTCTACACTCACTTGTTCCCCTCCCCTGAAGGTACTGACTCTGGCTGGGTTCAGTTCTCCACTCAATGGTTCCCCTCCCCTGAAGGTACTGACTCTGGCTGGGTTCAGTTCAACACTCACTGGTTCCCCTCCCCTGAAGGTAATGACTCTGGCTGGGTTCAGTTCGACATTCACTGTTTCCCCTCCCCTGAAGAAACTGACTCTGGCTGGGTTCAGTTCTACACACACTGGTTCCCCTCCCCTGAAGTTACTGACTCTGGCTGGGTTCAGTTCTACACTCTCTGGTTCCCCTCCCCTGAAGGTACTGACTCTGGCTGTGTTCAGTTCTACACTCACTGGTTCCCCTCCCCTGAAGGTGCTGACTCTGTCTGGGTTCAGTTCTGCACTCACTGGTTCCCCTGCCCTGAAAGTGCTGACTCTGGCTGGGTTCAGTTCTACACTCAATGGTTCCCCTCCCCTGAAGGTACTGACACTGGCTGGGTTCAGTTCAACACTCACTGGTTCCCCTCCCCTGAAGGTAATGACTCTGGCTGGGTTCAGTTCGACATTCACTGGTTCCCCTCCCCTGAAGGAACTGACTCTGGGTGGGTTCAGTTCCACACTCACTGGTTCCCCTCCCCTGAAGGTACTGACTCTGGCTGGGTTCAGTTCTATACTCACTGGTTCCCCTCCCCTGAATGTACTGACTCTGGCTGGGTTCAGTTCTACACTCACTAGTTCCCTGACCCTGAATGTACTGACTCTGCCTGGGTTCAGTTCTACACTCACTTGTTCCCCTCCCCTGAAGGTACTGACTCTGGCTGGGTTCAGTTCTACACTCAATGGTTCCCCTCCCCTGAAGGTACTGACTCTGGCTTGGTTCGGTTCAACACTCACTGGTTCCCCTCCCCTGAAGGTAATGACTCTGGCTGGGTTCAGTTCGACATTCACTGTTTCCCCTCCCCTGAAGGAACTGACTCTGGCTGGGTTCAGTTCTACACACACTGGTTCCACTCCCCTGAAGGTACTGACTCTGGCTGGGTTCAGTTCTACACTCACTGGTTCCCCTCCCCTGAAGGTACTGACTCTGGCTGTGTTCAGTTCTACACTCACTGGTTCCCCTCCCCTGAAGGTGCTGACTCTGTCTGGGTTCAGTTCTACACTCACTGGTTCCCCTGCCCTGAAAGTGCTGACTCTGGCTGGGTTCAGTTCTACAATCACTGGTTCCCCACCCCTGAAGGTACTGACTCTGGCTGGGTACAGTTCTACACTCACTGGTTCCCCTCCCCTGAAGGTGCTGACTCTGGCAGGGTTCAGTTCTACACTCACTGGTTCCCCTCCCCTGAAGGTGCTGACTCTGGCAGGGTTCAGTTCTGCACTCACTGGTTCCCCTCCCCTGAAGGTACTGTCTCTGGCTGTGTTCAGTTCTACACTCACTGGTTCACCTCCCCTGAAGGTGCTGACTCTGGCTGGGTTCAGTTCTACACTCGCTGGTTCCCCTCCCCTGAATTAATTGTCTCTGGCTGGGTTTAGTTCTACACTCACTGGTTCCCCTCCCCTGAAGTTACTGACTCTGGCTGGGTTCAGTTCTGCACTCACTGGTTCCCCTCGCCTGAAGGTACTGACTCTGTCTGGGTTCAGTTCTACACTCACTGGTTCCCCTCCCCTGAAGGTGCTGACTCTGGCTGGGTTTAGTTCTACACTCACTGGTTCCCCTCCCCTGAAGGTACTGACTCTGGCTGGGTTTAGTTCTACACTCACTGGTTCCCCTCCCCTGAAGGTGCTGACTCTGGCTGCGTTCAGTTCGACACTCACTGGTTCCCCTCCCCTGAAGGTGCATACTCTGTCTGGGTTCAGTTCTACATTCACTGGTTCCCCTCCCCTGAAGGTGCTGACTCCGGCTGGGTTCAGTTCTACACTCACTGGTTCCCCTCCCCTGAAGTTACTGACTCTGTCTGGGTTCAGTTCTGCACTCACTGGTTCCCCTCCCCTGAAGGTGCTGACTCTGTCTGGGTTCAGTTCTACATTCACTGGTTCCCCTGCCCTGAAGATACTGACTCTGGCTGGGTTCAGTTCTACACTCACTGGTTCTCCTCCCCTGAAGGTACTGACTCCAGCTGGGTTCAGTTCTACACTCACTGGTTCCCCTTCCCTGAAGGTGCTGACTCTGGCTGGGTTCAGTTCTACATTCACTGGTTCCCCTCCCCTGAAGGTACTGACTCTGGCTGGGCTCAGTTCTACACTCACTGGTTCCCCTCCCCTGAAGGTACTGACTCTGGCTGTGTTCAGTTCAACACTCACTGGTTCCCCTCCCCTGAAGGTACTGACTCTGGCTGGGTTCAGTTCTACATTCACTGGTCCCCCTCCCCTGAAGGTACTGACTCTGGCTGGGTTCAGTTCTACATTCACTGGTTCCCCTCCCCTGACGGTACTGACTCTGGCTGGGTTCAGTTCTGCACTCAATGGTTCCCCTCCCCTGAAGGTACTGACTCTGGCTGGGTTCAGTTCTACACTCACTGGTTCACCTCCCCTTAAGGTACTGACTCTGGCTGGGTTCAGTTCTACACTCACTGGTTCCCCTCCCCCGAAGGTAATGACTCTGGCTGGGTTCAGTTCTACACTCACTGGTACCCCTCCCCTGAAGTTACTGATTCTGGCTGGGTTCAGTTCTACACTCACTGGTTCCCCTCCCCTGAAGGTGCTGACTCTAGCTGGGTTCAGTTCTACACTCACTGGTTCCCCTCCCCTGAAGGTACTGATTCTGTCTGGGTTCAGTTCTACACTCAGTGGTTCCCCTCCCCTGAAGGTGCTGACTCTGGCTGGGTTCAGTTCTATACACACTGGTTCCCCGCCCCTGACGGTATTGACTCTGGCTGGGTTCAGTTCTACACTCACTGGTTCCCCTCCCCTGAAGGTACTGACTCTGGCTGGGTACAGTTCTACACTCACTGGTTCCCCTCCCCTGAAGGTACTGACTCTGGCTGGGTTCAGTTCTACACTCACTGGTTCCCCTTCCCTGAAGGTACTGACTCTGGCTGGGTTCAGTTCTACACTCAATGGTTCCCCTCCCCTGAAGGTACTGACATTGGCTGGGTTCAGTTCAACACTCACTGGTTCCCCTCCCCTGAAGGTAATGACTCTGGCTGGGTTCAGTTCGACATTCACTGGTTCCCCTCCCCTGAAGGAACTGACTCTGGGTGGGTTCAGTTCTACACTCACTGGTTCCCCTCCCCTGAAGGTACTGACACTGGCTGGGTTCAGTTCTATACTCACTGGTTCCCCTCCCCTGAATGTACTGACTCTGGCTGGGTTCAGTTCTACACTCACTAGTTCCCTGACCCTGAATGTACTGACTCTGCCTGGGTTCAGTTCTACACTCACTTGTTCCCCTCCCCTGAAGGTACTGACTCTGGCTGGGTTCAGTTCTACACTCAATGGTTCCCCTCCCCTGAAGGTACTGACTCTGGCTGGGTTCAGTTCTACACTCACTGGTTCCCCTCCCCCGAAGGTAATGACTCTGGCTGGGTTCAGTTCTACACTCACTGGTACCCCTCCCCTGAAGTTACTGATTCTGGCTGGGTTCAGTTCTACACTCACTGGTTCCCCTCCCCTGAAGGTGCTGACTCTAGCTGGGTTCAGTTCTACACTCACTGGTTCCCCTCCCCTGAAGGTACTGATTCTGTCTGGGTTCAGTTCTACACTCAGTGGTTCCCCTCCCCTGAAGGTGCTGACTCTGGCTGGGTTCAGTTCTATACACACTGGTTCCCCGCCCCTGACGGTATTGACTCTGGCTGGGTTCAGTTCTACACTCACTGGTTCCCCTCCCCTGAAGGTACTGACTCTGGCTGGGTACAGTTCTACACTCACTGGTTCCCCTCCCCTGAAGGTACTGACTCTGGCTGGGTTCAGTTCTACACTCACTGGTTCCCCTTCCCTGAAGGTACTGACTGTGGCTGGGTTCAGGTCTACACTCAATGGTTCCCCTCCCCTGAAGGTACTGACACTGGCTGGGTTCAGTTCAACACTCACTGGTTCCCCTCCCCTGAAGGTAATGACTCTGGCTGGGTTCAGTTCGACATTCACTGGTTCCCCTCCCCTGAAGGAACTGACTCTGGGTGGGTTCAGTTCTACACTCACTGGTTCCCCTCCCCTGAAGGTACTGACACTGGCTGGGTTCAGTTCTATACTCACTGGTTCCCCTCCCCTGAATGTACTGACTCTGGCTGGGTTCAGTTCTACACTCACTAGTTCCCTGACCCTGAATGTACTGACTCTGCCTGGGTTCAGTTCTACACTCACTTGTTCCCCTCCCCTGAAGGTACTGACTCTGGCTGGGTTCAGTTCTACACTCAATGGTTCCCCTCCCCTGAAGGTACTGACTCTGGCTTGGTTCAGTTCAACACTCACTGGTTCCCCTCCCCTGAAGGTAATGACTCTGGCTGGGTTCAGTTCGACATTCACTGTTTCCCCTCCCCTGAAGGAACTGACTCTGGCTGGGTTCAGTTCTACACACACTGGTTCCCCTCCCCTGAAGGTACTGACTCTGGCTGGGTTCAGTTCTACACTCACTGGTTCCCCTCCCCTGAAGGTACTGACTCTGGCTGTGTTCAGTTCTACACTCACTGGTTCCCCTGCCCTGAAAGTGCTGACTCTGGCTGGGTTCAGTTCTACAATCACTGGTTCCCCACCCCTGAAGGTACTGACTCTGGCTGGGTACAGTTCTACACTCACTGGTTCCCCTCCACTGAAGGTGCTGACTCTGGCAGGGTTCAGTTCTACACTCACTGGTTCCCCTCCCCTGAAGGTGCTGACTCTGGCAGGGTTCAGTTCTACACTCACTGGTTCCCCTCCCCTGAAGGTACTGACTCTGGCTGTGTTCAGTTCTACACTCACTGGTTCACCTCCCCTGAAGGTGCTGACTCTGGCTGGGTTCAGTTCTACACTCGCTGGTTCCCCTCCCCTGAATGAATTGTCTCTGGCTGGGTTTAGTTCTACACTCACTGGTTCCCCTCCCCTGAAGTTACTGACTCTGGCTGGGTTCAGTTCTGCACTCACAGGTTCCCCTGCCCTGAAGATACTGACTCTGGCTGGGTTCAGTTCTACACTCACTGGTTCTCCTCCCCTGAAGGTACTGACTCCAGCTGGGTTCAGTTCTACACTCACTGGTTCCCCTTCCCTGAAGGTGCTGACTCTGGCTGGGTTCAGTTCTACATTCACTGGTTCCCCTCCCCTGAAGGTACTGATTCTGGCTGGGCTCAGTTCTACACTCACTGGTTCCCCTCCCCTGAAGGTACTGACTCTGGCTGTGTTCAGTTCAACACTCACTGGTTCCCCTCCCCTGAAGGTACTGACTCTGGCTGGGTTCAGATCTACATTCACTGGTTCCCCTCCCCTGAAGGTACTGACTCTGGCTGGGTTCAGTTCTACATTCACTGGTTCCCCTCCCCTGACGGTACTGACTCTGGCTGGGTTCAGTTCTGCACTCAATGGTTCCCCTCCCCTGAAGGTACTGACTCTGGCTGGGTTCAGTTCTACACTCACTGGTTCCCCTCCCCTTAAGGTACTGACTCTGGCTGGGTTCAGTTCTACACTCACTGGTTCCCCTCCCCCGAAGGTAATGACTCTGGCTGGGTTCAGTTCTACACTCACTGGTACCCCTCCCCTGAAGTTACTGATTCTGGCTGGGTTCAGTTCTACACTCACTGGTTCCCCTCCCCTGAAGGTGCTGACTCTAGCTGGGTTCAGTTCTACACTCACTGGTTCCCCTCCCCTGAAGGTACTGATTCTGTCTGGGTTCAGTTCTACACTCAGTGGTTCCCCTCCCCTGAAGGTGCTGACTCTGGCTGCGTTCAGTTCTATACACACTGGTTCCCCTCCCCTGACGGTATTGACTCTGGCTGGGTTCAGTTCTACACTCACTGGTTCCCCTCCCCTGAAGGTACTGACTCTGGCTGGGTACAGTTCTACACTCACTGGTTCCCCTCCCCTGAATGTGCTGACTCTGGCAGGGTTCAGTTCTACACTCACTGGTTCCCCTCCCCTGAAGGTACTGACTCTGGCTGTGTACAGTTCTACATTCACTGGTTCCCCTCCCCTGAAGGTGCTGACTCTGGCTGGGATCAGTTCTACATTCACTGGTTCCCCTCCCCTGAAGGTACTGACTCTGGCTGGGTTCAGTTCTGCACTCACTGGTTCCCCTCCCCTGAATGAATTGTCTCTGGCTGGGTTTAGTTCTACACTCACTGGTTTCCCTCCCCTGAAGTTACTGACTCTGGCTGGGTTCAGTTCTGCACTCACTGGTTCCCCTCGCCTGAAGGTCCTGACTCTGTCTGGGTTCAGTTCTACACTCACTGGTTCCCCTCCCCTTAAGGTGCTGACTCTAGCTGGGTTTAGTTCTACACTCACTGGTTCCCCTCCCCTGAAGGTACTGACTCTGGCTGGGTTTAGTTCTACACTCACTGGTTCCCCTCACCTGAAGGTACTGACTCTGTCTGGGTTCAGTTCTACACTCACTGGTTCTCCTCCACTGAAGGTGCTGACTTTGGCTGGGTTCAGTTCTACACTCACTGGTTCTCCTCCCCTGAAGGTGCTGACTCTGGCTGGGTTCAGTTCTACACTCACTGGTTCCCCTTCCCTGAAGGTGGTGACTCTGGCTGGGTTCAGTTCTACATTCACTGGTTCCCCTCCCCTGAAGGTACTGACTCTGGCTGGGCTCAGTTCTACACTCACTGGTTCCCCTCCCCTGAAGGTACTGACTCTGTTTGGTTCAGTTCTACACTCACTGGTTCCCCTCCCCTGAAGGTACTGACTCTGGCTGGGTTCAGTTCTACACTCACTAGTTCCCTGACCCTGAAGGTACTGACTCTGGCTGGGTTCAGTTCTACACTCACTGGTTCCCCTCCCCTGAAGGTACTGACTCTGGCTGGGTTCAGTTCTACACTCAATGGTTCCCCTCCCCTGAAGGTACTGACACTGGCTGGGTTCAGTTCAACACTCACTGGTTCCCCTCCCCTGAAGGTAATGACACTGGCTGGGTTCAGTTCGACATTCACTGGTTCCCCTCCCCTGAAGGAACTGACTCTGGGTGGGTTCAGTTCTACACTCACTGGTTCCCCTCCCCTGAAGGTACTGACTCTGGCTGGGTTCAGTTCTATACTCACTGGTTCCCCTCCCCTGAATGTACTGACTCTGGCTGGGTTCAGTTCTACACTCACTAGTTCCCTGACCCTGAATGTACTGACTCTGCCTGGGTTCAGTTCTACACTCACTTGTTCCCCTCCCCTGAAGGTACTGACTCTGGCTGGGTTCAGTTCTACACTCAATGGTTCCCCTCCCCTGAAGGTACTGACTCTGGCTGGGTTCAGTTCAACACTCACTGGTTCCCCTCCCCTGAAGGTAATGACTCTGGCTGGGTTCAGTTCGACATTCACTGTTTCCCCTCCCCTGAAGAAACTGACTCTGGCTGGGTTCAGTTCTACACACACTGGTTCCCCTCCCCTGAAGTTACTGACTCTGGCTGGGTTCAGTTCTACACTCTCTGGTTCCCCTCCCCTGAAGGTACTGACTCTGGCTGTGTTCAGTTCTACACTCACTGGTTCCCCTCCCCTGAAGGTGCTGACTCTGTCTGGGTTCAGTTCTACACTCACTGGTTCCCCTGCCCTGAAAGTGCTGACTCTGGCTGGGTTCAGTTCTACACTCAATGGTTCCCCTCCCCTGAAGGTACTGACACTGGCTGGGTTCAGTTCAACACTCACTGGTTCCCCTCCCCTGAAGGTAATGACTCTGGCTGGGTTCAGTTCGACATTCACTGGTTCCCCTCCCCTGAAGGAACTGACTCTGGGTGGGTTCAGTTCTACACTCACTGGTTCCCCTCCCCTGAAGGTACTGACTCTGGCTGGGTTCAGTTCTATACTCACTGGTTCCCCTCCCCTGAATGTACTGACTCTGGCTGGGTTCAGTTCTACACTCACTAGTTCCCTGACCCTGAATGTACTGACTCTGCCTGGGTTCAGTTCTACACTCACTTGTTCCCCTCCCCTGAAGGTACTGACTCTGGCTGGGTTCAGTTCTACACTCAATGGTTCCCCTCCCCTGAAGGTACTGACTCTGGCTTGGTTCAGTTCAACACTCACTGGTTCCCCTCCCCTGAAGGTAATGACTCTGGCTGGGTTCAGTTCGACATTCACTGTTTCCCCTCCCCTGAAGGAACTGACTCTGGCTGGGTTCAGTTCTACACACACTGGTTCCACTCCCCTGAAGGTACTGACTCTGGCTGGGTTCAGTTCTACACTCACTGGTTCCCCTCCCCTGAAGGTACTGACTCTGGCTGTGTTCAGTTCTACACTCACTGGTTCCCCTCCCCTGAAGGTGCTGACTCTGTCTGGGTTCAGTTCTACACTCACTGGTTCCCCTGCCCTGAAAGTGCTGACTCTGGCTGGGTTCAGTTCTACAATCACTGGTTCCCCACCCCTGAAGGTACTGACTCTGGCTGGGTACAGTTCTACACTCACTGGTTCCCCTCCCCTGAAGGTGCTGACTCTGGCAGGGTTCAGTTCTACACTCACTGGTTCCCCTCCCCTGAAGGTGCTGACTCTGGCAGGGTTCAGTTCTGCACTCACTGGTTCCCCTCCCCTGAAGGTACTGACTCTGGCTGTGTTCAGTTCTACACTCACTGGTTCACCTCCCCTGAAGGTGCTGACTCTGGCTGGGTTCAGTTCTACACTCGCTGGTTCCCCTCCCCTGAATGAATTGTCTCTGGCTGGGTTTAGTTCTACACTCACTGGTTCCCCTCCCCTGAAGTTACTGACTCTGGCTGGGTTCAGTTCTGCACTCACTGGTTCCCCTCCCCCGAAGGTAATGACTCTGGCTGGGTTCAGTTCTACACTCACTGGTACCCCTCCCCTGAAGTTACTGATTCTGGCTGGGTTCAGTTCTACACTCACTGGTTCCCCTCCCCTGAAGGTGCTGACTCTAGCTGGGTTCAGTTCTACACTCACTGGTTCCCCTCCCCTGAAGGTACTGATTCTGTCTGGGTTCAGTTCTACACTCAGTGGTTCCCCTCCCCTGAAGGTGCTGACTCTGGCTGCGTTCAGTTCTATACACACTGGTTCCCCTCCCCTGACGGTATTGACTCTGGCTGGGTTCAGTTCTACACTCACTGGTTCCCCTCCCCTGAAGGTACTGACTCTGGCTGGGTACAGTTCTACACTCACTGGTTCCCCTCCCCTGAATGTGCTGACTCTGGCAGGGTTCAGTTCTACACTCACTGGTTCCCCTCCCCTGAAGGTACTGACTCTGTCTGTGTACAGTTCTACATTCACTGGTTCCCCTCCCCTGAAGGTGCTGACTCTGGCTGGGATCAGTTCTACATTCACTGGTTCCCCTCCCCTGAAGGTACTGACTCTGGCTGGGTTCAGTTCTGCACTCACTGGTTCCCCTCCCCTGAATGAATTGTCTCTGGCTGGGTTTAGTTCTACACTCACTGGTTTCCCTCCCCTGAAGTTACTGACTCTGGCTGGGTTCAGTTCTGCACTCACTGGTTCCCCTCGCCTGAAGGTCCTGACTCTGTCTGGGTTCAGTTCTACACTCACTGGTTCCCCTCCCCTTAAGGTGCTGACTCTAGCTGGGTTTAGTTCTACACTCACTGGTTCCCCTCCCCTGAAGGTACTGACTCTGGCTGGGTTTAGTTCTACACTCACTGGTTCCCCTCACCTGAAGGTACTGACTCTGTCTGGGTTCAGTTCTACACTCACTGGTTCTCCTCCACTGAAGGTGCTGACTTTGGCTGGGTTCAGTTCTACACTCACTGGTTCTCCTCCCCTGAAGGTGCTGACTCTGGCTGGGTTCAGTTCTACACTCACTGGTTCCCCTTCCCTGAAGGTGGTGACTCTGGCTGGGTTCAGTTCTACATTCACTGGTTCCCCTCCCCTGAAGGTACTGACTCTGGCTGGGCTCAGTTCTACACTCACTGGTTCCCCTCCCCTGAAGGTACTGACTCTGTTTGGTTCAGTTCTACACTCACTGGTTCCCCTCCCCTGAAGGTACTGACTCTGGCTGGGTTCAGTTCTACACTCACTAGTTCCCTGACCCTGAAGGTACTGACTCTGGCTGGGTTCAGTTCTACACTCACTGGTTCCCCTCCCCTGAAGGTACTGACTCTGGCTGGGTTCAGTTCTACACTCAATGGTTCCCCTCCCCTGAAGGTACTGACACTGGCTGGGTTCAGTTCAACACTCACTGGTTCCCCTCCCCTGAAGGTAATGACACTGGCTGGGTTCAGTTCGACATTCACTGGTTCCCCTCCCCTGAAGGAACTGACTCTGGGTGGGTTCAGTTCTACACTCACTGGTTCCCCTCCCCTGAAGGTACTGACTCTGGCTGGGTTCAGTTCTATACTCACTGGTTCCCCTCCCCTGAATGTACTGACTCTGGCTGGGTTCAGTTCTACACTCACTAGTTCCCTGACCCTGAATGTACTGACTCTGCCTGGGTTCAGTTCTACACTCACTTGTTCCCCTCCCCTGAAGGTACTGACTCTGGCTGGGTTCAGTTCTACACTCAATGGTTCCCCTCCCCTGAAGGTACTGACTCTGGCTGGGTTCAGTTCAACACTCACTGGTTCCCCTCCCCTGAAGGTAATGACTCTGGCTGGGTTCAGTTCGACATTCACTGTTTCCCCTCCCCTGAAGAAACTGACTCTGGCTGGGTTCAGTTCTACACACACTGGTTCCCCTCCCCTGAAGTTACTGACTCTGGCTGGGTTCAGTTCTACACTCTCTGGTTCCCCTCCCCTGAAGGTACTGACTCTGGCTGTGTTCAGTTCTACACTCACTGGTTCCCCTCCCCTGAAGGTGCTGACTCTGTCTGGGTTCAGTTCTACACTCACTGGTTCCCCTGCCCTGAAAGTGCTGACTCTGGCTGGGTTCAGTTCTACACTCAATGGTTCCCCTCCCCTGAAGGTACTGACACTGGCTGGGTTCAGTTCAACACTCACTGGTTCCCCTCCCCTGAAGGTAATGACTCTGGCTGGGTTCAGTTCGACATTCACTGGTTCCCCTCCCCTGAAGGAACTGACTCTGGGTGGGTTCAGTTCTACACTCACTGGTTCCCCTCCCCTGAAGGTACTGACTCTGGCTGGGTTCAGTTCTATACTCACTGGTTCCCCTCCCCTGAATGTACTGACTCTGGCTGGGTTCAGTTCTACACTCACTAGTTCCCTGACCCTGAATGTACTGACTCTGCCTGGGTTCAGTTCTACACTCACTTGTTCCCCTCCCCTGAAGGTACTGACTCTGGCTGGGTTCAGTTCTACACTCAATGGTTCCCCTCCCCTGAAGGTACTGACTCTGGCTTGGTTCAGTTCAACACTCACTGGTTCCCCTCCCCTGAAGGTAATGACTCTGGCTGGGTTCAGTTCGACATTCACTGTTTCCCCTCCCCTGAAGGAACTGACTCTGGCTGGGTTCAGTTCTACACACACTGGTTCCACTCCCCTGAAGGTACTGACTCTGGCTGGGTTCAGTTCTACACTCACTGGTTCCCCTCCCCTGAAGGTACTGACTCTGGCTGTGTTCAGTTCTACACTCACTGGTTCCCCTCCCCTGAAGGTGCTGACTCTGTCTGGGTTCAGTTCTACACTCACTGGTTCCCCTGCCCTGAAAGTGCTGACTCTGGCTGGGTTCAGTTCTACAATCACTGGTTCCCCACCCCTGAAGGTACTGACTCTGGCTGGGTACAGTTCTACACTCACTGGTTCCCCTCCCCTGAAGGTGCTGACTCTGGCAGGGTTCAGTTCTACACTCACTGGTTCCCCTCCCCTGAAGGTGCTGACTCTGGCAGGGTTCAGTTCTGCACTCACTGGTTCCCCTCCCCTGAAGGTACTGACTCTGGCTGTGTTCAGTTCTACACTCACTGGTTCACCTCCCCTGAAGGTGCTGACTCTGGCTGGGTTCAGTTCTACACTCGCTGGTTCCCCTCCCCTGAATGAATTGTCTCTGGCTGGGTTTAGTTCTACACTCACTGGTTCCCCTCCCCTGAAGTTACTGACTCTGGCTGGGTTCAGTTCTGCACTCACTGGTTCCCCTCGCCTGAAGGTACTGACTCTGTCTGGGTTCAGTTCTACACTCACTGGTTCCCCTCCCCTGAAGGTGCTGACTCTGGCTGGGTTTAGTTCTACACTCACTGGTTCCCCTCCCCTGAAGGTACTGACTCTGGCTGGGTTTAGTTCTACACTCACTGGTTCCCCTCCCCTGAAGGTGCTGACTCTGGCTGCGTTCAGTTCGACACTCACTGGTTCCCCTCCCCTGAAGGTGCATACTCTGTCTGGGTTCAGTTCTACATTCACTGGTTCCCCTCCCCTGAAGGTGCTGACTCCGGCTGGGTTCAGTTCTACACTCACTGGTTCCCCTCCCCTGAAGTTACTGACTCTGTCTGGGTTCAGTTCTGCACTCACTGGTTCCCCTCCCCTGAAGGTGCTGACTCTGTCTGGGTTCAGTTCTACATTCACTGGTTCCCCTGCCCTGAAGATACTGACTCTGGCTGGGTTCAGTTCTACACTCACTGGTTCTCCTCCCCTGAAGGTACTGACTCCAGCTGGGTTCAGTTCTACACTCACTGGTTCCCCTTCCCTGAAGGTGCTGACTCTGGCTGGGTTCAGTTCTACATTCACTGGTTCCCCTCCCCTGAAGGTACTGACTCTGGCTGGGCTCAGTTCTACACTCACTGGTTCCCCTCCCCTGAAGGTACTGACTCTGGCTATGTTCAGTTCAACACTCACTGGTTCCCCTCCCCTGAAGGTACTGACTCTGGCTGGGTTCAGTTCTACATTCACTGGTCCCCCTCCCCTGAAGGTACTGACTCTGGCTGGGTTCAGTTCTACATTCACTGGTTCCCCTCCCCTGACGGTACTGACTCTGGCTGGGTTCAGTTCTGCACTCAATGGTTCCCCTCCCCTGAAGGTACTGACTCTGGCTGGGTTCAGTTCTACACTCACTGGTTCCCCTCCCCTTAAGGTACTGACTCTGGCTGGGTTCAGTTCTACATTCACTGGTCCCCCTCCCCTGAAGGTACTGACTCTGGCTGGGTTCAGTTCTACATTCACTGGTTCCCCTCCCCTGACGGTACTGACTCTGGCTGGGTTCAGTTCTGCACTCAATGGTTCCCCTCCCCTGAAGGTACTGACTCTGGCTGGGTTCAGTTCTACACTCACTGGTTCCCCTCCCCTTAAGGTCCTGACTCTGTCTGGGTTCAGTTCTACACTCACTGGTTCCCCTCCCCTTAAGGTGCTGACTCTAGCTGGGTTTAGTTCTACACTCACTGGTTCCCCTCCCCTGAAGCTACTGACTCTGGCTGGGTTTAGTTCTACACTCACTGGTTCCCCTCACCTGAAGGTACTGACTCTGTCTGGGTACAGTTCTACACTCACTGGTTCTCCTCCACTGAAGGTGCTGACTTTGGCTGGGTTCAGTTCTACACTCACTGGTTCTCCTCCCCTGAAGGTGCTGACTCTGGCTGGGTTCAGTTCTACACTCACTGGTTCCCCTTCCCTGAAGGTGGTGACTCTGGCTGGGTTCAGTTCTACATTCACTGGTTCCCCTCCCCTGAAGGTACTGACTCTGGCTGGGCTCAGTTCTACACTCACTGGTTCCCCTCCCCTGAAGGTACTGACTCTGTTTTGGATCAGTTCTACACTCACTGGTTCCCCTCCCCTGAAGGTACTGACTCTGGCTGGGTTCAGTTCTACACTCACTAGTTCCCTGACCCTGAAGGTACTGACTCTGGCTGGGTTCAGTTCTACACTCACTGGTTCCCCTCCCCTGAAGGTACTGACTCTGGCTGGGTTCAGTTCTACACTCAATGGTTCCCCTCCCCTGAAGGTACTGACACTGGCTGGGTTCAGTTCAACACTCACTGGTTCCCCTCCCCTGAAGGTAATGACACTGGCTGGGTTCAGTTCGACATTCACTGGTTCCCCTCCCCTGAAGGAACTGACTCTGGGTTGGTTCAGTTCTACACTCACTGCTTCCCCTCCCCTGAAGGTACTGACTCTGGCTGGGTTCAGTTCTATACTCACTGGTTCCCCTCCCCTGAAGGTACTGACTCTGGCTGGGTTCAGTTCTACACTCTCTGGTTCCCCTCCCCTGAAGGTACTGACTCTGGCTGTGTTCAGTTCTACACTCACTGGTTCCCCTCCCCTGAAGGTGCTGACTCTGTCTGGGTTCAGTTCTACACTCACTGGATCCCCTGCCCTGAAAGTGCTGACTCTGGCTGGGTTCAGTTCTACACTCACTGGTTCCCCTCCCCTGAAGGTACTGACACTGCCTGGGTTCAGTTCAACACTCACTGGTTCCCCTCCCCTGAAGGTACTGACTCTGGCTGGGTTCAGTTCTACACTCTCTGGTTCCCCTCCCCTGAATGAATTGTCTCTGGCTGGGTTTAGTTCTACACTCACTGGTTCCCCTCCCCTGAAGTTACTGACTCTGGCTGGGTTCAGTTCTGCACTCACTGGTTCCCCTCGCCTGAAGGTAATGACTCTGTCTGGGTTTAGTTCTACACTCACTGGTTCCCCTCCCCTGAAGGTACTGACTCTGGCTGGGTTTAGTTCTACACTCACTGGTTCCCCTCCCCTGAAGGTGCTGACTCTGGCTGCGTTCAGTTCGACACTCACTGGTTCCCCTCCCCTGAAGGTGCATACTCTGTCTGGGTTCAGTTCTACATTCACTGGTTCCCCTCCCCTGAAGGTGCTGACTCCGGCTGGGTTCAGTTCTACACTCACTGGTTCCCCTCCCCTGAAGTTACTGACTCTGTCTGGGTTCAGTTCTGCACTCACTGGTTCCCCTCCCCTGAAGGTGCTGACTCTGTCTGGGTTCAGTTCTACATTCATTGGTTCCCCTGCCCTGAAGATACTGACTCTGGCTGGGTTCAGTTCTACACTCACTGGTTCTCCTCCCCTGAAGGTACTGACTCCAGCTGGGTTCAGTTCTACACTCACTGGTTCCCCTTCCCTGAAGGTGCTGACTCTGGCTGGGTTCAGTTCTACATTCACTGGTTCCCCTCCCCTGAAGGTACTGACTCTGGCTGGGCTCAGTTCTACACTCACTGGTTCCCCTCCCCTGAAGGTACTGACTCTGGCTGTGTTCAGTTCAACACTCACTGGTTCCCCTCCCCTGAAGGTACTGACTCTGGCTGGGTTCAGTTCTACATTCACTGGTTCCCCTCCCCTGAAGGTACTGACTCTGGCTGGGTTCAGTTCTACATTCACTGGTTCCCCTCCCCTGACGGTACTGACTCTGGCTGGGTTCAGTTCTGCACTCAATGGTTCCCCTCCCCTGAAGGTACTGACTCTGGCTGGGTTCAGTTCTACACTCACTGGTTCCCCTCCCCTTAAGGTACGGACTCTGGCTGGGTTCAGTTCTACACTCACTGGTTCCCCTCCCCCGAAGGTAATGACTCTGGCTGGGTTCAGTTCTACACTCACTGGTACCCCTCCCCTGAAGTTACTGATTCTGGCTGGGTTCAGTTCTACACTCACTGGTTCCCCTCCCCTGAAGGTGCTGACTCTAGCTGGGTTCAGTTCTACACTCACTGGTTCCCCTCCCCTGAAGGTACTGATTCTGTCTGGGTTCAGTTCTACACTCACTGGTTCCCCTCCCCTGAAGGTGCTGACTCTGGCTGGGTTCAGTTCTATACACACTGGTTCCCCTCCCCTGACGGTATTGACTCTGGCTGGGTTCAGTTCTACACTCACTGGTTCCCCTCCCCTGAAGGTACTGACTCTGGCTGGGTACAGTTCTACACTCACTGGTTCCCCTCCCCTGAAGGTGCTGACTCTGGCAGGGTTCAGTTCTACACTCACTGGTTCCCCTCCCCTGAAGGTACTGACTCTGGCTGTGTACAGTTCTACATTCACTGGTTCCCCTCACCTGAAGGTGCTGACTCTGGCTGGGATCAGTTCTACATTCACTGGTTCCCCTCCCCTGAAGGTACTGACTCTGGCTGGGTTCAGTTCTGCACTCACTGGTTCCCCTCCCCTGAATGAATTGTCTCTGGCTGGGTTTAGTTCTACACTCACTGGTTCCCCTCCCCTGAAGTTACTGACTCTGGCTGGGTTCAGTTCTGCACTCACTGGTTCCCCTCGCCTGAAGGTCCTGACTCTGTCTGGGTTCAGTTCTACACTCACTGGTTCCCCTCCCCTTAAGGTGCTGACTCTAGCTGGGTTTAGTTCTACACTCACTGGTTCCCCTCCCCTGAAGGTACTGACTCTGGCTGGGTTTAGTTCTACACTCACTGTTTCCCCTCACCTGAAGGTACTGACTCTGTCTGAGTTCAGTTCTACACTCACTGGTTCTCCTCCACTGAAGGTGCTGACTTTGGCTGGGTTCAGTTCTACACTCACTGGTTCTCCTCCCCTGAAGGTGCTGACTCTGGCTGGGTTCAGTTCTACACTCACTGGTTCCCCTTCCCTGAAGGTGGTGACTCTGGCTGGGTTCAGTTCTACATTCACTGGTTCCCCTCCCCTGAAGGTACTGACTCTGGCTGGGCTCAGTTCTACACTCACTGGTTCCCCTCCCCTGAAGGTACTGACTCTGGCTGTGTTCAGTTCTACACTCACTGGTTCCCCTCCCCTGAAGGTGCTGACTCTGGCTGGGTTCAGTTCTACATTCACTGGTTCCCCTCCCCTGAAGGTACTGACTCTGGCTGGGTTCAGTTCTACATTCACTGGTTCCCCTCCCCTGAAGGTACTGACTCTGGCTGGGTTCAGTTCTACACTCACTGGTTCCCCTCCCCTGAAGGTACTGACTCTGGCTGGGTTCAGTTCTACATTCACTGGTCCCCCTCCCCTGAAGGTACTGACTCTGGCTGGGTTCAGTTCTACATTCACTGGTTCCCCTCCCCTGACGGTACTGACTCTGGCTGGGTTCAGTTCTGCACTCAATGGTTCCCCTCCCCTGAAGGTACTGACTCTGGCTGGGTTCAGTTCTACACTCACTGGTTCCCCTCCCCTTAAGGTACTGACTCTGGCTGGGTTCAGTTCTACACTCACTGGTTCCCCTCCCCCGAAGGTAATGACTCTGGCTGGGTTCAGTTCTACACTCACTGGTACCCCTCCCCTGAAGTTACTGATTCTGGCTGGGTTCAGTTCTACACTCACTGGTTCCCCTCCCCTGAAGGTGCTGACTCTAGCTGGGTTCAGTTCTACACTCACTGGTTCCCCTCCCCTGAAGGTACTGATTCTGTCTGGGTTCAGTTCTACACTCAGTGGTTCCCCTCCCCTGAAGGTGCTGACTCTGGCTGGGTTCAGTTCTATACACACTGGTTCCCCTCCCCTGACGGTATTGACTCTGGCTGGGTTCAGTTCTACACTCACTGGTTCCCCTCCCCTGAAGGTACTGACTCTGGCTGGGTACAGTTCTACACTCACTGGTTCCCCTCCCCTGAAGGTGCTGACTCTGGCAGGGTTCAGTTCTACACTCACTGGTTCCCCTCCCCTGAAGGTACTGACTCTGGCTGTGTACAGTTCTACATTCACTGGTTCCCCTCCCCTGAAGGTGCTGACTCTGGCTGTGATCAGTTCTACATTCACTGGTTCCCCTCCCCTGAAGGTACTGACTCTGGCTGGGTTCAGTTCTGCACTCACTGGTTCCCCTCCCCTGAATGAATTGTCTCTGGCTGGGTTTAGTTCTACACTCACTGGTTCCCCTCCCCTGAAGTTACTGACTCTGGCTGGGTTCAGTTCTGCACTCACTGGTTCCCCTCGCCTGAAGGTCCTGACTCTGTCTGGGTTCAGTTCTACACTCACTGGTTCCCCTCCCCTTAAGGTGCTGACTCTAGCTGGGTTTAGTTCTACACTCACTGGTTCCCCTCCCCTGAATCTACTGACTCTGGCTGGGTTTAGTTCTACACTCACTGGTTCCCCTCACCTGAAGGTACTGACTCTGTCTGGGTACAGTTCTACACTCACTGGTTCTCCTCCACTGAAGGTGCTGACTTTGGCTGGGTTCAGTTCTACACTCACTGGTTCTCCTCCCCTGAAGGTGCTGACTCTGGCTGGGTTCAGTTCTACACTCACTGGTTCCCCTTCCCTGAAGGTGGTGACTCTGGCTGGGTTCAGTTCTACATTCACTGGTTCCCCTCCCCTGAAGGTACTGACTCTGGCTGGGCTCAGTTCTACACTCACTGGTTCCCCTCCCCTGAAGGTACTGACTCTGTTTTGGATCAGTTCTACACTCACTGGTTCCCCTCCCCTGAAGGTACTGACTCTGGCTGGGTTCAGTTCTACACTCACTAGTTCCCTGACCCTGAAGGTACTGACTCTGGCTGGGTTCAGTTCTACACTCACTGGTTCCCCTCCCCTGAAGGTACTGACTCTGGCTGGGTTCAGTTCTACACTCAATGGTTCCCCTCCCCTGAAGGTACTGACACTGGCTGGGTTCAGTTCAACACTCACTGGTTCCCCTCCCCTGAAGGTAATGACACTGGCTGGGTTCAGTTCGACATTCACTGGTTCCCCTCCCCTGAAGGAACTGACTCTGGGTTGGTTCAGTTCTACACTCACTGCTTCCCCTCCCCTGAAGGTACTGACTCTGGCTGGGTTCAGTTCTATACTCACTGGTTCCCCTCCCCTGAAGGTACTGACTCTGGCTGTGTTCAGTTCTACACTCACTGGTTCCCCTCCCCTGAAGGTGCTGACTCTGTCTGGGTTCAGTTCTACACTCACTGGATCCCCTGCCCTGAAAGTGCTGACTCTGGCTGGGTTCAGTTCTACACTCACTGGTTCCCCTCCCCTGAAGGTAC
This sequence comes from Pristiophorus japonicus, assembly GCF_044704955.1. Lineage (NCBI taxonomy): Eukaryota > Metazoa > Chordata > Chondrichthyes > Pristiophoridae > Pristiophorus > Pristiophorus japonicus. Next base: position 1,171,436 of record NW_027254467.1, on the reverse strand, counting down.
TGACACTGCCTGGGTTCAGTTCAACACTCACTGGTTCCCCTCCCCTGAAGGTACTGACTCTGGCTGGGTTCAGTTCTACACTCTCTGGTTCCCCTCCCCTGAATGAATTGTCTCTGGCTGGGTTTAGTTCTACACTCACTGGTTCCCCTCCCCTGAAGTTACTGACTCTGGCTGGGTTCAGTTCTGCACTCACTGGTTCCCCTCGCCTGAAGGTAATGACTCTGTCTGGGTTTAGTTCTACACTCACTGGTTCCCCTCCCCTGAAGGTACTGACTCTGGCTGGGTTTAGTTCTACACTCACTGGTTCCCCTCCCCTGAAGGTGCTGACCATGGCTGCGTTCAGTTCGACACTCACTGGTTCCCCTCCCCTGAAGGTGCATACTCTGTCTGGGTTCAGTTCTACATTCACTGGTTCCCCTCCCCTGAAGGTGCTGACTCCGGCTGGGTTCAGTTCTACACTCACTGGTTCCCCTCCCCTGAAGTTACTGACTCTGTCTGGGTTCAGTTCTGCACTCACTGGTTCCCCTCCCCTGAAGGTGCTGACTCTGTCTGGGTTCAGTTCTACATTCATTGGTTCCCCTGCCCTGAAGATACTGACTCTGGCTGGGTTCAGTTCTACACTCACTGGTTCTCCTCCCCTGAAGGTACTGACTCCAGCTGGGTTCAGTTCTACACTCACTGGTTCCCCTTCCCTGAAGGTGCTGACTCTGGCTGGGTTCAGTTCTACATTCACTGGTTCCCCTCCCCTGAAGGTACTGACTCTGTCTGGGCTCAGTTCTACACTCACTGGTTCCCCTCCCCTGAAGGTACTGACTCTGGCTGTGTTCAGTTCAACACTCACTGGTTCCCCTCCCCTGAAGGTACTGACTCTGGCTGGGTTCAGTTCTACATTCACTGGTTCCCCTCCCCTGAAGGTACTGACTCTGGCTGGGTTCAGTTCTACATTCACTGGTTCCCCTCCCCTGACGGTACTGACTCTGGCTGGGTTCAGTTCTGCACTCAATGGTTCCCCTCCCCTGAAGGTACTGACTCTGGCTGGGTTCAGTTCTACACTCACTGGTTCCCCTCCCCTTAAGGTACGGACTCTGGCTGGGTTCAGTTCTACACTCACTGGTTCCCCTCCCCCGAAGGTAATGACTCTGGCTGGGTTCAGTTCTACACTCACTGGTACCCCTCCCCTGAAGTTACTGATTCTGGCTGGGTTCAGTTCTACACTCACTGGTTCCCCTCCCCTGAAGGTGCTGACTCTAGCTGGGTTCAGTTCTACACTCACTGGTTCCCCTCCCCTGAAGGTACTGATTCTGTCTGGGTTCAGTTCTACACTCACTGGTTCCCCTCCCCTGAAGGTGCTGACTCTGGCTGGGTTCAGTTCTATACACACTGGTTCCCCTCCCCTGACGGTATTGACTCTGGCTGGGTTCAGTTCTACACTCACTGGTTCCCCTCCCCTGAAGGTACTGACTCTGGCTGGGTACAGTTCTACACTCACTGGTTCCCCTCCCCTGAAGGTGCTGACTCTGGCAGGGTTCAGTTCTACACTCACTGGTTCCCCTCCCCTGAAGGTACTGACTCTGGCTGTGTACAGTTCTACATTCACTGGTTCCCCTCACCTGAAGGTGCTGACTCTGGCTGGGATCAGTTCTACATTCACTGGTTCCCCTCCCCTGAAGGTACTGACTCTGGCTGGGTTCAGTTCTGCACTCACTGGTTCCCCTCCCCTGAATGAATTGTCTCTGGCTGGGTTTAGTTCTACACTCACTGGTTCCCCTCCCCTGAAGTTACTGACTCTGGCTGGGTTCAGTTCTGCACTCACTGGTTCCCCTCGCCTGAAGGTCCTGACTCTGTCTGGGTTCAGTTCTACACTCACTGGTTCCCCTCCCCTTAAGGTGCTGACTCTAGCTGGGTTTAGTTCTACACTCACTGGTTCCCCTCCCCTGAAGGTACTGACTCTGGCTGGGTTTAGTTCTACACTCACTGTTTCCCCTCACCTGAAGGTACTGACTCTGTCTGAGTTCAGTTCTACACTCACTGGTTCTCCTCCACTGAAGGTGCTGACTTTGGCTGGGTTCAGTTCTACACTCACTGGTTCTCCTCCCCTGAAGGTGCTGACTCTGGCTGGGTTCAGTTCTACACTCACTGGTTCCCCTTCCCTGAAGGTGGTGACTCTGGCTGGGTTCAGTTCTACATTCACTGGTTCCCCTCCCCTGAAGGTACTGACTCTGGCTGGGCTCAGTTCTACACTCACTGGTTCCCCTCCCCTGAAGGTACTGACTCTGGCTGTGTTCAGTTCTACACTCACTGGTTCCCCTCCCCTGAAGGTGCTGACTCTGGCTGGGTTCAGTTCTACATTCACTGGTTCCCCTCCCCTGAAGGTACTGACTCTGGCTGGGTTCAGTTCTACATTGACTGGTTCCCCTCCCCTGAAGGTACTGACTCTGGCTGGGTTCAGTTCTACACTCACTGGTTCCCCTCCCCTGAAGGTACTGACTCTGGCATTGTTCAGTTCTGCATTCACTGGTTCCCCTCCCCTGAAGGTACTGACTCAGGCTGGGTTCAGTTCTACACTCACTGGTTCCCTTCCCCTGAAGGTGCTGACTCTGGCTGGGTTTAGTTCGACAGTCACTGGTTCCCCTCCCCTTCAGGTACTGACTCTGGCTGGGTTCAGTTCTACACTCACTGGTTCCCCTCCCCCGAAGGTAATGACTCTGGCTGGGTTCAGTTCTACACTCACTGGTACCCCTCCCCTGAAGTTACTGACTCTGGCTGGGTTCAGTTCTACACTCACTGGTTCCCCTCCCCTGAAGGTGCTGACGCTAGCTGGGTTCAGTTCTACACACACTGGTTCCCCTCCCCTGAAGATACTGACTCTGTCTGGGTTCACTTCAACTCTCAGTGGTTCCCCTCCCCTGAAGGTGCAGACTCTGGCTGGGTTCAGTTCTACACTCACTGGTTCCCCTGCCCTGAAGGTACTGACTTTGTCTGGGTTCAGTTCTACACTCACTAGTTCCCCTGCCCTGAAGGTGCTGACTCTGGCTGGGTTCAGTTCTACACTCACTGGTTCCCTTCCCCTGAAGGTGCTGACTCTGGCTGGGTTTAGATCGACAGTCACTGGTTCCCCTCCCCTTCAGGTACTGACTCTGGCTGGGTTCAGTTCTACACTCACTGGTTCCCCTCCCCCGAAGGTAATGACTCTGGCTGGGTTCAGTTCTACACTCACTGGTACCCCTCCATTGAAGTTACTGACTCTGGCTGGGTTCAGTTCTACACTCACTGGTTCCCCTCCCCTGAAGGTGCTGACGCTAGCTGGGTTCAGTTCTACACACACTGGTTCCCCTCCCCTGAAGATACTGACTCTGTCTGGGTTCACTTCAACTCTCAGTGGTTCCCCTCCCCTGAAGGTGCAGACTCTGGCTGGGTTCAGTTCTACACTCACTGGTTCCCCTGCCCTGAAGGTACTGACTTTGTCTGGGTTCAGTTCTACACTCACTAGTTCCCCTGCCCTGAAGGTGCTGACTCTGGCTGGGTTCAGTTCTACACTCACTGGTTCCCCTCCCCTGAAGGTACTGACTCTGGCTGGGTACAGTTCTACACTCACTGGTTCCCCTCCCCTGAAGGTGCTGACTCTGGCTGGGTTCAGTTCTACACTCACTGGTTCCCCTCCCCTGAAGGTACTGACTCTGGCTGGGTTCAGTTCTGCACTCACTGGTTCCCCTCCCCTGAATGGACTGTCTCTGGCTGGGTTTAGTTCTACACTCACTGGTTCCCCTCCCCTGAAGTTACTGACTCTGGCTGGGTTCAGTTCTGCACTCACTGGTTCCCCTCGCCTGAAGGTACTGCCTCTGTCTGGGTTCAGTTCTGCACTCACTGGTTCTCCTCCCCTGAAGGTGCTGACTCTGGAAGGGTTCAGTTCTACACTCACTGGTTCCCCTCCCCTGAAGGTACTGACTCTGGCTGGGTTCAGTTCTACACTCACTGGTTCCACTCCCCTGAAGGTACTGATTCTGGCTGGGTTCAGTTCTACACTCACTGGTTCCCCTCCCGTGAATGTACTGACTCTGGCTGGGTTCAGTTTTACACTCACTGGTTCCCCTCCCCTGAAGGTACTGACTCTGGATGGGTTCAGTTCTACACTCACTGGTTCCCCTCCCCTGAAGGTAATGACTCTGGCTGGGTTCAGTACGACATTCACTGGTTCCCCTCCCCTGAAGGAACTGACTCTGGCTGGGTTCAGTTCTACACTCACAGGTTCACCTCCCCTGAAGGTACTGACTCTGGCTGGGTTCATTCTACACTCACTGGTTCCCTTTTCCTGAAGGTACTGACTCTATCTGGGTTCAGTTCTACACTCACTGGTTCTCCTCCCCTGAAGGTGCTGACTCTGGCTGGGTTCAGTTCTACACTCACTGGTTCCCCTCCCCTGAAGGTACTGACTCTGGCTGGGTTCAGTTCTACACTCACTGGTTCCCCTCCCCTGAAGGTACTGACTCTGTCTGTGTTCAGTTCTACACTCACTGGTTCCCCTCCCCTGAAGGTACTGACTCTGGCTGGGTTCAGTTCTACACTCACTAGTTCCCTGACCCTGAAGGTACTGACTCTGGCTGGGTTCAGTTCTACACTCACTGGTTCCCTTCCCCTGAAGGTCATGACTCTGGCTGGGTTCAGTTCTACACTCAATGGTTCCCCTCCCCTGAAGGTACTGACTCTGGCTGGATTCAGTTCAACACTCACTGGTTCCCCTCCCCTGAAGGTAATGACTCTGGCTGGGTTCAGTTCGACATTCACTGGTTCGCCACCCCTGAAGGAATTGACTCTGGCTGGGTTCAGTTCTACACTCACTGGTTCCCCTCCCCTGAAGGTACTGACTCTGGCTGGGTTCAGTTCTACACTCACTGGTTCCCCTCCCCTGAAGGTACTGACTCTGGCTGGGTTCAGTTCTACACTCACTGGTTCCCCTCCCCTGAAGATGCTGACTCTGGCTGGGTTCAGTTCTACACTCACTGGTTCCCCTCCCCTGAAGGTACTGATTCTGGCTGGGTACAGTTCTACACTCACTGGTTCCCCTCCCGTGAAGGTGCTGAATCTGGCAGGGTTCAGTTCTACACTCACTGGTTCCCCTCCCCTGAAGGTACTGACTCTGGCTGGGTTCAGTTCTACACTCACTGGTTCCCCTCCCCTGAAGGTACTGACTCTGGCTGGGTTCAGTTCTGTACTCACTGGTTCCCCTCACTTGAATGAATTGTCTCTGGCTGTGTTTAGTTCTACACTCACTGGTTCCCCTCCCCCGAAGGTAATGACTCTGGCTGGGTTCAGTTCTACACTCACTGGTACCCCTCCCCTGAAGTTACTGATTCTGGCTGGGTTCAGTTCTACACTCACTGGTTCCCCTCCCCTGAAGGTGCTGACTCTAGCTGGGTTCAGTTCTACACTCACTGGTTCCCCTCCCCTGAAGGTGCTGACTCTGGCAGGGTTCAGTTCTACACTCACTGGTTCCCCTCACTGAAGGTACTGACTCTGGCTGTGTACAGTTCTACATTCACTGGTTCCCCTCCCCTGAAGGTATTGACTCTGGCTGGGATCAGTTCTACATTCACTGGTTCCCCTCCCCTGAAGGTACTGACTCTGGCTGGGTTCAGTTCTGCACTCACTGGTTCCCCTCCCCTGAATGAATTGTCTTTGGCTGGGTTTAGTTCTACACTCACTGGTTCCCCTCCCCTGAAGTTACTGACTCTGGCTGGGTTCAGTTCTGCACTCACTGGTTCCCCTCGCCTGAAGGTCCTGACTCTGTCTGGGTTCAGTTCTACACTCACTGGTTCCCCTCCCCTTAAGGTGCTGACTCTAGCTGGGTTTAGTTCTACACTCACTGGTTCCCCTCCCCTGAAGGTACTGACTCTGGCTGGGTTTAGTTCTACACTCACTGGTTCCCCTCACCTGAAGGTACTGACTCTGTCTGGGTTCAGTTCTACACTCACTGGTTCTCCTCCACTGAAGGTGCTGACTTTGGCTGGGTTCAGTTCTACACTCACTGGTTCTCCTCCCCTGAAGGTGCTGACTCTGGCTGGGTTCAGTTCTACACTCACTGGTTCCCCTCCCCTGAAGTTACTGACTCTGTCTGGGTTCAGTTCTGCACTCACTGGTTCCCCTCCCCTGAAGGTGCATACTCTGTCTGGGTTCAGTTCTACATTCACTGGTTCCCCTCCCCTGAAGGTGCTGACTCCGGCTGGGTTCAGTTCTACACTCACTGGTTCCCCTCCCCTGAAGTTACTGACTCTGTCTGGGTTCAGTTCTGCACTCACTGGTTCCCCTCCCCTGAAGGTGCTGACTCTGTTTTGGTTCAGTTCTACACTCACTGGTTCCCCTCCCCTGAAGGTACTGACTCTGGCTGGGTTCAGTTCTACACTCACTAGTTCCCTGACCCTGAATGTACTGACTCTGCCTGGGTTCAGTTCTACACTCACTTGTTCCCCTCCCCTGAAGGTACTGACTCTGGCTGGGTTCAGTTCTACACTCAATGGTTCCCCTCCCCTGAAGGTACTGACTCTGGCTGGGTTCAGTTCAACACTCACTGGTTCCCCTTCCCTGAAGGTAATGACTCTGGCTGGGTTCAGTTCGACATTCACTGTTTCCCCTCCCCTGAAGGAACTGACTCTGGCTGGGTTCAGTTCTACACACACTGGTTCCCCTCCCCTGAAGGTACTGACTCTGGCTGGGTTCAGTTCTACACTCTCTGGTTCCCCTCCCCTGAAGGTACTGACTCTGGCTGTGTTCAGTTCTACACTCACTGGTTCCCCTCCCCTGAAGGTGCTGACTCTGTCTGGGTTCAGTTCTACACTCACTGGTTCCCCTGCCCTGAAAGTGCTGACTCTGGCTGGGTTCAGTTCTACACTCACTGGTTCCCCACCCCTGAAGGTACTGACTCTGGCTGGGTACAGTTCTACACTCACTGGTTCCCCTCCCCTGAAGGTGCTGACTCTGGCAGGGTTCAGTTCTACACTCACTGGTTCCCCTCCCCTGAAGGTGCTGACTCTGGCAGGGTTCAGTTCTACACTCACTGGTTCCCCTCCCCTGAAGGTACTGACTCTGGCTGTGTTCAGTTCTACACTCACTGGTTCACCTCCCCTGAAGGTGCTGACTCTGGCTGGGTTCAGTTCTACACTCGCTGGTTCCCCTCCCCTGAATGAATTGTCTCTGGCTGGGTTTAGTTCTACACTCACTGGTTCCCCTCCCCTGAAGTTACTGACTCTGGCTGGGTTCAGTTCTGCACTCACTGGTTCCCCTCGCCTAAAGGTACTGACTCTGTCTGGGTTCAGTTCTACACTCACTGGTTCCCCTCCCCTGAAGGTGCTGACTCTGGCTGGGTTTAGTTCTACACTCACTGGTTCCCCTCCCCTGAAGGTACTGACTCTGGCTGGGTTTAGTTCTACACTCACTGGTACCCCTCCCCTGAAGGTGCTGACTCTGTCTGGGTTCAGTTCTACATTCACTGGTTCCCCTCCCCTGAAGGTGCTGACTCCGGCTGGGTTCAGTTCTACACTCACTGGTTCCCCTCCCCTGAAGTTACTGACTCTGTCTGGGTTCAGTTCTGCACTCACTGGTTCCCCTCCCCTGAAGGTGCTGACTCTGTCTGGGTTCAGTTCTACATTCACTGGTTCCCCTGCCCTGAAGATACTGACTCTGGCTGGGTTCAGTTCTACACTCACTGGTTCTCCTCCCCTGAAGGTACTGACTCCAGCTGGGTTCAGTTCTACACTCACTGGTTCCCCTTCCCTGAAGGTGCTGACTCTGGCTGGGTTCAGTTCTAAATTCACTGGTTCCCCTCCCCTGAAGGTACTGACTCTGGCTGGGCTCAGTTCTACACTCACTGGTTCCCCTCCCCTGAAGGTGCTGACTCTGGCTGGGTTCAGTTCTACACTCGCTGGTTCCCCTCCCCTGAATGAATTGTCTCTGGCTGGGTTTAGTTCTACACTCACTGGTTCCCCTCCCCTGAAGTTACTGACTCTGGCTGGGTTCAGTTCTGCACTCACTGGTTCCCCTCGCCTAAAGGTACTGACTCTGTCTGGGTTCAGTTCTACACTCACTGGTTCCCCTCCCCTGAAGGTGCTGACTCTGGCTGGGTTTAGTTCTACACTCACTGGTTCCCCTCCCCTGAAGGTACTGACTCTGGCTGGGTTTAGTTCTACACTCACTGGTACCCCTCCCCTGAAGGTGCTGACTCTGTCTGGGTTCAGTTCTACATTCACTGGTTCCCCTCCCCTGAAGGTGCTGACTCCGGCTGGGTTCAGTTCTACACTCACTGGTTCCCCTCCCCTGAAGTTACTGACTCTGTCTGGGTTCAGTTCTGCACTCACTGGTTCCCCTCCCCTGAAGGTGCTGACTCTGTCTGGGTTCAGTTCTACATTCACTGGTTCCCCTGCCCTGAAGATACTGACTCTGGCTGGGTTCAGTTCTACACTCACTGGTTCTCCTCCCCTGAAGGTACTGACTCCAGCTGGGTTCAGTTCTACACTCACTGGTTCCCCTTCCCTGAAGGTGCTGACTCTGGCTGGGTTCAGTTCTAAATTCACTGGTTCCCCTCCCCTGAAGGTACTGACTCTGGCTGGGCTCAGTTCTACACTCACTGGTTCCCCTCCCCTGAAGGTACTGACTCTGGCTGTGTTCAGTTCAACACTCACTGGTTCCCCTCCCCTGAAGGTACTGACTCTGCCTGGGTTCAGTTCTACATTCACTGGTTCCCCTCCCCTGAAGGTACTGACTCTGGCTGGGTTCAGTTCTACATTCACTGGTTCCCCTCCCCTGACGGTACTGACTCTGGCTGGGTTCAGTTCTGCACTCAATGGTTCCCCTCCCCTGAAGGTACTGACTCTGGCTGGGTTCAGTTCTACACTCACTGGTTCCCCTCCCCTTAAGGTACGGACTCTGGCTGGGTTCAGTTCTACACTCACTGGTTCCCCTCCCCCGAAGGTAATGACTCTGGCTGTGTTCAGTTCTACACTCACTGGTACCCCTCCCCTGAAGTTACTGATTCTGGCTGGGTTCAGTTCTACACTCACTGGTTCCCCTCCCCTGAAGGTGCTGACTCTAGCTGGGTTCAGTTCTACACTCACTGGTTCCCCTCCCCTGAAGGTACTGATTCTGTCTGGGTTCAGTTCTACACTCACTGGTTCCCCTCCCCTGAAGGTGCTGACTCTGGCTGGGTTCAGTTCTATACACACTGGTTCCCCTCCCCTGACGGTACTGACTCTGGCTGGGTTCAGTTCTACACTCACTGGTTCCCCTCCCCTGAAGGTACTGACTCTGGCTGGGTACAGTTCTACACTCACTGGTTCCCCTCCCCTGAAGGTGCTGACTCTGGCAGGGTTCAGTTCTACACTCACTGGTTCCCCTCCCCTGAAGGTACTGACTCTGGCTGTGTACAGTTCTACATTCACTGGTTCCCCTCACCTGAAGGTGCTGAATCTGGCTGGGATCAGTTCTACATTCACTGGTTCCCCTCCCCTGAAGGTACTGACTCTGGCTGGGTTCAGTTCTGCACTCACTGGTTCCCCTCCCCTGAATGAATTGTCTCTGGCTGGGTTTAGTTCTACACTCACTGGTTCCCCTCCCCTGAAGTTACTGACTCTGGCTGGGTTCAGTTCTGCACTCACTGGTTCCCCTCGCCTGAAGGTCCTGACTCTGTCTGGGTTCAGTTCTACACTCACTGGTTCCCCTCCCCTTAAGGTGCTGACTCTAGCTGGGTTTAGTTCTACACTCACTGGTTCCCCTCCCCTGAAGGTACTGACTCTGGCTGGGTTTAGTTCTACACTCACTGTTTCCCCTCACCTGAAGGTACTGACTCTGTCTGAGTTCAGTTCTACACTCACTGGTTCTCCTCCACTGAAGGTGCTGACTTTGGCTGGGTTCAGTTCTACACTCACTGGTTCTCCTCCCCTGAAGGTGCTGACTCTGGCTGGGTTCAGTTCTACACTCACTGGTTCCCCTTCCCTGAAGGTGGTGACTCTGGCTGGGTTCAGTTCTACATTCACTGGTTCCCCTCCCCTCAAGGTACTGACTCTGGCTGGGCTCAGTTCTACACTCACTGGTTCCCCTCCCCTGAAGGTACTGACTCTGGCTGTGTTCAGTTCTACACTCACTGGTTTCCCTCCCCTGAAGGTGCTGACTCTGGCTGGGTTCAGTTCTACATTCACTGGTTCCCCTCCCCTGAAGGTACTGACTCTGGCTGGGTTCAGTTCTACATTCACTGGTTCCCCTCCCCTGAAGGTACTGACTCTGGCTGGGTTCAGTTCTACACTCACTGGTTCCCCTCCCCTGAAGGTACTGACTCTGGCATTGTTCAGTTCTGCATTCACTGGTTCCCCTCCCCTGAAGGTACTGACTCAGGCTGGGTTCAGTTCTACACTCACTGGTTCCCCTCCCCTGAAGGTGCTGACTCTGGTTGGGTTCAGTTCTACACTCACTGGTTCCCCACCCCTGAAGGTACTGACTCTGGCTGGGTTCAGTTCTACACTCACTGGTTCCCTTCCCCTGAAGGTACTGACTCTGGCTGGGTTCAGTTCTACACTCACTGGTTCCCCTCCCCTGAAGATGCTGACTCTGGCTGGGTTCAGTTCTACACTCACTGGTTCCCCTCCCCTGAAGGTACTGATTCTGGCTGGGTACAGTTCTACACTCACTGGTTCCCCTCCCGTGAAGGTGCTGAATCTGGCAGGGTTCAGTTCTACACTCACTGGTTCCCCTCCCCTGAAGGTACTGACTCTGGCTGGGTTCAGTTCTACACTCACTGGTTCCCCTCCCCTGAAGGTACTGACTCTGGCTGGGTTCAGTTCTGTACTCACTGGTTCCCCTCACTTGAATGAATTGTCTCTGGCTGTGTTTAGTTCTACACTCACTGGTTCCCCTCCCCCGAAGGTAATGACTCTGGCTGGGTTCAGTTCTACACTCACTGGTACCCCTCCCCTGAAGTTACTGATTCTGGCTGGGTTCAGTTCTACACTCACTGGTTCCCCTCCCCTGAAGGTGCTGACTCTAGCTGGGTTCAGTTCTACACTCACTGGTTCCCCTCCCCTGAAGGTACTGATTCTGTCTGGGTTCAGTTCTACACTCAGTGGTTCCCCTCCCCTGAAGGTGCTGACTCTGGCTGGGTTCAGTTCTATACACACTGGTTCCCCTCCCCTGACGGTATTGACTCTGGCTGGGTTCAGTTCTGCACTCACTGGTTCCCCTCCCCTGAAGGTACTGACTCTGGCTGGGTACAGTTCTACACTCACTGGTTCCCCTCCCCTGAAGGTGCTGACTCTGGCAGGGTTCAGATCTACACTCACTGGTTCCCCTCCCCTGAAGGTACTGACTCTGGCTGTGTACAGTTCTACATTCACTGGTTCCCCTCCCCTGAAGGTGCTGACTCTGGCTGGGATCAGTTCTACATTCACTGGTTCCCCTCCCCTGAAGGTACTGACTCTGGCTGGGTTCAGTTCTGCACTCACTGGTTCCCCTCCCCTGAATGAATTGTCTCTGGCTGGGTTTAGTTCTACACTCACTGGTTCCCCTCCCCTGAAGTTACTGACTCTGGCTGGGTTCAGTTCTGCACTCACTGGTTCCCCTCGCCTGAAGGTCCTGACTCTGTCTGGGTTCAGTTCTACACTCACTGGTTCCCCTCCCCTTAAGGTGCTGACTCTAGCTGGGTTTAGTTCTACACTCACTGGTTCCCCTCCCCTGAAGGTACTGACTCTGGCTGGGTTTAGTTCTACACTCACTGGTTCCCCTCACCTGAAGGTACTGACTCTGTCTGGGTTCAGTTCTACACTCACTGGTTCTCCTCCACTGAAGGTGCTGACTTTGGCTGGGTTCAGTTCTACACTCACTGGTTCTCCTCCCCTGAAGGTGCTGACTCTGGCTGGGTTCAGTTCTACACTCACTGGTTCCCCTTCCCTGAAGGTGGTGACTCTGGCTGGGTTCAGTTCTACATTCACTGGTTCCCCTCCCCTGAAGGTACTGACTCTGGCTGGGCTCAGTTCTACACTCACTGGTTCCCCTCCCCTGAAGGTACTGACTCTGTTTTGGTTCAGTTCTACACTCACTGGTTCCCCTCCCCTGAAGGTACTGACTCTGGCTGGGTTCAGTTCTACACTCACTAGTTCCCTGACCCTGAAGGTACTGACTCTGGCTGGGTTCAGTTCTACACTCACTGGTTCCCCTCCCCTGAAGGTACTGACTCTGGCTGGGTTCAGTTCTACACTCAAAGGTTCCCCTCCCCTGAAGGTACTGACACTGGCTGGGTTCAGTTCAACACTCACTGGTTCCCCTCCCCTGAAGGTAATGACTCTGGCTGGGTTCAGTTCGACATTCACTGGTTCCCCTCCCCTGAAGGAACTGACTCTGGGTGGGTTCAGTTCTACACTCACTGGTTCCCCTCCCCTGAAGGTACTGACTCTGGCTGGGTTCAGTTCTATACTCACTGGTTCCCCTCCCCTGAATGTACTGACTCTGGCTGGGTTCAGTTCTACACTCACTAGTTCCCTGACCCTGAATGTACTGACTCTGCCAGGGTTCAGTTCTACACTCACTTGTTCCCCTCCCCTGAAGGTACTGACTCTGGCTGGGTTCAGTTCTACACTCAATGGTTCCCCTCCCCTGAAGGTACTGACTCTGGCTGGGTTCAGTTCAACACTCACTGGTTCCCCTCCCCTGAAGGTAATGACTCTGGCTGGGTTCAGTTCGACATTCACTGTTTCCCCTCCCCTGAAGGAACTGACTCTGGCTGGGTTCAGTTCTACACACACTGGTTCCCCTCCCCTGAAGGTACTGACTCTGGCTGGGTTCAGTTCTACACTCTCTGGTTCCCCTCCCCTGAAGGTACTGACTCTGGCTGTGTTCAGTTCTACACTCACTGGTTCCCCTCCCCTGAAGGTGCTGACTCTGTCTGGGTTCAGTTCTACACTCACTGGTTCCCCTGCCCTGAAAGTGCTGACTCTGGCTGGGTTCAGTTCTACACTCACTGGTTCCCCACCCCTGAAGGTACTGACTCTGGCTGGGTACAGTTCTACACTCACTGGTTCCCCTCCCCTGAAGGTGCTGACTCTGGCAGGGTTCAGTTCTACACTCACTGGTTCCCCTCCCCTGAAGGTGCTGACTCTGGCAGGGTTCAGTTCTACACTCACTGGTTCCCCTCCCCTGAAGGTACTGACTCTGGCTGTGTTCAGTTCTACACTCACTGGTTCACCTCCCCTGAAGGTGCTGACTCTGGCTGGGTTCAGTTCTACACTCGCTGGTTCCCCTCCCCTGAATGAATTGTCTCTGGCTGGGTTTAGTTCTACACTCACTGGTTCCCCTCCCCTGAAGTTACTGACTCTGGCTGGGTTCAGTTCTGCACTCACTGGTTCCCCTCGCCTGAAGGTACTGACTCTGTCTGGGTTCAGTTCTACACTCACTGGTTCCCCTCCCCTGAAGGTGCTGACTCTGGCTGGGTTTAGTTCTACACTCACTGGTTCCCCTCCCCTGAAGGTACTGACTCTGGCTGGGTTTAGTTCTACACTCACTGGTACCCCTCCCCTGAAGGTGCTGACTCTGGCTGCGTTCAGTTCGACACTCACTGGTTCCCCTCCCCTGAAGGTGCATACTCTGTCTGGGTTCAGTTCTACATTCACTGGTTCCCCTCCCCTGAAGGTGCTGACTCCGGCTGGGTTCAGTTCTACACTCACTGGTTCCCCTCCCCTGAAGTTACTGACTCTGTCTGGGTTCAGTTCTGCACTCACTGGTTCCCCTCCCCTGAAGGTGCTGACTCTGTCTGGGTTCAGTTCTACATTCACTGGTTCCCCTGCCCTGAAGATACTGACTCTGGCTGGGTTCAGTTCTACACTCACTGGTTCTCCTCCCCTGAAGGTACTGACTCCAGCTGGGTTCAGTTCTACACTCACTGGTTCCCCTTCCCTGAAGGTGCTGACTCTGGCTGGGTTCAGTTCTACATTCACTGGTTCCCCTCCCCTGAAGGTACTGACTCTGGCTGGGCTCAGTTCTACACTCACTGGTTCCCCTCCCCTGAAGGTACTGACTCTGGCTGTGTTCAGTTCAACACTCACTGGTTCCCCTCCCCTGAAGATACTGACTCTGGCTGGGTTCAGTTCTACATTCACTGGTTCCCCTCCCCTGAAGGTACTGACTCTGGCTGGGTTCAGTTCTACATTCACTGGTTCCCCTCCCCTGACGGTACTGACTCTGGCTGGGTTCAGTTCTGCACTCAATGGTTCCCCTCCCCTGAAGGTACTGACTCTGGCTGGGTTCAGTTCTACACTCACTGGTTCCCCTCCCCTTAAGGTACGGACTCTGGCTGGGTTCAGTTCTACACTCACTGGTTCCCCTCCCCCGAAGGTAATGACTCTGGCTGGGTTCAGTTCTACACTCACTGGTACCCCTCCCCTGAAGTTACTGATTCTGGCTGGGTTCAGTTCTACACTCACTGGTTCCCCTCCCCTGAAGGTGCTGACTCTAGCTGGGTTCAGTTCTACACTCACTGGTTCCCCTCCCCTGAAGGTACTGATTCTGTCTGGGTTCAGTTCTACACTCACTGGTTCCCCTCCCCTGAAGGTGCTGACTCTGGCTGGGTTCAGTTCTATATACACTGGTTCCCCTCCCCTGACGGTACTGACTCTGGCTGGGTTCAGTTCTACACTCACTGGTTCCCCTCCCCTGAAGGTACTGACTCTGGCTGGGTACAGTTCTACACTCACTGGTTCCCCTCCCCTGAAGGTGCTGACTCTGGCAGGGTTCAGTTCTACACTCACTGGTTCCCCTCCCCTGAAGGTACTGACTCTGGCTGTGTACAGTTCTACATTCACTGGTTCCCCTCACCTGAAGGTGCTGACTCTGGCTGGGATCAGTTCTACATTCACTGGTTCCCCTCCCCTGAAGGTACTGACTCTGGCTGGGTTCAGTTCTGCACTCACTGGTTCCCCTCCCCTGAATGAATTGTCTCTGGCTGGGTTTAGTTCTACACTCACTGGTTCCCCTCCCCTGAAGTTACTGACTCTGGCTGGGTTCAGTTCTGCACTCACTGGTTCCCCTCGCCTGAAGGTCCTGACTCTGTCTGGGTTCAGTTCTACACTCACTGGTTCCCCTCCCCTTAAGGTGCTGACTCTAGCTGGGTTTAGTTCTACACTCACTGGTTCCCCTCCCCTGAAGGTACTGACTCTGGCTGGGTTTAGTTCTACACTCACTGTTTCCCCTCACCTGAAGGTACTGACTCTGTCTGAGTTCAGTTCTACACTCACTGGTTCTCCTCCACTGAAGGTGCTGACTTTGGCTGGGTTCAGTTCTACACTCACTGGTTCTCCTCCCCTGAAGGTGCTGAATCTGGCTGGGTTCAGTTCTACACTCACTGGTTCCCCTTCCCTGAAGGTGGTGACTCTGGCTGGGTTCAGTTCTACATTCACTGGTTCCCCTCCCCTGAAGGTACTGACTCTGGCTGGGCTCAGTTCTACACTCACTGGTTCCCCTCCCCTGAAGGTACTGACTCTGGCTGGGTTCAGTTCTACATTCACTGGTTCCCCTCCCCTGAAGGTACTGACTCTGGCTGGGTTCAGTTCTACACTCACTGGTTCCCCTCCCCTGAAGGTACTGACTCTGGCATTGTTCAGTTCTGCATTCACTGGTTCCCCTCCCCTGAAGGTACTGACTCAGGCTGGGTTCAGTTCTACACTCACTGGTTCCCCTCCCCTGAAGGTGCTGACTCTGGTTGGGTTCAGTTCTACACTCACTGGTTCCCCACCCCTGAAGGTACTGACTCTGGCTGGGTTCAGTTCTACACTCACTGGTTCCCTTCCCCTGAAGGTGCTGACTCTGGCTGGGTTTAGTTCGACAGTCACTGGTTCCCCTCCCCTTCAGGTACTGACTCTGGCTGGGTTCAGTTCTACACTCACTGGTTCCCCTCCCCCGAAGGTAATGACTCTGGCTGGGTTCAGTTCTACACTCACTGGTACCCCTCCCCTGAAGTTACTGACTCTGGCTGGGTTCAGTTCTACACTCACTGGTTCCCCTCCCCTGAAGGTGCTGACGCTAGCTGGGTTCAGTTCTACACACACTGGTTCCCTTCCCCTGAAGATACTGACTCTGTCTGGGTTCAGTTCAACTCTCAGTGGTTCCCCTCCCGTGAAGGTGCAGACTCTGGCTGGGTTCAGTTCTACACTCACTGGTTCCCCTCCCCTGAAGGTACTGACTTTGTCTGGGTTCAGTTCTACACTCACTAGTTCCACTGCCCTGAAGGTGCTGACTCTGGCTGGGTTCAGTTCTACACTCACTGGTTCCCCTCCCCTGAAGGTACTGACTCTGGCTGGGTACAGTTCTACACTCACTGGTTCCCCTCCCCTGAAGGTGCTGACTCTGGCTGGGTTCAGTTCTACACTCACTGGTTCCCCTCCCCTGAAGGTACTGACTCTGGCTGGGTTCAGTTCAGCACTCACTGGTTCCCCTCCCCTGAATGGACTGTCTCTGGCTGGGTTTAGTTCTACACTCACTGGTTCCCCTCCCCTGAAGTTACTGACTCTGGCTGGGTTCAGTTCTGCACTCACTGGTTCCCCTCGCCTGAAGGTACTGCCTCTGTCTGGGTTCAGTTCTGCACTCACTGGTTCTCCTCCCCTGAAGGTGCTGACTCTGGAAGGGTTCAGTTCTACACTCACTGGTTCCCTTCCCCTGAAGGTACTGACTCTGGCTGGGTTCAGTTCTACACTCACTGGTTCCACTCCCCTGAAGGTACTGATTCTGGCTGGGTTCAGTTCTACACTCACTGGTTCCCCTCCCGTGAATGTACTGACTCTGGCTGGGTTCAGTTTTACACTCACTGGTTCCCCTCCCCTGAAGGTACTGACTCTGGCTGGGTTCAGTTCTACACTCACTGGTTCCCCTCCCCTGAAGGTAATGACTCTGGCTGGGTTCAGTTCGACATTCACTGGTTCCCCTCCCCTGAAGGAACTGACTCTGGCTGGGTTCAGTTCTACACTCACTGGTTCACCTCCCCTGAAGGTACTGACTCTGGCTGGGTTCATTCTACACTCACTGGTTCCCTTCCCCTGAAGGTACTGACTCTATCTGGGTTCAGTTCTACACTCACTGGTTCTCCTCCCCTGAAGGTGCTGACTCTGGCTGGGTTCAGTTCTACACTCACTGGTTCCCCTCCCCTGAAGGTACTGACTCTGGCTGGGTTCAGTTCTACACTCACTGGTTCCCCTCCCCTGAAGGTACTGACTCTGTCTGTGTTCAGTTCTACACTCACTGGTTCCCCTCCCCTGAAGGTACTGACTCTGGCTGGGTTCAGTTCTACACTCACTAGTTCCCTGACCCTGAAGGTACTGACTCTGGCTGGGTTCAGTTCTACACTCACTGGTTCCCTTCCCCTGAAGGTCATGACTCTGGCTGGGTTCAGTTCTACACTCAATGGTTCCCCTCCCCTGAAGGTACTGACTCTGGCTGGATTCAGTTCAACACTCACTGGTTCCCCTCCCCTGAAGGTAATGACTCTGGCTGGGTTCAGTTCGACATTCACTGGTTCGCCACCCCTGAAGGAATTGACTCTGGCTGGGTTCAGTTCTACACTCACTGGTTCCCCTCCCCTGAAGGTACTGACTCTGGCTGGGTTCAGTTCTACACTCACTGGTTCCCCTCCCCTGAAGGTACTGACTCTGGCTGGGTTCAGTTCTACACTCACTGGTTCCCCTCCCCTGAAGATGCTGACTCTGGCTGGGTTCAGTTCTACACTCACTGGTTCCCCTCCCCTGAAGGTACTGATTCTGGCTGGGTACAGTTCTACACTCACTGGTTCCCCTCCCGTGAAGGTGCTGAATCTGGCAGGGTTCAGTTCTACACTCACTGGTTCCCCTCCCCTGAAGGTACTGACTCTGGCTGGGTTCAGTTCTACACTCACTGGTTCCCCTCCCCTGAAGGTACTGACTCTGGCTGGGTTCAGTTCTGCACTCACTGGTTCCCCTCACTTGAATGAATTGTCTCTGGCTGTGTTTAGTTCTACACTCACTGTTTCTCCTCCCCTGAAGTTACTGACTCTGGCTGGATTCAGTTTTGCACTCACTGATTCCCCTCGCCTGAAGGTACTGACTCTGTCTGGGTTCAGTTCTACACTCACTGGTTCCCCTCCCCTGAAGGTGCTGACTCTGGCTGGGTTTAGTTCTACACTCACTGGTTCCCCTCCCCTGAAGGTACTGACTGTGGCTGGGTTTAGTTCTACACTCACTGGTTCCCCTCCCCTGAAGGTACTGACTCCGGAGGTGTTCAGTTCTACACTCACTGGTTCCCCTCCCCTGAAGTTACTGACTCTGTCTGGGTTCAGTTCTGCACTCACTGGTTCCCCTCCCCTGAAGGTGCTGACTCTGTCTGGGTTCAGTTCTACATTCACTGGTTCCCCTCCCCTGAAGGTACTGACTCAGGCTGGGTTCAGTTCTACACTCACTGGTTCTCCTCCCCTGAAGGTACTGACTCTGGCTGGGTTCAGTTCTACACTCACTGGTTCCCCTTCCCTGAAGGTGCTGACTCTGGCTGGGTTCAGTTCTACATTCACTGGTTCCCCTCCCCTGAAGGTACTGACTCTGTCTGGGTTCAGTACTACACTCACTGGTTCCCCTCCCCTGAAGGTACTGACTCTATCTGGGTTCAGTTCTACACTCACTGGTTCTCCTCCCCTGAAGGTGCTGACTCTGGCTGGGTTCAGTTCTACACTCACTGGTTCCCCTCCCCTGAAGGTACTGACTCTGGCTGGGTTCAGTTCTACACTCACTTGTTCCCCTCCCCTGAAGGTACTGACTCTCTCTGTGTTCAGTTCTACACTCACTGGTTCCCCTCCGCTGAAGGTACTGACTCTGGCTGGGTTCAGTTCTACACTCACTAGTTCCCTGACCCTGAAGGTACTGACTCTGGCTCGGTTCAGTTCTACACTCACTGGTTCCCTTCCCCTGAAGGTCATGACTCTGGCTGGGTCCAGTTCTACACTCAATGGTTCCACTCCCCTGAAGGTACTGACTCTGGCTGGATTCAGTTCAACACTCACTGGTTCCCCTCCCCTGAAGGTAATGACTCTGGCTGGGTTCAGTTCGACATTCACTGGTTCCCCACCCCTGAAGGAATTGACTCTGGCTGGGTTCAGTTCTACACTCACTTGTTCCCCTCCCCTGAAGGTACTGACTCTGGCTGGGTTCAGTTCTACACTCACTGGTTCCCCTCCCCTGAAGGTACTGACTCTGGCTGGGTTCAGTTCTACACTCACTGGTTCCCCTCCCCTGAAGGTGCTGACTCTGGCTGGGTTCAGTTCTACACTCACTGGTTCCCCTCCCCTGAAGGTACTGATTCTGGCTGGGTACAGTTCTACACTCACTGGTTCCCCTCCCGTGAAGGTGCTGAATCTGGCAGGGTTCAGTTCTACACACACTGGTTCCCCTCCCCTGAAGGTACTGACTCTGGCTGGGTTCAGTTCTACACTCACTGGTTCCCCTCCCCTGAAGGTACTGACGCTGGCTGGGTTCAGTTCTGCACTCACTGGTTCCCCTCCCCTGAAGGTACTGACTCTGGCTGGGTTCAGTTCTACACTCACTAATTCCCTGACCCTGAAGTTACTGACTCTGGCTGGGTTCAGTTCTACACTCACTGGTTCCCTTCCCCTGAAGGTCATGACTCTGGCTGGGTTCAGTTCTACACTCAATGGTTCCCCTCCCCTGAAGGTACTGACTCTGGCTGGATTCAGTTCAACACTCACTGGTTCCCCTCCCCTGAAGGTAATGACTCTGGCTGGGTTCAGTTCGACATTCACTGGTTCGCCACCCCTGAAGGAATTGACTCTGGCTGGGTTCAGTTCTCCACTCACTGGTTCCCCTCGCCTGAAGGTACTGACTCTGTCTGGGTTCAGTTCTACACTCACTGGTTCCCCTCCCCTGAAGGTACTGACTCTGGCTGGGTTTAGTTCTACACTCACTGGTACCCCTCCCCTGAAGGTGCTGACTCTGGCTGCGTTCAGTTCGACACTCACTGGTTCCCCTCCCCTGAAGGTGCATACTCTGTCTGGGTTCAGTTCTACATTCACTGGTTCCCCTCCCCTGAAGGTGCTGACTCCGGCTGGGTTCAGTTCTACACTCACTGGTTCCCCTCCCCTGAAGTTACTGACTCTGTCTGGGTTCAGTTCTGCACTCACTGGTTCCCCTCCCCTGAAGGTGCTGACTCTGTCTGGGTTCAGTTCTACATTCACTGGTTCCCCTGCCCTGAAGATACTGACTCTGGCTGGGTTCAGTTCTACACTCACTGGTTCTCCTCCCCTGAAGGTACTGACTCCAGCTGGGTTCAGTTCTACACTCACTGGTTCCCCTTCCCTGAAGGTGCTGACTCTGGCTGGGTTCAGTTCTACATTCACTGGTTCCCCTCCCCTGAAGGTACTGACTCTGGCTGGGCTCAGTTCTACACTCACTGGTTCCCCTCCCCTGAAGGTACTGACTCTGGCTGTGTTCAGTTCAACACTCACTGGTTCCCCTCCCCTGAAGGTACTGACTCTGCCTGGGTTCAGTTCTACATTCACTGGTTCCCCTCCCCTGAAGGTACTGACTCTGGCTGGGTTCAGTTCTACATTCACTGGTTCCCCTCCCCTGACGGTACTGACTCTGGCTGGGTTCAGTTCTGCACTCAATGGTTCCCCTCCCCTGAAGGTACTGACTCTGGCTGGGTTCAGTTCTACACTCACTGGTTCCCCTCCCCTTAAGGTACGGACTCTGGCTGGGTTCAGTTCTACACTCACTGGTTCCCCTCCCCCGAAGGTAATGACTCTGGCTGTGTTCAGTTCTACACTCACTGGTACCCCTCCCCTGAAGTTACTGATTCTGGCTGGGTTCAGTTCTACACTCACTGGTTCCCCTCCCCTGAAGGTGCTGACTCTAGCTGGGTTCAGTTCTACACTCACTGGTTCCCCTCCCCTGAAGGTACTGATTCTGTCTGGGTTCAGTTCTACACTCACTGGTTCCCCTCCCCTGAAGGTGCTGACTCTGGCTGGGTTCAGTTCTATACACACTGGTTCCCCTCCCCTGACGGTACTGACTCTGGCTGGGTTCAGTTCTACACTCACTGGTTCCCCTCCCCTGAAGGTACTGACTCTGGCTGGGTACAGTTCTACACTCACTGGTTCCCCTCCCCTGAAGGTGCTGACTCTGGCAGGGTTCAGTTCTACACTCACTGGTTCCCCTCCCCTGAAGGTACTGACTCTGGCTGTGTACAGTTCTACATTCACTGGTTCCCCTCACCTGAAGGTGCTGAATCTGGCTGGGATCAGTTCTACATTCACTGGTTCCCCTCCCCTGAAGGTACTGACTCTGGCTGGGTTCAGTTCTGCACTCACTGGTTCCCCTCCCCTGAATGAATTGTCTCTGGCTGGGTTTAGTTCTACACTCACTGGTTCCCCTCCCCTGAAGTTACTGACTCTGGCTGGGTTCAGTTCTGCACTCACTGGTTCCCCTCGCCTGAAGGTCCTGACTCTGTCTGGGTTCAGTTCTACACTCACTGGTTCCCCTCCCCTTAAGGTGCTGACTCTAGCTGGGTTTAGTTCTACACTCACTGGTTCCCCTCCCCTGAAGGTACTGACTCTGGCTGGGTTTAGTTCTACACTCACTGTTTCCCCTCACCTGAAGGTACTGACTCTGTCTGAGTTCAGTTCTACACTCACTGGTTCTCCTCCACTGAAGGTGCTGACTTTGGCTGGGTTCAGTTCTACACTCACTGGTTCTCCTCCCCTGAAGGTGCTGACTCTGGCTGGGTTCAGTTCTACACTCACTGGTTCCCCTTCCCTGAAGGTGGTGACTCTGGCTGGGTTCAGTTCTACATTCACTGGTTCCCCTCCCCTCAAGGTACTGACTCTGGCTGGGCTCAGTTCTACACTCACTGGTTCCCCTCCCCTGAAGGTACTGACTCTGGCTGTGTTCAGTTCTACACTCACTGGTTTCCCTCCCCTGAAGGTGCTGACTCTGGCTGGGTTCAGTTCTACATTCACTGGTTCCCCTCCCCTGAAGGTACTGACTCTGGCTGGGTTCAGTTCTACATTCACTGGTTCCCCTCCCCTGAAGGTACTGACTCTGGCTGGGTTCAGTTCTACACTCACTGGTTCCCCTCCCCTGAAGGTACTGACTCTGGCATTGTTCAGTTCTGCATTCACTGGTTCCCCTCCCCTGAAGGTACTGACTCAGGCTGGGTTCAGTTCTACACTCACTGGTTCCCCTCCCCTGAAGGTGCTGACTCTGGTTGGGTTCAGTTCTACACTCACTGGTTCCCCACCCCTGAAGGTACTGACTCTGGCTGGGTTCAGTTCTACACTCACTGGTTCCCTTCCCCTGAAGGTACTGACTCTGGCTGGGTTCAGTTCTACACTCACTGGTTCCCCTCCCCTGAAGATGCTGACTCTGGCTGGGTTCAGTTCTACACTCACTGGTTCCCCTCCCCTGAAGGTACTGATTCTGGCTGGGTACAGTTCTACACTCACTGGTTCCCCTCCCGTGAAGGTGCTGAATCTGGCAGGGTTCAGTTCTACACTCACTGGTTCCCCTCCCCTGAAGGTACTGACTCTGGCTGGGTTCAGTTCTACACTCACTGGTTCCCCTCCCCTGAAGGTACTGACTCTGGCTGGGTTCAGTTCTGTACTCACTGGTTCCCCTCACTTGAATGAATTGTCTCTGGCTGTGTTTAGTTCTACACTCACTGGTTCCCCTCCCCCGAAGGTAATGACTCTGGCTGGGTTCAGTTCTACACTCACTGGTACCCCTCCCCTGAAGTTACTGATTCTGGCTGGGTTCAGTTCTACACTCACTGGTTCCCCTCCCCTGAAGGTGCTGACTCTAGCTGGGTTCAGTTCTACACTCACTGGTTCCCCTCCCCTGAAGGTACTGATTCTGTCTGGGTTCAGTTCTACACTCAGTGGTTCCCCTCCCCTGAAGGTGCTGACTCTGGCTGGGTTCAGTTCTATACACACTGGTTCCCCTCCCCTGACGGTATTGACTCTGGCTGGGTTCAGTTCTGCACTCACTGGTTCCCCTCCCCTGAAGGTACTGACTCTGGCTGGGTACAGTTCTACACTCACTGGTTCCCCTCCCCTGAAGGTGCTGACTCTGGCAGGGTTCAGATCTACACTCACTGGTTCCCCTCCCCTGAAGGTACTGACTCTGGCTGTGTACAGTTCTACATTCACTGGTTCCCCTCCCCTGAAGGTGCTGATTCTGGCTGGGATCAGTTCTACATTCACTGGTTCCCCTCCCCTGAAGGTACTGACTCTGGCTGGGTTCAGTTCTGCACTCACTGGTTCCCCTCCCCTGAATGAATTGTCTCTGGCTGGGTTTAGTTCTACACTCACTGGTTCCCCTCCCCTGAAGTTACTGACTCTGGCTGGGTTCAGTTCTGCACTCACTGGTTCCCCTCGCCTGAAGGTCCTGACTCTGTCTGGGTTCAGTTCTACACTCACTGGTTCCCCTCCCCTTAAGGTGCTGACTCTAGCTGGGTTTAGTTCTACACTCACTGGTTCCCCTCCCCTGAAGGTACTGACTCTGGCTGGGTTTAGTTCTACACTCACTGGTTCCCCTCACCTGAAGGTACTGACTCTGTCTGGGTTCAGTTCTACACTCACTGGTTCTCCTCCACTGAAGGTGCTGACTTTGGCTGGGTTCAGTTCTACACTCACTGGTTCTCCTCCCCTGAAGGTGCTGACTCTGGCTGGGTTCAGTTCTACACTCACTGGTTCCCCTTCCCTGAAGGTGGTGACTCTGGCTGGGTTCAGTTCTACATTCACTGGTTCCCCTCCCCTGAAGGTACTGACTCTGGCTGGGCTCAGTTCTACACTCACTGGTTCCCCTCCCCTGAAGGTACTGACTCTGTTTTGGTTCAGTTCTACACTCACTGGTTCCCCTCCCCTGAAGGTACTGACTCTGGCTGGGTTCAGTTCTACACTCACTAGTTCCCTGACCCTGAAGGTACTGACTCTGGCTGGGTTCAGTTCTACACTCACTGGTTCCCCTCCCCTGAAGGTACTGACTCTGGCTGGGTTCAGTTCTACACTCAAAGGTTCCCCTCCCCTGAAGGTACTGACACTGGCTGGGTTCAGTTCAACACTCACTGGTTCCCCTCCCCTGAAGGTAATGACTCTGGCTGGGTTCAGTTCGACATTCACTGGTTCCCCTCCCCTGAAGGAACTGACTCTGGGTGGGTTCAGTTCTACACTCACTGGTTCCCCTCCCCTGAAGGTACTGACTCTGGCTGGGTTCAGTTCTATACTCACTGGTTCCCCTCCCCTGAATGTACTGACTCTGGCTGGGTTCAGTTCTACACTCACTAGTTCCCTGACCCTGAATGTACTGACTCTGCCAGGGTTCAGTTCTACACTCACTTGTTCCCCTCCCCTGAAGGTACTGACTCTGGCTGGGTTCAGTTCTACACTCAATGGTTCCCCTCCCCTGAAGGTACTGACTCTGGCTGGGTTCAGTTCAACACTCACTGGTTCCCCTCCCCTGAAGGTAATGACTCTGGCTGGGTTCAGTTCGACATTCACTGTTTCCCCTCCCCTGAAGGAACTGACTCTGGCTGGGTTCAGTTCTACACACACTGGTTCCCCTCCCCTGAAGGTACTGACTCTGGCTGGGTTCAGTTCTACACTCTCTGGTTCCCCTCCCCTGAAGGTACTGACTCTGGCTGTGTTCAGTTCTACACTCACTGGTTCCCCTCCCCTGAAGGTGCTGACTCTGTCTGGGTTCAGTTCTACACTCACTGGTTCCCCTGCCCTGAAAGTGCTGACTCTGGCTGGGTTCAGTTCTACACTCACTGGTTCCCCACCCCTGAAGGTACTGACTCTGGCTGGGTACAGTTCTACACTCACTGGTTCCCCTCCCCTGAAGGTGCTGACTCTGGCAGGGTTCAGTTCTACACTCACTGGTTCCCCTCCCCTGAAGGTGCTGACTCTGGCAGGGTTCAGTTCTACACTCACTGGTTCCCCTCCCCTGAAGGTACTGACTCTGGCTGTGTTCAGTTCTACACTCACTGGTTCACCTCCCCTGAAGGTGCTGACTCTGGCTGGGTTCAGTTCTACACTCGCTGGTTCCCCTCCCCTGAATGAATTGTCTCTGGCTGGGTTTAGTTCTACACTCACTGGTTCCCCTCCCCTGAAGTTACTGACTCTGGCTGGGTTCAGTTCTGCACTCACTGGTTCCCCTCGCCTGAAGGTACTGACTCTGTCTGGGTTCAGTTCTACACTCACTGGTTCCCCTCCCCTGAAGGTGCTGACTCTGGCTGGGTTTAGTTCTACACTCACTGGTTCCCCTCCCCTGAAGGTACTGACTCTGGCTGGGTTTAGTTCTACACTCACTGGTACCCCTCCCCTGAAGGTGCTGACTCTGGCTGCGTTCAGTTCGACACTCACTGGTTCCCCTCCCCTGAAGGTGCATACTCTGTCTGGGTTCAGTTCTACATTCACTGGTTCCCCTCCCCTGAAGGTGCTGACTCCGGCTGGGTTCAGTTCTACACTCACTGGTTCCCCTCCCCTGAAGTTACTGACTCTGTCTGGGTTCAGTTCTGCACTCACTGGTTCCCCTCCCCTGAAGGTGCTGACTCTGTCTGGGTTCAGTTCTACATTCACTGGTTCCCCTGCCCTGAAGATACTGACTCTGGCTGGGTTCAGTTCTACACTCACTGGTTCTCCTCCCCTGAAGGTACTGACTCCAGCTGGGTTCAGTTCTACACTCACTGGTTCCCCTTCCCTGAAGGTGCTGACTCTGGCTGGGTTCAGTTCTACATTCACTGGTTCCCCTCCCCTGAAGGTACTGACTCTGGCTGGGCTCAGTTCTACACTCACTGGTTCCCCTCCCCTGAAGGTACTGACTCTGGCTGTGTTCAGTTCAACACTCACTGGTTCCCCTCCCCTGAAGATACTGACTCTGGCTGGGTTCAGTTCTACATTCACTGGTTCCCCTCCCCTGAAGGTACTGACTCTGGCTGGGTTCAGTTCTACATTCACTGGTTCCCCTCCCCTGACGGTACTGACTCTGGCTGGGTTCAGTTCTGCACTCAATGGTTCCCCTCCCCTGAAGGTACTGACTCTGGCTGGGTTCAGTTCTACACTCACTGGTTCCCCTCCCCTTAAGGTACGGACTCTGGCTGGGTTCAGTTCTACACTCACTGGTTCCCCTCCCCCGAAGGTAATGACTCTGGCTGGGTTCAGTTCTACACTCACTGGTACCCCTCCCCTGAAGTTACTGATTCTGGCTGGGTTCAGTTCTACACTCACTGGTTCCCCTCCCCTGAAGGTGCTGACTCTAGCTGGGTTCAGTTCTACACTCACTGGTTCCCCTCCCCTGAAGGTACTGATTCTGTCTTGGTTCAGTTCTACACTCACTGGTTCCCCTCCCCTGAAGGTGCTGACTCTGGCTGGGTTCAGTTCTATATACACTGGTTCCCCTCCCCTGACGGTACTGACTCTGGCTGGGTTCAGTTCTACACTCACTGGTTCCCCTCCCCTGAAGGTACTGACTCTGGCTGGGTACAGTTCTACACTCACTGGTTCCCCTCCCCTGAAGGTGCTGACTCTGGCAGGGTTCAGTTCTACACTCACTGGTTCCCCTCCCCTGAAGGTACTGACTCTGGCTGTGTACAGTTCTACATTCACTGGTTCCCCTCACCTGAAGGTGCTGACTCTGGCTGGGATCAGTTCTACATTCACTGGTTCCCCTCCCCTGAAGGTACTGACTCTGGCTGGGTTCAGTTCTGCACTCACTGGTTCCCCTCCCCTGAATGAATTGTCTCTGGCTGGGTTTAGTTCTACACTCACTGGTTCCCCTCCCCTGAAGTTACTGACTCTGGCTGGGTTCAGTTCTGCACTCACTGGTTCCCCTCGCCTGAAGGTCCTGACTCTGTCTGGGTTCAGTTCTACACTCACTGGTTCCCCTCCCCTTAAGGTGCTGACTCTAGCTGGGTTTAGTTCTACACTCACTGGTTCCCCTCCCCTGAAGGTACTGACTCTGGCTGGGTTTAGTTCTACACTCACTGTTTCCCCTCACCTGAAGGTACTGACTCTGTCTGAGTTCAGTTCTACACTCACTGGTTCTCCTCCACTGAAGGTGCTGACTTTGGCTGGGTTCAGTTCTACACTCACTGGTTCTCCTCCCCTGAAGGTGCTGAATCTGGCTGGGTTCAGTTCTACACTCACTGGTTCCCCTTCCCTGAAGGTGGTGACTCTGGCTGGGTTCAGTTCTACATTCACTGGTTCCCCTCCCCTGAAGGTACTGACTCTGGCTGGGCTCAGTTCTACACTCACTGGTTCCCCTCCCCTGAAGGTACTGACTCTGGCTGTGTTCAGTTCTACACTCACTGGTTCCCCTCCCCTGAAGGTGCTGACTCTGGCTGGGTTCAGTTCTACATTCACTGGTTCCCCTCCCCTGAAGGTACTGACTCTGGCTGGGTTCAGTTCTACATTCACTGGTTCCCCTCCCCTGAAGGTACTGACTCTGGCTGGGTTCAGTTCTACACTCACTGGTTCCCCTCCCCTGAAGGTACTGACTCTGGCATTGTTCAGTTCTGCATTCACTGGTTCCCCTCCCCTGAAGGTACTGACTCAGGCTGGGTTCAGTTCTACACTCACTGGTTCCCCTCCCCTGAAGGTGCTGACTCTGGTTGGGTTCAGTTCTACACTCACTGGTTCCCCACCCCTGAAGGTACTGACTCTGGCTGGGTTCAGTTCTACACTCACTGGTTCCCTTCCCCTGAAGGTGCTGACTCTGGCTGGGTTTAGTTCGACAGTCACTGGTTCCCCTCCCCTTCAGGTACTGACTCTGGCTGGGTTCAGTTCTACACTCACTGGTTCCCCTCCCCCGAAGGTAATGACTCTGGCTGGGTTCAGTTCTACACTCACTGGTACCCCTCCCCTGAAGTTACTGACTCTGGCTGGGTTCAGTTCTACACTCACTGGTTCCCCTCCCCTGAAGGTGCTGACGCTAGCTGGGTTCAGTTCTACACACACTGGTTCCCTTCCCCTGAAGATACTGACTCTGTCTGGGTTCAGTTCAACTCTCAGTGGTTCCCCTCCCGTGAAGGTGCAGACTCTGGCTGGGTTCAGTTCTACACTCACTGGTTCCCCTCCCCTGAAGGTACTGACTTTGTCTGGGTTCAGTTCTACACTCACTAGTTCCACTGCCCTGAAGGTGCTGACTCTGGCTGGGTTCAGTTCTACACTCACTGGTTCCCCTCCCCTGAAGGTACTGACTCTGGCTGGGTACAGTTCTACACTCACTGGTTCCCCTCCCCTGAAGGTGCTGACTCTGGCTGGGTTCAGTTCTACACTCACTGGTTCCCCTCCCCTGAAGGTACTGACTCTGGCTGGGTTCAGTTCAGCACTCACTGGTTCCCCTCCCCTGAATGGACTGTCTCTGGCTGGGTTTAGTTCTACACTCACTGGTTCCCCTCCCCTGAAGTTACTGACTCTGGCTGGGTTCAGTTCTGCACTCACTGGTTCCCCTCGCCTGAAGGTACTGCCTCTGTCTGGGTTCAGTTCTGCACTCACTGGTTCTCCTCCCCTGAAGGTGCTGACTCTGGAAGGGTTCAGTTCTACACTCACTGGTTCCCCTCCCCTGAAGATACTGACTCTGGCTGGGTTCAGTTCTACACTCACTGGTTCCACTCCCCTGAAGGTACTGATTCTGGCTGGGTTCAGTTCTACACTCACTGGTTCCCCTCCCGTGAATGTACTGACTCTGGCTGGGTTCAGTTTTACACTCACTGGTTCCCCTCCCCTGAAGGTACTGACTCTGGCTGGGTTCAGTTCTACACTCACTGGTTCCCCTCCCCTGAAGGTAATGACTCTGGCTGGGTTCAGTTC
Source organism: Pristiophorus japonicus (assembly GCF_044704955.1). Classification (NCBI taxonomy): domain Eukaryota; kingdom Metazoa; phylum Chordata; class Chondrichthyes; family Pristiophoridae; genus Pristiophorus; species Pristiophorus japonicus. The sequence goes on along the minus strand of NW_027254467.1, from coordinate 1,142,581 downwards.
GACATTCACTGGTTCCCCTCCCCTGAAGGAACTGACTCTGGCTGGGTTCAGTTCTACACTCACTGGTTCACCTCCCCTGAAGGTACTGACTCTGGCTGGGTTCATTCTACACTCACTGGTTCCCTTCCCCTGAAGGTACTGACTCTATCTGGGTTCAGTTCTACACTCACTGGTTCTCCTCCCCTGAAGGTGCTGACTCTGGCTGGGTTCAGTTCTACACTCACTGGTTCCCCTCCCCTGAAGGTACTGACTCTGGCTGGGTTCAGTTCTACACTCACTGGTTCCCCTCCCCTGAAGGTACTGACTCTGTCTGTGTTCAGTTCTACACTCACTGGTTCCCCTCCCCTGAAGGTACTGACTCTGGCTGGGTTCAGTTCTACACTCACTAGTTCCCTGACCCTGAAGGTACTGACTCTGGCTGGGTTCAGTTCTACACTCACTGGTTCCCTTCCCCTGAAGGTCATGACTCTGGCTGGGTTCAGTTCTACACTCAATGGTTCCCCTCCCCTGAAGGTACTGACTCTGGCTGGATTCAGTTCAACACTCACTGGTTCCCCTCCCCTGAAGGTAATGACTCTGGCTGGGTTCAGTTCGACATTCACTGGTTCGCCACCCCTGAAGGAATTGACTCTGGCTGGGTTCAGTTCTACACTCACTGGTTCCCCTCCCCTGAAGGTACTGACTCTGGCTGGGTTCAGTTCTACACTCACTGGTTCCCCTCCCCTGAAGGTACTGACTCTGGCTGGGTTCAGTTCTACACTCACTGGTTCCCCTCCCCTGAAGATGCTGACTCTGGCTGGGTTCAGTTCTACACTCACTGGTTCCCCTCCCCTGAAGGTACTGATTCTGGCTGGGTACAGTTCTACACTCACTGGTTCCCCTCCCGTGAAGGTGCTGAATCTGGCAGGGTTCAGTTCTACACTCACTGGTTCCCCTCCCCTGAAGGTACTGACTCTGGCTGGGTTCAGTTCTACACTCACTGGTTCCCCTCCCCTGAAGGTACTGACTCTGGCTGGGTTCAGTTCTGCACTCACTGGTTCCCCTCACTTGAATGAATTGTCTCTGGCTGTGTTTAGTTCTACACTCACTGTTTCTCCTCCCCTGAAGTTACTGACTCTGGCTGGATTCAGTTTTGCACTCACTGCTTCCCCTCGCCTGAAGGTACTGACTCTGTCTGGGTTCAGTTCTACACTCACTGGTTCCCCTCCCCTGAAGGTGCTGACTCTGGCTGGGTTTAGTTCTACACTCACTGGTTCCCCTCCCCTGAAGGTACTGACTGTGGCTGGGTTTAGTTCTACACTCACTGGTTCCCCTCCCCTGAAGGTACTGACTCCGGAGGTGTTCAGTTCTACACTCACTGGTTCCCCTCCCCTGAAGTTACTGACTCTGTCTGGGTTCAGTTCTGCACTCACTGGTTCCCCTCCCCTGAAGGTGCTGACTCTGTCTGGGTTCAGTTCTACATTCACTGGTTCCCCTCCCCTGAAGGTACTGACTCAGGCTGGGTTCAGTTCTACACTCACTGGTTCTCCTCCCCTGAAGGTACTGACTCTGGCTGGGTTCAGTTCTACACTCACTGGTTCCCCTTCCCTGAAGGTGCTGACTCTGGCTGGGTTCAGTTCTACATTCACTGGTTCCCCTCCCCTGAAGGTACTGACTCTGTCTGGGTTCAGTACTACACTCACTGGTTCCCCTCCCCTGAAGGTACTGACTCTATCTGGGTTCAGTTCTACACTCACTGGTTCTCCTCCCCTGAAGGTGCTGACTCTGGCTGGGTTCAGTTCTACACTCACTGGTTCCCCTCCCCTGAAGGTACTGACTCTGGCTGGGTTCAGTTCTACACTCACTTGTTCCCCTCCCCTGAAGGTACTGACTCTCTCTGTGTTCAGTTCTACACTCACTGGTTCCCCTCCCCTGAAGGTACTGACTCTGGCTGGGTTCAGTTCTACACTCACTAGTTCCCTGACCCTGAAGGTACTGACTCTGGCTCGGTTCAGTTCTACACTCACTGGTTCCCTTCCCCTGAAGGTCATGACTCTGGCTGGGTCCAGTTCTACACTCAATGGTTCCACTCCCCTGAAGGTACTGACTCTGGCTGGATTCAGTTCAACACTCACTGGTTCCCCTCCCCTGAAGGTAATGACTCTGGCTGGGTTCAGTTCGACATTCACTGGTTCCCCACCCCTGAAGGAATTGACTCTGGCTGGGTTCAGTTCTACACTCACTTGTTCCCCTCCCCTGAAGGTACTGACTCTGGCTGGGTTCAGTTCTACACTCACTGGTTCCCCTCCCCTGAAGGTACTGACTCTGGCTGGGTTCAGTTCTACACTCACTGGTTCCCCTCCCCTGAAGGTGCTGACTCTGGCTGGGTTCAGTTCTACACTCACTGGTTCCCCTCCCCTGAAGGTACTGATTCTGGCTGGGTACAGTTCTACACTCACTGGTTCCCCTCCCGTGAAGGTGCTGAATCTGGCAGGGTTCAGTTCTACACACACTGGTTCCCCTCCCCTGAAGGTACTGACTCTGGCTGGGTTCAGTTCTACACTCACTGGTTCCCCTCCCCTGAAGGTACTGACGCTGGCTGGGTTCAGTTCTGCACTCACTGGTTCCCCTCCCCTGAAGGTACTGACTCTGGCTGGGTTCAGTTCTACACTCACTAATTCCCTGACCCTGAAGTTACTGACTCTGGCTGGGTTCAGTTCTACACTCACTGGTTCCCTTCCCCTGAAGGTCATGACTCTGGCTGGGTTCAGTTCTACACTCAATGGTTCCCCTCCCCTGAAGGTACTGACTCTGGCTGTATTCAGTTCAACACTCACTGGTTCCCCTCCCCTGAAGGTAATGACTCTGGCTGGGTTCAGTTCGACATTCACTGGTTCGCCACCCCTGAAGGAATTGACTCTGGCTGGGTTCAGTTCTCCACTCACTGGTTCCCCTCCCCTGAAGGTACTGACTCTGGCTGGGTTCAGTTCTACACTCACTGGTTCCCCTCCCCTGAAGGTACTGACTCTGGCTGGGTTCAGTTCTACACTCACTGGTTCCCCTCCCCTGAAGATGCTGACTCTGGCTGGGTTCAGTTCTACACTCACTGGTTCCCCTCCCCTGAAGGTACTGATTTGGCTGGGTACAGTTCTACACTCACTGGTTCCCCTCCCGTGAAGGTGCTGAATCTGGCAGGGTTCAGTTCTACACTCACTGGTTCCCCTCCCCTGAAGGTACTGACTCTGGCTGGGTTCAGTTCTACACTCACTGGTTCCCCTCCCCTGAAGGTACTGACTCTGGCTGGGTTCAGTTCTGCACTCACTGGTTCCCCTCCCCTGAATGAATTGTCTCTGGCTGGGTTTAGTTCTACACTCACTGTTTCCCCTCCCCTGAAGTTACTGACTCTGGCTGGGTTCAGTTTTGCACTCACTGATTCCCCTCGCCTGAAGGTACTGACTCTGTCTGGGTTCAGTTCTACACTCACTGGTTCCCCTCCCCTGAAGGTGCTGACTCTGGCTGGGTTTAGTTCTACACTCACTGGTTCCCCTCCCCTGAAGGTACTGACTGTGGCTGGGTTTAGTTCTACACTCACTGGTTCCCCTCACCTGAAGGTGCTGACTCCGGAGGTGTTCAGTTCTACACTCACTGGTTCCCCTCCCCTGAAGTTACTGACTCTGTCTGGGTTCAGTTCTGCACTCACTGGTTCCCCTCCCCTGAAGGTGCTGACTCTGTCTGGGTTCAGTTCTACATTCACTGGTTCCCCTCCCCTGAAGGTACTGACTCAGGCTGGGTTCAGTTCTACACTCACTGGTTCTCCTCCCCTGAAGGTACTGACTCTGGCTGGGTTCAGTTCTACACTCACTGGTTCCCCTTCCCTGAAGGTGCTGACTCTGGCTGGGTTCAGTTCTACATTCACTGGTTCTCCTCCCCTGAAGGTACTGACTCTGTCTGGGTTCAGTTCTACACTCACTGGTTCCCCTCCCCTGAAGGTACTGACTCTATCTGGGTTCAGTTCTACACTCACTGGTTCTCCTCCCCTGAAGGTGCTGACTCTGGCTGGGTTCAGTTCTACACTCACTGGTTCCCCTCCCCTGAAGGTACTGACTCTGGCTGGGTTCAGTTCTACACTCACTGGTTCCCCTCCCCTGAAGGTACTGACTCTGTCTGTGTTCAGTTCTACACTCAATGGTTCCCCTCCCCTGAAGGTACTGACTCTGGCTGGGTTCAGTTCTACACTCACTAGTTCCCTGACCCTGATGGTACTGACTCTGGCTGGGTTCAGTTCTACACTCACTGGTTCCCTTCCCCTGAAGGTCATGACTCTGGCTGGGTCCAGTTCTACACTCAATGGTTCCACTCCCCTGAAGGTACTGACTCTGGCTGGATTCAGTTCAACACTCACTGGTTCCCCTCCCCTGAAGGTAATGACTCTGGCTGGGTTCAGTTCGACATTCACTGGTTCCCCACCCCTGAAGGAATTGACTCTGGCTGGGTTCAGTTCTACACTCACTGGTTCCCCTCCCCTGAAGGTACTGACTCTGGCTGGGTTCAGTTCTACACTCACTGGTTCCCCTCCCCTGAAGGTACTGACTCTGGCTGGGTTCAGTTCTATACTCACTGGTTCCCCTCCCCTGAAGGTGCTGACTCTGGCTGGGTTCAGTTCTACACTCACTGGTTCCCCTCCCCTGAAGGTACTGATTCTGGCTGGGTACAGTTCTACACTCACTGGTTCCCCTCCCGTGAAGGTGCTGAATCTGGCAGGGTTCAGTTCTACACTCACTGGTTCCCCTCCCCTGAAGGTACTGACTCTGGCTGGGTTCAGTTCTACACTCACTGGTTCCCCTCCCCTGAAGGTACTGACTCTGGCTGGGTTCAGTTCTGCACTCACTGGTTCCCCTCCCCTGAATGAATTGTCTCTGGCTGGGTTTAGTTCTACACTCACTGTTTCCCCTCCCCTGAAGTTACTGACTCTGGCTGGGTTCAGTTTTGCACTCACTGATTCCCCTCGCCTGAAGGTACTAACTCTGTCTGGGTTCAGTTCTACACTCACTGATTCCCCTCCCCTGAAGGTGCTGACTCTGGCTGGGTTTAGTTCTACACTCACTGGTTCCCCTCCCCTGAAGGTACTGACTGTGGCTGGGTTTAGTTGTACACTCACTGGTTCCCCTCCCCTGAAGGTGCTGACTCCGGCTGGGTTCAGTTCTACACTCACTGGTTCCCCTCCCCTGAAGTTACTGACTCTGTGTGGGTTCAGTTCTGCACTCACTGGTTCCCCTCCCCTGAAGGTGCTGACTCTGTCTGGGTTCAGTTCTACATTCACTGGTTCCCCTCCCCTGAAGGTACTGACTCAGGCTGGGTTCAGTTCTACACTCACTGGTTCTCCTCCCCTGAAGGTACTGACTCTGGCTGGGTTCAGTTCTACACTCTCTGGTTCCCCTTCCCTGAAGGTGCTGACTCTGGCTGGGTTCAGTTCTACATTCACTGGTTCCCCTCCCCTGAAGGTACTGACTCTGTCTGGGTTCAGTTCTACACTCACTGGTTCTCCTCCCCTGAAGGTGCTGAAGCTGGCTGGGTTCAGTTCTACACTCACTGGTTCCCCTCCCCTGAAGGTGCTGACTCTGTCTGGGTCCAGTTCTACATTCACTGGTTCCCCTCCCCTGAAGGTGCTGACTCCGGCTGGGTTCAGTTCTACACTCACTGGTTCCCCTCCCCTGAAGTTACTGACTCTGTCTGGGTTCAGTTCTGCACTCACTGGTTCCCCTCCCCTGAAGGTGCTGACTCTGTCTGGGTTCAGTTCTACATTCACTGGTTCCACTCCCCTGAAGGTACTGACTCAGGCTGGGTTCAGTTCTACACTTACTGGTTCTCCTCCCCTGAAGGTACTGACTCTGGCTGGGTTCAGTTCTACACTCACTGGTTCCCCTTCACTGAAGGTGCTGACTCTGGCTGGGTTCAGTTCTACATTCACTGGTTCCCCTCCCCTGAAGGTACTGACTCTGGCTGGGCTCAGTTCTACACACACTCGTTCCCCTCCCCTGAAGGTACTGACTCTGGCTGTGTTCAGTTCTGCACTCACTGGTTCCCCTCCCCTGAAGTTGCTGACTCTGGCTGGGTTCAGTTCTACATTCACTGGTTCCCCACCCCTGAAGGTACTGACTCTGGCTGGGTTCAGTTCTACATTCACTGGTTCCCCTCCCCTGAAGGTGCTGACTCTGGCTGGGCTCAGTTCTACACTCACTCGTTCCCCTCCCCTGAAGGTACTGACTCTGGCGGTGTTCAGTTCTACACTCACTGGTTCCCCTCCCCTGAAGGTGCTGACTCTGGTTGGGTTCAGTTCTACACTCACTGGTTCCCCACCCCTGAAGGTACTGACTCTGGCTGGGTTCAGTTCTGCACTCACTGGTTCCCCTCCCCTGAAGGTGCTGACTCTGTCTGGGTTCAGTTCTACATTCACTGGTTCCCCTCCCCTGAAGGTACTGACTCAGGCTGGGTTCAGTTCTACACTCACTGGATCCCCTCCCCTGAAGGTGCTGACTCTGGCTGGGCTCAGTTCTACACTCACTCGTTCCCCTCCCCTGAAGGTACGGACTCTGGCGGTGTTCAGTTCTACACTCACTAGTTCCCCTCCCCTGAAGGTGCTGACTCCGGCTGGGTTCAGTTCTACACTCACTGGTTCCCCTCCCCTGAAGTTACTGACTCTGTCTGGGTTCAGTTCTGCACTCACTGGTTCCCCTCCCCTGAAGGTGCTGACTCTGTCTGGGTTCAGTTCTACATTCACTGGTTCCCCTCCCCTGAAGGTACTGACTCAGGCTCGGTTCAGTTCTACACTCACTGGTTCTCCTCCCCTGAAGGTACTGACTCTGGCTGGGTTCAGTTCTACACTCACTGGTTACCCTTCCCTGAAGGTGCTGACACTGGCTGGGTTCAGTTCTACATTCACTGGTTCCCCTCCCCTGAAGGTACTGACTCTGTCTGGGTTCAGTTCTACTCTCACTGGTTCTCCTCCCCTGAAGGTGCTGAAGCTGGCTGGGTTCAGTTCTACACTCACTGGTTCCCCTCCCCTGAAGGTGCTGACTCTGTCTGGGTCCAGTTCTACATTCACTGGTTCCCCTCCCCTGAAGGTGCTGACTCCGGCTGGGTTCAGTTCTACACTCACTGGTTCCCCTCCCCTGAAGTTACTGACTCTGTCTGGGTTCAGTTCTGCACTCACTGGTTCCCCTCCCCTGAAGGAGCTGACTCTGTCTGGGTTCAGTTCTACATTCACTGGTTCCCCTCCCCTGAAGGTACTGACTCAGGCTGGGTTCAGTTCTACACTCACTGGTTCTCCTCCCCTGAAGGTACTGACTCTGGCTGGGTTCAGTTCTACACTCACTGGTTCCCCTTCCCTGAAGGTGCTGACTCTGGCTGGGTTCAGTTCTACATTCACTGGTTCCCCTCCCCTGAAGGTACTGACTCTGGCTGGGCTCAGTTCTACACTCACTCGTTCCCCTCCCCTGAAGGTACTGACTCTGGCTGTGTTCATTCTACACTCACTGGTTCCCCTCCCCTGAAGTTGCTGACTCTGGCTGGGTTCAGTTTTACATTCACTGGTTCCCCTCCCCTTAAGGTACTGACTCTGGCTGGATTCAGTTCTACACTCACTGGTTCCCCTCCCCTGAAGGTACTGACTCTGGCTGGGTTCAGTTCTACATTCACTGGTACCCCTCCCCTGACGGTACTGACTCTGGCTGTGTTCAGTTCTGCACTCACTGGTTCCCCTCCCCTGAAGTTACTGACTCTGGCTGGGTTCAGTTCTACACTCACTGGTTCCCCTCCCCTTAAGGTACTGACTCTGGCTGGGTTCAGTTCTACACTCACTGGTTCCCCTCCCCCGAAGGTAATGACTCTGGCTGGGTTCAGTTCTACACTCACTGGTTCCCCTCCCCTGACGGTACTGACTCTGTCTGTGTTCAGTTCTACACTCACTGGTTCCCCTCCCCTGAAGGTACTGACTCTGGCTGGGTTCAGTTCTACACTCACTAGTTCCCTGACCCTGAAGGTACTGACTCTGGCTGGGTTCAGTTCTACACTCACTGGTTCCCCTCCCCTGAAGGTCATGACTCTGGCTGGGTTCAGTTCTACACTCAATGGTTCCCCTCCCCTGAAGGTACTGACTCTGGCTGGATTCAGCTCAACACTCACTGGTTCCCCTCCCCTGAAGGTAATGATTCTGGCTGGGTTCAGTTCGACATTCACTGGTTCCCCTCCCCTGAAGGAACTGACTCTGGCTGGGTTCAGTTCTACACTCACTGGTTCCCCTCCCCTGAAGGTACTGACTCTGGCTGGGTTCAGTTCTACACTCACTGGTTCCCCTCCCCTGAATGTACTGACTCTGGCTGGGTTCAGTTCTACACTCACTGGTTCCCCTCCCTTGAAGGTGATGACTCTGGCTGGGTTCAGTTCTACACTCACTGGTTCCCCTCCCCTGAAGGTACTGATTCTGGCTGGGTACAGTTCTACACTCACTGGTTCCCCTCCCCTGAAGGTGCTGAATCTGGCAGGGTTCAGTTCTACACTCACTGGTTCCCCTCCCCTGAAGGTACTGACTCTGGCTGGGTTCAGTTCTGCACTCACTGGTTCCCCTCCCCTGAATGAATTGTCTCTGGCTGGGTTTAGTTCTACACGCACTGTTTCCCCACCCCTGAAGGTACTGACTCTGTCTGGGTTCAGTTCTACACTCACTGGTTCCCCTCCCCTGAAGGTGCTGACTCTAGCTGGGTTTAGTTCTACACTCACTGGTTCCCCTCCCCTGAAGGTACTGACTGTGGCTGGGTTTTGTTCTACACTCACTGGTTCCCCTCCCCTGAAGGTGCTGACTCTGTCTGGGTTCAGTTCTACATTCACTGGTTCCCCTCCCCTGAAGGTACTGACTCAGGCTGGGTTCAGTTCTACACTCACTGGTTCTCCTCCCCTGAAGGTACTGACGCTGGCTGGGTTCAGTTCTACACTCACTGGTTCCCCTTCCCTGAAGGTGCTGACTCTGGCTGGGTTCAGTTCTACATTCACTGGTTCCCCTCCCCTGAAGGTACTGACTCTCTCTGGGTTCAGTTCTACACTCACTGGTTCTCCTCCCCTGAAGGTGCTGAAGCTGGCTGGGTTCAGTTCTACACTCACTGGTTCCCCTCCCCTGAAGGTGCTGACTCTGTCTGGGTTCAGTTCTACATTCACTGGTTCCCCTCCCCTGAAGGTGCTGACTCCGGCTGGGTTCAGTTCTACACTCACTGGTTCCCCTCCCCTGAAGTTACTGACTCTGTCTGGGTTCAGTTCTGCACTCACTGGTTCCCCTCCCCTGAAGGTGCTGACTCTGGCTGGGTTCAGTTCTACATTCACTGGTTCCCCTCCCCTGAAGGTACTGACTCTGGCTGGGCTCAGTTCTACACTCACTCGTTCCCCTCCCCTGAAGGTACTGAGTCTGGCTGTGTTCAGTTCTACTCTCACTGGTTCCCCTCCCCTGAAGTTGCTGACTCTGGCTGGGTTCAGTTCTACATTCACTGGTTCCCCACCCCTGAAGGTACTGACTCTGGCTGGGTTCAGTTCTACATTCACTGGTTACCCTCCCCTGAAGGTGCTGACTCTGGCTGGGCTCAGTTCTACACTCACTCGTTCCCCTCCCCTGAAGGTACTGACTCTGGCGGTGTTCAGTTCTACACACACTGGTTCCCCTCCCCTGAAGGTGCTGACTCTGGTTGGGTTCAGTTCTACACTCACTGGTTCCCCACCCCTGAAGGTACTGACTCTGGCTGGGTTCAGTTCTACACTCACTGGTTCCCTTCCCCTGAAGGTGCTGACTCTGGCTGGGTTCAGTTCGACAGTCACTGGTTCCCCTCCCCTTAAGGTACTGACTCTGGCTGGATTCAGTTCTACACTCACTGGTTCCCCTCCCCTGAAGGTACTGACTCTGGCTGGGTTCAGTTCAACATTCACTGGTTCCCCTCCCCTGACGGTACTGACTCTGGCTGGGTTCAGTTCTGCACTCACTGGTTCTCCTCCCCTGAAGGTGCTGAAGCTGGCTGGGTTCAGTTCTACACTCACTGGTTCCCCTCCCCTGAAGGTGCTGACTCTGTCTGGGTCCAGTTCTACATTCACTGGTTCCCCTCCCCTGAAGGTGCTGACTCCGGCTGGGTTCAGTTCTACACTCACTGGTTCCCCTCCCCTGAAGTTACTGACTCTGTCTGGGTTCAGTTCTGCACTCACTGGTTCCCCTCCCCTGAAGGTGCTGACTCTGTCTGGGTTCAGTTCTACATTCACTGGTTCCACTCCCCTGAAGGTACTGACTCAGGCTGGGTTCAGTTCTACACTTACTGGTTCTCCTCCCCTGAAGGTACTGACTCTGGCTGGGTTCAGTTCTACACTCACTGGTTCCCCTTCCCTGAAGGTGCTGACTCTGGCTGGGTTCAGTTCTACATTCACTGGTTCCCCTCCCCTGAAGGTACTGACTCTGGCTGGGCTCAGTTCTACACTCACTCGTTCCCCTCCCCTGAAGGTACTGACTCTGGCTGTGTTCAGTTCTGCACTCACTGGTTCCCCTCCCCTGAAGTTGCTGACTCTGGCTGGGTTCAGTTCTACATTCACTGGTTCCCCACCCCTGAAGGTACTGACTCTGGCTGGGTTCAGTTCTACATTCACTGGTTCCCCTCCCCTGAAGGTGCTGACTCTGGCTGGGCTCAGTTCTACACTCACTCGTTCCCCTCCCCTGAAGGTACTGACTCTGGCGGTGTTCAGTTCTACACTCACTGGTTCCCCTCCCCTGAAGGTGCTGACTCCGGCTGGGTTCAGTTCTACACTCACTGGTTCCCCTCCCCTGAAGTTACTGACTCTGTCTGGGTTCGGTTCTGCACTCACTGGTTCCCCTCCCCTGAAGGTGCTGACTCCGGCTGGGTTCAGTTCTACACTCACTGGTTCCCCTCCCCTGAAGTTACTGACTCTGTCTGGGTTCAGTTCTGCACTCACTGGTTCCCCTCCCCTGAAGGTGCTGACTCTGGCTGGGCTCAGTTCTACACTCACTCGTTCCCCTCCCCTGAAGGTACTGACTCTGGCTGTGTTCAGTTCTGCACTCACTGGTTCCCCTCCCCTGAAGTTGCTGACTCTGTCTGGGTTCAGTTCTACATTCACTGGTTCCCCTCCCCTGAAGGTACTGACTCAGGCTGGGTTCAGTTCTACACTCACTGGATCCCCTCCCCTGAAGGTGCTGACTCTGGCTGGGCTCAGTTCTACACTCACTCGTTCCCCTCCCCTGAAGGTACTGACTCTGGCGGTGTTCAGTTCTACACTCACTGGTTCCCCTCCCCTGAAGGTGCTGACTCCGGCTGGGTTCAGTTCTACACTCACTGGTTCCCCTCCCCTGAAGTTACTGACTCTGTCTGGGTTCGGTTCTGCACTCACTGGTTCCCCTCCCCTGAAGGTGCTGACTCTGTCTGGGTTCAGTTCTACATTCACTGGTTCCCCTCCCCTGAAGGTACTGACTCAGGCTGGGTTCAGTTCTACACTCACTGGTTCTCCTCCCCTGAAGGTAATGACACTGGCTGGGTTCAGTTCTACATTCACTGGTTCCCCTCCCCTGAAGGTACTGACTCTGTCTGGGTTCAGTTCTACTCTCACTGGTTCTCCTCCCCTGAAGGTGCTGAAGCTGGCTGGGTTCAGTTCTACACTCACTGGTTCCCCTCCCCTGAAGTTGCTGACTCTGTCTGGGTCCAGTTCTACATTCACTGGTTCCCCTCCCCTGAAGGTGCTGACTCCGGCTGGGTTCAGTTCTACACTCACTGGTTCCCCTCCCCTGAAGTTACTGACTCTGTCTGGGTTCAGTTCTGCACTCACTGGTTCCCCTCCCCTGAAGGTGCTGACTCTGTCTGGGTTCAGTTCTACATTCACTGGTTCCCCTCCCCTGAAGGTACTGACTCAGGCTGGGTTCAGTTCTACACTCACTGGTTCTCCTCCCCTGAAGGTACTGACTCTGGCTGGGTTCAGTTCTACACTCACTGGTTCCCCTTCCCTGAAGGTGCTGACTCTGGCTGGGTTCAGTTCTACATTCACTGGTTCCCCTCCCCTGAAGGTACTGACTCTGGCTGGGCTCAGTTCTACACTCACTCGTTCCCCTCCCCTGAAGGTACTGACTCTGGCTGTGTTCATTCTACACTCACTGGTTCCCCTCCCCTGAAGTTGCTGACTCTGGCTGGGTTCAGTTTTACATTCACTGGTTCCCCTCCCCTTAAGGTACTGACTCTGGATTGATTCAGTTCTACACTCACTGGTTCCCCTCCCCTGAAGGTACTGACTCTGGCTGGGTTCAGTTCTACATTCACTGGTACCCCTCCCCTGACGGTACTGACTCTGGCTGTGTTCAGTTCTGCACTCACTGGTTCCCCTCCCCTGAAGTTACTGACTCTGGCTGGGTTCAGTTCTACACTCACTGGTTCCCCTCCCCTTAAGGTACTGACTCTGGCTGGGTTCAGTTCTACACTCACTGGTTCCCCTCCCCCGAAGGTAATGACTCTGGCTGGGTTCAGTGCTACACTCACTGGTTCCCCTCCCCTGACGGTACTGACTCTGTCTGTGTTCAGTTCTACACTCACTAGTTCCCCTCCCCTGAAGGTACTGACTCTGGCTGGGTTCAGTTCTACACTCACTGGTTCCCCTCCCCTGAAGGTACTGATTCTGGCTGGGTACAGTTCTACACTCACTGGTTCCCCTCCCCTGAAGGTGCTGAATCTGGCAGGGTTCAGTTCTACACTCACTGGTTCCCCTCCCCTGAAGGTACTGACTCTGGCTGGGTTCAGTTCTGCACTCACTGGTTCCCCTCCCCTGAATGAATTGTCTCTGGCTGGGTTTAGTTCTACACGCACTGTTTCCCCACCCCTGAAGGTACTGACTCTGTCTGGGTTCAGTTCTACACTCACTGGTTCCCCTCCCCTGAAGGTGCTGACTCTAGCTGGGTTTAGTTCTACACTCACTGGTTCCCCTCCCCTGAAGGTACTGACTGTGGCTGGGTTTTGTTCTACACTCACTGGTTCCCCTCCCCTGAAGGTGCTGACTCTGTCTGGGTTCAGTTCTACATTCACTGGTTCCCCTCCCCTGAAGGTACTGACTCAGGCTGGGTTCAGTTCTACACTCACTGGTTCTCCTCCCCTGAAGGTACTGACGCTGGCTGGGTTCAGTTCTACACTCACTGGTTCCCCTTCCCTGAAGGTGCTGACTCTGGCTGGGTTCAGTTCTACATTCACTGGTTCCCCTCCCCTGAAGGTACTGACTCTCTCTGGGTTCAGTTCTACACTCACTGGTTCTCCTCCCCTGAAGGTGCTGAAGCTGGCTGGGTTCAGTTCTACACTCACTGGTTCCCCTCCCCTGAAGGTGCTGACTCTGTCTGGGTTCAGTTCTACATTCACTGGTTCCCCTCCCCTGAAGGTGCTGACTCCGGCTGGGTTCAGTTCTACACTCACTGGTTCCCCTCCCCTGAAGTTACTGACTCTGTCTGGGTTCAGTTCTGCACTCACTGGTTCCCCTCCCCTGAAGGTGCTGACTCTGGCTGGGTTCAGTTCTACATTCACTGGTTCCCCTCCCCTGAAGGTACTGACTCTGGCTGGGCTCAGTTCTACACTCACTCGTTCCCCTCCCCTGAAGGTACTGAGTCTGGCTGTGTTCAGTTCTACTCTCACTGGTTCCCCTCCCCTGAAGTTGCTGACTCTGGCTGGGTTCAGTTCTACATTCACTGGTTCCCCACCCCTGAAGGTACTGACTCTGGCTGGGTTCAGTTCTACATTCACTGGTTACCCTCCCCTGAAGGTGCTGACTCTGGCTGGGCTCAGTTCTACACTCACTCGTTCCCCTCCCCTGAAGGTACTGACTCTGGCGGTGTTCAGTTCTACACACACTGGTTCCCCTCCCCTGAAGGTGCTGACTCTGGTTGGGTTCAGTTCTACACTCACTGGTTCCCCACCCCTGAAGGTACTGACTCTGGCTGGGTTCAGTTCTACACTCACTGGTTCCCTTCCCCTGAAGGTGCTGACTCTGGCTGGGTTCAGTTCGACAGTCACTGGTTCCCCTCCCCTTAAGGTACTGACTCTGGCTGGATTCAGTTCTACACTCACTGGTTCCCCTCCCCTGAAGGTACTGACTCTGGCTGGGTTCAGTTCAACATTCACTGGTTCCCCTCCCCTGACGGTACTGACTCTGGCTGGGTTCAGTTCTGCACTCACTGGTTCTCCTCCCCTGAAGGTGCTGAAGCTGGCTGGGTTCAGTTCTACACTCACTGGTTCCCCTCCCCTGAAGGTGCTGACTCTGTCTGGGTCCAGTTCTACATTCACTGGTTCCCCTCCCCTGAAGGTGCTGACTCCGGCTGGGTTCAGTTCTACACTCACTGGTTCCCCTCCCCTGAAGTTACTGACTCTGTCTGGGTTCAGTTCTGCACTCACTGGTTCCCCTCCCCTGAAGGTGCTGACTCTGTCTGGGTTCAGTTCTACATTCACTGGTTCCACTCCCCTGAAGGTACTGACTCAGGCTGGGTTCAGTTCTACACTTACTGGTTCTCCTCCCCTGAAGGTACTGACTCTGGCTGGGTTCAGTTCTACACTCACTGGTTCCCCTTCCCTGAAGGTGCTGACTCTGGCTGGGTTCAGTTCTACATTCACTGGTTCCCCTCCCCTGAAGGTACTGACTCTGGCTGGGCTCAGTTCTACACTCACTCGTTCCCCTCCCCTGAAGGTACTGACTCTGGCTGTGTTCAGTTCTGCACTCACTGGTTCCCCTCCCCTGAAGTTGCTGACTCTGGCTGGGTTCAGTTCTACATTCACTGGTTCCCCACCCCTGAAGGTACTGACTCTGGCTGGGTTCAGTTCTACATTCACTGGTTCCCCTCCCCTGAAGGTGCTGACTCTGGCTGGGCTCAGTTCTACACTCACTCGTTCCCCTCCCCTGAAGGTACTGACTCTGGCGGTGTTCAGTTCTACACTCACTGGTTCCCCTCCCCTGAAGGTGCTGACTCCGGCTGGGTTCAGTTCTACACTCACTGGTTCCCCTCCCCTGAAGTTACTGACTCTGTCTGGGTTCGGTTCTGCACTCACTGGTTCCCCTCCCCTGAAGGTGCTGACTCCGGCTGGGTTCAGTTCTACACTCACTGGTTCCCCTCCCCTGAAGTTACTGACTCTGTCTGGGTTCAGTTCTGCACTCACTGGTTCCCCTCCCCTGAAGGTGCTGACTCTGGCTGGGCTCAGTTCTACACTCACTCGTTCCCCTCCCCTGAAGGTACTGACTCTGGCTGTGTTCAGTTCTGCACTCACTGGTTCCCCTCCCCTGAAGTTGCTGACTCTGTCTGGGTTCAGTTCTACATTCACTGGTTCCCCTCCCCTGAAGGTACTGACTCAGGCTGGGTTCAGTTCTACACTCACTGGATCCCCTCCCCTGAAGGTGCTGACTCTGGCTGGGCTCAGTTCTACACTCACTCGTTCCCCTCCCCTGAAGGTACTGACTCTGGCGGTGTTCAGTTCTACACTCACTGGTTCCCCTCCCCTGAAGGTGCTGACTCCGGCTGGGTTCAGTTCTACACTCACTGGTTCCCCTCCCCTGAAGTTACTGACTCTGTCTGGGTTCGGTTCTGCACTCACTGGTTCCCCTCCCCTGAAGGTGCTGACTCTGTCTGGGTTCAGTTCTACATTCACTGGTTCCCCTCCCCTGAAGGTACTGACTCAGGCTGGGTTCAGTTCTACACTCACTGGTTCTCCTCCCCTGAAGGTAATGACACTGGCTGGGTTCAGTTCTACATTCACTGGTTCCCCTCCCCTGAAGGTACTGACTCTGTCTGGGTTCAGTTCTACTCTCACTGGTTCTCCTCCCCTGAAGGTGCTGAAGCTGGCTGGGTTCAGTTCTACACTCACTGGTTCCCCTCCCCTGAAGTTGCTGACTCTGTCTGGGTCCAGTTCTACATTCACTGGTTCCCCTCCCCTGAAGGTGCTGACTCCGGCTGGGTTCAGTTCTACACTCACTGGTTCCCCTCCCCTGAAGTTACTGACTCTGTCTGGGTTCAGTTCTGCACTCACTGGTTCCCCTCCCCTGAAGGTGCTGACTCTGTCTGGGTTCAGTTCTACATTCACTGGTTCCCCTCCCCTGAAGGTACTGACTCAGGCTGGGTTCAGTTCTACACTCACTGGTTCTCCTCCCCTGAAGGTACTGACTCTGGCTGGGTTCAGTTCTACACTCACTGGTTCCCCTTCCCTGAAGGTGCTGACTCTGGCTGGGTTCAGTTCTACATTCACTGGTTCCCCTCCCCTGAAGGTACTGACTCTGGCTGGGCTCAGTTCTACACTCACTCGTTCCCCTCCCCTGAAGGTACTGACTCTGGCTGTGTTCATTCTACACTCACTGGTTCCCCTCCCCTGAAGTTGCTGACTCTGGCTGGGTTCAGTTTTACATTCACTGGTTCCCCTCCCCTTAAGGTACTGACTCTGGATTGATTCAGTTCTACACTCACTGGTTCCCCTCCCCTGAAGGTACTGACTCTGGCTGGGTTCAGTTCTACATTCACTGGTACCCCTCCCCTGACGGTACTGACTCTGGCTGTGTTCAGTTCTGCACTCACTGGTTCCCCTCCCCTGAAGTTACTGACTCTGGCTGGGTTCAGTTCTACACTCACTGGTTCCCCTCCCCTTAAGGTACTGACTCTGGCTGGGTTCAGTTCTACACTCACTGGTTCCCCTCCCCCGAAGGTAATGACTCTGGCTGGGTTCAGTGCTACACTCACTGGTTCCCCTCCCCTGACGGTACTGACTCTGTCTGTGTTCAGTTCTACACTCACTAGTTCCCCTCCCCTGAAGGTACTGACTCTGGCTGGGTTCAGTTCTACACTCACTAGTTCCCTGACCCTGAAGGTACTGACTCTGGCTGGGTTCAGTTCTACACTCACTGGTTCCCCTCCCCTGAAGGTCATGACTCTGGCTGGGTTCAGTTCTACACTCAATGGTTCCCCTCCCCTGAAGGTACTGACTCTGGCTGGATTCAGCTCAACACTCACTGGTTCCCCTCCCCTGAAGGTAATGACTCTGGCGGGGTTCAGTTCGACATTCACTGGTTCCCCTCCCCTGAAGGAACTGACTCTGGCTGGGTTCAGTTCTACACTCACTGGTTCCCCTCCCCTGAAGGTACTGACTCTGGCTGGGTTCAGTTATACACTCACTGGTTCCCCTCCCCTGAAGGTACTGACTCTGGCTGGGTTCAGTTCTACACTCACTGGTTCCCCTCCCCTGAAGGTGATGACTCTGGCTGGGTTCAGTTCTACACTCACTGGTTCCCCTCTCCTGAAGGTACTGATTCTGGCTGGGTACAGTTCTACACTCACTGGTTCCCCTCCCCTGAAGGTGCTGAATCTGGCAGGGTTCAGTTCTACACTCACTGGTTCCCCTCCCCTGAAGGTACTGACTCTGGCTGTGTTTAGTTCTACACTCACTGGTTCCCCTCCCCTGAAGGTGCTGAATCTGGCTGGGTTCAGTTCTGCACTCACTGGTTCCCCTCCCCTGAATGAATTGTCTCTGGCTGGGTTTAGTTCTACACGCACTGTTTCCCCACCCCTGAAGGTACTGACTCTGTCTGGGTTCAGTTCTACACTCACTGGTTCCCCTCCCCTGAAGGTGCTGACTCTGGCTGGGTTTAGTTCTACACTCACTGGTTCCCCTCCCCTGAAGGTACTGACTGTGGCTGGGTTTAGTTCTACACTCACTGGTTCCCCTCCCCTGAAGGTGCTGACTCCGGCTGGGTTCAGTTCTACACTCACTGGTTCCCCTCCCCTGAAGTTACTGACTCTGTCTGGGTTCAGTTCTGCACTCACTGGTTCCCCTCCCCTGAAGGTGCTGACTCTGTCTGGGTTCAGTTCTACATTCACTGGTTCCCCTCCCCTGAAGGTACTGACTCAGGCTGGGTTCAGTTCTACACTCACTGGTTCTCCTCCCCTGAAGGTACTGACGCTGGCTGGGTTCAGTTCTACACTCACTGGTTCCCCTTCCCTGAAGGTGCTGACTCTGGCTGGGTTCAGTTCTACATTCACTGGTTCCCCTCCCCTGAAGGTACTGACTCTCTCTGGGTTCAGTTCTACACTCACTGGTTCTCCTCCCCTGAAGGTGCTGAAGCTGGCTGGGTTCAGTTCTACACTCACTGGTTCCCCTCCCCTGAAGGTGCTGACTCTGTCTGGGTTCAGTTCTACATTCACTGGTTCCCCTCCCCTGAAGGTGCTGACTCTGGCTGGGTTCAGTTCTACATTCACTGGTTCCCCTCCCCTGAAGGTACTGACTCTGGCTGGGCACAGTTCTACACTCACTCGTTCCCCTCCCCTGAAGGTACTGACTCTGGCTGTGTTCAGTTCTACACTCACTGGTTCCCCTCCCCTGAAGTTGCTGACTCTGGCTGGGTTCAGTTCTACATTCACTGGTTCCCCACCCCTGAAGGTACTGACTCTGGCTGGGTTCAGTTCTACATTCACTGGTTACCCTCCCCTGAAGGTGCTGACTCTGGCTGGGCTCAGTTCTACACTCACTCGTTCCCCTCCCCTGAAGGTACTGACTCTGGCGGTGTTCAGTTCTACACACACTGGTTTCCCTCCCCTGAAGGTGCTGACTCTGGTTGGGTTCAGTTCTACACTCACTGGTTCCCCACCCCTGAAGGTACTGACTCTGGCTGGGTTCAGTTCTACACTCACTGGTTCCCTTCCCCTGAAGGTGCTGACTCTGGCTGGGTTCAGTTCGACAGTCACTGGTTCCCCTCCCCTTAAGGTACTGACTCTGGCTAGATTCAGTTCTACACTCACTGGTTCCCCTCCCCTGAAGGTACTGACTCTGGCTGGGTTCAGTTCTACATTCACTGGTTCCCCTCCCCTGACGGTACTGACTCTGGCTGGGTTCAGTTCTGCACTCACTGGTTCCCCTCCCCTGAAGGTACTGACTCTGGCTGGGTTCAGTTCTACACTCACTGGTTCCCCTCCCCTTAAGGTACTGACTCTGGCTGGGTTCAGTTCTACACTCACTGGTTCCCCTCCCCCGAAGGTAATGACTCTGGCTGGGTTCAGTTCTACACTCATTGGTACCCCTCCCCTGAAGTTACTGACTCTGGCTGTGTTCAGTTCTAAACTCACTGGTTCCCCTCCGCTGAAGGTGCTGACTCTAGCTGGGTTCAGTTCTACACTCACTGGTTCCCCTCCCCTGAAGGTACTGATTCTGTCTGTGTTCAGTTCTACACTCACTGGTTCCCCTCCCCTGAAGGTGCTGACTCTGGCTGGGTTCAGTTCTACACTCACTGGTTCCCCTCCCCTGACGGTAATGACTCTGGCTGGGTTCAGTTCTACACTCACTGGTTCCCCTCCCCTGAATGAATTGTCTCTGGCTGGGTTCAGTTCTACACTCACTGGTTCCCCTTCCCTGAAGGTACTGACTCTGGCTGGGTTCAGTTCTACACTCACTGGTTCCCCACCCCTGAAGGTACTGACTCTGGCTGGGTTCAGTTCGACAGTCACTGGTTCCCCTCCCCCAAAGGTAATGACTCTGGCTGGGTTCAGTTCTACACTCAGTGGTTCCCCTCCCCTGAAGGTGCAGACTCTGGCTGGGTTCAGTTCTACACTCACTGGTTCCCCTCACCTGAAGGTACTGACTCTGTCTGGGTTCAGTTCTACACTCACTAGTTCCCCTGCCCTGAAGGTGCTGACTCTGGCTGGGTTCAGTTCTACACTCACTGGTTCCCCTCCCCTGAAGGTACTGACTCTGGCTGGGTACAGTTCTACACTCACTGGTTCTGCTCCCCTGAAGGTGCTGACTCTGGCTGGGTTCAGTTCTACACTCACTGGTTCCCCTCCCCTGAAGGTACTGACTCTGGCTGGGTTCAGTTCTGTACTCACTGGTTCCCCTCCCCTGAATGTACTGTCTCTGGCTGGGTTTAGTTCTACACTCACTGGTTCCCCTCCCCTGAAGTTACTGACTCTGGCTGGGTTCAGTTCTGCACTCACTGGTTCCCCTCGCCTGAAGGTACTGACTCTATGTGGGTTCAGTTCTACACTCACTGCTTCTCCTCACCTGAAGGTGCTGACTCTGGCTGGGTTCAGTTCTACACTCACTGGTTCCCCTCCCCTGAAGGTACTGACTCTGGCTGGGTTCAGTTTTACACTCACTGGTTCCCCTCCCCTGAAGGTACTGACTCTGGCTGAGTTCAGTTCTACACTCACTGGTTCCGCTCCCCTGAAGGTAATGACTCTGGCTGGGTTCAGTTCGACATTCACTGGTTCCCCTCCCCTGAAGGAACTGACTCTGGCTGGGTTCAGTTCTACACTCACTGGTTCACCTCCCCTGAAGGTACTGACTCTGGCTGGGTTCATTCTACACTCACTGGTTCTCCTCCCCTGAAGTTACTGACTCTGGCTGGGTGCAGTTCTACACTCACTGGTTCCCCTCCCCTGAAGGTGCTGACTCTGGCTGGGTTCAGTTCTACATTCACTGGTTCCCCTCCCCTGAAGGTACTGACTTTGGCTGGGTTCAGTTCTACACTCACTGGTTCCCCTCCCTTGAAGGTACTGACTCTATCTGGGTTCAGTTCTACACTCACTGGTTCCCCTCCCCTGAAGGTGCTGACTCTGTCTGGGTTCAGTTCTACATTCACTGGTTCCCCTGCCCTGAAGATACTGACTCTGGCTGGGTTCAGTTCTACACTCACTGGTTCTCCTCCCCTGAAGGTACTGACTCCAGCTGGGTTCAGTTCTACACTCACTGGTTCCCCTTCCCTGAAGGTGCTGACTCTGGCTGGGTTCAGTTCTACATTCACTGGTTCCCCTCCCCTGAAGGTACTGACTCTGGCTGGGCTCAGTTCTACACTCACTGGTTCCCCTCCCCTGAAGGTACTGACTCTGGCTGTGTTCAGTTCAACACTCACTGGTTCCCCTCCCCTGAAGGTACTGACTCTGGCTGGGTTCAGTTCTACATTCACTGGTTACCCTCCCCTGAAGGTACTGACTCTGGCTGGGTTCAGTTCTACATTCACTGGTTCCCCTCCCCTGACGGTACTGACACTGGCTGGGTTCAGTTCTGCACTCACTGGTTCCCCTCCCCTGAAGGTACTGACTCTGGCTGGGTTCAGTTCTACACTCACTGGTTCCCCTCCCCTTAAGGTACTGAATCTGGCTGGGTTCAGTTCTACACTCACTGGTTCCCCTCCCCCGAAGGTAATGACTCTGGCTGGGTTGAGTTCTACACTCACTGGTACCCCTCCCCTGAAGTTACTGACTCTGGCTGGGTTCAGTTCTACACTCACTGGTTCCCCTCCCCTGAAGGTGCTGACTCTAGCTGGGTTCAGTTCTACACTCACTGGTTCCCCTCCCCTGAAGGTACTGATTCTGTCTGGGTTCAGTTCTACACTCACTGGTTCCCCTCCCCTGAAGGTGCTGACTCTGGCTGGGTTCAGTTCTACACACACTGGTTCCCCTCCCCTGACGGTACTGACTCTGGCTGTGTTCAGTTCTACACTCACTGGTTCCCCTCCCCTGAAGGTACTGATTCTGGCTGGGTACAGTTCTACACTCACTGGTTCCCCTCCCATGAAGGTGCTGACTCTGGCAGCGTTCAGTTCTACACTCACTGGTTCCCCTCCCCTGAAGGTACTGACTCTGGCTGTGTACAGTTCTACATTCACTGGTTCCCCTCACCTGAAACTGCTGACTCTGGCTGGGATCAGTTCTACATTCACTGGTTCCCCTCCCCTGAAGGTACTGACTCTGGCTGGGTTCAGTTCTGCACTCACTGGTTCCACTCCCCTGAATGAAATGTCTCTGGCTGGGTTTAGTTCTACACTCACTGGTTCCCCTCCCCTGAAGTTACTGACTCTGGCTGGGTTCAGTTCTGCACTCACTGGTTCCCCTCGCCTGAAGGTCCTGACTCTGTCTGGGTTCAGTTCTACACTCACTGGTTCCCCTCCCCTGAAGGTGCTGACTCTAGCTGGGTTTAGTTCTACACTCACTGGTTCCCCTCCCCTGAAGGTACTGACTCTGGCTGGGTTTAGTTCTACACTCACTGGTTCCCCTCACCTGAAGGTACTGACTCTGTCTGGGTTCAGTTCTACACTCACTGGTTCTCCTCCACTGAAGGTGCTGACTTTTGCTGGGTTCAGTTCTACACTCACTGGTTCTCCTCCCCTGAAGGTACTGACTCTGGCTGTGTTCATTTCTACACTCACTGGTTCCCCTCCCCTGAAGGTGCTGACTCTGGCTGGGATCAGTTCTACATTCACTGGTTCCCCTCCCCTGAAGGTACTGACTCTGTCTGGGTTCAGTTCTACATTCACTGGTTCCCCTCCCCTGAAGGTACTGACTCTGGCTGGGTTCAGTTCTACACTCACTGGTTCCCCTCCCCTGAAGGTACTGACTCTGGCATTGTTCAGTTCTGCATTCACTGGTTCCCCTCCCCTGAAGGTACTGACTCAGGCTGGGTTCAGTTCTACACTCACTGGTTCCCCTCCCCTGAAGGTGCTGACTCTGGTTGGGTTCAGTTCTACACTCACTGTTTCCCCACCCCTGAAGGTACTGACTCTGGCTGGGTTCAGTTCTACACTCACTGGTTCCCTTCCCCTGAAGGTGCTGACTCTGGCTGGGTTTAGTTCGACAGTCACTGGTTCCCCTCCCCTTCAGGTACTGACTCTGGCTGGGTTCAGTTCTACACTCACTGGTTCCCCTCCTCCGAAGGTAATGACTCTGGCTGGGTTCAGTTCTACACTCACTGGTACCCCTCCCCTGAAGTTACTGACTCTGGCTGGGTTCAGTTCTACACTCACTGGTTCCCCTCCCCTGAAGGTGCTGACGCTAGCTGGGTTCAGTTCTACACTCACTGGTTCCCCTCCCCTGAAGATACTGACTCTGTCTGGGTTCAGTTCAACTCTCAGTGGTTCCCCTCCCCTGAAGGTGCAGACTCTGGCTGGGTTCAGTTCTACACTCACTGGTTCCCCTCCCCTGAAGGTACTGACTCTGTCTGGGTTCAGTTCTACACTCACTAGTTCCCCTGCCCTGAAAGTGCTGACTCTGGCTGGGTTCAGTTCTACACCCACTGGTTCCCCTCCCCTGAAGGTACTGACTCTGGCTGGGTACAGTTCTACACTCACTGGTTCCCCTTCCCTGAAGGTGCTGACTCTGGCTGGGTTCAGTTCTACACTCACTGGCTCCCCTCCCCTGAAGGTACTGACTCTGGCTGGGTTCAGTTCTGCACTCACTGGTTCCCCTCCCCTGAATGTAATGTCTCTGGCTGGGTTTAGTTCTACACTCACTGGTTCCCCTCCCCTGAAGTTACTGACTCTGGCTGGGTTCAGTTCTGCACTCACTGGTTCCCCTCGCCTGAAGGTACTGCCTCTGTCTGGGTTCAGTTCTGCACTCACTGGTTCTCCTCCCCTGAAGGTGCTGACTCTGGCTGGGTTAAGTTCTACACACACTGGTTCCCCTCCCCTGACGGTACTGACTCAGGCTGGGTTCAGTTCTACACTCACTGGTTCCCCTCCACCGAAGGTACTGACTCTGGCTGGGTACAGTTCTACACTCACTGGTTCCCCTCCCATGAAGGTGCTGACTCTGGCAGGGTTCAGTTCTACACTCACTGGTTCCCCTCCCCTGAAGGTACTGACTCTGGCTGTGTACAGTTCTACATTCACTGGTTCCCCTCACCTGAAGGTGCTGACTCTGGCTGGGATCAGTTCTACATTCACTGGTTCCCCTCCCCTGAAGGTACTGACTCTGGCTGGGTTCAGTTCTGCACTCACTGGTTCCCCTCCCCTGAATGAATTGTCTCTGGCTGGGTTTAGTTCTACTCTCACTGGTTCCCCTCCCCTGAAGTTACTGACTCTGGCTGGATTCAGTTCTGCACTCACTGGTTCCCCTCGCCTGAAGGTCCTGACTCTGTCTGGGTTCAGTTCGACACTCACTGGTTCCCCTCCCCTGAAGGTGCTGACTCTAGCTGGGTTTAGTTCTACACTCACTGGTTCCCCTCCCCTGAAGGTACTGACTCTGGCTGGGTTTAGTTCTACACTCACTGGTTCCCCTCACCTGAAGGTACTGACTCTGTCTGGGTTCAATTCTACACTCACTGGTTCTCCTCCACTGAAGGTGCTGACATTTGCTTGGTTCAGTTCTACACTCACTGGTTCTCCTCCCCTGACGGTACTGACTCTGGCTGTGTTCAGTTCTACACTCACTGGTTCCCCTCCCCTGAAGGTGCAGACTCTGGCTGGGTTCAGTTCTACATTCACTGGTTCCCCTCCCCTGAAGGTACTGACTCTGGCTGGGTTTAGTTCTACATTCACTGGTTCCGCTCCCCTGAAGGTACTGACTCTGGCTGGGTTCAGTTCTACACTCACTGGTTCCCCTCCCCTGAAGGTACTGACTCTGGCATTGTTCAGTTCTGCATTCACTGGTTCCCCTCCCCTGAAGGTACTGACTCAGGCTGGGTTCAGTTCTACACTCACTGGTTCCCCTCCCCTGAAGGTGCTGACTCTGGTTGGGTTCAGTTCTACACTCACTGGTTCCCCACCCCTGAAGGTACTGACTCTGGCTGGGTTCAGTTCTACACTCACTGGTTCCCTTCCCCTGAAGGTGCTGACTCTGGCTGGGTTTAGTTCGACAGTCACTGGTTCCCCTCCCCTTCAGGTACTGACTCTGGCTGGGTTCAGTTCTACACTCACTGGTTCCCCTCCCCCGAAGGTAATGACTCTGGCTGGGTTCAGTTCTACACTCACTGGTACCCCTCCCCTGAAGTTACTGACTCTGGCTGGGTTCAGTTCTACACTCACTGGTTCCCCTCCCCTGAAGGTGCTGACGCTAGCTGGGTTCAGTTCTACACTCACTGGTTCCCCTCCCCTGAAGATACTGACTCTGTCTGGGTTCAGTTCAACTCTCAGTGGTTCCCCTCCCCTGAAGGTGCAGACTCTGGCTGGGTTCAGTTCTACACTCACTGGTTCCCCTCCCCTGAAGGTACTGACTCTGTCTGGGTTCAGTTCTACACTCACTAGTTCCCCTCCCCTGAAGGTGCTGACTCTGGCTGGGTTTAGTTCTACACTCACTGGTTCCCCTCCCCTGAAGTTACTGACTCTGACTGGGTTCAGTTCTACACTCACTGGTTCCCCTCCCCTGAAGGTACTGATTCTGGCTGGGTTCAGTTCTACACTCACTGGTTCCCCTCCCGTGAAGGTACTGACTCTGGCTGGGTTCAGTTTTACACTCACTGGTTCCCCTCCCCTGAAGGTACTGACTCTAGCTGGGTTCAGTTCTACACTCACTGGTTCCCCTCCCCTGAAGGTAATGACTCTGGCTGGGTTCAGTTCGACATTCACTGGTTCCCCTCCCCTGAAGGAACTGACTCTGGCTGGGTTCAGTTCTACACTCAGTGGTTCACCTCCCCTGAAGGTACTGACTCTGGCTGGGTTCATTCTACATTCACTGGTTCCCCTCCCCTGAAGGTACTAACTCTATCTGGGTTCAGTTCTACACTCACTGGTTCTCCTCCCCTGAAGGTGCTGACTCTGGCTGTGTTCAGTTCTACACTCACTGGTTCCCCTCCCCTGAAGGTACTGACTCTGGCTGGGTTCAGTTCTACACTCACTGGTTCCCCTCCCCTGAAGGTACTGACTCTGTCTGTGTTCAGTTCTACACTCACTGGTTCCCCTCCCCTGAAGGTACTGACTCTGGCTGGGTTCAGTTCTACACTCACTAGTTCCCTGACCCTGAAGGTACTGACTCTGGCATTGTTCAGTTCTACACTCACTGGTTCCCTTCCCCTGAAGGTCATGACTCTGGCTGAGCTCAGTTCTACACTCAATGGTTCCCTTCCCCTGAAGGTACTGACTCTGGCTGGATTCAGTTCAACACTCACTGGTTCCCCTCCCCTGAAGGTAATGACTCTGGCTGGGTTCAGTTCGACATTCACTGGTTCCCCTCCCCTGAAGGAACTGACTCTGGCTGGGTTCAGTTCTACACTCACTGGTTCCCCTCCCCTGAAGGTACTGACTCTGGCTGGGTTCAGTTCTACACTCACTGGTTCCCCTCCCCTGAAGGTACTGACTCTGGATGGGTTCAGTTCTGCACTCACCGGTTCCCCTCCCCTGAATGAATTGCCTCTGGCTGGGTTTAGTTCTACACTCACTGTTTCCCCTCCCCTGAAGTTACTGACTCTGGCTGGGTTCAGTTTTGCACTCACTGATTCCCCTCGCCTGAAGGTACTGACTCTGTCTGGGTTCAGTTCTACACTCACTGG
The DNA here is from genome assembly GCF_044704955.1 of Pristiophorus japonicus. Lineage (NCBI taxonomy): Eukaryota > Metazoa > Chordata > Chondrichthyes > Pristiophoridae > Pristiophorus > Pristiophorus japonicus. The sequence goes on along the minus strand of NW_027254467.1, from coordinate 1,116,332 downwards.
TTCCCCTCCCCTGAAGGTGCTGACTCTGGCTGGGTTTAGTTCTACACTCACTGGTTCCCCTCCCCTGAAGGTACTGACTGTGGCTGGGTTTAGTTCTACACTCACTGGTTCCCCTCCCCTGAAGGTGCTGACTCCGGCTGGGTTCAGTTCTACACTCACTGGTTCCCCTCCCCTGAAGTTACTGACTCTGTCTGGGTTCAGTTCTGCACTCACTGGTTCCCCTCCCCTGAAGGTGCTGACTCTGTCTGGGTTCAGTTCTAAATTCACTGGTTCCCCTCCCCTGAAGGTACTGACTCAGGCTGGGTTCAGTTCTACACTCACTGGTTCTCCTCCCCTGAAGGTGCTGAATCTGGCAGGGTTCAGTTCTACACTCACTGGTTCCCCTCCCCTGAAGGTACTGACTCTGGCTGGGTTCAGTTCTACACTCACTGGTTCCCCTCCCCTGAAGGTACTGACTCTGGCTGGGTTTAGTTCTACACTCACTGTTTCCCCTCCCCTGAAGTTACTGACTCTGGCTGGGTTCAGTTCTACACTCACTGGTTCCCCACCCCTGAAGGTACTGACTCTGGCTGGGTTCAGTTCTACACTCACTGGTTCCCTTCCCCTGAAGGTGCTGACTCTGGCTGGGTTTAGTTCGACAGTCACTGGTTCCCCTCCCCTTCAGGTACTGACTCTGGCTGGGTTCAGTTCTACACTCACTGGTTCCCCTCCCCCGAAGGTAATGACTCTGGCTGGGTTCAGTTCTACACTCACTGGTACCCCTCCCCTGAAGTTACTGACTCTGGCTGGGTTCAGTTCTACACTCACTGGTTCCCCTCCCCTGAAGGTGCTGACGCTAGCTGGGTTCAGTTCTACACTCACTGGTTCCCCTCCCCTGAAGATACTGACTCTGTCTGGGTTCAGTTCAACTCTCAGTGGTTCCCCTCCCCTGAAGGTGCAGACTCTGGCTGGGTTCAGTTCTACACTCACTGGTTCCCCTCCCCTGAAGGTACTGACTCTGTCTGGGTTCAGTTCTACACTCACTAGTTCCCCTCCCCTGAAGGTGCTGACTCTGGCTGGGTTTAGTTCTACACTCACTGGTTCCCCTCCCCTGAAGTTACTGACTCTGACTGGGTTCAGTTCTACACTCACTGGTTCCCCTCCCCTGAAGGTACTGATTCTGGCTGGGTTCAGTTCTACACTCACTGGTTCCCCTCCCGTGAAGGTACTGACTCTGGCTGGGTTCAGTTTTACACTCACTGGTTCCCCTCCCCTGAAGGTACTGACTCTAGCTGGGTTCAGTTCTACACTCACTGGTTCCCCTCCCCTGAAGGTAATGACTCTGGCTGGGTTCAGTTCGACATTCACTGGTTCCCCTCCCCTGAAGGAACTGACTCTGGCTGGGTTCAGTTCTACACTCAGTGGTTCACCTCCCCTGAAGGTACTGACTCTGGCTGGGTTCATTCTACATTCACTGGTTCCCCTCCCCTGAAGGTACTAACTCTATCTGGGTTCAGTTCTACACTCACTGGTTCTCCTCCCCTGAAGGTGCTGACTCTGGCTGTGTTCAGTTCTACACTCACTGGTTCCCCTCCCCTGAAGGTACTGACTCTGGCTGGGTTCAGTTCTACACTCACTGGTTCCCCTCCCCTGAAGGTACTGACTCTGTCTGTGTTCAGTTCTACACTCACTGGTTCCCCTCCCCTGAAGGTACTGACTCTGGCTGGGTTCAGTTCTACACTCACTAGTTCCCTGACCCTGAAGGTACTGACTCTGGCATTGTTCAGTTCTACACTCACTGGTTCCCTTCCCCTGAAGGTCATGACTCTGGCTGAGCTCAGTTCTACACTCAATGGTTCCCTTCCCCTGAAGGTACTGACTCTGGCTGGATTCAGTTCAACACTCACTGGTTCCCCTCCCCTGAAGGTAATGACTCTGGCTGGGTTCAGTTCGACATTCACTGGTTCCCCTCCCCTGAAGGAACTGACTCTGGCTGGGTTCAGTTCTACACTCACTGGTTCCCCTCCCCTGAAGGTACTGACTCTGGCTGGGTTCAGTTCTACACTCACTGGTTCCCCTCCCCTGAAGGTACTGACTCTGGATGGGTTCAGTTCTGCACTCACCGGTTCCCCTCCCCTGAATGAATTGCCTCTGGCTGGGTTTAGTTCTACACTCACTGTTTCCCCTCCCCTGAAGTTACTGACTCTGGCTGGGTTCAGTTTTGCACTCACTGATTCCCCTCGCCTGAAGGTACTGACTCTGTCTGGGTTCAGTTCTACACTCACTGGTTCCCCTCCCCTGAAGGTGCTGACTCTGGCTGGGTTTAGTTCTACACTCACTGGTTCCCCTCCCCTGAAGGTACTGACTGTGGCTGGGTTTAGTTCTACACTCACTGGTTCCCCTCCCCTGAAGGTGCTGACTCCGGCTGGGTTCAGTTCTACACTCACTGGTTCCCCTCCCCTGAAGTTACTGACTCTGTCTGGGTTCAGTTCTGCACTCACTGGTTCCCCTCCCCTGAAGGTGCTGACTCTGTCTGGGTTCAGTTCTAAATTCACTGGTTCCCCTCCCCTGAAGGTACTGACTCAGGCTGGGTTCAGTTCTACACTCACTGGTTCTCCTCCCCTGAAGGTGCTGAATCTGGCAGGGTTCAGTTCTACACTCACTGGTTCCCCTCCCCTGAAGGTACTGACTCTGGCTGGGTTCAGTTCTACACTCACTGGTTCCCCTCCCCTGAAGGTACTGACTCTGGCTGGGTTTAGTTCTACACTCACTGTTTCCCCTCCCCTGAAGTTACTGACTCTGGCTGGGTTCAGTTTTGCACTCACTGATTCCCCTCGCCTGAAGGTACTGACTCTGTCTGGGTTCAGTTCTACACTCACTGGTTCCCCTCCCCTGAAGGTGCTGACTCTGGCTGGGTTTAGTTCTACACTCACTGGTTCCCGTCCCCTGAAGGTATTGACTGTGGCTGGGTTTAGTTCTACACTCACTGGTTCCCCTCCCCTGAAGATGCTGACTCCGGCTGGGTTCAGTTCTACACTCACTGGTTCCCCTCCCCTGAAGTTACTGACTCTGTCTGGGTTCAGTTCTGCACTCACTGGTTCCCCTCCCCTGAAGGTGCTGACTCTTTCTCGGTTCAGTTCTACATTCACTGGTTCCCCTCCCCTGAAGGTACTGACTCAGGCTGGGTTCAGTTCTACACTCACTGGTTCTCCTCACCTGAAGGTACTGACTCTGGCTGGGTTCAGTTCTACACTCACTGGCTCCCCTTCCCTGAAGGTGCTGACTCTGGCTGGGTTCAGTTCTACATTCACTGATTCCCCTCCCCTGAAGGTACTGACTCAGGCTGGGTTCAGTTCTACACTCACTGGTTCTCCTCCCCTGAAGGTACTGACTCTGGCTGGGTTCAGTTCTACACTCACTGGTTCCCCTTCCCTGAAGGTGCTGACTCTGGCTGGGTTCAGTTCTACATTCACTGGTTCCCCTCCCCTGAAGGTACTGACTCTGGCTGTGTTCAGTTCTACACTCACTGGTTCCCCTCCCCTGAAGTTGCTGACTCTGGCTGGGTTCAGTTCTACATTCACTGGTTCCCCACCCATGAAGGTACTGACTCTGGCTGGGTTCAGTTCTACACTCACTAGTTCCCTGACCCTGAAGGTACTGACTCTGGCTGGGTTCAGTTCTACACTCACTGGTTCCCTTCCCCTGAAGGTCATGACTCTGGCTGGGTTCAGTTCTACACTCAATGGTTCCCCTCCCCTGAAGGTACTGACTCTGGCTGGATTCAGTTCAACACTCACTGGTTCCCCTCCCCTGAAGGTAATGACTCTGGCTGGGTTCAGTTCGACATTCACTGGTTCCCCTCCCCTGAAGGAACTGACTCTGGCTGGGTTCAGTTCTACACTCACTGGTTCCCCTCCCCTGAAGTTACTGACTCTGTCTGGGTTCAGTTCTGCACTCACTGGTTCCCCTCCCCTTAAGGTGCTGACTCTGTCTGGGTTCAGTTCTACATTCACTGGTTCCCCTCCCCTGAAGGTACTGACTCTGGCTGGGTTTAGTTTTACACTCACTGGTTCCCCTCCCCTGAAGGTACTGACTGTGGCTGGGTTTAGTTCTACACTCACTGGTTCCCCTCCCCTGAAGGTGCTGACTCCGGCTGGGTTCAGTTCTACACTCACTGGTTCCCCTCCCCTGAAGTTACTGACTCTGTCTGGGTTCAGTTCTGCACTCACTGGTTCCCCTCCCCTGAAGGTGCTGATTCTGTCTGGGTTCAGTTCTACATTCACTGGTTCCCCTCCCCTGAAGGTACTGACTCAGGCTGGGTTCAGTTCTACACTCACTGGTTCTCCTCCCCTGAAGGTACTTACTCTGGCTGGGTTCAGTTCTACACTCACTGGTTCCCCTTCCCTGAAGGTGCTGACTCTGGCTGGGTTCAGTTCTACATTCACTGTTTCCCCTCCCCTGAAGGTACTGACTCTGTCTGGGTTCAGTTCTACACTCACTGGTTCTCCTCCCCTGAAGGTGCTGAAGCTGGCTGGGTTCAGTTCTACACTCACTGGTTCCCCTCCCCTGAAGGTGCTGACTCTGTCTGGGTCCAGTTCTACATTCACTGGTTCCCCTCCCCTGAAGGTGCTGACTCCGGCTGGGTTCAGTTCTACACTCACTGGTTCCCCTCCCCTGAAGTTACTGACTCTGTCTGGGTTCAGTTCTGCACTCACTGGTTCCCCTCCCCTGAAGGTGCTGACTCTGTCTGGGTTCAGTTCTACATTCACTGGTTCCCCTCCCCTGAAGGTACTGACTCAGGCTGGGTTCAGTTCTACCCTCACTTGTTCTCCTCCCCTGAAGGTACTGACTCTGGCTGGGTTCAGTTCTACACTCACTGGTTCCCCTTCCCTGAAGGTGCTGACTCTGGCTGGGTTCAGTGCTACATTCACTGGTTCCCCTCCCCTGAAGGTACTGACTCTGGCTGGGCTCAGTTCTACACTCACTCGTTCCCCTCCCCTGAAGGTACTGACTCTGGCTGTGTTCAGTTCTACACTCACTGGTTCCCCTCCCCTGAAGTTGCTGACTCTGGCTGGGTTCAGTTCTACATTCACTGGTTCCCCACCCCTGAAGGTACTGACTCTGGCTGGGTTCAGTTCTACATTCACTGGTTCCCCTCCCCTGAAGGTGCTGACTCTGGCTGGGCTCAGTTCTACACTCACTCGTTCCCCTCCCCTGAAGGTACTGACTCTGGCGGTGTTCAGTTCTACACTCACTGGTTCCCCTCCCCTGAAGGTGCTGACTCTGGTTGGGTTCAGTTCTACACTCACTGGTTCCCCTCCCCTGAAGGTACTGACTGTGGCTGGGTTTAGTTCTACACTCACTGGTTCCCCTCCCCTGAAGGTGCTGACTCCGGCTGGGTTCAGTTCTACACTCACTGGTTCCCCTCCCCTGAAGTTAGTGACTCTGTCTGGGTTCAGTTCTGCACTCACTGGTTCCCCTCCCCTGAAGGTGCTGACTCTGTCTGGGTTCAGTTCTACATTCACTGGTTCCCCTCCCCTGAAGGTACTGACTCAGGCTGGGTTCAGTTCTACACTCACTGGTTCTCCTCCCCTGAAGGTACTGACTCTGGCTGGGTTCAGTTCTACACTCAATGGTTCCCCTTCCCTGAAGGTGCTGACTCTGGCTGGGTTCAGTTCTACATTCACTGATTCCCCTCCCCTGAAGGTACTGACTCAGGCTGGGTTCAGTTCTACACTCACTGGTTCTCCTCCCCTGAAGGTACTGACTCTGGCTGGGTTCAGTTCTACACTCACTGGTTCCCCTTCCCTGAAGGTGCTGACTCTGGCTGGGTTCAGTTCTACATTCACTGGTTCCCCTCCCCTGAAGGTACTGACTCTGGCTGTGTTCAGTTCTACACTCACTGGTTCCCCTCCCCTGAAGTTGCTGACTCTGGCTGGGTTCAGTTCTACATTCACTGGTTCCCCACCCCTGAAGGTACTGACTCTGGCTGGGTTCAGTTCTACACTCACTAGTTCCCTGACCCTGAAGGTACTGACTCTGGCTGGGTTCAGTTCTACACTCACTGGTTCCCTTCCCCTGAAGGTCATGACTCTGGCTGGGTTCAGTTCTACACTCAATGGTTCCCCTCCCCTGAAGCTACTGACTCTGGCTGGATTCAGTTCAACACTCACTGGTTCCCCTCCCCTGAAGGTAATGACTCTGGCTGGGTTCAGTTCGACATTCACTGGTTCCCCTCCCCTGAAGGAACTGACTCTGGCTGGGTTCAGTTCTAAACTCACTGGTTCCCCTCCCCTGAAGGTACTGACTCTGGCTGGGTTCAGTTCTACACTCACTGGTTCCCCTCCCCTGAAGGTGCTGAATCTGGCAGGGTTCAGTTCTACACTCACTGGTTCCCCTCCCCTGAAGGGACTGACTCTGGCTGGGTTGAGTTCTACACTCACTGGTTCCCCTCCCCTGAAGGTACTGACTCTGGCTGGGTTCAGTTCTGCACTCACTGGTTCCCCTCCCCTGAATGAATTGCCTCTGGCTGGGTTTAGTTCTACACTCACTGTTTCCCCTCCCCTGAAGTTACTGACTCTGGCTGGGTTAAGTTTTGCACTCACTGATTCCCCTCGCCTGAAGGTACTGACTCTGTCTGGGTTCAGTTCTACACTCACTGGTTCCCCTCCCCTGAAGGTGCTGACTCTGGCTGGGTTAAGTTCTACACTCACTGGTTCCCCTCCCCTGAAGGTACTGACTGTGGCTGGGTTTAGTTCTACACTCACTGGTTCCCCTCCCCTGAAGGTGCTGACTCCGGCTGGGTTCAGTTCTACACTCACTGGTTCCCCTCCCCTGAAGTTACTGACTCTGTCTGGGTTCAGTTCTGCACTCACTGGTTCCCCTCCCCTGAAGGTGCTGACTCTGTCTGGCTTCAGTTCTACATTCACTGGTTCCCCTGCCCTGAAGGTACTGACTCAGGCTGGGTTCAGTTCTACACTCACTGGTTCTCCTCCCCTGAAGGTACTGACTCTGGCTGGGTTCAGTTCTACACTCACTGGTTCCCCTTCCCTGAAGGTGCTGACTCTGGCTGGGTTCAGTTCTACATTCACTGGTTCCCCTCCCCTGAAGGTACTGACTCTGTCTGGGTTCAGTTCTACACTCACTGGTTCTCCTCCCCTGAAGGTGCTGAAGCTGGCTGGGTTCAGTTCTACACTCACATGTTCCCCTCCCCTGAAGGTGCTGACTCTGTCTGGGTCCAGTTCTACATTCACTGGTTCCCCTCCCCTGAAGGTGCTGACTCCGGCTGGGTTCAGTTCTACACTCACTGGTTCCCCTCCCCTGAAGTTACGGACTCTGTCTGGGTTCAGTTCTGCACTCAATGGTTCCCCTCCCCTGAAGGAGCTGACTCTGTCTGGGTTCAGTTCTACATTCACTGGTTCCCCTCCCCTGAAGGTACTGACTCTGTCTGGGTTCAGTTCTACACTCACTGGTTCTCCTCCCCTGAAGGTGCTGAAGCTGGCTGGGTTCAGTTCTACACTCACTGGTTCCCCTCCCCTGAAGGTGCTGACTCTGTCTGGGTCCAGTTCTACATTCACTGGTTCCCCTCCCCTGAAGGTGCTGACTCCGGCTGGGTTCAGTTCTACACTCACTGGTTCCCCTCCACTGAAGTTACTGACTCTGTCTGGGTTCAGTTCTGCACTCACTGGTTCCCCTCCCCTGAAGGTGCTGACTCTATCTGGGTTCAGTTCTACATTCACTGGTTCCCCTCCCCTGAAGGTACTGACTCAGGCTGGGTTCAGTTCTACACTCACTTGTTCTCCTCCCCTGAAGGTACTGACTCTGGCTGGGTTCAGTTCTACACTCACTGGTTCCCCTTCCCTGAAGGTGCTGACTCTGGCTGGGTTCAGTTCTACATTCACTGGTTCCCCTCCCCTGAAGGTACTGACTCTGGCTGGGCTCAGTTCTACACTCACTCGTTCCCCTCCCCTGAAGGTACTGACTCTGGCTGTGTTCAGTTCTACACTCACTGGTTCCCATCCCCTGAAGTTGCTGACTCTGGCTGGGTTCAGTTCTACATTCACTGGTTCCCCACCCCTGAAGGTACTGACTCTGGCTGGGTTCAGTTCTACATTCACTGGTTCCCCTCCCCTGAAGGTGCTGACTCTGGCTGGGCTCAGTTCTACACTCACTCGTTCCCCTCCCCTGAAGGTACTGACTCTGGCGGTGTTCAGTTCTACACTCACTGGTTCCCCTCCCCTGAAGGTGCTGACTCTGGTTGGGTTCAGTTCTACACTCACTGGTTCCCCTCCCCTGAAGGTACTGACTGTGGCTGGGTTTAGTTCTACACTCACTGGTTCCCCTCCCCTGAAGGTGCTGACTCCGGCTGGGTTCAGTTCTACACTCACTGGTTCCCCTCCCCTGAAGTTACTGACTCTGTCTGGGTTCAGTTCTGCACTCACTGGTTCCCCTCCCCTGAAGGTGCTGACTCTGTCTGGGTTCAATTCTACATTCACTGGTTCCCCTCCCCTGAAGGTACTGACTCAGGCTGGGTTCAGTTCTACACTCACTGGTTCTCCTCCCCTGAAGGTACTGACTCTGGCTGGGTTCAGTTCTACACTCACTGGTTCCCCTTCCCTGAAGGTGCTGACTCTGGCTGGGTTCAGTTCTACATTCACTGATTCCCCTCCCCTGAAGGTACTGACTCAGGATGGGTTCAGTTCTACACTCACTGGTTCTCCTCCCCTGAAGGTACTGACTCTGGCTGGGTTCAGTTCTACACTCACTGGTTCCCCTTCCCTGAAGGTGCTGACTCTGGCTGGGTTCAGTTCTACATTCACTGGTTCCTCTCCCCTGAAGGTACTGACTCTGGCTGTGTTCAGTTCTACACTCACTGGTTCCCCTCCCCTGAAGTTGCTGACTCTGGCTGGGTTCAGTTCTACATTCACTGGTTCCCCACCCCTGAAGGTACTGACTCTGGCTGGGTTCAGTTCTACACTCACTAGTTCCCTGACCCTGAAGGTACTGACTCTGGCTGGGTTCAGTTCTACACTCACTGGTTCCCTTCCCCTGAAGGTCATGACTCTGGCTGGGTTCAGTTCTACACTCCATGGTTCCCCTCCCCTGAAGCTACTGACTCTGGCTGGATTCAGTTCAACACTCACTGGTTCCCCTCCCCTGAAGGTAATGACTCTGGCTGGGTTCAGTTCGACATTCACTGGTTCCCCTTCCCTGAAGGAACTGACTCTGGCTGGGTTCAGTTCTACACTCACTGGTTCCCCTCCCCTAAAGGTACTGACTCTGGCTGGGTTCAGTTCTACACTCACTGGTTCCCCTCCCCTGAAGGTGCTGAATCTGGCAGGGTTCAGTTCTACACTCACTGGTTCCCCTCCCCTGAAGGGACTGACTCTGGCTGGGTTCAGTTCTACACTCACTGGTTCCCCTCCCCTGAAGGTACTGACTCTGGCTGGGTTCAGTTCTGCACTCACTGGTTCCCCTCCCCTGAATGAATTGCCTCTGGCTGGGTTTAGTTCTACACTCACTGTTTCCCCTCCCCTGAAGTTACTGACTCTGGCTGGGTTCAGTTTTGCACTCACTGATTCCCCTCGCCTGAAAGTACTGACTCTGTCTGGGTTCAGTTCTACACTCACTGGTTCCCCTCCCCTGAAGGTGCTGACTCTGGCTGGGTTAAGTTCTACACTCACTGGTTCCCCTCCCCTGAAGGTACTGACTGTGGCTGGGTTTAGTTCTACACTCACTGGTTCCCCTCCCCTGAAGGTGCTGACTCCGGCTGGGTTCAGTTCTACACTCACTGGTTCCCCTCCACTGAAGTTACTGACTCTGTCTGGGTTCAGTTCTGCACTCACTGGTTCCCCTCCCCTGAAGGTGCTGACTCTGTCTGGGTTCAGTTCTACATTCACTGGTTCCCCTCCCCTGAAGGTACTGACTCAGGCTGGGTTCAGTTCTACACTCACTGGTTCTCCTCCCCTGAAGGTACTGACTCTGGCTGGGTTCAGTTCTACACTCACTGGTTCCTTTCCCTGAAGGTGCTGACTCTGGCTGGGTTCAGTTCTACATTCACTGGTTCCCCTCCCCTGAAGGTACTGACTCTGTCTGGGTTCAGTTCTACACTCACTGGTTCTCCTCCCCTGAAGGTGCTGAAGCTGGCTGGGTTCAGTTCTACACTCACATGTTCCCCTCCCCTGAAGGTGCTGACTCTGTCTGGGTCCAGTTCTACATTCACTGGTTCCCCTCCCCTGAAGGTGCTGACTCCGGCTGGGTTCAGTTCTACACTCACTGGTTCCCCTCCCCTGAAGTTACGGACTCTGTCTGGGTTCAGTTCTGCACTCACTGGTTCCCCTCCCCTGAAGGAGCTGACTCTGTCTGGGTTCAGTTCTACATTCACTGGTTCCCCTCCCCTGAAGGTACTGACTCAGGCTGGGTTCAGTTCTACACTCACTGGTTCTCCTCCCCTGAAGGTACTGACTCTGGCTGGGTTCAGTTCTACACTCACTGGTTCCCCTTCCCTGAAGGTGCTGACTCTGGCTGGGTTCAGTTCTACATTCACTGGTTCCCCTACCCTGAAGGTACTGACTCTGGCTGGGCTCAGTTCTACACTCACTCGTTCCCCTCCCCTGAAGGTACTGACTCTGGCTGTGTTCAGTTCTACACTCATGGTTCCCCTCCCCTGAAGTTGCTGACTCTGGCTGGGTTCAGTTCTACATTCACTGGTTCCCCTCCCCTGAAGGTACTGACTCAGGCTGGGTTCAGTTCTACACTCACTGGTTCCCCTCCCCCGAAGGTAATGACTCTGGCTGGGTTCAGTTCTACACTCACTGGTACCCCTCCCCTGAAGTTACTGACTCTGGCTGGGTTCAGTTCTACACTCACTGGTTCCCCTCCCCTGAAGGTGCTGACTCTAGCTGGGTTCAGTTCTACACTCACTGGTTCCCCTCCCCTGAAGGTACTGATTCTGTCTGGGTTCAGTTCTACACTCACTGGTTCCCCTCCCCTGAAGGTGCTGACTCTGGCTGGGTTCAGTTCTACACACACTGGTTCCCCTCCCCTGACGGTACTGACTCTGGCTGGGTTCAGTTCTACACTCACTGGTTCCCCTCCCCTGAAGGTACTGACTCTGGCTGGGTACAGTTCTACACTCACTGGTTCCCCTCCCATGAAGGTGCTGACTCTGGCAGGGTTCAGTTCTACACTCACTGGTTCCCCTCCCCTGAAGGTACTGACTCTGGCTGTGTACAGTTCTACATTCACTGGTTCCCCTCACCTGAAGGTGCTGACTCTGGCTGGGATCAGTTCTACATTCACTGGTTCCCCTCCCCTGAAGGTACTGACTCTGGTTGGGTTCAGTTCTGCACTCACTGGTTCCCCTCCCCTGAATGAATTGTCTCTGGCTGGGTTTAGTTCTACACTCACTGGTTCCCCTCCCCTGAAGTTACTGACTCTGGCTGGGTTCAGTTCTGCACTCACTGGTTCCCCTCGCCTGAAGGTCCTGACTCTGTCTGGGTTCAGTTCTACACTCACTGGTTCCCCACCCCTGAAGGTGCTGACTCTAGCTGGGTTTAGTTCTACACTCACTGGTTCCCCTCCCCTGAAGGTACTGACTCTGGCTGGGTTTAGTTCTACACTCACTGGTTCCCCTCACCTGAAGGTACTGACTCTGTCTGGGTTCAGTTCTACACTCACTGGTTCTCCTCCACTGAAGGTGCTGACTTTTGCTGGGTTCAGCTCTACACTCACTGGTTCTCCTCCCCTGAAGGTACTGACTCTGGCTGTGTTCATTTCTACACTCACTGGTTCCCCTCCCCTGAAGGTGCTGACTCTGGCTGGGTTCAGTTCTACATTCACTGGTTCCCCTCCCCTGAAGGTACTGACTCTGGCTGGGTTCTGTTCTACATTCACTGGTTCCCCTCCCCTGAAGGTACTGACTCTGGCTGGGTTCAGTTCTACACTCACTGGTTCCCCTCCCCTGAAGGTACTGACTCTGGCATTGTTCAGTTCTGCATTCACTGGTTCCCCTCCCCTGAAGGTACTGACTCAGGCTGGGTTCAGTTCTACACTCACTGGTTCCCCTCCCCCAAAGGTGCTGACTCTGGTTGGGTTCAGTTCTACACTCACTGGTTCCCCACCCCTGAAGGTACTGACTCTGGCTGGGTTCAGTTCTACACTCACTGGTTCCCTTCCCCTGAAGGTGCTGACTCTGGCTGGGTTTAGTTCGACAGTCACTGGTTCCCCTCCCCTTCAGGTACTGACTCTGGCTGGGTTCAGTTCTACACTCACTGGTTCCCCTCCCCCGAAGGTAATGACTCTGGCTGGGTTCAGTTCTACACTCACTGGTACCCCTCCCCTGAAGTTACTGACTCTGGCTGGGTTCAGTTCTACACTCACTGGTTCCCCTCCCCTGAAGGTGCTGACGCTAGCTGGGTTCAGTTCTACACTCACTGGTTCCCCTCCCCTGAAGATACTGACTCTGTCTGTGTTCAGTTCAACTCTCAGTGGTTCCCCACCCCTGAAGGTGCAGACTCTGGCTGGGTTCAGTTCTACACTCACTGATTCCCCTCCCCTGAAGGAACTGACTCTGTCTGGGTTCAGTTCTACACTCACTAGTTCCCCTGCCCTGAAGGTGCTGACTCTGGCTGGGTTCAGTTCTACACCCACAGATTCCCCTCCCCTGAAGGTACTGACTCTGGCTGGGTACAGTTCTACACTCACTGGTTCCCCTTCCCTGAAGGTGCTGATTCTGGCTGAGTTCAGTTCTACACTCACTGGTTCCCCTCCCCTGAAGGTACTGACTCTGGCTGGGTTCAGTTCTGCACTCACTGGTTCCCCTCCCCTGAATGTACTGTCTCTGGCTGGGTTTAGTTCTACACTCACTGGTTCCCCTCCCCTGAAGTTACTGACTCTGGCTGGGTTCAGTTCTGCACTCACTGGTTCCCCTCGCCTGAAGGTACTGCCTCTGTCTGGGTTCAGTTCTGCACTCACTGGTTCTCCTCCCCTGAAGGTGCTGACTCTGGCTGGGTTCAGTTCTACACACACTGGTTCCCCTCCCCTGACGGTACTGACTCTGGTTGGGTTCAGTTCTACACTCTCTGGTTCCCGTCCCCTGAAGGTACCGACTCTGGCTGTGTACAGTTCTACATTCACTGGTTCCCCTCACCTGAAGGTGCTGACTCTGGCTGGGATCAGTTCTACATTCACTGGTTCCCCTCCCCTGAAGGTACTGACTCTGGCTGGGTTCAGTTCTGCACTCACTGGTTCCCTTCCCCTGAATGAATTGTCTCTGGCTGGGTTTAGTTCTACACTCACTGGTTCCCCTCCCCTGAAGTTACTGACTCTGGCTGGGTTCAGTTCTGCACTCACTGGTTCCCCTCGCCTGAAAGTCCTGACTCTGTCTGGGTTCAGTTCTACACTCACTGGTTCCTCTCCCCTGAAGGTGCTGACTCTAGCTGGGTTTAGTTCTACACTCACTGGTTCCCCTCCCCTGAAGGTACTGACTCTGGCTGGGTTTAGTTCTACACTCACTGGTTCCCCTCACCTGAAGGTACTGACTCTGTCTGGGTTCAATTCTACACTCACTGGTTCTCCTCCACTGAAGGTGCTGACTTTTGCTGGGTTCAGTTCTACACTCACTGGTTCTCCTCCCCTGAAGGTACTGACTCTGGCTGTGTTCAGTTCTACACTCACTGGTTCCCCTCCCCTGAAGGTGCTGACTCTGGCTGGGTTCAGTTCTACATTCACTGGTTCCCCTCCCCTGAAGGTACTGACTCTGGCTGGGTTTAGTTCTACATTCACTGGTTCCCCTCCCCTGAAGGGACTGACTCTGGCTGGGTTCAGTTCTACACTCACTGGTTCCCCTCCCCTGAAGGTACTGACTCTGGCTGGGTTCAGTTCTACACTCACTGGTTCCCTTCCCCTGAAGGTGCTGACTCTGGCTGGGTTTAGTTCGACAGTCACTGGTTCCCCTCCCCTTCAGGTACTGACTCTGGCTGGGTTCAGTTCTACACTCACTGGTTCCCCTCCCCCGAAGGTAATGACTCTGGCTGGGTTCAGTTCTACACTCACTGGTACCCCTCCCCTGAAGTTACTGACTCTGGCTGGGTTCAGTTCTACACTCACTGGTTCCCCTCCCCTGAAGGTGCTGACGCTAGCTGGGTTCAGTTCTACACTCACTGGTTCCCCTCCCCTGAAGATACTGACTCTGTCTGGGTTCAGTTCAACTCTCAGTGGTTCCCCTCCCCTGAAGGTGCAGACTCTGGCTGGGTTCAGTTCTACACTCACTGGTTCCCCTCCCCTGAAGGTACTGACTCTGTCTGGGTTCAGTTCTACACTCACTAGTTCCCCTGCCCTGAAGGTGCTGACTCTGGCTGGGTTCAGTTCTACACCCACTGGTTCCCATCCCCTGAAGGTACTGACTCTGGCTGGGTACAGTTCTACACTCACTGGTTCCCCTCCCCTGAAGGTGCTGACTCTGGCTGGGTTCAGTTCTACACTCACTGGTTCCCCTCCCCTGAAGGTACTGACTATGGCTGGGTTCAGTTCTGCACTCACTGGTTCCCCTCCCCTGAATGTACTGTCTCTGGCTGGGTTTAGTTCTTCACTCTCTGGTTCCCCTCCCCTGAAGTTACTGACTCTGGCTGGGTTCAGTTCTGCACTCACTGGTTCCCCTCGCCTGAAGGTACTGCCTCTGTCTGGGTTAAGTTCTGCACTCACTGGTTCTCCTCCCCTGAAGGTGCTGTCTCTGGCTGGGTTCAGTTCTACACTCACTGGTTCCCCTCCCCTGAAGGTACTGACTCTGGCTGGGTTCAGTTCTACACTCACTGGTTCCCCTCCCCTGAAGGTACTGATTCTGGCTGGGTTCAGTTCTACACTCACTGGTTCCCCACCCGTGAAGGTACTGACTCTGGGTGAGTTCAGTTTTACACTCACTGGTTCCCCTCCCCTGAAGGTACTGACTCTGGCTGGGTTCAGTTCTACACTCACTGGTTCCCCTCCCCTGAAGGTAATGACTCTGGCTGGGTTCAGTTCGACATTCACTGGTTCCCCTCCCCTGAAGGAACTGACTCTGGCTGGGTTCAGTTCTACACTCACTGTTTCCCCTCCCCTGAAGGTAATGACTCCGGCTGGGTTCAGTTCTGCACTCACCGGTTCCCCTCCCCTGAATGAATTGCCTCTGGCTGGGTTTAGTTCTACACTCACTGTTTCCCCTCCCCTGAAGTTACTGACTCTGGCTGGGTTCAGTTTTGCACTCACTGATTCCCCTCGCCTGAAGGTACTGACTCTGTCTGGGTTCAGTTCTACACTCACTGGTTCCCCTCCCCTGAAGGTGCTGACTCTGGCTGAGTTTAGTTCTACACTCACTGGTTCCCCTCCCCTGAAGGTACTGACTGTGGCTGGGTTTAGTTCTACACTCACTGGTTCCCCTCCCCTGAAGGTGCTGACTCCGGCTGGGTTCAGTTCTACAATCACTGGTTCCCCTCCCCTGAAGTTACTGACTCTGTCTGGGTTCAGTTCTGCACTCACTGGTTCCCCTCCCCTGAAGGTGCTGACTCTGTCTGGGTTCAGTTCTACATTCACTGGTTCCCCTCCCCTGAAGGTACTGACTCAGGCTGGGTTCAGTTCTACACTCACTGGTTCTCCTCCCCTGAAGGTGCTGAATCTGGCAGGGTTCAGTTCTACACTCACTGGTTCCCCTCCCCTGAAGGTACTGACTCTGGCTGGGTTCAGTTCTACACTCACTGGTTCCCCTCCCCTGAAGGTACTGACTCTGGCTGGGTTCAGTTCTGCACTCACTGGTTCATCTCCCCTGAATGAATTGCCTCTGGCTGGGTTTAGTTCTACACTCACTGTTTCCCCTCCCCTGAAGTTACTGACTCTGGCTGGGTTCAGTTTTGCACTCACTGATTCCCCTCGCCTGAAGGTACTGACTCTGTCTGTGTTCAGTTCTACACTCACTGGTTCCCCTCCCCTGAAGGTGCTGACTCTGGCTGGGTTTAGTTCTACACTCACTGGTTCCCCTCCCCTGAAGGTACTGACTGTGGCTGGGTTTAGTTCTACACTCACTGGTTCCCCTCCCCTGAAGGTGCTGACTCCGGCTGGGTTCAGTTCTACACTCACTGGTTCCCCTCCCCTGAAGTTACTGACTCTGTCTGGGTTCAGTTCTGCACTCACTGGTTCCCCTCCCCTGAAGGTGCTGACTCTTTCTGGGTTCAGTTCTACATTCATTGGTTCCCCTCCCCTGAAGGTACTGACTCAGGCTGGGTTCAGTTCTACACTCACTGGTTCTCCTCACCTGAAGGTACTGACTCTGGCTGGGTTCAGTTCTACACTCACTGGTTCCCCTTCCCTGAAGGTGCTGACTCTGGCTGGGTTCAGTTCTACATTCACTGATTCCCCTCCCCTGAAGGTACTGACTCAGGCTGGGTTCAGTTCTACACTCACTGGTTCTCCTCCCCTGAAGGTACTGACTCTGGCTGGGTTCAGTTCTACACTCACTGGTTCCCCTTCCCTGAAGGTGCTGACTCTGGCTGGGTTCAGTTCTACATTCACTGGTTCCCCTCCCCTGAAGGTACTGACTCTGGCTGTGTTCAGTTCTACACTCACTGGTTCCCCTCCCCTGAAGTTGCTGACTCTGGCTGGGTTCAGTTCTACATTCACTGGTTCCCCACCCCTGAAGGTACTGACTCTGGCTGGGTTCAGTTCTACACTCACTAGTTCCCTGACCCTGAAGGTACTGATTCTGGCTGGGTTCAGTTCTACACTCACTGGTTCCCTTCCCCTGAAGGTCATGACTCTGGCTGGGTTCAGTTCTACACTCAATGGTTCCCCTCCCCTGAAGGTACTGACTCTGGCTGGATTCAGTTCAACACTCACTGGTTCCCCTCCCCTGAAGGTAATGACTCTGGCTGGGTTCAGTTCGACATTCACTGGTTCCCCTCCCCTGAAGGAACTGACTCTGGCTGGGTTCAGTTCTATACTCACTGGTTCCCCTCCCCTGAAGTTACTGACTCTGTCTGGGTTCAGTTCTGCACTCACTGGTTCCCCTCCCCTGAAGGTGCTGACTCTGTCTGGGTTCAGTTCTACATTCACTGGTTCCCCTCCCCTGAAGGTACTGACTCTGGCTGGGTTTAGTTCTACACTCACTGGTTCCCCACCCCTGAAGGTACTGACTGTGGCTGGGTTTAGTTCTACACTCATTGGTTCCCCTCCCCTGAAGGTGCTGACTCCGGCTGGGTTCAGTTCTACACTCACTGGTTCCCCTCCCCTGAAGTTACTGACTCTGTCTGGGTTCAGTTCTGCACTCACTGGTTCCCCTCCCCTGAAGGTGCTGACTCTGTCTGGGTTCAGTTCTACATTCACTGGTTCCCCTCCCCTGAAGGTACTGACTCAGGCTGGGTTCAGTTCTACACTCACTGGTTCTCCTCCCCTGAAGGTACTGACTCTGGCTGGGTTCAGTTCTACACTCACTGGTTCCCCTTCCCTGAAGGTGCTGACTCTGGCTGGGTTCAGTTCTACATTCACTGGTTCCCCTCCCCTGAAGGTACTGAATCTGTCTGGGTTCAGTTCTACACTCACTGGTTCCCCTCCCCTGAAGGTGCTGACTCTGTCTGGGTCCAGTTCTACATTCACTGGTTCCCCTCCCCTGAAGTTCCGGACTCTGTCTGGGTTCAGTTCTGCACTCACTGGTTCCCCTCCACTGAAGGTGCTGATTCTGTCTGGGTTCAGTTCAACATTCACTGGTTCCCCTCCCCTGAAGGTACTGACTCAGGCTGGGTTCAGTTCTACACTCACTTGTTCTCCTCCCCTGAAGGTACTGACTCTGGCTGGGTTCAGTTCTACACTCACTGGTTCCCCTTCCCTGAAGGTGCTGACTCTGGCTGGGTTCAGTTGTACATTCACTGGTTCCCCTCCCCTGAAGGTACTGACTCTGGCTGGGCTCAGTTCTACACTCACTCGTTCCCCTCCCCTGAAGGTACTGACTCTGGCTGTGTTCAGTTCTACACTCACTGGTTCCCCTCCCCTGAAGTTGCTGACTCTGGCTGGGTTCAGTTCTACATTCACTGGTTCCCCACCCCTGAAGGTACTGACTCTGGCTGGGTTCAGTTCTACATTCACTGGTTCCCCTCCCCTGAAGGTGCTGACTCTGGCTGGGCTCAGTTCTACACTCACTCGTTCCCCTCCCCTGAAGGTACTGACTCTGGCGGTGTTCAGTTCTACACTCACTGGTTCCCCTCCCCTGAAGGTGCTGACTCTGGTTGGGTTCAGTTCTACACTCACTGGTTCCCCTCCCCTGAAGGTACTGACTGTGGCTGGGTTTAGTTCTACACTTACTGGTTCCCCTCCCCTGAAGGTGCTGACTCCGGCTGGGTTCAGTTCTACACTCACTGGTTCCCCTCCCCTGAAATTACTGACTCTGTCTGGGTTCAGTTCTGCACTCACTGGTTCCCCTCCCCTGAAGGTGCTGACTCTGTCTGGGTTCAGTTCTACATTCACTGGTTCCCCTCCCCTGAAGGTACTGACTCAGGCTGGGTTCAGTTCTACACTCACTGGTTCTCCTCCCCTGAAGGTACTGACTCTGGCTGGGTTCAGTTCTACACTCACTGGTTCCCCTCCCCTGAAGGTACTGACTCTGGCTGGGTTCAGTTCTACATTCACTGATTCCCCTCCCCTGAAGGTACTGACTCAGGCTGGGTTCAGTTCTACACTCACTGGTTCTCCTCCCCTGAAGGTACTGACTCTGGCTGGGTTCAGTCCTACACTCACTGGTTCCCCTTCCCTGAAGGTGCTGACTCTGGCTGGGTTCAGTTCTACATTCACTGGTTCCCCTCCCCTGAAGGTACTGACTCTGGCTGTGTTCAGTTCTAGACTCACTGGTTCCCCTCCCCTGAAGTTGCTGACTCTGGCTGGGTTCAGTTCTACATTCACTGGTTCCCTGACCCTGAAGGTACTGACTCAGGCTGGGTTCAGTTCTACACTCACTGGTTCTCCTCCCCTGAAGGTACTGACTCTGGCTGGGTTCAGTCCTACACTCACTGGTTCCCCTTCCCTGAAGGTGCTGACTCTGGCTGGGTTCAGTTCTACATTCACTGGTTCCCCTCCCCTGAAGGTACTGACTCTGGCTGTGTTCAGTTCTAGACTCACTGGTTCCCCTCCCCTGAAGGTACTGACTCTGGCTGGGTTCAGTTCTACACTCACTAGTTCCCTGACCCTGAAGGTACTGACTCTGGCTGGGTTCAGTTCTACACTCACTGGTTCCCTTCCCCTGAAGGTCATGACTCTGGCTGGGTTCAGTTCTACACTCAATGGTTCCCCTCCCCTGAAGGTACTGACTCTGGCTGGATTCAGTTCAACACTCACTGGTTTCCCTCCCCTGAAGGTAATGACTCTGGCTGGGTTCAGTTCGACATTCACTGGTTCCGCTCCCCTAAAGGAACTGACTCTGGCTGGGTTCAGTTCTACACTCACTGGTTCCCCTTCCCTGAAGGTGCTGACTCTGGCTGGGTTCAGTTCTACATTCACTGGTTCCCCTCCCCTGAAGGTACTGACTCTGGCTGTGTTCAGTTCTACACTCACTGGCTCCCCTCCCCTGAAGTTGCTGACTCTGGCTGGGTTCAGTTCTACATTCACTGGTTCCCCACCCCTGAAGGTACTGACTCTGGCTGTGTTCAGTTCTACACTCACTAGTTCCCTGACCCTGAAGGTACTGACTCTGGCTGGGTTCAGTTCTACACTCACTGGTTCCCTTCCCCTGAAGGTCATGACTCTATGGGTTCAGTTCTACACTCAATGGTTCCCCTCCCCTGAAGGTACTGACTCTGGCTGGATTCAGTTCAACACTCACTGGTTCCCCTCCCCTGAAGGTAATGACTCTGGCTGGGTTCAGTTCGACATTCACTGGTTCCCCTCCCCTGAAGGAACTGACTCTGGCTGGGTTCAGTTCTACACTCACTGGTTCCCCTCCCCTGAAGGTACTGACTCTGGCTGGGTTCAGTTCTACACTCACTGGTTCCCCTCCCCTGAAGGTGCTGAATCTGGCAGGGTTCAGTTCTACACTCACTGGTTCCCCTCCCCTGAAGGGACTGACTCTGGCTGGGTTCAGTTCTACACTCACTGGTTCCCCTCCCCTGAAGGTACTGACTCTGGCTGGGTTCAGTTCTGCACTCACTGGTTCCCCTCCCCTGAATGAATTGCCTCTGGCTGGGTTTAGTTCTACACTCACTGTTTCCCCTCCCCTGAAGTTACTGACTCTGGCTGGGTTCAGTTTTGCACTCACTGATTCCCCTCGCCTGAAGGTACTGACTCTGTCTGGGTTCAGTTCTACACTCACTGGTTCCCCTCCCCTGAAGGTGCTGACTCTGGCTGGGTTTAGTTCTACACTCACTGGTTCCCCTCCCCTGAAGGTACTGACTGTGGCTGGGTTCAGTTCTACACTCACTGGTTCCCCTTCCCTGAAGGTGCTGACTCTGGCTGGGTTCAGTTCTACACTCACTGGTTCCCCTCCCCTGAAGGTGCTGACTCTGTCTGGGTCCAGTTCTACATTCACTGGTTCCCCTCCCCTGAAGGTGCTGACTCCGGCTGGGTTCAGTTCTACACTCACTGGTTCCCCTCCCCTGAAGTTACTGACTCTGTCTGGGTTCAGTTCTGCACTCACTGGTTCCCCTCCCCTGAAGGTGCTGACTCTGTCTGGGTTCAGTTCTACATTCACTGGTTCCCCTCCCCTGAAGGTACTGACTCAGACTGGGTTCAGTTCTACACTCACTTGTTCTCCTCCCCTGAAGGTACTGACTCTGGCTGGGTTCAGTTCTACACTCACTGGTTCCCCTTCCCTGAAGTTGCTGACTCTGGCTGGGTTCAGTTCTACATTCACTGGTTCCCCTCCCCTGAAGGTACTGACTCTGGCTGGGCTCAGTTCTACACTCACTCGTTCCCCTCCCCTGAAAGTACTGACTCTGGCTGTGTTCAGTTCTACACTCACTGGTTCCCCTCCCCTGAAGTTGCTGACTCTGGCTGGGTTCAGTTCTACATTCACTGGTTCCCCACCCCTGAAGGTACTGACTCTGGCTGGGTTCAGTTCTACATTCACTGGTTCCCCTCCCCTGAAGGTGCTGACTCTGGCTGGGCTCAGTTCTACACTCACTCGTTCCCCTCCCCTGAAGGTACTGACTCTGGCGGTGTTCAGTTCTACACTCACTGGTATCCCTCCCCTGAAGGTGCTGACTCTGGTTGGGTTCAGTTCTACACTCACTGGTTCCCCTCCCCTGAAGGTACTGACTGTGGCTGGGTTTAGTTCTACACTCACTGGTTCCCCTCCCCTGAAGGTGCTGACTCCGGCTGGGTTCAGTTCTACACTCACTGGTTCCCCTCCCCTGAAGTTACTGACTCTGTCTGGGTTCAGTTCTGCACTCACTGGTTCCCCTCCCCTGAAGGTGCTGACTCTGTCTGGGTTCAGTTCTACATTCACTGGTTCCCCTCCCCTGAAGGTACTGACTCAGGCTGGGTTCAGTTCTACACTCACTGGTTCCCCTCCCCTGAAGGTGCTGAATCTGGCAGGGTTCAGTTCTACACTCAATGGTTCCCCTCCCCTGAAGGTACTGACTCTGGCTGGATTCAGTTCAACACTCACTGGTTCCCCTCCCCTGAAGGTAATGACTCTGGCTGGGTTCAGTTCGACATTCACTGGTTCCCCTCCCCTGAAGGAACTGACTCTGGCTGGGTTCAGTTCTACACTCACTGGTTCCCCTTCCCTGAAGGTGCTGACTCTGGCTGGGTTCAGTTCTACATTCACTGGCTCCCCTCCCCTGAATGTACTGACTCTGGCTGTGTTCAGTTCTACACTCACTGGTTCCCCTCCCCTGAAGTTGCTGACTCTGGCTGGGTTCAGTTCTACATTCACTGGTTCCCCACCCCTGAAGGTACTGACTCTGGCTGGGTTCAGTTCTACACTCACTAGTTCCCTGACCCTGAAGGTACTGACTCTGGCTGGGTTCAGTTCTACACTCACTGGTTCCCTTCCCCTGAAGGTCATGACTCTGGCTGGGTTCAGTTCTACACTCAATGGTTCCCCTCCCCTGAAGGTACTGACTCTGGCTGGATTCAGTTCAACACTCACTGGTTCCCCTCCCCTGAAGGTAATGACTCTGGCTGGGTTCAGTTCGACATTCACTGGTTCCCCTCCCCTGAAGGAACTGACTCTGGCTGGGTTCAGTTCTACACTCACTGGTTCCCCTCCACTGAAGGTACTGACTCTGGCTGGGTTCAGTTCTACACTCACTGGTTCCCCTCCCCTGAAGGTGCTGAATCTGGCAGGGTTCAGTTCTACATCACTGGTTCCCCTCCCCTGAAGGGACTGACTCTGGCTGGGTTCAGTTCTACACTCACTGGTTCCCCTCCCCTGAAGGTACTGACTCTGGCTGGGTTCAGTTCTGCACTCACTGGTTCCCCTCCCCTGAATGAATTGCCTCTGGCTGGGTTTAGTTCTACACTCACTGTTTCCCCTCCCCTGAAGTTACTGACTCTGGCTGGGTTCAGTTTTGCACTCACTGATTCCCCTCGCCTGAAGGTACTGACTCTGTCTGGGTTCAGTTCTACACTCACTGGTTCCCCTTCCCTGAAGGTGCTGACTCTGGCTGGGTTCAGTTCTACATTCACTGGTTCCCCTCCCCTGAAGGTACTGACTCTGTCTGGGTTCAGTTCTACACTCACTGGTTCTCCTCCCCTGAAGGTGCTGAAGCTGGCTGGGTTCAGTTCTACACTCACTGGTTCCCCTCCCCTGAAGGTGCTGACTCTGTCTGGGTCCAGTTCTACATTCACTGGTTCCCCTCCCCTGAAGGTGCTGACTCCGGCTGGGTTCAGTTCTACACTCACTGGTTCCCCTCCCCTGAATTTACTGACTCTGTCTGGGTTCAGTTCTGCACTCACTGGTTCCCCTCCCCTGAAGGTGCTGACTCTGTCTGGGTTCTGTTCTACATTCACTGGTTCCCCTCCCCTGAAGGTACTGACTCAGGCTGCGTTCAGTTCTACACTCACTGGTTCTCCTCCCCTGAAGGTACTGACTCTGGCTGGGTTCAGTTCTACACTCACTGGTTCCCCTTCCCTGAAGGTGCTGACTCTGGCTGGGTTCAGTTCTACATTCACTGGTTCCCCTCACCTGAAGGTACTGACTCTGGCTGGGCTCAGTTCTACACTCACTCGTTCCCCTCCCCTGAAGGTACTGACTCTGGCTGTGTTCAGTTCTACACTCACTGGTTCCCCTCCCCTGAAGTTGCTGACTCTGGCTGGGTTCAGTTCTACATTCACTGGTTCCCCTCCGCTGAAGGTACTGACTCAGGCTGGGTTCAGTTCTACACTCACTGGTTCCCCTCCCCTGAAGGTGCTGACTCTGGCTGGGCTCAGTTCTACACTCACTGGTTCCCCTCCCCTGACGGTACTGACTCTGTCTGTGTTCAGTTCTACACTCACTGGTTCCCCTCACCTGAAGGTACTGACTCTGGCTGGGTTCAGTTCTACACTCACTAGTTCCCTGACCCTGAATGTACTGACTCTGGCTGGGTTCAGTTCTACACTCACTGGTTCCCCTCCCCTGAAGGTCATGACTCTGGCTGGGTTCAGTTCTACACTCAATGGTTCCCCTCCCCTGAAGGTACTGACTCTGGCTGGGTTCAGTTCTGCACTCAATGGTTCCCCTCCCCTGAATGAATTGACTCTGGCTGGGTTTAGTTCTACACTCACTGTTTCCCCTCCCCTGAAGTTACTGACTCTGGCTGGGTTCAGTTTTGCACTCACTGATTCCCCTCGCCTGAAGGTACTGACTCTGTCTGGGTTCAGTTCTACACTCACTGGTTCCCCTCCCCTGAAGGTGCTGACTCTGGCTGGGTTTAGTTCTACACTCACTGGTTCCCCTCCCCTGAAGGTACTGACTGTGGCTGGGTTTAGTTCTACACTCACTGGTTCCCCTCCCCTGAAGGTGCTGACTCCGGCTGGGTTCAGTTCTACACTCACTGGTTCCCCTCCCCTGAAGTTACTGACTCTGTCTGGGGTCAGTTCTGCACTCACTGGTTCCCCTCCCCTGAAGGTGCTGACTCTGTCTGGGTTCAGTTCTACATTCACTGGTTCCACTCCCCTGAAGGTAATGACTCAGGCTGGGTTCAGTTCTACACTCACTGGTTCTCCTCCCCTGAAGGTACTGACTCTGGCTGGGTTCAGTTCTACACTCACTGGTTCCCCTTCCCTGAAGGTGCTGACTCTGGCTGGGTTCAGTTCTACATTCACTGGTTCCCCTCCCCTGAAGGTACTGACTCTGTCTGGGTTCAGTTCTACACTCACTGGTTCTCCTCCCCTGAAGGTGCTGAAGCTGGCTGGGTTCAGTTCTACACTCACTGGTTCCCCTCCCCTGAAGGTGCTGACTCTGTCTGGGTCCAGTTCTACATTCACTGGTTCCCCTCCCCTGAAGCTGCTGACTCCGGCTGGGTTCAGTTCTACACTCACTGGTTCCCCTCCCCTGAAGGTGCTGACTCCGGCTGTGTTCAGTTCTACACTCACTGGTTCCCCTCCCCTGAAGTTACTGACTCTGTCTGGGTTCAGTTCTGCACTCACTGGTTCCCCTCCCCTGAAGGTGCTGACTCTTTCTGGGTTCAGTTCTACATTCACTGGTTCCCCTCCCCTGAAGGTACTGACTCAGGCTGGGTTCAGTTCTACACTCACTGGTTCTCCTCACCTGAAGGTACTGACTCTGGCTGGGTTCAGTTCTACACTCACTGGTTCCCCTTCCCTGAAGGTGCTGACTCTGGCTGGGTTCAGTTCTACATTCACTGATTCCCCTCCCCTGAAGGTACTGACTCAGGCTGGGTTCAGTTCTACACTCACTGGTTCTCCTCCCCTGAAGGTACTGACTCTGGCTGTGTTCAGTTCTACACTCACTGGTTCCCCTCCCCTGAAGTTGCTGACTCTGGCTGGGTTCAGTTCTACATTCACTGGTTCCCCACCCCTGAAGGTACTGACTCTGGCTGGGTTCAGTTCTACACTCACTAGTTCCCTGACCCTGAAGGTACTGACTCTGGCTGGGTTCAGTTCTACACTCACTGGTTCCCTTCCCCTGAAGGTCATGACTCTGGCTGGGTTCAGTTCTACACTCAACGGTTCCCCTCCCCTGAAGGTACTGACTCTGGCTGGATTCAGTTCAACACTCACTGGTTCCCCTCCCCTGAAGGTAATGACTCTGGCTGGGTTCAGTTCGACATTCACTGGTTCCCCTCCCCTGAAGGAACTGACTCTGGCTGGGTGCAGTTCTACACTCACTGGTTCCCCTCCCCTGAAGTTACTGACTCTGTCTGGGTTCAGTTCTGCACTCACTGGTTCCCCTCCCCTGAAGGTGCTGACTCTGTCTGGGTTCAGTTCTACATTCACTGGTTCCCCTCCCCTGAAGGTACTGACTCTGGCTGGGTTTAGTTCTACACTCACTGGTTCCCCTCCCCTGAAGGTACTGACTGTGGCTGGGTTTAGTTCTACACTCACTGGTTCCCCTCCCCTGAAGGTGCTGACTCCGGCTGGGTTCAGTTCTACACTCACTGGTTCCCCTTCCCTGAAGTTACTGACTCTGTCTGGGTTCAGTTCTGCACTCACTGGTTCCCCTGCCCTGAAGGTGCTGACTCTGTCTGGGTTCAGTTCTACATTCACTGGTTCCCCTCCCCTGAAGGTACTGACTCAGGCTGGGTTCAGTTCTACACTCACTGGTTCTCCTCCCCTGAAGGTACTGACTCTGGCTGGGTTCAGTTCTACACTCACTGGTTCCACTTCCCTGAAGGTGCTGACTCTGGCTGGGTTCAGTTCTACATTCACTGGTTCCCCTCCCCTGAAGGTACTGACTCTGTCTGGGTTCAGTACTACACTCACTGGTTCCCCTCCCCTGAAGTTACTGACTCTGTCTGGGTTCAGTTCTGCACTCACTGGTTCCCCTCCCCTGAAGGTGCTGACTCTGTCTGGGTTCAGTTCTACATTCACTGGTTCCCCTCCCCTGAAGGTACTGACTCAGGCTGGGTTCAGTTCTACACTCACTGGTTCTCCTCCCCTGAAGGTACTGACTCTGGCTGGGTTCAGTTCTACACTCACTGGTTCCCCTCCCCTGAAGGTACTGACTCTGGCTGGGTTCAGTTCTACATTCACTGATTCCCCTCCCCTGAAGGTACTGACTCAGGCTGGGTTCAGTTCTACACTCACTGGTTCTCCTCCCCTGAAGGTACTGACTCTGGCTGGGTTCAGTTCTACACTCACTGGTTCCCCTTCCCTGAAGGTGCTGACTCTGGCTGGGTTCAGTTCTACATTCACTGGTTCCCCTCCCCTGAAGGAACTGACTCTGGCTGTGTTCAGTTCTACACTCACTGGTTCCCCTC
This sequence comes from Pristiophorus japonicus, assembly GCF_044704955.1. Classification (NCBI taxonomy): domain Eukaryota; kingdom Metazoa; phylum Chordata; class Chondrichthyes; family Pristiophoridae; genus Pristiophorus; species Pristiophorus japonicus. The sequence goes on along the minus strand of NW_027254467.1, from coordinate 1,089,978 downwards.
CCCTGAAGTTGCTGACTCTGGCTGGGTTCAGTTCTACATTCACTGGTTCCCCACCCCTGAAGGTACTGACTCTGGCTGGGTTCAGTTCTACACTCACTAGTTCCCTGACCCTGAAGGTACTGACTCTGTCTGGGTTCAGTTCTACACTCACTGGTTCCCTTCCCCTGAATGTCATGACTCTGGCTGGGTTCAGTTCTACACTCAATGGTTCCCCTCCCCTGAAGGTACTGACTCTGGCTGGATTAAGTTCAACACTCACTGGTTCCCCTCCCCTGAAGGTAATGACTCTGGCTGGGTTCAGTTCGACATTCACTGGTTCCCCTCCCCTGAAGGAACTGACTCTGGCTGGGTTCAGTTCTACACTCACTGGTTCCCCTTCACTGAAGGTGCTGACTCTGGCTGGGTTCAGTTCTACATTCACTGGTTCCCCTCCCCTGAAGGTACTGACTCTGTCTGGGTTCAGTTCTACACTCACTGGTTCTCCTCCCCTGAAGGTGCTGAAGCTGGCTGGGTTCAGTTCTACACTCACTGGTTCCCCTCCCCTGAAGGTGCTGACTCTGTCTGGGTCCAGTTCTACATTCACTGGTTCCCCTCCCCTGAAGCTGCTGACTCCGGCTGGGTTCAGTTCTACACTCACTGGTTCCACTCCCCTGAAGGTGCTGACTCCGGCTGGGTTCAGTTCTACACTCACTGGTTCCCCTCCCCTGAAGTTACTGACTCTGTCTGGGTTCAGTTCTGCACTCACTGGTTCCCCTCCCCTGAAGGTGCTGACTCTTTCTGGGTTCAGTTCTACATTCACTGGTTCCCCTCCCCTGAAGGTACTGACTCAGGCTGGGTTCAGTTCTACACTCACTGGTTCTCCTCACCTGAAGGTACTGACTCTGGCTGGGTTCAGTTCTACACTCACTGGTTCCCCTTCCCTGAAGGTGCTGGCTCTGGCTGGGTTCAGTTCTACATTCACTGATTCCCCTCCCCTGAAGGTACTGACTCAGGCTGGGTTCAGTTCTACACTCACTGGTTCTCCTCCCCTGAAGGTACTGACTCTGGCTGTGTTCAGTTCTACACTCACTGGTTCCCCTCCCCTGAAGTTGCTGACTCTGGCTGGGTTCAGTTCTACATTCACTGGTTCCCCACCCCTGAAGGTACTGACTCTGGCTGGGTTCAGTTCTACACTCACTAGTTCCCTGACCCTGAAGGTACTGACTCTGGCTGGGTTCAGTTCTACACTCACTGGTTCCCTTCCCCTGAAGGTCATGACTCTGGCTGGGTTCAGTTCTACACTCAACGGTTCCCCTCCCCTGAAGGTACTGACTCTGGCTGGATTCAGTTCAACACTCACTGGTTCCCCTCCCCTGAAGGTAATGACTCTGGCTGGGTTCAGTTCGACATTCACTGGTTCCCCTCCCCTGAAGGAACTGACTCTGGCTGGGTGCAGTTCTACACTCACTGGTTCCCCTCCCCTGAAGTTACTGACTCTGTCTGGGTTCAGTTCTGCACTCACTGGTTCCCCTCCCCTGAAGGTGCTGACTCTGTCTGGGTTCAGTTCTACATTCACTGGTTCCCCTCCCCTGAAGGTACTGACTCTGGCTGGGTTTAGTTCTACACTCACTGGTTCCCCTCCCCTGAAGGTACTGACTGTGGCTGGGTTTAGTTCTACACTCACTGGTTCCCCTCCCCTGAAGGTGCTGACTCCGGCTGGGTTCAGTTCTACACTCACTGGTTCCCCTCCCCTGAAGTTACTGACTCTGTCTGGGTTCAGTTCTGCACTCACTGGTTCCCCTCCCCTGAAGGTGCTGACTCTGTCTGGGTTCAGTTCTACATTCACTGGTTCCCCTCCCCTGAAGGTGCTGACTCTGGCTGGGTTCAGTTCTACATTCACTGATTCCCCTCCCCTGAAGGTACTGACTCAGGCTGGGTTCAGTTCTACACTCACTGGTTCTCCTCCCCTGAAGGTACTGACTCTGGCTGGGTTCAGTTCTACACTCACTGGTTCCCCTTCCCTGAAGGTGCTGACTCTGGCTGGGTTCAGTTCTACATTCACTGGTTCCCCTCCCCTGAAGGTACTGACTCTGGCTGTGTTCAGTTCTACACTCACTGGTTCCCCTCCCCTGAAGTTGCTGACTCTGGCTGGGTTCAGTTCTACATTCACTGGTTCCCCACCCCTGAAGGTACTGACTCTGGCTGGGTTCAGTTCTACACTCACTAGTTCCCTGACCCTGAAGGTACTGACTCTGGCTGGGTTCAGTTCTACACTCACTGGTTCCCTTCCCCTGAAGGTCATGACTCTGGCTGGGTTCAGTTCTACACTCCATGGTTCCCCTCCCCTGAAGCTACTGACTCTGGCTGGATTCAGTTCAACACTCACTGGTTCCCCTCCCCTGAAGGTAATGACTCTGGCTGGGTTCAGTTCGACATTCACTGGTTCCCCTTCCCTGAAGGAACTGACTCTGGCTGGGTTCAGTTCTAAACTCACTGGTTCCCCTCCCCTGAAGGTACTGACTCTGGCTGGGTTCAGTTCTACACTCACTGGTTCCCCTCCCCTGAAGGTGCTGAATCTGGCAGGGTTCAGTTCTACACTCACTGGTTCCCCTCCCCTGAAGGGACTGACTCTGGCTGGGTTCAGTTCTACACTCACTGGTTCCCCTCCCCTGAAGGTACTGACTCTGGCTGGGTTCAGTTCTGCACTCACTGGTTCCCCTCCCCTGAATGAATTGCCTCTGGCTGGGTTTAGTTCTACACTCACTGTTTCACCTCCCCTGAAGTTACTGACTCTGGCTGGGTTCAGTTTTGCACTCACTGATTCCCCTCGCCTGAAGGTACTGACTCTGTCTGGGTTCAGTTCTACACTCACTGGTTCCCCTCCCCTGAAGGTGCTGACTCTGGCTGGGTTAAGTTCTACACTCACTGGTTCCCCTCCCCTGAAGGTACTGACTCTGTCTGGGTTCAGTTCTACACTCACTGGTTCCCCTCCCCTGAAGGTGCTGACTCTGGCTGGGTTAAGTTCTACACTCACTGGTTCCCCTCCCCTGAAGGTACTGACTGTGGCTGGGTTTAGTTCTACACTCACTGGTTCCCCTCCCCTGAAGGTGCTGACTCCGGCTGGGTTCAGTTCTACACTCACTGGTTCCCCTCCCCTGAAGTTACTGACTCTGTCTGAGTTCAGTTCTGCACTCACTGGTTCCCCTCCCCTGAAGGTGCTGACTCTGTCTGGCTTCAGTTCTACATTCACTGGTTCCCCTCCCCTGAAGGTACTGACTCAGGCTGGGTTCAGTTCTACACTCACTGGTTCTCCTCCCCTGAAGGTACTGACTCTGGCTGGGTTCAGTTCTACACTCACTGGTTCCCCTTCCCTGAAGGTGCTGACTCTGGCTGGGTTCAGTTCTACATTCACTGGTTCCCCTCCCCTGAAGGTACTGACTCTGTCTGGGTTCAGTTCTACACTCACTGGTTCTCCTCCCCTGAAGGTGCTGAAGCTGGCTGGGTTCAGTTCTACACTCACATGTTCCCCTCCCCTGAAGGTGCTGACTCTGTCTGGGTCCAGTTCTACATTCACTGGTTCCCCTCCCCTGAAGGTGCTGACTCCGGCTGGGTTCAGTTCTACACTCACTGGTTCCCCTCCCCTGAAGTTACGGACTCTGTCTGGGTTCAGTTCTGCACTCACTGGTTCCCCTCCCCTGAAGGAGCTGACTCTGTCTGGGTTCAGTTCTACATTCACTGGTTCCCCTCCCCTGAAGGTACTGACTCAGGCTGGGTTCAGTTCTACACTCACTGGTTCTCCTCCCCTGAAGGTACTGACTCTGGCTGGGTTCAGTTCTACACTCACTGGTTCCCCTTCCCTGAAGGTGCTGACTCTGGCTGGGTTCAGTTCTACATTCACTGGTTCCCCTACCCTGAAGGTACTGACTCTGGCTGGGCTCAGTTCTACACTCACTCGTTCCCCTCCCCTGAAGGTACTGACTCTGGCTGTGTTCAGTTCTACACTCATGGTTCCCCTCCCCTGAAGTTGCTGACTCTGGCTGGGTTCAGTTCTACATTCACTGGTTCCCCTCCCCTGAAGGTACTGACTCAGGCTGGGTTCAGTTCTACACTCACTGGTTCCCCTCCCCCGAAGGTAATGACTCTGGCTGGGTTCAGTTCTACACTCACTGGTACCCCTCCCCTGAAGTTACTGACTCTGGCTGGGTTCAGTTCTACACTCACTGGTTCCCCTCCCCTGAAGGTGCTGACTCTAGCTGGGTTCAGTTCTACACTCACTGGTTCCCCTCCCCTGAAGGTACCGATTCTGTCTGGGTTCAGTTCTACACTCACTGGTTCCCCTCCCCTGAAGGTGCTGACTCTGGCTGGGTTCAGTTCTACACACACTGGTTCCCCTCCCCTGACGGTACTGACTCTGGCTGGGTTCAGTTCTACACTCACTGGTTCCCCTCCCCTGAAGGTACTGACTCTGGCTGGGTACAGTTCTACACTCACTGGTTCACCTCCCATGAAGGTGCTGACTCTGGCAGGGTTCAGTTCTACACTCACTGGTTCCCCTCCCCTGAAGGTACTGACTCTGGCTGTGTACAGTTCTACATTCACTGGTTCCCCTCACCTGAAGGTGCTGACTCTGGCTGGGATCAGTTCTACATTCACTGGTTCCCCTCCCCTGAAGGTACTGACTCTGGCTGGGTTCAGTTCTGCACTCACTGGTTCCCCTCCCCTGAATGAATTGTCTCTGGCTGGGTTTAGTTCTACACTCACTGGTTTCCCTCCCCTGAAGTTACTGACTCTGGCTGGGTTCAGTTCTGCACTCACTGGTTCCCCTCGCCTGAAGGTCCTGACTCTGTCTGGGTTCAGTTCTACACTCACTGGTTCCCCTCCCCTGAAGGTGCTGACTCTGGCTGGGTTAAGTTCTACACTCACTGGTTCCCCTCCCCTGAAGGTACTGACTGTGGCTGGGTTTAGTTCTACACTCACTGGTTCCCCTCCCCTGAAGGTGCTGACTCCGGCTGGGTTCAGTTCTACACTCACTGGTTCCCCTCCCCTGAAGTTACTGACTCTGTCTGAGTTCAGTTCTGCACTCACTGGTTCCCCTCCCCTGAAGGTGCTGACTCTGTCTGGGTTCAGTTCTACATTCACTGGTTCCCCTCCCCTGAAGGTACTGACTCAGGCTGGGTTCAGTTCTACACTCACTGGTTCTCCTCCCCTGAAGGTACTGACCCTGGCTGGGTTCAGTTCTACACTCACTGGTTCCCCTTCCCTGAAGGTGCTGACTCTGGCTGGGTTCAGTTCTACATTCACTGGTTCCCCTCCCCTGAAGGTACTGACTCTGTCTGGGTTCAGTTCTACACTCACTGGTTCTCCTCCCCTGAAGGTGCTGAAGCTGGCTGGGTTCAGTTCTACACTCACATGTTCCCCTCCCCTGAAGGTGCTGACTCTGTCTGGGTCCAGTTCTACATTCACTGGTTCCCCTCCCCTGAAGGTGCTGACTCCGGCTGGGTTCAGTTCTACACTCACTGGTTCCCCTCCCCTGAAGTTACGGACTCTGTCTGGGTTCAGTTCAGCACTCACTGGTTCCCCTCCCCTGAAGGAGCTGACTCTGTCTGGGTTCAGTTCTACATTCACTGGTTCCCCTCCCCTGAAGGTACTGACTCAGGCTGGGTTCAGTTCTACACTCACTGGTTCTCCTCCCCTGAAGGTACTGACTCTGGCTGGGTTCAGTTCTACACTCACTGGTTCCCCTTCCCTGAAAGTGCTGACTCTGGCTGGGTTCAGTTCTACATTCACTGGTTCCCCTACCCTGAAGGTACTGACTCTGGCTGGGCTCAGTTCTACACTCACTCGTTCCCCTCCCCTGAAGGTACTGACTCTGGCTGTGTTCAGTTCTACACTCATGGTTCCCCTCCCCTGAAGTTGCTGACTCTGGCTGGGTTCAGTTCTACATTCATTGGTTCCCCTCCCCTGAAGGTACTGACTCAGGCTGGGTTCAGTTCTACACTCACTGGTTCCCCTCCCCCGAAGGTAATGACTCTGGCTGGGTTCAGTTCTACACTCACTGGTACCCCTCCCCTGAAGTTACTGACTCTGGCTGGGTTCAGTTCTACACTCACTGGTTCCCCTCCCCTGAAGGTGCTGACTCTAGCTGGGTTCAGTTCTACACTCACTGGTTCCCCTCCCCTGAAGGTACCGATTCTGTCTGGCTTCAGTTCTACACTCACTGGTTCCCCTCCCCTGACGGTGCTGACTCTGGCAGGGTTCAGTTCTACACTCACTGGTTCCCCTCCCCTGAAGGTGCTGACTCTGGCAGGGTTCAGTTCTACACTCACTGGTTCCCCTCCCCTGAAGGTACTGACTCTGGCTGTGTACAGTTCTACATTCACTGGTTCCCCTCACCTGAAGGTGCTGACTCTGGCTGGGATCAGTTCTACATTCACTGGTTCCCCTCCCCTGAAGGTACTGACTCTGGCTGGGTTCAGTTCTGCACTCACTGGTTCCCCTCCCCTGAATGAATTGTCTCTGGCTGGGTTTAGTTCTACACTCACTGGTTCCCCTCCCCTGAAGTTACTGACTCTGGCTGGGTTCAGTTCTGCACTCACTGGTTCCCCTCGCCTGAAGGTCCTGACTCTGTCTGGGTTCAGTTCTACACTCACTGGTTCCCCACCCCTGAAGGTGCTGACTCTAGCTGGGTTTAGTTCTACACTCACTGGTTCCCCTCCCCTGAAGGTACTGACTCTGGCTGGGTTTAGTTCTACACTCACTGGTTCCCCTCACCTGAAGGTACTGACTCTGTCTGGGTTCAGTTCTACACTCACTGGTTCTCCTCCACTGAAGTTGCTGACTTTTGCTGGGTTCAGCTTTACACTCACTGGTTCTCCTCCCCTGAAGGTACTGACTCTGGCTGTGTTCATTTCTACACTCACTGGTTCCCCTCCCCTGAAGGTGCTGACTCTGGCTGGGTTCAGTTCTACATTCACTGGTTCCCCTCCCCTGAAGGTACTGACTCTGGCTGGGTTCAGTTCTACATTCACTGGTTCCCCTCCCCTGAAGGTACTGACTCTGGCTGGGTTCAGTTCTACACTCACTGGTTCCCCTCCCCTGAAGGTACTGACTCTGGCATTGTTCAGTTCTGCATTCACTGGTTCCCCTCCCCTGAAGGTACTGACTCAGGCTGGGTTCAGTTCTACACTCACTGGTTCCCCTCCCCCAAAGGTGCTGACTCTGGTTGGGTTCAGTTCTACACTCACTGGTTCCCCACCCCTGAAGGTACTGACTCTGGCTGGGTTCAGTTCTACACTCACTGGTTCCCTTCCCCTGAAGGTGCTGACTCTGGCTGGGTTTAGTTCGACAGTCACTGGTTCCCCTCCCCTTCAGGTACTGACTCTGGCTGGGTTCAGTTCTACACTCACTGGTTCCCCTCCCCCGAAGGTAATGACTCTGGCTGGGTTCAGTTCTACACTCACTGGTACCCCTCCCCTGAAGTTACTGACTCTGGCTGGGTTCAGTTCTACACTCACTGGTTCCCCTCCCCTGAAGGTGCTGACGCTAGCTGGGTTCAGTTCTACACTCACTGATTCCCCTCCCCTGAAGGAACTGACTCTGTCTGGGTTCAGTTCTACACTCACTAGTTCCCCTGCCCTGAAGGTGCTGACTCTGGCTGGGTTCAGTTCTACACCCACAGATTCCCCTCCCCTGAAGGTACTGACTCTGGCTGGGTACAGTTCTACACTCACTGGTTCCCCTTCCCTGAAGGTGCTGATTCTGGCTGAGTTCAGTTCTACACTCACTGGTTCCCCTCCCCTGAAGGTACTGACTCTGGCTGGGTTCAGTTCTGCACTCACTGGTTCCCCTCCCCTGAATGTACTGTCTCTGGCTGGGTTTAGTTCTACACTCACTGGTTCCCCTCACCTGAAGTTACTGACTCTGGCTGGGTTCAGTTCTGCACTCACTGGTTCCCCTCGCCTGAAGGTACTGCCTCTGTCTGGGTTCAGTTCTGCACTCACTGGTTCTCCTCCCCTGAAGGTGCTGACTCTGGCTGGGTTCAGTTCTACACACACTGGTTCCCCTCCCCTGACGGTACTGACTCTGGCTGGGTTCAGTTCTACACTCTCTGGTTCCCGTCCCCTGAAGGTACCGACTCTGGCTGTGTACAGTTCTACATTCACTGGTTCCCCTCACCTGAAGGTGCTGACTCTGGCTGGGATCAGTTCTACATTCACTGGTTCCCCTCCCCTGAAGGTACTGACTCTGGCTGGGTTCAGTTCTGCACTCACTGGTTCCCCTCCCCTGAATGAATTGTCTCTGGCTGGGTTTAGTTCTACACTCACTGGTTCCCCTCCCCTGAAGTTACTGACTCTGGCTGGGTTCAGTTCTGCACTCACTGGTTCCCCTCGCCTGAAGGTCCTGACTCTGTCTGGGTTCAGTTCTACACTCACTGGTTCCTCTCCCCTGAAGGTGCTGACTCTAGCTGGGTTTAGTTCTACACTCACTGGTTCCCCTCCCCTGAAGGTACTGACTCTGGCTGGGTTTAGTTCTACACTCACTGGTTCCCCTCACCTGAAGGTACTGACTCTGTCTGGGTTCAATTCTACACTCACTGGTTCTCCTCCACTGAAGGTGCTGACTTTTGCTGGGTTCAGTTCTACACTCACTGGTTCTCCTCCCCTGAAGGTACTGACTCTGGCTGTGTTCAGTTCTACACTCACTGGTTCCCCTCCCCTGAAGGTGCTGACTCTGGCTGGGTTCAGTTCTACATTCACTGGTTCCCCTCCCCTGAAGGTACTGACTCTGGCTGGGTTTAGTTCTACATTCACTGGTTCCCCTCCCCTGAAGGGACTGACTCTGGCTGGGTTCAGTTCTACACTCACTGGTTCCCCTCCCCTGAAGGTACTGACTCTGGCTGGGTTCAGTTCTACACTCACTGGTTCCCTTCCCCTGAAGGTGCTGACTCTGGCTGGGTTTAGTTCGACAGTCACTGGTTCCCCTCCCCTTCAGGTACTGACTCTGGCTGGGTTCAGTTCTACACTCACTGGTTCCCCTCCCCCGAAGGTAATGACTCTGGCTGGGTTCAGTTCTACACTCACTGGTACCCCTCCCCTGAAGTTACTGACTCTGGCTGGGTTCAGTTCTACACTCACTGGTTCCCCTCCCCTGAAGGTGCTGACGCTAGCTGGGTTCAGTTCTACACTCACTGGTTCCCCTCCCCTGAAGATACTGACTCTGTCTGGGTTCAGTTCAACTCTCAGTGGTTCCCCTCCCCTGAAGGTGCAGACTCTGGCTGGGTTCAGTTCTACACTCACTGGTTCCCCTCCCCTGAAGGTACTGACTCTGTCTGGGTTCAGTTCTACACTCACTAGTTCCCCTGCCCTGAAGGTGCTGACTCTGGCTGGGTTCAGTTCTACACCCACTGGTTCCCCTCCCCTGAAGGTACTGACTCTGGCTGGGTACAGTTCTACACTCACTGGTTCCCCTCCCCTGAAGGTGCTGACTCTGGCTGGGTTCAGTTCTACACTCACTGGTTCCCCTCCCCTGAAGGTACTGACTATGGCTGGGTTCAGTTCTGCACTCACTGGTTCCCCTCCCCTGAATGTACTGTCTCTGGCTGGGTTTAGTTCTACACTCTCTGGTTCCCCTCCCCTGAAGTTACTGACTCTGGCTGTGTTCAGTTCTGCACTCACTGGTTCCCCTCGCCTGAAGGTACTGCCTCTGTCTGGGTTAAGTTCTGCACTCACTGGTTCTCCTCCCCTGAAGGTGCTGTCTCTGGCTGGGTTCAGTTCTACTCTCACTGGTTCCCCTCCCCTGAAGGTACTGACTCTGGCTGGGTTCAGTTCTACACTCACTGGTTCCCCTCCCCTGAAGGTACTGATTCTGGCTGGGTTCAGTTCTACACTCACTGGTTCCCCTCCCGTGAAGGTACTGACTCTGGGTGGGTTCAGTTTTACACTCACTGGTTCCCCTCCCCTGAAGGTACTGACTCTGGCTGGGTTCAGTTCTACACTCACTGGTTCCCCTCCCCTGAAGGTAATGACTCTGGCTGGGTTCAGTTCGACATTCACTGGTTCCCCTCCCCTGAAGGAACTGACTCTGGCTGGGTTCAGTTCTACACTCACTGGTTCCCCTCCCCTGAAGGTACTGACTCCGGCTGGGTTCAGTTCTGCACTCACCGGTTCCCCTCCCCTGAATGAATTGCCTCTGGCTGGGTTTAGTTCTACACTCACTGTTTCCCCTCCCCTGAAGTTACTGACTCTGGCTGGGTTCAGTTTTGCACTCACTGATTCCCCTCGCCTGAAGGTACTGACTCTGTCTGGGTTCAGTTCTACACTCACTGGTTCCCCTCCCCTGAAGGTGCTGACTCTGGCTGGGTTTAGTTCTACACTCACTGGTTCCCCTCCCCTGAAGGTACTGACTGTGGCTGGGTTTAGTTCTACACTCACTGGTTCCCCTCCCCTGAAGGTGCTGACTCCGGCTGGGTTCAGTTCTACACTCACTGGTTCCCCTCCCCTGAAGTTACTGACTCTGTCTGGGTTCAGTTCTGCACTCACTGGTTCCCCTCCCCTGAAGGTGCTGACTCTGTCTGGGTTCAGTTCTACATTCACTGGTTCCCCTCCCCTGAAGGTACTGACTCAGGCTGGGTTCAGTTCTACACTCACTGGTTCTCCTCCCCTGAAGGTGCTGAATCTGGCAGGGTTCAGTTCTACACTCACTGGTTCCCCTCCCCTGAAGGTACTGACTCTGGCTGGGTTCAGTTCTACACTCACTGGTTCCCCTCCCCTGAAGGTACTGACTCTGGCTGGGTTCAGTTCTGCACTCACTGGTTCATCTCCCCTGAATGAATTGCCTCTGGCTGGGTTTAGTTCTACACTCACTGTTTCCCCTCCCCTGAAGTTACTGACTCTGGCTGGGTTCAGTTTTGCACTCACTGATTCCCCTCGCCTGAAGGTACTGACTCTGTCTGGGTTCAGTTCTACACTCACTGGTTCCCCTCCCCTGAAGGTGCTGACTCTGGCTGGGTTTAGTTCTACACTCACTGGTTCCCCTCCCCTGAAGGTACTGACTGTGGCTGGGTTTAGTTCTACACTCACTGGTTCCCCTCCCCTGAAGGTGCTGACTCCGGCTGGGTTCAGTTCTACACTCACTGGTTCCCCTCCCCTGAAGTTACTGACTCTGTCTGGGTCAGTTCTGCACTCACTGGTTCCCCTCCCCTGAAGGTGCTGACTCTTTCTGGGTTCAGTTCTACATTCATTGGTTCCCCTCCCCTGAAGGTACTGACTCAGGCTGGGTTCAGTTCTACACTCACTGGTTCTCCTCACCTGAAGGTACTGACTCTGGCTGGGTTCAGTTCTACACTCACTGGTTCCCCTTCCCTGAAGGTGCTGACTCTGGCTGGGTTCAGTTCTACATTCACTGATTCCCCTCCCCTGAAGGTACTGACTCAGGCTGGGTTCAGTTCTACACTCACTGGTTCTCCTCCCCTGAAGGTACTGACTCTGGCTGGGTTCAGTTCTACACTCACTGGTTCCCCTTCCCTGAAGGTGCTGACTCTGGCTGGGTTCAGTTCTACATTCACTGGTTCCCCTCCCCTGAAGGTACTGACTCTGGCTGTGTTCAGTTCTACACTCACTGGTTCCCCTCCCCTGAAGTTGCTGACTCTGGCTGGGTTCAGTTCTACATTCACTGGTTCCCCACCCCTGAAGGTACTGACTCTGGCTGGGTTCAGTTCTACACTCACTAGTTCCCTGACCCTGAAGGTACTGACTCTGGCTGGGTTCAGTTCTACACTCACTGGTTCCCTTCCCCTGAAGGTCATGACTCTGGCTGGGTTCAGTTCTACACTCAATGGTTCCCCTCCCCTGAAGGTACTGACTCTGGCTGGATTCAGTTCAACACTCACTGGTTCCCCTCCCCTGAAGGTAATGACTCTGGCTGGGTTCAGTTCGACATTCACTGGTTCCCCTCCCCTGAAGGAACTGACTCTGGCTGGGTTCAGTTCTATACTCACTGGTTCCCCTCCCCTGAAGTTACTGACTCTGTCTGGGTTCAGTTCTGCACTCACTGGTTCCCCTCCCCTGAAGGTGCTGACTCTGTCTGGGTTCAGTTCTACATTCACTGGTTCCCCTCCCCTGAAGGTACTGACTCTGGCTGGGTTTAGTTCTACACTCACTGGTTCCCCTCCCCTGAAGGTACTGACTGTGGCTGGGTTTAGTTCTACACTCATTGGTTCCCCTCCCCTGAAGGTGCTGACTCCGGCTGGGTTCAGTTCTACACTCACTGGTTCCCCTCCCCTGAAGTTACTGACTCTGTCTGGGTTCAGTTCTGCACTCACTGGTTCCCCTACCCTGAAGGTGCTGACTCTGTCTGGGTTCAGTTCTACATTCACTGGTTCCCCTCCCCTGAAGGTACTGACTCAGGCTGGGTTCAGTTCTACACTCACTGGTTCTCCTCCCCTGAAGGTACTGACTCTGGCTGGGTTCAGTTCTACACTCACTGGTTCCCCTTCCCTGAAGGTGCTGACTCTGGCTGGGTTCAGTTCTACATTCACTGGTTCCCCTCCCCTGAAGGTACTGAATCTGTCTGGGTTCAGTTCTACACTCACTGGTTCCCCTCCCCTGAAGGTGCTGACTCTGTCTGGGTCCAGTTCTACATTCACTGGTTCCCCTCCCCTGAAGTTCCGGACTCTGTCTGGGTTCAGTTCTGCACTCACTGGTTCCCCTCCCCTGAAGGTGCTGACTCTGTCTGGGTTCAGTTCAACATTCACTGGTTCCCCTCCCCTGAAGGTACTGACTCAGGCTGGGTTCAGTTCTACACTCACTTGTTCTCCTCCCCTGAAGGTACTGACTCTGGCTGGGTTCAGTTCTACACTCACTGGTTCCCCTTCCCTGAAGGTGCTGACTCTGGCTGGGTTCAGTTGTACATTCACTGGTTCCCCTCCCCTGAAGGTACTGACTCTGGCTGGGCTCAGTTCTACACTCACTCGTTCCCCTCCCCTGAAGGTACTGACTCTGGCTGTGTTCAGTTCTACACTCACTGGTTCCCCTCCCCTGAAGTTGCTGACTCTGGCTGGGTTCAGTTCTACATTCACTGGTTCCCCACCCCTGAAGGTACTGACTCTGGCTGGGTTCAGTTCTACATTCACTGGTTCCCCTCCCCTGAAGGTGCTGACTCTGGCTGGGCTCAGTTCTACACTCACTCGTTCCCCTCCCCTGAAGGTACTGACTCTGGCGGTGTTCAGTTCTACACTCACTGGTTCCCCTCCCCTGAAGGTGCTGACTCTGGTTGGGTTCAGTTCTACACTCACTGGTTCCCCTCCCCTGAAGGTACTGACTGTGGCTGGATTTAGTTCTACACTTACTGGTTCCCCTCCCCTGAAGGTGCTGACTCCGGCTGGGTTCAGTTCTACACTCACTGGTTCCCCTCCCCTGAAGTTACTGACTCTGTCTGGGTTCAGTTCTGCACTCACTGGTTCCCCTCCCCTGAAGGTGCTGACTCTGTCTGGGTTCAGTTCTACATTCACTGGTTCCCCTCCCCTGAAGGTACTGACTCAGGCTGGGTTCAGTTCTACACTCACTGGTTCTCCTCCCCTGAAGGTACTGACTCTGGCTGGGTTCAGTTCTACACTCACTGGTTCCCCTCCCCTGAAGGTACTGACTCTGGCTGGGTTCAGTTCTACATTCACTGATTCCCCTCCCCTGAAGGTACTGACTCAGGCTGGGTTCAGTTCTACACTCACTGGTTCTCCTCCCCTGAAGGTACTGACTCTGGCTGTGTTCAGTTCTACACTCACTGGTTCCCCTCCCCTGAAGTTGCTGACTCTGGCTGGGTTCAGTTCTACATTCACTGGTTCCCCACCCCTGAAGGTACTGACTCTGGCTGGGTTCAGTTCTACACTCACTAGTTCCCTGACCCTGAAGGTACTGACTCTGGCTGGGTTCAGTTCTACACTCACTGGTTCCCTTCCCCTGAAGGTCATGACTCTGGCTGGGTTCAGTTCTACACTCAATGGTTCCCCTCCCCTGAAGGTACTGACTCTGGCTGGATTCAGTTCAACACTCACTGGTTCCCCTCCCCTGAAGGTAATGACTCTGGCTGGGTTCAGTTCGACATTCACTGGTTCCCCTCCCCTGAAGGAACTGACTCTGGCTGGGTTCAGTTCTATACTCACTGGTTCCCCTCCCCTGAAGTTACTGACTCTGTCTGGGTTCAGTTCTGCACTCACTGGTTCCCCTCCCCTGAAGGTGCTGACTCTGTCTGGGTTCAGTTCTACATTCACTGGTTCCCCTCCCCTGAAGGTACTGACTCTGGCTGGGTTTAGTTCTACACTCACTGGTTCCCCTCCCCTGAAGGTACTGACTGTGGCTGGGTTTAGTTCTACACTCATTGGTTCCCCTCCCCTGAAGGTGCTGACTCCGGCTGGGTTCAGTTCTACACTCACTGGTTCCCCTCCCCTGAAGTTACTGACTCTGTCTGGGTTCAGTTCTGCACTCACTGGTTCCCCTTCCCTGAAGGTGCTGACTCTGTCTGGGTTCAGTTCTACATTCACTGGTTCCCCTCCCCTGAAGGTACTGACTCAGGCTGGGTTCAGTTCTACACTCACTGGTTCTCCTCCCCTGAAGGTACTGACTCTGGCTGGGTTCAGTTCTACACTCACTGGTTCCCCTTCCCTGAAGGTGCTGACTCTGGCTGGGTTCAGTTCTACATTCACTGGTTCCCCTCCCCTGAAGGTACTGAATCTGTCTGGGTTCAGTTCTACACTCACTGGTTCCCCTCCCCTGAAGGTGCTGACTCTGTCTGGGTCCAGTTCTACATTCACTGGTTCCCCTCCCCTGAAGTTCCGGACTCTGTCTGGGTTCAGTTCTGCACTCACTGGTTCCCCTCCCCTGAAGGTGCTGACTCTGTCTGGGTTCAGTTCAACATTCACTGGTTCCCCTCCCCTGAAGGTACTGACTCAGGCTGGGTTCAGTTCTACACTCACTTGTTCTCCTCCCCTGAAGGTACTGACTCTGGCTGGGTTCAGTTCTACACTCACTGGTTCCCCTTCCCTGAAGGTGCTGACTCTGGCTGGGTTCAGTTGTACATTCACTGGTTCCCCTCCCCTGAAGGTACTGACTCTGGCTGGGCTCAGTTCTACACTCACTCGTTCCCCTCCCCTGAAGGTACTGACTCTGGCTGTGTTCAGTTCTACACTCACTGGTTCCCCTCCCCTGAAGTTGCTGACTCTGGCTGGGTTCAGTTCTACATTCACTGGTTCCCCACCCCTGAAGGTACTGACTCTGGCTGGGTTCAGTTCTACATTCACTGGTTCCCCTCCCCTGAAGGTGCTGACTCTGGCTGGGCTCAGTTCTACACTCACTCGTTCCCCTCCCCTGAAGGTACTGACTCTGGCGGTGTTCAGTTCTACACTCACTGGTTCCCCTCCCCTGAAGGTGCTGACTCTGGTTGGGTTCAGTTCTACACTCACTGGTTCCCCTCCCCTGAAGGTACTGACTGTGGCTGGGTTTAGTTCTACACTTACTGGTTCCCCTCCCCTGAAGGTGCTGACTCCGGCTGGGTTCAGTTCTACACTCACTGGTTCCCCTCCCCTGAAGTTACTGACTCTGTCTGGGTTCAGTTCTGCACTCACTGGTTCCCCTCCCCTGAAGGTGCTGACTCTGTCTGGGTTCAGTTCTACATTCACTGGTTCCCCTCCCCTGAAGGTACTGACTCAGGCTGGGTTCAGTTCTACACTCACTGGTTCTCCTCCCCTGAAGGTACTGACTCTGGCTGGGTTCAGTTCTACACTCACTGGTTCCCCTCCCCTGAAGGTACTGACTCTGGCTGGGTTCAGTTCTACATTCACTGATTCCCCTCCCCTGAAGGTACTGACTCAGGCTGGGTTCAGTTCTACACTCACTGGTTCTCCTCCCCTGAAGGTACTGACTCTGGCTGGGTTCAGTCCTACACTCACTGGTTCCCCTTCCCTGAAGGTGCTGACTCTGGCTGGGTTCAGTTCTACATTCACTGGTTCCCCTCCCCTGAAGGTACTGACTCTGGCTGTGTTCAGTTCTAGACTCACTGGTTCCCCTCCCCTAAAGTTGCTGACTCTGGCTGGGTTCAGTTCTACATTCACTGGTTCCCCACCCCTGAAGGTACTGACTCTGGCTGGGTTCAGTTCTACACTCACTAGTTCCCTGACCCTGAAGGTACTGACTCTGGCTGGGTTCAGTTCTACACTCACTGGTTCCCTTCCCCTGAAGGTCATGACTCTGGCTGGGTTCAGTTCTACACTCAATGGTTCCCCTCCCCTGAAGGTACTGACTCTGGCTGGATTCAGTTCAACACTCACTGGTTTCCCTCCCCTGAAGGTAATGACTCTGGCTGGGTTCAGTTCGACATTCACTGGTTCCGCTCCCCTAAAGGAACTGACTCTGGCTGGGTTCAGTTCTACACTCACTGGTTCCCCTTCCCTGAAGGTGCTGACTCTGGCTGGGTTCAGTTCTACATTCACTGGTTCCCCTCCCCTGAAGGTACTGACTCTGGCTGTGTTCAGTTCTACACTCACTGGTTCCCCTCCCCTGAAGTTGCTGACTCTGGCTGGGTTCAGTTCTACATTCACTGGTTCCCGACCCCTGAAGGTACTGACTCTGGCTGTGTTCAGTTCTACACTCACTAGTTCCCTGACCCTGAAGGTACTGACTCTGGCTGGGTTCAGTTCTACACTCACTGGTTCCCTTCCCCTGAAGGTCATGACTCTATGGGTTCAGTTCTACACTCAATGGTTCCCCTCCCCTGAAGGTACTGACTCTGGCTGGATTCAGTTCAACACTCACTGGTTCCCCTCCCCTGAAGGTAATGACTCTGGCTGGGTTCAGTTCGACATTCACTGGTTCCCCTCCCCTGAAGGAACTGACTCTGGCTGGGTTCAGTTCTACACTCACTGGTTCCCCTCCCCTGAAGGTACTGACTCTGGCTGGGTTCAGTTCTACACTCACTGGTTCCCCTCCCCTGAAGGTGCTGAATCTGGCAGGGTTCAGTTCTACACTCACTGGTTCCCCTCCCCTGAATGAATTGCCTCTGGCTGGATTTAGTTCTACACTCACTGTTTCCCCTCCCCTGAAGTTACTGACTCTGGCTGGGTTCAGTTTTGCACTCACTGATTCCCCTCGCCTGAAGGTACTGACTCTGTCTGGGTTCAGTTCTACACTCACTGGTTCCCCTCCCCTGAAGGTGCTGACTCTGGCTGGGTTTAGTTCTACACTCACTGGTTCCCCTCCCCTGAAGGTACTGACTGTGGCTGGGTTCAGTTCTACACTCACTGGTTCCCCTTCCCTGAAGGTGCTGACTCTGGCTGGGTTCAGTTCTACACTCACTGGTTCCCCTCCCCTGAAGGTGCTGACTCTGTCTGGGTCCAGTTCTACATTCACTGGTTCCCCTCCCCTGAAGGTGCTGACTCCGGCTGGGTTCAGTTCTACACTCACTGGTTCCCCTCCCCTGAAGTTACTGACTCTGTCTGGGTTCAGTTCTGCACTCACTGGTTCCCCTCCCCTGAAGGTGCTGACTCTGTCTGGGTTCAGTTCTACATTCACTGGTTCCCCTCCCCTGAAGGTACTGACTCAGACTGGGTTCAGTTCTACACTCACTTGTTCTCCTCCCCTGAAGGTACTGACTCTGGCTGGGTTCAGTTCTACACTCACTGGTTCCCCTTCCCTGAAGTTGCTGACTCTGGCTGGGTTCAGTTCTACATTCACTGGTTCCCCTCCCCTGAAGGTACTGACTCTGGCTGGGCTCAGTTCTACACTCACTCGTTCCCCTCCCCTGAAAGTACTGACTCTGGCTGTGTTCAGTTCTACACTCACTGGTTCCCCTCCCCTGAAGTTGCTGACTCTGGCTGGGTTCAGTTCTACATTCACTGGTTCCCCACCCCTGAAGGTACTGACTCTGGCTGGGTTCAGTTCTACATTCACTGGTTCCCCTCCCCTGAAGGTGCTGACTCTGGCTGGGCTCAGTTCTACACTCACTCGTTCCCCTCCCCTGAAGGTACTGACTCTGGCGGTGTTCAGTTCTACACTCACTGGTTCCCCTCCCCTGAAGGTGCTGACTCTGGTTGGGTTCAGTTCTACACTCACTGGTTCCCCTCCCCTGAAGGTACTGACTGTGGCTGGGTTTAGTTCTACACTCACTGGTTCCCCTCCCCTGAAGGTGCTGACTCCGGCTGGGTTCAGTTCTACACTCACTGGTTCCCCTCCCCTGAAGTTACTGACTCTGTCTGGGTTCAGTTCTGCACTCACTGGTTCCCCTCCCCTGAAGGTGCTGACTCTGTCTGGGTTCAGTTCTACATTCACTGGTTCCCCTCCCCTGAAGGTACTGACTCAGGCTGGGTTCAGTTCTACACTCACTGGTTATCCTCCCCTGAAGGTACTGACTCTGGCTGGGTTCAGTTCTACACTCACTGGTTCCCCTTCCCTGAAGGTGCTGACTCTGGCTGGGTTCAGTTCTACATTCACTGGTTCCCCTCCCCTGAAGGTACTGACTCTGGCTGTGTTCAGTTCTACACTCACTGGTTCCCCTCCCCTGAAGTTGCTGACGCTGGCTGGGTTCAGTTCTACATTCACTGGTTCCCCACCCCTGAAGGTACTGACTCTGGCTGGGTTCAGTTCTACACTCACTAGTTCCCTGACCCTGAAGGTACTGACTCTGGCTGGGTTCAGTTCTACACTCACTGGTTCCCTTCCCCTGAAGGTCATGACTCTGGCTGGGTTCAGTTCTACACTCAATGGTTCCCCTCCCCTGAAGGTACTGACTCTGGCTGGATTCAGTTCAACACTCACTGGTTCCCCTCCCCTGAAGGTAATGACTCTGGCTGGGTTCAGTTCGACATTCACTGGTTCCCCTCCCCTGAAGGAACTGACTCTGGCTGGGTTCAGTTCTACACTCACTGGTTCCCCTTCCCTGAAGGTGCTGACTCTGGCTGGGTTCAGTTCTACATTCACTGGTTCCCCTCCCCTGAAGGTACTGACTCTGGCTGTGTTCAGTTCTACACTCACTGGTTCCCCTCCCCTGAAGTTGCTGACTCTGGCTGGGTTCAGTTCTACATTCACTGGTTACCCACCCCTGAAGGTACTGACTCTGGCTGGGTTCAGTTCTACACTCACTAGTTCCCTGACCCTGAAGGTACTGACTCTGGCTGGGTTCAGTTCTACACTCACTGGTTCCCTTCCCCTGAAGGTCATGACTCTGGCTGGGTTCAGTTCTACACTCAATGGTTCCCCTCCCCTGAAGGTACTGACTCTGGCTGGATTCAGTTCAACACTCACTGGTTCCCCTCCCCTGAAGGTAATGACTCTGGCTGGGTTCAGTTCGACATTCACTGGTTCCCCTCCCCTGAAGGAACTGACTCTGGCTGGGTTCAGTTCTACACTCACTGGTTCCCCTCCACTGAAGGTACTGACTCTGGCTGGGTTCAGTTCTACACTCACTGGTTCCCCTCCCCTGAAGGTGCTGAATCTGGCAGGGTTCAGTTCTACACTCACTGGTTCCCCTCCCCTGAAGGGACTGACTCTGGCTGGGTTCAGTTCTACACTCACTGGTTCCCCTCCCCTGAAGGTACTGACTCTGGCTGGGTTCAGTTCTGCACTCACTGGTTCCCCTCCCCTGAATGAATTGCCTCTGGCTGGGTTTAGTTCTACACTCACTGTTTCCCCTCCCCTGAAGTTACTGACTCTGGCTGGGTTCAGTTTTGCACTCACTGATTCCCCTCGCCTGAAGGTACTGACTCTGTCTGGGTTCAGTTCTACACTCACTGGTTCCCCTTCCCTGAAGGTGCTGACTCTGGCTGGGTTCAGTTCTACATTCACTGGTTCCCCTCCCCTGAAGGTACTGACTCTGTCTGGGTTCAGTTCTACACTCACTGGTTCTCCTCCCCTGAAGGTGCTGAAGCTGGCTGGGTTCAGTTCTACACTCACTGGTTCCCCTCCCCTGAAGGTGCTGCCTCTGTCTGGGTCCAGTTCTACATTCACTGGTTCCCCTCCCCTGAAGGTGCTGACTCCGGCTGGGTTCAGTTCTACACTCACTGGTTCCCCTCCCCTGAATTTACTGACTCTGTCTGGGTTCAGTTCTGCACTCACTGGTTCCCCTCCCCTGAAGGTGCTAGACTCTGTCTGGGTTCTGTTCTACATTCACTGGTTCCCCTCCCCTGAAGGTACTGACTCAGGCTGGGTTCAGTTCTACACTCACTGGTTCTCCTCCCCTGAAGGTACTGACTCTGGCTGGGTTCAGTTCTACACTCACTGGTTCCCCTTCCCTGAAGGTGCTGACTCTGGCTGGGTTCAGTTCTACATTCACTGGTTCCCCTCACCTGAAGGTACTGACTCTGGCTGGGCTCAGTTCTACACTCACTCCTTCCCCTCCCCTGAAGGTACTGACTCTGGCTGTGTTCAGTTCTACACTCACTGGTTCCCCTCCCCTGAAGTTGCTGACTCTGGCTGGGTTCAGTTCTACATTCACTGGTTCCCCTCCGCTGAAGGTACTGACTCAGGCTGGGTTCAGTTCTACACTCACTGGTTCCCCTCCCCTGAAGGTGCTGACTCTGGCTGGGCTCAGTTCTACACTCACTGGTTCCCCTCCCCTGACGGTACTGACTCTGTCTGTGTTCAGTTCTACACTCACTGGTTCCCCTCACCTGAAGGTACTGACTCTGGCTGGGTTCAGTTCTACACTCACTAGTTCCCTGACCCTGAATGTACTGACTCTGGCTGGGTTCAGTTCTACACTCACTGGTTCCCCTCCCCTGAAGGAACTGACTCTGGCTGGGTTCAGTTCTACACTCACTGGTTCCCCTCCACTGAAGGTACTGACTCTGGCTGGGTTCAGTTCTACACTCACTGGTTCCCCTCCCCTGAAGGTGCTGAATCTGGCAGGGTTCAGTTCTACACTCACTGGTTCCCCTCCCCTGAAGGGACTGACTCTGGCTGGGTTCAGTTCTACACTCACTGGTTCCCCTCCCCTGAAGGTACTGACTCTGGCTGGGTTCAGTTCTGCACTCACTGGTTCCCCTCCCCTGAATGAATTGCCTCTGGCTGGGTTTAGTTCTACACTCACTGTTTCCCCTCCCCTGAAGTTACTGACTCTGGCTGGGTTCAGTTTTGCACTCACTGATTCCCCTCGCCTGAAGGTACTGACTCTGTCTGGGTTCAGTTCTACACTCACTGGTTCCCCTTCCCTGAAGGTGCTGACTCTGGCTGGGTTCAGTTCTACATTCACTGGTTCCCCTCCCCTGAAGGTACTGACTCTGTCTGGGTTCAGTTCTACACTCACTGGTTCTCCTCCCCTGAAGGTGCTGAAGCTGGCTGGGTTCAGTTCTACACTCACTGGTTCCCCTCCCCTGAAGGTGCTGCCTCTGTCTGGGTCCAGTTCTACATTCACTGGTTCCCCTCCCCTGAAGGTGCTGACTCCGGCTGGGTTCAGTTCTACACTCACTGGTTCCCCTCCCCTGAATTTACTGACTCTGTCTGGGTTCAGTTCTGCACTCACTGGTTCCCCTCCCCTGAAGGTGCTGACTCTGTCTGGGTTCTGTTCTACATTCACTGGTTCCCCTCCCCTGAAGGTACTGACTCAGGCTGGGTTCAGTTCTACACTCACTGGTTCTCCTCCCCTGAAGGTACTGACTCTGGCTGGGTTCAGTTCTACACTCACTGGTTCCCCTTCCCTGAAGGTGCTGACTCTGGCTGGGTTCAGTTCTACATTCACTGGTTCCCCTCACCTGAAGGTACTGACTCTGGCTGGGCTCAGTTCTACACTCACTCCTTCCCCTCCCCTGAAGGTACTGACTCTGGCTGTGTTCAGTTCTACACTCACTGGTTCCCCTCCCCTGAAGTTGCTGACTCTGGCTGGGTTCAGTTCTACATTCACTGGTTCCCCTCCGCTGAAGGTACTGACTCAGGCTGGGTTCAGTTCTACACTCACTGGTTCCCCTCCCCTGAAGGTGCTGACTCTGGCTGGGCTCAGTTCTACACTCACTGGTTCCCCTCCCCTGACGGTACTGACTCTGTCTGTGTTCAGTTCTACACTCACTGGTTCCCCTCACCTGAAGGTACTGACTCTGGCTGGGTTCAGTTCTACACTCACTAGTTCCCTGACCCTGAATGTACTGACTCTGGCTGGGTTCAGTTCTACACTCACTGGTTCCCCTCCCCTGAAGGTCATGACTCTGGCTGGGTTCAGTTCTACACTCAATGGTTCCCCTCCCCTGAAGGTACTGACTCTGGCTGGGTTCAGTTCTGCACTCACTGGTTCCCCTCCCCTGAATGAATTGACTCTGGCTGGGTTTAGTTCTACACTCACTGTTTCCCCTCCCCTGAAGTTACTGACTCTGGCTGGGTTCAGTTTTGCACTCACTGATTCCCCTCGCCTGAAGGTACTGACTCTGTCTGGGTTCAGTTCTACACTCACTGGTTCCCCTCCCCTGAAGGTGCTGACTCTGGCTGGGTTTAGTTCTACACTCACTGGTTCCCCTCCCCTGAAGGTACTGACTGTGGCTGGGTTTAGTTCTACACTCACTGGTTCCCCTCCCCTGAAGGTGCTGACTCCGGCTGGGTTCAGTTCTACACTCACTGGTTCCCCTCCCCTGAAGTTACTGACTCTGTCTGGGTTCAGTTCTGCACTCACTGGTTCCCCTCCCCTGAAGGTGCTGACTCTGTCTGGGTTCAGTTCTACATTCACTGGTTCCCCTCCCCTGAAGGTAATGACTCAGGCTGGGTTCAGTTCTACACTCACTGGTTCTCCTCCCCTGAAGGTACTGACTCTGGCTGGGTTCAGTTCTACACTCACTGGTTCCCCTTCCCTGAAGGTGCTGACTCTGGCTGGGTTCAGTTCTACATTCACTGGTTCCCCTCCCCTGAAGGTACTGACTCTGTCTGGGTTCAGTTCTACACTCACTGGTTCTCCTCCCCTGAAGGTGCTGAAGCTGGCTGGGTTCAGTTCTACACTCACTGGTTCCCCTCCCCTGAAGGTGCTGACTCTGTCTGGGTCCAGTTCTACATTCACTGGTTCCCCTCCCCTGAAGCTGCTGACTCCGGCTGGGTTCAGTTCTACACTCACTGGTTCCCCTCCCCTGAAGGTGCTGACTCCGGCTGGGTTCAGTTCTACACTCACTGGTTCCCCTCCCCTGAAGTTACTGACTCTGTCTGGGTTCAGTTCTGCACTCACTGGTTCCCCTCCCCTGAAGGTGCTGACTCTTTCTGGGTTCAGTTCTACATTCACTGGTTCCCCTCCCCTGAAGGTACTGACTCAGGCTGGGTTCAGTTCTACACTCACTGGTTCTCCTCACCTGAAGGTACTGACTCTGGCTGGGTTCAGTTCTACACTCACTGGTTCCCCTTCCCTGAAGGTGCTGACTCTGGCTGGGTTCAGTTCTACATTCACTGATTCCCCTCCCCTGAAGGTACTGACTCAGGCTGGGTTCAGTTCTACACTCACTGGTTCTCCTCCCCTGAAGGTACTGACTCTGGCTGTGTTCAGTTCTACACTCACTGGTTCCCCTCCCCTGAAGTTGCTGACTCTGGCTGGGTTCAGTTCTACATTCACTGGTTCCCCACCCCTGAAGGTACTGACTCTGGCTGGGTTCAGTTCTACACTCACTAGTTCCCTGACCCTGAAGGTACTGACTCTGGCTGGGTTCAGTTCTACACTCACTGGTTCCCTTCCCCTGAAGGTCATGACTCTGGCTGGGTTCAGTTCTACACTCAACGGTTCCCCTCCCCTGAAGGTACTGACTCTGGCTGGATTCAGTTCAACACTCACTGGTTCCCCTCCCCTGAAGGTAATGACTCTGGCTGGGTTCAGTTCGACATTCACTGGTTCCCCTCCCCTGAAGGAACTGACTCTGGCTGGGTGCAGTTCTACACTCACTGGTTCCCCTCCCCTGAAGTTACTGACTCTGTCTGGGTTCAGTTCTGCACTCACTGGTTCCCCTCCCCTGAAGGTGCTGACTCTGTCTGGGTTCAGTTCTACATTCACTGGTTCCCCTCCCCTGAAGGTACTGACTCTGGCTGGGTTTAGTTCTACACTCACTGGTTCCCCTCCCCTGAAGGTACTGACTGTGGCTGGGTTTAGTTCTACACTCACTGGTTCCCCTCCCCTGAAGGTGCTGACTCCGGCTGGGTTCAGTTCTACACTCACTGGTTCCCCTTCCCTGAAGTTACTGACTCTGTCTGGGTTCAGTTCTGCACTCACTGGTTCCCCTGCCCTGAAGGTGCTGACTCTGTCTGGGTTCAGTTCTACATTCACTGGTTCCCCTCCCCTGAAGGTACTGACTCAGGCTGGGTTCAGTTCTACTCTCACTGGTTCTCCTCCCCTGAAGGTACTGACTCTGGCTGGGTTCAGTTCTACACTCACTGGTTCCACTTCCCTGAAGGTGCTGACTCTGGCTGGGTTCAGTTCTACATTCACTGGTTCCCCTCCCCTGAAGGTACTGACTCTGTCTGGGTTCAGTACTACACTCACTGGTTCCCCTCCCCTGAAGTTACTGACTCTGTCTGGGTTCAGTTCTGCACTCACTGGTTCCCCTCCCCTGAAGGTGCTGACTCTGTCTGGGTTCAGTTCTACATTCACTGGTTCCCCTCCCCTGAAGGTACTGACTCAGGCTGGGTTCAGTTCTACACTCACTGGTTCTCCTCCCCTGAAGGTACTGACTCTGGCTGGGTTCAGTTCTACACTCACTGGTTCCCCTCCCCTGAAGGTACTGACTCTGGCTGGGTTCAGTTCTACATTCACTGATTCCCCTCCCCTGAAGGTACTGACTCAGGCTGGGTTCAGTTCTACACTCACTGGTTCTCCTCCCCTGAAGGTACTGACTCTGGCTGGGTTCAGTTCTACACTCACTGGTTCCCCTTCCCTGAAGGTGCTGACTCTGGCTGGGTTCAGTTCTACATTCACTGGTTCCCCTCCCCTGAAGGTACTGACTCTGGCTGTGTTCAGTTCTACACTCACTGGTTCCCCTCCCCTGAAGTTGCTGACTCTGGCTGGGTTCAGTTCTACATTCACTGGTTCCCCACCCCTGAAGGTACTGACTCTGGCTGGGTTCAGTTCTACACTCACTAGTTCCCTGACCCTGAAGGTACTGACTCTGTCTGGGTTCAGTTCTACACTCACTGGTTCCCTTCCCCTGAATGTCATGACTCTGGCTGGGTTCAGTTCTACACTCAATGGTTCCCCTCCCCTGAAGGTACTGACTCTGGCTGGATTAAGTTCAACACTCACTGGTTCCCCTCCCCTGAAGGTAATGACTCTGGCTGGGTTCAGTTCGACATTCACTGGTTCCCCTCCCCTGAAGGAACTGACTCTGGCTGGGTTCAGTTCTACACTCACTGGTTCCCCTTCACTGAAGGTGCTGACTCTGGCTGGGTTCAGTTCTACATTCACTGGTTCCCCTCCCCTGAAGGTACTGACTCTGTCTGGGTTCAGTTCTACACTCACTGGTTCTCCTCCCCTGAAGGTGCTGAAGCTGGCTGGGTTCAGTTCTACACTCACTGGTTCCCCTCCCCTGAAGGTGCTGACTCTGTCTGGGTCCAGTTCTACATTCACTGGTTCCCCTCCCCTGAAGCTGCTGACTCCGGCTGGGTTCAGTTCTACACTCACTGGTTCCCCTCCCCTGAAGGTGCTGACTCCGGCTGGGTTCAGTTCTACACTCACTGGTTCCCCTCCCCTGAAGTTACTGACTCTGTCTGGGTTCAGTTCTGCACTCACTGGTTCCCCTCCCCTGAAGGTGCTGACTCTTTCTGGGTTCAGTTCTACATTCACTGGTTCCCCTCCCCTGAAGGTACTGACTCAGGCTGGGTTCAGTTCTACACTCACTGGTTCTCCTCACCTGAAGGTACTGACTCTGGCTGGGTTCAGTTCTACACTCACTGGTTCCCCTTCCCTGAAGGTGCTGACTCTGGCTGGGTTCAGTTCTACATTCACTGATTCCCCTCCCCTGAAGGTACTGACTCAGGCTGGGTTCAGTTCTACACTCACTGGTTCTCCTCCCCTGAAGGTACTGACTCTGGCTGTGTTCAGTTCTACACTCACTGGTTCCCCTCCCCTGAAGTTGCTGACTCTGGCTGGGTTCAGTTCTACATTCACTGGTTCCCCACCCCTGAAGGTACTGACTCTGGCTGGGTTCAGTTCTACACTCACTAGTTCCCTGACCCTGAAGGTACTGACTCTGGCTGGGTTCAGTTCTACACTCACTGGTTCCCTTCCCCTGAAGGTCATGACTCTGGCTGGGTTCAGTTCTACACTCAACGGTTCCCCTCCCCTGAAGGTACTGACTCTGGCTGGATTCAGTTCAACACTCACTGGTTCCCCTCCCCTGAAGGTAATGACTCTGGCTGGGTTCAGTTCGACATTCACTGGTTCCCCTCCCCTGAAGGAACTGACTCTGGCTGGGTGCAGTTCTACACTCACTGGTTCCCCTCCCCTGAAGTTACTGACTCTGTCTGGGTTCAGTTCTGCACTCACTGGTTCCCCTCCCCTGAAGGTGCTGACTCTGTCTGGGTTCAGTTCTACATTCACTGGTTCCCCTCCCCTGAAGGTACTGACTCTGGCTGGGTTTAGTTCTACACTCACTGGTTCCCCTCCCCTGAAGGTACTGACTGTGGCTGGGTTTAGTTCTACACGCACTGGTTCCCCTCCCCTGAAGGTGCTGACTCCGGCTGGGTTCAGTTCTACACTCACTGGTTCCCCTCCCCTGAAGTTACTGACTCTGTCTGGGTTCAGTTCTGCACTCACTGGTTCCCCTCCCCTGAAGGTGCTGACTCTGTCTGGGTTCAGTTCTACATTCACTGGTTCCCCTCCCCTGAAGGTACTGACTCAGGCTGGGTTCAGTTCTACACTCACTGGTTCTCCTCCCCTGAAGGTACTGACTCTGGCTGGGTTCAGTTCTACACTCACTGGTTCCACTTCCCTGAAGGTGCTGACTCTGGCTGGGTTCAGTTCTACATTCACTGGTTCCCCTCCCCTGAAGGTACTGACTCTGTCTGGGTTCAGTACTACACTCACTGGTTCCCCTCCCCTGAAGTTACTGACTCTGTCTGGGTTCAGTTCTGCACTCACTGGTTCCCCTCCCCTGAAGGTGCTGACTCTGTCTGGGTTCAGTTCTACATTCACTGGTTCCCCTCCCCTGAAGGTACTGACTCAGGCTGGGTTCAGTTCTACACTCACTGGTTCTCCTCCCCTGAAGGTACTGACTCTGGCTGGGTTCAGTTCTACACTCACTGGTTCCCCTCCCCTGAAGGTACTGACTCTGGCTGGGTTCAGTTCTACATTCACTGATTCCCCTCCCCTGAAGGTACTGACTCAGGCTGGGTTCAGTTCTACACTCACTGGTTCTCCTCCCCTGAAGGTACTGACTCTGGCTGGGTTCAGTTCTACACTCACTGGTTCCCCTTCCCTGAAGGTGCTGACTCTGGCTGGGTTCAGTTCTACATTCACTGGTTCCCCTCCCCTGAAGGTACTGACTCTGGCTGTGTTCAGTTCTACTCTCACTGGTTCCCCTCCCCTGAAGTTGCTGACTCTGGCTGGGTTCAGTTCTACATTCACTGGTTCCCCACCCCTGAAGGTACTGACTCTGGCTGGGTTCAGTTCTACACTCACTAGTTCCCTGACCCTGAAGGTACTGACTCTGTCTGGGTTCAGTTCTACACTCACTGGTTCCCTTCCCCTGAATGTCATGACTCTGGCTGGGTTCAGTTCTACACTCAATGGTTCCCCTCCCCTGAAGGTACTGACTCTGGCTGGATTAAGTTCAACACTCACTGGTTCCCCTCCCCTGAAGGTAATGACTCTGGCTGGGTTCAGTTCGACATTCACTGGTTCCCCTCCCCTGAAGGAACTGACTCTGGCTGGGTTCAGTTCTACACTCACTGGTTCCCCTTCACTGAAGGTGCTGACTCTGGCTGGGTTCAGTTCTACATTCACTGGTTCCCCTCCCCTGAAGGTACTGACTCTGTCTGGGTTCAGTTCTACACTCACTGGTTCTCCTCCCCTGAAGGTGCTGAAGCTGGCTGGGTTCAGTTCTACACTCACTGGTTCCCCTCCCCTGAAGGTGCTGACTCTGTCTGGGTCCAGTTCTACATTCACTGGTTCCCCTCCCCTGAAGCTGCTGACTCCGGCTGGGTTCAGTTCTACACTCACTGGTTCCCCTCCCCTGAAGGTGCTGACTCCGGCTGGGTTCAGTTCTACACTCACTGGTTCCCCTCCCCTGAAGTTACTGACTCTGTCTGGGTTCAGTTCTGCACTCACTGGTTCCCCTCCCCTGAAGGTGCTGACTCTTTCTGGGTTCAGTTCTACATTCACTGGTTCCCCTCCCCTGAAGGTACTGACTCAGGCTGGGTTCAGTTCTACACTCACTGGTTCTCCTCACCTGAAGGTACTGACTCTGGCTGGGTTCAGTTCTACACTCACTGGTTCCCCTTCCCTGAAGGTGCTGACTCTGGCTGGGTTCAGTTCTACATTCACTGATTCCCCTCCCCTGAAGGTACTGACTCAGGCTGGGTTCAGTTCTACACTCACTGGTTCTCCTCCCCTGAAGGTACTGACTCTGGCTGGGTTCAGTTCTACACTCACTAGTTCCCTGACCCTGAAAGTACTGACTCTGGCTGGGTTTTGTTCTACACTCACTGGTTCCCTTCCCCTGAAGGTCATGACTCTGGCTGGGTTCAGTTCTACACTCAATGGTTCCCCTCCCCTGAAGGTACTGACTCTGGCTGGATTCAGTTCTACACTCACTGGTTCCCCTCCCCTGAAGGTACTGACTGTGGCTGGGTTTAGTTCTACACTCACTGGTTCCCCTCCCCTGAAGTTACTGACTCTGTCTGGGTTCAGTTCTGCACTCACTGGTTCCCCTCCCCTGAAGGTGCTGACTCTGTCTGGGTTCAGTTCTACATTCACTGGTTCCCCTCCCCTGAAGGTACTGACTCAGGCTGGGTTCAGTTCTACACTCACTGGTTCTCCTCCCCTGAAGGTACTGACTCTGGCTGGGTTCAGTTCTACACTCACTGGTTCCACTTCCCTGAAGGTGCTGACTCTGGCTGGGTTCAGTTCTACATTCACTGGTTCCCCTCCCCTGAAGGTACTGACTCTGTCTGGGTTCAGTTCTACACTCACTGGTTCCCCTCCCCTGAAGTTACTGACTCTGTCTGGGTTCAGTTCTGCACTCACTGGTTCCCCTCCCCTGAAGGTGCTGACTCTGTCTGGGTTCAGTTCTACATTCACTGGTTCCCCTCCCCTGAAGGTACTGACTCTGGCTGGGTTTAGTTCTACACTCACTGGTTCCCCTCCCCTGAAGGTACTGACTGTGGCTGGGTTTAGTTCTACACGCACTGGTTCCCCTCCCCTGAAGGTGCTGACTCCGGCTGGGTTCAGTTCTACACTCACTGGTTCCCCTCCCCTGAAGTTACTGACTCTGTCTGGGTTCAGTTCTGCACTCACTGGTTCCCCTCCCCTGAAGGTGCTGACTCTGTCTGGGTTCAGTTCTACATTCACTGGTTCCCCTCCCCTGAAGGTACTGACTCAGGCTGGGTTCAGTTCTACACTCACTGGTTCTCCTCCCCTGAAGGTACTGACTCTGGCTGGGTTCAGTTCTACACTCACTGGTTCCACTTCCCTGAAGGTGCTGACTCTGGCTGGGTTCAGTTCTACATTCACTGGTTCCCCTCCCCTGAAGGTACTGACTCTGTCTGGGTTCAGTACTACACTCACTGGTTCCCCTCCCCTGAAGTTACTGACTCTGTCTGGGTTCAGTTCTGCACTCACTGGTTCCCCTCCCCTGAAGGTGCTGACTCTGTCTGGGTTCAGTTCTACATTCACTGGTTCCCCTCCCCTGAAGGTACTGACTCAGGCTGGGTTCAGTTCTACACTCACTGGTTCTCCTCCCCTGAAGGTACTGACTCTGGCTGGGTTCAGTTCTACACTCACTGGTTCCCCTCCCCTGAAGGTACTGACTCTGGCTGGGTTCAGTTCTACATTCACTGATTCCCCTCCCCTGAAGGTACTGACTCAGGCTGGGTTCAGTTCTACACTCACTGGTTCTCCTCCCCTGAAGGTACTGACTCTGGCTGGGTTCAGTTCTACACTCACTGGTTCCCCTTCCCTGAAGGTGCTGACTCTGGCTGGGTTCAGTTCTACATTCACTGGTTCCCCTCCCCTGAAGGTACTGACTCTGGCTGTGTTCAGTTCTACTCTCACTGGTTCCCCTCCCCTGAAGTTGCTGACTCTGGCTGGGTTCAGTTCTACATTCACTGGTTCCCCACCCCTGAAGGTACTGACTCTGGCTGGGTTCAGTTCTACACTCACTAGTTCCCTGACCCTGAAGGTACTGACTCTGTCTGGGTTCAGTTCTACACTCACTGGTTCCCTTCCCCTGAATGTCATGACTCTGGCTGGGTTCAGTTCTACACTCAATGGTTCCCCTCCCCTGAAGGTACTGACTCTGGCTGGATTAAGTTCAACACTCACTGGTTCCCCTCCCCTGAAGGTAATGACTCTGGCTGGGTTCAGTTCGACATTCACTGGTTCCCCTCCCCTGAAGGAACTGACTCTGGCTGGGTTCAGTTCTACACTCACTGGTTCCCCTTCACTGAAGGTGCTGACTCTGGCTGGGTTCAGTTCTACATTCACTGGTTCCCCTCCCCTGAAGGTACTGACTCTGTCTGGGTTCAGTTCTACACTCACTGGTTCTCCTCCCCTGAAGGTGCTGAAGCTGGCTGGGTTCAGTTCTACACTCACTGGTTCCCCTCCCCTGAAGGTGCTGACTCTGTCTGGGTCCAGTTCTACATTCACTGGTTCCCCTCCCCTGAAGCTGCTGACTCCGGCTGGGTTCAGTTCTACACTCACTGGTTCCCCTCCCCTGAAGGTGCTGACTCCGGCTGGGTTCAGTTCTACACTCACTGGTTCCCCTCCCCTGAAGTTACTGACTCTGTCTGGGTTCAGTTCTGCACTCACTGGTTCCCCTCCCCTGAAGGTGCTGACTCTTTCTGGGTTCAGTTCTACATTCACTGGTTCCCCTCCCCTGAAGGTACTGACTCAGGCTGGGTTCAGTTCTACACTCACTGGTTCTCCTCACCTGAAGGTACTGACTCTGGCTGGGTTCAGTTCTACACTCACTGGTTCCCCTTCCCTGAAGGTGCTGACTCTGGCTGGGTTCAGTTCTACATTCACTGATTCCCCTCCCCTGAAGGTACTGACTCAGGCTGGGTTCAGTTCTACACTCACTGGTTCTCCTCCCCTGAAGGTACTGACTCTGGCTGGGTTCAGTTCTACACTCACTAGTTCCCTGACCCTGAAAGTACTGACTCTGGCTGGGTTCAGTTCTACACTCACTGGTTCCCTTCCCCTGAAGGTCATGACTCTGGCTGGGTTCAGTTCTACACTCAATGGTTCCCCTCCCCTGAAGGTACTGACTCTGGCTGGATTCAGTTCTACACTCACTGGTTCCCCTCCCCTGAAGGTACTGACTGTGGCTGGGTTTAGTTCTACACTCACTGGTTCCCCTCCCCTGAAGTTACTGACTCTGTCTGGGTTCAGTTCTGCACTCACTGGTTCCCCTCCCCTGAAGGTGCTGACTCTGTCTGGGTTCAGTTCTACATTCACTGGTTCCCCTCCCCTGAAGGTACTGACTCAGGCTGGGTTCAGTTCTACACTCACTGGTTCTCCTCCCCTGAAGGTACTGACTCTGGCTGGGTTCAGTTCTACACTCACTGGTTCCACTTCCCTGAAGGTGCTGACTCTGGCTGGGTTCAGTTCTACATTCACTGGTTCCCCTCCCCTGAAGGTACTGACTCTGTCTGGGTTCAGTTCTACACTCACTGGTTCCCCTCCCCTGAAGTTACTGACTCTGTCTGGGTTCAGTTCTGCACTCACTGGTTCCCCTCCCCTGAAGGTGCTGACTCTGTCTGGGTTCAGTTCTACATTCACTGGTTCCCCTCCCCTGAAGGTACTGACTCAGGCTGGGTTCAGTTCTACACTCACTGGTTCTCCTCCCCTGAAGGTGCTGACGCTAGCTGGGTTCAGTTCTACACTCACTGGTTCCCTTCCCCTGAAGGTCATGACTCTGGCTGGGTTCAGTTCTACACTCAATGGTTCCCCTCCCCTGAAGGTACTGACTCTGGCTGGATTAAGTTCAACACTCACTGGTTCCCCTCCCCTGAAGGTAATGACTCTGGCTGGGTTCAGTTCGACATTCACTGGTTCCCATCCCCTGAAGGAACTGACTCTGGCTGGGTTCAGTTCTACACTCACTGGTTCCCCTTCCCTGAAGGTGCTGACTCTGGCTGGGTTCAGTTCTACATTCACTGGTTCCCCTCCCCTGAAGGTACTGACTCTGGCTGTGTTCAGTTCTACACTCACTGGTTCCCCTCCCCTGAAGTTGCTGACTCTGGCTGGGTTCAGTTCTACATTCACTGGTTCCCCACCCCTGAAGGTACTGACTCTGGCTGGGTTCAGTTCTACACTCACTAGTTCCCTGACCCTGAAGGTACTGACTCTGGCTGGGTTCAGTTCTACACTCACTGGTTCCCTTCCCCTGAAGGTCATGACTCTGGCTGGGTTCAGCTCTACATTCACTGGTTCCCCTCCCCTGAAGGTAATGACTCTGGCTGGGTTCAGTTCTACACTCACTGGTTCCCCTCCCCTGAAGGTACTGACTCTGGCTGGGTTCAGTTCTACATTCACTGGTTCCCCTCCCCTGAAGGTACTGACTCAGGCTGGGTTCAGTTCTACACTCACTGGTTCCCCTCCCCTGAAGGTGCTGAATCTGGCAGGGTTCAGTTCTACACTCACTGGTTCCCCTCCCCTGAAGGGACTGACTCTGGCTGGGTTCAGTTCTACACTCACTGGTTCCCCTCCCCTGAAGGTCATGACTCTGGCTGGGTTCAGTTCTACACTCAATGGTTCCCCTCCCCTGAAGGTACTGATTCTGGCTGGATTCAGTTCAACACTCACTGGTTCCCCTCCCCTGAAGGTAATGACTCTGGCTGGGTTCAGTTCGACATTCACTGGTTCCCCTCCCCTGAAGGAACTGACTCTGGCTGGGTTCAGTTCTACACTCACTGGTTCCCCTCCCCTGAAGGTACTGACTCTGGCTGGGTTCAGTTCTACACTCACTGGTTCCCCTCCCCTGAAGGTGCTGAATCTGGCAGGGTTCAGTTCTACACTCACTGGTTCCCCTCCCCTGAAGGGACTGACTCTGGCTGGGTTCAGTTCTACACTCACTGGTTCCCCTCCCCTGAAGGTCATGACTCTGGCTGGGTTCAGTTCTACACTCAATGGTTCCCCTCCCCTGAAGGTACTGATTCTGGCTGGATTCAGTTCAACACTCACTGGTTCCCCTCCCCTGAAGGTAATGACTCTGGCTGGGTTCAGTTCGACATTCACTGATTCCCCTCGCCTGAAGGTACTGACTCTGTCTGGGTTCAGTTCTACACTCACTGGTTCCCCTCCCCTGAAGGTGCTGACTCTGGCTGGGTTTAGTTCTACACTCACTGGTTCCCCTCCCCTGAAGGTACTGACTGTGGCTGGGTTCAGTTCTACACTCACTGGTTCCCCTTCCCTGAAGGTGCTGACTCTGGCTGGGTTCAGTTCTACATTCACTGGTTCCCCTCCCCTGAAGGTACTGACTCTGTCTGGGTTCAGTTCTACACTCACTGGTTCTCCTCCCCTGAAGGTGCTGAAGCTGGCTGGGTTCAGTTCTACACTCACTGGTTCCCCTCCCCTGAAGGTGCTGACTCTGTCTGGGTCCAGTTCTACATTCACTGGTTCCCCTCCCCTGAAGGTGCTGACTCCGGCTGGGTTCAGTTCTACACTCACTGGTTCCCCTCCCCTGAAGTTACTGACTCTGTCTGGGTTCAGTTCTGCACTCACTGGTTCCCCTCTCCTGAAGGTGCTGACTCTGTCTGGGTTCAGTTCTACATTCACTGGTTCCCCTCCCCTGAAGGTACTGACTCAGGCTGGGTTCAGTTCTACACTCACTGGTTCTCCTCCCCTGAAGGTACTGACTCTGGCTGGGTTCAGTTCTACACTCACTGGTTCCCCTTCCCTGAAGGTGCTGACTCTGGCTGGGTTCAGTTCTACATTCACTGGTTCCCCTCCCCTGAAGGTACTGACTCTGGCTGGGCTCAGTTCTACACTCACTCGTTCCCCTCCCCTGAAGGTACTGACTTTGGCTGTGTTCAGTTCTACACTCACTGGTTCCCCTCCCCTGAAGTTGCTGACTCTATCTGTGTTCAGTTCTACACTCACTGGTTCCCCTCCCCTGAAGGTACTGACTCTGGCTGGGTTCAGTTCTACACTCACTAGTTCCCTGACCCTGAATGTACTGACTCTGGCTGGGTTCAGTTCTACACTCACTGGTTCCCCTCCCCTGAAGGTCATGACTCTGGCTGGGTTCAGTTCTACACTCAATGGTTCCCCTCCCCTGAAGGTACTGACTCTGGCTGGGTTCAGTTCTGCACTCACTGGTTCCCCTCCCCTGAATGAATTGACTCTGGCTGGGTTTAGTTCTACACTCACTGTTTCCCCTCCCCTGAAGTTACTGACTCTGGCTGGGTTCAGTTTTGCACTCACTGATTCCCCTCGCCTGAAGGTACTGACTCTGTCTGGGTTCAGTTCTACACTCACTGGTTCCCCTCCCCTGAAAGTGCTGACTCTGGCTGGGTTTAGTTCTACACTCACTGGTTCCCCTCCCCTGAAGGTACTGACTGTGGCTGGGTTTAGTTCTACACTCACTGGTTCCCCTCCCCTGAAGGTGCTGACTCCGGCTGGGTTCAGTTCTACACTCACTGGTTCCCCTCCCCTGAAGTTACTGACTCTGTCTGGGTTCAGTTCTGCACTCACTGGTTCCCCTCCCCTGAAGGTGCTGACTCTGTCTGGGTTCAGTTCTACATTCACTGGTTCCCCTCCCCTGAAGGTAATGACTCAGGCTGGGTTCAGTTCTACACTCACTGGTTTTCCCCCCTGAAGGTACAGACTCTGGCTGGGTTCAGTTCTACACTCACTGGTTCCCCTTCCCTGAAGGTGCTGACTCTGGCTGGGTTCAGTTCTACATTCACTGGTTCCCCTCCCCTGGAGGTACTGACTCTGTCTGGGTTCAGTTCTACACTCACTGGTTCTCCTCCCCTGAAGGTGCTGAAGCTGGCTGGGTTCAGTTCTACACTCACTGGTTCCCCTCCCCTGAAGGTGCTGACTCTGTCTGGGTCCAGTTCTACATTCACTGGTTCCCCTCCCCTGAAGCTGCTGACTCCGGCTGGGTTCAGTTCTACACTCACTGGTTCCCCTCCCCTGAAGGTGCTGACTCCGGCTGGGTTCAGTTCTACACTCACTGGTTCCCCTCCCCTGAAGTTACTGACTCTGTCTGGGTTCAGTTCTGCACTCACTGGTTCCCCTCCCCTGAAGGTGCTGACTCTTTCTGGGTTCAGTTCTACATTCACTGGTTCCCCTCCCCTGAAGGTACTGACTCAGGCTGGGTTCAGTTCTACACTCACTGGTTCTCCTCACCTGAAGGTGCTGACTCTGGCTGGGTTCAGTTCTACACTCACTGGTTCCCCTTCCCTGAAGGTGCTGACTCTGGCTGGGTTCAGTTCTACATTCACTGATTCCCCTCCCCTGAAGGTACTGACTCAGGCTGGGTTCAGTTCTACACTCACTGGTTCTCCTCCCCTGAAGGTACTGACTCTGGCTGTGTTCAGTTCTACACTCACTGGTTCCCCTCCCCTGAAGTTGCTGACTCTGGCTGGGTTCAGTTCTACATTCACTGGTTCCCCACACCTGAAGGTACTGACTCTGGCTGGGTTCAGTTCTACACTCACTAGTTCCCTGACCCTGAAGGTACTGACTCTGGCTGGGTTCAGTTCTACACTCACTGGTTCCCTTCCCCTGAAGGTCATGACTCTGGCTGGGTTCAGTTCTACACTCAATGGTTCCCCTCCCCTGAAGGTACTGACTCTGGCTGGGTTCAGTTCTACACTCACTGATTCCCCTCCCCTGAAGGTACTGACTCAGGCTGGGTTCAGTTCTACACTCACTGGTTCTCCTCCCCTGAAGGTACTGACTCTGGCTGTGTTCAGTTCTACACTCACTGGTTCCCCTCCCCTGAAGTTGCTGACTCTGGCTGGGTTCAGTTCTACATTCACTGGTTCCCCTCCCCTGAAGGTACTGACTCTGGCTGGGTTTAGTTCTACACTCACTGGTTCCCCTCCCCTGAAGATACTGACTGTGGCTGGGTTTAGTTCTACACTCACTGGTTCCTCTCCCCTGAAGGTGCTGACTCCGGCTGGGTTCAGTTCTACACTCACTGGTTCCCCTCCCCTGAAGTTACTGACTCTGTCTGGGTTCAGTTCTGCACTCACTGGTTCCCCTCCCCTGAAGGTGCTGACTCTGTCTGGGTTCAGTTCTACATTCACTGGTTCCCCTCCCCTGAAGGTACTGACTCAGGCTGGGTTCAGTTCTACACTCACTGGTTCTCCTCCCCTGAAGGTACTGACTCTGGCTGGGTTCAGTTCTACACTCACTGGTTCCCCTTCCCTGAAGGTGCTGACTCTGGCTGGGTTCAGTTCTACATTCACTGGTTCCCCTCCCCTGAAGGTACTGACTCTGTCTGGGTTCAGTTCTACACTCACTGGTTCCCCTCCCCTGAAGTTACTGACTCTGTCTGGGTTCAGTTCTGCACTCACTGGTTCCCCTCCCCTGAAGGTGCTGACTCTGTCTGGGTTCAGTTCTACATTCACTGGTTCCCCTCCCCTGAAGGTACTGACTCAGGCTGGGTTCAGTTCTACACTCACTGGTTCTCCTCCCCTGAAGGTACTGACTCTGGCTGGGTTCAGTTCTACACTCACTGGTTCCCCTCCCCTGAAGGTACTGACTCTGGCTGGGTTCAGTTCTACATTCACTGATTCCCCTCCCCTGAAGGTACTGACTCAGGCTGGGTTCAGTTCTACACTCACTGGTTCTCCTCCCCTGAAGGTACTGACTCTGGCTGGGTTCAGTTCTACACTCACTGGTTCCCCTTCCCTGAAGGTGCTGACTCTGGCTGGGTTCAGTTCTACATTCACTGGTTCCCCTCCCCTGAAGGTACTGACTCTGGCTGTGTTCAGTTCTACTCTCACTGGTTCCCCTCCCCTGAAGTTGCTGACTCTGGCTGGGTTCAGTTCTACATTCACTGGTTCCCCACCCCTGAAGGTACTGACTCTGGCTGGGTTCAGTTCTACACTCACTAGTTCCCTGACCCTGAAGGTACTGACTCTGTCTGGGTTCAGTTCTACACTCACTGGTTCCCTTCCCCTGAATGTCATGACTCTGGCTGGGTTCAGTTCTACACTCAATGGTTCCCCTCCCCTGAAGGTACTGACTCTGGCTGGATTAAGTTCAACACTCACTGGTTCCCCTCCCCTGAAGGTAATGACTCTGGCTGGGTTCAGTTCGACATTCACTGGTTCCCCTCCCCTGAAGGAACTGACTCTGGCTGGGTTCAGTTCTACACTCACTGGTTCCCCTTCACTGAAGGTGCTGACTCTGGCTGGGTTCAGTTCTACATTCACTGGTTCCCCTCCCCTGAAGGTACTGACTCTGTCTGGGTTCAGTTCTACACTCACTGGTTCTCCTCCCCTGAAGGTGCTGAAGCTGGCTGGGTTCAGTTCTACACTCACTGGTTCCCCTCCCCTGAAGGTGCTGACTCTGTCTGGGTCCAGTTCTACATTCACTGGTTCCCCTCCCCTGAAGCTGCTGACTCCGGCTGGGTTCAGTTCTACACTCACTGGTTCCCCTCCCCTGAAGGTGCTGACTCCGGCTGGGTTCAGTTCTACACTCACTGGTTCCCCTCCCCTGAAGTTACTGACTCTGTCTGGGTTCAGTTCTGCACTCACTGGTTCCCCTCCCCTGAAGGTGCTGACTCTTTCTGGGTTCAGTTCTACATTCACTGGTTCCCCTCCCCTGAAGGTACTGACTCAGGCTGGGTTCAGTTCTACACTCACTGGTTCTCCTCACCTGAAGGTACTGACTCTGGCTGGGTTCAGTTCTACACTCACTGGTTCCCCTTCCCTGAAGGTGCTGACTCTGGCTGGGTTCAGTTCTACATTCACTGATTCCCCTCCCCTGAAGGTACTGACTCAGGCTGGGTTCAGTTCTACACTCACTGGTTCTCCTCCCCTGAAGGTACTGACTCTGGCTGGGTTCAGTTCTACACTCACTAGTTCCCTGACCCTGAAAGTACTGACTCTGGCTGGGTTCAGTTCTACACTCACTGGTTCCCTTCCCCTGAAGGTCATGACTCTGGCTGGGTTCAGTTCTACACTCAATGGTTCCCCTCCCCTGAAGGTACTGACTCTGGCTGGATTCAGTTCTACACTCACTGGTTCCCCTCCCCTGAAGGTACTGACTGTGGCTGGGTTTAGTTCTACACTCACTGGTTCCCCTCCCCTGAAGTTACTGACTCTGTCTGGGTTCAGTTCTGCACTCACTGGTTCCCCTCCCCTGAAGGTGCTGACTCTGTCTGGGTTCAGTTCTACATTCACTGGTTCCCCTCCCCTGAAGGTACTGACTCAGGCTGGGTTCAGTTCTACACTCACTGGTTCTCCTCCCCTGAAGGTACTGACTCTGGCTGGGTTCAGTTCTACACTCACTGGTTCCACTTCCCTGAAGGTGCTGACTCTGGCTGGGTTCAGTTCTACATTCACTGGTTCCCCTCCCCTGAAGGTACTGACTCTGTCTGGGTTCAGTTCTACACTCACTGGTTCCCCTCCCCTGAAGTTACTGACTCTGTCTGGGTTCAGTTCTGCACTCACTGGTTCCCCTCCCCTGAAGGTGCTGACTCTGTCTGGGTTCAGTTCTACATTCACTGGTTCCCCTCCCCTGAAGGTACTGACTCAGGCTGGGTTCAGTTCTACACTCACTGGTTCTCCTCCCCTGAAGGTGCTGACGCTAGCTGGGTTCAGTTCTACACTCACTGGTTCCCTTCCCCTGAAGGTCATGACTCTGGCTGGGTTCAGTTCTACACTCAATGGTTCCCCTCCCCTGAAGGTACTGACTCTGGCTGGATTAAGTTCAACACTCACTGGTTCCCCTCCCCTGAAGGTAATGACTCTGGCTGGGTTCAGTTCGACATTCACTGGTTCCCATCCCCTGAAGGAACTGACTCTGGCTGGGTTCAGTTCTACACTCACTGGTTCCCCTTCCCTGAAGGTGCTGACTCTGGCTGGGTTCAGTTCTACATTCACTGGTTCCCCTCCCCTGAAGGTACTGACTCTGGCTGTGTTCAGTTCTACACTCACTGGTTCCCCTCCCCTGAAGTTGCTGACTCTGGCTGGGTTCAGTTCTACATTCACTGGTTCCCCACCCCTGAAGGTACTGACTCTGGCTGGGTTCAGTTCTACACTCACTAGTTCCCTGACCCTGAAGGTACTGACTCTGGCTGGGTTCAGTTCTACACTCACTGGTTCCCTTCCCCTGAAGGTCATGACTCTGGCTGGGTTCAGCTCTACATTCACTGGTTCCCCTCCCCTGAAGGTAATGACTCTGGCTGGGTTCAGTTCTACACTCACTGGTTCCCCTCCCCTGAAGGTACTGACTCTGGCTGGGTTCAGTTCTACATTCACTGGTTCCCCTCCCCTGAAGGTACTGACTCAGGCTGGGTTCAGTTCTACACTCACTGGTTCCCCTCCCCTGAAGGTGCTGAATCTGGCAGGGTTCAGTTCTACACTCACTGGTTCCCCTCCCCTGAAGGGACTGACTCTGGCTGGGTTCAGTTCTACACTCACTGGTTCCCCTCCCCTGAAGGTCATGACTCTGGCTGGGTTCAGTTCTACACTCAATGGTTCCCCTCCCCTGAAGGTACTGATTCTGGCTGGATTCAGTTCAACACTCACTGGTTCCCCTCCCCTGAAGGTAATGACTCTGGCTGGGTTCAGTTCGACATTCACTGGTTCCCCTCCCCTGAAGGAACTGACTCTGGCTGGGTTCAGTTCTACACTCACTGGTTCCCCTCCCCTGAAGGTACTGACTCTGGCTGGGTTCAGTTCTACACTCACTGGTTCCCCTCCCCTGAAGGTGCTGAATCTGGCAGGGTTCAGTTCTACACTCACTGGTTCCCCTCCCCTGAAGGGACTGACTCTGGCTGGGTTCAGTTCTACACTCACTGGTTCCCCTCCCCTGAAGGTCATGACTCTGGCTGGGTTCAGTTCTACACTCAATGGTTCCCCTCCCCTGAAGGTACTGATTCTGGCTGGATTCAGTTCAACACTCACTGGTTCCCCTCCCCTGAAGGTAATGACTCTGGCTGGGTTCAGTTCGACATTCACTGATTCCCCTCGCCTGAAGGTACTGACTCTGTCTGGGTTCAGTTCTACACTCACTGGTTCCCCTCCCCTGAAGGTGCTGACTCTGGCTGGGTTTAGTTCTACACTCACTGGTTCCCCTCCCCTGAAGGTACTGACTGTGGCTGGGTTCAGTTCTACACTCACTGGTTCCCCTTCCCTGAAGGTGCTGACTCTGGCTGGGTTCAGTTCTACATTCACTGGTTCCCCTCCCCTGAAGGTACTGACTCTGTCTGGGTTCAGTTCTACACTCACTGGTTCTCCTCCCCTGAAGGTGCTGAAGCTGGCTGGGTTCAGTTCTACACTCACTGGTTCCCCTCCCCTGAAGGTGCTGACTCTGTCTGGGTCCAGTTCTACATTCACTGGTTCCCCTCCCCTGAAGGTGCTGACTCCGGCTGGGTTCAGTTCTACACTCACTGGTTCCCCTCCCCTGAAGTTACTGACTCTGTCTGGGTTCAGTTCTGCACTCACTGGTTCCCCTCTCCTGAAGGTGCTGACTCTGTCTGGGTTCAGTTCTACATTCACTGGTTCCCCTCCCCTGAAGGTACTGACTCAGGCTGGGTTCAGTTCTACACTCACTGGTTCTCCTCCCCTGAAGGTACTGACTCTGGCTGGGTTCAGTTCTACACTCACTGGTTCCCCTTCCCTGAAGGTGCTGACTCTGGCTGGGTTCAGTTCTACATTCACTGGTTCCCCTCCCCTGAAGGTACTGACTCTGGCTGGGCTCAGTTCTACACTCACTCGTTCCCCTCCCCTGAAGGTACTGACTTTGGCTGTGTTCAGTTCTACACTCACTGGTTCCCCTCCCCTGAAGTTGCTGACTCTATCTGTGTTCAGTTCTACACTCACTGGTTCCCCTCCCCTGAAGGTACTGACTCTGGCTGGGTTCAGTTCTACACTCACTAGTTCCCTGACCCTGAATGTACTGACTCTGGCTGGGTTCAGTTCTACACTCACTGGTTCCCCTCCCCTGAAGGTCATGACTCTGGCTGGGTTCAGTTCTACACTCAATGGTTCCCCTCCCCTGAAGGTACTGACTCTGGCTGGGTTCAGTTCTGCACTCACTGGTTCCCCTCCCCTGAATGAATTGACTCTGGCTGGGTTTAGTTCTACACTCACTGTTTCCCCTCCCCTGAAGTTACTGACTCTGGCTGGGTTCAGTTTTGCACTCACTGATTCCCCTCGCCTGAAGGTACTGACTCTGTCTGGGTTCAGTTCTACACTCACTGGTTCCCCTCCCCTGAAAGTGCTGACTCTGGCTGGGTTTAGTTCTACACTCACTGGTTCCCCTCCCCTGAAGGTACTGACTGTGGCTGGGTTTAGTTCTACACTCACTGGTTCCCCTCCCCTGAAGGTGCTGACTCCGGCTGGGTTCAGTTCTACACTCACTGGTTCCCCTCCCCTGAAGTTACTGACTCTGTCTGGGTTCAGTTCTGCACTCACTGGTTCCCCTCCCCTGAAGGTGCTGACTCTGTCTGGGTTCAGTTCTACATTCACTGGTTCCCCTCCCCTGAAGGTAATGACTCAGGCTGGGTTCAGTTCTACACTCACTGGTTTTCCCCCCTGAAGGTACAGACTCTGGCTGGGTTCAGTTCTACACTCACTGGTTCCCCTTCCCTGAAGGTGCTGACTCTGGCTGGGTTCAGTTCTACATTCACTGGTTCCCCTCCCCTGGAGGTACTGACTCTGTCTGGGTTCAGTTCTACACTCACTGGTTCTCCTCCCCTGAAGGTGCTGAAGCTGGCTGGGTTCAGTTCTACACTCACTGGTTCCCCTCCCCTGAAGGTGCTGACTCTGTCTGGGTCCAGTTCTACATTCACTGGTTCCCCTCCCCTGAAGCTGCTGACTCCGGCTGGGTTCAGTTCTACACTCACTGGTTCCCCTCCCCTGAAGGTGCTGACTCCGGCTGGGTTCAGTTCTACACTCACTGGTTCCCCTCCCCTGAAGTTACTGACTCTGTCTGGGTTCAGTTCTGCACTCACTGGTTCCCCTCCCCTGAAGGTGCTGACTCTTTCTGGGTTCAGTTCTACATTCACTGGTTCCCCTCCCCTGAAGGTACTGACTCAGGCTGGGTTCAGTTCTACACTCACTGGTTCTCCTCACCTGAAGGTGCTGACTCTGGCTGGGTTCAGTTCTACACTCACTGGTTCCCCTTCCCTGAAGGTGCTGACTCTGGCTGGGTTCAGTTCTACATTCACTGATTCCCCTCCCCTGAAGGTACTGACTCAGGCTGGGTTCAGTTCTACACTCACTGGTTCTCCTCCCCTGAAGGTACTGACTCTGGCTGTGTTCAGTTCTACACTCACTGGTTCCCCTCCCCTGAAGTTGCTGACTCTGGCTGGGTTCAGTTCTACATTCACTGGTTCCCCACACCTGAAGGTACTGACTCTGGCTGGGTTCAGTTCTACACTCACTAGTTCCCTGACCCTGAAGGTACTGACTCTGGCTGGGTTCAGTTCTACACTCACTGGTTCCCTTCCCCTGAAGGTCATGACTCTGGCTGGGTTCAGTTCTACACTCAATGGTTCCCCTCCCCTGAAGGTACTGACTCTGGCTGGGTTCAGTTCTACACTCACTGATTCCCCTCCCCTGAAGGTACTGACTCAGGCTGGGTTCAGTTCTACACTCACTGGTTCTCCTCCCCTGAAGGTACTGACTCTGGCTGTGTTCAGTTCTACACTCACTGGTTCCCCTCCCCTGAAGTTGCTGACTCTGGCTGGGTTCAGTTCTACATTCACTGGTTCCCCTCCCCTGAAGGTACTGACTCTGGCTGGGTTTAGTTCTACACTCACTGGTTCCCCTCCCCTGAAGATACTGACTGTGGCTGGGTTTAGTTCTACACTCACTGGTTCCTCTCCCCTGAAGGTGCTGACTCCGGCTGGGTTCAGTTCTACACTCACTGGTTCCCCTCCCCTGAAGTTACTGACTCTGTCTGGGTTCAGTTCTGCACTCACTGGTTCCCCTCCCCTGAAGGTGCTGACTCTGTCTGGGTTCAGTTCTACATTCACTGGTTCCCCTCCCCTGAAGGTACTGACTCAGGCTGGGTTCAGTTCTACACTCACTGGTTCTCCTCCCCTGAAGGTACTGACTCTGGCTGGGTTCAGTTCTACACTCACTGGTTCCCCTTCCCTGAAGGTGCTGACTCTGGCTGGGTTCAGTTCTACATTCACTGGTTCCCCTCCCCTGAAGGTACTGACTCTGTCTGGGTTCAGTTCTACACTCACTGGTTCCCCTCC
Organism: Pristiophorus japonicus; assembly: GCF_044704955.1. NCBI lineage: Eukaryota > Metazoa > Chordata > Chondrichthyes > Pristiophoridae > Pristiophorus > Pristiophorus japonicus. The sequence continues at coordinate 1,046,459 of NW_027254467.1, read as the reverse complement.
CCTGAAGTTACTGACTCTGTCTGGGTTCAGTTCTGCACTCACTGGTTCCCCTCCCCTGAAGGTGCTGACTCTGTCTGGGTTCAGTTCTACATTCACTGGTTCCCCTCCCCTGAAGGTACTGACTCAGGCTGGGTTCAGTTCTACACTCACTGGTTCTCCTCCCCTGAAGGTACTGACTCTGGCTGGGTTCAGGTCTACACTCACTGGTTCCCCTCCCCTGAAGGTACTGACTCCGGCTGGGTTCAGTTCTCACTCACTGATTCCCCTCCCCTGAAGGTGCTGACTCAGGCTGGGTTCAGTTCTACACTCACTGATTCCCCTCCCCTGAAGGTGCTGACTCAGGCTGGGTTCAGTTCTACACTCACTGGTTCTCCTCCCCTGAAGGTACTGACTCTGGCTGGGTTCAGTTCTACACTCACTGGTTCCCCTTCCCTGAAGGTGCTGACTCTGGCTGGGTTCAGTTCTACATTCACTGGTTCCCCACCCCTGAAGGTACTGACTCTGGCTGGGTTCAGTTCTACACTCACTAGTTCCCTGACCCTGAAGGTACTGACTCTGGCTGGGTTCAGTTCTACACTCACTGGTTCCCTTCCCCTGAAGGTCATGACTCTGGCTGGGTTCAGTTCTACACTCAATGGTTCCCCTCCCCTGAAGGTACTGACTCTGGCTGGATTCAGTTCAACACTCACTGGTTCCCCTCCCCTGAAGGTAATGACTCTGGCTGGGTTCAGTTCGACATTCACTGGTTCCCCTCCCCTGAAGGAACTGACTCTGGCTGGGTTCAGTTCTACACTCACTGGTTCCCCTTCCCTGAAGGTGCTGACTCTGCCTGGGTTCAGTTCTACATTCACTGGTTCCCCTCCCCTTAAGGTACTGACTCTTGCTGTGTTCAGTTCTACACTCACTGGTTCCCCTCCCCTGAAGTTGCTGACTCTGGCTGGGTTCAGTTCTACATTCACTGGTTCCCCACCCCTGAAGGTACTGACTCTGGCTGGGTTCAGTTCTACACTCACTAGTTCCCTGACCCTGAAGGTACTGACTCTGGCTGGGTTCAGTTCTACACTCACTGGTTCCCTTCCCCTGAAGGTCATGACTCTGGCTGGGTTCAGTTCTACACTCAATGGTTCCCCTCCCCTGAAGGTACTGACTCTGGCTGGATTCAGTTCAACACTCACTGGTTCCCCTCCCCTGAAGGTAATGACTCTGGCTGGGTTCAGTTCGACATTCACTGGTTCCCCTCCCCTGAAGGAACTGACTCTGGCTGGGTTCAGTTCTACACTCACTGGTTCCCCTCCCCTGAAGGTACTGACTCTGGCTGGGTTCAGTTCTACACTCACTGGTTCCCCTCCCCTGAAGGTGCTGAATCTGGAAGGGTTCAGTTCTACACTCACTGGTTCCCCTCGCCTGAAGGGACTGACTCTGGCTGGGTTCAGTTCTACACTCACTGGTTCCCCTCCCCTGAAAGTACTGACTCTGGCTGGGTTCAGTTCTGCACTCATTGGTTCCCCTCCCCTGAATGAATTGCCTCTGGCTGGGTTTAGTTCTACACTCACTGTTTCCCCTCCCCTGAAGTTACTGACTCTGGCTGGGTTCAGTTTTGCACTCACTGATTCCCCTCGCCTGAAGGTACTGAGTCTGTCTGGGTTCAGTTCTACACTCACTGGTTCCCCTCCCCTGAAGGTGCTGACTCTGGCTGGGTTTAGTTCTACACTCACTGGTTCCCCTCCCCTGAAGGTACTGACTGTGGCTGGGTTCAGTTCTACACTCACTGGTTCCCCTTCCCTGAAGGTGCTGACTCTGGCTGGGTTCAGTTCTACATTCACTGGTTCCCCTCCCCTGAAGGTACTGACTCTGTCTGGGTTCAGTTCTACACTCACTGGTTCTCCTCCCCTGAAGGTGCTGAAGCTGGCTGGGTTCAGTCCTACACTCACTGGTTCCCCTCCCCTGAAGGTGCTGACTCTGTCTGGGTCCAGTTCTACATTCACTGGTTCCCCTCCCCTGAAGGTGCTGACTCTGGCTGGGTTCAGTTCTACACTCACTGGTTCCCCTCCGCTGAAGTTACTGACTCTGTCTGGGTTCAGTTCTGCACTCACTGGTTCCCCTCCCCTGAAGGTGCTGACTCTGTCTGGGTTCAGTTCTACATTCACTGGTTCCCCTCCCCTGAAGGTACTGACTCAGGCTGGGTTCAGTTCTACACTCACTGGTTCTCCTCCCCTGAAGGTACTGACTCTGGCTGGGTTCAGTTCTACACTCACTGGTTCCCCTTCCCTGAAGGTGCTGACTCTGGCTGGGTTCAGTTCTACATTCACTGGTTCCCCTCCCCTGAAGGTACTGACTCTGGCTGGGCTCAGTTCTACACTCACTCGTTCCCCTCCCCTGAAGGTACTGACTCTGGCTGTGTTCAGTTCTACACTCACTGGTTCCCCTCCCCTGAAGTTGCTGACTCTGGCTGGGTTCAGTTCTACATTCACTGGTTCCCCTCCCCTGAAGGTACTGACTCAGCCTGGGTTCAGTTCTACACTCACTGGTTCCCCTCCCCTGAAGGTGCTGACTCTGGCTGGGCTCAGTTCTACACTCACTGGTTCCCCTCCCCTGACGGTACTGACTCTGTCTGTGTTCAGTTCTACACTCACTGGTTCCCCTCTCCTGAAGGTACTGACTCTGGCTGGGTTCAGTTCTACACTCACTAGTTCCCTGACCCTGAATGTACTGACTCTGGCTGGGTTCAGTTCTACACTCACTGGTTCCCCTCCCCTGAAGGTCATGACTCTGGCTGGGTTCAGTTCTACACTCACTGGTTCTCCTCCCCTGAAGGTACTGACTCTGGCTGGGTTCAGTTCTACACTCACTGGTTCCCCTTCCCTGAAGGTGCTGACTCTGGCTGGGTTTAGTTCTACACTCACTGTTTCCCCTCCCCTGAAGTTACTGACTCTGGCTGGGTTCAGTTTTGCACTCACTGATTCCCCTCGCCTGAAGGTACTGACTCTGTCTGGGTTCAGTTCTACACTCACTGGTTCCCCTCCCCTGAAGGTGCTGACTCTGGCTAGGTTTAGTTCTACACTCACTGGTTCCCCTCCCCTGAAGGTACTGACTGTGGCTGGGTTTAGTTCTACACTCACTGGTTCCCCTCCCCTGAAGGTGCTGACTCCGGCTGGGTTCAGTTCTACACTCACTGGTTCCCCTCCCCTGAAGTTACTGACTCTGTCTGGGTTCAGTTCTGCACTCACTGGTTCCCCTCCCCTGAAGGTGCTGACTCTGTCTGGGTTCAGTTCTACATTCACTGGTTCCCCTCCCCTGAAGGTAATGACTCAGGCTGGGTTCAGTTCTACACTCACTGGTTCTCCTCCCCTGAAGGTACTGACTCTGGCTGGGTTCAGTTCTACACTCACTGGTTCCCCTTCCCTGAAGGTGCTGACTCTGGCTGGGTTCAGTTCTACATTCACTGGTTCCCCTCCCCTGAAGGTACTGACTCTGTCTGGGTTCAGTTCTACACTCACTGGTTCTCCTCCACTGAAGGTGCTGAAGCTGGCTGGGTTCAGTTCTACACTCACTGGTTCCCCTCCCCTGAAGGTGCTGACTCTGTCTGGGTCCAGTTCTACATTCACTGGTTCCCCTCCCCTGAAGCTGCTGACTCCGGCTGGGTTCAGTTCTACACTCACTGGTTCCCCTCCCCTGAAGGTGCTGACTCCGGCTGGGTTCAGTTCCACACTCACTGGTACCCCTCCCCTGAAGTTACTGACTCTGTCTGGGTTCAGTTCTGCACTCACTGGTTCCCCTCCCCTGAAGGTGCTGACTCTTTCTGGGTTCAGTTCTACATTCACTGGTTCCCCTCCCCTGAAGGTACTGACTCAGGCTGGGTTCAGTTCTACACTCACTGGTTCTCCTCACCTGAAGGTACTGACTCTGGCTGGGTTCAGTTCTACACTCACTGGTTCCCCTACCCTGAAGGTGCTGTCTCTGGCTGGGTTCAGTTCTACATTCACTGATTCCCCTCCCCTGAAGGTACTGACTCAGGCTGGGTTCAGTTCTACACTCACTGGTTCTCCTCCCCTGAAGGTACTGACTCTGGCTGTGTTCAGTTCTACACTCACTGGTTCCCCTCCCCTGAAGTTGCTGACTCTGTCTGTGTTCAGTTCTACACTCACTGGTTCCCCTCCCCTGAAGGTACTGACTCTGGCTGGGTTCAGTTCTACACTCACTAGTTCCCTGACCCTGAATGTACTGACTCTGGCTGGTTTCAGTTCTACACTCACTGGTTCCCCTCCCCTGAAGGTCATGACTCTGGCTGGGTTCAGTTCTACACTCAATGGTTCCCCTACCCTGAAGGTACTGACTCTGGCTGGGTTCAGTTCTGCACTCACTGGTTCCCCTCCCCTGAATGAATTGACTCTGGCTGGGTTTAGTTCTACACTCACTGTTTCCCCTCCCCTGAAGTTACTGACTCTGGCTGGGTTCAGTTTTGCACTCACTGATTCCCCTCGCCTGAAGGTACTGACTCTGTCTGGGTTCAGTTCTACACTCACTGGTTCCCCTCCCCTGAAGGTGCTGACTCTGGCTGGGTTTAGTTCTACACTCATTGGTTCCCCTCCCCTGAAGGTACTGACTCTGGCTGGGTTCAGTTCTACACTCACTGGTTCCCTTCCCCTGAAGGTCATGACTCTGGCTGGGTTCAGTTCTACACTCAATGGTTCCCCTCCCCTGAAGGTACTGACTCTGGCTGGGTTCAGTTCTACACTCACTGATTCCCCTCCCCTGAAGGTACTGACTCAGGCTGGGTTCAGTTCTACACTCACTGGTTCTCCTCCCCTGAAGGTACTGACTCTGGCTGTGTTCAGTTCTACACTCACTGGTTCCCCTCCCCTGAAGTTGCTGACTCTGGCTGGGTTCAGTTCTACATTCACTGGTTCCCCTCCCCTGAAGGTACTGACTCTGGCTGGGTTTAGTTCTACACTCACTGGTTCCCCTCCCCTGAAGATACTGACTGTGGCTGGGTTTAGTTCTACACTCACTGGTTCCTCTCCCCTGAAGGTGCTGACTCCGGCTGGGTTCAGTTCTACACTCACTGGTTCCCCTCCCCTGAAGTTACTGACTCTGTCTGGGTTCAGTTCTGCACTCACTGGTTCCCCTCCCCTGAAGGTGCTGACTCTGTCTGGGTTCAGTTCTACATTCACTGGTTCCCCTCCCCTGAAGGTACTGACTCAGGCTGGGTTCAGTTCTACACTCACTGGTTCTCCTCCCCTGAAGGTACTGACTCTGGCTGGGTTCAGTTCTACACTCACTGGTTCCCCTTCCCTGAAGGTGCTGACTCTGGCTGGGTTCAGTTCTACATTCACTGGTTCCCCTCCCCTGAAGGTACTGACTCTGTCTGGGTTCAGTTCTACACTCACTGGTTCCCCTCCCCTGAAGTTACTGACTCTGTCTGGGTTCAGTTCTGCACTCACTGGTTCCCCTCCCCTGAAGGTGCTGACTCTGTCTGGGTTCAGTTCTACATTCACTGGTTCCCCTCCCCTGAAGGTACTGACTCAGGCTGGGTTCAGTTCTACACTCACTGGTTCTCCTCCCCTGAAGGTACTGACTCTGGCTGGGTTCAGGTCTACACTCACTGGTTCCCCTCCCCTGAAGGTACTGACTCCGGCTGGGTTCAGTTCTCACTCACTGATTCCCCTCCCCTGAAGGTGCTGACTCAGGCTGGGTTCAGTTCTACACTCACTGATTCCCCTCCCCTGAAGGTGCTGACTCAGGCTGGGTTCAGTTCTACACTCACTGGTTCTCCTCCCCTGAAGGTACTGACTCTGGCTGGGTTCAGTTCTACACTCACTGGTTCCCCTTCCCTGAAGGTGCTGACTCTGGCTGGGTTCAGTTCTACATTCACTGGTTCCCCACCCCTGAAGGTACTGACTCTGGCTGGGTTCAGTTCTACACTCACTAGTTCCCTGACCCTGAAGGTACTGACTCTGGCTGGGTTCAGTTCTACACTCACTGGTTCCCTTCCCCTGAAGGTCATGACTCTGGCTGGGTTCAGTTCTACACTCAATGGTTCCCCTCCCCTGAAGGTACTGACTCTGGCTGGATTCAGTTCAACACTCACTGGTTCCCCTCCCCTGAAGGTAATGACTCTGGCTGGGTTCAGTTCGACATTCACTGGTTCCCCTCCCCTGAAGGAACTGACTCTGGCTGGGTTCAGTTCTACACTCACTGGTTCCCCTTCCCTGAAGGTGCTGACTCTGGCTGGGTTCAGTTCTACATTCACTGGTTCCCCTCCCCTTAAGGTACTGACTCTTGCTGTGTTCAGTTCTACACTCACTGGTTCCCCTCCCCTGAAGTTGCTGACTCTGGCTGGGTTCAGTTCTACATTCACTGGTTCCCCACCCCTGAAGGTACTGACTCTGGCTGGGTTCAGTTCTACACTCACTAGTTCCCTGACCCTGAAGGTACTGACTCTGGCTGGGTTCAGTTCTACACTCACTGGTTCCCTTCCCCTGAAGGTCATGACTCTGGCTGGGTTCAGTTCTACACTCAATGGTTCCCCTCCCCTGAAGGTACTGACTCTGGCTGGATTCAGTTCAACACTCACTGGTTCCCCTCCCCTGAAGGTAATGACTCTGGCTGGGTTCAGTTCGACATTCACTGGTTCCCCTCCCCTGAAGGAACTGACTCTGGCTGGGTTCAGTTCTACACTCACTGGTTCCCCTCCCCTGAAGGTACTGACTCTGGCTGGGTTCAGTTCTACACTCACTGGTTCCCCTCCCCTGAAGGTGCTGAATCTGGAAGGGTTCAGTTCTACACTCACTGGTTCCCCTCGCCTGAAGGGACTGACTCTGGCTGGGTTCAGTTCTACACTCACTGGTTCCCCTCCCCTGAAAGTACTGACTCTGGCTGGGTTCAGTTCTGCACTCACTGGTTCCCCTCCCCTGAATGAATTGCCTCTGGCTGGGTTTAGTTCTACACTCACTGTTTCCCCTCCCCTGAAGTTACTGACTCTGGCTGGGTTCAGTTTTGCACTCACTGATTCCCCTCGCCTGAAGGTACTGAGTCTGTCTGGGTTCAGTTCTACACTCACTGGTTCCCCTCCCCTGAAGGTGCTGACTCTGGCTGGGTTTAGTTCTACACTCACTGGTTCCCCTCCCCTGAAGGTACTGACTGTGGCTGGGTTCAGTTCTACACTCACTGGTTCCCCTTCCCTGAAGGTGCTGACTCTGGCTGGGTTCAGTTCTACATTCACTGGTTCCCCTCCCCTGAAGGTACTGACTCTGTCTGGGTTCAGTTCTACACTCACTGGTTCTCCTCCCCTGAAGGTGCTGAAGCTGGCTGGGTTCAGTCCTACACTCACTGGTTCCCCTCCCCTGAAGGTGCTGACTCTGTCTGGGTCCAGTTCTACATTCACTGGTTCCCCTCCCCTGAAGGTGCTGACTCTGGCTGGGTTCAGTTCTACACTCACTGGTTCCCCTCCCCTGAAGGTGCTGACTCTGGCTGGGCTCAGTTCTACACTCACTGGTTCCCCTCCCCTGACGGTACTGACTCTGTCTGTGTTCAGTTCTACACTCACTGGTTCCCCTCTCCTGAAGGTACTGACTCTGGCTGGGTTCAGTTCTACACTCACTAGTTCCCTGACCCTGAATGTACTGACTCTGGCTGGGTTCAGTTCTACACTCACTGGTTCCCCTCCCCTGAAGGTCATGACTCTGGCTGGGTTCAGTTCTACACTCACTGGTTCTCCTCCCCTGAAGGTACTGACTCTGGCTGGGTTCAGTTCTACACTCACTGGTTCCCCTTCCCTGAAGGTGCTGACTCTGGCTGGGTTTAGTTCTACACTCACTGTTTCCCCTCCCCTGAAGTTACTGACTCTGGCTGGGTTCAGTTTTGCACTCACTGATTCCCCTCGCCTGAAGGTACTGACTCTGTCTGGGTTCAGTTCTACACTCACTGGTTCCCCTCCCCTGAAGGTGCTGACTCTGGCTAGGTTTAGTTCTACACTCACTGGTTCCCCTCCCCTGAAGGTACTGACTGTGGCTGGGTTTAGTTCTACACTCACTGGTTCCCCTCCCCTGAAGGTGCTGACTCCGGCTGGGTTCAGTTCTACACTCACTGGTTCCCCTCCCCTGAAGTTACTGACTCTGTCTGGGTTCAGTTCTGCACTCACTGGTTCCCCTCCCCTGAAGGTGCTGACTCTGTCTGGGTTCAGTTCTACATTCACTGGTTCCCCTCCCCTGAAGGTAATGACTCAGGCTGGGTTCAGTTCTACACTCACTGGTTCTCCTCCCCTGAAGGTACTGACTCTGGCTGGGTTCAGTTCTACACTCACTGGTTCCCCTTCCCTGAAGGTGCTGACTCTGGCTGGGTTCAGTTCTACATTCACTGGTTCCCCTCCCCTGAAGGTACTGACTCTGTCTGGGTTCAGTTCTACACTCACTGGTTCTCCTCCACTGAAGGTGCTGAAGCTGGCTGGGTTCAGTTCTACACTCACTGGTTCCCCTCCCCTGAAGGTGCTGACTCTGTCTGGGTCCAGTTCTACATTCACTGGTTCCCCTCCCCTGAAGCTGCTGACTCCGGCTGGGTTCAGTTCTACACTCACTGGTTCCCCTCCCCTGAAGGTGCTGACTCCGGCTGGGTTCAGTTCCACACTCACTGGTACCCCTCCCCTGAAGTTACTGACTCTGTCTGGGTTCAGTTCTGCACTCACTGGTTCCCCTCCCCTGAAGGTGCTGACTCTTTCTGGGTTCAGTTCTACATTCACTGGTTCCCCTCCCCTGAAGGTACTGACTCAGGCTGGGTTCAGTTCTACACTCACTGGTTCTCCTCACCTGAAGGTACTGACTCTGGCTGGGTTCAGTTCTACACTCACTGGTTCCCCTACCCTGAAGGTGCTGTCTCTGGCTGGGTTCAGTTCTACATTCACTGATTCCCCTCCCCTGAAGGTACTGACTCAGGCTGGGTTCAGTTCTACACTCACTGGTTCTCCTCCCCTGAAGGTACTGACTCTGGCTGTGTTCAGTTCTACACTCACTGGTTCCCCTCCCCTGAAGTTGCTGACTCTGTCTGTGTTCAGTTCTACACTCACTGGTTCCCCTCCCCTGAAGGTACTGACTCTGGCTGGGTTCAGTTCTACACTCACTAGTTCCCTGACCCTGAATGTACTGACTCTGGCTGGTTTCAGTTCTACACTCACTGGTTCCCCTCCCCTGAAGGTCATGACTCTGGCTGGGTTCAGTTCTACACTCAATGGTTCCCCTACCCTGAAGGTACTGACTCTGGCTGGGTTCAGTTCTGCACTCACTGGTTCCCCTCCCCTGAATGAATTGACTCTGGCTGGGTTTAGTTCTACACTCACTGTTTCCCCTCCCCTGAAGTTACTGACTCTGGCTGGGTTCAGTTTTGCACTCACTGATTCCCCTCGCCTGAAGGTACTGACTCTGTCTGGGTTCAGTTCTACACTCACTGGTTCCCCTCCCCTGAAGGTGCTGACTCTGGCTGGGTTTAGTTCTACACTCATTGGTTCCCCTCCCCTGAAGGTACTGACTGTGGCTGGGTTTAGTTCTACACTCACTGGTTCCCCTCTACTGAAGGTGCTGACTCCGGCTGGGTTCAGTTCTACACTCACTGGTTCCCCTCCCCTGAAGTTACTGACTCTGTCTGGGTTCAGTTCTGCACTCACTGGTTCCCCTCCCCTGAAGGTGCTGACTCTGTCTGGGTTCAGTTCTACATTCACTGGTTCCCCTCCCCTGAAGGTAATGACTCAGGCTGGGTTCAGTTCTACACTCACTGGTTCTCCTCCCCTGAATGTACTGACTCTGGCTGGGTTCAGTTCTACACTCACTGGTTCCCCTTCCCTGAAGGTGCTGACTCTGGCTGGGTTCAGTTCTACATTCACTGGTTCCCCTCCCCTGAAGGTACTGACTCTGTCTGGGTTCAGTTCTATACTCACTGGTTCTCCTCCCCTGAAGGTGCTGAAGCTGGCTGGGTTCAGTTCTACACTCACTGGTTCCCCTCCCCTGAAGGTGCTGACTCTGTCTGGGTCCAGTTCTACATTCACTGGTTCCCCTCCCCTGAAGCTGCTGACTCCGGCTGGGTTCAGTTCTACACTCACTGGTTCCCCTCCCCTGAAGGTGCTGACTCCGGCTGGGTTCAGTTCTACACTCACTGGTTCCCCTCCCCTGAAGTTACTGACTCTGTCTGGGTTCAGTTCTGCACTCACTGGTTCCCCTCCCCTGAAGGTGCTGACTCTTTCTGGGTTCAGTTCTACATTCACTGGTTCCCCTCCCCTGAAGGTACTGACTCAGGCTGGGTTCAGTTCTACACTCACTGGTTCTCCTCACCTGAAGGTACTGACTCTGGCTGGGTTCAGTTCTACACTCACTGGTTCCCTTTCCCTGAAGGTGCTGACTCTGGCTGGGTTCAGTTCTACATTCACTGATTCCCCTCCCCTGAAGGTACTGACTCAGGCTGGGTTCAGTTCTACACTCACTGGTTCTCCTCCCCTGAAGGTACTGACTCTGGCTGTGTTCAGTTCTACACTCACTGGTTCCCCTCCCCTGAAGTTGCTGACTCTGGCTGGGTTCAGTTCTACATTCACTGGTTCCCCACCCCTGAAGGTACTGACTCTGGCTGGGTTCAGTTCTACACTCACTAGTTCCCTGACCCTGAAGGTACTGACTCTGGCTGGGTTCAGTTCTACACTCACTGGTTCCCTTCCCCTGAAGGTCATGACTCTGGCTGGGTTCAGTTCTACACTCAATGGTTCCCCTCCCCTGAAGGTACTGACTCTGGCTGGATTCAGTTCAACACTCACTGGTTCCCCTCCCCTGAAGGTAATGACTCTGGCTGGGTTCAGTTCGACATTCACTGGTTCCCCTCCCCTGAAGTTACTGACTCTGTCTGGGTTCAGTTCTGCACTCATTGGTTCCCCTCCCCTGAAGGTGCTGACTCTGTCTGGGTTCAGTTCTACATTCACTGGTTCCCCTCCCCTGAAGGTACTGACTCTGGCTGGGTTTAGTTCTACACTCACTGGTTCCCCTCCCCTGAAGTTACTGACTCTGGCTGGGTTCAGTTTTGCACTCACTGATTCCCCTCGCCTGAAGGTACTGACTCTGTCTGGGTTCAGTTCTACACTCACTGGTTCCCCTCCCCTGAAGGTAATGACTCTGGCTGGGTTCAGTTCTACACTCACTGGTTCCCCTCCCCTGAAGGTACTGACTCTGGCTGGGTTCAGTTCTACATTCACTGGTTCCCCTCCCCTGAAGGTACTGACTCAGGCTGGGTTCAGTTCTACACTCACTGGTTCCCCTCCCCTGAAGGTGCTGAATCTGGCAGGGTTCAGTTCTACACTCACTGGTTCCCCTCCCCTGAAGGGACTGACTCTGGCTGGGTTCAGTTCTACACTCACTGGTTCCCCTCCCCTGAAGGTCATGACTCTGGCTGGGTTCAGTTCTACACTCAATGGTTCCCCTCCCCTGAAGGTACTGATTCTGGCTGGATTCAGTTCAACACTCACTGGTTCCCCTCCCCTGAAGGTAATGACTCTGGCTGGGTTCAGTTCGACATTCACTGGTTCCCCTCCCCTGAAGGAACTGACTCTGGCTGGGTTCAGTTCTACACTCACTGGTTCCCCTCCCCTGAAGGTACTGACTCTGGCTGGGTTCAGTTCTACACTCACTGGTTCCCCTCCCCTGAAGGTGCTGAATCTGGCAGGGTTCAGTTCTACACTCACTGGTTCCCCTCCCCTGAAGGGACTGACTCTGGCTGGGTTCAGTTCTACACTCACTGGTTCCCCTCCCCTGAAGGTCATGACTCTGGCTGGGTTCAGTTCTACACTCAATGGTTCCCCTCCCCTGAAGGTACTGATTCTGGCTGGATTCAGTTCAACACTCACTGGTTCCCCTCCCCTGAAGGTAATGACTCTGGCTGGGTTCAGTTCGACATTCACTGATTCCCCTCGCCTGAAGGTACTGACTCTGTCTGGGTTCAGTTCTACACTCACTGGTTCCCCTCCCCTGAAGGTGCTGACTCTGGCTGGGTTTAGTTCTACACTCACTGGTTCCCCTCCCCTGAAGGTACTGACTGTGGCTGGGTTCAGTTCTACACTCACTGGTTCCCCTTCCCTGAAGGTGCTGACTCTGGCTGGGTTCAGTTCTACATTCACTGGTTCCCCTCCCCTGAAGGTACTGACTCTGTCTGGGTTCAGTTCTACACTCACTGGTTCTCCTCCCCTGAAGGTGCTGAAGCTGGCTGGGTTCAGTTCTACACTCACTGGTTCCCCTCCCCTGAAGGTGCTGACTCTGTCTGGGTCCAGTTCTACATTCACTGGTTCCCCTCCCCTGAAGGTGCTGACTCCGGCTGGGTTCAGTTCTACACTCACTGGTTCCCCTCCCCTGAAGTTACTGACTCTGTCTGGGTTCAGTTCTGCACTCACTGGTTCCCCTCTCCTGAAGGTGCTGACTCTGTCTGGGTTCAGTTCTACATTCACTGGTTCCCCTCCCCTGAAGGTACTGACTCAGGCTGGGTTCAGTTCTACACTCACTGGTTCTCCTCCCCTGAAGGTACTGACTCTGGCTGGGTTCAGTTCTACACTCACTGGTTCCCCTTCCCTGAAGGTGCTGACTCTGGCTGGGTTCAGTTCTACATTCACTGGTTCCCCTCCCCTGAAGGTACTGACTCTGGCTGGGCTCAGTTCTACACTCACTCGTTCCCCTCCCCTGAAGGTACTGACTTTGGCTGTGTTCAGTTCTACACTCACTGGTTCCCCTCCCCTGAAGTTGCTGACTCTATCTGTGTTCAGTTCTACACTCACTGGTTCCCCTCCCCTGAAGGTACTGACTCTGGCTGGGTTCAGTTCTACACTCACTAGTTCCCTGACCCTGAATGTACTGACTCTGGCTGGGTTCAGTTCTACACTCACTGGTTCCCCTCCCCTGAAGGTCATGACTCTGGCTGGGTTCAGTTCTACACTCAATGGTTCCCCTCCCCTGAAGGTACTGACTCTGGCTGGGTTCAGTTCTGCACTCACTGGTTCCCCTCCCCTGAATGAATTGACTCTGGCTGGGTTTAGTTCTACACTCACTGTTTCCCCTCCCCTGAAGTTACTGACTCTGGCTGGGTTCAGTTTTGCACTCACTGATTCCCCTCGCCTGAAGGTACTGACTCTGTCTGGGTTCAGTTCTACACTCACTGGTTCCCCTCCCCTGAAGTTACTGACTCTGTCTGGGTTCAGTTCTGCACTCACTGGTTCCCCTCCCCTGAAGGTGCTGACTCTGTCTGGGTTCAGTTCTACATTCACTGGTTCCCCTCCCCTGAAGGTAATGACTCAGGCTGGGTTCAGTTCTACACTCACTGGTTTTCCCCCCTGAAGGTACTGACTCTGGCTGGGTTCAGTTCTACACTCACTGGTTCCCCTTCCCTGAAGGTGCTGACTCTGGCTGGGTTCAGTTCTACATTCACTGGTTCCCCTCCCCTGAAGGTACTGACTCTGTCTGGGTTCAGTTCTACACTCACTGGTTCTCCTCCCCTGAAGGTGCTGAAGCTGGCTGGGTTCAGTTCTACACTCACTGGTTCCCCTCCCCTGAAGGTGCTGACTCTGTCTGGGTCCAGTTCTACATTCACTGGTTCCCCTCCCCTGAAGCTGCTGACTCCGGCTGGGTTCAGTTCTACACTCACTGGTTCCCCTCCCCTGAAGGTGCTGACTCCGGCTGGGTTCAGTTCTACACTCACTGGTTCCCCTCCCCTGAAGTTACTGACTCTGTCTGGGTTCAGTTCTGCACTCACTGGTTCCCCTCCCCTGAAGGTGCTGACTCTTTCTGGGTTCAGTTCTACATTCACTGGTTCCCCTCCCCTGAAGGTACTGACTCAGGCTGGGTTCAGTTCTACACTCACTGGTTCTCCTCACCTGAAGGTGCTGACTCTGGCTGGGTTCAGTTCTACACTCACTGGTTCCCCTTCCCTGAAGGTGCTGACTCTGGCTGGGTTCAGTTCTACATTCACTGATTCCCCTCCCCTGAAGGTACTGACTCAGGCTGGGTTCAGTTCTACACTCACTGGTTCTCCTCCCCTGAAGGTACTGACTCTGGCTGTGTTCAGTTCTACACTCACTGGTTCCCCTCCCCTGAAGTTGCTGACTCTGGCTGGGTTCAGTTCTACATTCACTGGTTCCCCACACCTGAAGGTACTGACTCTGGCTGGGTTCAGTTCTACACTCACTAGTTCCCTGACCCTGAAGGTACTGACTCTGGCTGGGTTCAGTTCTACACTCACTGGTTCCCTTCCCCTGAAGGTCATGACTCTGGCTGGGTTCAGTTCTACACTCAATGGTTCCCCTCCCCTGAAGGTACTGACTCTGGCTGGGTTCAGTTCTACACTCACTGATTCCCCTCCCCTGAAGGTACTGACTCAGGCTGGGTTCAGTTCTACACTCACTGGTTCTCCTCCCCTGAAGGTACTGACTCTGGCTGTGTTCAGTTCTACACTCACTGGTTCCCCTCCCCTGAAGTTGCTGACTCTGGCTGGGTTCAGTTCTACATTCACTGGTTCCCCTCCCCTGAAGGTACTGACTCTGGCTGGGTTTAGTTCTACACTCACTGGTTCCCCTCCCCTGAAGATACTGACTGTGGCTGGGTTTAGTTCTACACTCACTGGTTCCTCTCCCCTGAAGGTGCTGACTCCGGCTGGGTTCAGTTCTACACTCACTGGTTCCCCTCCCCTGAAGTTACTGACTCTGTCTGGGTTCAGTTCTGCACTCACTGGTTCCCCTCCCCTGAAGGTGCTGACTCTGTCTGGGTTCAGTTCTACATTCACTGGTTCCCCTCCCCTGAAGGTACTGACTCAGGCTGGGTTCAGTTCTACACTCACTGGTTCTCCTCCCCTGAAGGTACTGACTCTGGCTGGGTTCAGTTCTACACTCACTGGTTCCCCTTCCCTGAAGGTGCTGACTCTGGCTGGGTTCAGTTCTACATTCACTGGTTCCCCTCCCCTGAAGGTACTGACTCTGTCTGGGTTCAGTTCTACACTCACTGGTTCCCCTCCCCTGAAGTTACTGACTCTGTCTGGGTTCAGTTCTGCACTCACTGGTTCCCCTCCCCTGAAGGTGCTGACTCTGTCTGGGTTCAGTTCTACATTCACTGGTTCCCCTCCCCTGAAGGTACTGACTCAGGCTGGGTTCAGTTCTACACTCACTGGTTCTCCTCCCCTGAAGGTACTGACTCTGGCTGGGTTCAGGTCTACACTCACTGGTTCCCCTCCCCTGAAGGTACTGACTCCGGCTGGGTTCAGTTCTCACTCACTGATTCCCCTCCCCTGAAGGTGCTGACTCAGGCTGGGTTCAGTTCTACACTCACTGATTCCCCTCCCCTGAAGGTGCTGACTCAGGCTGGGTTCAGTTCTACACTCACTGGTTCTCCTCCCCTGAAGGTACTGACTCTGGCTGGGTTCAGTTCTACACTCACTGGTTCCCCTTCCCTGAAGGTGCTGACTCTGGCTGGGTTCAGTTCTACATTCACTGGTTCCCCACCCCTGAAGGTACTGACTCTGGCTGGGTTCAGTTCTACACTCACTAGTTCCCTGACCCTGAAGGTACTGACTCTGGCTGGGTTCAGTTCTACACTCACTGGTTCCCTTCCCCTGAAGGTCATGACTCTGGCTGGGTTCAGTTCTACACTCAATGGTTCCCCTCCCCTGAAGGTACTGACTCTGGCTGGATTCAGTTCAACACTCACTGGTTCCCCTCCCCTGAAGGTAATGACTCTGGCTGGGTTCAGTTCGACATTCACTGGTTCCCCTCCCCTGAAGGAACTGACTCTGGCTGGGTTCAGTTCTACACTCACTGGTTCCCCTTCCCTGAAGGTGCTGACTCTGGCTGGGTTCAGTTCTACATTCACTGGTTCCCCTCCCCTTAAGGTACTGACTCTTGCTGTGTTCAGTTCTACACTCACTGGTTCCCCTCCCCTGAAGTTGCTGACTCTGGCTGGGTTCAGTTCTACATTCACTGGTTCCCCACCCCTGAAGGTACTGACTCTGGCTGGGTTCAGTTCTACACTCACTAGTTCCCTGACCCTGAAGGTACTGACTCTGGCTGGGTTCAGTTCTACACTCACTGGTTCCCTTCCCCTGAAGGTCATGACTCTGGCTGGGTTCAGTTCTACACTCAATGGTTCCCCTCCCCTGAAGGTACTGACTCTGGCTGGATTCAGTTCAACACTCACTGGTTCCCCTCCCCTGAAGGTAATGACTCTGGCTGGGTTCAGTTCGACATTCACTGGTTCCCCTCCCCTGAAGGAACTGACTCTGGCTGGGTTCAGTTCTACACTCACTGGTTCCCCTCCCCTGAAGGTACTGACTCTGGCTGGGTTCAGTTCTACACTCACTGGTTCCCCTCCCCTGAAGGTGCTGAATCTGGAAGGGTTCAGTTCTACACTCACTGGTTCCCCTCGCCTGAAGGGACTGACTCTGGCTGGGTTCAGTTCTACACTCACTGGTTCCCCTCCCCTGAAAGTACTGACTCTGGCTGGGTTCAGTTCTGCACTCACTGGTTCCCCTCCCCTGAATGAATTGCCTCTGGCTGGGTTTAGTTCTACACTCACTGTTTCCCCTCCCCTGAAGTTACTGACTCTGGCTGGGTTCAGTTTTGCACTCACTGATTCCCCTCGCCTGAAGGTACTGAGTCTGTCTGGGTTCAGTTCTACACTCACTGGTTCCCCTCCCCTGAAGGTGCTGACTCTGGCTGGGTTTAGTTCTACACTCACTGGTTCCCCTCCCCTGAAGGTACTGACTGTGGCTGGGTTCAGTTCTACACTCACTGGTTCCCCTTCCCTGAAGGTGCTGACTCTGGCTGGGTTCAGTTCTACATTCACTGGTTCCCCTCCCCTGAAGGTACTGACTCTGTCTGGGTTCAGTTCTACACTCACTGGTTCTCCTCCCCTGAAGGTGCTGAAGCTGGCTGGGTTCAGTCCTACACTCACTGGTTCCCCTCCCCTGAAGGTGCTGACTCTGTCTGGGTCCAGTTCTACATTCACTGGTTCCCCTCCCCTGAAGGTGCTGACTCTGGCTGGGTTCAGTTCTACACTCACTGGTTCCCCTCCGCTGAAGTTACTGACTCTGTCTGGGTTCAGTTCTGCACTCACTGGTTCCCCTCCCCTGAAGGTGCTGACTCTGTCTGGGTTCAGTTCTACATTCACTGGTTCCCCTCCCCTGAAGGTACTGACTCAGGCTGGGTTCAGTTCTACACTCACTGGTTCTCCTCCCCTGAAGGTACTGACTCTGGCTGGGTTCAGTTCTACACTCACTGGTTCCCCTTCCCTGAAGGTGCTGACTCTGGCTGGGTTCAGTTCTACATTCACTGGTTCCCCTCCCCTGAAGGTACTGACTCTGGCTGGGCTCAGTTCTACACTCACTCGTTCCCCTCCCCTGAAGGTACTGACTCTGGCTGTGTTCAGTTCTACACTCACTGGTTCCCCTCCCCTGAAGTTGCTGACTCTGGCTGGGTTCAGTTCTACATTCACTGGTTCCCCTCCCCTGAAGGTACTGACTCAGCCTGGGTTCAGTTCTACACTCACTGGTTCCCCTCCCCTGAAGGTGCTGACTCTGGCTGGGCTCAGTTCTACACTCACTGGTTCCCCTCCCCTGACGGTACTGACTCTGTCTGTGTTCAGTTCTACACTCACTGGTTCCCCTCTCCTGAAGGTACTGACTCTGGCTGGGTTCAGTTCTACACTCACTAGTTCCCTGACCCTGAATGTACTGACTCTGGCTGGGTTCAGTTCTACACTCACTGGTTCCCCTCCCCTGAAGGTCATGACTCTGGCTGGGTTCAGTTCTACACTCACTGGTTCTCCTCCCCTGAAGGTACTGACTCTGGCTGGGTTCAGTTCTACACTCACTGGTTCCCCTTCCCTGAAGGTGCTGACTCTGGCTGGGTTTAGTTCTACACTCACTGTTTCCCCTCCCCTGAAGTTACTGACTCTGGCTGGGTTCAGTTTTGCACTCACTGATTCCCCTCGCCTGAAGGTACTGACTCTGTCTGGGTTCAGTTCTACACTCACTGGTTCCCCTCCCCTGAAGGTGCGGACTCTGGCTAGGTTTAGTTCTACACTCACTGGTTCCCCTCCCCTGAAGGTACTGACTGTGGCTGGGTTTAGTTCTACACTCACTGGTTCCCCTCCCCTGAAGGTGCTGACTCCGGCTGGGTTCAGTTCTACACTCACTGGTTCCCCTCCCCTGAAGTTACTGACTCTGTCTGGGTTCAGTTCTGCACTCACTGGTTCCCCTCCCCTGAAGGTGCTGACTCTGTCTGGGTTCAGTTCTACATTCACTGGTTCCCCTCCCCTGAAGGTAATGACTCAGGCTGGGTTCAGTTCTACACTCACTGGTTCTCCTCCCCTGAAGGTACTGACTCTGGCTGGGTTCAGTTCTACACTCACTGGTTCCCCTTCCCTGAAGGTGCTGACTCTGGCTGGGTTCAGTTCTACATTCACTGGTTCCCCTCCCCTGAAGGTACTGACTCTGTCTGGGTTCAGTTCTACACTCACTGGTTCTCCTCCACTGAAGGTGCTGAAGCTGGCTGGGTTCAGTTCTACACTCACTGGTTCCCCTCCCCTGAAGGTGCTGACTCTGTCTGGGTCCAGTTCTACATTCACTGGTTCCCCTCCCCTGAAGCTGCTGACTCCGGCTGGGTTCAGTTCTACACTCACTGGTTCCCCTCCCCTGAAGGTGCTGACTCCGGCTGGGTTCAGTTCCACACTCACTGGTACCCCTCCCCTGAAGTTACTGACTCTGTCTGGGTTCAGTTCTGCACTCACTGGTTCCCCTCCCCTGAAGGTGCTGACTCTTTCTGGGTTCAGTTCTACATTCACTGGTTCCCCTCCCCTGAAGGTACTGACTCAGGCTGGGTTCAGTTCTACACTCACTGGTTCTCCTCACCTGAAGGTACTGACTCTGGCTGGGTTCAGTTCTACACTCACTGGTTCCCCTTCCCTGAAGGTGCTGTCTCTGGCTGGGTTCAGTTCTACATTCACTGATTCCCCTCCCCTGAAGGTACTGACTCAGGCTGGGTTCAGTTCTACACTCACTGGTTCTCCTCCCCTGAAGGTACTGACTCTGGCTGTGTTCAGTTCTACACTCACTGGTTCCCCTCCCCTGAAGTTGCTGACTCTGTCTGTGTTCAGTTCTACACTCACTGGTTCCCCTCCCCTGAAGGTACTGACTCTGGCTGGGTTCAGTTCTACACTCACTAGTTCCCTGACCCTGAATGTACTGACTCTGGCTGGTTTCAGTTCTACACTCACTGGTTCCCCTCCCCTGAAGGTCATGACTCTGGCTGGGTTCAGTTCTACACTCAATGGTTCCCCTACCCTGAAGGTACTGACTCTGGCTGGGTTCAGTTCTGCACTCACTGGTTCCCCTCCCCTGAATGAATTGACTCTGGCTGGGTTTAGTTCTACACTCACTGTTTCCCCTCCCCTGAAGTTACTGACTCTGGCTGGGTTCAGTTTTGCACTCACTGATTCCCCTCGCCTGAAGGTACTGACTCTGTCTGGGTTCAGTTCTACACTCACTGGTTCCCCTCCCCTGAAGGTGCTGACTCTGGCTGGGTTTAGTTCTACACTCATTGGTTCCCCTCCCCTGAAGGTACTGACTGTGGCTGGGTTTAGTTCTACACTCACTGGTTCCCCTCTACTGAAGGTGCTGACTCCGGCTGGGTTCAGTTCTACACTCACTGGTTCCCCTCCCCTGAAGTTACTGACTCTGTCTGGGTTCAGTTCTGCACTCACTGGTTCCCCTCCCCTGAAGGTGCTGACTCTGTCTGGGTTCAGTTCTACATTCACTGGTTCCCCTCCCCTGAAGGTAATGACTCAGGCTGGGTTCAGTTCTACACTCACTGGTTCTCCTCCCCTGAATGTACTGACTCTGGCTGGGTTCAGTTCTACACTCACTGGTTCCCCTTCCCTGAAGGTGCTGACTCTGGCTGGGTTCAGTTCTACATTCACTGGTTCCCCTCCCCTGAAGGTACTGACTCTGTCTGGGTTCAGTTCTATACTCACTGGTTCTCCTCCCCTGAAGGTGCTGAAGCTGGCTGGGTTCAGTTCTACACTCACTGGTTCCCCTCCCCTGAAGGTGCTGACTCTGTCTGGGTCCAGTTCTACATTCACTGGTTCCCCTCCCCTGAAGCTGCTGACTCCGGCTGGGTTCAGTTCTACACTCACTGGTTCCCCTCCCCTGAAGGTGCTGACTCCGGCTGGGTTCAGTTCTACACTCACTGGTTCCCCTCCCCTGAAGTTACTGACTCTGTCTGGGTTCAGTTCTGCACTCACTGGTTCCCCTCCCCTGAAGGTGCTGACTCTTTCTGGGTTCAGTTCTACATTCACTGGTTCCCCTCCCCTGAAGGTACTGACTCAGGCTGGGTTCAGTTCTACACTCACTGGTTCTCCTCACCTGAAGGTACTGACTCTGGCTGGGTTCAGTTCTACACTCACTGGTTCCCTTTCCCTGAAGGTGCTGACTCTGGCTGGGTTCAGTTCTACATTCACTGATTCCCCTCCCCTGAAGGTACTGACTCAGGCTGGGTTCAGTTCTACACTCACTGGTTCTCCTCCCCTGAAGGTACTGACTCTGGCTGTGTTCAGTTCTACACTCACTGGTTCCCCTCCCCTGAAGTTGCTGACTCTGGCTGGGTTCAGTTCTACATTCACTGGTTCCCCACCCCTGAAGGTACTGACTCTGGCTGGGTTCAGTTCTACACTCACTAGTTCCCTGACCCTGAAGGTACTGACTCTGGCTGGGTTCAGTTCTACACTCACTGGTTCCCTTCCCCTGAAGGTCATGACTCTGGCTGGGTTCAGTTCTACACTCAATGGTTCCCCTCCCCTGAAGGTACTGACTCTGGCTGGATTCAGTTCAACACTCACTGGTTCCCCTCCCCTGAAGGTAATGACTCTGGCTGGGTTCAGTTCGACATTCACTGGTTCCCCTCCCCTGAAGTTACTGACTCTGTCTGGGTTCAGTTCTGCACTCACTGGTTCCCCTCCCCTGAAGGTGCTGACTCTGTCTGGGTTCAGTTCTACATTCACTGGTTCCCCTCCCCTGAAGGTACTGACTCTGGCTGGGTTTAGTTCTACACTCACTGGTTCCCCTCCCCTGAAGTTACTGACTCTGGCTGGGTTCAGTTTTGCACTCACTGATTCCCCTCGCCTGAAGGTACTGACTCTGTCTGGGTTCAGTTCTACACTCACTGGATCCCCTCCCCTGAAGGTGCTGACTCTGGCTGGGTTTAGTTCTACACTCACTGGTTCCCCTCCCCTGAAGGTACTGACTGTGGCTGGGTTTAGTTCTACACTCACTGGTTCCCCTCCCCTGAAGGTGCTGACTCCGGCTGGGTTCAGGTCTACACTCACTGGTTCCCCTCCCCTGAAGTTACTGACTCTGTCTGGGTTCAGTTCTGCACTCACTGGTTCCCCTCCCCTGAAGGTGCTGACTCTGTCTGGGTTCAGTTCTACATTCACTGGTTCCCCTCCCCTGAAGGTAATGACTCAGGCTGGGTTCTGTTCTACACTCACTGGTTCTCCTCCCCTGAAGGTACTGACTCTGGCTGGGTTCAGTTCTACACTCACTGGTTCCCCTTCCCTGAAGGTGCTGACTCTGGCTGGGTTCAGTTCTACATTCACTGGTTCCCCTCCCCTGAAGGTACTGACTCTGTCTGGGTTCAGTTCTACACTCACTGGTTCTCCTCCCCTGAAGGTGCTGAAGCTGGCTGGGTTCAGTTCTACACTCACTGGTTCCCCTCCCCTGAAGGTGCTGACTCTGTCTGGGTCCAGTTCTACATTCACTGGTTCCCCTCCCCTGAAGCTGCTGACTCCGGCTGGGTTCAGTTCTACACTCACTGGTTCCCCTCCCCTGAAGGTGCTGACTCCGGCTGGGTTCAGTTCTACACTCACTGGTTCCCCTCCCCTGAAGTTACTGACTCTGTCTGGGTTCAGTTCTGCACTCACTGGTTCCCCTCCCCTGAAGGTGCTGACTCTTTCTGGGTTCAGTTCTACATTCACTGGTTCCCCTCCCCTGAAGGTACTGACTCAGGCTGGGTTCAGTTCTACACTCACTGGTTCTCCTCACCTGAAGGTACTGACTCTGGCTGGGTTCAGTTCTACACTCACTGGTTCCCCTTCCCTGAAGGTGCTGACTCTGGCTGGGTTCAGTTCTACATTCACTGATTCCCCTCCCCTGAAGGTACTGACTCAGGCTGGGTTCAGTTCTACACTCACTGGTTCTCCTCCCCTGAAGGTACTGACTCTGGCTGTGTTCAGTTCTACACTCACTGGTTCCCCTCCCCTGAAGTTGCTGACTCTGGCTGGGTTCAGTTCTACATTCACTGGTTCCCCACCCCTGAAGGTACTGACTCTGGCTGGGTTCAGTTCTACACTCACTAGTTCCCTGACCCTGAAGGTACTGACTCTGGCTGGGTTCAGTTCTACACTCACTGGTTCCCTTCCCCTGAAGGTCATGACTCTGGCTGGGTTCAGTTCTACACTCAATGGTTCCCCTCCCCTGAAGGTACTGACTCTGGCTGGATTCAGTTCAACACTCACTGGTTCCCCTCCCCTGAAGGTAATGACTCTGGCTGGGTTCAGTTGGACATTCACTGGTTCCCTTCCCCTGAAGGAACTGACTCTTGCTGGGTTCAGTTCTACACTCACTGGTTCCCCTCCCCTGAAGTTACTGACTCTGTCTGGGTTCAGTTCTGCCCTCACTGGTTCCCCTCCCCTGAAGGTGCTGACTCTGTCTGGGTTCAGTTCTACATTCACTGGTTCCCCTCCCCTGAAGGTACTGACTCTGGCTGGGTTTAGTTCTACACTCACTGGTTCCCCTCCCCTGAAGGTACTGACTGTGGCTGGGTTTAGTTCTACACTCATTGGTTCCCGTCCCCTGAAGGTGCTGACTCCGGCTGGGTTCAGTTCTACACTCACTGGTTCCCCTCCCCTGAAGTTACTGACTCTGTCTGGGTTCAGTTCTGCACTCACTGGTTCCCCTCCCCTGAAGGTGCTGACTCTGTCTGGGTTCAGTTCTACATTCACTGGTTCCCCTCCCCTGAAGGTACTGACTCAGGCTGGGTTCAGTTCTACACTCACTGGTTCTCCTCCCCTGAAGGTACTGACTCTGGCTGGGTTCAGTTCTACACTCACTGGTTCCCCTTCCCTGAAGGTGCTGACTCTGGCTGGGTTCAGTTCTGCATTCACTGGTTCCCCTCCCCTGAAGGTACTGACTCTGTCTGGGTTCAGTTCTACACTCACTGGTTCTCCTCCCCTGAAGGTGCTGAAGCTGGCTGGGTTCAGTTCTACACTCACTGGTTCCCCTCCCCTGAAGGTGCTGACTCTGCTTGGGTCCAGTTCTACATTCACTGGTTCCCCTCCCCTGAAGGTGCTGACTCCGGCTGGGTTCAGTTCTACACTCACTGATTCCCCTCCCCTGAAGTTACTGACTCTGTCTGGGTTCAGTTCTGCACTCACTGGTTCCCCTCCCCTGAAGGTGCTGACTCTGTCTGGGTTCAGTTCTACATTCACTGGTTCCCCTCCCCTGAAGGTACTGACTCAGGCTGGGTTCAGTTCTACACTCACTTGTTCTCCTCCCCTGAAGGTACTGACTCTGGCTGGGTTCAGTTCTACACTCACTGGTTCCCCTTCCCTGAAGGTGCTGACTCTGGCTGGGTTCAGTTCTACATTCACTGGTTCCCCTCCCCTGAAGGTACTGACTCTGGCTGGGCTCAGTTCTACACTCACTCGTTCCCCTCCCCTGAAGGTACTGACTCTGGCTGTGTTCAGTTCTACACTCACTGGTTCCCCTCCCCTGAAGTTGCTGACTCTGGCTGGGTTCAGTTCTACATTCACTGGTTCCCCACCCCTGAAGGTACTGACTCTGGCTGGGTTCAGTTCTACATTCACTGGTTCCCCTCCCCTGAAGGTGCTGACTCTGGCTGGGCTCAGTTCTACACTCACTCGTTCCCCTCCCCTGAAGGTACTGACTCTGGCGGTGTTCAGTTCTACACTCACTGGTTCCCCTCCCCTGAAGGTGCTGACTCTGGTTGGGTTCAGTTCTACACTCACTGGTTCCCCTCCCCCGAAGGTACTGACTGTGGCTGGGTTTAGTTCTACACTCACTGGTTCCCCTCCCCTGAAGGTGCTGACTCCGGCTGGGTTCAGTTCTACACTCACTGATTCCCCTCCCCTGAAGTTCCTGACTCTGTCTGGGTTCAGTTCTACACTCACTGGATCCCCTCCCCTGAAGGTGCTGACTCTGTCTGGGTCCAGTTCTACTTTCACTGGTTCCCCTCCCCTGAAGCTGCTGACTCCGGCTGGGTTCAGTTCTACACTCACTGGTTCCCCTCCCCTGAAGGTAATGACTCTGGCTGGGTTCAGTTCGACATTCACTGGTTCCCCTCCCCTGAAGGAACTGACTCTGGCTGGGTTCAGTTCTACACTCACTGGTTCCCCTCCCCTGAAGTTACTGACTCTGTCTGGGTTCAGTTCTGCACTCACTGGTTCCCCTCCCCTGAAGGTGCTGACTCTGTCTGGGTTCAGTTCTACATTCACTGGTTCCCCTCCCCTGAAGGTACTTACTCTGGCTGGGTTCAGTTCTACACTCACTGGTTCCCCTCCCCTGAAGTTACTGACTCTGGCTGGGTTCAGTTTTGCACTCACTGATTCCCCTCGCCTGAAGGTACTGACTCTGTCTGGGTTCAGTTCTACACTCACTGGTTCCCCTCCCCTGAAGGTGCTGACTCTGGCTGGGTTTAGTTCTACACTCACTGGTTCCCCTCCCCTGAAGGTACTGACTGTGGCTGGGTTTAGTTCTACACTCACTGGTTCCCCTCCCCTGAAGGTGCTGACTCCGGCTGGGTTCAGTTCTACACTCACTGGTTCCCCTCCCCTGAAGTTACTGACTCTGTCTGGGTTCAGTTCTGCACTCACTGGTTCCCCTCCCCTGAAGGTGCTGACTCTGTCTGGGTTCAGTTCTACACTCACTGGTTCCCCTCCCCTGAAGGTGCTGACTCTGTCTGGGTCCAGTTCTACATTCACTGGTTCCCCTCCCCTGAAGCTGCTGACTCCGGCTGGGTTCAGTTCTACACTCACTGGTTCCCCTTCCCTGAAGGTGCTGACTCTGGCTGGGTTCAGTTCTACATTCACTGGTTCCCCTCCCCTGAAGGTACTGACTCTGTCTGGGTTCAGTTCTACACTCACTGGTTCTCCTCCCCTGAAGGTGCTGAAGCTGGCTGGGTTCAGTTCTACACTCACTGGTTCCCCTCCCCTGAAGGTGCTGACTCTGTCTGGGTCCAGTTCTACATTCACTGGTTCCCCTCCCCTGAAGCTGCTGACTCCGGCTGGGTTCAGTTCTACACTCACTGGTTCCCCTCCCCTGAAGGTGCTGACTCCGGCTGGGTTCAGTTCTACACTCACTGGTTCCCCTCCCCTGAAGTTACTGACTCTGTCTGGGTTCAGTTCTGCACTCACTGGTTCCCCTCCCCTGAAGGTGCTGACTCTTTCTGGGTTCAGTTCTACATTCACTGGTTCCCCTCCCCTGAAGGTACTGACTCAGGCTGGGTTCAGTTCTACACTCACTGGTTCTCCTCACCTGAAGGTACTGACTCTGGCTGGGTTCAGTTCTACACTCACTGGTTCCCCTTCCCTGAAGGTGCTGACTCTGGCTGGGTTCAGTTCTACATTCACTGATTCCCCTCCCCTGAAGGTACTGACTCAGGCTGGGTTCAGTTCTACACTCACTGGTTCTCCTCCCCTGAAGGTACTGACTCTGGCTGTGTTCAGTTCTACACTCACTGGTTCCCCTCCCCTGAAGTTGCTGACTCTGGCTGGGTTCAGTTCTACATTCACTGGTTCCCCACCCCTGAAGGTACTGACTCTGGCTGGGTTCAGTTCTACACTCACTAGTTCCCTGACCCTGAAGGTACTGACTCTGGCTGGGTTCAGTTCTACACTCACTGGTTCCCTTCCCCTGAAGGTCATGACTCTGGCTGGGTTCAGTTCTACACTCAATGGTTCCCCTCCCCTGAAGGTACTGACTCTGGCTGGATTCAGTTCAACACTCACTGGTTCCCCTCCCCTGAAGGTAATGACTCTGGCTGGGTTCAGTTGGACATTCACTGGTTCCCCTCCCCTGAAGGAACTGACTCTGGCTGGGTTCAGTTCTACACTCACTGGTTCCCCTCCCCTGAAGTTACTGACTCTGTCTGGGTTCAGTTCTGCACTCACTGGTTCCCCTCCCCTGAAGGTGCTGACTCTGTCTGGGTTCAGTTCTACATTCACTGGTTCCCCTCCCCTGAAGGTACTGACTCTGGCTGGGTTTAGTTCTACACTCACTGGTTCCCCTCCCCTGAAGGTACTGACTGTGGCTGGGTTTAGTTCTACACTCACTGGTTCCCCTCCCCTGAAGGTGCTGACTCCGGCTGGGTTCAGTTCTACACTCACTGGTTCCCCTCCCCTGAAGTTACTGACTCTGTCTGGGTTCAGTTCTGCACTCACTGGTTCCCCTCCCCTGAAGGTGCTGACTCTTTCTGGGTTCAGTTCTACATTCACAGGTTCCCCTCCCCTGAAGGTACTGACTCAGGCTGGGTTCAGTTCTACACTCACTGGTTCTCCTCACCTGAAGGTAATGACTCTGGCTGGGTTCAGTTCTACACTCACTGGTTCCCCTTCCCTGAAGGTGCTGACTCTGGCTGGGTTCAGTTCTACATTCACTGATTCCCCTCCCCTGAAGGTACTGACTCAGGCTGGGTTCAGTTCTACACTCACTGGTTCTCCTCCCCTGAAGGTACTGACTCTGGCTGTGTTCAGTTCTACACTCACTGGTTCCCCTCCCCTGAAGTTGCTGACTCTGGCTGGGTTCAGTTCTACATTCACTGGTTCCCCACCCCTGAAGGTACTGACTCTGGCTGGGTTCAGTTCTACACTCACTAGTTCCCTGACCCTGAAGGTACTGACTCTGGCTGGGTTCAGTTCTACACTCACTGGTTCCCTTCCCCTGAAGGTCATGACTCTGGCTGGGTTCAGTTCTACACTCAATGGTTCCCCTCCCCTGAAGGTACTGACTCTGGCTGGATTCAGTTCAACACTCACTGGTTCCCCTCCCCTGAAGGTAATGACTCTGGCTGGGTTCAGTTCGACATTCACTGGTTCCCCTCCCCTGAAGGAACTGACTCTGGCTGGGTTCAGTTCTACACTCACTGGTTCCCCTCCCCTGAAGTTACTGACTCTGTCTGGGTTCAGTTCTGCACTCACTGGTTCCCCTCCCCTGAAGGTGCTGACTCTGTCTGGGTTCAGTTCTACATTCACTGGTTCCCCTCCCCTGAAGGTACTGACTCTGGCTGGGTTTAGTTCTACACTCACTGGTTCCCCTCCCCTGAAGTTACTGACTCTGGCTGGGTTCAGTTTTGCACTCACTGATTCCCCTCGCCTGAAGGTACTGACTCTGTCTGGGTTCAGTTCTACACTCACTGGTTCCCCTCCCCTGAAGGTGCTGACTCTGGCTGGGTTTAGTTCTACACTCACTGGTTCCCATCCCCTGAAGGTACTGACTGTGGCTGGGTTTAGTTCTACACTCACTGGTTCCCCTCCCCTGAAGGTGCTGACTCCGGCTGGGTTCAGTTCTACACTCACTGGTTCCCCTCCCCTGAAGTTACTGACTCTGTCTGGGTTCAGTTCTGCACTCACTGGTTCCCCTCCCCTGAAGGTGCTGACTCTGTCTGGGTTCAGTTCTACATTCACTGGTTCCCCTCCCCTGAAGGTAATGACTCAGGCTGGGTTCTGTTCTACACTCACTGGTTCTCCTCCCCTGAAGGTACTGACTCTGGCTGGGTTCAGTTCTACACTCACTGGTTCCCCTTCCCTGAAGGTGCTGACTCTGGCTGGGTTCAGTTCTACATTCACTGGTTCCCCTCCCCTGAAGGTACTGACTCTGTCTGGGTTCAGTTCTACACTCACTGGTTCTCCTCCCCTGAAGGTGCTGAAGCTGGCTGGGTTTAGTTCTACACTCACTGGTTCCCCTCCCCTGAAGGTGCTGACTCTGTCTGGGTCCAGTTCTACATTCACTGGTTCCCCTCCCCTGAAGCTGCTGACTCCGGCTGGGTTCAGTTCTACACTCACTGGTTCCCCTCCCCTGAAGGTGCTGACTCCGGCTGGGTTCAGTTCTACATTCACTGGTTCCCCTCCCCTGAAGTTACTGACTCTGTCTGGGTTCAGTTCTGCACTCACTGGTTCCCCTCCCCTGAAGGTGCTGACTCTTTCTGGGTTCAGTTCTACATTCACTGGTTCCCCTCCCCTGAAGGTACTGACTCAGGCTGGGTTCAGTTCTACACTCACTGGTTCTCCTCACCTGAAGGTACTGACTCTGGCTGGGTTCAGTTCTACACTCACTGGTTCCCCTTCCCTGAAGGTGCTGACTCTGGCTGGGTTCAGTTCTACATTCACTGATTCCCCTCCCCTGAAGGTACTGACTCAGGCTGGGTTCAGTTCTACACTCACTGGTTCTCCTCCCCTGAAGGTACTGACTCTGGCTGTGTTCAGTTCTACACTCACTGGTTCCCTTCCCCTGAAGGTCATGACTCTGGCTGGGTTCAGTTCTACACTCAATGGTTCCCCTCCCCTGAAGGTACTGACTCTGGCTGGATTCATTTCTTCATCACTCATTCCCCTCCCCTGAAGTTAATGACTCTGGCTGGGTTCAGTTGGACATTCACTGGTTCCCCTCCCCTGAAGGAACTGACTCTGGCTGGGTTCATTTCTACACTCACTGGTTCCCCTCCCCTGAAGTTACTGACTCTGTCTGGGTTCAGTTCTGCACTCACTGGTTCCCCTCCCCTGAAGGTGCTGACTCTGTCTGGGTTCAGTTCTACATTCACTGGTTCCCCTCCCCTGAAGGTACTGACTCTGGCTGGGTTTAGTTCTACACTCACTGGTTCCCCTCCCCTGAAGGTACTGACTGTGGCTGGGTTTAGTTCTACACTCACTGGTTCCCCTCCCCTGAAGGTGCTGACTCCGGCTGGGTTCAGTTCTACACTCACTGGTTCCCCTCCCCTGAAGTTACTGACTCTGTCTGGGTTCAGTTCTGCACTCACTGGTTCCCCTCCCCTGAAGGTGCTGACTCTGTCTGGGTTCAGTTCTACATTCACTGGTTCCCCTCCCCTGAAGGTACTGACTCAGGCTGGGTTCAGTTCTACACTCACTGGTTCTCCTCCCCTGAAGGTACTGACTCTGGCTGGGTTCAGTTCTACACTCACTGGTTCCCCTTCCCTGAAGGTGCTGACTCTGGCTGGGTTCAGTTCTGCATTCACTGGTTCCCCTCCCCTGAAGGTACTGACTCTGTCTGGGTTCAGTTCTACACTCACTGGTTCTCCTCCCCTGAAGGTGCTGAAGCTGGCTGGGTTCAGTTCTACACTCACTGGTTCCCCTCCCCTGAAGGTGCTGACTCTGTCTGGGTCCAGTTCTACATTCACTGGTTCCCCTCCCCTGAAGGTGCTGACTCCGGCTGGGTTCAGTTCTACACTCACTGATTCCCCACCCCTGAAGTTACTGACTCTGTCTGGGTTCAGTTCTGCACTCACTGGTTCCCCTCCCCTGAAGGTGCTGACTCTGTCTGGGTTCAGTTCTACATTCACTGGTTCCCCTCCCCTGAAGGTACTGACTCTGGCTGGGTTCAGTTCTACACTCACTTGTTCTCCTCCCCTGAATGTACTGACTCTGGCTGGGTTCAGTTCTACACTCACTGGTTCCCCTACCCTGAAGGTGCTGACTCTGGCTGGGTTCAGTTCTACATTCACTGGTTCCCCTCCCCTGAAGGTACTGACTCTGGCTGGGCTCAGTTCTACACTCACTAGTTCCCTGACCCTGAAGGTACTGACTCTGGCTGGGTTCAGTTCTACACTCACTGGTTCCCTTCCCCTGAAGGTCATGACTCTGGCTGGGTTCAGTTCTACACTCAATGGTTCCCCTCCCCTGAAGGTACTGACTCTGGCTGGATTCAGTTCAACACTCACTGGTTCCCCTCCCCTGAAGGTAATGACTCTGGCTGGGTTCAGTTGGACATTCACTGGTTCCCTTCCCCTGAAGGAACTGACTCTTGCTGGGTTCAGTTCTACACTCACTGGTTCCCCTCCCCTGAAGTTACTGACTCTGTCTGGGTTCAGTTCTGCCCTCACTGGTTCCCCTCCCCTGAAGGTGCTGACTCTGTCTGGGTTCAGTTCTACATTCACTGGTTCCCCTCCCCTGAAGGTACTGACTCTGGCTGGGTTTAGTTCTACACTCACTGGTTCCCCTCCCCTGAAGGTACTGACTGTGGCTGGGTTTAGTTCTACACTCATTGGTTCCCGTCCCCTGAAGGTGCTGACTCCGGCTGGGTTCAGTTCTACACTCACTGGTTCCCCTCCCCTGAAGTTACTGACTCTGTCTGGGTTCAGTTCTGCACTCACTGGTTCCCCTCCCCTGAAGGTGCTGACTCTGTCTGGGTTCAGTTCTACATTCACTGGTTCCCCTCCCCTGAAGGTACTGACTCAGGCTGGGTTCAGTTCTACACTCACTGGTTCTCCTCCCCTGAAGGTACTGACTCTGGCTGGGTTCAGTTCTACACTCACTGGTTCCCCTTCCCTGAAGGTGCTGACTCTGGCTGGGTTCAGTTCTGCATTCACTGGTTCCCCTCCCCTGAAGGTACTGACTCTGTCTGGGTTCAGTTCTACACTCACTGGTTCTCCTCCCCTGAAGGTGCTGAAGCTGGCTGGGTTCAGTTCTACACTCACTGGTTCCCCTCCCCTGAAGGTGCTGACTCTGCTTGGGTCCAGTTCTACATTCACTGGTTCCCCTCCCCTGAAGGTGCTGACTCCGGCTGGGTTCAGTTCTACACTCACTGATTCCCCTCCCCTGAAGTTACTGACTCTGTCTGGGTTCAGTTCTGCACTCACTGGTTCCCCTCCCCTGAAGGTGCTGACTCTGTCTGGGTTCAGTTCTACATTCACTGGTTCCCCTCCCCTGAAGGTACTGACTCAGGCTGGGTTCAGTTCTACACTCACTTGTTCTCCTCCCCTGAAGGTACTGACTCTGGCTGGGTTCAGTTCTACACTCACTGGTTCCCCTTCCCTGAAGGTGCTGACTCTGGCTGGGTTCAGTTCTACATTCACTGGTTCCCCTCCCCTGAAGGTACTGACTCTGGCTGGGCTCAGTTCTACACTCACTCGTTCCCCTCCCCTGAAGGTACTGACTCTGGCTGTGTTCAGTTCTACACTCACTGGTTCCCCTCCCCTGAAGTTGCTGACTCTGGCTGGGTTCAGTTCTACATTCACTGGTTCCCCACCCCTGAAGGTACTGACTCTGGCTGGGTTCAGTTCTACATTCACTGGTTCCCCTCCCCTGAAGGTGCTGACTCTGGCTGGGCTCAGTTCTACACTCACTCGTTCCCCTCCCCTGAAGGTACTGACTCTGGCGGTGTTCAGTTCTACACTCACTGGTTCCCCTCCCCTGAAGGTGCTGACTCTGGTTGGGTTCAGTTCTACACTCACTGGTTCCCCTCCCCCGAAGGTACTGACTGTGGCTGGGTTTAGTTCTACACTCACTGGTTCCCCTCCCCTGAAGGTGCTGACTCCGGCTGGGTTCAGTTCTACACTCACTGATTCCCCTCCCCTGAAGTTCCTGACTCTGTCTGGGTTCAGTTCTACACTCACTGGATCCCCTCCCCTGAAGGTGCTGACTCTGTCTGGGTCCAGTTCTACTTTCACTGGTTCCCCTCCCCTGAAGCTGCTGACTCCGGCTGGGTTCAGTTCTACACTCACTGGTTCCCCTCCCCTGAAGGTAATGACTCTGGCTGGGTTCAGTTCGACATTCACTGGTTCCCCTCCCCTGAAGGAACTGACTCTGGCTGGGTTCAGTTCTACACTCACTGGTTCCCCTCCCCTGAAGTTACTGACTCTGTCTGGGTTCAGTTCTGCACTCACTGGTTCCCCTCCCCTGAAGGTGCTGACTCTGTCTGGGTTCAGTTCTACATTCACTGGTTCCCCTCCCCTGAAGGTACTTACTCTGGCTGGGTTCAGTTCTACACTCACTGGTTCCCCTCCCCTGAAGTTACTGACTCTGGCTGGGTTCAGTTTTGCACTCACTGATTCCCCTCGCCTGAAGGTACTGACTCTGTCTGGGTTCAGTTCTACACTCACTGGTTCCCCTCCCCTGAAGGTGCTGACTCTGGCTGGGTTTAGTTCTACACTCACTGGTTCCCCTCCCCTGAAGGTACTGACTGTGGCTGGGTTTAGTTCTACACTCACTGGTTCCCCTCCCCTGAAGGTGCTGACTCCGGCTGGGTTCAGTTCTACACTCACTGGTTCCCCTCCCCTGAAGTTACTGACTCTGTCTGGGTTCAGTTCTGCACTCACTGGTTCCCCTCCCCTGAAGGTGCTGACTCTGTCTGGGTTCAGTTCTACACTCACTGGTTCCCCTCCCCTGAAGGTGCTGACTCTGTCTGGGTCCAGTTCTACATTCACTGGTTCCCCTCCCCTGAAGCTGCTGACTCCGGCTGGGTTCAGTTCTACACTCACTGGTTCCCCTTCCCTGAAGGTGCTGACTCTGGCTGGGTTCAGTTCTACATTCACTGGTTCCCCTCCCCTGAAGGTACTGACTCTGTCTGGGTTCAGTTCTACACTCACTGGTTCTCCTCCCCTGAAGGTGCTGAAGCTGGCTGGGTTCAGTTCTACACTCACTGGTTCCCCTCCCCTGAAGGTGCTGACTCTGTCTGGGTCCAGTTCTACATTCACTGGTTCCCCTCCCCTGAAGCTGCTGACTCCGGCTGGGTTCAGTTCTACACTCACTGGTTCCCCTCCCCTGAAGGTGCTGACTCCGGCTGGGTTCAGTTCTACACTCACTGGTTCCCCTCCCCTGAAGTTACTGACTCTGTCTGGGTTCAGTTCTGCACTCACTGGTTCCCCTCCCCTGAAGGTGCTGACTCTTTCTGGGTTCAGTTCTACATTCACTGGTTCCCCTCCCCTGAAGGTACTGACTCAGGCTGGGTTCAGTTCTACACTCACTGGTTCTCCTCACCTGAAGGTACTGACTCTGGCTGGGTTCAGTTCTACACTCACTGGTTCCCCTTCCCTGAAGGTGCTGACTCTGGCTGGGTTCAGTTCTACATTCACTGATTCCCCTCCCCTGAAGGTACTGACTCAGGCTGGGTTCAGTTCTACACTCACTGGTTCTCCTCCCCTGAAGGTACTGACTCTGGCTGTGTTCAGTTCTACACTCACTGGTTCCCCTCCCCTGAAGTTGCTGACTCTGGCTGGGTTCAGTTCTACATTCACTGGTTCCCCACCCCTGAAGGTACTGACTCTGGCTGGGTTCAGTTCTACACTCACTAGTTCCCTGACCCTGAAGGTACTGACTCTGGCTGGGTTCAGTTCTACACTCACTGGTTCCCTTCCCCTGAAGGTCATGACTCTGGCTGGGTTCAGTTCTACACTCAATGGTTCCCCTCCCCTGAAGGTACTGACTCTGGCTGGATTCAGTTCAACACTCACTGGTTCCCCTCCCCTGAAGGTAATGACTCTGGCTGGGTTCAGTTGGACATTCACTGGTTCCCCTCCCCTGAAGGAACTGACTCTGGCTGGGTTCAGTTCTACACTCACTGGTTCCCCTCCCCTGAAGTTACTGACTCTGTCTGGGTTCAGTTCTGCACTCACTGGTTCCCCTCCCCTGAAGGTGCTGACTCTGTCTGGGTTCAGTTCTACATTCACTGGTTCCCCTCCCCTGAAGGTACTGACTCTGGCTGGGTTTAGTTCTACACTCACTGGTTCCCCTCCCCTGAAGGTACTGACTGTGGCTGGGTTTAGTTCTACACTCACTGGTTCCCCTCCCCTGAAGGTGCTGACTCCGGCTGGGTTCAGTTCTACACTCACTGGTTCCCCTCCCCTGAAGTTACTGACTCTGTCTGGGTTCAGTTCTGCACTCACTGGTTCCCCTCCCCTGAAGGTGCTGACTCTTTCTGGGTTCAGTTCTACATTCACAGGTTCCCCTCCCCTGAAGGTACTGACTCAGGCTGGGTTCAGTTCTACACTCACTGGTTCTCCTCACCTGAAGGTAATGACTCTGGCTGGGTTCAGTTCTACACTCACTGGTTCCCCTTCCCTGAAGGTGCTGACTCTGGCTGGGTTCAGTTCTACATTCACTGATTCCCCTCCCCTGAAGGTACTGACTCAGGCTGGGTTCAGTTCTACACTCACTGGTTCTCCTCCCCTGAAGGTACTGACTCTGGCTGTGTTCAGTTCTACACTCACTGGTTCCCCTCCCCTGAAGTTGCTGACTCTGGCTGGGTTCAGTTCTACATTCACTGGTTCCCCACCCCTGAAGGTACTGACTCTGGCTGGGTTCAGTTCTACACTCACTAGTTCCCTGACCCTGAAGGTACTGACTCTGGCTGGGTTCAGTTCTACACTCACTGGTTCCCTTCCCCTGAAGGTCATGACTCTGGCTGGGTTCAGTTCTACACTCAATGGTTCCCCTCCCCTGAAGGTACTGACTCTGGCTGGATTCAGTTCAACACTCACTGGTTCCCCTCCCCTGAAGGTAATGACTCTGGCTGGGTTCAGTTCGACATTCACTGGTTCCCCTCCCCTGAAGGAACTGACTCTGGCTGGGTTCAGTTCTACACTCACTGGTTCCCCTCCCCTGAAGTTACTGACTCTGTCTGGGTTCAGTTCTGCACTCACTGGTTCCCCTCCCCTGAAGGTGCTGACTCTGTCTGGGTTCAGTTCTACATTCACTGGTTCCCCTCCCCTGAAGGTACTGACTCTGGCTGGGTTTAGTTCTACACTCACTGGTTCCCCTCCCCTGAAGTTACTGACTCTGGCTGGGTTCAGTTTTGCACTCACTGATTCCCCTCGCCTGAAGGTACTGACTCTGTCTGGGTTCAGTTCTACACTCACTGGTTCCCCTCCCCTGAAGGTGCTGACTCTGGCTGGGTTTAGTTCTACACTCACTGGTTCCCATCCCCTGAAGGTACTGACTGTGGCTGGGTTTAGTTCTACACTCACTGGTTCCCCTCCCCTGAAGGTGCTGACTCCGGCTGGGTTCAGTTCTACACTCACTGGTTCCCCTCCCCTGAAGTTACTGACTCTGTCTGGGTTCAGTTCTGCACTCACTGGTTCCCCTCCCCTGAAGGTGCTGACTCTGTCTGGGTTCAGTTCTACATTCACTGGTTCCCCTCCCCTGAAGGTAATGACTCAGGCTGGGTTCTGTTCTACACTCACTGGTTCTCCTCCCCTGAAGGTACTGACTCTGGCTGGGTTCAGTTCTACACTCACTGGTTCCCCTTCCCTGAAGGTGCTGACTCTGGCTGGGTTCAGTTCTACATTCACTGGTTCCCCTCCCCTGAAGGTACTGACTCTGTCTGGGTTCAGTTCTACACTCACTGGTTCTCCTCCCCTGAAGGTGCTGAAGCTGGCTGGGTTTAGTTCTACACTCACTGGTTCCCCTCCCCTGAAGGTGCTGACTCTGTCTGGGTCCAGTTCTACATTCACTGGTTCCCCTCCCCTGAAGCTGCTGACTCCGGCTGGGTTCAGTTCTACACTCACTGGTTCCCCTCCCCTGAAGGTGCTGACTCCGGCTGGGTTCAGTTCTACATTCACTGGTTCCCCTCCCCTGAAGTTACTGACTCTGTCTGGGTTCAGTTCTGCACTCACTGGTTCCCCTCCCCTGAAGGTGCTGACTCTTTCTGGGTTCAGTTCTACATTCACTGGTTCCCCTCCCCTGAAGGTACTGACTCAGGCTGGGTTCAGTTCTACACTCACTGGTTCTCCTCACCTGAAGGTACTGACTCTGGCTGGGTTCAGTTCTACACTCACTGGTTCCCCTTCCCTGAAGGTGCTGACTCTGGCTGGGTTCAGTTCTACATTCACTGATTCCCCTCCCCTGAAGGTACTGACTCAGGCTGGGTTCAGTTCTACACTCACTGGTTCTCCTCCCCTGAAGGTACTGACTCTGGCTGTGTTCAGTTCTACACTCACTGGTTCCCTTCCCCTGAAGGTCATGACTCTGGCTGGGTTCAGTTCTACACTCAATGGTTCCCCTCCCCTGAAGGTACTGACTCTGGCTGGATTCATTTCTTCATCACTCATTCCCCTCCCCTGAAGTTAATGACTCTGGCTGGGTTCAGTTGGACATTCACTGGTTCCCCTCCCCTGAAGGAACTGACTCTGGCTGGGTTCATTTCTACACTCACTGGTTCCCCTCCCCTGAAGTTACTGACTCTGTCTGGGTTCAGTTCTGCACTCACTGGTTCCCCTCCCCTGAAGGTGCTGACTCTGTCTGGGTTCAGTTCTACATTCACTGGTTCCCCTCCCCTGAAGGTACTGACTCTGGCTGGGTTTAGTTCTACACTCACTGGTTCCCCTCCCCTGAAGGTACTGACTGTGGCTGGGTTTAGTTCTACACTCACTGGTTCCCCTCCCCTGAAGGTGCTGACTCCGGCTGGGTTCAGTTCTACACTCACTGGTTCCCCTCCCCTGAAGTTACTGACTCTGTCTGGGTTCAGTTCTGCACTCACTGGTTCCCCTCCCCTGAAGGTGCTGACTCTGTCTGGGTTCAGTTCTACATTCACTGGTTCCCCTCCCCTGAAGGTACTGACTCAGGCTGGGTTCAGTTCTACACTCACTGGTTCTCCTCCCCTGAAGGTACTGACTCTGGCTGGGTTCAGTTCTACACTCACTGGTTCCCCTTCCCTGAAGGTGCTGACTCTGGCTGGGTTCAGTTCTGCATTCACTGGTTCCCCTCCCCTGAAGGTACTGACTCTGTCTGGGTTCAGTTCTACACTCACTGGTTCTCCTCCCCTGAAGGTGCTGAAGCTGGCTGGGTTCAGTTCTACACTCACTGGTTCCCCTCCCCTGAAGGTGCTGACTCTGTCTGGGTCCAGTTCTACATTCACTGGTTCCCCTCCCCTGAAGGTGCTGACTCCGGCTGGGTTCAGTTCTACACTCACTGATTCCCCACCCCTGAAGTTACTGACTCTGTCTGGGTTCAGTTCTGCACTCACTGGTTCCCCTCCCCTGAAGGTGCTGACTCTGTCTGGGTTCAGTTCTACATTCACTGGTTCCCCTCCCCTGAAGGTACTGACTCTGGCTGGGTTCAGTTCTACACTCACTTGTTCTCCTCCCCTGAAGGTACTGACTCTGGCTGGGTTCAGTTCTACACTCACTGGTTCCCCTACCCTGAAGGTGCTGACTCTGGCTGGGTTCAGTTCTACATTCACTGGTTCCCCTCCCCTGAAGGTACTGACTCTGGCTGGGCTCAGTTCTACACTCACTCGTTCCCCTCCCCTGAAGGTACTGACTCTGGCTGTGTTCAGTTCTACACTCACTGGTTCCCCTCCCCTGAAGTTGCTGACTCTGGCTGGGTTCAGTTCTACATTCACTGGTTCCCCACCCCTGAAGGTACTGACTCTGGCTGGGTTCAGTTCTACATTCACTGGTTCCCCTCCCCTGAAGGTGCTGACTCTGGCTGGGCTCAGTTCTACACTCACTCGTTCCCCTCCCCTGAAGGTACTGACTCTGGCGGTGTTCAGTTCTACACTCACTGGTTCCCCTCCCCTGAAGGTGCTGACTCTGGTTGGGTTCAGTTCTACACTCACTGGTTCCCCTCCCCCGAAGGTACTGACTGTGGCTGGGTTTAGTTCTACACTCACTGGTTCCCCTCCCCTGAAGGTACTGACTCCGGCTGGGTTCAGTTCTACACTCACTGGTTCCCCTCCCCTGAAGTTACTGACTCTGTCTGGGTTCAGTTCTGCACTCACTGGTTCCCCTCCCCTGAAGGTACTGACTCATGCTGGTTTCAGTTCTACACTCACTGGTTCTCCTCCCCTGAAGGTACTGACTCTGGCTGGGTTCAGTTCTACACTCACTGGTTCCCCTTCCCTGAAGGTGCTGACTCTGGCTGGGTTCAGTTCTACATTCACTGGTTCCCCACCCCTGAAGGTACTGACTCTGGCTGGGTTCAGTTCTACACTCACTAGTTCCCTGACCCTGAAGGTACTGACTCTGGCTGGGTTCAGTTCTACACTCACTCGTTCCCCTCCCCTGAAGGTACTGACTCTGGCGGTGTTCAGTTCTACACTCACTGGTTCCCCTCCCCTGAAGGTGCTGACTCTGGTTGGGTTCAGTTCTGCACTCACTGGTTCCCCTCCTCTGAAGGTACTGACTGTGGCTGGGTTCAGTTCTACACTCACTGGTTCTCCTCACCTGAAGGTACTGACTCTGGCTGGGTTCAGTTCTACACTCACTGGTTCCCCTTCCCTGAAGGTGCTGACTCTGGCTGGGTTCAGTTCTACATTCACTGATTCCCCTCCCCTGAAGGTACTGACTCAGGCTGGGTTCAGTTCTACACTCACTGGTTCTCCTCCCCTGAAGGTATTGACTCTGGCTGTGTTCAGTTCTACACTCACTGGTTCCCCTCCCCTGAAGTTGCTGACTCTGGCTGGGTTCAGTTCTACATTCACTGGTTCCCCACCCCTGAAGGTACTGACTCTGGCTGGGTTCAGTTCTACACTCACTAGTTCCCTGACCCTGAAGGTACTGACTCTGGCTGGGTTCAGTTCTACACTCACTGGTTCCCTTCCCCTGAAGGTCATGACTCTGGCTGGGTTCAGTTCTACACTCAATGGTTCCCCTCCCCTGAAGGTACTGACTCTGGCTGGATTCAGTTCAACACTCACTGGTTCCCCTCCCCTGAAGGTAATGACTCTGGCTGGGTTCAGTTCGACATTCACTGGTTCCCCTCCCCTGAAGGAACTGACTCTGGCTGGGTTCAGTTCTACACTCACTGGTTCCCCTCCCCTGAAGTTACTGACTCTGTCTGGGTTCAGTTCTGCACTCACTGGTTCCCCTCCCCTGAAGGTGCTGACTCTGTCTGGGTTCAGTTCTACATTCACTGGTTCCCCTCCCCTGAAGGTACTGACTCTGGCTGGGTTTAGTTCTACACTCACTGGTTCCCCTCCCCTGAAGGTACTGACTGTGGCTGGGTTTAGTTCTACACTCACTGGTTCCCCTCCCCTGAAGGTGCTGACTCCGGCTGGGTTCAGTTCTACACTCACTGGTTCCCCTCCCCTGAAGTTACTGACTCTGTCTGGGTTCAGTTCTGCACTCACTGGTTCCCCTCCCCTGAAGGTGCTGACTCTGTCTGGGTTCAGTTCTACATTCACTGGTTCCCCTCCCCTGAAGGTACTGACTCAGGCTGGGTTCAGTTCTACACTCACTGGTTCCCCTCCCCTGAAGGTACTGACTCTCGCTGGGTTCAGTTCTGCACTCACTGGTTCCCCTCCCCTGAAGGTGCTGACTCTGTCTGGGTTCAGTTCTACATTCACTGGTTCCCCTCCCCTGAAGGTACTGACTCTGGCTGGGTTTAGTTCTACACTCACTGGTTCCCCTCCCCTGAAGGTACTGACTGTGGCTGGGTTTAGTTCTACACTCACTGGTTCCCCTCCCCTGAAGGTGCTGACTCCGGCTGGGTTCAGTTCTACACTCACTGGTTCCCCTCCCCTGAAGTTACTGACTCTGTCTGGGTTCAGTTCTGCACTCACTGGTTCCCCTCCCCTGAAGGTGCTGACTCTGTCTGGGTTCAGTTCTACATTCACTGGTTCCCCTCCCCTGAAGGTACTGACTCAGGCTGGGTTCAGTTCTACACTCACTGGTTCTCCTCCCCTGAAGGTACTGACTCTGGCTGGGTTCAGTTCTACACTCACTGGTTCCCCTTCCCTGAAGGTGCTGACTCTGGCTGGGTTCAGTTCTGCATTCACTGGTTCCCCTCCCCTGAAGGTACTGACTCTGTCTGGGTTCAGTTCTACACTCACTGGTTCTCCTCCCCTGAAGGTGCTGAAGCTGGCTGGGTTCAGTTCTACACTCACTGGTTCCCCTCCCCTGAAGGTGCTGACTCTGTCTGGGTCCAGTTCTACATTCACTGGTTCCCCTCCCCTGAAGGTGCTGACTCCGGCTGGGTTCAGTTCAACACTCACTGATTCCCCACCCCTGAAGTTACTGACTCTGTCTGGGTTCAGTTCTGCACTCACTGGTTCCCCTCCCCTGAAGGTGCTGACTCTGTCTGGGTTCAGTTCTACATTCACTGGTTCCCCTCCCCTGAAGGTACTGACTCAGGCTGGGTTCAGTTCTACACTCACTTGTTCTCCTCCCCTGAAGGTACTGACTCTGGCTGGGTTCAGTTCTACACTCACTGGTTCCCCTACCCTGAAGGTGCTGACTCTGGCTGGGTTCAGTTCTACATTCACTGGTTCCCCTCCCCTGAAGGTACTGACTCTGGTTGGGCTCAGTTCTACACTCACTCGTTCCCCTCCCCTGAAGGTACTGACTCTGGCTGTGTTCAGTTCTACACTCACTGGTTCCCCTCCCCTGAAGTTGCTGACTCTGGCTGGGTTCAGTTCTACATTCACTGGTTCCCCACCCCTGAAGGTACTGACTCTGGCTGGGTTCAGTTCTACATTCACTGGTTCCCCTCCCCTGAAGGTGCTGACTCTGGCTGGGCTCAGTTCTACACTCACTCGTTCCCCTCCCCTGAAGGTACTGACTCTGGCGGTGTTCAGTTCTACACTCACTGGTTCCCCTCCCCTGAAGGTGCTGACTCTGGTTGGGTTCAGTTCTACACTCACTGGTTCCCCTCCCCCGAAGGTACTGACTGTGGCTGGGTTTAGTTCTACACTCACTGGTTCCCCTCCCCTGAAGGTACTGACTCCGGCTGGGTTCAGTTCTACACTCACTGGTTCCCCTCCCCTGAAGTTACTGACTCTGTCTGGGTTCAGTTCTGCACTCACTGGTTCCCCTCCCCTGAAGGTACTGACTCATGCTGGTTTCAGTTCTACACTCACTGGTTCTCCTCCCCTGAAGGTACTGACTCTGGCTGGGTTCAGTTCTACACTCACTGGTTCCCCTTCCCTGAAGGTGCTGACTCTGGCTGGGTTCAGTTCTACATTCACTGGTTCCCCACCCCTGAAGGTACTGACTCTGGCTGGGTTCAGTTCTACACTCACTAGTTCCCTGACCCTGAAGGTACTGACTCTGGCTGGGTTCAGTTCTACACTCACTCGTTCCCCTCCTCTGAAGGTACTGACTCTGGCGGTGTTCAGTTCTACACTCACTGGTTCCCCTCCCCTGAAGGTGCTGGCTCTGGTTGGGTTCAGTTCTACACTCACTGGTTCCCCTCCTCTGAAGGTACTGACTGTGGCTGGGTTCAGTACTACACTCACTGGTTCTCCTCCCCTGAAGGTATTGACTCTGGCTGTGTTCAGTTCTACACTCACTGGTTCCCCTCCCCTGAAGTTGCTGACTCTGGCTGGGTTCAGTTCTACATTCACTGGTTCCCCACCCCTGAAGGTACTGACTCTGGCTGGGTTCAGTTCTACACTCACTAGTTCCCTGACCCTGAAGGTACTGACTCTGGCTGGGTTCAGTTCTACACTCACTGGTTCCCTTCCCCTGAAGGTCATGACTCTGGCTGGGTTCAGTTCTACACTCAATGGTTCCCCTCCCCTGAAGGTACTGACTCTGGCTGGATTCAGTTCAACACTCACTGGTTCCCCTCCCCTGAAGGTAATGATTCTGGCTGGGTTCAGTTCGACATTCACTGGTTCCCCTCCCCTGAAGGAACTGACTCTGGCTGGGTTCAGTTCTACACTCACTGGTTCCCCTCCCCTGAAGTTACTGACTCTGTCTGGGTTCAGTTCTGCACTCACTGGTTCCCCTCCCCTGAAGGTGCTGACTCTGTCTGGGTTCAGTTCTACATTCACTGGTTCCCCTCCCCTGAAGGTACTGACTCTGGCTGGGTTTAGTTCTACACTCACTGGTTCCCCTCCCCTGAAGGTACTGACTGTGGCTGGGTTTAGTTCTACACTCACTGGTTCCCCTCCCCTGAAGGTGCTGACTCCGGCTGGGTTCAGTTCTACACTCACTGGTTCCCCTCCCCTGAAGTTACTGACTCTGTCTGGGTTCAGTTCTGCACTCACTGGTTCCCCTCCCCTGAAGGTGCTGACTCTGTCTGGGTTCAGTTCTACATTCACTGGTTCCCCTCCCCTGAAGGTACTGACTCAGGCTGGGTTCAGTTCTACACTCACTGGTTCTCCTCCCCTGAAGGTACTGACTCTCGCTGGGTTCAGTTCTACACTCACTGGTTCCCCTTCCCTGAAGGTGCTGACTCTGGCTGGGTTCAGTTCTACATTCACTGGTTCCCCTCCCCTGAAGGTACTGACTCTGTCTGGGTTCAGTTCTACACTCACTGGTTCTCCTCCCCTGAAGGTTCTGAAGCTGGCTGGGTTCAGTTCTACACTCACTGGTTCCCCTCCCCTGAAGGTGCTGACTCTGTCTGGGTCCAGTTCTACATTCACTGGTTCCCCTCCCCTGAAGGTGCTGACTCCGGCTGGGTTCAGTTCTACACTCACTGATTCCCCTCCCCTGAAGTTACTGACTCTGTCTGGGTTCAGTTCTGCACTCACTGGTTCCCCTCCCCTGAAGGTGCTGACTCTGTCTGGGTTCAGTTCTACATTCACTGGTTCCCCTCCCCTTAAGGTACTGACTCAGGCTGGGTTCAGTTCAACACTCACGTGTTCTCCTCCCCTGAAGGTACTGACTCTGGCTGGGTTCAGTTCTACACTCACTGGTTCCCCTTCCCTGAAGGTGCTGACTCTGGCTGGGTTCAGTTCTACATTCACTGGTTCCCCTCCCCTGAAGGTACTGACTCTGGCTGGGCTCAGTTCTAAACTCACTCGTTCCCCTCCCCTGAAGGTACTGACTCTGGCTGGGTTCAGTTCTACACTCACTGGTTCCCCTCCCCTGAAGTTGCTGACTCTGGCTGGGTTCAGTTCTACATTCACTGGTTCCCCACCCCTGAAGGTACTGACTCTGGCTGGGTTCAGTTCTACATTCACTGGTTCCCCTCCCCTGAAGGTGCTGACTCTGGCTGGGCTCAGTTCTACACTCACTCGTTCCCCTCCCCTGAAGGTACTGACTCTGGCGGTGTTCAGTTCTACACTCACTGGTTCCCCACCACTGAAGGTGCTGACTCTGGTTGGGTTCAGTTCTACACTCACTGGTTCCCCTCCCCTGAAGGTACTGACTGTGGCTGGGTTTAGTTCTACACTCACTGGTTCCCCTCCCCTGAAGGTGCTGACTCCGGCTGGGTTCAGTTCTACACTCACTGGTTCCCCTCCCCTGAAGTTACTGACTCTGTCTGGGTTCAGTTCTGCACTCACTGGTTCCCCTCCCCTGAAGGTACTGACTCATGCTGTGTTCAATTCTACACTCACTGGTTCTCCTCCCCTGAAGGTACTGACTCTGGATGGGTTCAGTTCTACACTCACTGGTTCCCCTTCCCTGAAGGTTCTGACTCTGGCTGGGTTCAGTTCTACATTCACTGATTCCCCTCCCCTGAAGGTACTGACTCAGGCTGTGTTCAGTTCTACACTCACTGGTTCTCTTCCCCTGAAGGTACTGACTCTGGCTGGGTTCAGTTCTACACTCACTGGTTCCCGTTCCCTGAAGGTGCTGACTCTGGCTGGGTTCAGTTCTACATTCACTGGTTCCCCTCCCCTGAAGGTACTGACTCTGGCTGTGTTCAGTTCTACACTCACTGGTTCCCCTCCCCTGAAGTTGCTGACTCGGGCTGGGTTCAGTTCTACATTCACTGGTTCCCCACCCCTGAAGGTACTGACTCTGGCTGGGTTCAGTTCCACACTCACTAGTTCCCTGACCCTGAAGGTACTGACTCTGGCTGAGTTCAGTTCTACACTCACTGGTTCCCTTCCCCTGAAGGTCATGACTCTGGCTGGGTTCAGTTCTACACTCAATGGTTCCCCTCCCCTGAAGGTACTGACTCTGGCTGGATTCAGTTCAACACTCACTGGTTCCCCTCCCCTGAAGGTAATGACTCTGGCTGGGTTCAGTTCGACATTCACTGGTTCCCCTCCCCTGAAGGAACTGACTCTGGCTGGGTTCAGTTCTACACTCACTGGTTCCCCTCCCCTGAAGGTACTGACTCTGGCTTGGTTCAGTTCTACACTCACTGGTTCCCCTCCCCTGAAGGTGCTGAATCTGGCAGGGTTCAGTTCTACACTCACTGGTTCCCCTCCCCTGAAGGGACTGACTCTGGCTGGGTTCAGTTCTACACTCACTGGTTCCCCTCCCCTGAAGGTACTGACTCTGGCTGGGTTCAGTTCTGCACTCACTGGTTCCCCTCCCATGAATGAATTGCCTCTGGCTGGGTTTAGTTCTACACTCACTGTTTCCCCTCCCCTGAAGTTACTAACTCTGGCTGGGTTCA
The DNA here is from genome assembly GCF_044704955.1 of Pristiophorus japonicus. Classification (NCBI taxonomy): domain Eukaryota; kingdom Metazoa; phylum Chordata; class Chondrichthyes; family Pristiophoridae; genus Pristiophorus; species Pristiophorus japonicus. The sequence continues at coordinate 1,002,156 of NW_027254467.1, read as the reverse complement.
GTTTTGCACTCACTGATTCCCCTCGCCTGAAGGTACTGACTCTGTCTGGGTTCAGTTCCACACTCACTGGTTCCCCTCCCCTGAAGGTGCTGACTCTGGCTGGGTTTAGGTCTACACTCACTGGTTCCCCTCCCCTGAAGGTACTGACTGTGGCTGGGTTTAGTTCTACACTCACTGGTTCCCCTCCCCTGAATGTGCTGTCTCCGGCTGGGTTCAGTTCCACACTCACTGGTTCCCCTCCCCTGAAGTTACTGACTCTGTCTGGGTTCAGTTCTACACTCACTGGTTCCCCTCCCCTGAAGGTGCTGACTCTGTCTGGGTTCAGTTCTACATTCACTGGTTGCCCTCCCCTGAAGGTACTGACTCAGGCTGGGTTCAGTTCTACACTCACTGGTTCTCCTCCACTGAAGGTACTGACTCTGGCTGGGTTCAGTTCTACACTCACTGGTTCCCCTTCCCTGAAGGTGCTGACTCTGGCTGGGTTCAGTTCTGCATTCACTGGTTCCCCTCCCCTGAAGGTACTGACTCTGTCTGGGTTCAGTTCTACACTCACTGGTTCTCCTCCACTGAAGGTGCTGAAGCTGGCTGGGTTCAGTTCTACACTCACTGGTTCCCCTCCCCTGAAGGTGCTGACTCTGTCTGGGTCCAGTTCTACATTCACTGGTTCCCCTCCCCTGAAGGTGCTGACTCCGGCTGGGTTCAGTTCTACACTCACTGGTTCCCCTCCCCTGAAGTTACTGACTCTGTCTGGGTTCAGTTCTGCACTCACTGGTTCCCCTCCCTTGAAGGTGCTGACTCTGTCTGGGTTCAGTTCTACATTCACTGGATCCCCTCCCCTGAAGGTACTGACTCAGGCTGGGTTCAGTTCGACACTCACTGGTTCTCCTCCCCTGAAGGTACTGACTCTGGCTGGGTTCAGTTCTACACTCACTGGTTCCCCTTCCCTGAAGATGCTGACTCTGGCTGGGTTCAGTTCTACATTCACTGGTTCCCCTCCCCTGAAGGTACTGACTCTGGCTGGGCTCAGTTCTACACTCACTCGTTCCCCTCCCCTGAAGGTACTGACTCTGGCTGTGTTCAGTTCTACACTCACTGGTTCCCCTCCCCTGAAGTTGCTGACTCTGGCTGGGTTCAGTTCTACATTCACTGGTTCCCCTCCACTGAAGGTACTGACTCAGGCTGGGTTCAGTTCTACACTCACTGGTTCCCCTCCCCTGAAGGTGCTGACTCTGGCTGGGCTCAGTTCTACACTCACTGGTTCCCCTCCCCTGACGGTACTGACTCTGTCTGTGTTCAGTACTACACTCACTGGTTCCCCTCCCCTGAAGGTACTGACTCTGGCTGGGTTCAGTTTTGCACTCACTGATTCCCCTCGCCTGAAGGTACTGACTCTGTCTGGGTTCAGTTCTACACTCACTGGTTCCCCTCCCCTGAAGGTACTGACTCAGGCTGGGTTCAGTTCGACACTCACTGGTTCCCCTTCCCTGAAGATGCTGACTCTGGCTGGGTTCAGTTCTACATTCACTGGTTCCCCTCCCCTGAAGGTACTGACTCTGGCTGGGCTCAGTTCTACACTCACTCGTTCCCCTCCCCTGAAGGTACTGACTCTGGCTGGGTTCAGTTCTACACTCACTTGCTCCCTGACCCTGAATGTACTGACTCTGGCTGGGTTCAGTTCTACACTCACTGGTTCCCCTCCCCTGAAGGTCATGACTCTGGCTGGGTTCAGTTCTACACTCAATGGTTACCCTCCCCTGAATGTACTGACTCTGGCTGGGTTCAGTTCTGCACTCACTGGTTCCCCTCCCCTGAATGAATTGACTCTGGCTGGGTTTAGTTCTACACTCACTGTTTCCCCTCCCCTGAAGTTACTGACTCTGGCTGGGTTCAGTTTTGCACTCACTGATTCCCCTCGCCTGAAGGTACTGACTCTGTCTGGGTTCAGTTCTACACTCACTGGTTCCCCTCCCCTGAAGGTGCTGACTCTGGCTGGGTTTAGTTCTACACTCACTGGTTCCCCTCCCCTGAAGGTACTGACTGTGGCTGGGTTTAGTTCTACACTCACTGGTTCCCCTCCCCTGAAGGTGCTGACTCCGGCTGGGTTCAGTTCTACACTCACTGGTTCCCCTCCCCTGAAGTTACTGACTCTGTCTTGGTTCAGTTCTGCACTCACTGGTTCCCCTCCCCTGAAGGTGCTGACTCTGTCTGGGTTCAGTTCTACATTCACTGGTTCCCCTCCCCTGAAGGTAATGACTCAGGCTGGGTTCAGTTCTACACTCACTGGTTCTCCTCCCCTGAAGGTACTGACTCTGGCTGGGTTCAGTTCTACACTCACTGGTTCCCCTTCCCTGAAGGTGCTGACTCTGGCTGGGTTCAGTTCTACATTCACTGGTTCCCCTCCCCTGAAGGTACTGACTCTGTCTGGGTTCAGTTCTACACTCACTGGTTCTCCTCCCCTGAAGGTGCTGAAGCTGGCTGGGTTCAGTTCTACACTCACTGGTTCCCCTCCCCTGAAGGTGCTGACTCTGTCTGGGTCCAGTTCTACACTCACTGGTTCCCCTCCCCTGAAGCTGCTGACTCCGGCTGGGTTCAGTTCTACACTCACTGGTTCCCCTCCCCTGAAGTTACTGACTCTGTCTGGGTTCAGTTCTGCACTCACTGGTTCCCCTCCACTGAAGGTGCTGACTCTGTCTGGGTTCAGTTCTACATTCACTGGTTCCCCTCCCCTGAAGGTACTGACTCAGGCTGGGTTCAGTTCTACACTCACTGGTTCTCCTCCCCTGAAGGTACTGACTCTGGCTGGGTTCAGTTCTACACTCACTGGTTCCCCTTCCCTGAAGGTGCTGACTCTGGCTGGGTTCAGTTCTACATTCACTGGTTCCCCTCCCCTGAAGGTACTGACTCTGGCTGGGCTCAGTTCTACACTCACTCGTTCCCCTCCCCTGAAGGTACTGACTCTGGCTGTGTTCAGTTCTACACTCACTGGTTCCCCTCCGCTGAAGTTGCTGATTCTGGCTGGGTTCAGTTCTACATTCACTGGTTCCCCACCCCTGAAGGTACTGACTCTGGCTGGGTTCAGTTCTACATTCACTGGTTCCCCTCCCCTGAAGGTGCTGACTCTGGCTGGGCTCAGTTCTACACTCACTCGTTCCCCTCCCCTGAAGGTACTGACTCTGGCGGTGTTCAGTTCTACACTCACTGGTTCCCCTCCCCTGAAGGTGCTGACTCTGGTTGGGTTCAGTTCTACACTCACTGGTTCCCCACCCCTGAAGGTACTGACTCTGGCTGGGTTCAGTTCTGCACTCACTGGTTCCCCTCCCCTGAAGGTGCTGACTCTGTCTGGGTTCAGTTCTACATTCACTGGTTCCCCTCCCCTGAAGGTACTGAATCAGGCTGGGTTCAGTTCTACACTCACTGGTTCTCCTCCCCTGAAGGTACTGACTCTGGCTGGGTTCAGTTCTACACTCACTGGTTCCCCTTCCCTGAAGGTGCTGACTCTGGCTGGGTTCAGTTCTACATTCACTGGTTCCCCTCCCCTGAAGGTACTGACTCTGTCTGGGTTCAGTTCTACACTCACTGGTTCTCCTCCCCTGAAGGTGCTGAAGCTGGCTGGGTTCAGTTCTACACTCACTGGTTCCCCTCCCCTGAAGGTGCTGACTCCGGCTGGGTTCAGTTCTACACTCACTGGTTCCCCTCCCCTGAAGTTACTGACTCGGTCTGGGTTCAGTTCTGCACTCACTGGTTCCCCTCCCCTGAAGGTGCTGACTCTGTCTGGGTTCAGTTCTACATTCACTGGTTCCCCTCCCCTGAAGGTACTGACTCAGGCTGGGTTCAGTTCTACACTCACTGGTTCTCCTCCCCTGAAGGTACTGACTCTGGCTGGGTTCAGTTCTACACTCACTGGTTCTCCTTCCCTGAAGGTGCTGACTCTGGCTGGGTTCAGTTCTACATTCACTGGTTCCCCTCCCCTGAAGGTACTGACTCTGGCTGGGCTCAGTTCTACACTCACTCGTTCCCCTCCCCTGATGGTACTGACTCTGGCTGTGTTCAGTTCTACACTCACTGGTTCCCCTCCCCTGAAGTTGCTGACTCTGGCTGGGTTCAGTTCTACATTCACTGGTTCCCAACCCCTGAAGGTACTGACTCTGGCTGGGTTCAGTTCTACATTCACTTGTTCCCCTCCCCTGAAGGTGCTGACTCTGGCTGGGCTCAGTTCTACACTCACTCGTTCCCCTCCCCTGAAGGTACTGACTCTGGCGGTGTTCAGTTCTACACTCACTGGTTCCCCTCCCCTGAAGTTACTGACTCTGTCTGGGTTCAGTTCTGCACTCACTGGTTCCCCTCCCCTGAAGGTGCTGACTCTGTCTGGGTTCAGTTCTACATTCACTGGTTCCCCTCCTCTGAAGGTACTGACTCAGGCTGGGTTCAGTTCGACACTCACTGGTTCTCCTCCCCTGAAGGTACTGACTCTGGCTGGGTTCAGTTCTACACTCACTGGTTCCCCTTCCCTGAAGGTGCTGACTCTGGCTGGGTTCAGTTCTACATTCACTGGTTCCCCTCCCCTGAAGGTACTGACTCTGGCTGGGCTCAGTTCTACACTCACTCGTTCCCCTCCCCTGAAGGTACTGACTCTGGCTGTGTTCAGTTCTACACTCACTGGTTCCCCTCCCCTGAAGTTGCTGACTCTGGCTGGGTTCAGTTCTACATTCACTGGTTCCCCACACCTGAAGGTACTGACTCTGGCTGGGTTCAGTTCTACATTCACTGGTTCCCCTCCACTGAAGGAGCTGACTCTGGCTGCGCTCAGTTCTACAATCACTCGTTCCCCTCCCCTGAAGGTACTGACTCTGGCGGTGTTCAGTTCTACACTCACTGGTTCCCCTCCCCTGAAGGTGCTGACTCTGGTTGGGTTCAGTTCTACACTCACTGGTTCCCCACCCCTGAAGGTACTGACTCTGGCTGGGTTCAGTTCTGCACTCACTGGTTCCCCTCCCCTGAAGGTGCTGACTCTGTCTGGGTTCAGTTCTACATTCACTGGTTCCCCTCCCCTGAAGGTACTGACGCAGGCTGGGTTCAGTTCTACAATCACTGGTTCCCCTCCCCTGAAGGTGCTGACTCTGGCTGGGCTCAGTTCTACACTCACTCGTTCCCCTCCCCTGAAGGTACTGACTCTGGCTGGGTTCAGTTCTGCACTCACTGGTTCCCCACCCCTGAAGGTACTGACTCTGGCTGGGCTCAGTTCTACATTCACTGGTTCCCCTCCCCTGAAGGTACTGACGCAGGCTGGGTTCAGTTCTACAATCACTGGTTCCCCTCCCCTGAAGGTACTGACTCTGGCGGTGATCAGTTCTACACTCACTGGTTACCCTCCCCTGAAGGTGCTGACTCCGGCTGGGTTCAGTTCTACACTCACTGGTTCCCCTCCCCTGAAGTTACTGACTCTGTCTGGGTTCAGTTCTGCACTCACTGGTTCCCCTCCACTGAAGGTGCTGACTCTGTCTGGGTTCAGTTCTGCACTCACTGGTTCCCCTCCCCTGAAGGTGCTGACTCTGTCTGGGTTCAGTTCTACATTCACTGGTTCCCCTCCCCTGAAGGTACTGACTCCGGCTGGGTTCAGTTCAACACTCACTGGTTCCCCTCCCCTGAAGTTACTGACTCTGTCTGGGTTCAGTTCCGCACTCACTGGTTCCCCTCCCCTGAAGGTGCTGACTCTGTCTGGGTTCAGTTCTACATTCACTGGTTCCCCTCCCCTGAAGGTACTGACTCAGGCTGGGTTCAGTTCTACACTCACTGGTTCTCCTCCCCTGAAGGTACTGACTCTGGCTGGCTTCAGTTCTACACTCACTGGTTCCCCTTCCCTGAAGGTGCTGACTCTGGCTGGGTTCAGTTCTACATTCACTGGTTCCCCTCCCCTGAAGGTACTGACTCTGGCTGGGCTCAGTTCTACACTCACTCGTTCCCCTCCCCTGAAGGTACTGACTCTGGCTGTGTTCAGTTCTACACTCACTGGTTCCCCTCACCTGAAGTTGCTGACTCTGGCTGGGTTCAGTTCTACATTCACTGGTTCCCCACCCCTGAAGGTACTGACTCTGGCTGGGTTCAGTTCTACACTCACTAGTTCCCTGACCCTGAATGTACTGACTCTGGCTGGGTTCAGTTCTACACTCACTGGTTCCCCTCCCCTGAAGTTACTGACTCTGTCTGGGTTCAGTTCTGCACTCACTGGTTCCCCTTCCCTGAAGGTGCTGACTCTGGCTGGGTTCAGTTCTACATTCACTGGTTCCCCTCCCCTGAAGGTACTGACTCTGTCTGGGTTCAGTTCTACACTCACTGGTTCTCCTCCCCTGAAGGTGCTGAAGCTGGCTGGGTTCAGTTCTACACTCACTGGTTCCCCTCCCCTGAAGGTGCTGACTCTGTCTGGGTCCAGTTCTACATTCACTGGTTCCCCTCCCCTGAAGGTGCTGACTCTGGCTGGGTTCAGTTCTACACTCACTGTTTCCCCTCCCCTGAAGTTACTGACTCTGTCTGGGTTCAGTTCTGCACTCACTGGTTCCCCTCCCCTGAAGGTGCTGACTCTGTCTGGGTTCAGTTCTACATTCACTGGTTCCCATCCCCTGAAGGTACTGACTCAGGCTGGGTTCAGTTCTACACTCACTGGTTCTCCTCCCCTGAAGGTACTGACTCTGGCTGGGTTCAGTTCTACACTCACTGGTTCCCCTTCCCTGAAGGTGCTGACTCTGGCTGGGTTCAGTTCTACATTCACTGGTTCCCCTCCCCTGAAGGTACTGACTCTGGCTGGGCTCAGTTCTACACTCACTCGTTCCCCTCCCCTGAAGGTACTGACTCTGGCTGTGTTCAGTTCTACACTCACTGGTTCCCCTCCCCTGAAGTTGCTGACTCTGGCTGGGTTCAGTTCTACATTCACTGGTTCCCCTCCCCTGAAGGTACTGACTCAGGCTGGGTTCAGTTCTACACTCACTGGTTCACCTCCCCTGAAGGTGCTGACTCTGGCTGGGCTCAGTTCTACACTCACTGGTTCCCCTCCCCTGACGGTACTGACTCTGTCTGTGTTCAGTTCTACACTCACTGGTTCCCCTCCCCTGAAGGTACTGACTCTGGCTGGGTTCAGTTCTACACTCACTAGTTCCCTGACCCTGAATGTACTGACTCTGGCTGGGTTCAGTTCTACACTCACTGGTTCCCCTCCACTGAAGGTCATGACTCTGGCTGGGTTCAGTTCTACACTCAATGGTTCCCCTCCCCTGAAGGTACTGACTCTGGCTGGGTTCAGTTCTGCACTCACTGGTTCCCCTCCCCTGAATGAATTGACTCTGGCTGGGTTCAGTTCTACACTCACTCGTTCCCCTCCCCTGAAGGTACTGACTCTGGCTGTGTTCAGTTCTACACTCACTGGTTCCCCTCACCTGAAGTTGCTGACTCTGGCTGGGTTCAGTTCTACATTCACTGGTTCCCCACCCCTGAAGGTACTGACTCTGGCTGGGTTCAGTTCTACACTCACTAGTTCCCTGACCCTGAATGTACTGACTCTGGCTGGGTTCAGTTCTACACTCACTGGTTCCCCTCCCCTGAAGTTACTGACTCTGTCTGGGTTCAGTTCTGCACTCACTGGTTCCCCTTCCCTGAAGGTGCTGACTCTGGCTGGGTTCAGTTCTACATTCACTGGTTCCCCTCCCCTGAAGGTACTGACTCTGTCTGGGTTCAGTTCTACACTCACTGGTTCTCCTCCCCTGAAGGTGCTGAAGCTGGCTGGGTTCAGTTCTACACTCACTGGTTCCCCTCCCCTGAAGGTGCTGACTCTGTCTGGGTCCAGTTCTACATTCACTGGTTCCCCTCCCCTGAAGGTGCTGACTCTGGCTGGGTTCAGTTCTACACTCACTGTTTCCCCTCCCCTGAAGTTACTGACTCTGTCTGGGTTCAGTTCTGCACTCACTGGTTCCCCTCCCCTGAAGGTGCTGACTCTGTCTGGGTTCAGTTCTACATTCACTGGTTCCCATCCCCTGAAGGTACTGACTCAGGCTGGGTTCAGTTCTACACTCACTGGTTCTCCTCCCCTGAAGGTACTGACTCTGGCTGGGTTCAGTTCTACACTCACTGGTTCCCCTTCCCTGAAGGTGCTGACTCTGGCTGGGTTCAGTTCTACATTCACTGGTTCCCCTCCCCTGAAGGTACTGACTCTGGCTGGGCTCAGTTCTACACTCACTCGTTCCCCTCCCCTGAAGGTACTGACTCTGGCTGTGTTCAGTTCTACACTCACTGGTTCCCCTCCCCTGAAGTTGCTGACTCTGGCTGGGTTCAGTTCTACATTCACTGGTTCCCCTCCCCTGAAGGTACTGACTCAGGCTGGGTTCAGTTCTACACTCACTGGTTCACCTCCCCTGAAGGTGCTGACTCTGGCTGGGCTCAGTTCTACACTCACTGGTTCCCCTCCCCTGACGGTACTGACTCTGTCTGTGTTCAGTTCTACACTCACTGGTTCCCCTCCCCTGAAGGTACTGACTCTGGCTGGGTTCAGTTCTACACTCACTAGTTCCCTGACCCTGAATGTACTGACTCTGGCTGGGTTCAGTTCTACACTCACTGGTTCCCCTCCACTGAAGGTCATGACTCTGGCTGGGTTCAGTTCTACACTCAATGGTTCCCCTCCCCTGAAGGTACTGACTCTGGCTGGGTTCAGTTCTGCACTCACTGGTTCCCCTCCCCTGAATGAATTGACTCTGGCTGGGTTTAGTTCTACACTCACTGTTTCCCCTCCCCTGAAGTTACTGACTCTGGCTGGGTTCAGTTTTGCACTCACTGATTCCCCTCGACTGAAGGTACTGACTCTGTCTGGGTTCAGTTCTACACTCACTGGTTCCCCTCCCCTGAAGGTGCTGACTCTGGCTGGGTTTAGTTCTACACTCACTGGTTCCCCTCCCCTGAAGGTACTGACTGTGGCTGGGTTTAGTTCTACACTCACTGGTTCCCCTCCCCTGAAGGTGCTGACTCCGGCTGGGTTCAGTTCTACACTCACTGGTTCCCCTCCCCTGAAGTTACTGACTCTGTCTGGGTTCAGTTCTGCACTCACTGGTTCCCCTCCCCTGAAGGTGCTGACTCTGTCTGGGTTCAGTTCTACATTCACTGGTTCCCCTCCCCTGAAGGTAATGACTCAGGCTGGGTTCAGTTCTACACTCACTGGTTCTCCTCCCCTGAAGGTACTGACTCTGGCTGGGTTCAGTTCTACACTCACTGGTTCCCCTTCCCTGAAGGTGCTGACTCTGGCTGGGTTCAGTTCTACATTCACTGGTTCCCCTCCCCTGAAGGTACTGACTCTGTCTGGGTTCAGTTCTACACTCACTGGTTCTCCTCCCCTGAAGGTGCTGAAGCTGGCTGGGTTTAGTTCTACACTCACTGGTTCCCCTCCCCTGAAGGTGCTGACTCTGTCTGGGTCCAGTTCTACATTCACTGGTTCCCCTCCCCTGAAGCTGCTGACTCCGGCTGGGTTCAGTTCTACACTCACTGGTTCCCCTCCCCTGAAGGTGCTGACTCCGGCTGGGTTCAGTTCTACAATCACTGGTTCCCCTCCCCTGAAGTTACTGACTCTGTCTGGGTTCAGTTCTGCACTCACTGGTTCCCCTCCCCTGAAGGTGCTGACTCAGGCTGGGTTCAGTTCTACACTCACTGGTTCTCCTCACCTGAAGGTACTGACTCTGGCTGGGTTCAGTTCTACACTCACTGGTTCACCTTCCCTGAAGGTGCTGACTCTGTCTGGGTTCAGTTCTGCACTCACTGGTTCCCCTCCCCTGAAGGTGCTGACTCTGTCTGGGTTCAGTTCTACATTCACTGGTTCCCCTCCCCTGAAGGTACTGATTCTGGCTGGGTTTAGTTCTACACTCACTGGTTCCCCTCCCCTGAAGGTACTGACTGTGGCTGGGTTTAGTTCTACACTCACTGGTTCCCCTCCCCTGAAGGTGCTGACTCCGGCTGGGTTCAGTTCTACACTCACTGGTTCCCCTCCCCTGAAGTTACTGACTCTGTCTGGGTTCAGTTCTGCACTCACTGGTTCCCCTCCCCTGAAGGTGCTGACTCTGTCTGGGTTCAGTTCTACATTCACTGGTTCCCCTCCCCTGAAGGTACTGACTCAGGCTGGGTTCAGTTCTACACTCACTGGTTCTCCTACCCTGAAGGTACTGACTCTGGCTGGGTTCAGTTCTACAGTCACTGGTTCCCCTTCCCTGAAGGTGCTGACTCTGGCTGGGTTCAGTTCTACATTCACTGGTTCCCCTCCCCTGAAGGTACTGACTCTGTCTGGGTTCAGTTCTACACTCACTGGTTCTCCTCCCCTGAAGGTGCTGAAGCTGGCTGGGTTCAGTTCTACACTCACTGGTTCCCCTCCCCTGAAGGTGCTGACTCTGTCTGGGTCCAGTTCTACATTCACTGGTTCCCCTCCCCTGAAGGTACTGACTCAGGCTGGGTTCAGTTCTACACTCACTTGTTCTCCTCCCCTGAAGGTACTGACTCTGGCTGGGTTCAGTTCTACACTCACTGGTTCCCCTTCCCTGAAGGTGCTGACTCTGGCTGGGTTCAGTTCTACATTCACTGGTTCCCCTCCCCTGAAGGTACTGACTCTGGCTGGGCTCAGTTCTACACTCACTCGTTCCCCTCCCCTGAAGGTACTGACTCTGGCTGTGTTCAGTTCTACACTCACTGGTTCCCCTCCCCTGAAGTTGCTGACTCTGGCTGGGTTCAGTTCTACATTCACTGGTTCCCCACCCCTGAAGCTACTGACTCTGGCAGGGTTCAGTTCTACATTCACTGGTTCCCCTCCCCTGAAGGTGCTGACTCTGGTTGAGTTCAGTTCTACACTCACTGGTTCCCCTCCCCTGAAGGTACTGACTGTGGCTGGGTTTAGTTCTACACTCACTGGTTCCCCTCCCCTGAAGGTGCTGACTCCGGCTGGGTTCAGTTCTACACTCACTGGTTCCCCTCCCCTGAAGTTACTGACTCTGTCTGGGTTCAGTTCTGCACTCACTGGTTCCCCTCCCCTGAAGGTACTGACTCATGCTGGGTTCAGTTCTACACTCACTGGTTCTCCTCCCCTGAAGGTACTGACTCTGGCTGGGTTCAGTTCTACACTCACTGGTTCCCCTTCCCTGAAGGTGCTGACTCTGGCTGGGTTCAGTTCTACATTCACTGGTTCCCCTCCCCTGAAGGTAATGACTCAGGCTGGGTTCAGTTCTACACTCACTGGTTCTCCTCCCCTGAAGGTACTGACTCTGGCTGGGTTCAGTTCTACACTCACTGGTTCCCCTTCCCTGAAGGTGCTGACTCTGGCTGGGTTCAGTTCTACATTCACTGGTTCCCCTCCCCTGAAGGTACTGACTCTGGCTGGGTTTAGTTCTACACTCACTGGTTCCCCTCCCCTGAAGGTACTGACTGTGGCTGGGTTTAGTTCTACACTCACTGGTTCCCCTCCCCTGAAGGTGCTGACTCCGGCTGGGTTCAGTTCTACACTCACTGGTTCCCCTCCCCTGAAGTTACTGACTCTGTCTGGGTTCAGTTCTGCACTCACTGGTTCCCCTCCCCTGAAGGTGCTGACTCTGTCTGGGTTCAGTTCTACATTCACTGGTTCCCCTCCCCTGAAGGTACTGACTCAGGCTGGGTTCAGTTCTACACTCACTGGTTCTCCTCCCCTGAAGGTACTGACTCTGGCTGGGTTCAGTTCTACAGTCACTGGTTCCCCTTCCCTGAAGGTGCTGACTCTGGCTGGGTTCAGTTCTACATTCACTGGTTCCCCTCCCCTGAAAGTACTGACTCTGTCTGGGTTCAGTTCTACACTCACTGGTTCTCCTCCCCTGAAGGTGCTGAAGCTGGCTGGGTTCAGTTCTACACTCACTGGTTCCCCTCCCCTGAAGGTGCTGACTCTGTCTGGGTCCAGTTCTACATTCACTGGTTCCCCTCCCCTGAAGGTGCTGACTCCGGCTGGGTTCAGTTCTACACTCACTGATTCCCCTCACCTGAAGTTACTGACTCTGTCTGGGTTCAGTTCTGCACTCACTGGTTCCCCTCCCCTGAAGGTGCTGACTCTGTCTGGGTTCAGTTCTACATTCACTGGTTCCCCTCCCCTGAAGGTACTGACTCAGGCTGGGTTCAGTTCTACACTCACTTGTTCTCCTCCCCTGAAGGTACTGACTCTGGCTGGGTTCAGTTCTACACTCACTGGTTCCCCTTCCCTGAAGGTGCTGACTCTGGCTGGGTTCAGTTCTACATTCACTGGTTCCCCTCCCCTGAAGGTACTGACTCTGGCTGGGCTCAGTTCTACACTCACTCGTTCCCCTCCCCTGAAGGTACTGACTCTGGCTGTGTTCAGTTCTACACTCACTGGTTCCCCTCCCCTGAAGTTGCTGACTCTGGCTGGGTTCAGTTCTACATTCACTGGTTCCCCACCCCTGAAGGTACTGACTCTGGCAGGGTTCAGTTCTACATTCACTGGTTCCCCTCCCCTGAAGGTGCTGACTCTGGTTGGGTTCAGTTCTACACTCACTGGTTCCCCTCCCCTGAAGGTACTGACTGTGGCTGGGTTTAGTTCTACACTCACTGGTTCCCCTCCCCTGAAGGTGCTGACTCCGGCTGGGTTCAGTTCTACACTCACTGGTTCCCCTCCCCTGAAGTTACTGACTCTGTCTGGGTTCAGTTCTGCACTCACTGGTTCCCCTCCCCTGAAGGTACTGACTCATGCTGGGTTCAGTTCTACACTCACTGGTTCTCCTCCCCTGAAGGTACTGACTCTGGCTGGGTTCAGTTCTACACTCACTGGTTCCCCTTCCCTGAAGGTGCTGACTCTGGCTGGGTTCAGTTCTACATTCACTGGTTCCCCTCCCCTGAAGGTAATGACTCAGGCTGGGTTCAGTTCTACACTCACTGGTTCTCCTCCCCTGAAGGTACTGACTCTGGCTGGGTTCAGTTCTACACTCACTGGTTCCCCTTCCCTGAAGGTGCTGACTCTGGCTGGGTTCAGTTCTACATTCACTGGTTCCCCTCCCCTGAAGGTACTGACTCTGTCTGGGTTCAGTTCTACACTCACTGGTTCTCCTCCCCTGAAGGTGCTGAAGCTGGCTGGGTTCAGTTCTACACTCACTGGTTCCCCTCCCCTGAAGGTGCTGACTCTGTCTGGGTCCAGTTCTACATTCACTGATTCCCCTCCCCTGAAGCTGCTGACTCCGGCTGGGTTCAGTTCTACACTCACTGGTTCCCCTCCCCTGAAGGTGCTGACTCCGGCTGGGTTCAGTTCTACACTCACTGGTTCCCCTCCCCTGAAGTTACTGACTCTGTCTGGGTTCAGTTCTGCACTCACTGGTTCCCCTCCCCTGAAGGTGCTGACTCTTTCTGGGTTCAGTTCTACATTCACTGGTTCCCCTCCCCTGAAGGTACTGACTCAGGCTGGGTTCAGTTCTACACTCACTGGTTCTCCTCACCTGAAGGTACTGACTCTGGCTGGGTTCAGTTCTACACTCACTGGTTCCCCTCCCCTGAAGGTGCTGACTCTTTCTGGGTTCAGTTCTACATTCACTGGTTTCCCACCCCTGAAGGTACTGACTCTGGCTGGGTTCAGTTCTACACTCACTAGTTCCCTGACCCTGAAGGTACTGACTCTGGCTGGGTTCAGTTCTACACTCACTGGTTCCCTTCCCCTGAAGGTCATGACTCTGGCTGGGTTCAGTTCTACACTCAATGGTTCCCCTCCCCTGAAGGTACTGACTCTGGCTGGATTCAGTTCAACACTCACTGGTTCCCCTCCCCTGAAGGTAATGACTCTGGCTGGGTTCAGTTCGACATTCACTGGTTCCCCTCCCCTGAATGAACTGACTCTGGCTGGGTTCAGTTCTACACTCACTGGTTCCCCTCCCCTGAAGTTACTGACTCTGTCTGGGTTCAGTTCTGCACTCACTGGTTCCCCTCCCCTGAAGGTGCTGACTCTGTCTGGGTTCAGTTCTACATTCACTGGTTCCCCTCCCCTGAAGGTACTGACTCTGGCTGGGTTTAGTTCTACACTCACTGGTTCCCCTCCCCTGAAGGTACTGACTGTGGCTGGGTTTAGTTCTACACTCACTGGTTCCCCTCCCCTGAAGGTGCTGACTCCGGCTGGGTTCAGTTCTACACTCACTGGTTCCCCTCCCCTGAAGTTACTGACTCTGTCTGGGTTCAGTTCTGCACTCACTGGTTCCCCTCCCCTGAAGGTGCTGACTCTGTCTGGGTTCAGTTCTACATTCACTGGTTCCCCTCCCCTGAAGGTACTGACTCAGGCTGGGTTCAGTTCTACACTCACTGGTTCTCCTCCCCTGAAGGTACTGACTCTGGCTGGGTTCAGTTCTACACTCACTGGTTCCCCTTCCCTGAAGGTGCTGACTCTGGCTGGGTTCAGTTCTACATTCACTGGTTCCCCTCCCCTGAAGGTACTGACTCTGTCTGGGTTCAGTTCTACACTCACTGTTTCTCCTCCCCTGAAGGTGCTGAAGCTGGCTGGGTTCAGTTCTACACTCACTGGTTCCCCTCCCCTGAAGGTGCTGACTCTGTCTGGGTCCAGTTCTACATTCACTGGTTCCCCTCCCCTGAAGGTGCTGACTCCGGCTGGGTTCAGTTCTACACTCACTGATTCCCCTCCCCTGAAGTTACTGACTCTGTCTGGGTTCAGTTCTGCACTCACTGGTTCCCCTCCCCTGAAGGTGCTGACTCTGTCTGGGTTCAGTTCTACATTCACTGGTTCCCCTCCCCTGAAGGTACTGACTCAGGCTGGGTTCAGTTCTACACTCACTTGTTCTCCTCCGCTGAAGGTACTGACTCTGGCTGGGTTCAGTTCTACACTCACTGGTTCCCCTTCCCTGAAGGTGCTGACTCTGGCTGGGTTCAGTTCTACATTCACTGGTTCCCCTCCCCTGAAGGTACTGACTCTGGCTGGGCTCAGTTCTACACTCACTCGTTCCCCTCCCCTGAAGGTACTGACTCTGGCTGTGTTCAGTTCTACACTCACTGGTTCCCCTCCCCTGAAGTTGCTGATTCTGGCTAGGTTCAGTTCGACATTCACTGGTTCCCCACGCCTGAAGGTACTGACTCTGGCTGGGTTCAGTTCTACATTCACTGGTTCCCCTCCCCTGAAGGTGCTGACTCTGGTTGAGTTCAGTTCTACACTCACTGGTTCCCCTCCCCTGAAGGTACTGACTGTGGCTGGGTTTAGTTCTACACTCACTGGTTCCCCTCCCCTGAAGGTGCTGACTCCGGCTGGGTTCAGTTCTACACTCACTGGTTCCCCTCCCCTGAAGTTACTGACTCTGTCTGGGTTCAGTTCTGCACTCACTGGTTCCCCTCCCCTGAAGGTACTGACTCATGCTGGGTTCAGTTCTACACTCACTGGTTCTCCTCCCCTGAAGGTACTGACTCTGGCTGGGTTCAGTTCTACACTCACTGGTTCCCCTTCCCTGAAGGTGCTGACTCTGGCTGGGTTCAGTTCTACATTCACTGATTCCCCTCCCCTGAAGGTACTGACTCAGGCTGGGTTCAGTTCTACACTCACTGGTTCTCTTCCCCTGAAGGTACTGACTCTGGCTGGGTTCAGTTCTACACTCACTGGTTCCCCTTCCCTGAAGGTGCTGACTCTGGCTGGGTTCAGTTCTACATTCACTGGTTCCCCTCCCCTGAAGGTACTGACTCTGGCTGTGTTCAGTTCTACACTCACTGGTTCCCCTCCCCTGAAGTTGCTGACTCGGGCTGGATTCAGTTCTACATTCACTGGTTCCCCACCCCTGAAGGTACTGACTCTGGCTGGGTTCAGTTCTACACTCACTAGTTCCCTGACCCTGAAGGTACTGACTCTGGCTGAGTTCAGTTCTACACTCACTGGTTCCCTTCCCCTGAAGGTCATGACTCTGGCTGGGTTCAGTTCTACACTCAATGGTTCCCCTCCCCTGAAGGTACTGACTCTGGCTGGATTCAGTTCAACACTCACTGGTTCCCCTCCCCTGAAGGTAATGACTCTGGCTGGGTTCAGTTCGACATTCACTGGTTCCCCTCCCCTGAAGGAACTGACTCTGGCTGGGTTCAGTTCTACACTCACTGGTTCCCCTCCCCTGAAGGTACTGACTCTGGCTTGGTTCAGTTCTACACTCACTGGTTCCCCTCCCCTGAAGGTGCTGAATCTGGCAGGGTTCAGTTCTACACTCACTGGTTCCCCTCCCCTGAAGGGACTGACTCTGGCTGGGTTCAGTTCTACACTCACTGGTTCCCCTCCCCTGAAGGTACTGACTCTGGCTGGGTTCAGTTCTGCACTCACTGGTTCCCCTCCCATGAATGAATTGCCTCTGGCTGGGTTTAGTTCTACACTCACTGTTTCCCCTCCCCTGAAGTTACTAACTCAGGCTGGGTTCAGTTTTGCACTCACTGATTCCCCTCGCCTGAAGGTACTGACTCTGTCTGGGTTCAGTTCTACACTCACTGGTTCCCCTCCCCTGAAGGTGCTGACTCTGGCTGGGTTTAGTTCTACACTCACTGGTTCCCGTCCCCTGAAGGTACTGACTGTGGCTGGGTTTAGTTCTACACTCACTGGTTCCCCTCCCCTGAAGGTGCTGTCTCCGGCTGGGTTCAGTTCTACACTCACTGGTTCCCCTCCCCTGAAGTTACTGACTCTGTCTGGGTTCAGTTCTACACTCACTGGTTCCCCTCCCCTGAAGGTGCTGACTCTGTCTGGGTTCAGTTCTACATTCACTGGTTGCCCTCCCCTGAAGGTACTGACTCAGGCTGGGTTCAGTTCTACACTCACTGGTTCTCCTCCCCTGAAGGTACTGACTCTGGCTGGGTTCAGTTCTACACTCACTGGTTCCCCTTCCCTGAAGGTGCTGACTCTGGCTGGGTTCAGTTCTGCATTCACTGGTTCCCCTCCCCTGAAGGTACTGACTCTGTCTGGGTTCAGTTCTACACTCACTGTTTCTCCTCCACTGAAGGTGCTGAAGCTGGCTGGGTTCAGTTCTACACTCACTGGTTCCCCTCCCCTGAAGGTGCTGACTCTGTCTGGGTCCAGTTCTACATTCTCTGGTTCCCCTCCCCTGAAGGTGCTGACTCCGGCTGGGTTCAGTTCTACACTCACTGGTTCCCCTCCCCTGAAGTTACTGACTCTGTCTGGGTTCAGTTCTGCACTCACTGGTTCCCCTCCCTTGAAGGTGCTGACTCTGTCTGGGTTCAGTTCTACATTCACTGGTTCCCCTCCCCTGAAGGTACTGACTCAGGCTGGGTTCAGTTCGACACTCACTGGTTCTCCTCCCCTGAAGGTACTGACTCTGGCTGGGTTCAGTTCTACACTCACTGGTTCCCCTTCCCTGAAGGTGCTGACTCTGGCTGGGTTCAGTTCTACATTCACTGGTTCCCCTCCCCTGAAGGTACTGACTCTGGCTGGGCTCAGTTCTACACTCACTCGTTCCCCTCCCCTGAAGGTACTGACTCTGGCTGTGTTCAGTTCTACACTCACTGGTTCCCCTCCCCTGAAGTTGCTGACTCTGGCTGGGTTCAGTTCTACATTCACTGGTTCCCCTCCCCTGAAGGTACTGACTCAGGCTGGGTTCAGTTCTACACTCACTGGTTCCCCTCCCCTGAAGGTGCTGACTCTGGCTGGGCTCAGTTCTACACTCACTGGTTCCCCTCCCCTGACGGTACTGACTCTGTCTGTGTTCAGTACTACACTCACTGGTTCCCCTCCCCTGAAGGTACTGACTCTGGCTGGGTTCAGTTCTACACTCACTAGTTCCCTGACCCTGAATGTACTGACTCTGGCTGGGTTCAGTTCTACACTCACTGGTTCCCCTCCCCTGAAGGTCATGACTCTGGCTGGGTTCAGTTCTACACTCAATGGTTCCCCTCCCCTGAAGGTACTGACTCTGGCTGGGTTCAGTTCTGCACTCACTGGTTCCCCTCCCCTGAATGAATTGACTCTGGCTGTGTTTAGTTCTACACTCACTGTTTCCCCTCCCCTGAAGTTACTGACTCTGGCTGGGTTCAGTTTTGCACTCACTGATTCCCCTCGCCTGAAGGTACTGACTCTGTCTGGGTTCAGTTCTACACTCACTGGTTCCCCTCCCCTGAAGGTGCTGACTCTGGCTGGGTTTAGTTCTACACTCACTGGTTCCCCTCCCCTGAAGGTACTGACTGTGGCTGGGTTTAGTTCTACACTCACTGGTTCCCCTCCCCTGAAGGTGCTGACTCCGGCTGGGTTCAGTTCTACACTCACTGATTCCCCTCCCCTGAAGTTACTGACTCTGTCTGGGTTCAGTTCTGCACTCACTGGTTCCCCTCCCCTGAAGGTGCTGACTCTGTCTGGGTTCAGTTCTACATTCACTGGTTCCCCTCCCCTGAAGGTAATGACTCAGGCTGGGTTCAGTTCTACACTCACTGGTTCTCCTCCCCTGAAGGTACTGACTCTGGCTGGGTTCAGTTCTACACTCACTGGTTCCCCTTCCCTGAAGGTGCTGACTCTGGCTGGGTTCAGTTCTACATTCACTGGTTCCCCTCCCCTGAAGGTACTGACTCTGTCTGGGTTCAGTTCTACACTCACTGGTTCTCCTCCCCTGAAGGTGCTGAAGCTGGCTGGGTTCAGTTCTACACTCACTGGTTCCCCTCCCCTGAAGGTGCTGACTCTGTCTGGGTCCAGTTCTACATTCACTGGTTCCCCTCCCCTGAAGCTGCTGACTCCGGCTGGGTTCAGTTCTACACTCACTGGTTCCCCTCCCCTGAAGTTACTGACTCTGTCTGGGTTCAGTTCTGCACTCACTGGTTCCCCTCCCCTGAAGGTGCTGACTCTGTCTGGGTTCAGTTCTACATTCACTGGTTCCCCTCCCCTGAAGGTACTGACTCAGGCTGGGTTCAGTTCTACACTCACTGGCTCTCCTCCCCTGAAGGTACTGAATCTGGCAGGGTTCAATTCTACACTCACTTGTTCTCCTCCCCTGAATGTACTGACTCTGGCTGGGTTCAGTTCTACACTCACTGATTCCCCTCCCCTGAAGTTACTGACTCTGTCTGGGTTCAGTTCTGCACTCACTGGTTCCCCTCCCCTGAAGGTGCTGACTCTGTCTGGGTTCAGTTCTACATTCACTGGTTCCCCTCCCCTGAAGGTACTGACTCAGGCTGGGTTCAGTTCTACACTCACTTGTTCTCCTCCCCTGAAGGTACTGACTCTGGCTGGGTTCAGTTCTACACTCACTGGTTCCCCTTTCCTGAAGGTGCTGACTCTGGCTGGGTTCAGTTCTACATTCACTGGTTCCCCTCCCCTGAAGGTACTGACTCTGGCTGGGCTCAGTTCTACACTCACTCGTTCCCCTCCCCTGAAGGTACTGACTCTGGCTGTGTTCAGTTCTACACTCACTGGTTCCCCTCCCCTGAAGTTGCTGATTCTGGCTAGGTTCAGTTCGACATTCACTGGTTCCCCACCCCTGAAGGTACTGACTCTGGCTGGGTTCAGTTCTACATTCACTGGTTCCCCTCCCCTGAAGGTGCTGACTCTGGTTGGGTTCAGTTCTACACTCACTGGTTCCCCTCCCCTGAAGGTACTGACTGTGGCTGGGTTTAGTTCTACACTCACTGGTTCCCCTCCCCTGAAGGTGCTGACTCCGGCTGGGTTCAGTTCTACACTCACTGGTTCCCCTCCCCTGAAGTTACTGACTCTGTCTGGGTTCAGTTCTGCACTCACTGGTTCCCCTCCCCTGAAGGTACTGACTCATGCTGGGTTCAGTTCTACACTCACTGGTTCTCCTCCCCTGAAGGTACTGACTCTGGCTGGGTTCAGTTCTACACTCACTGGTTCCCCTTCCCTGAAGGTGCTGACTCTGGCTGGGTTCAGTTCTACATTCACTGATTCCCCTCCCCTGAAAGTACTGACTCAGGCTGGGTTCAGTTCTACACTCACT
Source organism: Pristiophorus japonicus (assembly GCF_044704955.1). Taxonomy (NCBI): domain Eukaryota; kingdom Metazoa; phylum Chordata; class Chondrichthyes; family Pristiophoridae; genus Pristiophorus; species Pristiophorus japonicus. Next base: position 982,216 of record NW_027254467.1, on the reverse strand, counting down.
GGTTCTCTTCCCCTGAAGGTACTGACTCTGGCTGGGTTCAGTTCTACACTCACTGGTTCCCCTTCCCTGAAGGTGCTGACTCTGGCTGGGTTCAGTTCTACATTCACTGGTTCCCCTCCCCTGAAGGTACTGACTCTGGCTGTGTTCAGTTCTACACTCACTGGTTCCCCTCCCCTGAAGTTGCTGACTCGGGCTGGGTTCAGTTCTACATTCACTGGTTCCCCACCCCTGAAGGTACTGACTCTGGCTGGGTTCAGTTCTACACTCACTAGTTCCCTGACCCTGAAGGTACTGACTCTGGCTGAGTTCAGTTCTACACTCACTGGTTCCCTTCCCCTGAAGGTCATGACTCTGGCTGGGTTCAGTTCTACACTCAATGGTTCCCCTCCCCTGAAGGTACTGACTCTGGCTGGATTCAGTTCAACACTCACTGGTTCCCCTCCCCTGAAGGTAATGACTCTGGCTGGGTTCAGTTCGACATTCACTGGTTCCCCTCCCCTGAAGGAACTGACTCTGGCTGGGTTCAGTTCTACACTCACTGGTTCCCCTCCCCTGAAGGTACTGACTCTGGCTTGGTTCAGTTCTACACTCACTGGTTCCCCTCCCCTGAAGGTGCTGAATCTGGCAGGGTTCAGTTCTACACTCACTGGTTCCCCTCCCCTGAAGGGACTGACTCTGGCTGGGTTCAGTTCTACACTCACTGGTTCCCCTCCCCTGAAGGTACTGACTCTGGCTGGGTTCAGTTCTGCACTCACTGGTTCCCCTCCCATGAATGAATTGCCTCTGGCTGGGTTCAGTTCTACACTCACTGGTTCCCCTCCCCTGAAGGGACTGACTCTGGCTGGGTTCAGTTTTGCACTCACTGATTCCCCTCGCCTGAAGGTACTGACTCTGTCTGGGTTCAGTTCTACACTCACTGGTTCCCCTCCCCTGAAGGTGCTGACTCTGGCTGGGTTTAGTTCTACACTCACTGGTTCCCGTCCCCTGAAGGTACTGACTGTGGCTGGGTTTAGTTCTACACTCACTGGTTCCCCTCCCCTGAAGGTGCTGTCTCCGGCTGGGTTCAGTTCTACACTCACTGGTTCCCCTCCCCTGAAGTTACTGACTCTGTCTGGGTTCAGTTCTACACTCACTGGTTCCCCTCCCCTGAAGGTGCTGACTCTGTCTGGGTTCAGTTCTACATTCACTGGTTGCCCTCCCCTGAAGGTACTGACTCAGGCTGGGTTCAGTTCTACACTCACTGGTTCTCCTCCCCTGAAGGTACTGACTCTGGCTGGGTTCAGTTCTACACTCACTGGTTCCCCTTCCCTGAAGGTGCTGACTCTGGCTGGGTTCAGTTCTGCATTCACTGGTTCCCCTCCCCTGAAGGTACTGACTCTGTCTGGGTTCAGTTCTACACTCACTGGTTCTCCTCCACTGAAGGTGCTGAAGCTGGCTGGGTTCAGTTCTACACTCACTGGTTCCCCTCCCCTGAAGGTGCTGACTCTGTCTGGGTCCAGTTCTACATTCTCTGGTTCCCCTCCCCTGAAGGTGCTGACTCCGGCTGGGTTCAGTTCTACACTCACTGGTTCCCCTCCCCTGAAGTTACTGACTCTGTCTGGGTTCAGTTCTGCACTCACTGGTTCCCCTCCCTTGAAGGTGCTGACTCTGTCTGGGTTCAGTTCTACATTCACTGGTTCCCCTCCCCTGAAGGTACTGACTCAGGCTGGGTTCAGTTCGACACTCACTGGTTCTCCTCCCCTGAAGGTACTGACTCTGGCTGGGTTCAGTTCTACACTCACTGGTTCCCCTTCCCTGAAGGTGCTGACTCTGGCTGGGTTCAGTTCTACATTCACTGGTTCCCCTCCCCTGAAGGTACTGACTCTGGCTGGGCTCAGTTCTACACTCACTCGTTCCCCTCCCCTGAAGGTACTGACTCTGGCTGTGTTCAGTTCTACACTCACTGGTTCCCCTCCCCTGAAGTTGCTGACTCTGGCTGGGTTCAGTTCTACATTCACTGGTTCCCCTCACCTGAAGGTACTGACTCAGGCTGGGTTCAGTTCTACACTCACTGGTTCCCCTCCCCTGAAGGTGCTGACTCTGGCTGGGCTCAGTTCTACACTCACTGGTTCCCCTCCCCTGACGGTACTGACTCTGTCTGTGTTCAGTACTACACTCACTGGTTCCCCTCCCCTGAAGGTACTGACTCTGGCTGGGTTCAGTTCTACACTCACTAGTTCCCTGACCCTGAATGTACTGACTCTGGCTGGGTTCAGTTCTACACTCACTGGTTCCCCTCCCCTGAAGGTCATGACTCTGCCTGGGTTCAGTTCTACACTCAATGGTGCCCCTCCCCTGAAGGTACTGACTCTGGCTGGGTTCAGTTCTGCACTCACTGGTTCCCCTCCCCTGAATGAATTGACTCTGGCTGTGTTTAGTTCTACACTCACTGTTTCCCCTCCCCTGAAGTTACTGACTCTGGCTGGGTTCAGTTTTGCACTCACTGATTCCCCTCGCCTGAAGGTACTGACTCTGTCTGGGTTCAGTTCTACACTCACTGGTTCCCCTCCCCTGAAGGTGCTGACTCTGGCTGGGTTTAGTTCTACACTCACTGGTTCCCCTCCCCTGAAGCAACTGACTGTGGCTGGGTTTAGTTCTACACTCACTGGTTCCCCTCCCCTGAAGGTGCTGACTCCGGCTGGGTTCAGTTCTACACTCACTGATTCCCCTCCCCTGAAGTTACTGACTCTGTCTGGGTTCAGTTCTGCACTCACTGGTTCCCCTCCCCTGAAGGTGCTGACTCTGTCTGGGTTCAGTTCTACATTCACTGGTTCCCCTCCCCTGAAGGTAATGACTCAGGCTGGGTTCAGTTCTACACTCACTGGTTCCCCTCCCCTGAAGGTACTGACTCAGGCTGGGTTCAGTTCTACACTCACTGGTTCTCCTCCCCTGAAGGTACTGACTCTGGCTGGGTTCAGTTCTACACTCACTGGTTCCCCTTCCCTGAAGGTGCTGACTCTGGCTGGGTTCAGTTCTACATTCACTGGTTCCCCTCCCCTGAAGGTACTGACTCTGGCTGGGCTCAGTTCTACACTCACTCGTTCCCCTCCCCTGAAGGTACTGACTCTGGCTGTGTTCAGTTCTACACTCACTGGTTCCCCTCCGCTGAAGTTGCTGACTCTGGCTGGGTTCAGTTCTACATTCACTGGTTCCCCACCCCTGAAGGTACTGACTCTGGCTGGGTTCAGTTCTACATTCACTGGTTCCCCTCCCCTGAAGGTGCTGACTCTGGCTGGGCTCAGTTCTACACTCACTCGTTCCCCTCCCCTGAAGGTACTGACTCTGGCGGTGTTCAGTTCTGCACTCACTGGTTCCCCTCCCCTGAAGGTGCTGACTCTGTCTGGGTTCAGTTCTACATTCACTGGTTCCCCTCCCCTGAAGATACTGAATCAGGCTGGGTTCAGTTCTACACTCACTGGTTCTCCTCCCCTGAAGGTACTGACTCTGGCTGGGTTCAGTTCTACACTCACTGGTTCCCCTTCCCTGAAGGTGCTGACTCTGGCTGGGTTCAGTTCTACATTCACTGGCTCCCCTCCCCTGAAGGTACTGACTCTGTCTGGGTTCAGTTCTACACTCACTGGTTCTCCTCCCCTGAAGGTGCTGAAGCTGGCTGGGTTCAGTTCTACACTCACTGGTTCCCCTCCCCTGAAGGTGCTGACTCTGTCTGGGTCCAGTTCTACATTCACTGGTTCACCTCCCCTGAAGGTGCTGACTCCGGCTGGGTTCAGTTCTACACTCACTGGTTCCCCTCCCCTGAAGTTACTGACTCGGTCTGGGTTCAGATCTGCACTCACTGGTTCCCCTCCCCTGAAGGTGCTGACTCTGTCTGGGTTCAGTTCTACATTCACTGGTTCCCCTCCCCTGAAGGTACTGACTCAGGCTGGGTTCAGTTCTACACTCACTGGTTCTCCTCCCCTGAAGGTACTGACTCTGGCTGGGTTCAGTTCTACACTCACTGGTTCTCCTTCCCTGAAGGTGCTGACTCTGGCTGGGTTCAGTTCTACATTCACTGGTTCCCCTCCCCTGAAGGTACTGACTCTGGCTGGGCTCAGTTCTACAATCACTCGTTCCCCTCCCCTGAAGGTACTGACTCTGGCTGTGTTCAGTTCTACACTCACTGGTTCACCTCCCCTGAAGTTGCTGACTCTGGCTGGGTTCAGTTCTACATTCACTGGTTCCCAACCCCTGAAGGTACTGACTCTGGCTGGGTTCAGTTCTACATTCACTTGTTCCCCTCCCCTGAAGGTGCTGACTCTGGCTGGGCTCAGTTCTACACTCACTCGTTCCCCTCCCCTGAAGGTACTGACTCTGGCGGTGTTCAGTTCTACACTCACTGGTTCCCCTCCCCTGAAGTTACTGACTCTGTCTGGGTTCAGTTCTGCACTCACTGGTTCCCCTCCCCTGAAGGTGCTGACTCTGTCTGGGTTCAGTTCTACATTCACTGGTTCCCCTCCCCTGAAGGTACTGACTCAGGCTGGGTTCAGTTCTACACTCACTGGTTCTCCTCCCCTGAAGGTACTGACTCTGGCTGGGTTCAGTTCTACACTCACTGGTTCCCCTTCCCTGAAGGTGCTGACTCTGGCTGGGTTCAGTTCTACATTCACTGGTTCCCCTCCCCTGAAGGTACTGACTCTGGCTGGGCTCAGTTCTACACTCACTCGTTCCCCTCCCCTGAAGGTACTGACTCTGGCTGTGTTCAGTTCTACACTCACTGGTTCCCCTCCCCTGAAGTTGCTGACTCTGGCTGGGTTCAGTTCTACATTCACTGGTTCCCCACACCTGAAGGTACTGACTCTGGCTGGGTTCAGTTCTACATTCACTGGTTCCGCTCCCCTGAAGGTGCTGACTCTGGCTGGGCTCAGTTCTACAATCACTCGTTCCCCTCCCCTGAAGGTACTGACTCTGGCGGTGTTCAGTTCTACACTCACTGGTTCCCCTCCCCTGAAGGTGCTGACTCTGGTTGGGTTCAGTTCTACACTCACTGGTTCCCCACCCCTGAAGGTACTGACTCTGGCTGGGTTCAGTTCTGCACTCACTGGTTCCCCTCCCCTGAAGGTGCTGACTCTGTCTGGGTTCAGTTCTACATTCACTGGTTCCCCTCCCCTGAAGGTACTGACGCAGGCTGGGTTCAGTTCTACACTCACTGGTTCCCCTCCCCTGAAGGTGCTGACTCTGGCTGGGCTCAGTTCTACACTCACTCGTTCCCCTCCCCTGAAGGTACTGACTCTGGCGGTGATCAGTTCTACACTCACTGGTTACCCTCCCCTGAAGGTGCTGACTCTGTCTGGGTTCAGTTCTACATTCACTGGTTCCCCTCCCCTGAAGGTGCTGACTCTGTCTGGGTTCAGTTCTACATTCACTGGTTCCCCTCCCCTGAAGGTACTGACTCAGGCTGGGTTCAGTTCTACACTCACTGGTTTTCCTCCCCTGAAGGCGCTGAAGCTGGCTGGGTTCAGTTCTACACTCACTGGTTCCCCTCCCCTGAAGGTGCTGACTCTGTCTGGGTCCAGTTCTACATTCACTGGTTCCCCTCCCCTGAAGGTGCTGACTCCGGCTGGGTTCAGTTCAACACTCACTGGTTCCCCTCCCCTGAAGTTACTGACTCTGTCTGGGTTCAGTTCTGCACTCACTGGTTCCCCTCCCCTGAAGGTGCTGACTCTGTCTGGGTTCAGTTCTACATTCACTGGTTCCCCTCCCCTGATGGTACTGACTCAGGCTGGGTTCAGTTCTACACTCACTGGTTCTCCTCCCCTGAAGGTACTGACTCTGGCTCGCTTCAGTTCTACACTCACTGGTTCCCCTTCCCTGAAGGTGCTGACTCTGGCTGGGTTCAGTTCTACATTCACTGGTTCCCCTCCCCTGAAGGTACTGACTCTGGCTGGGCTCAGTTCTACACTCACTCGTTCCCCTCCCCTGAAGGAACTGACTCTGGCTGTGTTCAGTTCTACACTCACTGGTTCCCCTCCCCTGAAGTTGCTGACTCTGGCTGGGTTCAGTTCTACATTCACTGGTTCCCCACCCCTGAAGGTACTGACTCTGGCTGGGTTCAGTTCTACATTCACTTGTTCCCCTCCCCTGAAGGTGCTGACTCTGGCTGGGATCAGTTCTACACTCACTCGTTCCCCTCCCCTGAAGGTACTGACTCTGGCGGTGTTCAGTTCTACACTCACTGGTTCCCCTCCCCTGAAGGTGCTGACTCTGGTTGGGTTCAGTTCTACACTCACTGGTTCCCCACCCCTGAAGGTACTGACTCTGGCTGGGTTCAGTTCTACACTCACTGGTTCCCTTCCCGTGAAGGTGCTGACTCTGGCTGGGTTCAGTTCGACAGTCACTGGTTCCCCTCCCGTTAAGGTACTGACTCTGGCTGGATTCTGTTCTACACTCACTGGTTCCCCTCCCCTAAAGGTACTGACTCTGGCTGGGTTCAGTTCTACATTCACTGGTTCCCCTCCCCTGACGGTACTGACTCTGGCTGGGTTCAGTCCTGCACTCACTGGTTCCCCTCCCCTGAAGGTACTGACTCTGGCTGGGTTCAGTTCTACACTCACTGGTTCCCCTCCCCTTAAGGTACTGACTCTGGCTGGGTTCAGTTCTACACTCACTGGTTCCCCTCCCCCGAAGGTAATGACTCTGGCTGGGTTCAGTTCTACACTCACTGGTTCCCCTCCCCTGACGGTACTGACTCTGTCTGTGTTCAGTTCTACACTCACTGGTTCCCCTCCCCTGAAGGTACTGACTCTGGCTGGGTTCAGTTCTACACTCACTAGTTCCCTGAACCTGAAGGTACTGACTCTGGCTGGGTTCAGTTCTACACTCACTGGTTCCCCTCCCCTGAAGGTCATGACTCTGGCTGGATTCAGTTCTACACTCAATGGTTCCCCTCCCCTGAAGGTACTGACTCTGGCTGGATTCAGTTCAACACTCACTGGTTCCCCTCCCCTGAAGGTAATGACTCTGGCTGGGTTCAGTTCTACACTCACTGGTTCCCCTCCCCTGAAGGTACTGACTGTGGCTGGGTTTAGTTCTACACTCACTGGTTCCCCTCCCCTGAAGGTGCTGACTCCGGCTGGGTTCAGTTCTACACTCACTGGTTCCCCTCCCCTGAAGTTACTGACTGTGTCTGGGTTCAGTTCTGCACTCACTGGTTCCCTTCCCCTGAAGGTGCTGACTCTGTCTGGGTTCAGTTCTACATTCACTGGTTCCCCTCCCCTGAAGGTACTGACTCAGGCTGGGTTCAGTTCTACACTCACTGGTTCTCCTCCCCTGAAGGTACTGACTCTGGCTGGGTTCAGTTCTACACTCACTGGTTCCCCTTCCCTGAAGGTGCTGACTCTGGCTGTGTTCAGTTCTACATTCACTGGTTCCCCTCCCCTGAAGGTACTGACTCTGTCTGGGTTCAGTTCTACACTCACTGGTTCTCCTCCCCTGAAGGTGCTGAAGCTGGCTGGGTTCAGATCTACACTCACTGGTTCCCCTCCCCTGAACGTGCTGACTCTGTCTGGGTTCAGTTCTACATTCACTGGTTCCCCTCCCGTGAAGGTTCTGACTCCGGCTGGGTTCAGTTCTACACTCACTGGTTCCCCTCCCCTGAAGTTACTGACTCTGTCTGGGTTCAGTTCTGCACTCACTGGTTCCCCTCCCCTGAAGGTGCTGACTCTGTCTGGGTTCAGTTCTACATTCACTGGTTCCCCTCCCCTGAAGGTACTGACTCAGGCTGGGTTCAGTTCTACACTCACTGGTTCTCCTCCCCTGAAGGTACTGACTCTGGCTGGGTTCAGTTCTACACTCACTGGTTCCCCTTCCCTGAAGGTGCTGACTCTGGCTGGGTTCAGCTCTACATTCACTGGTTCCCCTCCCCTGAAGGTACTGACTCTGGCTGGGCTCAGTTCTACACTCACTCGTTACCCTCCCCTGAAGGTACTGACTCTGGCTGTGTTCAGTTCTACACTCACTGGTTCCCCTCCCCTGAAGTTGCTGACTCTGGCTGGGTTCAGTTCTACATTCACTGGTTCCCCACCCCTGAAGGTACTGACTCTGGCTGGGTTCAGTTCTACATTCACTGGTTCCCCTCCCCTGAAGGTGCTGACTCTGGCTGGGCTCAGTTCTACACTCACTCGTTCCCCTCCCCTGAAGGTACTGACTCTGGCGGTGTTCAGTTCTACACTCACTGGTTCCCCTCCCCTGAAGGTGTTGACTCTGGTTGGGTTCAGTTCTACACTCACTGGTTCCCCACCCCTGAAGGTACTGACTCTGGCTGGGTTCAGTTCTACACTCACTGGTTCCCTTCCCCTGAAGGTGCTGACTCTGGCTGGGTTCAGTTCGACAGTCACTGGTTTCCCTCCCCTTAAGGTACTGACTCTGGCTGGATTCAGTTCTACACTCACTGGTTCCCCTCCCCTGAAGGTACTGACTCTGGCTGGGTTCAGTTCTACATTCACTGGTTCCCCTCCCCTGACGGTACTGACTCTGGCTGGGTTCAGTTCTGCACTCACTGGTTCCCCTCCCCTGAAGGTACTGACTCTGGCTGGGTTCAGTTCTACACTCACTGGTTCCCCTCCCCTTAATGTACTGACTCTGGCTGGGTTCAGTTCTACACTCACTGGTTCCCCTCCCCCGAAGGTAATGACTCTGGCTGGGTTCAGTTCTACACTCACTGGTACCCCTCCCCTGAAGTTACTGACTCTGGCTGGGTTCAGTTCTACACTCACTGGTTCCCCTCCCCTGAAGGTGCTGACTCTAGCTGGGTTCAGTTCTACACTCACTGGTTCCCCTCCCCTGAAGGTACTGATTCTGTCTGTGTTCAGTTCTACACTCACTGGTTCCCCTCCCCTGAAGTTGCTGACTCTGGCTGGGTTCAGTTCTACACTCACTGGTTCCCCTCCCCTGACGGTACTGACTCTGGCTGGGTTCAGTTCTACACTCACTGGTTCCCCTCCCCTGAAGGTGCTGACTCTGGCAGGGTTCAGTTCTACACTCACTGGTTCCCCTCCACTGAAGGTACTGACTCTGGCTGTGTCCAGTTCTACACTCACTGGTTCCCCTCCCCTGAAGGTGCTGACTCTGGCTGGGATCAGTTCTACATTCACTGGTTCCCCTCCCCTGAAGGTACTGACTCTTGCTGGGTTCAGTTCTGCAATCACTGGTTCCCCTCCCCTGAATGAATTGTCTCTGGCTGGGTTTAGTTCTACACTCACTGGTTCCCCTCCCCTGAATTTACTGACTCTGGCTGGGTTCAGTTATGCACTCACAGGTTCCCCTCCCCTGAAGGTGCTGACTCTGGCTGGGTTTAGTTCTACACTCACTGGTTCCCCTCCCCTGAAGGTACTGACTCTGGCTGGGTTTAGTTCTACACTCACTGGTTCCCCTCCCCTGAAGGTACTGACTCTGTCTGGGTTCAGTTCTACACTCACTGGTTCTCCTCCACTGAAGTTGCTGACTTTGGCTGGGTTCAGTTCTACACTAACTGGTTCTCCTCCCCTGAAGGTACTGACTGTGGCTGGGTTCAGTTCTACACTCACTGGTTCCCCTTCCCAGAAGGTGCTGACTCTGGCTGGGTTCAGTTCTACATTCACTGGTTCCCCTCCCCTGAAGGTACTGACTCTGGCTGGGCTCAGTTCTACACTCACTGGTTCCCCTCCCCTGAAGGTACTGACTCTGTCTGTGTTCAGTTCTACACTCACTGGTTCCCCTCCCCTGAAGTTGCTGACTCTGGCTGGGTTCAGTTCTACACTCACTGGTTCCCCTCCCCCGAAGGTAATGACTCTGGCTGGGTTCAGTTCTACACTCACTGGTTCCCCTCCCCTGACGGTACTGACTCTGTCTGTGTTCAGTTCTACACTCACTGGTTCCCCTCCCCTGAAGGTACTGACTCTGGCTGGGTTCAGTTCTACACTCACTAGTTCCCTGAACCTGAAGGTACTGACTCTGGCTGGGTTCAGTTCTACACTCACTGGTTCCCCTCCCCTGAAGGTCATGACTCTGGCTGGATTCAGTTCTACACTCAATGGTTCCCCTCCCCTGAAGGTACTGACTCTGGCTGGATTCAGTTCAACACTCACTGGTTCCCCTCCCCTGAAGGTAATGACTCTGGCTGGGTTCAGTTCTACACTCACTGGTTCCCCTCCCCTGAAGGTACTGACTGTGGCTGGGTTTAGTTCTACACTCACTGGTTCCCCTCCCCTGAAGGTGCTGACTCCGGCTGGGTTCAGTTCTACACTCACTGGTTCCCCTCCCCTGAAGTTACTGACTCTGTCTGGGTTCAGTTCTGCACTCACTGGTTCCCTTCCCCTGAAGGTGCTGACTCTGTCTGGGTTCAGTTCTACATTCACTGGTTCCCCTCCCCTGAAGGTACTGACTCAGGCTGAGTTCAGTTCTACACTCACTGGTTCTCCTCCCCTGAAGGTACTGACTCTGGCTGGGTTCAGTTCTACACTCACTGGTTCCCCTTCCCTGAAGGTGCTGACTCTGGCTGTGTTCAGTTCTACATTCACTGGTTCCCCTCCCCTGAAGGTACTGACTCTGTCTGGGTTCAGTTCTACACTCACTGGTTCTCCTCCCCTGAAGGTGCTGAAGCTGGCTGGGTTCAGATCTACACTCACTGGTTCCCCTCCCCTGAACGTGCTGACTCTGTCTGGGTTCAGTTCTACATTCACTGGTTCCCCTCCCGTGAAGGTTCTGACTCCGGCTGGGTTCAGTTCTACACTCACTGGTTCCCCTCCCCTGAAGTTACTGACTCTGTCTGGGTTCAGTTCTGCACTCACTGGTTCCCCTCCCCTGAAGGTGCTGACTCTGTCTGGGTTCAGTTCTACATTCACTGGTTCCCCTCCCCTGAAGGTACTGACTCAGGCTGGGTTCAGTTCTACACTCACTGGTTCTCCTCCCCTGAAGGTACTGACTCTGGCTGGGTTCAGTTCTACACTCACTGGTTCCCCTTCCCTGAAGGTGCTAACTCTGGCTGGGTTCAGTTCTACATTCACTGGTTCCCCTCCCCTGAAGGTACTGACTCTGGCTGGGCTCAGTTCTACACTCACTCGTTCCCCTCCCCTGAAGGTACTGACTCTGGCTGTGTTCAGTTCTACACTCACTGGTTCCCCTCCCCTGAAGTTGCTGACTCTGGCTGGGTTCAGTTCTACATTCACTGGTTCCCCACCCCTGAAGGTACTGACTCTGGCTGGGTTCAGTTCTACATTCACTGGTTCCCCTCCCCTGAAGGTGCTGACTCTGGCTGGGCTCAGTTCTACACTCACTCGTTCCCCTCCCCTGAAGGTACTGACTCTGGCGGTGTTCAGTTCTACACTCACTGGTTCCCCTCCCCTGAAGGTGTTGACTCTGGTTGGGTTCAGTTCTACACTCACTGGTTCCCCACCCCTGAAGTTACTGACTCTGGCTGGGTTCAGTTCTACACTCACTGGTTCCCTTCCCCTGAAGGTGCTGACTCTGGCTGGGTTCAGTTCGACAGTCACTGGTTTCCCTCCCCTTAAGGTACTGACTCTGGCTGGATTCAGTTCTACACTCACTGGTTCCCCTCCCCTGAAGGTACTGACTCTGGCTGGGTTCAGTTCTACATTCACTGGTTCCCCTCCCCTGACGGTACTGACTCTGGCTGGGTTCAGTTCTGCACTCACTGGTTCCCCTCCCCTGAAGGTACTGACTCTGGCTGGGTTCAGTTCTACACTCACTGGTTCCCCTCCCCTTAATGTACTGACTCTGGCTGGGTTCAGTTCTACACTCACTGGTTCCCCTCCCCCGAAGGTAATGACTCTGGCTGGGTTCAGTTCTACACTCACTGGTACCCCTCCCCTGAAGTTACTGACTCTGGCTGGGTTCAGTTCTACACTCACTGGTTCCCCTCCCCTGAAGGTGCTGACTCTAGCTGGGTTCAGTTCTACACTCACTGGTTCCCCTCCCCTGAAGGTACTGATTCTGTCTGTGTTCAGTTCTACACTCACTGGTTCCCCTCCCCTGAAGTTGCTGACTCTGGCTGGGTTCAGTTCTACACTCACTGGTTCCCCTCCCCTGACGGTACTGACTCTGGCTGGGTTCAGTTCTACACTCACTGGTTCCCCTCCCCTGAAGGTGCTGACTCTGGCAGGGTTCAGTTCTACACTCACTGGTTCCCCTCCACTGAAGGTACTGACTCTGGCTGTGTCCAGTTCTACACTCACTGGTTCCCCTCCCCTGAAGGTGCTGACTCTGGCTGGGATCAGTTCTACATTCACTGGTTCCCCTCCCCTGAAGGTACTGACTCTTGCTGGGTTCAGTTCTGCAATCACTGGTTCCCCTCCCCTGAATGAATTGTCTCTGGCTGGGTTTAGTTCTACACTCACTGGTTCCCCTCCCCTGAATTTACTGACTCTGGCTGGGTTCAGTTCTGCACTCACTGGTTCCCCTCCCCTGAAGGTGCTGACTCTGGCTGGGTTTAGTTCTACACTCACTGGTTCCCCTCCCCTGATGGTACTGACTCTGGCTGGGTTTAGTTCTACACTCACTGGTTCCCCTCCCCTGAAGGTACTGACTCTGTCTGGGTTCAGTTCTACACTCACTGGTTCTCCTCCACTGAAGTTGCTGACTTTGGCTGGGTTCAGTTCTACACTAACTGGTTCTCCTCCCCTGAAGGTACTGACTGTGGCTGGGTTCAGTTCTACACTCACTGGTTCCCCTTCCCTGAAGGTGCTGACTCTGGCTGGGTTCAGTTCTACATTCACTGGTTCCCCTCCCCTGAAGGTACTTACTCTGGCTGGGCTAAGTTCTACACTCACTGGTTCCCCTCCCCTGAAGGTACTGACTCTGTCTGTGTTCAGTTCTACACTCACTGGTTCCCCTCCCCTGAAGTTGCTGACTCTGGCTGGGTTCAGTTCTACATTCACTGGTTCCCCTCCCCTGAAGGTACTGACTCTGGCTGGGTTCAGTTCTACACTCACTGGTTCCCCACCCCTGAAGGTACTGACTCTGGCTGGGTTCAGTTCTACACTCACTGGTTCCCTTCCCCTGAAGGTGCTGACTCTGGCTGGGTTCAGTTCGACAGTCACTGGTTCCCCTCCCCTTCAGGTACTGACTCTGGCTGGGTTCAGTTCTACACACACTGGTTCCCCTCCCCCGAAGGTAATGACTCTGGCTGGGTTCAGTTCTACACTCACTGGTACTCCTCCCCTGAAGTTACTGACTCTGGCTGGGTTCAGTTCGACACTCTCTGGTTCCCCTCCCCTGAAGGTGCTGACTCTAGCTGGGTTCAGTTCTACACTCACTGGTTCCCCTCCCCTGAAGATACTGACTCTGTCTGGGGTCAGTTCTACACTCAGTGGTTCCCCTCCCCTGAAGGTGCAGACTCTGGCTGGGTTCAGTTCTACACTCACTGGTTCCCCTCCCCTGAAGGTACTGACTCTGTCTGGGTTCAGTTCTACACTCACTAGTTCCCCTGCCCTGAAGGTGCTGACTCTGGCTGGGTTCAGTTCTACACTCACTGGATCCCCTCCCCTGAAGGTACTGACTCTGGCTGGGTCCAGTTCTACACTCACTGGTTCCCCTCCCCTGAAGGTGCTGACTCTGGCTGGGTTCAGTTCTACACTCACTGGTTCCCCTCCCCTGAAGGTACTGACTCTGGCTGGGTTCAGTTCTGTACTCACTGGTTCCCCTCCCCTGAATGTACTGTCTCTGGCTGGGTTTAGTTCTACACTCACTGGTTCCCCTCCCCTGAAGTTACTGACTCTGGCTGGGTTCAGTTCTGCACTCACTGGTTCCCCTCGCCTGAAGGTACTGACTCTATCTGGGTTCAGTTCTACACTCACTGGTTCTCCTCCCCTGAACGTGCTGACTCTGGCTGTGTTCAGTTCTACACTCACTGGTTCCCCTCCCCTGAAGGTACTGACTCTGGCTGGGTTCAGTTCTACACTCACTGGTTCCCCTCCCCTGAAGGTACTGATTTACGCTGGGTTCAGATCTACACTCACTGGTTCCCCTCCCGTGAAGGTACTGACTCTGGCTGGGTTCAGTTTTACACTCACTGGTTGCCCTCCCCTGAAGGTACTGACTCTGGCTGGGTTCAGTTCTACACTCACTGGTTCCCCTCCCCTGAAGGTAATGACTCTGGCGGGGTTCAGTTCGACATTCACTGGTTCCCCTTCCCTGAAGGAACTGACTCTGGCTGGGTTCAGTTCTACACTCACTGGTTCACCTCCACTGAAGGTACTGACTCTGGCTGGGTTCATTCTACACTCACTGGTTCTCCTCCCCTGAAGTTACTGACTCTGGCTGGGTGCAGGTCTACACTCACTGGTTCCCCTCCCCTGAAGGTGCTGACTCTGGCTGGGTTCAGTTCTACCTTCACTGGTTCCCCTCCCCTGAAGGTACTGACTCTGGCTGGGTTCAGTTCTACACTCACTGGTTCCCCTCCCCTGAAGGTACTGACTCTATCTGGGTTCAGTTCTACACTCACTGGTTCTCCTCCCCTGAAGGTGCTGACTCTGGCTGGGTTCAGTTCTACACTCATTGTTTCCCCTCCCCTGAAGGTACTGACTCTGGCTGGGTTCAGTTCTACACTCACTGGTTCCCCTCCCCTGAAGGTACTGATTCTGTCTGTGTTCAGTTCTACACTCACTGGTTCCCCTCCCCTGAAGTTGCTGACTCTGGCTGGGTTCAGTTCTACACTCACTGGTTCCCCTCCCCTGACGGTACTGACTCTGGATGGGTTCACTTCTACACTCACTGGTTCCCCTCCCCTGAAGGTACTGACTCTGGCTGGGTACAGTTCAACACTCACTGGTTCCCCTCCCCTGAAGGTGCTGACTGTAGCTGGGTTCAGTTCTACACTCACTGGTTCCCCTCCCCTGAAGGTACTGATTCTGTCTGTGTTCAGTTCTACACTCACTGGTTCCCCTCCCCTGAAGTTGCTGACTCTGGCTGGGTTCAGTTCTACACTCACTGGTTCCCCACCCCAGACGGTACTGACTCTGGCTGGGTTCAGTTCTACACTCACTGGTTCCCCTCCCCTGAAGGTGCTGACTCTGGCAGGGTTCAGTTCTACACTCACTGGTTCCCCTCCCCTGAAGGTACTGACTCTGGCTGGGTTCAGTTCTGTACTCACTGGTTCCCCTCCCCTGAATGTACTGTCTCTGGCTGGGTTTAGTTCTACACTCATTGGTTCCCCTCCCCTGAAGTTACTGACTCTGGCTGGGTTCAGTTCTGCACTCACTGGTTCCCCTCGCCTGAAGGTACTGACTCTATCTGGGTTCAGTTCTACACTCACTGGTTCTCCTCCCCTGAACGTGCTGACTCTGGCTGTGTTCAGTTCTACACTCACTGGTTCCCCTCCCCTGAAGGTACTGACTCTGGCTGGGTTCAGTTCTACACTCACTGGTTCCCCTCCCCTGAAGGTACTGATTTACGCTGGGTTCAGTTCTACACTCACTGGTTCCCCTCCCGTGAAGGTACTGACTCTGGCTGGGTTCAGTTTTACACTCACTGGTTGCCCTCCCCTGAAGGTACTGACTCTGGCTGGGTTCAGTTCTACACTCACTGGTTCCCCTCCCCTGAAGGTAATGACTCTGGCTGGGTTCAGTTCGACATTCACTGGTTCCCCTTCCCTGAAGGAACTGACTCTGGCTGGGTTCAGTTCTACACTCACTGGTTCACCTCCACTGAAGGTACTGACTCTGGCTGGGTTCATTCTACACTCACTGGTTCTCCTCCCCTGAAGTTACTGACTCTGGCTGGGTGCAGGTCTACACTCACTGGTTCCCCTCCCCTGAAGGTGCTGACTCTGGCTGGGTTCAGTTCTACCTTCACTGGTTCCCCTCCCCTGAAGGTACTGACTCTGGCTGGGTTCAGTTCTACACTCACTGGTTCCCCTCCCCTGAAGGTACTGACTCTATCTGGGTTCAGTTCTACACTCACTGGTTCTCCTCCCCTGAAGGTGCTGACTCTGGCTGGGTTCAGTTCTACACTCATTGTTTCCCCTCCCCTGAAGGTACTGACTCTGGCTGGGTTCAGTTCTACACTCACTGGTTCCCCTCTCCTGAAGGTACTGATTCTGTCTGTGTTCAGTTCTACACTCACTGGTTCCCCTCCCCTGAAGTTGCTGACTCTGGCTGGGTTCAGTTCTACACTCACTGGTTCCCCTCCCCTGACGGTACTGACTCTGGATGGGTTCAGTTCTACACTCACTGGTTCCCCTCCCCTGAAGGTACTGACTCTGGCTGGGTACAGTTCAACACTCACTGGTTCCCCTCCCCTGAAGGTGCTGACTCTAGCTGGGTTCAGTTCTACACTCACTGGTTCCCCTCCCCTGAAGGTACTGATTCTGTCTGTGTTCAGTTCTACACTCACTGGTTCCCCTCCCCTGAAGTTGCTGACTCTGGCTGGGTTCAGTTCTACACTCACTGGTTCCCCACCCCAGACGGTACTGACTCTGGCAGGGTTCAGTTCTACACTCACTGGTTCCCCTCCACTGAAGGTACTGACTCTGGCTGTGTCCAGTTCTACACTCACTGGTTCCCCTCCCCTGAAGGTGCTGACTCTGGCTGGGATCAGTTCTACATTCACTGGTTCCCCTCCCCTGAAGGTACTGACTCTGGCTGGGTTCAGTTCTGCACTCACTGGTTCCCCTCCCCTGAATGAATTGTCTCTGGCTGGGTTTAGTTCTACACTCACTGGTTCCCCTCCCCTGAAGTTACTGACTCTGGCTGGGTTCAGTTCTGCACTCACTGGTTCCCCTCCCCTGAAGGTGCTGACTCTGGCTGG
Source organism: Pristiophorus japonicus (assembly GCF_044704955.1). Taxonomy (NCBI): domain Eukaryota; kingdom Metazoa; phylum Chordata; class Chondrichthyes; family Pristiophoridae; genus Pristiophorus; species Pristiophorus japonicus. The sequence goes on along the minus strand of NW_027254467.1, from coordinate 965,443 downwards.
GTTTAGTTCTACACTCACTGGTTCCCCTCCCCTGAAGGTACTGACTCTGGCTGGGTTTAGTTCTACACTCACTGGTTCCCCTCCCCTGAAGGTACTGACTCTGTCTGGGTTCAGTTCTACACTCACTGGTTCTCCTCCACTGAAGGTGCTGACTTTGGCTGGGTTCAGTTCTACACTAACTGGTTCTCCTCCCCTGAAGGTACTGACTGTGGCTGGGTTCAGTTCTACACTCACTGGTTCCCCTTCCCTGAAGGTGCTGACTCTGGCTGGGTTCAGTTCTACATTCACTGGTTCCCCTCCCCTGAAGGTACTGACTCTGGCTGGGCTCAGTTCTACACTCACTGGTTCCCCTCCCCTGAAGGTACTGACTCTGGCTGCGTTCAGTTCTACACTCACTGGTTCCCCTCCCCTGAAGCTGCTGACTCTGGCTGGGTTCAGTTCTACATTCACTGGTTCCCCTCCCCTGAAGGTACTGACTCTGGCTGGGTTCAGTTCTACACTCACTGGTTCCCCACCCCTGAAGGTACTGACTCTGGCTGGGTTCAGTTCTACACTCACTGGTTCCCTTCCCCTGAAGGTGCTGACTCTGGCTGGGTTCAGTTCGACAGTCACTGGTTCCCCTCCCCTTCAGGTACTGACTCTGGCTGGGTTCAGTTCTACACACAATGGTTCCCCTCCCCCGAAGGTAATGACTCTGGCTGGGTTCAGTTCTACACTCACTGGTACTCCTCCCCTGAAGTTACTGACTCTGGCTGGGTTCAGTTCGACACTCTCTGGTTCCCCTCCCCTGAAGGTGCTGACTCTAGCTGGGTTCAGTTCTACACTCACTGGTTCCCCTCCCCTGAAGATACTGACTCTGTCTGGGTTCAGTTCTACACTCATTGGTTCCCCTCCCCTGAAGGTGCAGACTCTGGCTGGGTTCAGTTCTACACTCACTGGTTCCCCTCCCCTGAAGGTACTGACTCTGTCTGGGTTCAGTTCTACACTCACTAGTTCCCCTGCCCTGAAGGTGCTGACTCTGGCTGGGTTCAGTTTTACACTCACTGGTTCCCCTCCCCTGAAGGTACTGACTCTGGCTGGGTACAGTTCTACACTCACTGGTTCCCCTCCCCTGAAGGTGCTGACTCTGGCTGGGTTCAGTTCTACACTCACTGGTTCCCCTCCCCTGAAGGTACTGACTCTGGCTGGGTTCAGTTCTGTACTCACTGGTTCCCTTCCCCTGAATATACTGTCTCTGGCTGGGTTTAGTTGTACACTCACTGGTTCCCCTCCCCTGAAGTTACTGACTCTGGCTGGGTTCAGTTCTGCACTCACTGGTTCCCCTCGCCTGAAGGTACTGACTCTATCTGGGTTCAGTTCTACACTCACTGGTTCTCCTCCCCTGAACGTGCTGACTCTGGCTGTGTTCAGTTCTACACTCACTGGTTCCCCTCCCCTGAAGGTACTGACTCTGGCTGGGTTCAGTTTTACACTCACTGGTTGCCCTCCCCTGAAGGTACTGACTCTGGCTGGGTTCAGTTCTACACTCACTGGTTCCCCTCCCCTGAAGGTAATGACTCTGGCTGGGTTCAGTTCGACATTCACTGGTTCCCCTCCCCTGAAGGAACTGACTCTGGCTGGGTTCATTCTACACTCACTGGTTCTCCTCCCCTGAAGTTACTGACTCTGGCTGGGTGCAGGTCTACACTCACTGGTTCCCCTCCCCTGAAGGTGCTGACTCTGGCTGGGTTCAGTTCTACCTTCACTGGTTCCCCTCCCCTGAAGGTACTGACTCTGGCTGGGTTCAGTTCTACACTCACTGGTTCCCCTCCCCTGAAGGTACTGACTTTATCTGGGTTCAGTTCTACACTCACTGGTTCTCCTCCCCTGAAGGTGCTGACTCTGGCTGGGTTCAGTTCTACACTCATTGTTTCCCCTCCCCTGAAGGTACTGACTCTGGCTGGGTTCAGTTCTACACTCACTGGTTCCCCTCCCCTGAAGGTACTGATTCTGTCTGTGTTCAGTTCTACACTCACTGGTTCCCCTCCCCTGAAGTTGCTGACTCTGGCTGGGTTCAGTTCTACACTCACTGGTTCCCCTCCCCTGACGGTACTGAATCTGGCTGGGTTCAGTTCTACACTCACTGGTTCCCCTCCCCTGAAGGTACTGACTCTGGCTGGGAACAGTTCAACACTCACTGGTTCCCCTCCCCTGAAGGTGCTGAATCTGGCTAGGTTTAGTTCTACACTCACTGGTTCCCCTCCCCTGAAGGTACTGACTCTGGCTGTGTCCAGTTCTACACTCACTGGTTCCCCTCCCCTGAAGGTGCTGACTCTGGCTGGGTTCAGTTCTGCACTCACTGGTTCCCCTCCCCTGAATGAATTGTCTCTGGCTGGGTTTAGTTCTACACTCACTGGTTCCCCTCCCCTGAAGTTACTGACTCTGGCTGGGTTCAGTTCTGCACTCACTGGTTCCGCTCGCCTGAAGGTCCTGACTCTGTCTGGGTTCAGTTCTACACTCACTGGTTCCCCTCCCCTGAAGGTGCTGACTCTGGCTGGGTTTAGTTCTACACTCACTGGTTCCCCTCCCCTGAAGGTACTGACTCTGGCTGGGTTTAGTTCTACACTCACTGGTTCCCCTCTCCTGAAGGTACTGACTCTGTCTGGGTTCAGTTCTACATTCACTGGTTCCCCTCCCCTAAAGGTGCTGACTCTAGCTGGGTTCAGTTCTACATTCACTGGTTCCCCTCCCCTGAAGATACTGACTCTGTCTGGGTTCAGTTCTACACTCAGTGGTTCCCCTCCCCTGAAGATGCAGACTCTGGCTGGGTTCAGTTCTACACTCACTGGTTCCCCTCCCCTGAAGGTACTGACTCTGTCTGGGTTCAGTTCTGCACTCACTAGTTCCCCTGCCCTGATGGTGCTGACTCTGGCTGGGTTCAGTTCTACACTCACTGGTTCCCCTCCCCTGAAGGTACTGACTCTGGCTGGGTACAGTTCTACACTCACTGGTTCCCCTCCCCTGAAGGTGCTGACTCTGGCTGGGTTCAGTTCTACACTCACTGGTTCCCCTCCCCTGAAGGTACTGACTCTGGCTGGGTTCAGTTCTGTACTCACTGGTTCCCCTCCCCTGAATGTACTGTCTCTGGCTGGGTTTAGTTCTACACTCACTGGTTCCCCTCCCCTGAAGTTACTGACTCTGGCTGGGTTCAGTTCTGCACTCACTGGTTCCCCTCGCCTGAAGGTACTGACTCTATCTGGGTTCTGTTCTACACTCACTGGTTCTCCTCCCCTGAAGGTGCTGACTCTGGCTGGGTTCAGTTCTACACTCACTGGTTCCCCTCCCCTGAAGGTACTGACTCTGGCTGGGTTCAGTTCTACACTCACTGGTTCCCCTCCCCTGAAGGTACTGATTTACGCTGGGTTCAGTTCTACACTCACTGTTTCCCCTCCCGTGAAGGTACAGACTCTGGCTGGGTTCAGTTTTACACTCACTGGTTGCCCTCCCCTGAAGGTACTGACTCTGGCTGGGTTCAGTTCTACACTCACTGGTTCCCCTCCCCTGAAGGTAATGACTCTGGCTGGTTTCAGTTCGACATTCACTGGTTCCCCTCCCGTGAAGGAACTGACTCTGGCTGGGTTCAGTTCTACACTCACTGGTTCACCTCCCCTGAAGGTACTGACTCTGGCTGGGTTCATTCTACACTCACTGGTTCTCCTCCCCTGAAGTTACTGACTCTGGCTGGGTGCAGTTCTACACTCACTGGTTCCCCTCCCCTGAAGGTGCTGACTCTGGCTGGGTTCAGTTCTACATTCACTGGTTCCCCTCCCCTGAAGGTACTGACTCTGGCTGGGTTCAGTTCTACACTCACTGGTTCCCCTCCCCTGAAGGTACTGACTCTATCTGGGTTCAGTTCTACACTCACTGGTTCTCCTCCCCTGAAGGTGCTGACTCTGGCTGGGTTCAGTTCTACACTCACTGGTTCCCCTCCCCTGAAGGTACTGACTCTTGCTGGGTTCAGTTCTACACTCACTGGTTCCCCTCCCCTGAAGGTACTGACTCTGTCTGTGTTCAGTTCTACACTCACTGGTTCCCCTCCCCTGAAGGTACTGACTCTGGCTGGGTTCAGTTCTACACTCACTAGTTCCCCTCCCCTGAAGGTACTGACTCTGGCTGGGTTCAGTTCTACACTCACTAGTTCCCTGACCCTGAAGGTACTGACTCTGGCTGGGTTCAGTTCTACAATCACTCGTTCCCCTCCCCTGAAGGTCATGACTCTGGCTGGGTTCAGTTCTACACTCAATGGTTCCCCTCCCCTGAAGGTACTGACTCTGGCTGGATTCAGTTCAACATTCACTCGTTCCCCTCCCCTGAAGGTAATGACTCTGGCTGGGTTCAGTTCTACACTCACTGGTACCCCTCCCCTGAAGTTACTGACTCTGGCTGGGTTCAGTTCGACACTCACTGGTTCCCCTCCCCTGAAGGTGCTGACTCTAGCTGGGTTCAGTTCTACACTCACTGGTTCCCCTCCCCTGAAGATACTGACTCTGTCTGGGGTCAGTTCTACACTCAGTGGTTCCCCTCCCCTGAAGGTGCAGACTCTGGCTGGGTTCAGTTCTACACTCACTGGTTCCCCTCCCCTGAAGGTGCTGACTCTGGCTGGGTTCAGTTCTACACTCACTGGTTCCCCTCTCCTGAAGGTACTGACTCTGGCTGGGTTCAGTTCTGCACTCACTGGTTCCCCTCCCCTGAATGTACTGTCTCTGGCTGAGTTTAGTTCTACACTCACTGTTTCCCCTCCCCTGAAGTTACTGACTCTGGCTGGGTTCAGTTCTGCACTCACTGGTTCCCCTCGCCTAAAGGTACTGACTCTATCTGGGTTCAGTTCTACACTCACTGGTTCCCCTCCCCTGAAGGTACTGACTCTGTCTGGGTTCAGTTCTACACTCACTAGTTCCCCTGCCCTCAAGGTACTGACTCTGCCTGGGTACAGTTCTCCACTCACTGGTTCCCCTCCCCTGAAGGTGCTGATTCTGGCTGGGTTCAGTTCTACACTCACTGATTCCCCTCCCCTGAAGGTACTGACTCTGGCTGGGTTCAGTTCTGCACTCACTGGTTCCCCTCCCCTGAATGTACTGTCTCTGGCTGGGTTTAGTTCTACACTCACTGGTTCCCCTCCCCTGAAGTTACTGACTCTGGCTGGGTTCAGGTCTGCACTCACTGGTTGCCCTCGCCTGAAGGTACTGACTCTATCTGGGTTCAGTTCTACACTCACTGGTTCTCCTCCCCTGAAGGTGCTGACTCTGGCTGGGTTCAGTTCTACACTCACTGGTTCCCCTCACCTGAAGGTACTGACTCTGGCTGGGTTCAGTTCTACACTCACTGGTTCCCCTCCCCTGAAGGTACTGACTCTGGCTGGGTTCAGTTCTACACTCACTGGTTCCCCTCCCCTGAAGGTACTGACTCTGTCTGTGTTCAGTTCTACACTCACTGGTTCCCCTCCCCTGAAGGTACTGACTCTGGCTGGGTTCAGTTCTACACTCACTACTTCCCCTCCCCTGAAGGTACTGACTCTGGCTGGGTTCAGTTCTACACTCACTGGTTCCCCTCCCCTGAAGGTCATGACTCTGGCTGGGTTCAGTTCTACACTCAATGGTTCCCCTCCCCTGAAGGTACTGACTCTGGCTGGATTCAGTTCAACATTCACTGGTTCCCCTCCCCTGAAGGTAATAACTCTGGCTGGGTTCAGTTCTACACTCACTGGTACCCCTCCCCTGAAGTTACTGACTCTGGCTGGGTTCAGTTCGACACTCACTGGTTCCCCTCCCCTGAAGGTGCTGACTCTAGCTGGGTTCAGTTCTACACTCACTGGTTCCCCTCCCCTGAAGATACTGACTCTGTCTGGGTTCAGTTCTACACTCAGTGGTTCCCCTCCCCTGAAGGTGCAGACTCTGGCTGGGTTCAGTTCTACACTCACTGGTTCCCCTCCCCTGAAGGTGCTGACTCTGGCTGGGTTCAGTTCTACACTCACTGGTTCCCCTCCCCTGAAGGTACTGACTCTGGCTGGGTTCAGTTCTGCACTCACTGGTTCCCCTCCCCTGAATGTACTGTCTCTGGCTGGGTTTAGTTCTACACTCACTGGTTCCCCTCCCCTGAAGTTACTGACTCTGGCTGGGTTCAGTTCTGCACTCACTGGTTCCCCTCGCCTGAAGGTACTGACTCTATCTGGGTTCAGTTCTACACTCACTGGTTCTCCTCGCCTGAAGGTACTGACTCTGTCTGGGTTCAGTTCTACACTCACTGGTTCCCCTCCCCTGAAGGAACTGACTCTGGCTGGGTTCAGTTCTACACTCACTTGTTCACCTCCCCTGAAGGTACTGACTCTGTCTGGGTTCAGTTCTACACTCACTAGTTCCCCTGCCCTGAATGTACTGACTCTGGCTGGGTACAGTTCTACACTCACTGGTTCCCCTCCCCTGAAGGAACTGACTCTGGCTGGGTTCAGTTCTACACTCACTTGTTCACCTCCCCTGAAGGTACTGACTCTGGCTGGGTTCATTCTACACTCACTGGTTCTCCTCCCCTGAAGTTACTGACTCTGGCTGGGTGCAGTTCTACATTCACTGGTTCCCCTCCCCTGAAGGTGCTGACTCTGGCTGGGTTCAGTTCTACATTCACTGGTTCCCCTCCCCTGAAGGTACTGACTCTGGCTGGGTTCAGAACTACACTCACTGGTTCCCCTCCCCTGAAGGTACTGACTCTATCTGGCTTCAGTTCTACACTCACTGGTTCTCCTCCCCTGAAGGTGCTGACTCTGGCTGGGTTCAGTTCTACACTCACTGGTTCCCCTCCCCTGAAGGTACTGACTCTGGCTGGGTTCAGTTCTACACTCACTGGTTCCCCTCCCCTGAAGGTACTTACTCTGTCTGTGTTCAGTTCTACACTCACTGGTTCCCCTCCCGTGAAGGTACTGACTCTGGCTGGGTTCAGTTCTACACTCACTAGTTCCCTGACCCTGAAGGTACTGACTCTGGCTGGGTTCAGTTCTACACTCATTGGTTCCCCTCCCCTGAATGTCATGACTCTGGCTGGGTTCAGTTCTACACTCAATGGTTCCCCTCCCCTGAAGTTACTGACTCTGGCTGGATTCAGTTCAACATTCACTGGTTCCCCTCACCTGAAGGTAATGACTCTGGCTGGGTTCAGTTCTACACTCACTGGTTCCCCTCCCCTGAAGGTGCTGACTCTAGCTGGGTTCAGTTCTACACTCACTGGTCCCCCTCCCCTGAAGATACTGACTCTGTCTGGGTTCAGTTCTACATTCAGTGGTTCCCCTCCCCTGAAGGTGCAGACTCTGGCTGGGTTCAGTTCTACACTCACTGGTTCCCCTCCCCTGAAGGTACTGACTCTGTCTGGGTTCAGTTCTACACTCACTAGTTCCCCTGCCCTGAAGCTGCTGAATCTGGCTGGGTTCAGTTCTACACTCACTGGTTCCCCTCCCCTGAAGGTACTGACTCTGGCTGGGTACAGTTCTACACTCACTGGTTCCCCTCCCTTGAAGGTGCTGACTCTAGCTGGGTTCAGTTCTACACTCACTGGTTCCCCTCCCCTGAAGATACTGACTCTGTCTGGGTTCAGTTCTACATTCAGTGGTTCCCCTCCCCTGAAGGTGCAGGCTCTGGCTGGGTTCAGTTCTACACTCAGTGGTTCCCCTCCCCTGAAGGTGCAGACTCTGGCTGGGTTCAGTTCTACACTCACTGGTTCCCCTCCCCTGAAGGTGCTGACTCTGGCTGGGTTCAGTTCTACACTCACTGGTTCCCCTCCCCTGAAGGTACTGACTCTGGCTGGGTTCAGTTCTGCACTCACTGGTTCCCCTCCCCTGAATGTACTGTCTCTGGCTGGGTTTAGTTCTACACTCACTGGTTCTCCTCCCCTGAAGTTACTGACTCTGGCTGCGTTCAGTTCTGCACTCACTGGTTCTCCTCGCCTGAAGGTACTGACTCTGTCTGGGTTCAGTTCTACACTCACTGGTTCTCCTCCCCTGAAGTTACTGACTCTGGCTGGGTGCAGTTCTACATTCACTGGTTCCCCTCCCCTGAAGGAACTGACTCTGGCTGGGTTCAGTTCTACACTCACTGGTTCACCTCCCCTGAAGGTACTGACTCTGGCTGGGTTCAGTTTTACACCCACTGGTTCCCCTCCCCTGAAGGTACTGACTCTGGCTGGGTTCAGTTCGACACTGACTGGTTCCCCTCCCCTGAAGGTAATGACTCTGGCTGGGTTCAGTTCGACATTCACTGGTTCCCCTCCCCTGAAGGAACTGACTCTGGCTGGGTTCAGTTCTACACTCACTGGTTCACCTCCCCTGAAGGTACTGACTCTGGCTGGGTTCATTCTACACTCACTGGTTCTCCTCCCCTGAAGTTACTGACTCTGGCTGGGTGCAGTTCTATTCTCACTGGTTCCCCTCCCCTGAAGGTGCTGACTCTGGCTGGGTTCAGTTCTACATTCACTGGTTCCCCTTCCCTGAAGGTACTGACTCTGGCTGGGTTCAGTTCTACATTCACTGGTTCCCCACCCCTGAAGGTACTGACTCTATCTGGGTTCAGTTCTACACTCACTGATTCTCCTCCCCTGAAGGTGCTGACTCTGGCTGGGTTCAGTTCTACACTCACTGGTTCCCCTCCCCTGAAGGTACTGACTCTGGATGGGTTCAGTTCTACACTCACTGGTTCCCCTCCCCTGAAGGTACTTACTCTGTCTGTGTTCAGTTCTACACTCACTGGTTCCCCTCCCCTGAAGGTACTGACTCTGGCTGGGTTCAGTTCTACACTCACTAGTTCCCTGACCCTGAAGGTAGTGAATCTGGCTGGGTTCAGTTCTACACTCATTGGTTCCCCTCCCCTGAATGTCATGACTCTGGCTGGGTTCAGTTCTACACTCAATGGTTCCCCTCCCCTGAAGTTACTGACTCTGGCTGGATTCAGTTCAACATTCACTGGTTCCCCTCCCCTGAAGGTAATGAGTCTGGCTGGGTTCAGTTCTACACTCACTGGTACCCCTCCCCTGAAGTTACTGACTCTGGCTGGGTTCAGTTCGACACTCACTGGTTCCCCTCCCCTGAAGGTGCTGACTCTAGCTGGGTTCAGTTCTACACTCACTGGTCCCCCTCCCCTGAAGATACTGACTCTGTCTGGGTTCAGTTCTACATTCAGTGGTTCCCCTCCCCTGAAGGTGCAGACTCTGGCTGGGTTCAGTTCTACACTCACTGGTTCCCCTCCCCTGAAGGTACTGACTCTGTCTGGGTTCAGTTCTACACTCACTAGTTCCCCTGCCCTGAAGGTGCTGAATCTGGCTGGGTTCAGTTCTACACTCACTGGTTCCCCTCCCCTGAAGGTACTGACTCTGGCTGGGTACAATTCTACACTCACTGGTTCCCCTCCCCTGAAGGTGCTGACTCTAGCTGGGTTCAGTTCTACACTCACTGGTTCCCCTCCCCTGAAGATACTGACTCTGTCTGGGTTCAGTTCTACATTCAGTGGTTCCCCTCCCCTGAAGGTGCAGACTCTGGCTGGGTTCAGTTCTACACTCAGTGGTTCCCCTCCCCTGAAGGTGCAGACTCTGGCTGGGTTCAGTTCTACACTCACTGGTTCCCCTCCCCTGAAGGTGCTGACTCTGGCTGGGTTCAGTTCTACACTCACTGGTTCCCCTCCCCTGAAGGTACTGACTCTGGCTGGGTTCAGTTCTGCACTCACTGGTTCCCCTCCCCTGAATGTACTGTCTCTGGCTGGGTTTAGTTCTACACTCACTGGTTCTCCTCCCCTGAAGTTACTGACTCTGGCTGGGTTCAGTTCTGCACTCACTGGTTCCGCTCGCCTGAAGGTACTGACTCTATCTGGGTTCAGTTCTACACTCACTGGTTCTCCTCGCCTGAAGGTACTGACTCTGTCTGGGTTCAGTTCTACACTCACTGGTTCCCCTCCCCTGAAGGTGCAGACTCTGGCTGGGTTCAGTTCGACACTCACTGGTTCCCCTCCCCTGAAGGTACTGACTCTGTCTGGGTTCAGTTCTACACTCACTAGTTCCCCTGCCCTGAAGGTACTGACTCTGGCTGGGTACAGTTCTACACTCACTGGTTCCCCTCCCCTGAAGGAACTGACTCTGGCTGGGTTCAGTTCTACACTCACTGGTTCACCTCCCCTGAAGGTACTGACTCTGGCTGGGTTCATTCTACACTCACTGGTTCTCCTCCCCTGAAGTTACTGACTCTGGCTGGGTGCAGTTCTACATTCACTGGTTCCCCTCCCCTGAAGGTGCTGACTCTGGCTGGGTTCAGTTCTACACTCACTAGTTCCCCTCCCCTGAAGGTACTGACTCTGGCTGGGTTCAGTTCTACACTCACTGGTTCCCCTCCCCTGATGGTACTGATTCTTGCTGTGTACAGTTCTACACTCACTGGTTCCCCTCCCGTGAAGGTACTGACTCTGGCTGGGTTCAGTTTTACACTCACTGGTTCCCCTCCCCTGAAGGTACTGACTCTGGCTGGGTTCAGTTCGACACTGTCTGGTTCCCCTCCCCTGAAGGTAATGACTCTGGCTGGGTTCAGTTCGACATTCACTGGTTCCCCTCCCCTGAAGGAACTGACTCTGGCTGGGTTCAGTTCTACACTCACTGGTTCACCTCCCCTGACGGTACTGACTCTGGCTGGGTTCATTCTACACTCACTGGTTCTCCTCCCCTGAAGTTACTGACTCTGGCTGGGTGCAGTTCTATTCTCACTGGTTCCCCTCCCCTGAAGGTGCTGACTCTGGCTGGGTTCAGTTCTACATTCACTGGTTCCCCTTCCCTGAAGGTACTGACTCTGGCTGGGTTCAGTTCTACACTCACTGGTTCCCCACCCCTGAAGGTACTGACTCTATCTGGGTTCAGTAATACACTCACTGATTCTCCTCCCCTGAAGGTGCTGACTCTGGCTGGGTTCAGTTCTACACTCACTGGTTCCCCTCCCCTGAAGATACTGACTCTGGCTGGGTTCAGTTCTACACTCACTGGTTCCCCTCCCCTGAAGGTACTGACTCTGTCTGTGTTCAGTTCTACACTCACTGGTTCCCCTCCCCTGAAGGTACTGACTCTGGCTGGGTTCAGTTCTACACTCACTAGTTCCCTGACCCTGAAGGTACTGACTCTGGCTGGGTTCAGTTCTACACTCACTGGTTCCCCTCCCCTGAAGGTCATGACTCTGGCTGGGTTCAGTTCTACACTCAATGGTTCCCCTCCCCTGAAGGTACTGACTCTGGCTGGATTCAGTTCAACATTCACTGGTTCCCCTCCCCTGAAGGTAATGACTCTGGCTGGGTTCAGTTCTACACTCACTGGTACCCCTCCCCTGAAATTACTGACTCTGGCTGGGTTCAGTTCGACACTCACTGGTTCCCCTCCCCTGAAGGTGCTGACTCTAGCTGGGTTCAGTTCTACACTCACTGGTTCCCCTCCCCTGAAGATACTGACTCTGTCTGGGTTCAGTTCTACACTCAGTGGTTCCCCTCCCCTGAAGGTGCAGACTCTGGCTGGGTTCAGTTCTACACTCACTGGTTCCCCTCCCCTGAAGGTACTGACTCTGTCTGGGTTCAGTTCTACACTCACGAGTTCCCCTGCCCTGAAGTGCTGACTCTGGCTGGGTTCAGTTCTACACTCACTGGTTCCCCTCCCCTGAAGGTACTGACTCTGGCTGGGTACAGTTCTACACTCACTGGTTCCCCTCCCCTGAAGGTGCTGACTCTGGCTGGGTTCAGTTCTACACTCACTGGTTCCCCTCCCCTGAAGTTACTGACTCTGGCTGGGTTCAGTTCTGCACTCACTGGTTCCCCTCCCCTGAATGTACTGTCTCTGGCTGGGTTTACTTCTACACTCAATGGTTCCCCTCCCCTGAAGTTACTGACTCTGGCTGGGTTCAGTTCTACACTCACTGGTTCTCCTCCCCTGAAGGTGCTGACTCTGGCTGGGTTCAGTTCTACACTCACTGGTTCCCCTCCCCTGAAGGTACTGACTCTGGCTGGGTTCAGTTCTACACTCACTGGTTCCCCTCCCCTGAAGGTACTGATTCTGGCTGGGTTCAGTTCTACACTCAATGATTCCCCTCCCGTGAAGGTACTGACTCTGGCTGGGTTCAGTTTTACACTCACTGGTTCCCCTCCCCTGAAGGTACTGACTCTGGCTGGGTTCAGTTCTACACTTACTGGTTCCCCTCCCCTGAAGGTAATGACTCTGGCTGGGTTCAGTTCGACATTCACTGGTTCCCCTCCCCTGAAGGAACTGACTCTGGCTGGGTTCAGTTCTACACTCACTGTTTCACCTCTCCTGAAGGTACTGACTCTGGCTGGGTTCATTCTACACTCACTGGTTCTCCTCCCCTGAAGTTACTGACTCTGTCTAGGTTCAGTTCTACACTCACTAGTTCCCCTCCCCTGAAGGTAATGACTCTGACTGGGTTCAGTTCGACATTCACTGGTTCCCCTCCCCTGAAGGAACTGACTCTGGCTGGGTTCAGTTCTACACTCACTGGTTCACCTCAACTGAAGGTACTGACTCTGGCTGGGTTCATTCTACACTCACTGGTTCTCCTCCCCTGAAGTTACTGACTCTGGCTGGGTGCAGTTCTACACTCACTGGTTCCCCTCCCCTGAAGGTGCTGACTCTGGCTGGGTTCAGTTCTACATTCACTGGTTCCCCTCCCCTGAAGGTACTGACTCTATCTGGGTTCAGTACTACACTCACTGGTTCTCCTCCCCTGAAGGTGCTGACTCTGGCTGGGTTCAGTTCTACACTCACTGGTTCCCCTCCCCTGAAGGTACTGACTCTGGCTGGGTTCAGTTCTACACTCACTGGTTCCCCTCCCCTGAAGGTACTGACTCTATCTGTGTTCAGTTCTACACTCACTGGTTCCCCTCCCCTGAAGGTACTGACTCTGGCTGGGTTCAGTTCTACACTCACTAGTTCCCTGACCCTGAAGGTACTGACTCTGGCTGGGTTCAGTTCTTCACTCACTGGTTCCCCTCCCCTGAAGGAGATGACTCTGGCTGGGTTCAGTTCTACACTCAATGGTTCCCCTCCCCTGAAGGTACTGACTCTGGCTGGATTCAGTTCAACATTCACTGGTTCCCCTCCCCTGAAGGTAATGACTCTGGCTGGGTTCAGTTCGACATTCACTGGTTCCCCTCCCCTGAAGGAACTGACTCTGGCTGGGTTCAGTTCTACACTCACTGGTTCCCCTCCCCTGAAGGTACTGACTCTGGCTGGGTTCAGTTCTACACTCACTGGTTCCCATCCCCTGAAGGTACTGACTCTGGCTGGGTTCAGTTCTACACTCACTGGTTCCGCTCGCCTGAAGGTCCTGACTCTGTCTGGGTTCAGTTCTACACTCACTGGTTCCCCTCCCCTGAAGGTGCTGACTCTGGCTGGGTTTAGTTCTACACTCACTGGTTCCCCTCCCCTGAAGGTACTGACTCTGCCTGGGTTTAGATCTACACTCACTGGTTCCCCTCTCCTGAAGGTACTGACTCTGTCTGGGTTCAGTTCTACATTCACTGGTTCCCCTCCCCTAAAGGTACTGACTCTGGCTGGGCTCAGTTCTACACTCACTGGTTCCACTCCCCTGAAGGTACTGACTCTGGCTGTGTTCAGTTCTACACTCACTGGTTCCCCTCCCCTGAAGTTGCTGACTCTGGCTGGGTTCAGTTCTACATTCACTGGTTCCCCTCCCCTGAAGGTACTGACTCTGGCTGGGTTCAGTTCGACAGTCACTGGTTCCCCTCCCCTTCAGGTACTGACTCTGGCTGGGTTCAGTTCTACACACACTGGTTCCCCTCCCCCGAAGGTAATGACTCTGGCTGGGTTCAGTTCTACACTCACTGGTACCCCTCCCCTGAAGTTACTGACTCTGGCTGGGTTCAGTTCGACACTCACTGGTTCCCCTCCCCTGAAGGTGCTGACTCTAGCTGGGTTCAGTTCTACATTCACTGGTTCCCCTCCCCTGAAGATACTGACTCTGTCTGGGTTCAGTTCTACACTCAGTGGTTCCCCTCCCCTGAAGATGCAGACTCTGGCTGGGTTCAGTTCTACACTCACTGGTTCCCCTCCCCTGAAGGTACTGACTCTGTCTGGGTTCAGTTCTGCACTCACTAGTTCCCCTGCCCTGATGGTGCTGACTCTGGCTGGGTTCAGTTCTACACTCACTGGTTCCCCTCCCCTGAAGGTACTGACTCTGGCTGGGTACAGTTCTACACTCACTGGTTCCCCTCCCCTGAAGGTGCTGACTCTGGCTGGGTTCAGTTCTACACTCACTGGTTCCCCTCCCCTGAAGGTACTGACTCTGGCTGGGTTCAGTTCTGTACTCACTGGTTCCCCTCCCCTGAATGTACTGTCTCTGGCTGGGTTTAGTTCTACACTCACTGGTTCCCCTCCCCTGAAGTCACTGACTCTGGCTGGGTTCAGTTCTGCACTCACTGGTTCCCCTCGCCTGAAGGTACTGACTCTATCTGGGTTCTGTTCTACACTCACTGGTTCTCCTCCCCTGAAGGTGCTGACTCTGGCTGGGTTCAGTTCTACACTCACTGGTTCCCCTCCCCTGAAGGTACTGACTCTGGCTGGGTTCAGTTCTACACTCACTGATTCCCCTCCCCTGAAGGTACTGATTTACGCTGGGTTCAGTTCTACACTCACTGTTTCCCCTCCCGTGAAGGTACAGACTCTGGCTGGGTTCAGTTTTACACTCACTGGTTGCCCTCCCCTGAAGGTACTGACTCTGGCTGGGTTCAGTTCTACACTCACTGGTTCCCCTCCCCTGAAGGTAATGACTCTGGCTGGTTTCAGTTCGACATTCACTGGTTCCCCTCCCGTGAAGGAACTGACTCTGGCTGGGTTCAGTTCTACACTCACTGGTTCACCTCCCCTGAAGGTACTGACTCTGGCTGGGTTCATTCTACATTCACTGGTTCTCCTCCCCTGAAGTTACTGACTCTGGCTGGGTGCAGTTCTACACTCACTGGTTCCCCTCCCCTGAAGGTGCTGACTCTGGCTGGGTTCAGTTCTACATTCACTGGTTCCCCTCCCCTGAATGTACTGACTCTGGCTGGGTTCAGTTCTACACTCACTGGTTCCCCTCCCCTGAAGGTACTGACTCTATCTGGGTTCAGTTCTACACTCACTGGTTCTCCTCCCCTGAAGGTGCTGACTCTGGCTGGGTTCAGTTCTACACTCACTGGTTCCCCTCCCCTGAAGGTACTGACTCTGGCTGGGTTCAGTTCTACACTCACTGGTTCCCCTCCCCTGAAGGTACTGACTCTGTCTGTGTTCAGTTCTACACTCACTGGTTCCCCTCCCCTGAAGGTACTGACTCTGGCTGGGTTCAGTTCTACACTCACTAGTTCCCCTCCCCTGAAGGTACTGACTCTGGCTGGGTTCAGTTCTACACTCACTAGTTCCCTGACCCTGAAGGTACTGACTCTGGCTGGGTTCAGTTCTACAATCACTCGTTCCCCTCCCCTGAAGGTCATGACTCTGGCTGGGTTCAGTTCTACACTCAATGGTTCCCCTCCCCTGAAGGTACTGACTCTGGCTGGATTCAGTTCTACACTCACTGGTTCCCCTCCCCTGAAGATACTGACTCTGTCTGGGGTCAGTTCTACACTCAGTGGTTCCCCTCCCCTGAAGGTGCAGACTCTGGCTGGGTTCAGTTCTACACTCACTGGTTCCCCTCCCCTGAAGGTGCTGACTCTGGCTGGGTTCAGTTCTACACTCACTGGTTCCCCTCTCCTGAAGGTACTGACTCTGGCTGGGTTCAGTTCTGCACTCACTGGTTCCCCTCCCCTGAATGTACTGTCTCTGGCTGAGTTTAGTTCTACACTCACTGTTTCCCCTCCCCTGAAGTTACTGACTCTGGCTGGGTTCAGTTCTGCACTCACTGGTTCCCCTCGCCTGAAGGTACTGACTCTATCTGGGTTCAGTTCTACACTCACTGGTTCCCCTCCCCTGAAGGTACTGACTCTGTCTGGGTTCAGTTCTACACTCACTAGTTCCCCTGCCCTCAAGGTACTGACTCTGGCTGGGTACAGTTCTCCACTCACTGGTTCCCCTCCCCTGAAGGTGCTGATTCTGGCTGGGTTCAGTTCTACACTCACTGATTCCCCTCCCCTGAAGGTACTGACTCTGGCTGGGTTCAGTTCTGCACTCACTGGTTCCCCTCCCCTGAATGTACTGACTCTGGCTGGGTTCAGTTCTGCACTCACTGGTTCCCCTCCCCTGAATGTACTGTCTCTATCTGGGTTCAGTTCTACACTCACTGGTTCTCCTCCCCTGAAGGTGCTGACTCTGGCTGGGTTCAGTTCTACACTCACTGGTTCCCCTCACCTGAAGGTACTGACTCTGGCTGGGTTCAGTTCTACACTCACTGGTTCCCCTCCCCTGAAGGTACTGACTCTGGCTGGCTTCAGTTCTACACTCACTGGTTCCCCTCCCCTGAAGGTACTGACTCTGTCTGTGTTCAGTTCTACACTCACTGGTTCCCCTCCCCTGAAGGTACTGACTCTGGCTGGGTTCAGTTCTACACTCACTAGTTCCCCTCCCCTGAAGGTACTGACTCTGGCTGGGTTCAGTTCTACACTCACTGGTTCCCCTCCCCTGAAGGTCATGACTCTGGCTGGGTTCAGTTCTACACTCAATGGTTCCCCTCCCCTGAAGGTACTGACTCTGGCTGGATTCAGTTCAACATTCACTGGTTCCCCTCCCCTGAAGATAATAACTCTGGCTGGGTTCAGTTCTACACTCACTGGTACCCCTCCCCTGAAGTTACTGACTCTGGCTGGGTTCAGTTCGACACTCACTGGTTCCCCTCCCCTGAAGGTGCTGACTCTAGCTGGGTTCAGTTCTACACTCACTGGTTCCCCTCCCCTGAAGATACTGACTCTGTCTGGGTTCAGTTCTACACTCAGTGGTTCCCCTCCCCTGAAGGTGCAGACTCTGGCTGGGTTCAGTTCTACACTCACTGGTTCCCCTCCCCTGAAGGTACTGACTCTGGCTGGGTTCAGTTCTGCACTCACTGGTTCCCCTCCCCTGAATGTACTGTCTCTGGCTGGGTTTAGTTCTACACTCACTGGTTCCCCTCCCCTGAAGTTACTGACTCTGGCTGGGTTCAGTTCTGCACTCACTGGTTCCCCTCGCCTGAAGGTACTGACTCTATCTGGGTTCAGTTCTACACTCACTGGTTCTCCTCGCCTGAAGGTACTGACTCTGTCTGGGTTCAGTTCTACACTCACTGGTTCCCCTCCCCTGAAGGTGCAGACTCTGGCTGGGTTCAGTTCGACACTCACTGGTTCCCCTCCCCTGAAGGTACTGACTCTGTCTGGGTTCAGTTCTACACTCACTAGTTCCCCTGCCCTGAATGTACTGACTCTGGCTGGGTACAGTTCTACACTCACTGGTTCCCCTCCCCTGAAGGAACTGACTCTGGCTGGGTTCAGTTCTACACTCACTGGTTCTCCTCCCCTGAAGTTACTGACTCTGGCTGGGTGCAGTTCTACATTCACTGGTTCCCCTCCCCTGAAGGTGCTGACTCTGGCTGGGTTCAGTTCTACATTCACTGGTTCCCCTCCCCTGAAGGTACTGACTCTGGCTGGATTCAGTTCAACATTCACTGGTTCCCCTCCCCTGAAGGTACTGACTCTATCTGGCTTCAGTTCTACACTCACTGGTTCTCCTCCCCTGAAGGTGCTGACTCTGGCTGGGTTCAGTTCTACACTCACTGGTTCCCCTCCCCTGAAGGTACTGACTCTGGCTGGGTTCAGTTCTACACTCACTGGTTCCCCTCCCCTGAAGGTACTTACTCTGTCTGTGTTCAGTTCTACACTCACTGGTTCCCCTCCCGTGAAGGTACTGACTCTGGCTGGGTTCAGTTCTACACTCACTAGTTCCCTGACCCTGAAGGTACTGACTCTGGCTGGGTTCAGTTCTACACTCATTGGTTCCCCTCCCCTGAATGTCATGACTCTGGCTGGGTTCAGTTCTACACTCAATGGTTCCCCTCCCCTGAAGTTACTGACTCTGGCTGGATTCAGTTCAACATTCACTGGTTCCCCTCCCCTGAAGGTAATGACTCTGGCTGGGTTCAGTTCTACACTCACTGGTTCCCCTCCCCTGAAGGTGCTGACTCTAGCTGGGTTCAGTTCTACACTCACTGGTCCCCCTCCCCTGAAGATACTGACTCTGTCTGGGTTCAGTTCTACATTCAGTGGTTCCCCTCCCCTGAAGGTGCAGACTCTGGCTGTGTTCAGTTCTACACTCACTGGTTCCCCTCCCCTGAAGGTGCTGACTCTGGCTGGGTTCAGTTCTACATTCACTGGTTCCCCTCCCCTGAAGGTGCTGACTCTGGCTGGGTTCAGTTCTACACTCACTGGTTCCCCTCCCCTGAAGGTACTGACTCTGGCTGGGTTCAGTTCTGCACTCACTGGTTCCCCTCCCCTGAATGTACTGTCTCTGGCTGGGTTTAGTTCTACACTCACTGGTTCTCCTCCCCTGAAGTTACTGACTCTGGCTGTGTTCAGTTCTGCACTCACTGGTTCCGCTCGCCTGAAGGTACTGACTCTATCTGGGTTCAGTTCTACACTCACTGGTTCTCCTCGCCTGAAGGTACTGACTCTGTCTGGGTTCAGTTCTACACTCACTGGTTCCCCTCCCCTGAAGGTGCAGACTCTGGCTGGGTTCAGTTCGACACTCACTGGTTCCCCTCCCCTGAAGGTACTGACTCTGTCTGGGTTCAGTTCTACACTCACTAGTTCCCCTGCCCTGAAGGTACTGACTCTGGCTGGGTACAGTTCTACACTCACTGGTTCCCCTCCCCTGAAGGAACTGACTCTGGCTGGGTTCAGTTCTACACTCACTGGTTCACCTCCCCTGAAGGTACTGACTCTGGCTGGGTTCATTCTACACTCACTGGTTCTCCTCCCCTGAAGTTACTGACTCTG
The DNA here is from genome assembly GCF_044704955.1 of Pristiophorus japonicus. Taxonomy (NCBI): domain Eukaryota; kingdom Metazoa; phylum Chordata; class Chondrichthyes; family Pristiophoridae; genus Pristiophorus; species Pristiophorus japonicus. The sequence continues at coordinate 946,451 of NW_027254467.1, read as the reverse complement.
GCTGGGTGCAGTTCTACATTCACTGGTTCCCCTCCCCTGAAGGTGCTGACTCTGGCTGGGTTCAGTTCTACACTCACTAGTTCCCCTCCCCTGAAGGTACTGACTCTGGCTGGGTTCAGTTCTACACTCACTGGTTCCCCTCCCCTGATGGTACTGATTCTGGCTGTGTACAGTTCTACACTCACTGGTTCCCCTCTCGTGAAGGTACTGACTCTGGCTGGGTTCAGTTCGACACTGTCTGGTTCCCCTCCCCTGAAGGTAATGACTCTGGCTGGGTTCAGTTCGACATTCACTGGTTCCCCTCCCCTGAAGGAACTGACTCTGGCTGGGTTCAGTTCTACACTCACTGGTTCACCTCCCCTGACGGTACTGACTCTGGCTGGGTTCATTCTACACTCACTGGTTCTCCTCCCCTGAAGTTACTGACTCTGGCTGGGTGCAGTTCTATTCTCACTGGTTCCCCCCCCCTGAAGGTGCTGACTCTGGCTGGGTTCAGTTCTACATTCACTGGTTCCCCTTCCCTGAAGGTACTGACTCTGGCTGGGTTCAGTTCTACACTCACTGGTTCCCCACCCCTGAAGGTACTGACTCTATCTGGGTTCAGTAATACACTCACTGATTCTCCTCCCCTGAAGGTGCTGACTCTGGCTGGGTTCAGTTCTACACTCACTGGTTCCCCTCCCCTGAAGATACTGACTCTGGCTGGGTTCAGTTCTACACTCACTGGTTCCCCTCCCCTGAAGGTACTGACTCTGTCTGTGTTCAGTTCTACACTCACTGGTTCCCCTCCCCTGAAGGTACTGACTCTGGCTGGGTTCAGTTCTACACTCACCAATTCCCTGACCCTGAAGGTACTGACTCTGGCTGGGTTCAGTTCTACACTCACTGGTTCCCCTCCCCTGAAGGTCATGACTCTGGCTGGGTTCAGTTCTACACTCAATGGTTCCCCTCCCCTGAAGGTACTGACTCTGGCTGGATTCAGTTCAACATTCACTGGTTCCCCTCCCCTGAAGGTAATGACTCTGGCTGGGTTCAGTTCTACACTCACTGGTACCCCTCCCCTGAAATTACTGACTCTGGCTGGGTTCAGTTCGACACTCACTGGTTCCCCTCCCCTGAAGGTGCTGACTCTAGCTGGGTTCAGTTCTACACTCACTGGTTCCCCTCCCCTGAAGATACTGACTCTGTCTGGGTTCAGTTCTACACTCAGTGGTTCCCCTCCCCTGAAGGTGCAGACTCTGGCTGGGTTCAGTTCTACACTCACTGGTTCCCCTCCCCTGAAGGTACTGACTCTGTCTGGGTTCAGTTCTACACTCACGAGTTCCCCTGCCCTGAAGTGCTGACTCTGGCTGGGTTCAGTTCTACACTCACTGGTTCCCCTCCCCTGAAGGTACTGACTCTGGCTGGGTACAGTTCTACACTCACTGGTTCCCCTCCCCTGAAGGTGCTGACTCTGGCTGGGTTCAGTTCTACACTCACTGGTTCCCCTCCCCTGAAGTTACTGACTCTGGCTGGGTTCAGTTCTGCACTCACTGGTTCCCCTCCCCTGAATGTACTGTCTCTGGCTGGGTTTACTTCTACACTCAATGGTTCCCCTCCCCTGAAGTCACTGACTCTGGCTGGGTTCAGTTCTACACTCACTGGTTCTCCTCCCCTGAAGGTGCTGACTCTGGCTGGGTTCAGTTCTACACTCACTGGTTCCCCTCCCCTGAAGGTACTGACTCTGGCTGGGTTCAGTTCTACACTCACTGGTTCCCCTCCCCTGAAGGTACTGATTCTGGCTGGGTTCAGTTCTACACTCAATGATTCCCCTCCCGTGAAGGTACTGACTCTGGCTGGGTTCAGTTTTACACTCACTGGTTCCCCTCCCCTGAAGGTACTGACTCTGGCTGGGTTCAGTTCTACACTTACTGGTTCCCCTCCCCTGAAGGTAATGACTCTGGCTGGGTTCAGTTCCACATTCACTGGTTCCCCTCCCCTGAAGGAACTGACTCTGGCTGGGTTCAGTTCTACACTCACTGTTTCACCTCTCCTGAAGGTACTGACTCTGGCTGGGTTCATTCTACACTCACTGGTTCTCCTCCCCTGAAGTTACTGACTCTGTCTAGGTTCAGTTCTACACTCACTAGTTCCCCTCCCCTGAAGGTAATGACTCTGACTGGGTTCAGTTCGACATTCACTGGTTCCCCTCCCCTGAAGGAACTGACTCTGGCTGGGTTCAGTTCTACACTCACTGGTTCACCTCAACTGAAGGTACTGACTCTGGCTGGGTTCATTCTACAATCACTGGTTCTCCTCCCCTGAAGTTACTGACTCTGGCTGGGTGCAGTTCTACACTCACTGGTTCCCCTCCCCTGAAGGTGCTGACTCTGGCTGGGTTCAGTTCTACATTCATTGGTTCCCCTCCCCTGAAGGTACTGACTCTATCTGGGTTCAGTACTACACTCACTGGTTCTCCTCCCCTGAAGGTGCTGACTCTGGCTGGGTTCAGTTCTACACTCACTGGTTCCCCTCCCCTGAAGGTACTGACTCTGGCTGGGTTCAGTTCTACACTCACTGGTTCCCCTCCCCTGAAGGTACTGACTCTATCTGTGTTCAGTTCTACACTCACTGGTTCCCCTCCCCTGAAGGTACTGACTCTGGCTGGGTTCAGTTCTACACTCACTAGTTCCCTGACCCTGAAGGTACTGACTCTGGCTGGGTTCAGTTCTACACTCACTGGTTCCCCTCCCCTGAAGGAGATGACTCTGGCTGGGTTCAGTTCTACACTCAATGGTTCCCCTCCCCTGAAGGTACTGACTCTGGCTGGATTCAGTTCAACATTCACTGGTTCCCCTCCCCTGAAGGTAATGACTCTGGCTGGGTTCAGTTCGACATTCACTGGTTCCCCTCCCCTGAAGGAACTGACTCTGGCTGGGTTCAGTTCTACACTCACTGGTTCCCCTCCCCTGAAGGTACTGACTCTGGCTGGGTTCAGTTCTACACTCACTGGTTCCCCTCCCCTGAAGGTACTGACTCTGGCTGGGTTCAGTTCTACACTCACTGGTTCCCCTCCCCTGAAGGTGCTGACTCTGGCTGGGTTCAGTTCTACACTCACTGGTTCCCCTCCCCTGAAGGTACTGATTCTGGCTGGGTACAGTTCTACACTCACTGGTTCCCCTCCCCTGAAGGTGCTGAATCTGGCAGGGTTCAGTTCTACACTCACTGGTTCCCCTCCCCTGAAGGTACTGACTCTGGCTGGGTTCAGTTCTACACTCACTGGTTCCCCTCCTCTGAAGGTACTGACTCTGGCTGGGTTCAGTTCTGCACTCACTGGTTCCCCTCCCCTGAATGAATTGTCTCTGGCTGGGTTTAGTTCTACACTCACTGTTTCCCCTCCCCTGAAGTTACTGACTCTGGCTGGGTTCAGTTTTGCACTCACTGCTTCCCCTCGCCTGAAGGTACTGACTCTGTCTGGGTTCAGTTCTACACTCACTGGTTCCCCTCCCCTGAAGGTGCTGACTCTGGCTGGGTTTAGTTCTACACTCACTGGTTCCCCACCCCTGAAGGTACTGACTCTGGCTGGATTCAGTTCAACATTCACTGGTTCCCCTCCCCTGAAGGGAATGACTCTGGCTGGGTTCAGTTCGACATTCACTGGTTCCCCTCCCCTGAAGGAACTGACTCTGGCTGCGTTCAGTTCTACACTCACTGGTTCCCCTCCCGTGAAGGTACTGACTCTGGCTGATTTCAGTTCTACACTCACTGGTTCCCCTCCCCTGAAGGTACTGACTCTGCCTGGGTTCAGTTCTACACTCACTAGTTCCCCTCCCCTGAAGGTGCTGACTCTGGCTGGGTTCAGTTCTACACTCACTGGTTCCCCACCCCTGAAGGTACTGATTCTGGCTGGGTACAGTTCTACACTCACTGGTTCCCCTCCTCTGAAGGTGCTGAATCTGGCAGGGTTCAGTTCTACATCACTGGTTCCCCTCCCCTGAAAGTACTGACTCTGGCTGGGTTCAGTTCTACACTCACTGTTTCCCCTCCCCTGAAGGTACTGACTCTGGCTGGGTTCGGTTCTGCACTCACTGGTTCCCCTCCCCTGAATCAATTGTCTCTGGCTGGGTTTAGTTCTACACTCACTGTTTCCCCTCCCCTGAAGTTACTGACTCTGGCTGGGTTCAGTTTTGCACACACTGCTTCCCCTCGCCTGAAGGTACTGATTCTGTCTGGGTTCAGTTCTACACTCACTGGTTCCCCTCCCCTGAAGGTGCTGACTCTGGCTGGGTTTAGTTCTACACTCACTGGTTCCCCTCCCCTGAAGGTACTGACTGTGGCTGGGTTTAGTTCTACACTCACTGGTTCCCCTCCCCTGAAGGTACTGACTCTGTCTGGGTTCAGTTCTACACTCACTGGTTCTCCTCCCCTGAAGGTGCTGACGCTGGCTGGGTTCAGTTCCACACTTACTGGTTCCCCTCCCCTGAAGGTGCTGACTCTGTCTGGGTTCAGTTCTACACTCACTGGTTCCCCTCCCCTGAAGTTACTGACTCTGGCTGGGTTCAGTTCTGCACTCACTGGTTCCCCTCCCCTGAATGTACTGTCTCTGGCTGGATTTACTTCTACACTCAATGGTTCCCCTCCCCTGAAGTTACTGACTCTGGCTGGGTTCAGTTCTACACTCACTGGTTCTCCTCCCCTGAAGGTGCTGACTCTGGCTGGGTTCAGTTCTACACTCACTGGTTCCCCTCCCCTGAAGGTACTGACTCTGGCTGGGTTCAGTTCTACACTCACTGGTTCCCCTCCCCTGAAGGTACTGATTCTGGCTGGGTTCAGTTCTACACTCAATGATTCCCCTCCCGTGAAGGTACTGACTCTGGCTGGGTTCAGTTTTACACTCACTGGTTCCCCTCCCCTGAAGGTGCTGACTCTGGCTGGGTTCAGTTCTACACTCACTGGTTCCCCTCCCCTGAAGGTACTGATTCTGGCTGGGTACAGTTCTACACTCACTGGTTCCCCTCCCCTGAAGGTGCTGAATCTGGCAGGGTTCAGTTCTACACTCACTGGTTCCCCTCCCCTGAAGGTACTGACTCTGGCTGGGTTCAGTTCTACACTCACTGGTTCCCCTCCTCTGAAGGTACTGACTCTGGCTGGGTTCAGTTCTGCACTCACTGGTTCCCCTCCCCTGAATGAATTGTCTCTGGCTGGGTTTAGTTCTACACTCACTGTTTCCCCTCCCCTGAAGTTACTGACTCTGGCTGGGTTCAGTTTTGCACTCACTGCTTCCCCTCGCCTGAAGGTACTGACTCTGTCTGGGTTCAGTTCTACACTCACTGGTTCCCCTCCCCTGAAGGTGCTGACTCTGGCTGGGTTTAGTTCTACACTCACTGGTTCCCCACCCCTGAAGGTACTGACTCTGGCTGGATTCAGTTCAACATTCACTGGTTCCCCTCCCCTGAAGGGAATGACTCTGGCTGGGTTCAGTTCGACATTCACTGGTTCCCCTCCCCTGAAGGAACTGACTCTGGCTGCGTTCAGTTCTACACTCACTGGTTCCCCTCCCGTGAAGGTACTGACTCTGGCTGATTTCAGTTCTACACTCACTGGTTCCCCTCCCCTGAAGGTACTGACTCTGCCTGGGTTCAGTTCTACACTCACTAGTTCCCCTCCCCTGAAGGTGCTGACTCTGGCTGGGTTCAGTTCTACACTCACTGGTTCCCCACCCCTGAAGGTACTGATTCTGGCTGGGTACAGTTCTACACTCACTGGTTCCCCTCCTCTGAAGGTGCTGAATCTGGCAGGGTTCAGTTCTACATCACTGGTTCCCCTCCCCTGAAAGTACTGACTCTGGCTGGGTTCAGTTCTACACTCACTGTTTCCCCTCCCCTGAAGGTACTGACTCTGGCTGGGTTCGGTTCTGCACTCACTGGTTCCCCTCCCCTGAATCAATTGTCTCTGGCTGGGTTTAGTTCTACACTCACTGTTTCCCCTCCCCTGAAGTTACTGACTCTGGCTGGGTTCAGTTTTGCACACACTGCTTCCCCTCGCCTGAAGGTACTGATTCTGTCTGGGTTCAGTTCTACACTCACTGGTTCCCCTCCCCTGAAGGTGCTGACTCTGGCTGGGTTTAGTTCTACACTCACTGGTTCCCCTCCCCTGAAGGTACTGACTGTGGCTGGGTTTAGTTCTACACTCACTGGTTCCCCTCCCCTGAAGGTACTGACTCTGTCTGGGTTCAGTTCTACACTCACTGGTTCTCCTCCCCTGAAGGTGCTGACGCTGGCTGGGTTCAGTTCCACACTTACTGGTTCCCCTCCCCTGAAGGTGCTGACTCTGTCTGGGTTCAGTTCTACACTCACTGGTTCCCCTCCCCTGAAGTTACTGACTCTGGCTGGGTTCAGTTCTGCACTCACTGGTTCCCCTCCCCTGAATGTACTGTCTCTGGCTGGATTTACTTCTACACTCAATGGTTCCCCTCCCCTGAAGTTACTGACTCTGGCTGGGTTCAGTTCTACACTCACTGGTTCTCCTCCCCTGAAGGTGCTGACTCTGGCTGGGTTCAGTTCTACACTCACTGGTTCCCCTCCCCTGAAGGTACTGACTCTGGCTGGGTTCAGTTCTACACTCACTGGTTCCCCTCCCCTGAAGGTACTGATTCTGGCTGGGTTCAGTTCTACACTCAATGATTCCCCTCCCGTGAAGGTACTGACTCTGGCTGGGTTCAGTTTTACACTCACTGGTTCCCCTCCCCTGAAGGTACTGACTCTGGCTGGGTTCAGTTCTACACTTACTGGTTCCCCTCCCCTGAAGGTAATGACTCTGGCTGGGTTCAGTTCGACATTCACTGGTTCCCCTCCCCTGAAGGAACTGACTCTGGCTGGGTTCAGTTCTACACTCACTGTTTCACCTCTCCTGAAGGTACTGACTCTGGCTGGGTTCATTCTACACTCACTGGTTCTCCTCCCCTGAAGTTACTGACTCTGTCTAGGTTCAGTTCTACACTCACTAGTTCCCCTCCCCTGAAGGTAATGACTCTGACTGGGTTCAGTTCGACATTCACTGGTTCCCCTCCCCTGAAGGAACTGACTCTGGCTGGGTTCAGTTCTACACTCACTGGTTCACCTCAACTGAAGGTACTGACTCTGGCTGGGTTCATTCTACACTCACTGGTTCTCCTCCCCTGAAGTTACTGACTCTGGCTGGGTGCAGTTCTACACTCACTGGTTCCCCTCCCCTGAAGGTGCTGACTCTGGCTGGGTTCAGTTCTACATTCACTGGTTCCCCTCCCCTGAAGGTACTGACTCTATCTGGGTTCAGTACTACACTCACTGGTTCTCCTCCCCTGAAGGTGCTGACTCTGGCTGGGTTCAGTTCTACACTCACTGGTTCCCCTCCCCTGAAGGTACTGACTCTGGCTGGGTTCAGTTCTACACTCACTGGTTCCCCTCCCCTGAAGGTACTGACTCTATCTGTGTTCAGTTCTACACTCACTGGTTCCCCTCCCCTGAAGGTACTGACTCTGGCTGGGTTCAGTTCTACACTCACTGGTTCCCCTCCCCTGAAGGAGATGACTCTGGCTGGGTTCAGTTCTACACTCAATGGTTCCCCTCCCCTGAAGGTACTGACTCTGGCTGGATTCAGTTCAACATTCACTGGTTCCCCTCCCCTGAAGGTAATGACTCTGGCTGGGTTCAGTTCGATATTCACTGGTTCCCCTCCCCTGAAGGTACTGACTCTGGCTGGGTTCAGTTCTACACTCACTGGTTCCCCTCCCCTGAAGGTACTGACTCTGGCTGGGTTCAGTTCTACACTCACTGGTTCCCCTCCCCTGAAGGTACTGATTCTGGCTGGGTACAGTTCTACACTCACTGGTTCCCCTCCCCTGAAGGTGCTGAATCTGGCAGGGTTCAGTTCTACACTCACTGGTTCCCCTCCCCTGAAGGTACTGACTCTGGCTGGGTTCAGTTCTACACTCACTGGTTCCCCTCCTCTGAAGGCACTGACTCTGGCTGGGTTCAGTTCTGCACTCACTGGTTCCCCTCCCCTGAATGAATTGTCTCTGGCTGGGTTTAGTTCTACACTCACTGTTTCCCCTCCCCTGAAGTTACTGACTCTGGCTGGGTTCAGTTTTGCACTCACTGCTTCCCCTCGCCTGAAGGTACTGACTCTGTCTGGGTTCAGTTCTACACTCACTGGTTCCCCTCCCCTGAAGGTGCTGACTCTGGCTGGGTTTAGTTCTACACTCACTGGTTCCCCACCCCTGAAGGTACTGACTCTGGCTGGATTCAGTTCAACATTCACTGGTTCCCCTCCCCTGAAGGGAATGACTCTGGCTGGGTTCAGTTCGACATTCACTGGTTCCCCTCCCCTGAAGGAACTGACTCTGGCTGCGTTCAGTTCTACACTCACTGGTTCCCCTCCCGTGAAGGTACTGACTCTGGCTGATTTCAGTTCTACACTCACTGGTTCCCCTCCCCTGAAGGTACTGACCCTGCCTGGGTTCAGTTCTACACTCACTAGTTCCCCTCCCCTGAAGGTGCTGACTCTGGCTGGGTTCAGTTCTACACTCACTGGTTCCCCACCCCTGAAGGTACTGATTCTGGCTGGGTACAGTTCTACACTCACTGGTTCCCCTCCTCTGAAGGTGCTGAATCTGGCAGGGTTCAGTTCTACATCACTGGTTCCCCTCCCCTGAAAGTACTGACTCTGGCTGGGTTCAGTTCTACACTCACTGTTTCCCCTCCCCTGAAGGTACTGACTCTGGCTGGGTTCGGTTCTGCACTCACTGGTTCCCCTCCCCTGAATCAATTGTCTCTGGCTGGGTTTAGTTCTACACTCACTGTTTCCCCTCCCCTGAAGTTACTGACTCTGGCTGGGTTCAGTTTTGCACACACTGCTTCCCCTCGCCTGAAGGTACTGACTCTGTCTGGGTTCAGTTCTACACTCACTGGTTCCCCTCCCCTGAAGGTGCTGACTCTGGCTGGGTTTAGTTCTACACTCACTGGTTCCCCTCCCCTGAAGGTACTGACTGTGGCTGGGTTTAGTTCTACACTCACTGGTTGCCCTCCCCTGAAGGTACTGACTCTGTCTGGGTTCAGTTCTACACTCACTGGTTCTCCTCCCCTGAAGGTGCTGACGCTGGCTGGGTTGAGTTCCACACTCACTGGTTCCCCTCCCCTGAAGGTGCTGACTCTGTCTGGGTTCAGTTCTACATTCACTGGTTCCCCTCCCCTGAAGGTACTGACTCAGGCTGGGTTCAGTTCTACACTCACTGGTTCTCCTCCCCTGAAGGTACTAACTCTGGCTGGGTTCAGTTCTACTCTCACTGGTTCCCCTTCCCTGAAGGTGCTAGCTCTGGCTGGGTTCAATTCTACATTCACTGGTTCCCCTCCCCTGAAGGTACTGACTCTGGCTGGGCTCAGTTCTACACTCACTCGTTCCCCTCCCCTGAAGGTACTGACTCTGGCTGGGTTCGGTTCTGCACTCACTGGTTCCCCTCCCCTGAATGAATTGTCTCTGGCTGGGTTTAGTTCTACACTCACTGTTTCCCCTCCCCTGAAGTTACTGACTCTGGCTGGGCTCAGTTTTGCACTCACTGCTTCCCCTCGCCTGAAGGTACTGACTCTGTCTGGGTTCAGTTCTACACTCACTGGTTCCCCTCCCCTGAAGGTGCTGAATCTGGCTGGGTTTAGTTCTACACTCACTGGTTCCCCTCCCCTGAAGGTACTGACTGTGGCTGGGTTTAGTTCTACACTCACTGGTTCCCCCTCCCTGAAGGTACTGACTCTGTCTGGGTTCAGTTCTACACTCACTGGTTCTCCTCCCCTGAAGGTGCTGACGCTGGCTGGGTTCAGTTCCACACTCACTGGTTCCCCTCCCCTGAAGGTGCTGAATCTGTCTGGGTTCAGTTCTGCATTCACTGGTTCCCCTCCCCTGAAGGTGCTGACTCCGGCTGGGTTCAGTTCTACACTCACTGGTTCCCCTCCCCTGAAGTTACTGACTTTGTCTGGGTTCAGTTCTGCACTCACTGGTTCCCCTCCCCTGAAGGTGCTGACTCTGTCTGGGTTCAGTTCTACATTCACTGGTTCCCCTCCCCTGAAGGTACTGACTCAGGCTGGGTTCAGTTCTACACTCACTGGTTCTCCTCCCCTGAAGGTACTAACTCTGGCTGGGTTCAGTTCTACACTCACTGGTTCCCCTTCCCTGAAGGTGCTGACTCTGGCTGGGTTCAATTCTACATTCACGGGTTCCCCTCCCCTGAAGGTACTGACTCTGGCTGGGCTCAGTTCTACACTCACTCGTTCCCCTCCCCTGAAGGTACTGACTCTGGCTGTGTTCAGTTCTACACTCACTGGTTCCCCTCCCCTGAAGTTGCTGACTCTGGCTGGGTTCAGTTCTACATTCACTGGTTCCCCACCCCTGAAGGTACTGACTCTGGCTGAGTTCAGTTCTACATTCACTGGTTCCCCTCCCCTGAAGGTGCTGAATCTGGCTGGGCTCAGTTCTACACTCACTCGTTCCCCTCCCCTGAAGGTACTGACTCTGGCGGTGTTCAGTTCTACACTCACTGGTTCCCCTCCCCTGAAGGGGCTGACTCTGGTTGGGTTCAGTTCGACAGTCACTGGTTCCCCTCCCCTTAAGGTACTGACTCTGGCTGGATTCAGTTCTACACTCACTGGTTCCCCTCCCCCGAAGGTAATGATTCTTGCTGGGTTCAGTTCTACACTCACTGGTACCCCTCCCCTGAAGTTACTGACTCTGGCTGGGTTCAGTTCTACACTCACTGGTTCCCCTCCGCTTAAGGTGCTGACTCTGGCTGGGTTCAGTTCTACACTCACTCGTTCCCCTCCCCTGAAGGTACTGACTCTGTCTGGGTTCAGTTCTACACTCACTGGTTCCCCTCCCCTGAAGGTGCTGACTCTGGCTGGGTTCAGTTCTACATTCACTGGTTCCCCTCCCCTGAAGGTAATGGCTCTGGCTGGGTTCAGTTCTACACTCACTGGTTCCCCTCCCCTGAAGGTACTGACTCTGGCTGGGTTCAGTTCTACACTCAATGGTTCCCCTCCCCTGAAGGTACTGACTCTGGCTGGGTTCAGTTCAACACTCACTGGTTCCCCTCCCCTGAAGGTAATGATTCTGGCTGGGTTCAGTTCGACATTCACTGGTTCCCCGCCCCTGAAGGAACTGACTCTGGCTGGGTTGAGTTCTACACTCACTGGTTCACCTCCCCTGAAGGTACTGACTCTGGCTGGGTTCAGTTCTACACTCACTGGTTCCCCTCCCCTGAAGGTACTGACTCTGGCTGGGTTCAGTTCTACACTCACTATTTCCCTTACCCTGAAGGTACTGACTGTGGCTGGGTTCAGTTCTACACTCAATGGTTCCCCTCCACTGAAGGTACTGACTCTGGCTGGGTTCAGTTCTACACTCAATGGTTCCCCTCCTCTGAAGGTACTGACTCTGGCTGGGTTCAGTTCAACACTCACTGGTTCCCCTCCCCTGAAGATAATGATTCTGGCTGGGTTCAGTTCGAGATTCACTGGTTCCCCTCCCCTGAAGGAACTGACTCTGGCTGGGTTGAGTTCTACACTCACTGGTTCCCCTCCCCTGAAGGTACTGACTCTGGCTGGGTTCAGTTCTACACTCACTGGTTCCCCTCCCCTGAAGGTACTGACTCTATCTGTGTTCAGTTCTACACTCACTGGTTCCCCTCCCCTGAAGGTACTGACTCTGGCTGGGTTCAGTTCTACACTCACTGGTTCCCCTCCCCTGAAGGAGATGACTCTGGCTGGGTTCAGTTCTACACTCAATGGTTCCCCTCCCCTGAAGGTACTGACTCTGGCTGGATTCAGTTCAACATTCACTGGTTCCCCTCCCCTGAAGGTAATGACTCTGGCTGGGTTCAGTTCGATATTCACTGGTTCCCCTCCCCTGAAGGTACTGACTCTGGCTGGGTTCAGTTCTACACTCACTGGTTCCCCTCCCCTGAAGGTACTGACTCTGGCTGGGTTCAGTTCTACACTCACTGGTTCCCCTCCCCTGAAGGTACTGATTCTGGCTGGGTACAGTTCTACACTCACTGGTTCCCCTCCCCTGAAGGTGCTGAATCTGGCAGGGTTCAGTTCTACACTCACTGGTTCCCCTCCCCTGAAGGTACTGACTCTGGCTGGGTTCAGTTCTACACTCACTGGTTCCCCTCCTCTGAAGGCACTGACTCTGGCTGGGTTCAGTTCTGCACTCACTGGTTCCCCTCCCCTGAATGAATTGTCTCTGGCTGGGTTTAGTTCTACACTCACTGTTTCCCCTCCCCTGAAGTTACTGACTCTGGCTGGGTTCAGTTTTGCACTCACTGCTTCCCCTCGCCTGAAGGTACTGACTCTGTCTGGGTTCAGTTCTACACTCACTGGTTCCCCTCCCCTGAAGGTGCTGACTCTGGCTGGGTTTAGTTCTACACTCACTGGTTCCCCACCCCTGAAGGTACTGACTCTGGCTGGATTCAGTTCAACATTCACTGGTTCCCCTCCCCTGAAGGGAATGACTCTGGCTGGGTTCAGTTCGACATTCACTGGTTCCCCTCCCCTGAAGGAACTGACTCTGGCTGCGTTCAGTTCTACACTCACTGGTTCCCCTCCCGTGAAGGTACTGACTCTGGCTGATTTCAGTTCTACACTCACTGGTTCCCCTCCCCTGAAGGTACTGACCCTGCCTGGGTTCAGTTCTACACTCACTAGTTCCCCTCCCCTGAAGGTGCTGACTCTGGCTGGGTTCAGTTCTACACTCACTGGTTCCCCACCCCTGAAGGTACTGATTCTGGCTGGGTACAGTTCTACACTCACTGGTTCCCCTCCTCTGAAGGTGCTGAATCTGGCAGGGTTCAGTTCTACATCACTGGTTCCCCTCCCCTGAAAGTACTGACTCTGGCTGGGTTCAGTTCTACACTCACTGTTTCCCCTCCCCTGAAGGTACTGACTCTGGCTGGGTTCGGTTCTGCACTCACTGGTTCCCCTCCCCTGAATCAATTGTCTCTGGCTGGGTTTAGTTCTACACTCACTGTTTCCCCTCCCCTGAAGTTACTGACTCTGGCTGGGTTCAGTTTTGCACACACTGCTTCCCCTCGCCTGAAGGTACTGACTCTGTCTGGGTTCAGTTCTACACTCACTGGTTCCCCTCCCCTGAAGGTGCTGACTCTGGCTGGGTTTAGTTCTACACTCACTGGTTCCCCTCCCCTGAAGGTACTGACTGTGGCTGGGTTTAGTTCTACACTCACTGGTTGCCCTCCCCTGAAGGTACTGACTCTGTCTGGGTTCAGTTCTACACTCACTGGTTCTCCTCCCCTGAAGGTGCTGACGCTGGCTGGGTTGAGTTCCACACTCACTGGTTCCCCTCCCCTGAAGGTGCTGACTCTGTCTGGGTTCAGTTCTACATTCACTGGTTCCCCTCCCCTGAAGGTACTGACTCAGGCTGGGTTCAGTTCTACACTCACTGGTTCTCCTCCCCTGAAGGTACTAACTCTGGCTGGGTTCAGTTCTACTCTCACTGGTTCCCCTTCCCTGAAGGTGCTAGCTCTGGCTGGGTTCAATTCTACATTCACTGGTTCCCCTCCCCTGAAGGTACTGACTCTGGCTGGGCTCAGTTCTACACTCACTCGTTCCCCTCCCCTGAAGGTACTGACTCTGGCTGGGTTCGGTTCTGCACTCACTGGTTCCCCTCCCCTGAATGAATTGTCTCTGGCTGGGTTTAGTTCTACACTCACTGTTTCCCCTCCCCTGAAGTTACTGACTCTGGCTGGGCTCAGTTTTGCACTCACTGCTTCCCCTCGCCTGAAGGTACTGACTCTGTCTGGGTTCAGTTCTACACTCACTGGTTCCCCTCCCCTGAAGGTGCTGAATCTGGCTGGGTTTAGTTCTACACTCACTGGTTCCCCTCCCCTGAAGGTACTGACTGTGGCTGGGTTTAGTTCTACACTCACTGGTTCCCCCTCCCTGAAGGTACTGACTCTGTCTGGGTTCAGTTCTACACTCACTGGTTCTCCTCCCCTGAAGGTGCTGACGCTGGCTGGGTTCAGTTCCACACTCACTGGTTCCCCTCCCCTGAAGGTGCTGAATCTGTCTGGGTTCAGTTCTGCATTCACTGGTTCCCCTCCCCTGAAGGTGCTGACTCCGGCTGGGTTCAGTTCTACACTCACTGGTTCCCCTCCCCTGAAGTTACTGACTTTGTCTGGGTTCAGTTCTGCACTCACTGGTTCCCCTCCCCTGAAGGTGCTGACTCTGTCTGGGTTCAGTTCTACATTCACTGGTTCCCCTCCCCTGAAGGTACTGACTCAGGCTGGGTTCAGTTCTACACTCACTGGTTCTCCTCCCCTGAAGGTACTAACTCTGGCTGGGTTCAGTTCTACACTCACTGGTTCCCCTTCCCTGAAGGTGCTGACTCTGGCTGGGTTCAATTCTACATTCACTGGTTCCACTCCCCTGAAGGTACTGACTCTGGCTGGGCTCAGTTCTACACTCACTGGTTCCCCTCCCCTGAAGTTGCTGACTCTGGCTGGGTTCAGTTCTACATTCACTGGTTCCCCACCCCTGAAGGTACTGACTCTGGCTGAGTTCAGTTCTACATTCACTGGTTCCCCTCCCCTGAAGGTGCTGAATCTGGCTGGGCTCAGTTCTACACTCACTCGTTCCCCTCCCCTGAAGGTACTGACTCTGGCGGTGTTCAGTTCTACACTCACTGGTTCCCCTCCCCTGAAGGGGCTGACTCTGGTTGGGTTCAGTTCGACAGTCACTGGTTCCCCTCCCCTTAAGGTACTGACTCTGGCTGGATTCAGTTCTACACTCACTGGTTCCCCTCCCCCGAAGGTAATGATTCTTGCTGGGTTCAGTTCTACACTCACTGGTACCCCTCCCCTGAAGTTACTGACTCTGGCTGGGTTCAGTTCTACACTCACTGGTTCCCCTCCGCTTAAGGTGCTGACTCTGGCTGGGTTCAGTTCTACACTCACTCGTTCCCCTCCCCTGAAGGTACTGACTCTGTCTGGGTTCAGTTCTACACTCACTGGTTCCCCTCCCCTGAAGGTGCTGACTCTGGCTGGGTTCAGTTCTACATTCACTGGTTCCCCTCCCCTGAAGGTAATGGCTCTGGCTGGGTTCAGTTCTACACTCACTGGTTCCCCTCCCCTGAAGGTACTGACTCTGGCTGGGTTCAGTTCTACACTCAATGGTTCCCCTCCCCTGAAGGTACTGACTCTGGCTGGGTTCAGTTCAACACTCACTGGTTCCCCTCCCCTGAAGGTAATGATTCTGGCTGGGTTCAGTTCGACATTCACTGGTTCCCCGCCCCTGAAGGAACTGACTCTGGCTGGGTTGAGTTCTACACTCACTGGTTCACCTCCCCTGAAGGTACTGACTCTGGCTGGGTTCAGTTCTACACTCACTGGTTCCCCTCCCCTGAAGGTACTGACTCTGGCTGGGTTCAGTTCTACACTCACTATTTCCCTTACCCTGAAGGTACTGACTGTGGCTGGGTTCAGTTCTACACTCAATGGTTCCCCTCCACTGAAGGTACTGACTCTGGCTGGGTTCAGTTCTACACTCAATGGTTCCCCTCCTCTGAAGGTACTGACTCTGGCTGGGTTCAGTTCAACACTCACTGGTTCCCCTCCCCTGAAGATAATGATTCTGGCTGGGTTCAGTTCGAGATTCACTGGTTCCCCTCCCCTGAAGGAACTGACTCTGGCTGGGTTGAGTTCTACACTCACTGGTTCCCCTCCCCTGAAGGTACTGACTCTGGCTGGGTTCAGTTCTACACTCACTGGTTCCCCTCCCCTGAAGGTACTGACTCTATCTGTGTTCAGTTCTACACTCACTGGTTCCCCTCCCCTGAAGGTACTGACTCTGGCTGGGTTCAGTTCTACACTCACTGGTTCCCCTCCCCTGAAGGAGATGACTCTGGCTGGGTTCAGTTCTACACTCAATGGTTCCCCTCCCCTGAAGGTACTGACTCTGGCTGGATTCAGTTCAACATTCACTGGTTCCCCTCCCCTGAAGGTAATGACTCTGGCTGGGTTCAGTTCGATATTCACTGGTTCCCCTCCCCTGAAGGTACTGACTCTGGCTGGGTTCAGTTCTACACTCACTGGTTCCCCTCCCCTGAAGGTACTGACTCTGGCTGGGTTCAGTTCTACACTCACTGGTTCCCCTCCCCTGAAGGTACTGATTCTGGCTGGGTACAGTTCTACACTCACTGGTTCCCCTCCCCTGAAGGTGCTGAATCTGGCAGGGTTCAGTTCTACACTCACTGGTTCCCCTCCCCTGAAGGTACTGACTCTGGCTGGGTTCAGTTCTACACTCACTGGTTCCCCTCCTCTGAAGGCACTGACTCTGGCTGGGTTCAGTTCTGCACTCACTGGTTCCCCTCCCCTGAATGAATTGTCTCTGGCTGGGTTTAGTTCTACACTCACTGTTTCCCCTCCCCTGAAGTTACTGACTCTGGCTGGGTTCAGTTTTGCACTCACTGCTTCCCCTCGCCTGAAGGTACTGACTCTGTCTGGGTTCAGTTCTACACTCACTGGTTCCCCTCCCCTGAAGGTGCTGACTCTGGCTGGGTTTAGTTCTACACTCACTGGTTCCCCACCCCTGAAGGTACTGACTCTGGCTGGATTCAGTTCAACATTCACTGGTTCCCCTCCCCTGAAGGGAATGACTCTGGCTGGGTTCAGTTCGACATTCACTGGTTCCCCTCCCCTGAAGGAACTGACTCTGGCTGCGTTCAGTTCTACACTCACTGGTTCCCCTCCCGTGAAGGTACTGACTCTGGCTGATTTCAGTTCTACACTCACTGGTTCCCCTCCCCTGAAGGTACTGACCCTGCCTGGGTTCAGTTCTACACTCACTAGTTCCCCTCCCCTGAAGGTGCTGACTCTGGCTGGGTTCAGTTCTACACTCACTGGTTCCCCACCCCTGAAGGTACTGATTCTGGCTGGGTACAGTTCTACACTCACTGGTTCCCCTCCTCTGAAGGTGCTGAATCTGGCAGGGTTCAGTTCTACATCACTGGTTCCCCTCCCCTGAAAGTACTGACTCTGGCTGGGTTCAGTTCTACACTCACTGTTTCCCCTCCCCTGAAGGTACTGACTCTGGCTGGGTTCGGTTCTGCACTCACTGGTTCCCCTCCCCTGAATCAATTGTCTCTGGCTGGGTTTAGTTCTACACTCACTGTTTCCCCTCCCCTGAAGTTACTGACTCTGGCTGGGTTCAGTTTTGCACACACTGCTTCCCCTCGCCTGAAGGTACTGACTCTGTCTGGGTTCAGTTCTACACTCACTGGTTCCCCTCCCCTGAAGGTGCTGACTCTGGCTGGGTTTAGTTCTACACTCACTGGTTCCCCTCCCCTGAAGGTACTGACTGTGGCTGGGTTTAGTTCTACACTCACTGGTTGCCCTCCCCTGAAGGTACTGACTCTGTCTGGGTTCAGTTCTACACTCACTGGTTCTCCTCCCCTGAAGGTGCTGACGCTGGCTGGGTTGAGTTCCACACTCACTGGTTCCCCTCCCCTGAAGGTGCTGACTCTGTCTGGGTTCAGTTCTACATTCACTGGTTCCCCTCCCCTGAAGGTACTGACTCAGGCTGGGTTCAGTTCTACACTCACTGGTTCTCCTCCCCTGAAGGTACTAACTCTGGCTGGGTTCAGTTCTACTCTCACTGGTTCCCCTTCCCTGAAGGTGCTAGCTCTGGCTGGGTTCAATTCTACATTCACTGGTTCCCCTCCCCTGAAGGTACTGACTCTGGCTGGGCTCAGTTCTACACTCACTCGTTCCCCTCCCCTGAAGGTACTGACTCTGGCTGGGTTCGGTTCTGCACTCACTGGTTCCCCTCCCCTGAATGAATTGTCTCTGGCTGGGTTTAGTTCTACACTCACTGTTTCCCCTCCCCTGAAGTTACTGACTCTGGCTGGGCTCAGTTTTGCACTCACTGCTTCCCCTCGCCTGAAGGTACTGACTCTGTCTGGGTTCAGTTCTACACTCACTGGTTCCCCTCCCCTGAAGGTGCTGAATCTGGCTGGGTTTAGTTCTACACTCACTGGTTCCCCTCCCCTGAAGGTACTGACTGTGGCTGGGTTTAGTTCTACACTCACTGGTTCCCCCTCCCTGAAGGTACTGACTCTGTCTGGGTTCAGTTCTACACTCACTGGTTCTCCTCCCCTGAAGGTGCTGACGCTGGCTGGGTTCAGTTCCACACTCACTGGTTCCCCTCCCCTGAAGGTGCTGAATCTGTCTGGGTTCAGTTCTGCATTCACTGGTTCCCCTCCCCTGAAGGTGCTGACTCCGGCTGGGTTCAGTTCTACACTCACTGGTTCCCCTCCCCTGAAGTTACTGACTTTGTCTGGGTTCAGTTCTGCACTCACTGGTTCCCCTCCCCTGAAGGTGCTGACTCTGTCTGGGTTCAGTTCTACATTCACTGGTTCCCCTCCCCTGAAGGTACTGACTCAGGCTGGGTTCAGTTCTACACTCACTGGTTCTCCTCCCCTGAAGGTACTAACTCTGGCTGGGTTCAGTTCTACACTCACTGGTTCCCCTTCCCTGAAGGTGCTGACTCTGGCTGGGTTCAATTCTACATTCACGGGTTCCCCTCCCCTGAAGGTACTGACTCTGGCTGGGCTCAGTTCTACACTCACTCGTTCCCCTCCCCTGAAGGTACTGACTCTGGCTGTGTTCAGTTCTACACTCACTGGTTCCCCTCCCCTGAAGTTGCTGACTCTGGCTGGGTTCAGTTCTACATTCACTGGTTCCCCACCCCTGAAGGTACTGACTCTGGCTGAGTTCAGTTCTACATTCACTGGTTCCCCTCCCCTGAAGGTGCTGAATCTGGCTGGGCTCAGTTCTACACTCACTCGTTCCCCTCCCCTGAAGGTACTGACTCTGGCGGTGTTCAGTTCTACACTCACTGGTTCCCCTCCCCTGAAGGGGCTGACTCTGGTTGGGTTCAGTTCGACAGTCACTGGTTCCCCTCCCCTTAAGGTACTGACTCTGGCTGGATTCAGTTCTACACTCACTGGTTCCCCTCCCCCGAAGGTAATGATTCTTGCTGGGTTCAGTTCTACACTCACTGGTACCCCTCCCCTGAAGTTACTGACTCTGGCTGGGTTCAGTTCTACACTCACTGGTTCCCCTCCGCTTAAGGTGCTGACTCTGGCTGGGTTCAGTTCTACACTCACTCGTTCCCCTCCCCTGAAGGTACTGACTCTGTCTGGGTTCAGTTCTACACTCACTGGTTCCCCTCCCCTGAAGGTGCTGACTCTGGCTGGGTTCAGTTCTACATTCACTGGTTCCCCTCCCCTGAAGGTAATGGCTCTGGCTGGGTTCAGTTCTACACTCACTGGTTCCCCTCCCCTGAAGGTACTGACTCTGGCTGGGTTCAGTTCTACACTCAATGGTTCCCCTCCCCTGAAGGTACTGACTCTGGCTGGGTTCAGTTCAACACTCACTGGTTCCCCTCCCCTGAAGGTAATGATTCTGGCTGGGTTCAGTTCGACATTCACTGGTTCCCCGCCCCTGAAGGAACTGACTCTGGCTGGGTTGAGTTCTACACTCACTGGTTCACCTCCCCTGAAGGTACTGACTCTGGCTGGGTTCAGTTCTACACTCACTGGTTCCCCTCCCCTGAAGGTACTGACTCTGGCTGGGTTCAGTTCTACACTCACTATTTCCCTTACCCTGAAGGTACTGACTGTGGCTGGGTTCAGTTCTACACTCACTGGTTCCCCTCCACTGAAGGTACTGACTCTGGCTGGGTTCAGTTCTACACTCAATGGTTCCCCTCCTCTGAAGGTACTGACTCTGGCTGGGTTCAGTTCAACACTCACTGGTTCCCCTCCCCTGAAGATAATGATTCTGGCTGGGTTCAGTTCGAGATTCACTGGTTCCCCTCCCCTGAAGGAACTGACTCTGGCTGGGTTGAGTTCTACACTCACTGGTTCCCCTCCCCTGAAGGTACTGACTCTGGCTGGGTTCAGTTCTACACTCACTGGTTCCCCTCCCCTGAAGGTACTGACTCTATCTGGGTTCAGTACTACACTCACTGGTTCTCCTCCCCTGAAGGTGCTGACTCTGGCTGGGTTCAGTTCTACACTCACTGGTTCCCCTCCCCTGAAGGTGCTGAGTCTGGCTGGGTTCAGTTCTACACTCACTGGTTCCCCTCCCCTGAAGGTACTGACTCTGGCTGGGTTCAGTTCTACACTCACTGGTTCCCCTCCCCTGAAGGTACTGACTCTGTCTGTGTTCAGTTCTACACTCACTGGTTCCCCTCCCCTGAAGGTACTGACTCTGGCTGGGTTCAGTTCTACACTCACTAGTTCCCTGACCCTGAAGGTACTGACTCTGGCTGGGTTTATTTCTACACTCACGGGTTCCCCTACCCTGAAGGTCATGACTCTGGCTGGGTTCAGTTCTACACTCAATGGTTCCCCTCCCCTGAAGGTACTGACTCTGGCTGGATTCAGTTCAACATTCACTGGTTCCCCTCCCCTGAAGGTAATGACTCTGGCTGGGTTCAGTTCGACATTCACTGGTTCCCCTCCCCTGAAGGAACTGACTCTGGCTGGGTTCAGTTCTACACTCACTGTTTCCCCTCCCCTGAAGGTACTGACTCTGGCTGGGTTCAGTTCTACACTCACTGGTTCCCCTCCCCTGAAGGTACTGACTCTGGCTGGGTTCAGTTCTACACTCACTGGTTCCCCTCCCCTGAAGGTGCTGACTCTGGCTGGGTTCAGTTCTACACTCACTGGTTCCCCTCCCCTGAAGGTACTGATTCTGGCTGGGTACAGTTCTACACTCACTGGTTCCCCTCCCCTGAAGGTGCTGAATCTGGCAGGGTTCAGTTCTACACTCACTGGTTCCCCTCCCCTGAAGGTACTGACTCTGGCTGGGTTCAGTTCTACACTCACTGGTTCCCCTCCTCTGAAGGTACTGACTCTGGCTGGGTTCAGTTCTGCACTCACTGGTTCCCCTCCCCTGAATGAATTGTCTCTGGCTGGGTTTAGTTCTACACTCACTGTTTCCCCTCCCCTGAAGTTACTGACTCTGGCTGGGTTCAGTTTTGCACTCACTGCTTCCCCTCGCCTGAAGGTACTGACTCTGTCTGGGTTCTGTTCTACACTCACTGGTTCCCCTCCCCTGAAGGTGCTGACTCTGGCTGGGTTTAGTTCAACACTCACTGGTTCCCCTCCCCTGAAGGTACTGACTGTGGCTGGGTTTAGTTCTACACTCACTGGTTCCCCACCCCTGAAGGTACTGACTCTGGCTGGATTCAGTTCAACATTCACTGGTTCCCCTCCCCTGAAGGGAAGGACTCTGGCTGGGTTCAGTTCGACATTCACTGGTTCCCCTCCCCTGAAGGAACTGACTCTGGCTGGGTTCAGTTCTACACTCACTGGTTCCCCTCCCGTGAAGGTACAGACTCTGGCTGATTTCAGTTCTACACTCACTAGTTCCCCTCCCCTGAAGGTACTGACTCTGCCTGGGTTCAGTTCTACACTCACTAGTTCCCCTCCCCTGAAGGTGCTGACTCTGGCTGGGTTCAGTTCTACACTCACTGGTTCCCCACCCCTGAAGGTACTGATTCTGGCTGGGTACAGTTCTACACTCACTGGTTCCCCTCCTCTGAAGGTGCTGAATCTGGCAGGGTTCAGTTCTACACTCACTGGTTCCCCTCCCCTGAAGGTACTGACTCTGGCTGGGTTCAGTTCTACACTCACTGGTTCCCCTCCCCTGAAGGTACTGACTCTGGCTGGGTTCGGTTCTGCACTCACTGGTTCCCCTCCCCTGAATCAATTGTCTCTGGCTGGGTTTAGTTCTACACTCACTGTTTCCCCTCCCCTGAAGTTACTGACTCTGGCTGGGTTCAGTTTTGCACTCACTGCTTCCCCTCGTCTGAAGGTACTGACTCTGTCTGGGTTCAGTTCTACACTCACTGGTTCCCCTCCCCTCTAGGTGCTGACTCTGGCTGGGTTTAGTTCTACACTCACTGGTTCCCTTCCCCTGAAGGTACTGACTGTGGCTGGGTTTAGTTCTACACTCACTGGTTCCCCTCCCCTGAAGGTACTGACTCTGTCTGGGTTCAGTTCAACACTCACTGGTTCTCCTCCCTTGAAGGTGCTGACGCTGGCTGGGTTCAGTTCCACACTCACTGGTTCCCCTCCGCTGAAGGTGCTGACTCTGTCTGGGTTCAGTTCTACAGTCACTGGTTCCCCTCCCCTGAAGGTGCTGACTCCGGCTGGGTTCAGTTCTACACTCAATGGTTCCCCTCCCCTGAAGTTACTGACTCTGTCTGGGTTCAGTTCTGCCCTCACTGGTTCCCCTCCCCTGAAGGTGCTGACTCTGGCTGGGTTGAGTTCTACACTCACTGGTTCCCCTCCCCTGAAGGTACTGACTCTATCTGGGTTCAGTACTACACTCACTGGTTCTCCTCCCCTGAAGGTGCTGACTCTGGCTGGGTTCAGTTCTACACTCACTGGTTCCCCTCCCCTGAAGGTGCTGAGTCTGGCTGGGTTCAGTTCTACACTCACTGGTTCCCCTCCCCTGAAGGTACTGACTCTGGCTGGGTTCAGTTCTACACTCACTGGTTCCCCTCCCCTGAAGGTACTGACTCTGTCTGTGTTCAGTTCTACACTCACTGGTTCCCCTCCCCTGAAGGTACTGACTCTGGCTGGGTTCAGTTCTACACTCACTAGTTCCCTGACCCTGAAGGTACTGACTCTGGCTGGGTTTAGTTCTACACTCACGGGTTCCCCTCCCCTGAAGGTCATGACTCTGGCTGGGTTCAGTTCTACACTCAATGGTTCCCCTCCCCTGAAGGTACTGACTCTGGCTGGATTCAGTTCAACATTCACTGGTTCCCCTCCCCTGAAGGTAATGACTCTGGCTGGGTTCAGTTCGACATTCACTGGTTCCCCTCCCCTGAAGGAACTGACTCTGGCTGGGTTCAGTTCTACACTCACTGTTTCCCCTCCCCTGAAGGTACTGACTCTGGCTGGGTTCAGTTCTACACTCAATGGTTCCCCTCCCCTGAAGGTACTGACTCTGGCTGGGTTCAGTTCTACACTCACTGGTTCCCCTCCCCTGAAGGTGCTGACTCTGGCTGGGTTCAGTTCTACACTTACTGGTTCCCCTCCCCTGAAGGTACTGATTCTGGCTGGGTACAGTTCTACACTCACTGGTTCCCCTCCCCTGAAGGTGCTGAATCTGGCAGGGTTCAGTTCTACACTCACTGGTTCCCCTCCCCTGAAGGTACTGACTCTGGCTGGGTTCAGTTCTACACTCACTGGTTCCCCTCCTCTGAAGGTACTGACTCTGGCTGGGTTCAGTTCTGCACTCACTGGTTCCCCTCCCCTGAATGAATTGTCTCTGGCTGGGTTTAGTTCTACACTCACTGTTTCCCCTCCCCTGAAGTTACTGACTCTGGCTGGGTTCAGTTTTGCACTCACTGCTTCCCCTCGCCTGAAGGTACTGACTCTGTCTGGGTTCTGTTCTACACTCACTGGTTCCCCTCCCCTGAAGGTGCTGACTCTGGCTGGGTTTAGTTCAACACTCACTGGTTCCCCTCCCCTGAAGGTACTGACTGTGGCTGGGTTTAGTTCTACACTCACTGGTTCCCCACCCCTGAAGGTACTGACTCTGGCTGGATTCAGTTCAACATTCACTGGTTCCCCTCCCCTGAAGGGAATGACTCTGGCTGGGTTCAGTTCTACACTCACTGGTTCCCCTCCAGTGAAGGTTCAGACTCTGGCTGATTTCAGTTCTACACTCACTGGTTCCCCTCCCCTGAAGGTACTGACTCTGCCTGGGTTCAGTTCTACACTCACTAGTTCCCCTCCCCTGAAGGTGCTGACTCTGGCTGGGTTCAGTTCTACACTCACTGGTTCCCCACCCCTGAAGGTACTGATTCTGGCTGGGTACAGTTCTACACTCACTGGTTCCCCTCCTCTGAAGGTGCTGAATCTGGCAGGGTTCAGTTCTACACTCACTGGTTCCCCTCCCCTGAAGGTGCTGACTCTGTCTGGGTTCAGTTCTACATTCACTGGTTCCCCTCCCCTGAAGGTACTGACTCAGGCTGGGTTCAGTTCTACACTCACTGGTTCTCCTCCCCTGAAGGTACTAACTCTGGCTGGGTTCAGTTCTACTCTCACTGGTTCCCCTTCCCTGAAGGTGCTAGCTCTGGCTGGGTTCAATTCTACATTCACTGGTTCCCCTCCCCTGAAGGTACTGACTCTGGCTGGGCTCAGTTCTACACTCACTCGTTCCCCTCCCCTGAAGGTACTGACTCTGGCTGGGTTCGGTTCTGCACTCACTGGTTCCCCTCCCCTGAATGAATTGTCTCTGGCTGGGTTTAGTTCTACACTCACTGTTTCCCCTCCCCTGAAGTTACTGACTCTGGCTGGGCTCAGTTTTGCACTCACTGCTTCCCCTCGCCTGAAGGTACTGACTCTGTCTGGGTTCAGTTCTACACTCACTGGTTCCCCTCCCCTGAAGGTGCTGAATCTGGCTGGGTTTAGTTCTACACTCACTGGTTCCCCTCCCCTGAAGGTACTGACTGTGGCTGGGTTTAGTTCTACACTCACTGGTTCCCCCTCCCTGAAGGTACTGACTCTGTCTGGGTTCAGTTCTACACTCACTGGTTCTCCTCCCCTGAAGGTGCTGACGCTGGCTGGGTTCAGTTCCACACTCACTGGTTCCCCTCCCCTGAAGGTGCTGAATCTGTCTGGGTTCAGTTCTGCATTCACTGGTTCCCCTCCCCTGAAGGTGCTGACTCCGGCTGGGTTCAGTTCTACACTCACTGGTTCCCCTCCCCTGAAGTTACTGACTTTGTCTGGGTTCAGTTCTGCACTCACTGGTTCCCCTCCCCTGAAGGTGCTGACTCTGTCTGGGTTCAGTTCTACATTCACTGGTTCCCCTCCCCTGAAGGTACTGACTCAGGCTGGGTTCAGTTCTACACTCACTGGTTCTCCTCCCCTGAAGGTACTAACTCTGGCTGGGTTCAGTTCTACACTCACTGGTTCCCCTTCCCTGAAGGTGCTGACTCTGGCTGGGTTCAATTCTACATTCACGGGTTCCCCTCCCCTGAAGGTACTGACTCTGGCTGGGCTCAGTTCTACACTCACTCGTTCCCCTCCCCTGAAGGTACTGACTCTGGCTGTGTTCAGTTCTACACTCACTGGTTCCCCTCCCCTGAAGTTGCTGACTCTGGCTGGGTTCAGTTCTACATTCACTGGTTCCCCACCCCTGAAGGTACTGACTCTGGCTGAGTTCAGTTCTACATTCACTGGTTCCCCTCCCCTGAAGGTGCTGAATCTGGCTGGGCTCAGTTCTACACTCACTCGTTCCCCTCCCCTGAAGGTACTGACTCTGGCGGTGTTCAGTTCTACACTCACTGGTTCCCCTCCCCTGAAGGGGCTGACTCTGGTTGGGTTCAGTTCGACAGTCACTGGTTCCCCTCCCCTTAAGGTACTGACTCTGGCTGGATTCAGTTCTACACTCACTGGTTCCCCTCCCCCGAAGGTAATGATTCTTGCTGGGTTCAGTTCTACACTCACTGGTACCCCTCCCCTGAAGTTACTGACTCTGGCTGGGTTCAGTTCTACACTCACTGGTTCCCCTCCGCTTAAGGTGCTGACTCTGGCTGGGTTCAGTTCTACACTCACTCGTTCCCCTCCCCTGAAGGTACTGACTCTGTCTGGGTTCAGTTCTACACTCACTGGTTCCCCTCCCCTGAAGGTGCTGACTCTGGCTGGGTTCAGTTCTACATTCACTGGTTCCCCTCCCCTGAAGGTAATGGCTCTGGCTGGGTTCAGTTCTACACTCACTGGTTCCCCTCCCCTGAAGGTACTGACTCTGGCTGGGTTCAGTTCTACACTCAATGGTTCCCCTCCCCTGAAGGTACTGACTCTGGCTGGGTTCAGTTCAACACTCACTGGTTCCCCTCCCCTGAAGGTAATGATTCTGGCTGGGTTCAGTTCGACATTCACTGGTTCCCCGCCCCTGAAGGAACTGACTCTGGCTGGGTTGAGTTCTACACTCACTGGTTCACCTCCCCTGAAGGTACTGACTCTGGCTGGGTTCAGTTCTACACTCACTGGTTCCCCTCCCCTGAAGGTACTGACTCTGGCTGGGTTCAGTTCTACACTCACTATTTCCCTTACCCTGAAGGTACTGACTGTGGCTGGGTTCAGTTCTACACTCACTGGTTCCCCTCCACTGAAGGTACTGACTCTGGCTGGGTTCAGTTCTACACTCAATGGTTCCCCTCCTCTGAAGGTACTGACTCTGGCTGGGTTCAGTTCAACACTCACTGGTTCCCCTCCCCTGAAGATAATGATTCTGGCTGGGTTCAGTTCGAGATTCACTGGTTCCCCTCCCCTGAAGGAACTGACTCTGGCTGGGTTGAGTTCTACACTCACTGGTTCCCCTCCCCTGAAGGTACTGACTCTGGCTGGGTTCAGTTCTACACTCACTGGTTCCCCTCCCCTGAAGGTACTGACTCTATCTGGGTTCAGTACTACACTCACTGGTTCTCCTCCCCTGAAGGTGCTGACTCTGGCTGGGTTCAGTTCTACACTCACTGGTTCCCCTCCCCTGAAGGTGCTGAGTCTGGCTGGGTTCAGTTCTACACTCACTGGTTCCCCTCCCCTGAAGGTACTGACTCTGGCTGGGTTCAGTTCTACACTCACTGGTTCCCCTCCCCTGAAGGTACTGACTCTGTCTGTGTTCAGTTCTACACTCACTGGTTCCCCTCCCCTGAAGGTACTGACTCTGGCTGGGTTCAGTTCTACACTCACTAGTTCCCTGACCCTGAAGGTACTGACTCTGGCTGGGTTTATTTCTACACTCACGGGTTCCCCTACCCTGAAGGTCATGACTCTGGCTGGGTTCAGTTCTACACTCAATGGTTCCCCTCCCCTGAAGGTACTGACTCTGGCTGGATTCAGTTCAACATTCACTGGTTCCCCTCCCCTGAAGGTAATGACTCTGGCTGGGTTCAGTTCGACATTCACTGGTTCCCCTCCCCTGAAGGAACTGACTCTGGCTGGGTTCAGTTCTACACTCACTGTTTCCCCTCCCCTGAAGGTACTGACTCTGGCTGGGTTCAGTTCTACACTCACTGGTTCCCCTCCCCTGAAGGTACTGACTCTGGCTGGGTTCAGTTCTACACTCACTGGTTCCCCTCCCCTGAAGGTGCTGACTCTGGCTGGGTTCAGTTCTACACTCACTGGTTCCCCTCCCCTGAAGGTACTGATTCTGGCTGGGTACAGTTCTACACTCACTGGTTCCCCTCCCCTGAAGGTGCTGAATCTGGCAGGGTTCAGTTCTACACTCACTGGTTCCCCTCCCCTGAAGGTACTGACTCTGGCTGGGTTCAGTTCTACACTCACTGGTTCCCCTCCTCTGAAGGTACTGACTCTGGCTGGGTTCAGTTCTGCACTCACTGGTTCCCCTCCCCTGAATGAATTGTCTCTGGCTGGGTTTAGTTCTACACTCACTGTTTCCCCTCCCCTGAAGTTACTGACTCTGGCTGGGTTCAGTTTTGCACTCACTGCTTCCCCTCGCCTGAAGGTACTGACTCTGTCTGGGTTCTGTTCTACACTCACTGGTTCCCCTCCCCTGAAGGTGCTGACTCTGGCTGGGTTTAGTTCAACACTCACTGGTTCCCCTCCCCTGAAGGTACTGACTGTGGCTGGGTTTAGTTCTACACTCACTGGTTCCCCACCCCTGAAGGTACTGACTCTGGCTGGATTCAGTTCAACATTCACTGGTTCCCCTCCCCTGAAGGGAAGGACTCTGGCTGGGTTCAGTTCGACATTCACTGGTTCCCCTCCCCTGAAGGAACTGACTCTGGCTGGGTTCAGTTCTACACTCACTGGTTCCCCTCCCGTGAAGGTACAGACTCTGGCTGATTTCAGTTCTACACTCACTAGTTCCCCTCCCCTGAAGGTACTGACTCTGCCTGGGTTCAGTTCTACACTCACTAGTTCCCCTCCCCTGAAGGTGCTGACTCTGGCTGGGTTCAGTTCTACACTCACTGGTTCCCCACCCCTGAAGGTACTGATTCTGGCTGGGTACAGTTCTACACTCACTGGTTCCCCTCCTCTGAAGGTGCTGAATCTGGCAGGGTTCAGTTCTACACTCACTGGTTCCCCTCCCCTGAAGGTACTGACTCTGGCTGGGTTCAGTTCTACACTCACTGGTTCCCCTCCCCTGAAGGTACTGACTCTGGCTGGGTTCGGTTCTGCACTCACTGGTTCCCCTCCCCTGAATCAATTGTCTCTGGCTGGGTTTAGTTCTACACTCACTGTTTCCCCTCCCCTGAAGTTACTGACTCTGGCTGGGTTCAGTTTTGCACTCACTGCTTCCCCTCGTCTGAAGGTACTGACTCTGTCTGGGTTCAGTTCTACACTCACTGGTTCCCCTCCCCTCTAGGTGCTGACTCTGGCTGGGTTTAGTTCTACACTCACTGGTTCCCTTCCCCTGAAGGTACTGACTGTGGCTGGGTTTAGTTCTACACTCACTGGTTCCCCTCCCCTGAAGGTACTGACTCTGTCTGGGTTCAGTTCAACACTCACTGGTTCTCCTCCCTTGAAGGTGCTGACGCTGGCTGGGTTCAGTTCCACACTCACTGGTTCCCCTCCGCTGAAGGTGCTGACTCTGTCTGGGTTCAGTTCTACAGTCACTGGTTCCCCTCCCCTGAAGGTGCTGACTCCGGCTGGGTTCAGTTCTACACTCAATGGTTCCCCTCCCCTGAAGTTACTGACTCTGTCTGGGTTCAGTTCTGCCCTCACTGGTTCCCCTCCCCTGAAGGTGCTGACTCTGGCTGGGTTGAGTTCTACACTCACTGGTTCCCCTCCCCTGAAGGTACTGACTCTATCTGGGTTCAGTACTACACTCACTGGTTCTCCTCCCCTGAAGGTGCTGACTCTGGCTGGGTTCAGTTCTACACTCACTGGTTCCCCTCCCCTGAAGGTGCTGAGTCTGGCTGGGTTCAGTTCTACACTCACTGGTTCCCCTCCCCTGAAGGTACTGACTCTGGCTGGGTTCAGTTCTACACTCACTGGTTCCCCTCCCCTGAAGGTACTGACTCTGTCTGTGTTCAGTTCTACACTCACTGGTTCCCCTCCCCTGAAGGTACTGACTCTGGCTGGGTTCAGTTCTACACTCACTAGTTCCCTGACCCTGAAGGTACTGACTCTGGCTGGGTTTAGTTCTACACTCACGGGTTCCCCTCCCCTGAAGGTCATGACTCTGGCTGGGTTCAGTTCTACACTCAATGGTTCCCCTCCCCTGAAGGTACTGACTCTGGCTGGATTCAGTTCAACATTCACTGGTTCCCCTCCCCTGAAGGTAATGACTCTGGCTGGGTTCAGTTCGACATTCACTGGTTCCCCTCCCCTGAAGGAACTGACTCTGGCTGGGTTCAGTTCTACACTCACTGTTTCCCCTCCCCTGAAGGTACTGACTCTGGCTGGGTTCAGTTCTACACTCAATGGTTCCCCTCCCCTGAAGGTACTGACTCTGGCTGGGTTCAGTTCTACACTCACTGGTTCCCCTCCCCTGAAGGTGCTGACTCTGGCTGGGTTCAGTTCTACACTTACTGGTTCCCCTCCCCTGAAGGTACTGATTCTGGCTGGGTACAGTTCTACACTCACTGGTTCCCCTCCCCTGAAGGTGCTGAATCTGGCAGGGTTCAGTTCTACACTCACTGGTTCCCCTCCCCTGAAGGTACTGACTCTGGCTGGGTTCAGTTCTACACTCACTGGTTCCCCTCCTCTGAAGGTACTGACTCTGGCTGGGTTCAGTTCTGCACTCACTGGTTCCCCTCCCCTGAATGAATTGTCTCTGGCTGGGTTTAGTTCTACACTCACTGTTTCCCCTCCCCTGAAGTTACTGACTCTGGCTGGGTTCAGTTTTGCACTCACTGCTTCCCCTCGCCTGAAGGTACTGACTCTGTCTGGGTTCTGTTCTACACTCACTGGTTCCCCTCCCCTGAAGGTGCTGACTCTGGCTGGGTTTAGTTCAACACTCACTGGTTCCCCTCCCCTGAAGGTACTGACTGTGGCTGGGTTTAGTTCTACACTCACTGGTTCCCCACCCCTGAAGGTACTGACTCTGGCTGGATTCAGTTCAACATTCACTGGTTCCCCTCCCCTGAAGGGAATGACTCTGGCTGGGTTCAGTTCTACACTCACTGGTTCCCCTCCAGTGAAGGTTCAGACTCTGGCTGATTTCAGTTCTACACTCACTGGTTCCCCTCCCCTGAAGGTACTGACTCTGCCTGGGTTCAGTTCTACACTCACTAGTTCCCCTCCCCTGAAGGTGCTGACTCTGGCTGGGTTCAGTTCTACACTCACTGGTTCCCCACCCCTGAAGGTACTGATTCTGGCTGGGTACAGTTCTACACTCACTGGTTCCCCTCCTCTGAAGGTGCTGAATCTGGCAGGGTTCAGTTCTACACTCACTGGTTCCCCTCCCCTGAAGGTACTGACTCTGGCTGGGTTCAGTTCTACACTCACTGGTTCCCCTCCCCTGAAGGTACTGACTCTGGCTGGGTTCGGTTCTGCACTCACTGGTTCCCCTCCCCTGAATCAATTGTCTCTGGCTGGGTTTAGTTCTACACTCACTGTTTCCCCTCCCCTGAAGTTACTGACTCTGGCTGGGTTCAGTTTTGCACTCACTGCTTCCCCTCGTCTGAAGGTACTGACTCTGTCTGGGTTCAGTTCTACACTCACTGGTTCCCCTCCCCTCTAGGTGCTGACTCTGGCTGGGTTTAGTTCTACACTCACTGGTTCCCCTCCCCTGAAGGTACTGACTGTGGCTGGGTTTAGTTCTACACTCACTGGTTCCCCTCCCCTGAAGGTACTGACTCTGTCTGGGTTCAGTTCAACACTCACTGGTTCTCCTCCCTTGAAGGTGCTGACGCTGGCTGGGTTCAGTTCCACACTCACTGGTTCCCCTCCGCTGAAGGTGCTGACTCTGTCTGGGTTCAGTTCTACAGTCACTGGTTCCCCTCCCCTGAAGGTGCTGACTCCGGCTGGGTTCAGTTCTACACTCACTGGTTCCCCTCCCCTGAAGTTACTGACTCTGTCTGGGTTCAGTTCTGCCCTCACTGGTTCCCCTCCCCTGAAGGTGCTGACTCTGTCTGGGTTCAGTTCTACATTCACTGGTTTTTCTCCCCTGAAGGTACTGACTCTGGCTGGGTTCAGTTCTACACTCACTGGTTCCCCTCCCCTGAAGGTACTGACTCTGTCTGTGTTCAGTTCTACACTCACTGGTTCCCCTCCCCTGAAGGTCATGACTCTGGCTGGGTTCAGTTCTACACTCAATGGTTCCCCTCCCCTGAAGGTACTGACTCTGGCTGGATTCAGTTCAACATTCACTGGTTCCCCTCCCCTGAAGGTAATGACTCTGGCTGGGTTCAGTTCGACATTCACTGGTTCCCCTCCCCTGAAGGAACTGACTCTGGCTGGGTTCAGTTCTACACTCACTGGTTCCCCTCCCCTGAAGGTACTGACTCTGGCTGGCTTCAGTTCTACACTCACTGGTTCCCCTCCCCTGAAGGTACTGACTCTGGCTGGGTTCAGTTCTACACTCACTGGTTCCCCTCCCCTGAAGGTGCTGACTCTGGCTGGGTTCAGTTCTACACTCACTGGTTCCCCTCCCCTGAAGGTACTGATTCTGGCTGGGTACAGTTCTACACTCACTGGTTCCCCTCCCCTGAAGGTGCTGAATCTGGCAGGGTTCAGTTCTACACTCACTGGTTCCCCTCCCCTGAAGGTACTGACTCTGGCTGGGTTCAGTTCTACACTCACTGGTTCCCCTCCTCTGAAGGTACTGACTCTGGCTGGGTTCAGTTCTGCACTCACTGGTTCCCCTCCCCTGAATGAATTGTCTCTGGCTGGGTTTAGTTCTACACTCACTGTTTCCCCTCCCCTGAAGTTACTGACTCTGGCTGGGTTCAGTTTTGCACTCACTGCTTCCCCTCGCCTGAAGGTACTGACTCTGTCTGGGTTCAGTTCTACACTCACTGGTTCCCCTCCCCTGAAGGTGCTGACTCTGGCTGGGTTTAGTTCTACACTCACTGGTTCCCCTCCCCTGAAGGTACTGACTGTGGCTGGGTTTAGTTCTACACTCACTGGTTCCCCACCCCTGAAGGTACTGACTCTGGCTGGATTCAGTTCAACATTCACTGGTTCCCCTCCCCTGAAGGGAATGACTCTGGCTGGGTTCAGTTCGACATTCACTGGTTCCCCTCCCCTGAAGGAACTGACTCTGGCTGGGTTCAGTTCTACACTCACTGGTTCCCCTCCCGTGAAGGTACAGACTCTGGCTGATTTCAGTTCTACACTCACTGGTTCCCCTCCCCTGAAGGTACTGACTCTGCCTGGGTTCAGTTCTACACTCACTAGTTCCCCTCCCCTGAAGGTGCTGACTCTGGCTGGGTTCAGTTCTACACTCACTGGTTCCCCACCCCTGAAGTCACTGATTCTGGCTGGGTACAGTTCTACACTCACTGGTTCCCCTCCTCTGAAGGTGCTGAATCTGGCAGGGTTCAGTTCTACACTCACTGGTTCCCCTCCCCTGAAGGTACTGACTCTGGCTGGGTTCAGTTCTACACTCACTGGTTCCCCTCCCCTGAAGGTACTGACTCTGGCTGGGTTCGGTTCTGCACTCACTGGTTCCCCTCCCCTGAATCAATTGTCTCTGGCTGGGTTTAGTTCTACACTCACTGTTTCCCCTCCCATGAAGTTACTGACTCTGGCTGGGTTCAGTTTTGCACTCACTGCTTCCCCTCGTCTGAAGGTACTGACTCTGTCTGGGTTCAGTTCTACACTCACTGGTTCCCCTCCCCTGAAGGTGCTGACTCTGGCTGGGTTTAGTTCTACACTCACTGGTTCCCCTCCCCTGAAGGGACTGACTGTGGCTAGGTTTAGTTCTACACTCACTGGTTCCCCTCCCCTGAAGGTACTGACTCTGTCTGGGTTCAGTTCAACACTCACTGGTTCTCCTCCCCTGAAGGTGCTGACGCTGGCTGCGTTCAGTTCCACACTCACTGGTTCCCCTCCCCTGAAGGTGCTGACTCTGTCTGGGTTCAGTTCTACATTCACTGGTTCCCCTCCCCTGAAGGTGCTGACTCCGGCTGGGTTCAGTTCTACACTCACTGGTTCCCCTCCCCTGAAGTTACTGACTCTGTCTGGGTTCGGTTCTGCCCTCACTGGTTCCCCTCCCCTGAAGGTGCTGACTCTGTCTGGGTTCAGTTCTACATTCACTGGTTTTTCTCCCCTGAAGGTACTGACTCAGGCTGGGTTCAGTTCTACACTCACTGGTTCTCCTCCCCTGAAGGTACTAACTCTGGCTGGGTTCAGTTCTACACTCACTGGTTCCCCTTCCCTGAAGGTGCTAGTTCTGGCTGGGTTCAATTCTACATTCACCGGTTCCCCTCCCCTGAAGGTACTGACTCTGGCTGGGCTCAGTTCTACACTCACTCGTTCCCCTCCCCTGAAGGTACTGACTCTGGCTGGGTTCGGTTCTGCACTCACTGGTTCCCCTCCCCTGAATGAATTGTCTCTGGCTGGGTTTAGTTCTACACTCACTGTTTCCCCTCCCCTGAAGTTATTGACTCTGGCTGGGTTCAGTTTTGCACTCACTGCTTCCCCTCGCCTGAAGGTACTGACTCTGTCTGGGTTCAGTTCTACACTCACTGTTTCCCCTCCCCTGAAGGTGCTGAATCTGGCTGGGTTTAGTTCTACACTCACTGGTTCCCCTCCCCTGAAGGTACTGACTGTGGCTGGGTTTAGTTCTACACTCACTGGTTCCCCCCCCCTGAAGGTACTGACTCTGTCTGGGTTCAGTTCTACACTCACTGGTTCTCCTCCCCTGAAGGTGCTGACGCTGGCTGGGTTCAGTTCCACACTCACTGGTTCCCCTCCCCTGAAGGTGCTGAATCTGTCTGGGTTCAGTTCTGCATTCACTGGTTCCCCTCCCCTGAAGGTGCTGACTCCGGCTGGGTTCAGTTCTACACTCACTGGTTCCCCTCCCCTGAAGTTACTGACTTTGTCTGGGTTCAGTTCTGCACTCACTGGTTCCCCTCCCCTGAAGGTGCTGACTCTGTCTGGGTTCAGTTCTACATTCACTGGTTCCCCTCCCCTGAAGGTACTGACTCAGGCTGGGTTCAGTTCTACACTCACTGGTTCTCCTCCCCTGAAGGTACTAACTCTGGCTGGGTTCAGTTCTACACTCACTGGTTCCCCTTCCCTGAAGGTGCTGACTCTGGCTGGGTTCAATTCTACATTCACTGGTTCCCCTCCCCTGAAGGTACTGACTCTGGCTGGGCTCAGTTCTACACTCACTCGTTCCCCTCCCCTGAAGGTACTGACTCTGGCTGTGTTCAGTTCTACACTCACTGGTTCCCCTCCCCTGAAGTTGCTGACTCTGGCTGGGTTCAGTTCTACATTCACTGGTTCCCCACCCCTGAAGGTACTGACTCTGGCTGGGTTCAGTTCTACATTCACTGGTTCCCCTCCCCTGAAGGTGCTGAATCTGGCTGGG
Organism: Pristiophorus japonicus; assembly: GCF_044704955.1. Taxonomy (NCBI): domain Eukaryota; kingdom Metazoa; phylum Chordata; class Chondrichthyes; family Pristiophoridae; genus Pristiophorus; species Pristiophorus japonicus. The sequence continues at coordinate 911,896 of NW_027254467.1, read as the reverse complement.
CTCAGTTCTACACTCACTCGTTCCCCTCCCCTGAAGGTACTGACTCTGGCGGTGTTCAGTTCTACACTCACTGGTTCCCCTCCCCTGAAGGGGCTGACTCTGGTTGGGTTCAGTTCGACAGTCACTGGTTCCCCTCCCCTTAAGGTACTGACTCTGGCTGGATTCAGTTCTACACTCACTGGTTCCCCTCCCCCGAAGGTAATGATTCTTGCTGGGTTCAGTTCTACACTCACTGGGACCCCTCCCCTGAAGTTACTGACTCTGGCTGGGTTCAGTTCTACACTCACTGGTTCCCCTCCGCTGAAGGTGCTGACTCTGGCTGGGTTCAGTTCTACACTCACTGGTTCCCCTCCCCTGAAGGTACTGACTCTGTCTGGGTTCAGTTCTACACTCACTGGTTCCCCTCCCCTGAAGGTGCTGACTCTGGCTGGGTTCAGTTCTACATTCACTGGTGCCCTCCCCTGAAGGTAATGGCTCTGGCTGGGTTCAGTTCTACACTCACTGGTTCCCCTCCCCTGAAGGTACTGACTCTGGCTGGGTTCAGTTCTACACTCAATGGGTCCCCTCCCCTGAAGGTACTGATTCTGGCTGGGTTCAGTTCAACACTCACTGGTTCCCCTCCCCTGAAGGTAATGATTCTGGCTGGGTTCAGTTCGACATTCACTGGTTCCCCGCCCCTGAAGGAACTGACTCTGGCTGGGTTGAGTTCTACACTCACTGGTTCACCTCCCCTGAAGGTACTGACTCTGGCTGGGTTCAGTTCTACACTCACTGGTTCTCCTCCCCTGAAGTTACTGACTCTGGCTGGGTTCAGTTCTACACTCACTGGTTCCCCTCCCCTGAAGGTACTGACTCTGTCTGTGTTCAGTTCTACACTCACTGGTTCTCCTCCACTGAAGGTGCTGACTCTGGATGGGTTCAGTTCTACACTCACTGGTTCCCCTCCCCTGAAGGTACTGACTCTGGCTGGGTTCAGTTCTACACTCACTGGTTCCCCTCCCCTGAAGGTACTGACTCTGGCTGGGTTCAGTTCTACACTCACTATTTCCCTTACCCTGAAGGTACTGACTCTGGCTGTGTTCAGTTCTACACTCACTGGCTCCCCTCCCCTGAAGGTGCTGACTCTGGCTGGGTTCATTTCTCCATTCACTGGTTCCCCTCCCCTGAAGGTAATGACTCTGGCTGGGTTCAGTTCTACACACACTGGTTCCCCTCCCCTGAAGGTACTGACTCAGGCTGGGTTCAGTTCTACACAAACTGGTTCCCCTCCCCTGAAGGTACTGACTCTGACTGGGCTCAGTTCTACACTCACTGGTTCCCCTCCCCTGAAGGTACTGACTCTGGCTGTGTTCAGTTCTACACTCACTGGTTCCCCTCCCCTGAAGGTGCTGACTCTGGCTGGGTTCAGTTCTACATTCACTGGTTCCCCTCCCCTGAAGGTAATGATTCTGGCTGGGTTCAGTTCTACATTCACTGGTTCCCCTCCCCTGAAGGTACTGACTCAGGCTGGGTTCAGTTCTACACTCACTGGTTCCCCTCCCCTGAAGGTGCTGACTCTGGTTGGGTTCAGTTCTACACTCACTGGTTCCCCACCCCTGAAGGTACTGACTCTGGCTGGGTTCAGTTCTACACTCACTGGTTCCCTTCCCCAGAAGGTGCTGACTCTGGCTGGGTTCAGTTCGACAGTCACTGGTTCCCCTCCCCCGAAGGTAATGACTCTGGCTGGATTCAGTTCTACACTCACTGGTTCCCCTCCCCTGAAGTTACTGACTCTGGCTGGGTTCAGTTCTACACTCACTGGTTCCCCTCCCCTGAAGTTACTGACTTTGTCTGGGTTCAGTTCTGCACTCACTGGTTCCCCTCCCCTGAAGGTGCTGACTCTGTCTGGGTTCAGTTCTACATTCACTGGTTCCCCTCCCCTGAAGGTACTGACTCAGGCTGGGTTCAGTTCTACACTCACTGGTTCTCCTCCCCTGAAGGTACTAACTCTGGCTGGGTTCAGTTCTACACTCACTGGTTCCCCTTCCCTGAAGGTGCTGACTCTGGCTGGGTTCAATTCTACATTCACTGGTTCCCCTCCCCTGAAGGTACTGACTCTGGCTGGGCTCAGTTCTACACTCACTCGTTCCCCTCCCCTGAAGGTACTGACTCTGGCTGTGTTCAGTTCTACACTCACTGGTTCCCCTCCCCTGAAGTTGCTGACTCTGGCTGGGTTCAGTTCTACATTCACTGGTTCCCCACCCCTGAAGGTACTGACTCTGGCTGGGTTCAGTTCTACATTCACTGGTTCCCCTCCCCTGAAGGTGCTGAATCTGGCTGGGCTCAGTTCTACACTCACTCGTTCCCCTCCCCTGAAGGTACTGACTCTGGCGGTGTTCAGTTCTACACTCACTGGTTCCCCTCCCCTGAAGGGGCTGACTCTGGTTGGGTTCAGTTCGACAGTCACTGGTTCCCCTCCCCTTAAGGTACTGACTCTGGCTGGATTCAGATCTACACTCACTGGTTCCCCTCCCCCGAAGGTAATGATTCTTGCTGGGTTCAGTTCTACACTCACTGGTACCCCTCCCCTGAAGTTACTGACTCTGGCTGGGTTCAGTTCTACACTCACTGGTTCCCCTCCGCTGAAGGTGCTGACTCTGGCTGGGTTCAGTTCTACACTCACTGGTTCCCCTCCCCTGAAGGTACTGACTCTGTCTGGGTTCAGTTCTACACTCACTGGTTCCCCTCCCCTGAAGGTAATGGCTCTGGCTGGGTTCAGTTCTACACTCACTGGTTCCCCTCCCCTGAAGGTACTGACTCTGGCTGGGTTCAGTTCTACACTCAATGGGTCCCCTCCCCTGAAGGTACTGACTCTGGCTGGGTTCAGTTCAACACTCAATGGTTCCCCTCCTCTGAAGGTACTGACTCTGGCTGGGTTCAGTTCAACACTCACTGGTTCCCCTCCCCTGAAGATAATGATTCTGGCTGGGTTCAGTTCGAGATTCACTGGTTCCCCTCCCCTGAAGGAACTGACTCTGGCTGGGTTGAGTTCTACACTCACTGGTTCCCCTCCCCTGAAGGTACTGACTCTGGCTGGGTTCAGTTCTACACTCACTGGTTCCCCTCCCCTGAAGGTACTGACTCTATCTGGGTTCAGTACTACACTCACTGGTTCTCCTCCCCTGAAGGTGCTGACTCTGGCTGGGTTCAGTTCTACACTCACTGGTTCCCCTCCCCTGAAGGTGCTGAGTCTGGCTGGGTTCAGTTCTACACTCACTGGTTCCCCTCCCCTGAAGGTACTGACTCTGGCTGGGTTCAGTTCTACTCTCACTGGTTCCCCTCCCCTGAAGGTACTGACTCTGTCTGTGTTCAGTTCTACACTCACTGGTTCCCCTCCCCTGAAGGTACTGACTCTGGCTGGGTTCAGTTCTACACTCACTAGTTCCCTGACCCTGAAGGTACTGACTCTGGCTGGGTTTAGTTCTACACTCACGGGTTCCCCTCCCCTGAAGGTCATGACTCTGGCTGGGTTCAGTTCTACACTCAATGGTTCCCCTCCCCTGAAGGTACTGACTCTGGCTGGATTCAGTTCAACATTCACTGGTTCCCCTCCCCTGAAGGTAATGACTCTGGCTGGGTTCAGTTCGACATTCACTGGTTCCCCTCCCCTGAAGGAACTGACTCTGGCTGGGTTCAGTTCTACACTCACTGTTTCCCCTCCCCTGAAGGTACTGACTCTGGCTGGGTTCAGTTCTACACTCACTGGTTCCCCTCCCCTGAAGGTACTGACTCTGGCTGGGTTCAGTTCTACACTCACTGGTTCCCCTCCCCTGAAGGTGCTGACTCTGGCTGGGTTCAGTTCTACACTCACTGGTTCCCCTCCCCTGAAGGTACTGATTCTGGCTGGGTACAGTTCTACACTCACTGGTTCCCCTCCCCTGAAGGTGCTGAATCTGGCAGGGTTCAGTTCTACACTCACTGGTTCCCCTCCCCTGAAGGTACTGACTCTGGCTGGGTTCAGTTCTACACTCACTGGTTCCCCTCCTCTGAAGGTACTGACTCTGGCTGGGTTCAGTTCTGCACTCACTGGTTCCCCTCCCCTGAATGAATTGTCTCTGGCTGGGTTTAGTTCTACACTCACTGTTTCCCCTCCCCTGAAGTTACTGACTCTGGCTGGGTTCAGTTTTGCACTCACTGCTTCCCCTCGCCTGAAGGTACTGACTCTGTCTGGGTTCTGTTCTACACTCACTGGTTCCCCTCCCCTGAAGGTGCTGACTCTGGCTGGGTTTAGTTCAACACTCACTGGTTCCCCTCCCCTGAAGGTACTGACTGTGGCTGGGTTTAGTTCTACACTCACTGGTTCCCCACCCCTGAAGGTACTGACTCTGGCTGGATTCAGTTCAACATTCACTGGTTCCCCTCCCCTGAAGGGAATGACTCTGGCTGGGTTCAGTTCGACATTCACTGGTTCCCCTCCCCTGAAGGAACTGACTCTGGCTGGGTTCAGTTCTACACTCACTGGTTCCCCTCCCGTGAAGGTACAGACTCTGGCTGATTTCAGTTCTACACTCACTGGTTCCCCTCCCCTGAAGGTACTGACTCTGCCTGGGTTCAGTTCTACACTCACTAGTTCCCCTCCCCTGAAGGTGCTGACTCTGGCTGGGTTCAGTTCTACACTCACTGGTTCCCCACCCCTGAAGGTACTGATTCTGGCTGGGTACAGTTCTACACTCACTGGTTCCCCTCCTCTGAAGGTGCTGAATCTGGCAGGGTTCAGTTCTACACTCACTGGTTCCCCTCCCCTGAAGGTACTGACTCTGGCTGGGTTCAGTTCTACACTCACTGGTTCCCCTCCCCTGAAGGTACTGACTCTGGCTGGGTTCGGTTCTGCACTCACTGGTTCCCCTCCCCTGAATCAATTGTCTCTGGCTGGGTTTAGTTCTACACTCACTGTTTCCCCTCCCCTGAAGTTACTGACTCTGGCTGGGTTCAGTTTTGCACTCACTGCTTCCCCTCGTCTGAAGGTACTGACTCTGTCTGGGTTCAGTTCTACACTCACTGGTTCCCCTCCCCTCTAGGTGCTGACTCTGGCTGGGTTTAGTTCTACACTCACTGGTTCCCCTCCCCTGAAGGTACTGACTGTGGCTGGGTTTAGTTCTACACTCACTGGTTCCCCTCCCCTGAAGGTACTGACTCTGTCTGGGTTCAGTTCAACACTCACTGGTTCTCCTCCCTTGAAGGTGCTGACGCTGGCTGGGTTCAGTTCCACACTCACTGGTTCCCCTCCGCTGAAGGTGCTGACTCTGTCTGGGTTCAGTTCTACAGTCACTGGTTCCCCTCCCCTGAAGGTGCTGACTCCGGCTGGGTTCAGTTCTACACTCACTGGTTCCCCTCCCCTGAAGTTACTGACTCTGTCTGGGTTCAGTTCTGCCCTCACTGGTTCCCCTCCCCTGAAGGTGCTGACTCTGTCTGGGTTCAGTTCTACATTCACTGGTTTTTCTCCCCTGAAGGTACTGACTCTGGCTGGGTTCAGTTCTACACTCACTGGTTCCCCTCCTCTGAAGGTACTGACTCTGTCTGTGTTCAGTTCTACACTCACTGGTTCCCCTCCCCTGAAGGTCATGACTCTGGCTGGGTTCAGTTCTACACTCAATGGTTCCCCTCCCCTGAAGGTACTGACTCTGGCTGGATTCAGTTCAACATTCACTGGTTCCCCTCCCCTGAAGGTAATGACTCTGGCTGGGTTAAGTTCGACATTCACTGGTTCCCCTCCCCTGAAGGAACTGACTCTGGCTGGGTTCAGTTCTACACTCACTGGTTCCCCTCCCCTGAAGGTACTGACTCTGGCTGGGTTCAGTTCTACACTCACTGGTTCCCCTCCCCTGAAGGTACTGACTCTGGCTGGGTTCAGTTCTACACTCACTGGTTCCCCTCCCCTGAAGGTGCTGACTCTGGCTGGGTTCAGTTCTACACTCACTGGTTCCCCTACCCTGAAGGTACTGATTCTGGCTGGGTACAGTTCTACACTCACTGGTTCCCCTCCCCTGAAGGTGCTGAATCTGGCAGGGTTCAGTTCTACACTCACTGGTTCCCCTCCCCTGAAGGTACTGACTCTGGCTGGGTTCAGTTCTACACTCACTGGTTCCCCTCCTCTGAAGGTACTGACTCTGGCTGGGTTCAGTTCTGCACTCACTGGTTCCCCTCCCCTGAATGAATTGTCTCTGGCTGGGTTTAGTTCTACACTCACTGTTTCCCCTCCCCTGAAGTTACTGACTCTGGCTGGGTTCAGTTTTGCACTCACTGCTTCCCCTCGCCTGAAGGTACTGACTCTGTCTGGGTTCAGTTCTACACTCACTGGTTCCCCTCCCCTGAAGGTGCTGACTCTGGCTGGGTTTAGTTCTACACTCACTGGTTCCCCTCCCCTGAAGGTACTGACTGTGGCTGGGTTTTGTTCTACACTCACTGGTTCCCCACCCCTGAAGGTACTGACTCTGGCTGGATTCAGTTCAACATTCACTGGTTCCCCTCCCCTGAATGAATTGTCTCTGGCTGGGTTTTGTTCTACACTCACTGGTTCCCCACCCCTGAAGGTACTGACTCTGTCTGGGTTCAGTTCAACACTCACTGGTTCTCCTCCCTTGAAGGTGCTGACGCTGGCTGGGTTCAGTTCCACACTCACTGGTTCCCCTCCGCTGAAGGTGCTGACTCTGTCTGGGTTCAGTTCTACAGTCACTGGTTCCCCTCCCCTGAAGGTGCTGACTCCGGCTGGGTTCAGTTCTACACTCACTGGTTCCCCTCCCCTGAAGTTACTGACTCTGTCTGGGTTCAGTTCTGCCCTCACTGGTTCCCCTCCCCTGAAGGTGCTGACTCTGTCTGGGTTCAGTTCTACATTCACTGGTTTTTCTCCCCTGAAGGTACTGACTCTGGCTGGGTTCAGTTCTACACTCACTGGTTCCCCTCCCCTGAAGGTACTGACTCTGTCTGTGTTCAGTTCTACACTCACTGGTTCCCCTCCCCTGAAGGTCATGACTCTGGCTGGGTTCAGTTCTACACTCAATGGTTCCCCTCCCCTGAAGGTACTGACTCTGGCTGGATTCAGTTCAACATTCACTGGTTCCCCTCCCCTGAAGGTAATGACTCTGGCTGGGTTCAGTTCGACATTCACTGGTTCCCCTCCCCTGAAGGAACTGACTCTGGCTGGGTTCAGTTCTACACTCACTGGTTCCCCTCCCCTGAAGGTACTGACTCTGGCTGGGTTCAGTTCTACACTCACTGGTTCCCCTCCCCTGAAGGTACTGACTCTGGCTGGGTTCAGTTCTACACTCACTGGTTCCCCTCCCCTGAAGGTGCTGACTCTGGCTGGGTTCAGTTCTACACTCACTGGTTCCCCTCCCCTGAAGGTACTGATTCTGGCTGGGTACAGTTCTACACTCACTGGTTCCCCTCCCCTGAAGGTGCTGAATCTGGCAGGGTTCAGTTCTACACTCACTGGTTCCCCTCCCCTGAAGGTACTGACTCTGGCTGGGTTCAGTTCTACACTCACTGGTTCCCCTCCCCTGAAGGTGCTGACTCTGGCTGGGTTTAGTTCTACACTCACTGGTTCCCCTCCCCTGAAGGTACTGACTGTGGCTGGGTTTAGTTCTACACTCACTGGTTCCCCACCCCTGAAGGTACTGACTCTGGCTGGATTCAGTTCAACATTCACTGGTTCCCCTCCCCTGAAGGGAATGACTCTGGCTGGGTTCAGTTCGACATTCACTGGTTCCCCTCCCCTGAAGGAACTGACTATGGCTGGGTTCAGTTCTACACTCACTGGTTCCCCTCCCGTGAAGGTACAGACTCTGGCTGATTTCAGTTCTACACTCACTGGTTCCCCTCCCCTGAAGGTACTGACTCTGCCTGGGTTCAGTTCTACACTCACTAGTTCCCCTCCCCTGAAGGTGCTGACTCTGGCTGGGTTCAGTTCTACACTCACTGGTTCCCCACCCCTGAAGTCACTGATTCTGGCTGGGTACAGTTCTACACTCACTGGTTCCCCTCCTCTGAAGGTGCTGAATCTGGCAGGGTTCAGTTCTACACTCACTGGTTCCCCTCCCCTGAAGGTACTGACTCTGGCTGGGTTCAGTTCTACACTCACTGGTTCCCCTCCCCTGAAGGTACTGACTCTGGCTGGGTTCGGTTCTGCACTCACTGGTTCCCCTCCCCTGAATCAATTGTCTCTGGCTGGGTTTAGTTCTACACTCACTGTTTCCCCTCCCATGAAGTTACTGACTCTGGCTGGGTTCAGTTTTGCACTCACTGCTTCCCCTCGTCTGAAGGTACTGACTCTGTCTGGGTTCAGTTCTACACTCACTGGTTCCCCTCCCCTGAAGGTGCTGACTGTGGCTAGGTTTAGTTCTACACTCACTGGTTCCCCTCCCCTGAAGGTACTGACTCTGTCTGGGTTCAGTTCAACACTCACTGGTTCTCCTCCCCTGAAGGTGCTGACGCTGGCTGCGTTCAGTTCCACACTCACTGGTTCCCCTCCCCTGAAGGTGCTGACTCTGTCTGGGTTCAGTTCTACATTCACTGGTTCCCCTCCCCTGAAGGTGCTGACTCCGGCTGGGTTCAGTTCTACACTCACTGGTTCCCCTCCCCTGAAGTTACTGACTCTGTCTGGGTTCGGTTCTGCCCTCACTGGTTCCCCTCCCCTGAAGGTGCTGACTCTGTCTGGGTTCAGTTCTACATTCACTGGTTTTTCTCCCCTGAAGGTACTGACTCAGGCTGGGTTCAGTTCTACACTCACTGGTTCTCCTCCCCTGAAGGTACTAACTCTGGCTGGGTTCAGTTCTACACTCACTGGTTCCCCTTCCCTGAAGGTGCTAGCTCTGGCTGGGTTCAATTCTACATTCACTGGTTCCCCTCCCCTGAAGGTACTGACTCTGGCTGGGCTCAGTTCTACACTCACTCGTTCCCCTCCCCTGAAGGTACTGACTCTGGCTGGGTTCGGTTCTGCACTCACTGGTTCCCCTCCCCTGAATGAATTGTCTCTGGCTGGGTTTAGTTCTACACTCACTGTTTCCCCTCCCCTGAAGTTACTGACTCTGGCTGGGTTCAGTTTTGCACTCACTGCTTCCCCTCGCCTGAAGGTACTGACTCTGTCTGGGTTCAGTTCTACACTCACTGGTTCCCCTCCCCTGAAGGTGCTGAATCTGGCTGGGTTTAGTTCTACACTCACTGGTTCCCCTCCCCTGAAGGTACTGACTGTGGCTGGGTTTAGTTCTACACTCACTGGTTCCCCCCCCCTGAAGGTACTGACTCTGTCTGGGTTCAGTTCTACACTCACTGGTTCTCCTCCCCTGAAGGTGCTGACGCTGGCTGGGTTCAGTTCCACACTCACTGGTTCCCCTCCCCTGAAGGTGCTGAATCTGTCTGGGTTCAGTTCTGCATTCACTGGTTCCCCTCCCCTGAAGGTGCTGACTCCGGCTGGGTTCAGTTCTACACTCACTGGTTCCCCTCCCCTGAAGTTACTGACTTTGTCTGGGTTCAGTTCTGCACTCACTGGTTCCCCTCCCCTGAAGGTGCTGACTCTGTCTGGGTTCAGTTCTACATTCACTGGTTCCCCTCCCCTGAAGGTACTGACTCAGGCTGGGTTCAGTTCTACACTCACTGGTTCTCCTCCCCTGAAGGTACTAACTCTGGCTGGGTTCAGTTCTACACTCACTGGTTCCCCTTCCCTGAAGGTGCTGACTCTGGCTGGGTTCAATTCTACATTCACTGGTTCCCCTCCCCTGAAGGTACTGACTCTGGCTGGGCTCAGTTCTACACTCACTCGTTCCCCTCCCCTGAAGTTACTGACTCTGGCTGTGTTCAGTTCTAAACTCACTGGTTCCCCTCCCCTGAAGTTGCTGACTCTGGCTGGGTTCAGTTCTACATTCACTGCTTCCCCACCCCTGAAGGTACTGACTCTGGCTGGGTTCAGTTCTACATTCACTGGTTCCCCTCCCCTGAAGGTGCTGAATCTGGCTGGGCTCAGTTCTACACTCACTCGTTCCCCTCCCCTGAAGGTACTGACTCTGGCGGTGTTCAGTTCTACACTCACTGGTTCCCCTCCTCTGAAGGTGCTGAATCTGGCAGGGTTCAGTTCTACACTCACTGGTTCCCCTCCCCTGAAGGTACTGACTCTGGCTGGGTTCAGTTCTACACTCACTGGTTCCCCTCCCCTGAAGGTACTGACTCTGGCTGGGTTCGGTTCTGCACTCACTGGTTCCCCTCCCCTGAATCAATTGTCTCTGGCTGGGTTTAGTTCTACACTCACTGTTTCCCCTCCCCTGAAGTTACTGACTCTGGCTGGGTTCAGTTTTGCACTCACTGCTTCCCCTCGTCTGAAGGTACTGACTCTGTCTGGGTTCAGTTCTACACTCACTGGTTCCCCTCCCCTCTAGGTGCTGACTCTGGCTGGGTTTAGTTCTACACTCACTGGTTCCCCTCCCCTGAAGGTACTGACTGTGGCTGGGTTTAGTTCTACACTCACTGGTTCCCCTCCCCTGAAGGTACTGACTCTGTCTGGGTTCAGTTCAACACTCACTGGTTCTCCTCCCTTGAAGGTGCTGACGCTGGCTGGGTTCAGTTCCACACTCACTGGTTCCCCTCCGCTGAAGGTGCTGACTCTGTCTGGGTTCAGTTCTACAGTCACTGGTTCCCCTCCCCTGAAGGTGCTGACTCCGGCTGGGTTCAGTTCTACACTCACTGGTTCCCCTCCCCTGAAGTTACTGACTCTGTCTGGGTTCAGTTCTGCCCTCACTGGTTCCCCTCCCCTGAAGGTGCTGACTCTGTCTGGGTTCAGTTCTACATTCACTGGTTTTTCTCCCCTGAAGGTACTGACTCTGGCTGGGTTCAGTTCTACACTCACTGGTTCCCCTCCCCTGAAGGTACTGACTCTGTCTGTGTTCAGTTCTACACTCACTGGTTCCCCTCCCCTGAAGGTCATGACTCTGGCTGGGTTCAGTTCTACACTCAATGGTTCCCCTCCCCTGAAGGTACTGACTCTGGCTGGATTCAGTTCAACATTCACTGGTTCCCCTCCCCTGAAGGTAATGACTCTGGCTGGGTTAAGTTCGACATTCACTGGTTCCCCTCCCCTGAAGGAACTGACTCTGGCTGGGTTCAGTTCTACACTCACTGGTTCCCCTCCCCTGAAGGTACTGACTCTGGCTGGGTTCAGTTCTACACTCACTGGTTCCCCTCCCCTGAAGGTACTGACTCTGGCTGGGTTCAGTTCTACACTCACTGGTTCCCCTCCCCTGAAGGTGCTGACTCTGGCTGGGTTCAGTTCTACACTCACTGGTTCCCCTCCCCTGAAGGTACTGATTCTAGCTGGGTACAGTTCTACACTCACTGGTTCCCCTCCCCTGAAGGTGCTGAATCTGGCAGGGTTCAGTTCTACACTCACTGGTTCCCCTCCCCTGAAGGTACTGACTCTGGCTGGGTTCAGTTCTACACTCACTGGTTCCCCTCCTCTGAAGGTACTGACTCTGGCTGGGTTCAGTTCTGCACTCACTGGTTCCCCTCCCCTGAATGAATTGTCTCTGGCTGGGTTTAGTTCTACACTCACTGTTTCCCCTCCCCTGAAGTTACTGACTCTGGCTGGGTTCAGTTTTGCACTCACTGCTTCCCCTCGCCTGAAGGTACTGACTCTGTCTGGGTTCAGTTCTACACTCACTGGTTCCCCTCCCCTGAAGGTGCTGACTCTGGCTGGGTTTAGTTCTACACTCACTGGTTCCCCTCCCCTGAAGGTACTGACTGTGGCTGGGTTTTGTTCTACACTCACTGGTTCCCCACCCCTGAAGGTACTGACTCTGGCTGGATTCAGTTCAACATTCACTGGTTCCCCTCCCCTGAAGGGAATGACTCTGGCTGGGTTCAGTTCGACATTCACTGGTTCCCCTCCCCTGAAGGAACTGACTCTGGCTGGGTTCAGTTCTACACTCACTGGTTCCCCTCCCGTGAAGGTACAGACTCTGGCTGATTTCAGTTCTACACTCACTGGTTCCCCTCCCCTGAAGATACTGACTCTGCCTGGGTTCAGTTCTACACTCACTAGTTCCCCTCCCCTGAAGGTGCTGACTCTGGCTGGGTTCAGTTCTACACTCACTGGTTCCCCACCCCTGAAGGTACTGATTCTGGCTGGGTACAGTTCTACACTCACTGGTTCCCCTCCTCTGAAGGTGCTGAATCTGGCAGGGTTCAGTTCTACACTCACTGGTTCCCCTCCCCTGAAGGTACTGACTCTGGCTGGGTTCAGTTCTACACTCACTGGTTCCCCTCCCCTGAAGGTACTGACTCTGGCTGGGTTCGGTTCTGCACTCACTGGTTCCCCTCCCCTGAATCAATTGTCTCTGGCTGGGTTTAGTTCTACACTCACTGTTTCCCCTCCCCTGAAGTTACTGACTCTGGCTGGGTTCAGTTTTGCACTCACTGCTTCCCCTCGTCTGAAGGTACTGACTCTGTCTGGGTTCAGTTCTACACTCACTGGTTCCCCTCCCCTCTAGGTGCTGACTCTGGCTGGGTTTAGTTCTACACTCACTGGTTCCCCTCCCCTGAAGGTACTGACTGTGGCTGGGTTTAGTTCTACACTCACTGGTTCCCCTCCCCTGAAGGTACTGACTCTGTCTGGGTTCAGTTCAACACTCACTGGTTCTCCTCCCTTGAAGGTGCTGACGCTGGCTGGGTTCAGTTCCACACTCACTGGTTCCCCTCCGCTGAAGGTGCTGACTCTGTCTGGGTTCAGTTCTACAGTCACTGGTTCCCCTCCCCTGAAGGTGCTGACTCCGGCTGGGTTCAGTTCTACACTCACTGGTTCCCCTCCCCTGAAGTTACTGACTCTGTCTGGGTTCAGTTCTGCCCTCACTGGTTCCCCTCCCCTGAAGGTGCTGACTCTGTCTGGGTTCAGTTCTACATTCACTGGTTTTTCTCCCCTGAAGGTACTGACTCTGGCTGGGTTCAGTTCTACACTCACTGGTTCCCCTCCCCTGAAGGTACTGACTCTGTCTGTGTTCAGTTCTACACTCACTGGTTCCCCTCCCCTGAAGGTCATGACTCTGGCTGGGTTCAGTTCTACACTCAATGGTTCCCCTCCCCTGAAGGTACTGACTCTGGCTGGATTCAGTTCAACATTCACTGGTTCCCCTCCCCTGAAGGTAATGACTCTGGCTGGGTTCAGTTCGACATTCACTGGTTCCCCTCCCCTGAAGGAACTGACTCTGGCTGGGTTCAGTTCTACACTCACTGGTTCCCCTCCCCTGAAGGTACTGACTCTGGCTGGGTTCAGTTCTACACTCACTGGTTCCCCTCCCCTGAAGGTACTGACTCTGGCTGGGTTCAGTTCTACACTCACTGGTTCCCCTCCCCTGAAGGTGCTGACTCTGGCTGGGTTCAGTTCTACACTCACTGGTTCCCCTCCCCTGAAGGTACTGATTCTGGCTGGGTACAGTTCTACACTCACTGGTTCCCCTCCCCTGAAGGTGCTGAATCTGGCAGGGTTCAGTTCTACACTCACTGGTTCCCCTCCCCTGAAGGTACTGACTCTGGCTGGGTTCAGTTCTACACTCACTGGTTCCCCTCCTCTGAAGGTACTGACTCTGGCTGGGTTCAGTTCTGCACTCACTGGTTCCCCTCCCCTGAATGAATTGTCTCTGGCTGGGTTTAGTTCTACACTCACTGTTTCCCCTCCCCTGAAGTTACTGACTCTGGCTGGGTTCAGTTTTGCACTCACTGCTTCCCCTCGCCTGAAGGTACTGACTCTGTCTGGGTTCAGTTCTACACTCACTGGTTCCCCTCCCCTGAAGGTGCTGACTCTGGCTGGGTTTAGTTCTACACTCACTGGTTCCCCTCCCCTGAAGGTACTGACTGTGGCTGGGTTTAGTTCTACACTCACTGGTTCCCCACCCCTGAAGGTACTGACTCTGGCTGGATTCAGTTCAACATTCACTGGTTCCCCTCCCCTGAAGGGAATGACTCTGGCTGGGTTCAGTTCGACATTCACTGGTTCCCCTCCCCTGAAGGAACTGACTCTGGCTGGGTTCAGTTCTACACTCACTGGTTCCCCTCCCGTGAAGGTACAGACTCTGGCTGATTTCAGTTCTACACTCACTGGTTCCCCTCCCCTGAAGGTACTGACTCTGCCTGGGTTCAGTTCTACTCTCACTAGTTCCCCTCCCCTGAAGGTGCTGACTCTGGCTGGGTTCAGTTCTACACTCACTGGTTCCCCACCCCTGAAGTCACTGATTCTGGCTGGGTACAGTTCTACACTCACTGCTTCCCCTCCTCTGAAGGTGCTGAATCTGGCAGGGTTCAGTTCTACACTCACTGGTTCCCCTCCCCTGAAGGTACTGACTCTGGCTGGGTTCAGTTCTACACTCACTGGTTCCCCTCCCCTGAAGGTACTGACTCTGGCTGGGTTCGATTCTGCACTCACTGGTTCCCCTCCCCTGAATCAATTGTCTCTGGCTGGGTTTAGTTCTACACTCACTGTTTCCCCTCCCATGAAGTTACTGACTCTGGCTGGGTTCAGTTTTGCACTCACTGCTTCCCCTCGTCTGAAGGTACTGACTCTGTCTGGGTTCAGTTCTACACTCACTGGTTCCCCTCCCCTGAAGGTGCTGACTCTGGCTGGGTTTAGTTCTACACTCACTGGTTCCCCTCCCCTGAAGGGACTGACTGTGGCTAGGTTTAGTTCTACACTCACTGGTTCCCCTCCCCTGAAGGTACTGACTCTGTCTGGGTTCAGTTCAACACTCACTGGTTCTCCTCCCCTGAAGGTGCTGACGCTGGCTGCGTTCAGTTCCACACTCACTGGTTCCCCTCCCCTGAAGGTGCTGACTCTGTCTGGGTTCAGTTCTACATTCACTGGTTCCCCTCCCCTGAAGGTGCTGACTCCGGCTGGGTTCAGTTCTACACTCACTGGTTCCCCTCCCCTGAAGTTACTGACTCTGTCTGGGTTCGGTTCTGCCCTCACTGGTTCCCCTCCCCTGAAGGTGCTGACTCTGTCTGGGTTCAGTTCTACATTCACTGGTTTTTCTCCCCTGAAGGTACTGACTCAGGCTGGGTTCAGTTCTACACTCACTGGTTCTCCTCCCCTGAAGGTACTAACTCTGGCTGGGTTCAGTTCTACACTCACTGGTTCCCCTTCCCTGAAGGTGCTAGCTCTGGCTGGGTTCAATTCTACATTCACTGGTTCCCCTCCCCTGAAGGTACTGACTCTGGCTGGGCTCAGTTCTACACTCACTCGTTCCCCTCCCCTGAAGGTACTGACTCTGGCTGGGTTCGGTTCTGCACTCACTGGTTCCCCTCCCCTGAATGAATTGTCTCTGGCTGGGTTTAGTTCTACACTCACTGTTTCCCCTCCCCTGAAGTTACTGACTCTGGCTGGGTTCAGTTTTGCACTCACTGCTTCCCCTCGCCTGAAGGTACTGACTCTGTCTGGGTTCAGTTCTACACTCACTGGTTCCCCTCCCCTGAAGGTGCTGAATCTGGCTGGGTTTAGTTCTACACTCACTGGTTCCCCTCCCCTGAAGGTACTGACTGTGGCTGGGTTTAGTTCTACACTCACTGGTTCCCCCCCCCTGAAGGTACTGACTCTGTCTGGGTTCAGTTCTACACTCACTGGTTCTCCTCCCCTGAAGGTGCTGACGCTGGCTGGGTTCAGTTCCACACTCACTGGTTCCCCTCCCCTGAAGGTGCTGAATCTGTCTGGGTTCAGTTCTGCATTCACTGGTTCCCCTCCCCTGAAGGTGCTGACTCCGGCTGGGTTCAGTTCTACACTCACTGGTTCCCCTCCCCTGAAGTTACTGACTTTGTCTGGGTTCAGTTCTGCACTCACTGGTTCCCCTCCCCTGAAGGTGCTGACTCTGTCTGGGTTCAGTTCTACATTCACTGGTTCCCCTCCCCTGAAGGTACTGACTCAGGCTGGGTTCAGTTCTACACTCACTGGTTCTCCTCCCCTGAAGGTACTAACTCTGGCTGGGTTCAGTTCTACACTCACTGGTTCCCCTTCCCTGAAGGTGCTGACTCTGGCTGGGTTCAATTCTACATTCACTGGTTCCCCTCCCCTGAAGGTACTGACTCTGGCTGGGCTCAGTTCTACACTCACTCGTTCCCCTCCCCTGAAGTTACTGACTCTGGCTGTGTTCAGTTCTACACTCACTGGTTCCCCTCCCCTGAAGTTGCTGACTCTGGCTGGGTTCAGTTCTACATTCACTGGTTCCCCACCCCTGAAGGTACTGACTCTGGCTGGGTTCAGTTCTACATTCACTGGTTCCCCTCCCCTGAAGGTGCTGAATCTGGCTGGGCTCAGTTCTACACTCACTCGTTCCCCTCCCCTGAAGGTACTGACTCTGGCGGTGTTCAGTTCTACACTCACTGGTTCCCCTCCCCTGAAGGGGCTGACTCTGGTTGGGTTCAGTTCGACAGTCACTGGTTCCCCTCCCCTTAAGGTACTGACTCTGGCTGGATTCAGTTCTACACTCACTGGTTCCCCTCCCCCGAAGGTAATGATTCTTGCTGGGTTCAGTTCTACACTCACTGGTACCCCTCCCCTGAAGTTACTGACTCTGGCTGGGTTCAGTTCTACACTCACTGGTTCCCCTCCGCTGAAGGTGCTGACTCTGGCTGGGTTCAGTTCTACACTCACTGGTTCCCCTCCCCTGAAGGTACTGACTCTGTCTGGGTTCAGTTCTACACTCACTGGTTCCCCTCCCCTGAAGGTGCTGACTCTGGCTGGGTTCAGTTCTACATTCACTGGTTCCCCTCCCCTGAAGGTAATGGCTCTGGCTGGGTTCAGTTCTACACTCACTGGTTCCCCTCCCCTGAAGGTACTGACTCTGGCTGGGTTCAGTTCTACACTCAATGGGTCCCCTCCCCTGAAGGTACTGACTCTGGCTGGGTTCAGTTCAACACTCACTGGTTCCCCTCCCCTGAAGGTAATGATTCTGGCTCGGTTCAGTTCGACATTCACTGGTTCCCCACCCCTGAAGGAACTGACTCTGGCTGGGTTGAGTTCTACACTCACTGGTTCACCTCCCCTGAAGGTACTGACTCTGGCTGGGTTCAGTTCTACACTCACTGGTTCTCCTCCCCTGAAGTTACTGACTCTGGCTGGGTTCAGTTCTACACTCACTGGTTCCCCTCCCCTGAAGGTACTGACTCTGTCTGTGTTCAGTTCTACACTCACTGGTTCTCCTCCACTGAAGGTGCTGACTCTGGATGGGTTCAGTTCTACACTCACTGGTTCCCCTCCCCTGAAGGTACTGACTCTGGCTGGGTTCAGTTCTACACTCACTGGTTCCCCTCCCCTGAAGGTACTGACTCTGGCTGGGTTCAGTTCTACACTCACTATTTCCCTTACCCTGAAGGTACTGACTCTGGCTGTGTTCAGTTCTACACTCACTGGCTCCCCTCCCCTGAAGGTGCTGACTCTAGCTGGGTTCATTTCTCCATTCACTGGTTCCCCTCCCCTGAAGGTAATGACTCTGGCTGGGTTCAGTTCTACACACACTGGTTCCCCTCCCCTGAAGGTACTGACTCAGGCTGGGTTCAGTTCTACACAAACTGGTTCCCCTCCCCTGAAGGTACTGACTCTGACTGGGCTCAGTTCTACACTCACTGGTTCCCCTCCCCTGAAGGTACTGACTCTGGCTGTGTTCAGTTCTACACTCACTGGTTCCCCTCCCCTGAAGGTGCTGACTCTGGCTGGGTTCAGTTCTACATTCACTGGTTCCCCTCCCCTGAAGGTAATGATTCTGGCTGGGTTCAGTTCTACATTCACTGGTTCCCCTCCCCTGAAGGTACTGACTCAGGCTGGGTTCAGTTCTACACTCACTGGTTCCCCTCCCCTGAAGGTGCTGACTCTGGTTGGGTTCAGTTCTACACTCACTGGTTCCCCACCCCTGAAGGTACTGACTCTGGCTGGGTTCAGTTCTACACTCACTGGTTCCCTTCCCCAGAAGGTGCTGACTCTGGCTGGGTTCAGTTCGACAGTCACTGGTTCCCCTCCCCCGAAGGTAATGACTCTGGCTGGATTCAGTTCTACACTCACTGGTTCCCCTCCCCTGAAGTTACTGACTCTGGCTGGGTTCAGTTCTACACTCACTGGTTCCCCTCCCCTGAAGTTACTGACTTTGTCTGGGTTCAGTTCTGCACTCACTGGTTCCCCTCCCCTGAAGGTGCTGACTCTGTCTGGGTTCAGTTCTACATTCACTGGTTCCCCTCCCCTGAAGGTACTGACTCAGGCTGGGTTCAGTTCTACACTCACTGGTTCTCCTCCCCTGAAGGTACTAACTCTGGCTGGGTTCAGTTCTACACTCACTGGTTCCCCTTCCCTGAAGGTGCTGACTCTGGCTGGGTTCAATTCTACATTCACTGGTTCCCCTCCCCTGAAGGTACTGACTCTGGCTGGGCTCAGTTCTACACTCACTCATTCCCCTCCCCTGAAGGTACTGACTCTGGCTGTGTTCAGTTCTACACTCACTGGTTCCCCTCCCCTGAAGTTGCTGACTCTGGCTGGGTTCAGTTCTACATTCACTGGTTCCCCACCCCTGAAGGTACTGACTCTGGCTGGGTTCAGTTCTACATTCACTGGTTCCCCTCCCCTGAAGGTGGTGAATCTGGCTGGGCTCAGTTCTACACTCACTCGTTCCCCTCCCCTGAAGGTACTGACTCTGGCGGTGTTCAGTTCTACACTCACTGGTTCCCCTCCCCTGAAGGGGCTGACTCTGGTTGGGTTCAGTTCGACAGTCACTGGTTCCCCTCCCCTTAAGGTACTGACTCTGGCTGGATTCAGTTCTACACTCACTGGTTCCCCTCCCCCGAAGGTAATGATTCTTGCTGGGTTCAGTTCTACACTCACTGGTACCCCTCCCCTGAAGTTACTGACTCTGGCTGGGTTCAGTTCTACACTCACTGGTTCCCCTCCGCTGAAGGTGCTGACTCTGGCTGGGTTCAGTTCTACACTCACTGGTTCCCCTCCCCTGAAGGTACTGACTCTGTCTGGGTTCAGTTCTACACTCACTGGTTCCCCTCCCCTGAAGGTGCTGACTCTGGCTGGGTTCAGTTCTACATTCACTGGTTCCCCTCCCCTGAAGGTAATGGCTCTGGCTGGGTTCAGTTCTACACTCACTGGTTCCCCTCCCCTGAAGGTACTGACTCTGGCTGGGTTCAGTTCTACACTCAATGGGTCCCCTCCCCTGAAGGTACTGACTCTGGCTGGGTTCAGTTCAACACTCACTGGTTCCCCTCCCCTGAAGGTAATGATTCTGGCTGGGTTCAGTTCGACATTCACTGGTTCCCCGCCCCTGAAGGAACTGACTCTGGCTGGGTTGAGTTCTACACTCACTGGTTCACCTCCCCTGAAGGTACTGACTCTGGCTGGGTTCAGTTCTACACTCACTGGTTCTCCTCCCCTGAAGTTACTGACTCTGGCTGGGTTCAGTTCTACACTCACTGGTTCCCCTCCCCTGAAGGTACTGACTCTGTCTGGGTTCAGTTCTACACTCACTGGTTCTCCTCCACTGAAGGTGCTGACTCTGGATGGGTTCAGTTCTACACTCACTGGTTCCCCTCCCCTGAAGGTACTGACTCTGGCTGGGTTCAGTTCTACACTCACTGGTTCCCCTCCCCTGAAGGTACTGACTCTGGCTGGGTTCAGTTCTACACTCACTATTTCCCTTACCCTGAAGGTACTGACTCTGGCTGTGTTCAGTTCTACACTCACTGGCTCCCCTCCACTGAAGGTGCTGACTCTGGCTGGGTTCATTTCTCCATTCACTGGTTCCCCTCCCCTGAAGGTAATGACTCTGGCTGGGTTCAGTTCTACACTCACTGGTTCCCCTCCCCTGAAGGTACTGACTCAGGCTGGGTTCAGTTCTACACAAACTGGTTCCCCTCCCCTGAAGGTACTGACTCTGGCTGGGCTCAGTTCTACACTCACTGGTTCCCCTCCCCTGAAGGTACTGACTCTGGCTGTGTTCAGTTCTACACTCACTGGTTCCCCTCCCCTGAAGGTGCTGACTCTGGCTGGGTTCAGTTCTACATTCACTGGTTCCCCTCCCCTGAAGGTAATGATTCTGGCTGGGTTCAGTTCTACATTCACTGGTTCCCCTCCCCTGAAGGTACTGACTCAGGCTGGGTTCAGTTCTACACTCACTGGTTCCCCTCCCCTGAAGGTGCTGACTCTGGTTGGGTTCAGTTCTACACTCACTGGTTCCCCACCCCTGAAGGTACTGACTCTGGCTGGGTTCAGTTCTACACTCACTGGTTCCCTTCCCCAGAAGGTGCTGACTCTGGCTGGGTTCAGTTCGACAGTCACTGGTTCCCCTCCCCCGAAGGTAATGACTCTGGCTGTATTCAGTTCTACACTCACTGGTTCCCCTCCCCTGAAGTTACTGACTCTGGCTGGGTTCAGTTCTACACTCACTGGTTCCCCTCCTCTGAAGTTGCTGACTCTGGCTGGGTTCAGTTCTACACTCACTGGTTCCCCTCCCCTGAAGGTGCTGACTCTGTCTGGGTTCAGTTCTACACTCATTGGTTCCCCTCCCCGGAAGGTGCTGACTCTGGCTGGGTTCAGTTCTACACTCACTGGTTCTCCTCCCCTGAAGGTACTGACTCTGTCTGGGTTCAGTTCAACACTCACTGGTTCCCCTCCCCTGAAGGTGCTGACTCTTGCTGGGTTCAGTTCTACACTCACTGGTTCCCCTCCCCTGAAGGTACTGACTCTGGCTGGGTACAGTTCTACACTCACTGGTTCACCTCCCCTGAAGGTACTGACTCTGGCTGGGTTCAGTTCTACACTCACTGGTTCCCCTCCCCTGAAGGTACTGACTCTGGCTGGGTTCAGTTCTGCACTCACTGGTTCCCCTCCCCTGAAGGTACTGTCTCTGGCTGGGTTTAGTTCTACACTCACTGGTTCCCCTCCCCTGAAGTTACTGACTCTGACTGGGTTCAGTTCTGCACTCACTGGTTCCCATCGCCTGAAGGTACTGACTCTGTCTGGGTTCAGTTCTACACTCACTGGTTCCCCTCCCCTGAAGGTGCTGAATCTGGCTGGGTTTAGTTCTACACTAACTGGTTCCCCTCCCCTGAAGGTACTGACTCTGGCTGGGTTTAGGTCTACACTCACTGGTTCCCCTCCCCTGAAGGTACTGACTCTGTCTGGCTTCAGTTCTACACTGACTGGTTCTCCTCCCCTGAAAGTGCTGACTCTGGCTGGGTTCAGTTCTACACTCACTGGTTCCCCTCCCCTGAAGGTACTGACTCTGGCTGGTTTCAGTTCTACACTCACTGGTTCCCCTCCCCTGAAGGTGCTAACTCTGGCTGTGTTCAGTTCTGCCCTCACTGGTTCCCCTCCCCTGAAGTTACTGACTCTGGCTGGGTTCAGTTCTACACTCACTGGTTCCCCACCCCTGAAAGTGCTGACTCTGGCTGGGTTCAGTTCTACACTCACTGGTTCTCCTCCCCTGAAGTTACTGACTCTGGCTGGGTTCAGTTCTACACTCACTGGTTCCCCTCCCCTGAAGGTGCTGACTCTGGCTGGGTTCAGTTCTACATTCACTGGTTCCCCTCCCCTGAAGGTACTGACTCTGGCTGGGCTCAGTTCTACACTCACTGGTTCCCCTCCCCTGAAGGTACTGACTCTGGCTGTGTTCAGTTCTACACTCACTGGTTCCCCTCGCCTGAAGGTGCTGACTCTGGCTGGGTTCAGTTCTACATTCACTGGTTCCCCTCCCCTGAAGGTAATGACTCTGTCTGGGTTCAGTTCTACACTCACTGGTTCCCCTCCCCTGAAGGTACTGACTCTGGCTGGGTTCAGTTCTACATTCACTGGTTCCCCTCCCCTGAAGGTACTGACTCAGGCTGGGTTCAGTTCTGCACTCACTGGTTCCCCTCCCCTGAAGGTGCTGACTCTGGTTGGGTTCAGTTCTGCACTCACTGGTTACCCACCCCTGAAGGTACTGACTCTGGCTGGGTTCAGTTCTACACTCACTGTTTCCCTTCCCCTGAAGGTGCTGACTCTGGCTGGGTTCAGTTCGACAGTCACTGGTTCCCCTCCCCTGAAGTTACTGACTCTGGCTGGGTTCAGTTCTACACTCACTGGTTCCCCACCCCTGAAAGTGCTGACTCTGGCTGGGTTCAGTTCCACACTCACTGGTTCTCCTCCCCTGAAGTTACTGACTCTGGCTGGGTTCAGTTCTACACTCACTGGTTCCCCTCCACTGAAGGTGCTGACTCTGGCTGGGTTCAGTTCTACATTCACTGGTTCCCCTCCCCTGAAGGTACTGACTCTGGCTGGGGTCAGTTCTACACTCACTGGTTCCCCTCCCCTGAAGGTACTGACTCTGGCTGTGTTCAGTTCTACACTCACTGGTTCCCCTCCCCTGAAGGTGCTGACTCTGGCTGGGTTCAGTTCTACATTCACTGGTTCCCCTCCCCTGAAGGTAATGACTCTGGCTGGGTTCAGTTCTACACTCACTGGTTCCCCTCCCCTGAAGGTACTGACTCTGGCTGGGTTCAGTTCTACATTCACTGGTTCCCCTCCCCTGAAGATACTGACTCAGGCTGGGTTCAGTTCTGCACTCACTGGTTCCCCTCCCCTGAAGGTGCTGACTCTGGTTGGGTTCAGTTCTGCACTCACTGGTTACCCACCCCTGAAGGTACTGACTCTGGCTGGGTTCAGTTCTACACTCACTGTTTCCCCTCCCCTGAAGGTACTGACTCTGGCTGGGTTCAGTTCTACATTCACTGGTTCACCTCCCCTGAAGGTACTGACTCAGGCTGGGTTCAGTTCTACACTCACTGGTTCCCCTCCCCTGAAGGTGCTGACTCTGGTTGGGTTCAGTTCTGCACTCACTGGTTCCCCACCACTGAAGGTACTGACTCTGGCTGGGTTCAGTTCTACACTCACTGGTTCCCTTCCCCTGAAGGTGCTGACTCTGGCTGGGTTCAGTTCGACAGTCACTGGTTCCCCTCCAATGAAGGTACTGACTCTGGCTGGGATCAGTTCTACACTCACTGGTTTCCCTCCCCCGCAGGTAATGACTCTGGCTGGATTCAGTGCTACACTCACTGGTTCCCCTCCCCTGAAGTTACTGACTCTGGCTGGGTTCAGTTCTACACTCACTGGTTCCCCTCCCCTGAAGGTGCTGACTCTGGCTGGGTTCAGTTCTACACTCACTGGTTCCCCTCCCCTGAAGGTGCTGACTCTGTCTGGGTTCAGTTCTACACTCATTGGTTCCCCTCCCCTGAAGATGCTGACTCTGGCTTGGTTCAGTTCTACACTCACTGGTTCTCCTCCCCTGAAGGTACTGACTCTGTCTGGGTTCAGTTCTACACTCACTGGTTTCCCTCCCCTGAAGGTGCTGACTCTGGCTGGGTTCAGTTCTACACTCACTGGTTCCCCTCCCCTGAAGATACTGACTCTGGCTGGGTACAGTTCTACACTCACTGGTTCCCCTCCCCTGAAGTTACTGACTCTGGCTGGGTTCAGTTCAGCACTCACTGGTTCCCCTCGCCTGAAGGTACTGACTCTGTCTGGGTTCAGTTCTACACTCACTGGTTCCCCTCCCCTGAAGGTACTGACTCTGGCTGGGTTCAGTTCTACACTCACTGGTTCCCCTCCCCTGAAGGTGCTGACTCTGGCTGGGTTCAGTTCTACACTCACTGGTTCCCCTCCTCTGAAGGTACTGATTCTGGCTGGGTACAGTTCTACACTCACTGGTTCCCCTCCCCTGAAGTTACTGACTCTGTCTGGGTTCAGTTCTGCACTCACTGGTTCCCCTCCCCTGAAGGTGCTGACTCTGTCTGGGTTCAGTTCTACATTCACTGGTTCCCCTCCCCTGAAGGTACTGACTCTGTCTGGGTTCAGTTCTACACTCACTGGTTCCCCTCCCCTGAAGGTGCTGACGCTGGCTGGGTTCAGTTCTACACTCACTGGTTCCCCTCCCCTGAAGGTGCTGACTCTGTCTGGGTTTAGTTCTACACTCACTGGTTCCCCTCCCCTGAAGGTACTGACTCTGTCTGGGTTCAGTTCTACACTCACTGGTTCTCCTCCCCTGAAGGTGCTGACGCTGGCTGGGTTCAGTTCTACACTCACTGGTTCCCCTCCCCTGAAGGTGCTGACTCTGTCTGGGTTCAGTTCTACATTCACTGGTTCCTCTCCCCTGAAGGTGCTGACTCCGGCTGGGTTCAGTTCTACACTCACTGGTTCCCCTCCCCTGAAGTTACTGACTCTGTCTGGGTTCAGTTCTGCACTCACTGGTTCCCCTCCCCTGAAGGTGCTGACTCTGTCTGGGTTCAGTTCTACATTCACTGGGTCCCATCCCCTGAAGGTACTGACTCAGGCTGGGTTCAGTTCTACACTCACTGGTTCTCCTCCCCTGAAGGTACTGACTCTGGCTGGGTTCAGTTCTACACTCACTGGTTCCCCTCCCCTGAAGGTGCTGACGATGGCTGGGTTTAGTTCCACACTCACTGGATCCCGTCCCCTGAAGGTACTGACTCTGGCTGGGTTCAGTTCTACATTCACTGGTTCCCTTCCCCTGAAGGTACTGACTCTGGCTGGGTTCAGTTCTACACTCACTGGTTCCACCCTCCTGAAGGTCGTGACTCTGGATGAGTTCAGTTCTACACGCAATGGTTCCCTTCCCCTGAAGGTACTGACTCTGGCTGGGTTCAGTTCTACACTCACTGGTTCCCCTCCCCTGAAGGTACTGACTCTGGCTGGGTTCAATTCGACATTCACTGGTTCCCCTCCCCTGAAAGAACTGACTCTGGCTGGGTGCAGTTCTACACTCACTGGTTCCCCTCCCCTGTAGGTACTGACTCTGGCTGGGTTCAGTTCTACACTCACTGGTTCCCCTCCCCTGAAGGAACTGACTCTGGCTGGGTTCAGTTCTGCACTCACTGGTTCCCCTCCCCTGAATGAATTGTCTCTGGCTGGTTTAGTTCTACACTCACTGTTTCCCCTCCCCTGAAGTTACTGAATCTGGCTGGGTTTAGTTCTACACTCACTGGTTCCCCTCCCCTGAAGGTACTGACTGTGGCTGGGTTTAGTTCTACACTCACTGGTTCCCCTCCCCTGAAGGTACTGACTCTGTCTGGGTTCAGTTCTACACTCACTGGTTCTCCTCCCCTGAAGGTGCTGACGCTGGCTGGGTTCAGTTCTACTCTCACTGGTTCCCCTCCCCTGAAGGTGCTGACTCTGTCTGGGTTCAGTTCTACATTCACTGGTTCCCCTCCCCTGAAGGTGCTGACTCCGGCTGTGTTCAGTTCTACACTCACTGGTTCCCCTCCCCTGAAGTTACTGACTCTGTCTGGGTTCAGTTCTGCACTCACTGGTTCCCCTCCCCTGAAGGTGCTGACTCTGTCTGGGTTCAGTTCTACATTCACTGGTTCCCCTCCCCTGAAGGTACTGACTCAGGCTGGGTTCAGTTCTACACTCACTGGTTCTCCTCCCCTGAAGGTACTGACTCTGGCTGGGTTCAGTTCTACACTCACTGGTTCCCCTCCCCTGAAGGTGCTGACGATGGCTGGGTTTAGTTCCACACTCACTGGATCCCGTCCCCTGAAGGTACTGACTCTGGCTGGGTTCAGTTCTACATTCACTGGTTCCCTTCCCCTGAAGGTACTGACTCTGGCTGGGTTCAGTTCTACACTCACTGGTTCCACCCTCCTGAAGGTCGTGACTCTGGATGAGTTCAGTTCTACACACAATGGTTCCCTTCCCCTGAAGGTACTGACTCTGGCTGGGTTCAGTTCTACACTCACTGGTTCCCCTCCCCTGAAGGTACTGACTCTGGCTGGGTTCAATTCGACATTCACTGGTTCCCCTCCCCTGAAAGAACTGACTCTGGCTGGGTGCAGTTCTACACTCACTGGTTCCCCTCCCCTGTAGGTACTGACTCTGGCTGGGTTCAGTTCTACACTCACTGGTTCCCCTCCCCTAAAGGTACTGACTCTGTCTGGTTTCAGTTCTACACTCACTGGTTCCCCTCCCCTGAAGGTACTGACTCTGGCTGGGTTCAGTTCTGCACTCACTGGTTCCCCTCCCCTGAATGAATTGTCTCTGGCTGGGTTTAGTTCTACACTCACTGTTTCCCCTCCCCTGAAGTTACTGACTCTGGCTGGGTTCAGTTTTGCACTCACTGCTTCCCCTCGCCTGAAGGTACTAACTCTGTCTGGGTTCAGTTCTACACTCACTGGTTCCCCTCACCTGAAGGTGCTGACTCTGGCTGGGTTTAGTTCTACACTCACTGGTTCCCCTCCCCTGAAGGTACTGACTGTGGCTGGGTTTAATTCTACACTCACTGGTTCCCCTCCCCTGAAGGAACTGACTCTGTCTGGGTTCAGTTCTACACTCACTGGTTCCCCTCCCCTGAAGGTGCTGACTCCGGCTGGGTTCAGTTCTACACTCACTGGTTCCCCTCCCCTGAAGTTACTGACTCTGTCTGGGTTCAGTTCTGCACTCAATGGTTCCCCTCCCCTGAAGGTGCTGACTCTGTCTGGGTTCAGTTCTACATTCACTGGCTCCCCTCCCCTGAATGTACTGATTCAGGCTGGGTTCAGTTCTACACTCACTGGTTCTCCTCCCCTGAAGGTACTGACTCTGGCTGGGTTCAGTTCTACACTCACTGGTTCCCCTTCCCTGAAGGTGCTGACTCTGGCTGGGTTCAATTCTACATTCACTGGTTCCCCACCCCTGAAGGTACTGACTCTGGCTGGGCTCAGTGCTACACTCACTCGTTCCCCTCCCCTGAAGGTACTGACTCTGGCTGTGTTCAGTTCTACACTCACTGGTTCCCCTCCCCTGAAGTTGCTGACTCTGGCTGGGTTCAGTTATACATTCACTGGTTCCCCACACCTGAAGGTACTGACTCTGGCTGGGTTCAGTTCTACATTCACTGGTTCCCCTCCCCTGAAGGTGCTGACTCTGGCTGGGCTCAGATCTGCACTCACTCGTTCCCCTCCCCTGAAGGTACTGACTCTGGCGGTGTTCAGTTCTACACTCACTGGTTCCCCACCTCTGAAGGTACTGGCTCTGGCTGGGTTCAGTTCTACACTCACTGGTTCCCTTCCCCTGAAGGTGCTGACTCTGGCTGGGTTCAGTTCGACAGTCACTGGTTCCCCTCCCCTTAAGGTACTGACTCTGGCTGGATTCAGTTCTACACTCACTGGTTCCCCTCCCCTGAACGTAATGATTCTTGCTTGGTTCAGTTCTGCACTCACTGGTACCCCTCCACTGAAGGTACTGACTCTGGCTGGGTACAGTTCTACACTCACTGGTTCCCCTCCCCTGAAGGTGCTGACTCTGGCTGGGTTCAGTTCTACACTCACTGGTTCCCCTCCCCTGAAGGTACTGACTCTGTCTGGGTTCAGTTCTACACTCACTGGTTCCCCTCCCCTGAAGGTGCTGACTCTGGCAGGGTTCAGTTCTACACTCACTGGTTCCCCTCCCCTGAAGGTACTGACTCTGGCTGGGTACAGTTCTACACTCACTGGTTCCCCTCCCCTGAAGGTGCTGACTCTGGCTGGGTTCAGTTCTACACTCACTGGTTCCCCTCCCCTGAAGGTACTGACTCTGTCTGGGTTCAGTTCTACACTCACTGGTTCTCCTCCACTGAAGGTGCTGACTCTGGATGGGTTCAGTTCTACACTCACTGGTTCCCCTCCCCTGAAGGTACTGACTCTGGCTGGGTTCAATTCTACACTCACTGGTTCCCCTCCCCTGAAGGTACTGACTCTGGCTGGGTTCAGTTCTACACTCACTATTTCCCTTACCCTGAAGGTACTGACTGTGCCTGGGTTCAGTTCTACACTCACTGGTTCCCCTCCCCTGAAGGTACTGACTCTGGCTGGGTTCAGTTCTACACTCAATGGTTCCCCTCCCCTGAAGGTACTGACTCTGGCTGGGTTCAGTTCAACATTCACTGGTTCCCCTCCCCTGAAGGTAATGATTCTGGCTGGGTTCAGTTCGACATTCACTGGTTCCCCTCCCCTGAAGGAACTGACTCTGGCTGGGTTGAGTTCTACACACACTGGTTCACCTCCCCTGAAGGTACTGACTCTGGCTGGGTTCTGTTCTACACTCACTGGTTCTCCTCCCCTGAAGTTACTGACTCTGGCTGGGTTCAGTTCTACACTCACTGGTTCCCCCCCCCTGAAGGTGCTGACTCTGGCTGGGTTCAGTTCTACATTCACTGGTTCCCCTCCCCTGAAGGTACTGACTCTGGCTGGGCTCAGTTCTACACTCACTGGTACCCCTCCCCTTAAGGTACTGACTCTGGCTGGATTCAGTTCTACACTCACTGGTTCCCCTCCCCCGAAGGTAATGATTCTTGCTGGGTTCAGTTCTACACTCACTGGTACCCCTCCCCTGAAGTTACTGACTCTGGCTGGGTTCAGTTCTACACTCACTGGTTCCCCTCCGCTGAAGGTGCTGACTCTGGCTGGGTTCAGTTCTACACTCACTGGATCCCCTCCCCTGAAGGTACTGACTCTGTCTGGGTTCAGTTCTACACTCACTGGTTCCCCTCCCCTGAAGGTGCTGACTCTGGCAGGTTTCAGTTCTACACTCACTGGTTCCCCTCCCCTGAAGGTACTGACTCTGGCTGGGTACAGTTCTACACTCACTCGTTCCCCTCCCCTGAAGGTGCTGACTCTGGCTGGGTTCAGTTCTACACTCACTGGTTCCCCTCCACTGAAGGTACTGACTCTGTCTGGGTTGAGTTCTACACTCACTGGTTCTCCTCCACTGAAGGTGCTGACTCTGGATGGGTTCAGTTCTACACTCACTGGTTCCCCTCCCCTGAAGGTACTGACTCTGGCTGGGTTCAGTTCTACACTCACTGGTTCCCCTCCCCTGAAGGTACTGACTCTGGCTGGGCTCAGTTCTACACTCACTGGTTCCCCTCCCCTTAAGGTACTGACTCTGGCTGGATTCAGTTCTACACTCACTGGTTCCCCTCCCCCGAAGGTAATGATTCTTGCTGGGTTCAGTTCTACACTCACTGGTACCCCTCCCCTGAAGTTACTGACTCTGGCTGGGTTCAGTTCTACACTCACTGGTTCCCCTCCGCTGAAGGTGCTGACTCTGGCTGGGTTCAGTTCTACACTCACTGGATCCCCTCCCCTGAAGGTACTGACTCTGTCTGGGTTCAGTTCTACACTCACTGGTTCCCCTCCCCTGAAGGTGCTGACTCTGGAAGGTTTCAGTTCTACACTCACTGGTTCCCCTCCCCTGAAGGTACTGACTCTGGCTGGGTACAGTTCTACACTCACTCGTTCCCCTCCCCTGAAGGTGCTGACTCTGGCTGGGTTCAGTTCTACACTCACTGGTTCCCCTCCACTGAAGGTACTGACTCTGTCTGGGTTGAGTTCTACACTCACTGGTTCCCCTCCCCTGAAGGTACTGACTCTGGCTGGGCTCAGTTCTACACTCACTGGTTCCCCTCCCCTTAAGGTACTGACTCTGGCTGGATTCAGTTCTACACTCACTGGTTCCCCTCCCCCGAAGGTAATGATTCTTGCTGGGTTCAGTTCTACACTCACTGGTACCCCTCCCCTGAAGTTACTGACTCTGGCTGGGTTCAGTTCTACACTCACTGGTTCCCCTCCGCTGAAGGTGCTGACTCTGGCTGGGTTCAGTTCTACACTCACTGGATCCCCTCCCCTGAAGGTACTGACTCTGTCTGGGTTCAGTTCTACACTCACTGGTTCCCCTCCCCTGAAGGTGCTGACTCTGGCAGGTTTCAGTTCTACACTCACTGGTTCCCCTCCCCTGAAGGTACTGACTCTGGCTGGGTACAGTTCTACACTCACTCGTTCCCCTCCCCTGAAGGTGCTGACTCTGGCTGGGTTCAGTTCTACACTCACTGGTTCCCCTCCACTGAAGGTAC
This sequence comes from Pristiophorus japonicus, assembly GCF_044704955.1. Taxonomy (NCBI): domain Eukaryota; kingdom Metazoa; phylum Chordata; class Chondrichthyes; family Pristiophoridae; genus Pristiophorus; species Pristiophorus japonicus. The sequence continues at coordinate 881,996 of NW_027254467.1, read as the reverse complement.
TGACTCTGTCTGGGTTGAGTTCTACACTCACTGGTTCTCCTCCACTGAAGGTGCTGACTCTGGATGGGTTCAGTTCTACACTCACTGGTTCCCCTCCCCTGAAGGTACTGACTCTGGCTGGGTTCAGTTCTACACTCACTGGTTCCCCTCCCCTGAAGGTACTGACTCTGGCTGGGTTCAGTTCTACACTCACTATTTCCCTTACCCTGAAGGTACTGACTGTGGCTGGGTTCAGTTCTACACTCACTGGTTCCCCTCCCATGAAGGTACTGACTCTGGCTGGGTTCAGTTCTACACTCAATGGTTCCCCTCCCCTGAAGGTACTGACTCTGGCTGGGTTCAGTTCAACACTCACTGGTTCCCCTCCCCTGAAGGTAATGATTCTGGCTGGGTTCAGTTCGACATTCACTGGTTCCCCTCCCCTGAAGGAACTGACTCTGGCTGGGTTGAGTTCTACACTCACTGGTTCACCGCCCCTGAAGGTATTGACTCTGGCTGGGTTCAGTTCTACACTCACTGGTTCTCCTCCCCTGAAGTTACTGACTCTGGCTGGGTTCAGTTCTACACTCACTGGTTCCCCTCCCCTGAAGGTGCTGACTCTGGCTGGGTTCAGTTCTACATTCACTGGTATACCTCCCCTGAAGGTACTGACTCTGGCTGGGCTCAGTTCTACACTCACTGGTTCCCCTCCCCTGAAGGTACTGACTCTAGCTGTGTTCAGTTCTACACTCACTGGTTCCCCTCCCCTGAAGGTGCTGATTCTGGCTGGGTTCAGTTCTACATTCACTGGTACCCCTACCCTGAAGGTAATGACTCTGGCTTGGTTCAGTTCTACACTCACTGGTTCCCCTCCCCTGAAGGTACTGACTCTGGCTGGGTTCAGTTCTATATTCATTGGTTCCCCTCCACTGAAGGTACTGACTCAGGCTTGGTTCAGTTCTACACTCACTGGTTCCCCTCCCCTGAAGGTGCTGACTCTGGTTGGGTTCAGTTCTACACTCACTGGTTCCCCACCCCTGAAGGTACTGATTCTGGCTGGGTTCAGTTATACACTCACTGGTTCCCTTCCCCTGAAGGTGCTGACGCTGGCTGGGTTCAGTTCGACAGTCACTGTTTCCCCTCCCCCGAAGGTAATGACTCTGGCTGGATTCAGTTCTACATTCACTGGTTCCCCTCCCCTGAAGTTACTGACTCTGGCTGGGTTCAGTTCTACACTCACTGGTTCCCCTCCCCTGAATTTGCTGACTCTGGCTGGGTTCAGTTCTACACTCACTGGTTCCCCTCCCCTGAAGTGGCTGAATCTGTCTGGTTTCAGTTCTACACTCATTGGTTCCCTCCCCGGAAGGTGCTGACTCTGGCTGTGTTCAGTTCTACACTCACTGGTTCTCCTCCCCTGAAGGTACTGACTCTGTCTGGGTTCAGTTCTACACTCACTGGTTCCCCTCCCCTGAAGGTGCTGACTCTGGCTGGGTTCAGTTCTACACTCACTGGTTCCCCTCCCCTGAAGGTACTGACTCTGGCTGGGTACTGTTCTACACTCACTGGTTTCCCTCCCCTGAAGGTACTGACTCTGGCTGGGTTCAGTTCTACACTCACTGGTTCCCCTCCCCTGAAGGTGCTGACTCTGGCTGGGTTTAGGTCTACACTCACTGGTTCCCCTCCCCTGAAGGTACTGACTCTGTCTGGCTTCAGTTCTACACTCACTGGTTCTGCTCCCCCGAAGGTGCTGACTCTGGCTGGGTTCAGTTCTACACTCACTGGTTCCCCTCCCCTGAAGGTACTGACTCTGGCTGGGTTCAGTTCTACACTCACTGGTTCCCCTTCCCTGAAGGTACTGACTCTGGCTGGGTTCAGGTCTACATTCACTGGTTCCACTCCCCTGAAGGCACTGACTCTGGCTGGGTTCAGTTCTACACTCACTGGTTCCCCTCCCCTGAAGGTACTGACTCTGTCTGGGTTCAGTTCTACACTCACTGGTTACCCTCCCCTGAAGGTGCTGACTATGGCTGGGTTTAGTTCCACACTCACTGTTTCCCCTCCCCTGAAGGTACTGACTCTGGCTGGGTTCAGTTCTACACTCACTGGTTCCCCTCCCCTGAAGGTGCTAACTCTGGCTGGGTTCAGTTCTGCCCTCACTGGTTCCCCTCCCCTGAAGTTACTGACTCTGGCTGGGTTCAGTTCTACACTCACTGGTTCCCCTCCCCTGAAGGTGCTGACTCTGGCTGGGTTCAGTTCTACATTCACTGGTTCCCCTCCCCTGAAGGTACTGACTCTGGCTGGGCTCAGTTCTACACTCACTGGTTCCCCTCCCCTTAAGGTACTGACTCTGGCTGGATTAAGTTCTACACTCACTGGTTCCCCTCCCCCGAAGGTAATGATTCTTGCTGGGTTCAGTTCTACACTCACTGGTACCCCTCCCCTGAAGTTACTGACTCTGGCTGGGTTCAGTTCTACACTCACTGGTTCCCCTCCGCTGAAGGTGCTGACTCTGGCTGGGTTCAGTTCTACACTCACTGGTTCCCCTCCCCTGAAGGTACTGACTCTGTCTGGGTTCAGTTCTACACTCACTGGTTCCCCTCCCCTGAAGGTGCTGACTCTGGCAGGGTTCAGTTCTACACTCACTGGTTCCCCTCCCCTGAAGGTACTGACTCTGGCTGGGTACAGTTCTACACTCACTCGTTCCCCTCCCCTGAAGGTGCTGACTCTGGCTGGGTTCAGTTCTACACTCACTGGTTCCCCTCCCCTGAAGGTACTGACTCTGGCTGGGTTCAGTTCTACACTCACTATTTCCCTTACCCTGAAGGTACTGACTGTGGCTGGGTTCAGTTCTACACTCACTGGTTCCCCTCCCATGAAGGTACTGACTCTGGCTGGGTTCAGTTCTACACTCAATGGTTCCCCTCCCTGAAGGTACTGACTCTGGCTGGGTTCAGTTCAACACTCACTGGTTCCCCTCCCCTGAAGGTAATGATTCTGGCTGGGTTCAGTTCGACATTCACTGGTTCCCCTCCCCTGAAGGAACTGACTCTGGCTGGGTTGAGTTCTACACTCACTGGTTCACCGCCCCTGAAGGTACTGACTCTGGCTGGGTTCAGTTCTACACTCACTGGTTCTCCTCCCCTGAAGTTACTGACTCTGGCTGGGTTCAGTTCTACACTCACTGGTTCCCCTCCCCTGAAGGTGCTGACTCTGGCTGGGTTCAGTTCTACATTCACTGGTTCCCCTCCCCTGAAGGTACTGACTCTGGCTGGGCTCAGTTCTACACTCACTGGTTCCCCTCCCCTGAAGGTACTGACTCTAGCTGTGTTCAGTTCTACACTCACTGGTTCCCCTCCCCTGAAGGTGCTGATTCTGGCTTGGTTCAGTTCTACATTCACTGGTACCCCTCCCCTGAAGGTAATGACTCTGGCTTGGTTCAGTTCTACACTCACTGGTTCCCCTCCCCTGAAGGTACTGACTCTGGCTGGGTTCAGTTCTACATTCACTGGTTCCCCTCCACTGAAGGTACTGACTCAGGCTGGGTTCAGTTCTACACTCACTGGTTCCCCTCCCCTGAAGGTGCTGACTCTGGTTGGGTTCAGTTCTACACTCACTGGTTCCCCACCCCTGAAGGTACTGACTCTGGCTGGGTTCAGTTATACACTCACTGGTTCCCTTCCCCTGAAGGTGCTGACTCTGGCTGGGTTCAGTTCGACTGTCACTGTTTCCCCTCCCCCGAAGGTAATGACTCTGGCTGGATTCAGTTCTACATTCACTGGTTCCCCTCCCCTGAAGTTACTGACTCTGGCTGGGTTCAGTTCTACACTCACTGGTTCCCCTCCCCTGAATTTGCTGACTCTGGCTGGGTTCAGTTCTGCACTCACTGGTTCTCCTCCCCAGAAGGTACTGACTCTGTCTGGGTTCAGTTCTACACTCACTGGTTCCCCTCCCCTGAAGGTGCTGACTCTGGCTGGGTTCAGTTCTACACTCACTGGTTCCCCTCCCCTGAAGGTACTGACTCTGGCTGGGTACTGTTCTACACTCACTGGTTCCCCTCCCCTGAAGGTACTGACTCTGGCTGGGTTCAGTTCTACACTCACTGGTTCCCCTCCCCTGAAGGTGCTGACTCTGGCTGGGTTTAGGTCTACACTCACTGGTTCCCCTCCCCTGAAGGTACTGACTCTGTCTGGCTTCAGTTCTACACTCACTGGTTCTGCTCCCCCGAAGGTGCTGACTCTGGCTGGGTTCAGTTCTACACTCACTGGTTCCCCTCCCATGAAGGTACTGACTCTGGCTGGGTTCAGTTCTACACTCACTGGTTCCCCTCCCCTGAAGGTACTGACTCTGGCTGGGTTCAGGTCTACATTCACTGGTTCCACTCCCCTGAAGTCACTGACTCTGGCTGGGTTCAGTTCTACACTCACTGGTTCCCCTCCCCTGAAGGTACTGACTCTGTCTGGGTTCAGTTCTACACTCACTGGTTCCCCTCCCCTGAAGATGCTGACTATGGCAGGGTTTAGTTCCACACTCACTGTTTCCCCTCCCCTGAAGGTACTGACTCTGGCTGGGTTCAGTTCTACACTCACTGGTTCCCCTCCCCTGAAGGTGCTAACTCTGGATGGGTTCAGTTCTGCCCTCACTGGTTCCCCTCCCCTGAAGTTACTGACTCTGGCTGGGTTCAGTTCTACACTCACTGGTTCCCCTCCCCTGAAGGTGCTGACTCTGGCTGGGTTCAGTTCTACATTCACTGGTTCCCCTCCCCTGAAGGTACTGACTCTGGCTGGGCTCAGTTCTACACTCACTGGTTCCCCTCCCCCGAAGGTAATGATTCTTGCTGGGTTCAGTTCTACACTCACTGGTACCCCTCCCCTGAAGTTACTGACTCTGGCTGGGTTCAGTTCTACACTCACTGGTTCCCCTCCGCTGAAGGTGCTGACTCTGGCTGGGTTCAGTTCTACACTCACTGGTTCCCCTCCCCTGAAGGTACTGACTCTGTCTGGGTTCAGTTCTACACTCACTGGTTCCCCTCCCCTGAAGGTGCTGACTCTGGCAGGGTTCAGTTCTACACTCACTGGTTCCCCTCCCCTGAAGGTACTGACTCTGGCTGGGTACAGTTCTACACTCACTCGTTCCCCTCCCCTGAAGGTGCTGACTCTGGCTGGGTTCAGTTCTACACTCACTGGTTCCCCTCCCCTGAAGGTACTGACTCTGGCTGGGTTCAGTTCTACACTCACTATTTCCCTTACCCTGAAGGTACTGACTGTGGCTGGGTTCAGTTCTACACTCACTGGTTCCCCTCCCATGAAGGTACTGACTCTGGCTGGGTTCAGTTCTACACTCAATGGTTCCCCTCCCTGAAGGTACTGACTCTGGCTGGGTTCAGTTCAACACTCACTGGTTCCCCTCCCCTGAAGGTAATGATTCTGGCTGGGTTCAGTTCGACATTCACTGGTTCCCCTCCCCTGAAGGAACTGACTCTGGCTGGGTTGAGTTCTACACTCACTGGTTCACCGCCCCTGAAGGTACTGACTCTGGCTGGGTTCAGTTCTACACTCACTGGTTCTCCTCCCCTGAAGTTACTGACTCTGGCTGGGTTCAGTTCTACACTCACTGGTTCCCCTCCCCTGAAGGTGCTGACTCTGGCTGGGTTCAGTTCTACATTCACTGGTTCCCCTCCCCTGAAGGTACTGACTCTGGCTGGGCTCAGTTCTACACTCACTGGTTCCCCTCCCCTGAAGGTACTGACTCTAGCTGTGTTCAGTTCTACACTCACTGGTTCCCCTCCCCTGAAGGTGCTGATTCTGGCTGGGTTCAGTTCTGCATTCACTGGTACCCCTCCCCTGAAGGTAATGACTCTGGCTTGGTTCAGTTCTACACTCACTGGTTCCCCTCCCCTGAAGGTACTGACTCTGGCTGGGTTCAGTTCTACATTCACTGGTTCCCCTCCACTGAAGGTACTGACTCAGGCTGGGTTCAGTTCTACACTCACTGGTTCCCCTCCCCTGAAGGTGCTGACTCTGGTTGGGTTCAGTTCTACACTCACTGGTTCCCCACCCCTGAAGGTACTGACTCAGGCTGGGTTCAGTTCTACACTCACTGGTTCCCCTCCCCTGAAGGTACTGACTCTGGCTGGGTACAGTTCTACACTCACTCGTTCCCCTCCCCTGAAGGTGCTGACTCTGGCTGGGTTCAGTTCTACACTCACTGGTTCCCCTCCACTGAAGGTACTGACTCTGTCTGGGTTGAGTTCTACACTCACTGGTTCTCCTCCAATGAAGGTGCTGACTCTGGATGGGTTCAGTTCTACACTCACTGGTTCCCCTCCCCTGAAGGTACTGACTCTGGCTGGGTTCAGTTCTACACTCACTGGTTCCCCTCCCCTGAAGGTACTGACTCTGGCTGGGTTAAGTTCTACACTCACTATTTCCCTTACCCTGAAGGTACTGACTGTGGCTGGGTTCAGTTCTAAACTCACTGGTTCCCCTCCCATGAATGTACTGACTCTGGCTGGGTTCAGTTCTACACTCAATGGTTCCCCTCCCCTGAAGGTACTGACTCTGGCTGGGTTCAGTTCAACACTCACTGGTTCCCCTCCCCTGAAGGTAATGATTCTGGCTGGGTTCAGTTCGACATTCACTGGTTCCCCTCCCCTGAAGGAACTGACTCTGGCTGGGTTGAGTTCTACACTCACTGGTTCACCGCCCCTGAAGGTACTGACTCTGGCTGGGTTCAGTTCTACACTCACTGGTTCTCCTCCCCTGAAGTTACTGCCTCTGGCTGGGTTCAGTTCTACACTCACTGGTTCCCCTCCCCTGAAGGTGCTGACTCTGGCTGGGTTCAGTTCTACTATCACTGGTTCCCCTCCCCTGAAGGTACTGACTCTGGCTGGGCTCAGTTCTACACTCACTGGTTCCCCTCCCCTGAAGGTACTGACTCTAGCTGTGTTCAGTTCTACACTCACTGGTTCCCCTCCCCTGAAGGTGCTGATTCTGGCTGGGTTCAGTTCTACATTCACTGGTACCCCTCCCCTGAAGGTAATGACTCTGGCTTCGTTCAGTTCTACACTCACTGGTTCCCCTCCCCTGAATGTACTGACTCTGGCTGGGTTCAGTTCTACATTCACTGGTTCCCCTCCACTGAAGGTACTGACTCAGGCTGGGTTCAGTTCTACAGTCACTGGTTCCCCTCCCCTGAAGTTACTGACTCTGGCTGGGTTCAGTTCTACACTCACTGGTTCCCCTCCCCTGAATTTGCTGACTCTGGCTGTGTTCAGTTCTACACTCACTGGTTCCCCTCCCCTGAAGGTGCTGAATCTGTCTGGTTTCAGTTCTACACTCATTGGTTCCCTCCCCGAAAGGTGCTGACTCTGGCTGGGTTCAGTTCTACACTCACTGGTTCTCCTCCCCTGAAGGTACTGACTCTGTCTGGGTTCAGTTCTACACTCACTGGTTCCCCTCCCCTGAAGGTGCTGACTCTGGCTGGGTTCAGTTCTACACTCACTGGTTCCCCTCCCCTGAAGGTACTGACTCTGGCTGGGTTCAGGTCTACATTCACTGGTTCCACTCCCCTGAAGGCACTGACTCTGGCTGGGTTCAGTTCTACACTCACTGGTTCCCCTCCCCTGAAGGTACTGACTCTGTCTGGGTTCAGTTCTACACTGACTGGTTCCCCTCCCCTGAAGGTGCTGACTATGGCTGGGTTTAGTTCCACACTCACTGTTTCCCCTCCCCTGAAGCTACTGACTCTGGCTGGGTTCAGTTCTACACTCACTGGTTCCCCTCCCCTGAAGGTGCTAACTCTGGCTGGGTTCAGTTCTGCCCTCACTGGTTCCCCTCCCCTGAAGTTACTGACTCTGGCTGGGTTCAGTTCTACACTCACTGGTTCCCCTCCCCTGAAGGTGCTGACACTGGCTGGGTTCAGTTCTACATTCACTGGTTCCCCTCCCCTGAAGGTACTGACTCTGGCTGGGCTCAGTTCTACACTCACTGGTTCCCCTCCCCTTAAGGTACTGACTCTGGCTGGATTCAGTTCTACACTCACTGGTTCCCCTCCCCCGAAGGTAATGATTCTTGCTGGGTTCAGTTCTACACTCACTGGTACCCCTCCCCTGAAGTTACTGACTCTGGCTGGGTTCAGTTCTACACTCACTGGTTCCCCTCCGCTGAAGGTGCTGACTCTGGCTGGGTTCAGTTCTACACTCACTGGTTCCCCTCCCCTGAAGGTACGGACTCTGTCTGGGTTCAGTTCTACACTCACTGGTTCCCCTCCCCTGAAGGTGCTGACTCTGGCTGGGTTCAGTTCTACACTCACTGGTTCCCCTCCACTGAAGGTACTGACTCTGTCTGGGTTGAGTTCTACACTCACTGGTTCTCCTCCACTGAAGGTGCTGACTCTGGATGGGTTCAGTTCTACACTCACTGGTTCCCCTCCCCTGAAGGTACTGACTCTGGCTGGGTTCAGTTCTACACTCACTGGTTCCCCTCCCCTGAAGGTACTGACTCTGGCTGGGTTCAGTTCTACACTCACTATTTCCCTTCCCCTGAAGGTACTGACTGTGGCTGGGTTCAGTTCTACACTCACTGGTTCCCCTCCCATGAAGGTACTGACTCTGGCTGGGTTCAGTTCTACACTCAATGGTTCCCCTCCCCTGAAGGTACTGACTCTGGCTGGGTTCAGTTCAACACTCACTGGTTCCCCTCCCCTGAAGGTAATGATTCTGGCTGGGTTCAGTTCGACATTCACTGGTTCCCCTCCCCTGAAGGAACTGACTCTGGCTGGGTTGAGTTCTACACTCACTGGTTCACCGCCCCTGAAGGTACTGACTCTGGCTGGGTTCAGTTCTACACTCACTGGTTCTCCTCCTCTGAAGTTACTGCCTCTGGCTGGGCTCAGTTCTACACTCACTGGTTCCCCTCCCCTGAAGGTACTGACTCTAGCTGTGTTCAGTTCTACACTCACTGGTTCCCCTCCCCTGAAGCTGCTGATTCTGGCTGGGTTCAGTTCTACATTCACTGGTAACCCTCCCCTGAAGGTAATGACTCTGGCTTGGTTCAGTTCTACACTCACTGGTTCCCCTCCCCTGAAGGTACTGACTCTGGCTGGGTTCAATTCTACATTCACTGGTTCCCCTCCACTGAAGGTACTGACTCAGGCTGGGTTCAGTTCTACACTCACTGGTTCCCCTCCCCTGAAGGTGCTGACTCTGGTTGGGTTCAGTTCTACACTCATTGGTTCCCCACCCCTGAAGGTACTGACTCTGGCTGGGTTCAGTTATACACTCACTGGTTCCCTTCCCCTGAAGGTGCTGACTCTGGCTGGGTTCAGTTCGACAGTCACTGTTTCCCCTCCCCCGAAGGTAATGACTCTGGCTGGATTCAGTTCTACATTCACTGGTTCCCCTCCCCTGAAGTTACTGACTCTGGCTGGGTTCAGTTCTACACTCACTGGTTCCCCTCCCCTGAATTTGCTGACTCTGGCTGGGTTCAGTTCTACACTCACTGGTTCCCCTCTCCTGAAGGTGCTGAATCTGTCTGGTTTCAGTTCTACACTCATTGGTTCCCTCCCCGAAAGGTGCTGACTCTGGCTGGGTTCAGTTCTACACTCACTGGTTCTCCTCCCCTGAAGGTACTGACTCTGTCTGGGTTCAGTTCTACACTCACTGGTTCCTCTCCCCTGAAGGTGCTGACTCTGGCTGGGTTCAGTTCTACACTCACTGGTTCCCCTCCCCTGAAGGTACTGACTCTGCCTGGGTACAGTTCTACACTCACTGGTTCCCCTCCCCTGAAGGTACTGACTCTGGCTGGGTTCAGTTCTACACTCACTGGTTCCCCTCCCCTGAAAGTGCTGACTCTGTCTGGCTTCAGTTCTACACTCACTGGTTCTCCTCCCCCGAAGGTGCTGACTCTGGCTGGGTTCAGTTCTACACTCACTGGTTCCCCTCCCCTGAAGGTACTGACTCTGGCTGGGTTCAGTTCTACACTCACTGTTTCCCCTCCCCTGAAGGTACTGACTCTGGCTGGGTTCAGGTCTACATTCACTGGTTCCACTCCCCTGAAGGCACTGACTCTGGCTGGGTTCAGTTCTACACTCACTGGTTCCCCTCCCCTGAAGGTACTGACTCTGTCTGGGTTCAGTTCTACACTCACTGGTTCTCCTCCCCTGAAGGTGCTGACTATGGCTGGGTTTAGTTCCACACTCACTGTTACCCCTCCCCTGAAGCTACTGACTCTGGCTGGGTTCAGTTCTACACTCACTGGTTCCCCTCCCCTGAAGGTGCTAACTCTGGCTGGGTTCAGTTCTGCCCTCACTGGTTCCCCTCCCCTGAAGTTACTGACTCTGGCTGGGTTCAGTTCTACACTCACTGGTTCCCCTCCCCTGAAGGTGCTGACTCTGGCTGGGTTCAGTTCTACACTCACTGGTTCTCCTCCCCTGAAGTTACTGACTCTGGCTGGGTTCAGTTCTACACTCACTGGTTCCCCTCCCCTGAAGGTGCTGACTCTGGCTGGGTTCAGTTCTACATTCACTGGTTCCCGTCCTCTGCAGGTACTGACTCTGGCTGGGCTCAGTTCTACACTCACTGGTTCCCCTCCCCTGAAGGTACTGACTCTGGCTGTGTTCAGTTCTACACTCACTGGTTCCCCTCCCCTGAAGGTGCTGACTCTGGCTGGGTTCAGTTCTACATTCACTGGTTCCCCTCCCCTGAAGGTAATGACTCTGGCTGGGTTCAGTTCTACACTCAATGGTTCCCCTCCCCTGAAGGTACTGACTCTGGCTGGGTTCAGTTCTACATTCACTGGTTCCCCTCCCCTGAAGGTACTGACTCAGGCTGGGTTCAGTTCTACACTCACTGGTTCACCTCCCCTGAAGGTGCTGACTCTGGTTGGGTTCAGTTCTGCACTCACTGGTTCCCCACCCCTGAAGGTACTGACTCTGGCTGGGTTCAGTTCTACACTCACTGGTTCCCTTCCCCTGAAGGTGCTGACTCTGGCTGGGTTCAGTTCGACAGTCACTGGTTCCCCTCCCCTGAAGGTACTGACTCTGGCTGGGATCAGTTCTACACTCACTGGTTTCCCTCCCCCGAAGGCAATGACTCTGGCTGGATTCAGTTCTACACTCACTGGTTCCCCTCACCTGAAGTTACTGACTCTGGCTGGGTTCAGTTCTACACTCACTGGTTCCCCTCCCCTGAAGGTGCTGACTCTGGCTGGGTTCAGTTCTACACTCACTGGTTCTCCTCCCCTGAAGGTACTGACTCTGTCGGGTTCAGTTCTACACTCACTGGTTTCCCTCCCCTGAAGGTGTTGACTCTGGCTGGGTTAAGTTCTACACTCACTGGTTCCCCTCCCCTGAAGGTACTGACTCTGGCTGGGTACAGTTCTACACTCACTGGTTCCCCTCCCCTGAAGTTACTGACTCTGGCTGGGTTCAGTTCTGCACTCACTGGTTCCCCTCGCCTGAAGGTACTGACTCTGTCTGGGTTCAGTTCTACACTCACTGGTTCCCCTCCCCTGAAGGTGCTGAATCTGGCTAGGTTTAGTTCTACACTCACTGGTTCCCCTCACCTGAAGGTACTGACTCTGGCTGGGTTTAGGTCTACACTCACTGGTTCCCCTCCCCTGAAGGTACTGACTCTGTCTGGGTTCAGTTCTGCACTCACTGGTTCTCTTCCCCTGAAGGTGCTGACTCTGGCTGGGTTCAGTTCTACACTCACTGGTTCCCCTCCCCTGAAGGTACTGACTCTGGCTGGGTTCAGTTCTCCACTCACTGATTCCCCTCCCCGGAAGGTACTGACTCTGGCTGGGTTCAGTTCTACATTCACTGGTTCCACTCCCCTGAAGGCACTGACTCTGGCTGGGTTCAGTTCTACACTCACTGGTTCCCCTCCCCTGAAGGTACTGACTCTGTATAGGTTCAGCTCGACACTCACTGGTTCCCCTCCCCTGAAGGTGCTGACTATGGCTGGGTTTTGTTCCACACTCACTGTTTCCCCTCCCCTGAAGGTGCTGACTCTGGCTGGGTTCAGTTCTACACTCACTGGTTCCCCTCCCCTGAAGGTGCTGACTATGGCTGGGTTTAGTTCCACACTCACTGTTTCCCCTCCCCTGAAGGTACTGACTCTGGCTGGGTTCAGTTCTACACTCACTGGTTCCCCTCCCCTGAAGGTGCTAACTCTGGCCGGGTTCAGTTCTGCCCTCACTGGTTCCCCTCCCCTGAAGTTACTGACTCTGGCTGGGTTCAGTTCTACACTCACTGGTTCCCCTTCCCTGAAGGTGCTGACTCTGACCGGGTTCAGTTCTACATTCACTGCTTCCCCTCCCCTGAATGTACTGACTCTGGCTGGGCTCAGTTCTACACTCACTGGTTCCCCTCCCCTGAAGGTACTGACTCTGGCTGTGTTCAGTTCTACACTCACTGGTTCCCCTCCCCTGAAGGTGCTGACTCTGGCTGGGTTCAGTTCTACATTCACTGGTTCCCCTCCCCTGAAGATAATGACTCTGGCTGGGTTCAGTGCTACACTCACTGGTTCCCCTCCCCTGAAGGTACTGACTCTGGCTGGGTTCAGTTCTACACTCACTGGTTCCCATCCCCTGAAGGTACTGACTCTGTCTGGGTTCAGTTCTACACTCACTGGTTCCCCTCCCCTGATGGTGCTGACTATGGCTGGGTTTAGTTCCACACTCACTGTTTCCCGTCCCCTGAAGGAACTGACTCTGGCTGGGTTCAGTTCTACACTCACTGGTTCCCCTCCCCTGAAGGTGCTAACTCTGGCTGGGTTCAGTTCTACACTCACTGGTTCCCCTCCCATGAAGGTGCTGACTCTGGCTGGGTTCAGTTCTACACTCACTGGTTTCTCTCCCCTGAAGCTGCTGACCCTGGCTGGGTTCAGTTCGACACTCACTGGTTCCCCTCCCCTGAAGGTACTGACTCTGGCTGGGTTCAGTTCTACACTCACTGGTTCCCCTCCCCTGAAGGTACTGACTCTGTCTGGGTTCAGTTCTACACTCACTGGTTCCCCTCCCCTGAAGGTGCTGACTATGGCTAGGTTTAGTTCCACACTCACTGTTTCCCCTCCCCTGAAGGTACTGACTCTGGCTGGGTTCAGTTTTACACTCACTGGTTCCCCTCCCCTGAAGGTGCTAACTCTGGCTGGGTTCAGTTCTGCCCTCACTGGTTCCCCTCCCCTGAAGTTACTGACTCTGGCTGGATTCAGTTCTACACTCACTGGTTCCCCTCCCCTGAAGGTGCTGACTCTGGCTGGGTTCAGTTCTACACTCACTGGTTCTCCTCCCCTGAAGTTACTGACTCTGGCTGGGTTCAGTTCTACTCTCACTGGTTCCCCTCCCCTGAAGGTGCTGACTCTGGCTGGGTTCAGTTCGACAGTCACTGTTCCCCTCCCCTGAAGGTGCTGACTCTGGCTGGGTTCAGTTCTACATTCACTGGTTCCCCTCCCCTGAATGTACTGACTCTGGCTGGGCTCAGTTCTACACTCACTGGTTCCCCTCCCCTGAAGGTACTGACTCTGGCTGTGTTCAGTTCTACACTCACTGGTTCCCCTCCCCTGAAGGTGCTGACTCTGGCTGGGTTCAGTTCTACATTCACTGGTTCCCCTCCCCTGAAGATAATGACTCTGGCTGGGTTCAGTGCTACACTCACTGGTTCCCCTCCCCTGAAGGTACTGACTCTGGCTGGGTTCAGTTCTACATTCACTGGTTCCCCTCCCCTGAAGGTACTGACTCAGGCTGGGTTCAGTTCTACACTCACTGGTGCCCCTCCCCTGAAGGTGCTGACTCTGGTTGGGTTCAGTTCTGCACTCACTGGTTCCCCACCCCTGAAGGTACTGACTCTGGCTGGGTTCAGTTCTACACTCACTGGTTCCCTTCCCCTGAAGGTGCTGACTCTGGCTGGGTTCAGTTCGGCAGTCACTGGTTCCCCTCCCCTGAAGGTACTGACTCTGGCTGGGATCAGTTCTACACTCACTGGTTTCCCTCCCCCGAAGGTAATGACTCTGGCTGGATTCAGTGCTACACTCACTGGTTCCCCTCCCCTGAAGTTACTGACTCTGGCTGGGTTCAGTTCGACACTCACTGGTTCCCCTCACCTGAAGGTGCTGACTCTGGCTGGGTTCAGTTCTACACTCACTGGTTCCCCTCCCCTGAAGGTACTGACTCTGTCTGGGTTCAGTTCTACACTCACTGGTTCCCCTCCCCTGAAGGTGCTGACTATGGCTGGGTTTAGTTCCACACTCACTGTTTCCCCTCCCCTGAAGGTACTGACTCTGGCTGGGTTCCGTTCTACACTCACTGGTTCCCCTCCCCTGAAGTTGCTGACTATGGCTGGGTTTAGTTCCACACTCACTGTTTCCCCTCCCCTGAAGGTACTGACTCTGGCTGGGTTCAGTTCTACACTCACTGGTTCCCCTCCCCTGAAGGTGCTAACTCTGGCTGGGTTCAGTTCTGCCCTCACTGGTTCCCCTCCCCTGAAGTTACTGACTCTGGCTGGGTTCACTTCTACACTCACTGGTTCCCCTCCCCTGAAGGTGCTGACTCTGGCTGGGTTCAGTTCTACACTCACTGGTTCTCCTCCCCTGAGGTTACTGACTCTGGCTGGGTTCAGTTCTACACTCATTGGTTCCCCTCCCCTGAAGGTGCTGACTCTGGCTGGGTTCAGTTCTACATTCACTGGTTCCCCTCCCCTGAAGGTACTGACTCTGGCTGGGCTCAGTTCTACACTCACTGGTTCCCCTCCCCTGAAGGTACTGACTCTGGCTGTGTTCAGTTCTACACTCACTGGTTCCCCTCCCCTGAAGGTGCTGACTCTGGCTGGGTTCAGTTCTACATTCACTGGTTCCCCTCCCCTGAAGATAATGACTCTGGCTGGGTTCAGTGCTACACTCACTGGTTCCCCTCCCCTGAAGGTACTGACTCTGGCTGGGTTCAGTTCTACATTCACTGGTTCCCCTCCCCTGAAGGTACTGACTCAGGCTGGGTTCAGTTCTACACTCACTGGTGCCCCTCCCCTGAAGGTGCTGACTCTGGTTGGGTTCAGTTCTGCACTCACTGGTTCCCCACCCCTGAAGGTACTGACTCAGGCTGGGTTCAGTTCTACACTCACTGGTTCCCCTCCCCTGAAGGTACTGACTCTGGCTGGGCTCAGTTCTACACTCACTGGTTCCCCTCCCCTGAAGGTACTGACTCTGGCTGTGTTCAGTTCTACACTCACTGGTTCCCCTCCCCTGAAGGTGCTGACTCTGGCTGGGTTCAGTTCTACATTCACTGGTTCCCCTCCCCTGAATGTAATGACTCTGTCTGGCTTCAGTTCTACACTCACTGGTTCCCCTCCCCTGAAGGTGCTGACTATGGCTGGGTTTAGTTTCACACTCACTGTTTCCCCTCCCCTGAAGGTACTGACTCTGGCTGGGTTCCGTTCTACACTCACTGGTTCCCCTCCCCTGAAGTTGCTGACTATGGCTGGGTTTAGTTCCACACTCACTGTTTCCCCTCCCCTGAAGGTACTGACTCTGGCTGGGTTCAGTTCTACACTCACTGGTTCCCCTCCCCTGAAGGTGCTAACTCTGGCTGGGTTCAGTTCTGCCCTCACTGGTTCCCCTCCCCTGAAGTTACTGACTCTGGCTGGGTTCACTTCTACACTCACTGGTTCACCTCCCCTGAAAGTGCTGACTCTGGCTGGGTTCAGTTCTACACTCACTGGTTCTCCTCCCCTGAAGTTACTGACTCTGGCTGGGTTCAGTTCTACACTCATTGGTTCCCCTCCCCTGAAGGTGCTGACTCTGGCTGGGTTCAGTTCTACATTCACTGATTCCCCTCCCCTGAAGGTACTGACTCTGGCTGGGCTCAGTTCTACACTCACTGGTTCCACTCCCCTGAAGGTACTGACTCTGGCTGTGTTCAGTTCTACACTCACTGGTTCCCCTCCCCTGAAGGTGCTGACTCTGGCTGGGTTCAGTTCTACATTCACTGGTTCCCCTCCCCTGAAGATAATGACTCTGGCTGGGTTCAGTGCTACACTCACTGGTTCCCCTCCCCTGAAGGTACTGACTCTGGCTGGGTTCAGTTCTACATTCACTGGTTCCCCTCCCCTGAAGGTACTGACTCAGGCTGGGTTCAGTTCTACACTCACTGGTGCCCCTCCCCTGAAGGTGCTGACTCTGGTTGGGTTCAGTTCTGCACTCACTGGTTCCCCACCCCTGAAGGTACTGACTCAGGCTGGGTTCAGTTCTACACTCACTGGTTCCCCTCCCCTGAAGGTACTGACTCTGGCTGGGCTCAGTTCTACACTCACTGGTTCCCCTCCCCTGAAGGTACTGACTCTGGCTGTGTTCAGTTCTACACTCACTGGTTCCCCTCCCCTGAAGGTGCTGACTCTGGCTGGGTTCAGTTCTACATTCACTGGTTCCCCTCCCCTGAATGTAATGACTCTGGCTGGGTTCAGTTCTACACTCACTGGTTCCCCTCCCCTGAAGGTACTGACTCTGGCTGGGTTCAGTTCTACATTCACTGGTTCCCCTCCCCTGAAGGTACTGACTCAGGCTGGGTTCAGTTCTACACTCACTGGTTCCCCTCCCCTGAAGGTGCTGACTCTGGTTGGGTTCAGTTCTGCACTCACTGGTTCCCCACCCCTGAATTTACTGACTCTGGCTGGGTTCATTTCTACACTCACTGGTTCCCTTCCCCTGAAGGTGCTGACTCTGGCTGGGTTCAGTTCGACAGTCACTGGTTCCCCTCCCCTGAAGGTACTGACTCTGGCTGGGATCAGTTCTACACTCACTGGTTTCCCTCCCCCGAAGGTAATGACTCTGGCTGGATTCAGTGCTACACTCACTGGTTCCCCTCCCCTGAAGTTACTGACTCTGGCTGGGTTCAGTTCGACACTCACTGGTTCCCCTCCCCTGAAGGTGCTGACTCTGGCTGGGTTCAGTTCTACACCTCACTGGTTCCCCTCCCCTGAAGTTACTGACTCTGTCTGGGTTCAGTTCTACACTCACTGGTTCCCCTCCCCTGAAGGTGCTGACTATGGCTGTGTTTAGTTCCACACTCACTATTTCCCCTCACCTGAAGGTACTGACTCTGGCTGGGTTCAGTTCTACACTCACTGGTTCCCCTCCCCTGAAGGTGCTGACTATGGCTGGGTATAGTTCCACACTCACTGTTTCCCCTCCCCTGAAGGTACTGACTCTGGCTGGGTTCAGTTCTACACTCACTGGTTCCCCTCCCCTGAAGGTGCTAACTCTGGCTGGGTTCAGTTCTGCCCTCACTGGTTCCCCTCCTCTGAAGTTATTGACTCTGGCTGGGTTCAGTTCTACACTCACTGGTTCCCCTCCCCTGAAGGTGCTGACTCTGGCTGGGTTCAGTTCTACACTCACTGGTTCTCCTCCCCTGAAGTTACTGACTCTGGCTGGGTTCAGTTCTACACTCACTGGTTCCCCTCCCCTGAAGGTGCTGACTCTGGCTGGGTTCAGTTCTACATTCACTGGTTCCCCTCCCCTGAAGGTACTGACTCTGGCTGTGTTCAGTTCTACACTCACTGGTGCCCCTCCCCTGAAGGTGCTGACTCTGGTTGGGTTCAGTTCTGCACTCACTGATTCCCCACCCCTGAAGATACTGACTCTGGCTGGGTTCAGTTCTACACTCACTGGTTCCCTTCCCCTGAAGGTGCTGACTCTGGCTGGGTTCAGTTCGGCAGTCACTGGTTCCCCTCCCCTGAAGGTACTGTCTCTGGCTGGGATCAGTTCTACACTCACTGGTTTCCCTCCCCCGAAGGTAATGACTCTGGCTGGATTCAGTGCTACACTCACTGGTTCCCCTCCCATGAAGTTACTGACTCTGGCTGGGTTCAGTTCGACACTCACTGGTTCCCCTCACCTGAAGGTGCTGACTCTGGCTGGGTTCAGTTCTACACTCACTGGTTCCCCTCCCCTGAAGGTACTGACTCTGTCTGGGTTCAGTTCTACACTCACTGGTTCCCCTCCCCTGAAGGTGCTGACTATGGCTGGGTTTAGTTCCACACTCACTGTTTCCCCTCCCCTGAAGGTACTGACTCTGGCTGGGTTCCGTTCTACACTCACTTGTTCCCCTCCCCTGAAGGTGCTGACTATGGCTGGGTTTAGTTCCACACTCACTGTTTCCCCTCCCCTGAAGGTACTGACTCTGGATGGGTAAAGTTCTACACTCACTGGTTCCCCTCCCCTGAAGGTGCTAACTCTGGCTGGGTTCAGTTCTGCCCTCACTGGTTCCCCTCCCCTGAAGTTACTGACTCTGGCTGGCTTCACTTCTACACTCACTGGTTCCCCTCCCCTGAAGGTGCTGACTCTGGCTGGGTTCAGTTCTACACTCACTGGTTCTCCTCCCCTGAAGTTACTGACTCTGGCTGGGTTCAGTTCTACACTCATTGGTTCCCCTCCCCGGAAGGTGCTGACTCTGGCTGGGTTCAGTTCTACATTCACTGGTTCCCCTCCCCTGAATGTACTGACTCTGGCTGGGCTCAGTTCTACACTCACTGGTTCCCCTCCCCTGAAGGTACTGACTCTGGCTGTGTTCAGTTCTACACTCACTGGTTCCCCTCCCCTGAAGGTGCTGACTCTGGCTGCGTTCAGTTCTACATTCACTGGTTATCCTCCCCTGAAGATAATGACTCTGGCTGGGTTCAGTGCTACACTCACTGGTTCCCCTCCCCTGAAGGTACTGACTCTGGCTGGGTTCAGTTCTACATTCACTGGTTCCCCTCCCCTGAAGGTACTGACTCTGGCTGGGTTCAGTTCTACACTCACTGGTTCCCCTCCCCTGAAGGTGCTAACTCTGGCTGGGTTCAGTTCTGCCCTCACTGGTTCCCCTCCCCTGAAGTTACTGACTCTGGCTGGGTTCACTTCTACACTCACTGGTTCCCCTCCCCTGAAGGTGCTGACTCTGGCTGGGTTCAGTTCTACACTCACTGGTTCTCCTCCCCTGAAGTTACTGACTCTGGCTGGGTTCAGTTCTACACTCATTGGTTCCCCTCCCCTGAAGGTGCTGACTCTGGCTGGGTTCAGTTCTACATTCACTGATTCCCCTCCCCTGAAGGTACTGACTCTGGCTGGGCTCAGTTCTACACTCACTGGTTCCCCTCCCCTGAAGGTACTGACTCTGGCTGTGTTCAGTTCTACACTCACTGGTTCCCCTCCCCTGAAGGTGCTGACTCTGGCTGGGTTCAGTTCTACATTCACTGGTTCCCCTCCCCTGAAGATAATGACTCTGGCTGGGTTCAGTGCTACACTCACTGGTTCCCCTCCCCTGAAGGTACTGACTCTGGCTGGGTTCAGTTCTACATTCACTGGTTCCCCTCCCCTGAAGGTACTGACTCAGGCTGGGTTCAGTTCTACACTCACTGGTGCCCCTCCCCTGAAGGTGCTGACTCTGGTTGGGTTCAGTTCTGCACTCACTGGTTCCCCACCCCTGAAGGTACTGACTCAGGCTGGGTTCAGTTCTACACTCACTGGTTCCCCTCCCCTGAAGGTACTGACTCTGGCTGGGCTCAGTTCTACACTCACTGGTTCCCCTCCCCTGAAGGTACTGACTCTGGCTGTGTTCAGTTCTACACTCACTGGTTCCCCTCCCCTGAAGGTGCTGACTCTGGCTGGGTTCAGTTCTACATTCACTGGTTCCCCTCCCCTGAATGTAATGACTCTGGCTGGGTTCAGTTCTACACTCACTGGTTCCCCTCCCCTGAAGGTACTGACTCTGGCTGGGTTCAGTTCTACATTCACTGGTTCCCCTCCCCTGAAGGTACTGACTCAGGCTGGGTTCAGTTCTACACTCACTGGTTCCCCTCCCCTGAAGGTGCTGACTCTGGTTGGGTTCAGTTCTGCACTCACTGGTTCCCCACCCCTGAAGTTACTGACTCTGGCTGGGTTCATTTCTACACTCACTGGTTCCCTTCCCCTGAAGGTGCTGACTCTGGCTGGGTTCAGTTCGACAGTCACTGGTTCCCCTCCCCTGAAGGTACTGACTCTGGCTGGGATCAGTTCTACACTCACTGGTTTCCCTCCCCCGAAGGTAATGACTCTGGCTGGATTCAGTGCTACACTCACTGGTTCCCCTCCCCTGAAGTTACTGACTCTGGCTGGGTTCAGTTCGACACTCACTGGTTCCCCTCCCCTGAAGGTGCTGACTCTGGCTGGGTTCAGTTCTACACCTCACTGGTTCCCCTCCCCTGAAGTTACTGACTCTGTCTGGGTTCAGTTCTACACTCACTGGTTCCCCTCCCCTGAAGGTGCTGACTATGGCTGTGTTTAGTTCCACACTCACTATTTCCCCTCACCTGAAGGTACTGACTCTGGCTGGGTTCAGTTCTACACTCACTGGTTCCCCTCCCCTGAAGGTGCTGACTATGGCTGGGTTTAGTTCCACACTCACTGTTTCCCCTCCCCTGAAGGTACTGACTCTGGCTGGGTTCAGTTCTACACTCACTGGTTCCCCTCCCCTGAAGGTGCTAACTCTGGCTGGGTTCAGTTCTGCCCTCACTGGTTCCCCTCCTCTGAAGTTACTGACTCTGGCTGGGTTCAGTTCTACACTCACTGGTTCCCCTCCCCTGAAGGTGCTGACTCTGGCTGGGTTCAGTTCTACACTCACTGGTTCTCCTCCCCTGAAGTTACTGACTCTGGCTGGGTTCAGTTCTACACTCACTGGTTCCCCTCCCCTGAAGGTGCTGACTCTGGCTGGGTTCAGTTCTACATTCACTGGTTCCCCTCCCCTGAAGGTACTGACTCTGGCTGTGTTCAGTTCTACACTCACTGGTGCCCCTCCCCTGAAGGTGCTGACTCTGGTTGGGTTCAGTTCTGCACTCACTGGTTCCCCACCCCTGAAGGTACTGACTCTGGCTGGGTTCAGTTCTACACTCACTGGTTCCCTTCCCCTGAAGGTGCTGACTCTGGCTGGGTTCAGTTCGGCAGTCACTGGTTCCCCTCCCCTGAAGGTACTGTCTCTGGCTGGGATCAGTTCTACACTCACTGGTTTCCCTCCCCCGAAGGTAATGACTCTGGCTGGATTCAGTGCTACACTCACTGGTTCCCCTCCCATGAAGTTACTGACTCTGGCTGGGTTCAGTTCGACACTCACTGGTTCCCCTCACCTGAAGGTGCTGACTCTGGCTGGGTTCAGTTCTACACTCACTGGTTCCCCTCCCCTGAAGGTACTGACTCTGTCTGGGTTCAGTTCTACACTCACTGGTTCCCCTCCCCTGAAGGTGCTGACTATGGCTGGGTTTAGTTCCACACACACTGTTTCCCCTCCCCTGAAGGTACTGACTCTGGCTGGGTTCCGTTCTACACTCACTTGTTCCCCTCCCCTGAAGGTGCTGACTATGGCTGGGCTCAGTTCTACACTCACTGGTTCCCCTCCCCTGAAGGTACTGACTCTGGCTGTGTTCAGTTCTACACTCACTGGTTCCCCTCCCCTGAAGGTGCTGACTCTGGCTGGGTTCAGTTCTACATTCACTGGTTCCCCTCCCCTGAATGTAATGACTCTGGCTGGGTTCAGTTCTACACTCACTGGTTCCCCTCCCCTGAAGGTACTGACTCTGGCTGGGTTCAGTTCTACATTCACTGGTTCCCCTCCCCTGAAGGTACTGACTCAGGCTGGGTTCAGTTCTACACTCACTGGTTCCCCTCCCCTGAAGGTGCTGACTCTGGTTGGGTTCAGTTCTGCACTCACTGGTTCCCCACCCCTGAATTTACTGACTCTGGCTGGGTTCATTTCTACACTCACTGGTTCCCTTCCCCTGAAGGTGCTGACTCTGGCTGGGTTCAGTTCGACAGTCACTGGTTCCCCTCCCCTGAAGGTACTGACTCTGGCTGGGATCAGTTCTACACTCACTGGTTTCCCTCCCCCGAAGGTAATGACTCTGGCTGGATTCAGTGCTACACTCACTGGTTCCCCTCCCCTGAAGTTACTGACTCTGGCTGGGTTCAGTTCGACACTCACTGGTTCCCCTCCCCTGAAGGTGCTGACTCTGGCTGGGTTCAGTTCTACACCTCACTGGTTCCCCTCCCCTGAAGTTACTGACTCTGTCTGGGTTCAGTTCTACACTCACTGGTTCCCCTCCCCTGAAGGTGCTGACTATGGCTGTGTTTAGTTCCACACTCACTATTTCCCCTCACCTGAAGGTACTGACTCTGGCTGGGTTCAGTTCTACACTCACTGGTTCCCCTCCCCTGAAGGTGCTGACTATGGCTGGGTATAGTTCCACACTCACTGTTTCCCCTCCCCTGAAGGTACTGACTCTGGCTGGGTTCAGTTCTACACTCACTGGTTCCCCTCCCCTGAAGGTGCTAACTCTGGCTGGGTTCAGTTCTGCCCTCACTGGTTCCCCTCCTCTGAAGTTATTGACTCTGGCTGGGTTCAGTTCTACACTCACTGGTTCCCCTCCCCTGAAGGTGCTGACTCTGGCTGGGTTCAGTTCTACACTCACTGGTTCTCCTCCCCTGAAGTTACTGACTCTGGCTGGGTTCAGTTCTACACTCACTGGTTCCCCTCCCCTGAAGGTGCTGACTCTGGCTGGGTTCAGTTCTACATTCACTGGTTCCCCTCCCCTGAAGGTACTGACTCTGGCTGTGTTCAGTTCTACACTCACTGGTGCCCCTCCCCTGAAGGTGCTGACTCTGGTTGGGTTCAGTTCTGCACTCACTGGTTCCCCACCCCTGAAGATACTGACTCTGGCTGGGTTCAGTTCTACACTCACTGGTTCCCTTCCCCTGAAGGTGCTGACTCTGGCTGGGTTCAGTTCGGCAGTCACTGGTTCCCCTCCCCTGAAGGTACTGTCTCTGGCTGGGATCAGTTCTACACTCACTGGTTTCCCTCCCCCGAAGGTAATGACTCTGGCTGGATTCAGTGCTACACTCACTGGTTCCCCTCCCATGAAGTTACTGACTCTGGCTGGGTTCAGTTCGACACTCACTGGTTCCCCTCACCTGAAGGTGCTGACTCTGGCTGGGTTCAGTTCTACACTCACTGGTTCCCCTCCCCTGAAGGTACTGACTCTGTCTGGGTTCAGTTCTACACTCACTGGTTCCCCTCCCCTGAAGGTGCTGACTATGGCTGGGTTTAGTTCCACACTCACTGTTTCCCCTCCCCTGAAGGTACTGACTCTGGCTGGGTTCCGTTCTACACTCACTTGTTCCCCTCCCCTGAAGGTGCTGACTATGGCTGGGTTTAGTTCCACACTCACTGTTTCCCCTCCCCTGAAGGTACTGACTCTGGATGGGTAAAGTTCTACACTCACTGGTTCCCCTCCCCTGAAGGTGCTAACTCTGGCTGGGTTCAGTTCTGCCCTCACTGGTTCCCCTCCCCTGAAGTTACTGACTCTGGCTGGCTTCACTTCTACACTCACTGGTTCCCCTCCCCTGAAGGTGCTGACTCTGGCTGGGTTCAGTTCTACACTCACTGGTTCTCCTCCCCTGAAGTTACTGACTCTGGCTGGGTTCAGTTCTACACTCATTGGTTCCCCTCCCCTGAAGGTGCTGACTCTGGCTGGGTTCAGTTCTACATTCACTGGTTCCCCTCCCCTGAATGTACTGACTCTGGCTGGGCTCAGTTCTACACTCACTCACTGGTTCCCCTCCCCTGAAGGTACTGACTCTGGCTGTGTTCAGTTCTACACTCACTGGTTCCCCTCCCCTGAAGGTGCTGACTCTGGCTGCGTTCAGTTCTACATTCACTGGTTATCCTCCCCTGAAGATAATGACTCTGGCTGGGTTCAGTGCTACACTCACTGGTTCCCCTCCCCTGAAGGTACTGACTCTGGCTGGGTTCAGTTCTACATTCACTGGTTCCCCTCCCCTGAAGGTACTGACTCTGGCTGGGTTCAGTTCTACACTCACTGGTTCCCCTCCCCTGAAGGTGCTAACTCTGGCTGGGTTCAGTTCTGCCCTCACTGGTTCCCCTCCCCTGAAGTTACTGACTCTGGCTGGGTTCACTTCTACACTCACTGGTTCCCCTCCCCTGAAGGTGCTGACTCTGGCTGGGTTCAGTTCTACACTCACTGGTTCTCCTCCCCTGAAGTTACTGACTCTGGCTGGGTTCAGTTCTACACTCATTGGTTCCCCTCCCCTGAAGGTGCTGACTCTGGCTGGGTTCAGTTCTACATTCACTGATTCCCCTCCCCTGAAGGTACTGACTCTGGCTGGGCTCAGTTCTACACTCACTGGTTCCCCTCCCCTGAAGGTACTGACTCTGGCTGTGTTCAGTTCTACACTCACTGGTTCCCCTCCCCTGAAGGTGCTGACTCTGGCTGGGTTCAGTTCTACATTCACTGGTTCCCCTCCCCTGAAGATAATGACTCTGGCTGGGTTCAGTGCTACACTCACTGGTTCCCCTCCCCTGAAGGTACTGACTCTGGCTGGGTTCAGTTCTACATTCACTGGTTCCCCTCCCCTGAAGGTACTGACTCAGGCTGGGTTCAGTTCTACACTCACTGGTGCCCCTCCCCTGAAGGTGCTGACTCTGGTTGGGTTCAGTTCTGCACTCACTGGTTCCCCACCCCTGAAGGTACTGACTCAGGCTGGGTTCAGTTCTACACTCACTGGTTCCCCTCCCCTGAAGGTACTGACTCTGGCTGGGCTCAGTTCTACACTCACTGGTTCCCCTCCCCTGAAGGTACTGACACTGGCTGTGTTCAGTTCTACACTCACTGGTTCCCCTCCCCTGAAGGTGCTGACTCTGGCTGGGTTCAGTTCTACATTCACTGGTTCCCCTCCCCTGAATGTAATGACTCTGGCTGGGTTCAGTTCTACACTCACTGGTTCCCCTCCCCTGAAGGTACTGACTCTGGCTGGGTTCAGTTCTACATTCACTGGTTCCCCTCCCCTGAAGGTACTGACTCAGGCTGGGTTCAGTTCTACACTCACTGGTTCCCCTCCCCTGAAGGTGCTGACTCTGGTTGGGTTCAGTTCTGCACTCACTGGTTCCCCACCCCTGAAGTTACTGACTCTGGCTGGGTTCATTTCTACACTCACTGGTTCCCTTCCCCTGAAGGTGCTGACTCTGGCTGGGTTCAGTTCGACAGTCACTGGTTCCCCTCCCCTGAAGGTACTGACTCTGGCTGGGATCAGTTCTACACTCACTGGTTTCCCTCCCCCGAAGGTAATGACTCTGGCTGGATTCAGTGCTACACTCACTGGTTCCCCTCCCCTGAAGTTACTGACTCTGGCTGGGTTCAGTTCGACACTCACTGGTTCCCCTCCCCTGAAGGTGCTGACTCTGGCTGGGTTCAGTTCTACACCTCACTGGTTCCCCTCCCCTGAAGTTACTGACTCTGTCTGGGTTCAGTTCTACACTCACTGGTTCCCCTCCCCTGAAGGTGCTGACTATGGCTGTGTTTAGTTCCACACTCACTATTTCCCCTCACCTGAAGGTACTGACTCTGGCTGGGTTCAGTTCTACACTCACTGGTTCCCCTCCCCTGAAGGTGCTGACTATGGCTGGGTTTAGTTCCACACTCACTGTTTCCCCTCCCCTGAAGGTACTGACTCTGGCTGGGTTCAGTTCTACACTCACTGGTTCCCCTCCCCTGAAGGTGCTAACTCTGGCTGGGTTCAGTTCTGCCCTCACTGGTTCCCCTCCTCTGAAGTTACTGACTCTGGCTGGGTTCAGTTCTACACTCACTGGTTCCCCTCCCCTGAAGGTGCTGACTCTGGCTGGGTTCAGTTCTACACTCACTGGTTCTCCTCCCCTGAAGTTACTGACTCTGGCTGGGTTCAGTTCTACACTCACTGGTTCCCCTCCCCTGAAGGTGCTGACTCTGGCTGGGTTCAGTTCTACATTCACTGGTTCCCCTCCCCTGAAGGTACTGACTCTGGCTGTGTTCAGTTCTACACTCACTGGTGCCCCTCCCCTGAAGGTGCTGACTCTGGTTGGGTTCAGTTCTGCACTCACTGGTTCCCCACCCCTGAAGGTACTGACTCTGGCTGGGTTCAGTTCTACACTCACTGGTTCCCTTCCCCTGAAGGTGCTGACTCTGGCTGGGTTCAGTTCGGCAGTCACTGGTTCCCCTCCCCTGAAGGTACTGTCTCTGGCTGGGATCAGTTCTACACTCACTGGTTTCCCTCCCCCGAAGGTAATGACTCTGGCTGGATTCAGTGCTACACTCACTGGTTCCCCTCCCATGAAGTTACTGACTCTGGCTGGGTTCAGTTCGACACTCACTGGTTCCCCTCACCTGAAGGTGCTGACTCTGGCTGGGTTCAGTTCTACACTCACTGGTTCCCCTCCCCTGAAGGTACTGACTCTGTCTGGGTTCAGTTCTACACTCACTGGTTCCCCTCCCCTGAAGGTGCTGACTATGGCTGGGTTTAGTTCCACACACACTGTTTCCCCTCCCCTGAAGGTACTGACTCTGGCTGGGTTCCGTTCTACACTCACTTGTTCCCCTCCCCTGAAGGTGCTGACTATGGCTGGGTTTAGTTCCACACTCACTGTTTCCCCTCCCCTGAAGGTACTGACTCTGGATGGGTAAAGTTCTACACTCACTGGTTCCCCTCCCCTGAAGGTGCTAACTCTGGCTGGGTTCAGTTCTGCCCTCACTGGTTCCCCTCCCCTGAAGTTACTGACTCTGGCTGGCTTCACTTCTACACTCACTGGTTCCCCTCCCCTGAAGGTGCTGACTCTGGCTGGGTTCAGTTCTACACTCACTGGTTCTCCTCCCCTGAAGTTACTGACTCTGGCTGGGTTCAGTTCTACACTCATTGGTTCCCCTCCCCTGAAGGTGCTGACTCTGGCTGGGTTCAGTTCTACATTCACTGGTTCCCCTCCCCTGAAGGTACTGACTCTGGCTGGGCTCAGTTCTACACTCACTGGTTCCCCTCCCCTGAAGGTACTGACTCTGGCTGTGTTCAGTTCTACACTCACTGGTTCCCCTCCCCTGAAGGTGCTGACTCTGGCTGCGTTCAGTTCTACATTCACTGGTTATCCTCCCCTGAAGATAATGACTCTGGCTGGGTTCAGTGCTACACTCACTGGTTCCCCTCCCCTGAAGGTACTGACTCTGGCTGGGTTCAGTTCTACATTCACTGGTTCCCCTCCCCTGAAGGTACTGACTCTGGCTGGGTTCAGTTCTACACTCACTGGTTCCCCTCCCCTGAAGGTGCTGACTCTGGCTGGGTTCAGTTCTACACTCACTGGTTCTCCTCCCCTGAAGTTACTGACTCTGGCTGGGTTCAGTTCTACACTCATTGGTTCCCCTCCCCTGAAGGTGCTGACTCTGGCTGGGTTCAGTTCTACATTCACTGGTTCCCCTCCCCTGAAGGTACTGACTCTGGCTGGGCTCAGTTCTACACTCACTGGTTCCCCTCCCCTGAAGGTACTGACTCTGGCTGTGTTCAGTTCTACACTCACTGGTTCCCCTCCCCTGAAGGTGCTGACTCTGGCTGGGTTCAGTTCTACATTCACTGGTTCCCCTCCCCTGAAGATAATGACTCTGGCTGGGTTCAGTGCTACACTCACTGGTTCCCCTCCCCTGAAGGTACTGACTCTGGCTGGGTTCAGTTCTACATTCACTGCTTCCCCTCCCCTGAAGGTACTGACTCAGGCTGGGTTCAGTTCTACACTCACTGGTGCCCCTCCCCTGAAGGTGCTGACTCTGGTTGGGTTCAGTTCTGCACTCACTGGTTCCCCACCCCTGAAGGTACTGACTCAGGCTGGGTTCAGTTCTACACTCACTGGTTCCCCTCCCCTGAAGGTACTGACTCTGGCTGGGCTCAGTTCTACACTCACTGGTTCCCCTCCCCTGAAGGTACTGACTCTGGCTGTGTTCAGTTCTACACTCACTGGTTCCCCTCCCCTGAAGGTGCTGACTCTGGCTGGGTTCAGTTCTACATTCACTGGTTCCCCTCCCCTGAATGTAATGACTCTGTCTGGCTTCAGTTCTACACTCACTGGTTCCCCTCCCCTGAAGGTGCTGACTATGGCTGGGTTTAGTTTCACACTCACTGTTTCCCCTCCCCTGAAGGTACTGACTCTGGCTGGGTTCCGTTCTACACTCACTGGTTCCCCTCCCCTGAAGTTGCTGACTATGGCTGGGTTTAGTTCCACACTCACTGTTTCCCCTCCCCTGAAGGTACTGACTCTGGCTGGGTTCAGTTCTGCACTCACTGGTTCCCCTCCCCTGAAGGTGCTAACTCTGGCTGGGTTCAGTTCTGCCCTCACTGGTTCCCCTCCCCTGAAGTTACTGACTCTGGCTGGGTTCACTTCTACACTCACTGGTTCCCCTCCCCTGAAAGTGCTGACTCTGGCTGGGTTCAGTTCTACACTCACTGGTTCTCCTCCCCTGAAGTTACTGACTCTGGCTGGGTTCAGTTCTACACTCATTGGTTCCCCTCCCCTGAAGGTGCTGACTCTGGCTGGGTTCAGTTCTACATTCAATGATTCCCCTCCCCTGAAGGTACTGACTCTGGCTGGGCTCAGTTCTACACTCACTGGTTCCCCTCCCCTGAAGGTACTGACTCTGGCTGTGTTCAGTTCTACACTCACTGGTTCCCCTCCCCTGAAGGTGCTGACTCTGGCTGGGTTCAGTTCTACATTCACTGGTTCCCCTCCCCTGAAGATAATGACTCTGGCTGGGTTCAGTGCTACACTCACTGGTTCCCCTCCCCTGAAGGTACTGACTCTGGCTGGGTTCAGTTCTACATTCACTGGTTCCCCTCCCCTGAAGGTACTGACTCAGGCTGGGTTCAGTTCTACACTCACTGGTGCCCCTCCCCTGAAGGTGCTGACTCTGGTTGGGTTCAGTTCTGCACTCACTGGTTCCCCACCCCTGAAGGTACTGACTCAGGCTGGGTTCAGTTCTACACTCACTGGTTCCCCTCCCCTGAAGGTACTGACTCTGGCTGGGCTCAGTTCTACACTCACTGGTTCCCCTCCCCTGAAGGTACTGACTCTGGCTGTGTTCAGTTCTACACTCACTGGTTCCCCTCCCCTGAAGGTGCTGACTCTGGCTGGGTTCAGTTCTACATTCACTGGTTCCCCTCCCCTGAATGTAATGACTCTGGCTGGGTTCAGTTCTACACTCACTGGTTCCCCTCCCCTGAAGGTACTGACTCTGGCTGGGTTCAGTTCTACATTCACTGGTTCCCCTCCCCTGAAGGTACTGACTCAGGCTGGGTTCAGTTCTACACTCACTGGTTCCCCTCCCCTGAAGGTGCTGACTCTGGTTGGGTTCAGTTCTGCACTCACTGGTTCCCCACCCCTGAAGTTACTGACTCTGGCTGGGTTCATTTCTACACTCACTGGTTCCCTTCCCCTGAAGGTGCTGACTCTGGCTGGGTTCAGTTCGACAGTCACTGGTTCCCCTCCCCTGAAGGTACTGACTCTGGCTGGGATCAGTTCTACACTCACTGGTTTCCCTCCCCCGAAGGTAATGACTCTGGCTGGATTCAGTGCTACACTCACTGGTTCCCCTCCCGTGAAGTTACTGACTCTGGCTGGGTTCAGTTCGACACTCACTGGTTCCCCTCCCCTGAAGGTGCTGACTCTGGCTGGGTTCAGTTCTACACCTCACTGGTTCCCCTCCCCTGAAGTTACTGACTCTGTCTGGGTTCAGTTCTACACTCACTGGTTCCCCTCCCCTGAAGGTGCTGACTATGGCTGTGTTTAGTTCCACACTCACTATTTCCCCTCACCTGAAGGTACTGACTCTGGCTGGGTTCAGTTCTACACTCACTGGTTCCCCTCCCCTGAAGGTGCTGACTATGGCTGGGTTTAGTTCCACACTCACTGTTTCCCCTCCCCTGAAGGTACTGACTCTGGCTGGGTTCAGTTCTACACTCACTGGTTCCCCTCCCCTGAAGGTGCTAACTCTGGCTGGGTTCAGTTCTGCCCTCACTGGTTCCCCTCCTCTGAAGTTACTGACTCTGGCTGGGTTCAGTTCTACACTCACTGGTTCCCCTCCCCTGAAGGTGCTGACTCTGGCTGGGTTCAGTTCTACACTCACTGGTTCTCCTCCCCTGAAGTTACTGACTCTGGCTGGGTTCAGTTCTACACTCACTGGTTCCCCTCCCCTGAAGGTGCTGACTCTGGCTGGGTTCAGTTCTACATTCACTGGTTCCCCTCCCCTGAAGGTACTGACTCTGGCTGTGTTCAGTTCTACACTCACTGGTGCCCCTCCCCTGAAGGTGCTGACTCTGGTTGGGTTCAGTTCTGCACTCACTGGTTCCCCACCCCTGAAGGTACTGACTCTGGCTGGGTTCAGTTCTACACTCACTGGTTCCCTTCCCCTGAAGGTGCTGACTCTGGCTGGGTTCAGTTCGGCAGTCACTGGTTCCCCTCCCCTGAAGGTACTGTCTCTGGCTGGGATCAGTTCTACACTCACTGGTTTCCCTCCCCCGAAGGTAATGACTCTGGCTGGATTCAGTGCTACACTCACTGGTTCCCCTCCCATGAAGTTACTGACTCTGGCTGGGTTCAGTTCGACACTCACTTGTTCCCCTCACCTGAAGGTGCTGACTCTGGCTGGGTTCAGTTCTACACTCACTGGTTCCCCTCCCCTGAAGGTACTGACTCTGTCTGGGTTCAGTTCTACACTCACTGGTTCCCCTCCCCTGAAGGTGCTGACTATGGCTGGGTTTAGTTCCACACTCACTGTTTCCCCTCCCCTGAAGGTACTGACTCTGGCTGGGTTCCGTTCTACACTCACTTGTTCCCCTCCCCTGAAGGTGCTGACTATGGCTGGGTTTAGTTCCACACTCACTGTTTCCCCTCCCCTGAAGGTACTGACTCTGGATGGGTAAAGTTCTACACTCACTGGTTCCCCTCCCCTGAAGGTGCTAACTCTGGCTGGGTTCAGTTCTGCCCTCACTGGTTCCCCTCCCCTGAAGTTACTGACTCTGGCTGGCTTCACTTCTACACTCACTGGTTCCCCTCCCCTGAAGGTGCTGACTCTGGCTGGGTTCAGTTCTACACTCACTGGTTCTCCTCCCCTGAAGTTACTGACTCTGGCTGGGTTCAGTTATACACTCATTGGTTCCCCTCCCCTGAAGGTGCTGACTCTGGCTGGGTTCAGTTCTACATTCACTGGTTCCCCTCCCCTGAAGGTACTGACTCTGGCTGGGCTCAGTTCTACACTCACTGGTTCCCCTCCCCTGAAGGTACTGACTCTGGCTGTGTTCAGTTCTACACTCACTGGTTCCCCTCCCCTGAAGGTGCTGACTCTGGCTGCGTTCAGTTCTACATTCACTGGTTATCCTCCCCTGAAGATAATGACTCTGGCTGGGTTCAGTGCTACACTCACTGGTTCCCCTCCCCTGAAGGTACTGACTCTGGCTGGGTTCAGTTCTACATTCACTGGTTCCCCTCCCCTGAAGGTACTGACTCAGGCTGGGTTCAGTTCTACACTCACTGGTGCCCCTCCCCTGAAG
The DNA here is from genome assembly GCF_044704955.1 of Pristiophorus japonicus. Lineage (NCBI taxonomy): Eukaryota > Metazoa > Chordata > Chondrichthyes > Pristiophoridae > Pristiophorus > Pristiophorus japonicus. The sequence goes on along the minus strand of NW_027254467.1, from coordinate 850,624 downwards.
GTGCTGACTCTGGTTGGGTTCAGTTCTGCACTCACTGGTTCCCCACCCCTGAAGGTACTGACTCTAGCTGGGTTCAGTTCTACACTCACTGGTTCCCCTCCCCTGAAGGTACTGACTCTGGCTGGGCTCAGTTCTACACTCACTGGTTCCCCTCCGCTGAAGGTACTGACTCTGGCTGTGTTCAGTTCTACACTCACTGGTTCCCCTCCCCTGAAGGTGCTGACTCTGGCTGGGTTCAGTTCTACATTCACTGGTTCCCCTCCCCTGAATGTAATGACTCTGGCTGGGTTCAGTTCTACACTCACTGGTTCCCCTCCCCTGAAGGTACTGACTCTGGCTGGGTTCAGTTCTACATTCACTGGTTCCCCTCCCCTGAAGGTACTGACTCAGGCTGGGTTCAGTTCTACACTCACTGGTTCCCCTCCCCTGAAGGTGCTGACTCTGGTTGGGTTCAGTTCTGCACTCACTGGTTCCCCACCCCTGAAGTTACTGACTCTGGCTGGGTTCATTTCTACACTCACTGGTTCCCTTCCCCTGAAGGTGCTGACTCTGGCTGGGTTCAGTTCGACAGTCACTGGTTCCCCTCCCCTGAAGGTACTGACTCTGGCTGGGATCAGTTCTACACTCACTGGTTTCCCTCCCCCGAAGGTAATGACTCTGGCTGGATTCAGTGCTACACTCACTGGTTCCCCTCCCCTGAAGTTACTGACTCTGGCTGGGTTCAGTTCGACACTCACTGGTTCCCCTCCCCTGAAGGTGCTGACTCTGGCTGGGTTCAGTTCTACACCTCACTGGTTCCCCTCCCCTGAAGTTACTGACTCTGTCTGGGTTCAGTTCTACGCTCACTGGTTCCCCTCCCCTGAAGGTGCTGACTATGGCTGTGTTTAGTTCCACACTCACTATTTCCCCTCACCTGAAGGTACTGACTCTGGCTGGGTTCAGTTCTACACTCACTGGTTCCCCTCCCCTGAAGGTGCTGACTATGGCTGGGTTTTGTTCCACACTCACTGTTTCCCCTCCCCTGAAGGTACTGACTCTGGCTGGGTTCAGTTCTACACTCACTGGTTCCCCTCCCCTGAAGGTGCTAACTCTGGCTGGGTTCAGTTCTGCCCTCACTGGTTCCCCTCCTCTGAAGTTACTGACTCTGGCTGGGTTCAGTTCTACACTCACTGGTTCCCCTCCCCTGAAGGTGCTGACTCTGGCTGGGTTCAGTTCTACACTCACTGGTTCTCCTCCCCTGAAGTTACTGACTCTGGCTGGGTTCAGTTCTACACTCACTGGTTCCCCTCCCCTGAAGGTGCTGACTCTGGCTGGGTTCAGTTCTACATTCACTGGTTCCCCTCCCCTGAAGGTACTGACTCTGGATGGGCTCAGTTCTACACTCACTGGTTCCCCTCCCCTGAAGGTACTGACTCTGGCTGTGTTCAGTTCTACACTCACTGGTTCCCCTCCCTGAAGGTGCTGACTCTGGCTGGGTTCAGCTCTACATTCACTGGTTCCCCTCCCCTGAAGGTAATGACTCTGGCTGGGTTCAGTTCTACACTCACTGGTTCCCCTCCCCTGAAGGTACTGACTCTGGCTGGGTTCAGTTCTACATTCACTGGTTCCCCTCCCCTGAAGGTACTGACTCAGGCTGGGTTCAGTTCTACACTCACTGGTTCCCCTCCCCTGAAGGTGCTGAATGTGGTTAGCTTCAGTTCTGCACTCACTGGTTCCCCACCCCTGAAGCTACTGACTCTGGCTGGGTTCAGTTCTACACTCACTGGTTCCCTTCCCCTGAAGGTGCTGACTCTGGCTGGGTTCAGTTCGACAGTCACTGGTTCCCCTCCCCTGAAGGTACTGACTCTGGCTGGGATCAGTTCTACACTCACTGGTTTCCCTCCCCCGAAGGTAATGACTCTGGCTGGATTCAGTGCTACACTCACTGGTTCCCCTCCCCTGAAGTTACTGACTCTGGCTGGATTCAGTGCTACACTCACTGGTTCCCCTCCCCTGAAGGTGCTGAATCTGGCTAGGTTTTGTTCCAGACTCACTGGTTCCCCTCCCCTGAAGGTACTGACTCTGGCTGGGTTTAGGTCTACACTCACTGGTTCCCCTCCCCTGAAGGTACTGACTCTGTCTTGGTTCAGTTCTGCACTCACTGGTTCTCCTCCCCTGAAGGTGCTGACTCTGGCTGGGTTCAGTTCTACGCTCACTGGTTCCCCTCCCCTGAAGGTACTGACTCTGGCTGGGTTCAGTTCTACATTCAATGGTTCCCCTCCCCTGAAGGTACTGACTCTGGCTGGGTTCAGTTCTACATTCACTGGTTCCATTCCCCTGAAGGCACTGACTCTGGCTGGGTTCAGTTCTACACTCACTGGTTCCCATCCCCTGAAGGTACTGACTCTGTCTGGGTTCAGTTCTACACTCACTGGTTCCCCTCCCCTGAAGGTGCTGACTATGGCTGGGTTTAGTTCCACACTCACTGTTTCCCCTCCCCTGAAGGAACTGACTCTGGCTGGGTTCAGATCTACACTCACTGGTTCCCCTCCCCTGAAGGTGCTAACTCTGGCTGGGTTCAGTTCTACACTCACTGGTTCCCCTCCCCTGAAGGTGCTAACTCTGGCTGGGTTCAGTTCTGCCCTCACTGGTTCCCCTCCCCTGAAGGTGCTGACTCTGGCTGCGTTCAGTTCTACATTCACTGGTTATCCTCCCCTGAAGATAATGACTCTGGCTGGGTTCAGTGCTACACTCACTGGTTCCCCTCCCCTGAAGGTACTGACTCTGGCTGGGTTCAGTTCTACATTCACTGGTTCCCCTCCCCTGAAGGTACTGACTCAGGCTGGGTTCAGTTCTACACTCACTGGTGCCCCTCCCCTGAAGGTGCTGACTCTGGTTGGGTTCAGTTCTGCACTCACTGGTTCCCCACCCCTGAAGGTACTGACTCTGGCTGGGTTCAGTTCTACACTCACTGGTTCCCCTCCCCTGAAGGTACTGACTCTGGCTGGGCTCAGTTCTACACTCACTGGTTCCCCTCCGCTGAAGGTACTGACTCTGGCTGTGTTCAGTTCTACACTCACTGGTTCCCCTCCCCTGAAGGTGCTGACTCTGGCTGGGTTCAGTTCTACATTCACTGGTTCCCCTCCCCTGAATGTAATGACTCTGGCTGGGTTCAGTTCTACACTCACTGGTTCCCCTCCTCTGAAGGTACTGACTCTGGCTGGGTTCAGTTCTACATTCACTGGTTCCCCTCCCCTGAAGGTACTGACTCAGGCTGGGTTCAGTTCTACACTCACTGGTTTCCCTCCCCTGAAGGTGCTGACTCTGGTTGGGTTCAGTTCTGCACTCACTGGTTCCCCACCCCTGAAGTTACTGACTCTGGCTGGGTTCATTTCTACACTCACTGGTTCCCTTCCCCTGAAGGTGCTGACTCTGGCTGGGTTCAGTTCGACAGTCACTGGTTCCCCTCCCCTGAAGGTACTGACTCTGGCTGGGATCAGTTCTACACTCACTGGTTTCCCTCCCCCGAAGGTAATGACTATGGCTGTGTTTAGTTCCACACTCACTATTTCCCCTCACCTGAAGGTACTGACTCTGGCTGGGTTCAGTTCTACACTCACTGGTTCCCCTCCCCTGAAGGTGCTGACTATGGCTGGGTTTAGTTCCACACTCACTGTTTCCCCTCCCCTGAAGGTACTGACTCTGGCTGGATTCAGTGCTACACTCACTGGTTCCCCTCCCCTGAAGTTACTGACTCTGGCTGGGTTCAGTTCGACACTCACTGGTTCCCCTCCCCTGAAGGTGCTGACTCTGGCTGGGTTCAGTTCTACGCCTCACTGGTTCCCCTCCCCTGAAGTTACTGACTCTGTCTGGGTTCAGTTCTACGCTCACTGGTTCCCCTCCCCTGAAGGTGCTGACTATGGCTGTGTTTAGTTCCACACTCACTATTTCCCCTCACCTGAAGGTACTGACTCTGGCTGGGTTCAGTTCTACACTCACTGGTTCCCCTCCCCTGAAGGTGCTGACTATGGCTGGGTTTAGTTCCACACTCACTGTTTCCCCTCCCCTGAAGGTACTGACTCTGGCTGGGTTCAGTTCTACACTCAATGGTTCCCCTCCCCTGAAGGTGCTAACTCTGGCTGGGTTCAGTTCTGCCCTCACTGGTTCCCCTCCTCTGAAGTTACTGACTCTGGCTGGGTTCAGTTCTACACTCACTGGTTCCCCTCCCCTGAAGGTGCTGACTCTGGCTGGGTTCAGTTCTACACTCACTGGTTCTCCTCCCCTGAAGTTACTGACTCTGGCTGGGTTCAGTTCTACACTCACTGGTTCCCCTCCCCTGAAGGTGCTGACTCTGGCTGGGTTCAGTTCTACATTCACTGGTTCCCCTCCCCTGAAGGTACTGACTCTGGATGGGCTCAGTTCTACACTCACTGGTTCCCCTCCCCTGAAGGTACTGACTCTGGCTGTGTTCAGTTCTACACTCACTGGTTCCCCTCCCTGAAGGTGCTGACTCTGGCTGGGTTCAGCTCTACATTCACTGGTTCCCCTCCCCTGAAGGTAATGACTCTGGCTGGGTTCAGTTCTACACTCACTGGTTCCCCTCCCCTGAAGGTACTGACTCTGGCTGGGTTCAGTTCTACATTCACTGGTTCCCCTCCCCTGAAGGTACTGACTCAGGCTGGGTTCAGTTCTACACTCACTGGTTCCCCTCCCCTGAAGGTGCTGAATCTGGTTAGCTTCAGTTCTGCACTCACTGGTTCCCCACCCCTGAAGCTACTGACTCTGGCTGGGTTCAGTTCTACACTCACTGGTTCCCTTCCCCTGAAGGTGCTGACTCTGGCTGGGTTCAGTTCGACAGTCACTGGTTCCCCTCCCCTGAAGGTACTGACTCTGGCTGGGATCAGTTCTACACTCACTGGTTTCCCTCCCCCGAAGGTAATGACTCTGGCTGGATTCAGTGCTACACTCACTGGTTCCCCTCCCCTGAAGTTACTGACTCTGGCTGGATTCAGTGCTACACTCACTGGTTCCCCTCCCCTGAAGGTGCTGAATCTGGCTAGGTTTTGTTCCAGACTCACTGGTTCCCCTCCCCTGAAGGTACTGACTCTGGCTGGGTTTAGGTCTACACTCACTGGTTCCCCTCCCCTGAAGGTACTGACTCTGTCTTGGTTCAGTTCTGCACTCACTGGTTCTCCTCCCCTGAAGGTGCTGACTCTGGCTGGGTTCAGTTCTACGCTCACTGGTTCCCCTCCCCTGAAGGTACTGACTCTGGCTGGGTTCAGTTCTACATTCAATGGTTCCCCTCCCCTGAAGGTACTGACTCTGGCTGGGTTCAGTTCTACATTCACTGGTTCCATTCCCCTGAAGGCACTGACTCTGGCTGGGTTCAGTTCTACACTCACTGGTTCCCATCCCCTGAAGGTACTGACTCTGTCTGGGTTCAGTTCTACACTCACTGGTTCCCCTCCCCTGAAGGTGCTGACTATGGCTGGGTTTAGTTCCACACTCACTGTTTCCCCTCCCCTGAAGGAACTGACTCTGGCTGGGTTCAGATCTACACTCACTGGTTCCCCTCCCCTGAAGGTGCTAACTCTGGCTGGGTTCAGTTCTACACTCACTGGTTCCCCTCCCCTGAAGGTGCTAACTCTGGCTGGGTTAAGTTCTGCCCTCACTGGTTCCCCTCCCCTGAAGTTACTGACTCTGGCTGGGTTCAGTTCTACACTCACTGGTTCCCCTCCCCTGAAGGTGCTGACTCTGGCTGGGTTCAGTTCTACATTCACTGGTTCCCCTCCCCTGAAGGTACTGACTCTGGCTGGGCTCAGTTCTACACTCACTGGTTCCCCTCCCCTTAAGGTACTGACTCTGGCTGGATTCAGTTCTACACTCATTGGTTCCCCTCCCCCGAAGGTAATGATTCTTGCTGGGTTCAGTTCTACACTCACTGGTACCCCTCCCCTGAAGTTACTGACTCTGGCTGGGTTCAGTTCTACACTCACTGGTTCCCCTCCGCTGAAGGTGCTGACTCTGGCTGGGTTCAGTTCTACACTCACTGGTTCCCCTCCCCTGAAGGTACTGACTCTGTCTGGGTTCAGTTCTACACTCACTGGTTCCCCTCCCCTGAAGGTGCTGACTCTGGCAGGGTTCAGTTCTACACTCACTGGTTCCCCTCCCCTGAAGGTACTGACTCTGGCTGGGTACAGTTCTACACTCACTCGTTCCCCTCCCCTGAAGGTGCTGACTCTGGCTGGGTTCAGTTCTACACTCACTGGTTCCCCTCCCCTGAAGGTACTGACTCTGTCTGGGTTAAGTTCTACACTCACTGGTTCTCCTCCACTGAAGGTGCTGACTCTGGATGGGTTCAGTTCTACACTCACTGGTTCCCCTCCCCTGAAGGTACTGACTCTGGCTGGGTTCAGTTCTACACTCACTGGTTCCCCTCCCCTGAAGGTACTGACTCTGGCTGGGTTCAGTTCTACACTCACTATTTCCCTTACCCTGAAGGTACTGACTGTGGCTGGGTTCAGTTCTACACTCACTGGTTCCCCTCCCATGAAGGTACTGACTCTGGCTGGGTTCAGTTCTACACTCAATGGTTCCCCTCCCTGAAGGTACTGACTCTGGCTGGGTTCAGTTCAACACTCACTGGTTCCCCTCCCCTGAAGGTAATGATTCTGGCTGGGTTCAGTTCGACATTCACTGGTTCCCCTCCCCTGAAGGAACTGACTCTGGCTGGGTTGAGTTCTACACTCACTGGTTCACCGCCCCTGAAGGTACTGACTCTGGCTGGGTTCAGTTCTACACTCACTGGTTCTCCTCCCCTGAAGTTACTGACTCTGGCTGGGTTCAGTTCTACACTCACTGGTTCCCCTCCCCTGAAGGTGCTGACTCTTGCTGGGTTCAGTTCTACATTCACTGGTTCCCCTCCCCTGAAGGTACTGACTCTGGCTGGGCTCAGTTCTACACTCACTGGTTCCCCTCCCCTGAAGGTACTGACTCTAGCTGTGTTCAGTTCTACACTCACTGGTTCCCCTCCCCTGAAGGTGCTGATTCTGGCTGGGTTCAGTTCTACATTCACTGGTACCCCTCCCCGGAAGGTAATGACTCTGGCTTGGTTCAGTTCTACACTCACTGGTTCCCCTCCCCTGAAGGTACTGACTCTGGCTGGGTTCAGTTCTACATTCACTGGTTCCCCTCCACTGAAGGTACTGACTCAGGCTGGGTTCAGTTCTACACTCACTGGTTCCCCTCCCCTGAAGATGCTGACTCTGGTTGGGTTCAGTTCTACACTCACTGGTTCCCCTACCCCTGAAGGTACTGACTCTGGCTGGGTTCAGTTATGCACTCACTGGTTCCCTTCCCCTGAAGGTGCTGACTCTGGCTGGGTTCAGTTCGACAGTCACTGTTTCCCCTCCCCCGAAGGTAATGACTCTGGCTGGATTCAGTTCTACATTCACTGGTTCCCCTCCCCTGAAGTTACTGACTCTGGCTGGGTTCAGTTCTACACACACTGGTTCCCCTCCCCTGAATTTGCTGACTCTGGCTGGGTTCAGTTCTACACTCACTGGTTCCCCTCCCCTGAAGGTGCTGAATCTGTCTGGTTTCAGTTCTACACTCATTGGTTCCCTCCCCGGAAGGTGCTGACTCTGGCTGGGTTCAGTTCTACACTCACTGGTTCTCCTCCCCTGAAGGTACTGACTCTGTCTGGGTTCAGTTCTACACTCACTGGTTCCCCTCCCCTGAAGGTGCTGACTCTGGCTGGGTTCAGTTCTACACTCACTGGTTCCCCTCCCCTGAAGGTACTGACTCTGGCTGGGTACAGTTCTACACTCACTGGTCCCCCTCCCCTGAAGGTACTGACTCTGGCTGGGTTCAGTTCTACACTCACTGGTTCCCCTCCCCTGAAGGTGCTGACTCTGGCTGGGTTTAGGTCTACACTCACTGCTTCCCCTCCCCTGAAGGTACTGACTCTGTCTGGCTTCAGTTCTACACTCACTGGTTCTCCTCCCCCGAAGGTGCTGACTCTGGCTGGGTTCAGTTCTACACTCACTGGTTCCCCTCCCCTGAAGGTACTGACTCTGGCTGGGTTCAGTTCTGCACTCACTGGTTCCGCTCCCCTGAAGGTACTGACTCTGGCTGGGTTCAGGTCTACATTCACTGGTTCCACTCCCCTGAAGGCACTGACTCTGACTGGGTTCAGTTCTACACTCACTGGTTCCCCTCCCCTGAAGGTACTGACTCTGTCTGGGTTCAGTTCTACACTCACTGGTTCCCCTCACCTGAAGGTGCTGACTATGGCTGGGTTTAGTTCCACACTCACTGTTTCCCCTCCCCTGAAGGTACTGACTCTGGCTGGGTTCAGTTCTACACTCACTGGTTCCCCTCCCCTGAAGGTGCTAACTCTGGCTGGGTTCAGTTCTGCCCTCACTGGTTCCCCTCCCCTGAAGTTACTGACTCTGGCTGGGTTCAGTTCTACACTCACTGGTTCCCCTCCCCTGAAGGTGCTGACACTGGCTGGGTTCAGTTCTACATTCACTGGTTCCCCTCCCCTGAAGGTACTGACTCTGGCTGGGCTCAGTTCTACACTCACTGGTTCCCCTCCCCTTAAGGTACTGACTCTGGCTGGATTCAGTTCTACACTCACTGGTTCCCCTCCCCCGAAGGTAATGATTCTTGCTGGGTTCAGTTCTACACTCACTGGTACCCCTCCCCTGAAGTTACTGACTCTGGCTGGGTTCAGTTCTACACTCACTGGTTCCCCTCCGCTGAAGGTGCTGACTCTGGCTGGGTTCAGTTCTACACTCACTGGTTCCCCTCCGCTGAAGGTACTGACTCTGTCTGGGTTCAGTTCCACACTCACTGGTTCCCCTCCCCTGAAGGTGCTGACTCTGGCAGGGTTCAGTTCTACACTCACTGGTTCCCCTCCCCTGAAGGTACTGACTCTGGCTGGGTACAGTTCTACACTCACTCGTTCCCCTCCCCTGAAGGTGCTGACTCTGGCTGGGTTCAGTTCTACACTCACTGGTTCCCCTCCACTGAAGGTACTGACTCGGTCTGGGTTGAGTTCTACACTCACTGGTTCTCCTCCACTGAAGGTGCTGACTCTGGATGGGTTCAGTTCTACACTCACTGGTTCCCCTCCCCTGAAGGTACTGACTCTGGCTGGGTTCAGTTCTACACTCACTGGTTCCCCTCCCCTGAAGGTACTGACTCTGGCTGGGTTCAGTTCTTCACTCACTATTTCCCTTACCCTGAAGGTACTGACTGTGGCTGGGTTCAGTTCTACACTCACTGGTTCCCCTCCCATGAAGGTACTGACTCTGGCTGGGTTCAGTTCTACACTCAATGGTTCCCCTCCCCTGAAGGTACTGACTCTGGCTGGGTTCAGTTCAACACTCACTGGTTCCCCTCCCCTGAAGGTAATGATTCTGGCTGGGTTCAGTTCTACACTCACTGGTTCCCCTCCCCTGAAGGTACTGACTCTGGCTGGGTTCAGTTCTACACTCACTGGTTCCCCTCCCCTGAAGGTACTGACTCTGGCTGGGTTCAGTTCTTCACTCACTATTTCCCTTACCCTGAAGGTACTGACTGTGGCTGGGTTCAGTTCTACACTCACTGGTTCCCCTCCCATGAAGGTACTGACTCTGGCTGGGTTCAGTTCTACACTCAATGGTTCCCCTCCCCTGAAGGTACTGACTCTGGCTGGGTTCAGTTCAACACTCACTGGTTCCCCTCCCCTGAAGGTAATGATTCTGGCTGGGTTCAGTTCGACATTCACTGGTTCCCCTCCCCTGAAGGAACTGACTCTGGCTGGGTTGAGTTCTACACTCACTGGTTCACCGCCCCTGAAGGTACTGACTCTGGCTGGGTTCAGTTCTACACTCACTGGTTCTCCTCCCCTGAAGTTACTGCCTCTGGCTGGGTTCAGTTCTACACTCACTGGTTCCCCTCCCCTGAAGGTGCTGACTCTGGCTGGGTTCAGTTCTACTATCACTGGTTCCCCTCCCCTGAAGGTACTGACTCTGGCTGGGCTCAGTTCTACACTCACTGGTTCCCCTCCCCTGAAGGTACTGACTCTAGCTGTGTTCAGTTCTACACTCACTGGTTCCCCTCCCCTGAAGGTGCTGATTCTGGCTGGGTTCAGTTCTACATTCACTGGTACCCCTCCCCTGAAGGTAATGACTCTGGCTTGGTTCAGTTCTACACTCACTGGTTCCCCTCCCCTGAAGGTACTGACTCTGGCTGGGTTCAGTTCTACATTCACTGGTTCCCCTCCACTGAAGGTACTGACTCAGGCTGGATTCAGTTCTACATTCACTGGTTCCCCTCCCCTGAAGTTACTGACTCTGGCTGGGTTCAGTTCTACTCTCACTGGTTCCCCTCCCCTGAATTTGCTGACTCTGGCTGGGTTCAGTTCGACAGTCACTGTTTCCCCTCCCCCGAAGGTAATGACTCTGGCTGGATTCAGTTCTACACTCACTGGTTCCCCTCCCCTGAAGTTACTGACTCTGGCTGGGTTCAGTTCTACACTCACTGGTTCCCCTCCCCCGAAAGGTGCTGACTCTGGCTGGGTTCAGTTCTACACTCACTGGTTCTCCTCCCCTGAAGGTACTGACTCTGTCTGGGTTCAGTTCTACACTCACTGGTTCCCCTCCCCTGAAGGTGCTGACTCTGGCTAGGTTCAGTTCTACACTCACTGGTTCCCCTCCCCTGAAGGTACTGACTCTGCCTGGGTACAGTTCTACACTCACTGGTTCCCCTCCCCTGAAGGTACTGACTCTGGCTGCGTTCAGTTCTACACTCACTGGTTCCCCTCCCCTGAAGGTGCTGACTCTGGCTGGGTTTAGGTCTACACACACTGGTTCCCCTCCCCTGAAGGTACTGACTCTGTCTGGCTTCAGTTCTACACACTGGTTCTCCTCCCCCGAAGGTGCTGACTCTGGCTGGGTTCAGTTCTACACTCACTGGTTCCCCTCCCCTGAAGGTACTGACTCTGGCTGGGTTCAGTTCTACCCTCACTGGTTCCCCTCCCCTGAAGGTACTGACTCTGGCTGGGTTCAGGTCTACATTCACTGGTTCCACTCCCCTGAAGGCACTGACTCTGGCTGGGTTCAGTTCTACACTCACTGGTTCCCCTCCCCTGAAGGTACTGACTCTGTCTGGGTTCAGTTCTACACTCACTGGTTCCCCTCCCCTGGAGGTGCTGACTATGGCTGGGTTTAGTTCCACACTCACTGTTTCCCCTCCCCTGAAGCTACTGACTCTGGCTGGGTTCAGTTCTACACTCACTGGTTCCCCTCCCCTGAAGGTGCTAACTTTGGCTGGGTTCAGTTCTGCCCTCACTGGTTCCCCTCCCCTGAAGTTACTGACTCTGGCTGGGTTCAGTTCTACACTCACTGGTTCCCCTCCCCTGAAGGTGCTGACACTGGCTGGGTTCAGTTCTACATTCACTGGATCCCCTCCCCTGAAGGTACTGACTCTGGCTGGGCTCAGTTCTACACTCACTGGTTCCCCTCCCCTTAAGGTACTGACTCTGGCTGGATTCAGTTCTACACTCACTGGTTCCCCTCCCCCGAAGGTAATGATTCTTGCTGGGTTCAGTTCTACACTCACTGGTACCCCTCCCCTGAAGTTACTGACTCTGGCTGGGTTCAGTTCTACACTCACTGGTTCCCCTCCGCTGAAGGTGCTGACTCTGGCTGGGTTCAGTTCTACACTCACTGGTTCCCCTCCCCTGAAGGTACTGACTCTGTCTGGGTTCAGTTCTACACTCACTGGTTCCCCTCCCCTGAAGGTGCTGACGTGGCAGGGTTCAGTTCTACACTCACTGGTTCCCCTCCCCTGAAGGTACTGACTCTGGCTGGGTACAGTTCTACACTCACTCGTTCCCCTCCCCTGAAGGTGCTGACTCTGGCTGGGTTCAGTTCTACACTCACTGGTTCCCCTCCACTGAAGGTACTGACTCTGTCTGGGTTGAGTTCTACACTCACTGGTTCTCCTCCACTGAAGGTGCTGACTCTGGATGGGTTCAGTTCTACACTCACTGGTTCCCCTCCCCTGAATGTACTGACTCTGGCTGGGTTCAGTTCTACACTCACTGGTTCCCCTCCCCTGAAGGTACTGACTCTGGCTGGGTTCAGTTCTACACTCACTATTTCCCTTACCCTGAAGGTACTGACTGTGGCTGGGTTCAGTTCTACACTCACTGGTTCCCCTCCCATGAAGGTACTGACTCTGGCTGGGTTCAGTTCTACACTCAATGGTTCCCCTCCCCTGAAGGTACTGACTCTGGCTGGGTTCAGTTCAACACTCACTGGTTCCCCTCCCCTGAAGGGAATGATTCTGGCTGGGTTCAGTTCGACATTCACTGGTTCCCCTCCCCTGAAGGAACTGACTCTGGCTGGGTTGAGTTCTACACTCACTGGTTCACCGCCCCTGAAGGTACTGACTCTGGCTGGGTTCAGTTCTACACTCACTGGTTCTCCTCCCCTGAAGTTACTGCCTCTGGCTGGGTTCAGTTCTACACTCACTGGTTCCCCTCCCCTGAAGGTGCTGACTCTGGCTGGGTTCAGTTCTACTATCACTGGTTCCCCTCCCCTGAAGGTACTGACTCTGGCTGGGCTCAGTTCTACACTCACTGGTTCCCCTTCCCTGAAGGTACTGACTCTAGCTGTGTTCAGTTCTACACTCACTGGTTCCCCTCCCCTGAAGGTGCTGATTCTGGCTGGGTTCAGTTCTACATTCACTGGTACCCCTCCCCTGAAGGTAATGACTCTGGCTTGGTTCAGTTCTACACTCACTGGTTCCCCTCCCCTGAAGGTACTGACTTGGCTGGGTTCAGTTCTACATTCACTGGTTCCCCTCCACTGAAGGTACTGACTCAGGCTGGGTTCAGTTCTACACTCACTGGTTCCCCTCCCCTGAAGGTGCTGACTCTGGTTGGGTTCAGTTCTACACTCATTGGTTCCCCACCCCTGAAGGTACTGACTCTGGCTGGGTTCAGTTATACACTCACTGGTTCCCTTCCCCTGAAGGTGCTGACTCTGGCTGGGTTCAGTTCGACAGTCACTGTTTCCCCTCCCCCGAAGGTAATGACTCTGGCTGGATTCAGTTCTACATTCACTGGTTCCCCTCCCCTGAAGTTACTGATTCTGGCTGGGTTCAGTTCTACACTCACTGGTTCCCCTCCCCTGAATTTGCTGACTCTGGCTGGGTTCAGTTCTACACTCACTGGTTCCCCTCCCCTGAAGGTGCTGAATCTGTCTGGTTTCAGTTCTACACTCATTGGTTCCCTCCCCGAAAGGTGCTGACTCTGGCTGGGTTCAGTTCTACACTCACTGGTTCTCCTCCCCTGAAGGTACTGACTCTGTCTGGGTTCAGTTCTACACTCACTGGTTCCCCTCCCCTGAAGGTGCTGACTCTGGCTGGGTTCAGTTCTACACTCACTGGTTCCCCTCCCCTGAAGGTACTGACTCTGCCTGGGTACAGTTCTACACTCACTGGTTCCCCTCCCCTGAAGGTACTGACTCTGGCTGGGTTCAGTTCTACACTCACTGGTTCCCCTCCCCTGAAGGTGCTGACTCTGGCTGGGTTTAGGTCTACACTCACTGGTTCCCCTCCCCTGAAGGTACTGACTCTGTCTGGCTTCAGTTCTACACTCACTGGTTCTCCTCCCCCGAAGGTGCTGACTCTGGCTGGGTTCAGTTCTACACTCACTGGTTCCCCTCCCCTGAAGGTACTGACTCTGGCTGGGTTCAGTTCTACACTCACTGGTTCCCCTCCCCTGAAGGTACTGAATCTGGCTGGGTTCAGGTCTACATTCACTGGTTCCACTCCCCTGAAGGCACTGACTCTGGCTGGGTTCAGTTCTACACTCACTGGTTCCCCTCCCCTGAAGGTACTGACTCTGTCTGGGTTCAGTTCTACACTCACTGGTTCTCCTCCCCTGAAGGTGCTGACTATGGCTGGGTTTAGTTCCACACTCACTGTTTCCCCTCCCCTGAAGCTACTGACTCTGGCTGGGTTCAGTTCTACACTCACTGGTTCCCCTCCCCTGAAGGTGCTGACTCTGGCTGGGTTCAGTTCTACATTCACTGGTTCCCGTCCTCTGAAGGTACTGACTCTGGCTGGGCTCAGTTCTACACTCACTGGTTCCCCTCCCCTGAAGGTACTGACTCTGGCTGTGTTCAGTTCTACACTCACTGGTTCCCCTCCCCTGAAGGTGCTGACTCTGGCTGGTTTCAGTTCTACATTCACTGGTTCCCCTCCCCTGAAGGTAATGACTCTGGCTGGGTTCAGTTTTACACTCAATGGTTCCCCTCCACTGAAGGTACTGACTCAGGCTGGGTTCAGTTCTACACTCACTGGTTCCCCTCCCCTGAAGGTACTGACTCTGGCTGGGTACAGTTCTACACTCACTCGTTCCCCTCCCCTGAAGGTGCTGACTCTGGCTGGGTTCAGTTCTACACTCACTGGTTCCCCTCCAGTGAAGGTACTGACTCGGTCTGGGTTGAGTTCTACACTCACTGGTTCTCCTCCACTGAAGGTGCTGACTCTGGATGGGTTCAGTTCTACACTCACTGGTTCCCCTCCCCTGAAGGTACTGACTCTGGCTGGGTTCAGTTCTACACTCACTGGTTCCCCTCCCCTGAAGGTACTGACTCTGGCTGGGTTCAGTTCTTCACTCACTATTTCCCTTACCCTGAAGGTACTGACTGTGGCTGGGTTCAGTTCTACACTCACTGGTTCCCCTCCCATGAAGGTACTGACTCTGGCTGGGTTCAGTTCTACACTCAATGGTTCCCCTCCCCTGAAGGTACTGACTCTGGCTGGGTTCAGTTCAACACTCACTGGTTCCCCTCCCCTGAAGGAACTGACTCTGGCTGGGTTGAGTTCTACACTCACTGGTTCACCGCCCCTGAAGGTACTGACTCTGGCTGGGTTCAGTTCTACACTCACTGGTTCTCCTCCCCTGAAGTTACTGCCTCTGGCTGGGTTCAGTTCTACACTCACTGGTTCCCCTCCCCTGAAGGTGCTGACTCTGGCTGGGTTCAGTTCTACTATCACTGGTTCCCCTCCCCTGAAGGTACTGACTCTGGCTGGGCTCAGTTCTACACTCACTGGTTCCCCTCCCCTGAAGGCACTGACTCTAGCTGTGTTCAGTTCTACACTCACTGGTTCCCCTCCCCTGAAGGTGCTGATTCTGGCTGGGTTCAGTTCTACATTCACTGGTACCCCTCCCCTGAAGGTAATGACTCTGGCTTGGTTCAGTTCTACACTCACTGGTTCCCCTCCCCTGAAGGTACTGACTCTGGCTGGGTTCAGTTCTACATTCACTGGTTCCCCTCCACTGAAGGTACTGACTCAGGCTGGGTTCAGTTCTACACTCACTGGTTCCCCTCCCCTGAAGGTGCTGACTCTGGTTGGGTTCAGTTCTACACTCATTGGTTCCCCACCCCTGAAGGTACTGACTCTGGCTGGGTTCAGTTGTACACTCACTGGTTCCCTTCCCCTGAAGGTGCTGACTCTGGCTGGGTTCAGTTCGACAGTCACTGTTTCCCCTCCTCTGAAGGTGCTGACTCTGGCTGGGTTCAGTTCTACACTCACTGGTTCCCCTCCCCTGAAGGTACTGACTCTGCCTGGGTACAGTTCTACACTCACTGGTTCCCCTCCCCTGAAGGTACTGACTCTGGCTGGGTTCAGTTCTACACTCACTGGTTCCCCTCCCCTGAAGGTGCTGACTCTGGCTGGGTTTAGGTCTACACTCACTGATTCCCCTCCCCTGAAGGTACTGACTCTGTCTGGCTTCAGTTCTACACTCACTGGTTCTCCTCCCCCGAAGGTGCTGACTCTGGCTGGGTTCAGTTCTACACTCACTGGTTCCCCTCCCCTGAAGGTACTGACTCTGGCTGGGTTCAGTTCTACACTCACTGGTTCCCCTCCCCTGAAGGTACTGAATCTGGCTGGGTTCAGGTCTACATTCACTGGTTCCACTCCCCTGAAGGCACTGACTCTGGCTGGGTTCAGTTCTACACTCACTGGTTCCCCTCCCCTGAAGGTACTGACTCTGTCTGGGTTCAGTTCTACACTCACTGGTTCTCCTCCCCTGAAGGTGCTGACTATGGCTGGGTTTAGTTCCACACTCACTGTTTCCCCTCCCCTGAAGCTACTGACTCTGGCTGGGTTCAGTTCTACACTCACTGGTTCCCCTCCCCTGAAGGTGCTAACTCTGGCTGGGTTCAGTTCTGCCCTCACTGGTTCCCCTCCCCTGAAGTTACTGACTCTGGCTGGGTTCAGTTCTACACTCACTGGTTCCCCTCCCCTGAAGGTGCTGACTCTGGCTGGGTTCAGTTCTACACTCACTGGTTCTCCTCCCCTGAAGTTACTGACTCTGGCTGGGTTCAGTTCTACACTCACTGGTTCCCCTCCCCTGAAGGTGCTGACTCTGGCTGGGTTCAGTTCTACATTCACTGGTTCCCGTCCTCTGAAGGTACTGACTCTGGCTGGGCTCAGTTCTACACTCACTGGTTCCCCTCCCCTGAAGGTACTGACTCTGGCTGTGTTCAGTTCTACACTCACTGGTTCCCCTCCCCTGAAGGTGCTGACTCTGGCTGGTTTCAGTTCTACATTCACTGGTTCCCCTCCCCTGTAGGTAATGACTCTGGCTGGGTTCAGTTTTACACTCAATGGTTCCCCTCCACTGAAGGTACTGACTCAGGCTGGGTTCAGTTCTACACTCACTGGTTCCCCTCCCCTGAAGGTACTGACTCTGGCTGGGTACAGTTCTACACTCACTCGTTCCCCTCCCCTGAAGGTGCTGACTCTGGCTGGGTTCAGTTCTACACTCACTGGTTCCCCTCCACTGAAGGTACTGACTCGGTCTGGGTTGAGTTCTACACTCACTGGTTCTCCTCCACTGAAGGTGCTGACTCTGGATGGGTTCAGTTCTACACTCACTGGTTCCCCTCCCCTGAAGGTACTGACTCTGGCTGGGTTCAGTTCTACACTCACTGGTTCCCCTCCCCTGAAGGTACTGACTCTGGCTGGGTTCAGTTCTTCACTCACTATTTCCCTTACCCTGAAGGTACTGACTGTGGCTGGGTTCAGTTCTACACTCACTGGTTCCCCTCCCATGAAGGTACTGACTCTGGCTGGGTTCAGTTCTACACTCAATGGTTCCCCTCCCCTGAAGGTACTGACTCTGGCTGGGTTCAGTTCAACACTCACTGGTTCCCCTCCCCTGAAGGAACTGACTCTGGCTGGGTTGAGTTCTACACTCACTGGTTCACCGCCCCTGAAGGTACTGACTCTGGCTGGGTTCAGTTCTACACTCACTGGTTCTCCTCCCCTGAAGTTACTGCCTCTGGCTGGGTTCAGTTCTACACTCACTGGTTCCCCTCCCCTGAAGGTGCTGACTCTGGCTGGGTTCAGTTCTACTATCACTGGTTCCCCTCCCCTGAAGGTACTGACTCTGGCTGGGCTCAGTTCTACACTCACTGGTTCCCCTCCCCTGAAGGCACTGACTCTAGCTGTGTTCAGTTCTACACTCACTGGTTCCCCTCCCCTGAAGGTGCTGATTCTGGCTGGGTTCAGTTCTACATTCACTGGTACCCCTCCCCTGAAGGTAATGACTCTGGCTTGGTTCAGTTCTACACTCACTGGTTCCCCTCCCCTGAAGGTACTGACTCTGGCTGGGTTCAGTTCTACATTCACTGGTTCCCCTCCACTGAAGGTACTGACTCAGGCTGGGTTCAGTTCTACACTCACTGGTTCCCCTCCCCTGAAGGTGCTGACTCTGGTTGGGTTCAGTTCTACACTCATTGGTTCCCCACCCCTGAAGGTGCTGACACTGGCTGGGTTCAGTTGTACACTCACTGGTTCCCTTCCCCTGAAGGTGCTGACTCTGGCTGGGTTCAGTTCGACAGTCACTGTTTCCCCTCCCCCGAAGGTAATGACTCTGGCTGGATTCAGTTCTACATTCACTGGTTCCCCTCCCCTGAAGTTACTGACTCTGGCTGGGTTTAGTTCTACACTCACTGGTTCCCCTCCCCTGAATTTGCTGACTCTGGCTGGGTTCAGTTCGACAGTCACTGTTTCCCCTCCCCCGAAGGTAATGACTCTGGCTGGATTCAGTTCTACATTCACTGGTTCCCCTCCCCTGAAGTTACTGACTCTGGCTGGGTTCAGTTCTACACTCACTGGTTACCCTCCCCCGAAAGGTGCTGACTCTGGCTGGGTTCAGTTCTACACTCACTGGTTCTCCTCCCCTGAAGGTACTGACTCTGTCTGGGTTCAGTTCTACACTCACTGGTTCCCCTCCCCTGAAGGTGCTGACTCTGGCTAGGTTCAGTTCTACACTCACTGGTTCCCCTCCCCTGAAGGTACTGACTCTGCCTGGGTACAGTTCTACACTCACTGGTTCCCCTCCCCTGAAGGTACTGACTCTGGCTGGGTTCAGTTCTACACTCACTGGTTCCCCTCCCCTGAAGGTGCTGACTCTGGCTGGGTTTAGGTCTACACTCACTGGTTCCCCTCCCCTGAAGGTACTGACTCTGTCTGGCTTCAGTTCTACACACTGGTTCTCCTCCCCCGAAGGTGCTGACTCTGGCTGGGTTCAGTTCTACACTCACTGGTTCCCCTCCCCTGAAGGTACTGACTCTGGCTGGGTTCAGTTCTACACTCACTGGTTCCCCTCCCCTGAAGGTACTCACTCTGGCTGGGTTCAGGTCTACATTCACTGGTTCCACTCCCCTGAATGCACTGACTCTGGCTGGGTTCAGTTCTACACTCACTGGTTCCCCTCCCCTGAAGGTACTGACTCTGTCTGGGTTCAGTTCTACACTCACTGGTTCCCCTCCCCTGAAGGTGCTGACTATGGCTGGTTTTAGTTCCACACTCACTGTTTCCCCTCCCCTGAAGCTACTGACTCTGGCTGGGTTCATTTCTACACTCACTGGTTCCCCTCCCCTGAAGGTGCTAACTCTGGCTGGGTTCAGTTCTGCCCTCACTGGTTCCCCTCCCCTGAAGTTACTGACTCTGGCTGGGTTCAGTTCTACACTCACTGGTTCCCCTCCCCTGAAGGTGCTGACACTGGCTGGGTTCAGTTCTACATTCACTGGATCCCCTCCCCTGAAGGTACTGACTCTGGCTGGGCTCAGTTCTACACTCACTGGTTCCCCTCCCCTTAAGGTACTGACTCTGGCTGGATTCAGTTCTACACCCACTGGTTCCCCTCCCCCGAAGGTAATGATTCTTGCTGGGTTCAGTTCTACACTCACTGGTACCCCTCCCCTGAAGTTACTGACTCTGGCTGGGTTCAGTTCTACACTCACTGGTTCCCCTCCGCTGAAGGTGCTGACTCTGGCTGGGTTCAGTTCTACACTCACTGGTTCCCCTCCCCTGAAGGTACTGACTCTGTCTGGGTTCAGTTCTACACTCACTGGTTCCCCTCCCCTGAAGGTGCTGACTCTGGCAGGGTTCAGTTCTACACTCACTGGTTCCCCTCCCCTGAAGGTACTGACTCTGGCTGGGTACAGTTCTACACTCACTCGTTCCCCTCCCCTGAAGGTGCTGACTCTGGCTGGGTTCAGTTCTACACTCACTGGTTCCCCTCCACTGAAGGTACTGACTCTGTCTGGGTTGAGTTCTACACTCACTGGTTCTCCTCCACTGAAGGTGCTGACTCTGGATGGGTTCAGTTCTACACTCACTGGTTCCCCTCCCCTGAATGTACTGACTCTGGCTGGGTTCAGTTCTACACTCACTGGTTCCCCTCCCCTGAAGGTACTGACTCTGGCTGGGTTCAGTTCTACACTCACTATTTCCCTTACCCTAAAGGTACTGACTGTGGCTGGGTTCAGTTCTACACTCACTGGTTCCCCTCCCATGAAGGTACTGACTCTGGCTGGGTTCAGTTCTACACACAATGGTCCCCTCCCCTGAAGGTACTGACTCTGGCTGGGTTCAGTTCAACACTCACTGGTTCCCCTCCCCTGAAGGTAATGATTCTGGCTGGGTTCAGTTCGACATTCACTGGTTCCCCTCCCCTGAAGGAACTGACTCTGGCTGGGTTGAGTTCTACACTCACTGGTTCACCGCCCCTGAAGGTACTGACTCTGGCTGGGTTCAGTTCTACACTCACTGGTTCTCCTCCCCTGAAGTTACTGCCTCTGGCTGGGTTCAGTTCTACACTCACTGGTTCCCCTCCCCTGAAGGTGCTGACTCTGGCTGGGTTCAGTTCTACTATCACTGGTTCCCCTCCCCTGAAGGTACTGACTCTGGCTGGGCTCAGTTCTACACTAACTGGTTCCCCTTCCCTGAAGGTACTGACTCTAGCTGTGTTCAGTTCTACACTCACTGGTTCCCCTCCCCTGAAGGTGCTGATTCTGGCTGGGTTCAGTTCTACATTCACTGGTACCCCTCCCCTGAAGGTAATGACTCTGGCTTGGTTCAGTTCTACACTCACTGGTTCCCCTCCCCTGAAGGTACTGACTCTGGCTGGGTTCAGTTCTACATTCACTGGTTCCCCTCCACTGAAGGTACTGACTCAGGCTGGGTTCAGTTCTACACTCACTGGTTCCCCTCCCCTGAAGGTGCTGACTCTGGTTGGGTTCAGTTCTACACTCATTGGTTCCCCACCCCTGAAGGTACTGACTCTGGCTGGGTTCAGTTATACACTCACTGGTTCCCTTCCCCTGAAGGTGCTGAATCTGGCTGGGTTCAGTTCGACAGTCACTGTTTCCCCTCCCCCGAAGGTAATGACTCTGGCTGGATTCAGTTCTACATTCACTGGTTCCCCTCCCCTGAAGTTACTGACTCTGGCTGGGTTCAGTTCTACACTCACTGGTTCCCCTCCCCTGAATTTGCTGACTCTGGCTGGGTTCAGTTCTACACTCACTGGTTCCCCTCCCCTGAAGGTGCTGAATCTGTCTGGTTTCAGTTCTACACTCATTGGTTCCCTCCCCGAAAGGTGCTGACTCTGGCTGGGTTCAGTTCTACACTCACTGGTTCTCCTCCCCTGAAGGTACTGACTCTGTCTGGGTTCAGTTCTACACTCACTGGTTCCCCTCCCCTGAAGGTGCTGACTCTGGCTGGGTTCAGTTCTACACTCACTGGTTCCCCTCCCCTGAAGGTACTGACTCTGCCTGGGTACAGTTCTACACTCACTGGTTCCCCTCCCCTGAAGGTACTGTCTCTGGCTGGGTTCAGTTCTACACTCACTGGTTCCCCTCCCCTGAAGGTGCTGACTCTGGCTGGGTTTAGGTCTACACTCACTGGTTCCCCTCCCCTGAAGGTACTGACTCTGTCTGGCTTCAGTTCTACACTCACTGGTTCTCCTCCCCCGAAGGTGCTGACTCTGGCTGGGTTCAGTTCTACACTCACTGGTTCCCCTCCCCTGAAGGTACTGATTCTGGCTGGGTTCAGTTCTACACTCACTGGTTCCCCTCCCCTGAAGGTACTGAATCTGGCTGGGTTCAGGTCTACATTCACTGGTTCCACTCCCCTGAAGGCACTGACTCTGGCTGGGTTCAGTTCTACACTCACTGGTTCCCCTCCCCTGAAGGTACTGACTCTGTCTGGGTTCAGTTCTACACTCACTGGTTCTCCTCCCCTGAAGGTGCTGACTATGGCTGGGTTTAGTTCCACACTCACTGTTTCCCCTCCCCTGAAGCTACTGACTCTGGCTGGGTTCAGTTCTACACTCACTGGTTCCCCTCCCCTGAAGGTGCTAACTCTGGCTGGGTTCAGTTCTGCCCTCACTGGTTCCCCTCCCCTGAAGTTACTGACTCTGGCTGGGTTCAGTTCTACACTCACTGGTTCCCCTCCCCTGAAGGTGCTGACTCTGGCTGGGTTCAGTTCTACACTCACTGGTTCTCCTCCCCTGAAGTTACTGACTCTGGCTGTGTTCAGTTCTACACTCACTGGTTCCCCTCCCCTGAAGGTGCTGACTCTGGCTGGGTTCAGTTCTACATTCACTGGTTCCCGTCCTCTGAAGGTACTGACTCTGGCTGGGCTCAGTTCTACACTCACTGGTTCCCCTCCCCTGAAGGTACTGACTCTGGCTGTGTTCAGTTCTACACTCACTGGTTCCCCTCCCCTGAAGGTGCTGACTCTGGCTGGGTTCAGTTCTACATTCACTGGTTCCCCTCCCCTGAAGGTAATGACTCTGGCTGGGTTCAGTTTTACACTCAATGGTTCCCCTCCACTGAAGGTACTGACTCAGGCTGGGTTCAGTTCTACACTCACTGGTTCCCCTCCCCTGAAGGTGCTGACTCTGGTTGGGTTCAGTTCTACACTCATTGGTTCCCCACCCCTGAAGGTACTGACTCTGGCTGGGTTCAGTTATACACTCACTGGTTCCCTCCCCGAAAGGTGCTGACTCTGGCTGGGTTCAGTTCTACACTCACTGGTTCTCCTCCCCTGAAGGTACTGACTCTGTCTGGGTTCAGTTCTACACTCACTGGTTCCCCTCCCCTGAAGGTGCTGACTCTGGCTGGGTTCAGTTCTACACTCACTGGTTCCCCTCCCCTGAAGGTACTGACTCTGCCTGGGTACAGTTCTACACTCACTGGTTCCCCTCCCCTGAAGGTACTGTCTCTGGCTGGGTTCAGTTCTACACTCACTGGTTCCCCTCCCCTGAAGGTGCTGACTCTGGCTGGGTTTAGGTCTACACTCACTGGTTCCCCTCCCCTGAAGGTACTGACTCTGTCTGGCTTCAGTTCTACACTCACTGGTTCTCCTCCCCCGAAGGTGCTGACTCTGGCTGGGTTCAGTTCTACACTCACTGGTTCCCCTCCCCTGAAGGTACTGATTCTGGCTGGGTTCAGTTCTACACTCACTGGTTCCCCTCCCCTGAAGGTACTGAATCTGGCTGGGTTCAGGTCTACATTCACTGGTTCCACTCCCCTGAAGGCACTGACTCTGGCTGGGTTCAGTTCTACACTCACTGGTTCCCCTCCCCTGAAGGTACTGACTCTGTCTGGGTTCAGTTCTACACTCACTGGTTCTCCTCCCCTGAAGGTGCTGACTATGGCTGGGTTTAGTTCCACACTCACTGTTTCCCCTCCCCTGAAGCTACTGACTCTGGCTGGGTTCAGTTCTACACTCACTGGTTCCCCTCCCCTGAAGGTGCTAACTCTGGCTGGGTTCAGTTCTGCCCTCACTGGTTCCCCTCCCCTGAAGTTACTGACTCTGGCTGGGTTCAGTTCTACACTCACTGGTTCCCCTCCCCTGAAGGTGCTGACTCTGGCTGGGTTCAGTTCTACACTCACTGGTTCTCCTCCCCTGAAGTTACTGACTCTGGCTGTGTTCAGTTCTACACTCACTGGTTCCCCTCCCCTGAAGGTGCTGACTCTGGCTGGGTTCAGTTCTACATTCACTGGTTCCCGTCCTCTGAAGGTACTGACTCTGGCTGGGCTCAGTTCTACACTCACTGGTTCCCCTCCCCTGAAGGTACTGACTCTGGCTGTGTTCAGTTCTACACTCACTGGTTCCCCTCCCCTGAAGGTGCTGACTCTGGCTGGGTTCAGTTCTACATTCACTGGTTCCCCTCCCCTGAAGGTAATGACTCTGGCTGGGTTCAGTTTTACACTCAATGGTTCCCCTCCACTGAAGGTACTGACTCAGGCTGGGTTCAGTTCTACACTCACTGGTTCCCCTCCCCTGAAGGTGCTGACTCTGGTTGGGTTCAGTTCTACACTCATTGGTTCCCCACCCCTGAAGGTACTGACTCTGGCTGGGTTCAGTTATACACTCACTGGTTCCCTTCCCCTGAAGGTGCTGACTCTGGCTGGGTTCAGTTCGACAGTCACTGTTTCCCCTCCCCCGAAGGTAATGACTCTGGCTGGATTCAGTTCTACTTTCACTGGTTCCCCTCCCCTGAAGTTACTGACTCTGGCTGGGTTCAGTTCTACACTCACTGGTTCCCCTCCCCTGAATTTGCTGACTCTGGCTGGGTTCAGTTCTACACTCACTGGTTCCCCTCCCCTGAAGGTGCTGAATCTGTCTGGTTTCAGTTCTACACTCATTGGTTCCCTCCCCGAAAGGTGCTGACTCTGGCTGGGTTCAGTTCTACACTCACTGGTTCTCCTCCCCCGAAGGTACTGACTCTGTCTGGGTTCAGTTGTACACTCACTGGTTCCCCTCCCCTGAAGGTGCTGACTCTGGCTGGGTTCAGTTCTACACTCACTGGTTCCCCTCCCCTGAAGGTACTGACTCTGCCTGGGTACAGTTCTACACTCACTGGTTCCCCTCCCCTGAAGGTACTGACTCTGGCTGGGTTCAGTTCTACACTCACTGGTTCCCCTCCCCTGAAGGTGCTGACTCTGGCTGGGTTTAGGTCTACACTCACTGGTTCCCCTCCCCTGAAGGTACTGACTCTGTCTGGCTTCAGTTCTACACTCACTGGTTCTCCTCCCCCGAAGGTGCTGACTCTGGCTGGGTTCAGTTCTACACTCACTGGTTCCCCTCCCCTGAAGGTACTGACTCTGGCTGGGTTCAGTTCTACACTCACTGGTTCCCCTCCCCTGAAGGTACTGAATCTGGCTGGGTTCAGGTCTACATTCACTGGTTCCACTCCCCTGAAGGCACTGACTCTGGCTGGGTTCAGTTCTACACTCACTGGTTCCCCTCCCCTGAAGGTACTGACTCTGTCTGGGTTCAGTTCTACACTCACTGGTTCTCCTCCCCTGAAGGTGCTGACTATGGCTGGGTTTAGTTCCACACTCACTGTTTCCCCTCCCCTGAAGCTACTGACTCTGGCTGGGTTCAGTTCTACACTCACTGGTTCCCCTCCCCTGAAGGTGCTAACTCTGGCTGGGTTCAGTTCTGCCCTCACTGGTTCCCCTCCCCTGAAGTTACTGACTCTGGCTGGGTTCAGTTCTACACTCACTGGTTCCCCTCCCCTGAAGGTGCTGACTCTGGCTGGGTTCAGTTCTACACTCACTGGTTCTCCTCCCCTGAAGTTACTGACTCTGGCTGGGTTCAGTTCTACACTCACTGGTTCCCCTCCCCTGAAGGTGCTGACTCTGGCTGGGTTCAGTTCTACATTCACTGGTTCCCGTCCTCTGAAGGTACTGACTCTGGCTGGGCTCAGTTCTACACTCACTGATTCCCCTCCCCTGAAGGTACTGACTCTGGCTGTGTTCAGTTCTACACTCACTGGTTCCCCTCCCCTGAAGGTGCTGACTCTGGCTGGGTTCAGTTCTACATTCACTGGTTCCCCTCCCCTGAAGGTAATGACTCTGGCTGGGTTCAGTTCTACACTCAATGGTTCTCCTCCCCTGAAGTTACTGACTCTGGCTGGGTTCAGTTCTACACTCACTGGTTCCCCTCCCCTGAAGGTGCTGACTCTGGCTGGGTTCAGTTCTACATTCACTGGTTCCCGTCCTCTGAAGGTACTGACTCTGGCTGGGTTCAGTTATACACTCACTGGTTCCCTTCCCCTGAAGGTGCTGACTCTGGCTGGGTTCAGTTCGACAGTCACTGTTTCCCCTCCCCCGAAGGTAATGACTCTGGCTGGATTCAGTTCTACATTCACTGGTTCCCCTCCCCTGAAGTTACTGACTCTGGCTGGGTTCAGTTCTACACTCACTGGTTCCCCTCCCCTGAATTTGCTGACTCTGGCTGGGTTCAGTTCTACACTCACTGGTTCCCCTCCCCTGAAGGTGCTGAATCTGTCTGGTTTCAGTTCTACACTCATTGGTTCCCTCCCCGAAAGGTGCTGACTCTGGCTGGGTTCAGTTCTACACTCACTGGTTCTCCTCCCCTAAAGGTACTGACTCTGTCTGGGTTCAGTTCTACACTCACTGGTTCCCCTCCCCTGAAGGTGCTGACTCTGGCTGGGTTCAGTTCTACACTCACTGGTTCCCCTCCCCTGAAGGTACTGACTCTGCCTGGGTACAGTTCTACACTCACTAGTTCCCCTCCCCTGAAGGTACTGACTCTGGCTGGGTTCAGTTCTACACTCACTGGTTCCCTTCCCCTGAAGGTGCTGACTCTGGCTGGGTTTAGGTCTACACTCACTGGTTCTCCTCCCCCGAAGGTGCTGACTCTGGCTGGGTTCAGTTCTACACTCACTGGTTCCCCTCCCCTGAAGGTACTGACTCTGGCTGGGTTCAGTTCTACACTCACTGGTTCCCCTCCCCTGAAGGTACTGAATCTGGCTGGGTTCAGGTCTACATTCACTGGTTCCACTCCCCTGAAGGCACTGACTCTGGCTGGGTTCAGTTCTACACTCACTGGTTCCCCTCCCCTGAAGGTACTGACTCTGTCTGGGTTCAGTTCTACACTCACTGGTTCTCCTCCCCTGAAGGTGCTGACTATGGCTGGGTTTAGTTCCACACTCACTGTTTCCCCTCCCCTGAAGCTACTGACTCTGGCTGGGTTCAGTTCTACACTCACTGGTTCCCCTCCCCTGAAGGTGCTAACTCTGGCTGGGTTCAGTTCTGCCCTCACTGGTTCCCCTCCCCTGAAGTTACTGACTCTGGCTGGGTTCAGTTCTACACTCACTGGTTCCCCTCCCCTGAAGGTGCTGACTCTGGCTGGGTTCAGTTCTACACTCACTGGTTCTCCTCCCCTGAAGTTACTGACTCTGGCTGGGTTCAGTACTACACTCACTGGTTCCCCTCCCCTGAAGGTAATGACTCTGGCTGGGTTCAGTTTTACACTCAATGGTTCCCCTCCACTGAAGGTACTGACTCAGGCTGGGTTCAGTTCTACACTCACTGGTTCCCCTCCCCTGAAGGTGCTGACTCTGGTTGGGTTCAGTTCTACACTCATTGGTTCCCCACCCCTGAAGGTACTGACTCTGGCTGGGTTCAGTTATACACTCACTGGTTCCCCTCCCCTGAAGGTGCTGAATCTGTCTGGTTTCAGTTCTACACTCATTGGTTCCCTCCCCGAAAGGTGCTGACTCTGGCTGGGTTCAGTTCTACACTCAATGGTTCTCCTCCCCCGAAGGTACTGACTCTGTCTGGGTTCAGTTCTACACTCACTGGTTCCCCTCCCCTGAAGGTGCTGACTCTGGCTGGGTTCAGTTCTACACTCACTGGTTCCCCTCCCCTGAAGGTACTGACTCTGCCTGGGTACAGTTCTACACTCACTGGTTCCCCTCCCCTGAAGGTACTGACTCTGGCTGGGTTCAGTTCTACACTCACTGGTTCCCCTCCCCTGAAGGTGCTGACTCTGGCTGGGTTTAGGTCTACACTCACTGGATCCCCTCCCCTGAAGGTACTGACTCTGTCTGGCTTCAGTTCTACACTCACTGGTTCTCCTCCCCCGAAGGTGCTGACTCTGGCTGGGTTCAGTTCTACACTCACTGGTTCCCCTCCCCTGAAGGTACTGACTCTGGCTGGGTTCAGTTCTACACTCACTGGTTCCCCTCCCCTGAAGGTACTGAATCTGGCTGGGTTCAGGTCTACATTCACTGGTTCCACTCCCCTGAAGGCACTGACTCTGGCTGGGTTCAGTTCTACACTCACTGGTTCCCCTCCCCTGAAGGTACTGACTCTGTCTGGGTTCAGTTCTACACTCACTGGTTCTCCTCCCCTGAAGGTGCTGACTATGGCTGGGTTTAGTTCCACACTCACTGTTTCCCCTCCCCTGAAGCTGCTGACTCTGGCTGGGTTCAGTTCTACACTCACTGGTTCCCCTCCCCTGAAGGTGCTAACTCTGGCTGGGTTCAGTTCTGCCCTCACTGGTTCCCCTCCCCTGAAGTTACTGACTCTGGCTGGGTTCAGTTCTACACTCACTGGTTCCCCTCCCCTGAAGGTGCTGACTCTGGCTGGGTTCAGTTCTACACTCACTGGTTCTCCTCCCCTGAAGTTACTGACTCTGGCTGGGTTCAGTTCTACACTCACTGGTTCCCCTCCCCTGAAGGTGCTGACTCTGGCTGGGTTCAGTTCTACATTCACTGGTTCCCGTCCTCTGAAGGTACTGACTCTGGCTGGGCTCAGTTCTACACTCACTGGTTCCCCTCCCCTGAAGGTACTGACTCTGGCTGTGTTCAGTTCTACACTCACTGGTTCCCCTCCCCTGAAGGTGCTGACTCTGGCTGGGTTCAGTTCTACATTCACTGGTTCCCCTCCCCTGAAGGTAATGACTCTGGCTGGGTTCAGTTCTACACTCAATGGTTCCCCTCCACTGAAGGTACTGACTCAGGCTGGGTTCAGTTCTACACTCACTGGTTCTCCTCCCCTGAAGGTGCTGACTCTGGTTGGGTTCAGTTCTACACTCATTGGTTCCCCACCCCTGAAGGTACTGACTCTGGCTGGGTTCAGTTATACACTCACTGGTTCCCTTCCCCTGAAGGTGCTGACTCTGGCTGGGTTCAGTTCGACAGTCACTGTTTCCCCTCCCCCGAAGGTAATGACTCTGGCTGGATTCAGTTCTACATTCACTGGTTCCCCTCCCCTGAAGTTACTGACTCTGGCTGGGTTCAGTTCTACACTCACTGGTTCCCCTCCCCTGAATTTGCTGACTCTGGCTGGGTTCAGTTCTACACTCACTGGTTCCCCTCCCCTGAAGGTGCTGAATCTGTCTGGTTTCAGTTCTACACTCATTGGTTCCCTCCCCGAAAGGTGCTGACTCTGGCTGGGTTCAGTTCTACACTCACTGGTTCTCCTCCCCTGAAGGTACTGACTCTGTCTGGGTTCAGTTCTACACTCACTGGTTCCCCTCCCCTGAAGGTGCTGACTCTGGCTGGGTTCAGTTCTACACTCACTGGTTCCCCTCCCCTGAAGGTACTGACTCTGCCTGGGTACAGTTCTACACTCACTGGTTCCCCTCCCCTGAAGGTACTGACTCTGGCTGGGTTCAGTTCTACACTCACTGGTTCCCCTCCCCTGAAGGTGCTGACTCTGGCTGGGTTTAGGTCTACACTCACTGGTTCCCCTCCCCTGAAGGTACTGACTCTGTCTGGCTTCAGTTCTACACTCACTGGTTCCCCTCCCCTGAAAGTACTGACTCTGGCTGGGTTCAGTTCTACACTCACTGGTTCCCCTCCCCTGAAGGTACTGAATCTGGCTGGGTTCAGGTCTACATTCACTGGTTCCACTCCCCTGAAGGCACTGACTCTGGCTGGGTTCAGTTCTACACTCACTGGTTCCCCTCCCCTGAAGGTACTGACTCTGTCTGGGTTCAGTTCTACACTCACTGGTTCTCCTCCCCTGAAGGTGCTGACTATGGCTGGGTTTAGTTCCACACTCACTGTTTCCCCTCCCCTGAAGCTACTGACTCTGGCTGGGTTCAGTTCTACACTCACTGGTTCCCCTCCCCTGAAGGTGCTAACTCTGGCTGGGTTCAGTTCTGCCCTCACTGGTTCCCCTCCCCTGAAGTTACTGACTCTGGCTGGGTTCAGTTCTACACTCACTGGTTCCCCTCCCCTGAAGGTGCTGACTCTGGCTGGGTTCAGTTCTACACTCACTGGTTCTCCTCCCCTGAAGTTACTGACTCTGGCTGGGTTCAGTTCTACACTCACTGGTTCCCCTCCCCTGAAGGTAATGACTCTGGCTGGGTTCAGTTTTACACTCAATGGTTCCCCTCCACTGAAGGTACTGACTCAGGCTGGGTTCAGTTCTACACTCACTGGTTCCCCTCCCCTGAAGGTGCTGACTCTGGTTGGGTTCAGTTCTACACTCATTGGTTCCCCACCCCTGAAGGTACTGACTCTGGCTGGGTTCAGTTATACACTCACTGGTTCCCTTCCCCTGAAGGTGCTGACTCTGGCTGGGTTCAGTTCGACAGTCACTGTTTCCCCTCCCCCGAAGGTAATGACTCTGGCTGGATTCAGTTCTACATTCACTGGTTCCCCTCCCCTGAAGTTACTGACTCTGGCTGGGTTCAGTTCTACACTCACTGGTTCCCCTCCCCTGAATTTGCTGACTCTGGCTGGGTTCAGTTCTACACTCACTGGTTCCCCTCCCCTGAAGGTGCTGAATCTGTCTGGTTTCAGTTCTACACTCATTGGTTCCCTCCCCGAAAGGTGCTGACTCTGGCTGAGTTCAGTTCTACACTCACTGGTTCTCCTCCCCCTAAGGTACTGACTCTGTCTGGGTTCAGTTCTACACTCACTGGTTCCCCTCCCCTGAAGGTGCTGACTCTGGCTGGGTTCAGTTCTACACTCACTGGTTCCCCTCCCCTGAAGGTACTGACTCTGCCTGGGTACAGTTCTACACTCACTGGTTCCCCTCCCCTGAAGGTACTGACTCTGGCTGGGTTCAGTTCTACACTCACTGGTTCCCCTCCCCTGAAGGTGCTGACTCTGGCTGGGTTTAGGTCTACACTCACTGGTTCCCCTCCCCTGAAGGTACTGACTCTGTCTGGCTTCAGTTCTACACTCACTGGTTCTCCTCCCCCGAAGGTGCTGACTCTGGCTGGGTTCAGTTCTACACTCACTGGTTCCCCTCCCCTGAAGGTACTGACTCTGCCTGGGTACAGTTCCACACTCACTGTTTCCCCTCCCCTGAAGCTACTGACTCTGGCTGGGTTCAGTTCTACACTCACTGGTTCCCCTCCCCTGAAGGTGCTAACTCTGGCTGGGTTCAGTTCTGCCCTCACTGGTTCCCCTCCCCTGAAGTTACTGACTCTGGCTGGGTTCAGTTCTACACTCATTGGTTCCCCTCCCCTGAAGGTGCTGATTCTGGCTGGGTTCAGTTCTACACTCACTGGTTCTCCTCCCCTGAAGTTACTGACTCTGGCTGGGTTCAGTTCTACACTCACTGGTTCCCCTCCCCTGAAGGTGCTGACTCTGGCTGGGTTCAGTTCTACATTCACTGGTTCCCGTCCTCTGAAGGTACTGACTCTGGCTGGGCTCAGTTCTACACTCACTGGTTCCCCTCCCCTGAAGGTACTGACTCTGGCTGTGTTCAGTTCTACACTCACTGGTTCCAATCCCCTGAAGGTGCTGACTCTGGCTGGGTTCAGTTCTACATTCACTGGTTCCCCTCCCCTGAAGGTAATGACTCTGGCTGGGTTCAGTTCTACACTCAATGGTTCCCCTCCCCTGAAGGTACTGACTCTGGCTGGGTTCAGTTCAACACTCACGGGTTCCCCTCCCCTGAAGGAACTGACTCTGGCTGGGTTGAGTTCTACACTCACTGGTTCACCGCCCCTGAAGGTACTGACTCTGGCTGGGTTCAGTTCTACACTCACTGGTTCTCCTCCCCTGAAGTTACTGCCTCTGGCTGGGTTCAGTTCTACACTCACTGGTTCCCCTCCCCTGAAGGTGCTGACTCTGGCTGGGTTCAGTTCTACTATCACTGGTTCCCCTCCCCTGAAGGTACTGACTCTGGCTGGGCTCAGTTCTACACTCACTGGTTCCCCTCCCCTGAAGGCACTGACTCTAGCTGTGTTCAGTTCTACACTCACTGGTTCCCCTCCCCTGAAGGTGCTGATTCTGGCTGGGTTCAGTTCTACATTCACTGGTACCCCTCCCCTGAAGGTAATGACTCTGGCTTGGTTCAGTTCTACACTCACTTGTTCCCCTCCCCTGAAGGTACTGACTCTGGCTGGGTTCAGTTCTACATTCACTGGTTCCCCTCCACTGAAGGTACTGACTCAGGCTGGGTTCAGTTCTACACTCACTGGTTCCCCTCCCCTGAAGGTGCTGACTCTGGTTGGGTTCAGTTCTACACTCATTGGTTCCCCACCCCTGAAGGTACTGACTCTGGCTGGGTTCAGTTGTACACTCACTGGTTCCCTTCCCCTGAAGGTGCTGACTCTGGCTGGGTTCAGTTCGACAGTCACTGTTTCCCCTCCCCCGAAGGTAATGACTCTGGCTGGATTCAGTTCTACATTCACTGGTTCCCCTCCCCTGAAGTTACTGACTCTGGCTGGGTTCAGTTCTACACTCACTGGTTCCCCTCCCCTGAATTTGCTGACTCTGGCTGGGTTCAGTTCGACAGTCACTGTTTCCCCTCCCCCGAAGGTAATGACTCTGGCTGGATTCAGTTCTACATTCACTGGTTCCCCTCCCCTGAAGTTACTGACTCTGGCTGGGTTCAGTTCTACACTCACTGGTTACCCTCCCCCGAAAGGTGCTGACTCTGGCTGGGTTCAGTTCTACACTCACGGGTTCTCCTCCCCTGAAGGTACTGACTCTGTCTGGGTTCAGTTCTACACTCACTGGTTCCCCTCCCCTGAAGGTGCTGACTCTGGCTAGGTTCAGTTCTACACTCACTGGTTCCCCTCCCCTGAAGGTACTGACTCTGCCTGGGTACAGTTCTACACTCACTGGTTCCCCTCCCCTGAAGGTACTGACTCTGGCTGGGTTCAGTTCTACACTCACTGGTTCCCCTCCCCTGAAGGTGCTGACTCTGGCTGGGTTTAGGTCTACACTCACTGGTTCCCCTCCCCTGAAGGTACTGACTCTGTCTGGCTTCAGTTCTACACACTGGTTCTCCTCCCCCGAAGGTGCTGACTCTGGCTGGGTTCAGTTCTACACTCACTGGTTCCCCTCCCCTGAAGGTACTGACTCTGGCTGGGTTCAGTTCTACACTCACTGGTTCCCCTCCCCTGAAGGTACTGACTCTGGCTGGGTTCAGGTCAACATTCACTGGTTCCACTCCCCTGAAGGCACTGACTCTGGCTGGGTTCAGTTCTACACTCACTGGTTCCCCTCCCCTGAAGGTACTGACTCTGTCTGGGTTCAGTTCTACACTCACTGGTTCCCCTCCCCTGAAGGTGCTGACTATGGCTGGGTTTAGTTCCACACTCACTGTTTCCCCTCCCCTGAAGCTACTGACTCTGGCTGGGTTCAGTTCTACACTCACTGGTTCCCCTCCCCTGAAGGTGCTAACTCTGGCTGGGTTCAGTTCTGCCCTCACTGGTTCCCCTCCCCTGAAGTTACTGACTCTGGCTGGGTTCAGTTCTACACTCACTGGTTCCCCTCCCCTGAAGGTGCTGACACTGGCTGGGTTCAGTTCTACATTCACTGGATCCCCTCCCCTGAAGGTACTGACTCTGGCTGGGCTCAGTTCTACACTCACTGGTTCCCCTCCCCTTAAGGTACTGACTCTGGCTGGATTCAGTTCTAAACCCACTGGTTCCCCTCCCCCGAAGGTAATGATTCTTGCTGGGTTCAGTTCTACACTCACTGGTACCCCTCCCCTGAAGTTACTGACTCTGGCTGGGTTCAGTTCTACACTCACTCGTTCCCCTCCCCTGAAGGTGCTGACTCTGGCTGGGTTCAGTTCTACACTCACTGGTTCCCCTCCACTGAAGGTACTGACTCTGTCTGGGTTGAGTTCTACACTCACTGGTTCTCCTCCACTGAAGGTGCTGACTCTGGATGGGTTCAGTTCTACACTCACTGGTTCCCCTCCCCTGAATGTACTGACTCTGGCTGGGTTCAGTTCTACACTCACTGGTTCCCCTCCCCTGAAGGTACTGACTCTGGCTGGGTTCAGTTCTACTCTCACTATTTCCCTTACCCTAAAGGTACTGACTGTGGCTGGGTTCAGTTCTACACTCACTGGTTCCCCTCCCATGAAGGTACTGACTCTGGCTGGGTTCAGTTCTACACTCAATGGTCCCCTCCCCTGAAGGTACTGACTCTGGCTGGGTTCAGTTCAACACTCACTGGTTCCCCTCCCCTGAAGGTAATGATTCTGGCTGGGTTCAGTTCGACATTCACTGGTTCCCCTCCCCTGAAGGAACTGACTCTGGCTGGGTTGAGTTCTACACTCACTGGTTCACCGCCCCTGAAGGTACTGACTCTGGCTGGGTTCAGTTCTACACTCACTGGTTCTCCTCCCCTGAAGTTACTGCCTCTGGCTGGGTTCAGTTCTACACTCACTGGTTCCCCTCCCCTGAAGGTGCTGACTCTGGCTGGGTTCAGTTCTACTATCACTGGTTCCCCTCCCCTGAAGGTACTGACTCTGGCTGGGCTCAGTTCTACACTAACTGGTTCCCCTTCCCTGAAGGTACTGACTCTAGCTGTGTTCAGTTCTACACTCACTGGTTCCCCTCCCCTGAAGGTGCTGATTCTGGCTGGGTTCAGTTCTACATTCACTGGTACCCCTCCCCTGAAGGTAATGACTCTGGCTTGGTTCAGTTCTACACTCACTGGTTCCCCTCCCCTGAAGGTACTGACTCTGGCTGGGTTCAGTTCTACATTCACTGGTTCCCCTCCACTGAAGGTACTGACTCAGGCTGGGTTCAGTTCTACACTCACTGGTTCCCCTCCCCTGAAGGTGCTGACTCTGGTTGGGTTCAGTTCTACACTCATTGGTTCCCCACCCCTGAAGGTACTGACTCTGGCTGGGTTCAGTTATACACTCACTGGTTCCCTTCCCCTGAAGGTGCTGACTCTGGCTGGGTTCAGTTCGACAGTCACTGTTTCCCCTCCCCCGAAGGTAATGACTCTGGTTGGATTCAGTTCTACATTCACTGGTTCCCCTCCCCTGAAGTTACTGACTCTGGCTGGGTTCAGTTCTACACTCACTGGTTCCCCTCCCCTGAATTTGCTGACTCTGGCTGGGTTCAGTTCTACACTCACTGGTTCCCCTCCCCTGAAGGTGCTGAATCTGTCTGGTTTCAGTTCTACACTCATTGGTTCCCTCCCCGAAAGGTGCTGACTCTGGCTGGGTTCAGTTCTACACTCACTGGTTCTCCTCCCCTGAAGGTACTGACTCTGTCTGGGTTCAGTTCTACACTCACTGGTTCCCCTCCCCTGAAGGTGCTGACTCTGGCTGGGTTCAGTTCTACACTCACTGGTTCCCCTCCCCTGAAGGTACTGACTCTGCCTGGGTACAGTTCTACACTCACTGGTTCCCCTCCCCTGAAGGTACTGTCTCTGGCTGGGTTCAGTTCTACACTCACTTGTTCCCCTCCCCTGAAGGTGCTGACTCTGGTTGGGTTTAGGTCTACACTCACTGGTTCCCCTCCCCTGAAGGTACTGACTCTGTCTGGCTTCAGTTCTACACTCACTGGTTCTCCTCCCCCGAAGGTGCTGACTCTGGCTGGGTTCAGTTCTACACTCACTGGTTCCCCTCCCCTGAAGGTACTGACTCTGGCTGGGTTCAGTTCTACACTCACTGGTTCCCCTCCCCTGAAGGTACTGAATCTGGCTGGGTTCAGGTCTACATTCACTGGTTCCACTCCCCTGAAGGCACTGACTCTGGCTGGGTTCAGTTCTACACTCACTGGTTCCCCTCCCCTGAAGGTACTGACTCTGTCTGGGTTCAGTTCTACACTCACTGGTTCTCCTCCCCTGAAGGTGCTGACTATGGCTGGGTTTAGTTCCACACTCACTGTTTCCCCTCCCCTGAAGCTACTGACTCTGGCTGGGTTCAGTTCTACACTCACTGGTTCCCCTCCCCTGAAGGTGCTAACTCTGGCTGGGTTCAGTTCTGCCCTCACTGGTTCCCCTCCCCTGAAGTTACTGACTCTGGCTGGGTTCAGTTCTACACTCACTGGTTCCCCTCCCCTGAAGGTGCTGACTCTGGCTGGGTTCAGTTCTACACTCACTGGTTCTCCTCCCCTGAAGTTACTGACTCTGGCTGTGTTCAGTTCTACACTCACTGGTTCCCCTCACCTGAAGGTGCTGACTCTGGCTGGGTTCAGTTCTACATTCACTGGTTCCCGTCCTCTGAAGGTACTGACTCTGGCTGGGCTCAGTTCTACACTCACTGGTTCCCCTCCCCTGAAGGTACTGACTCTGGCTGTGTTCAGTTCTACACTCACTGGTTCCCCTCCCCTGAAGGTGCTGACTCTGGCTGGGTTCAGTTCTACATTCACTGGTTCCCCTCCCCTGAAGGTAATGACTCTGGCTGGGTTCAGTTTTACACTCAATGGTTCCCCTCCACTGAAGGTACTGACTCAGGCTGGGTTCAGTTCTACACTCACTGGTTCCCCTCCCCTGAAGGTGCTGACTCTGGTTGGGTTCAGTTCTACACTCATTGGTTCCCCACCCCTGAAGGTACTGACTCTGGCTGGGTTCAGTTATACACTCACTGGTTCCCTTCCCCTGAAGGTGCTGACTCTGGCTGGGTTCAGTTCGACAGTCACTGTTTCCCCTCCCCCGAAGGTAATGACTCTGGCTGGATTCAGTTCTACATTCACTGGTTCCCCTCCCCTGAAGTTACTGACTCTGGCTGGGTTCAGTTCTACACTCACTGGTTCCCCTCCCCTGAATTTGCTGACTCTGGCTGGGTTCAGTTCTACACTCACTGGTTCCCCTCCCCTGAAGGTGCTGAATCTGTCTGGTTTCAGTTCTACACTCATTGGTTCCCTCCCCGAAAGGTGCTGACTCTGTCTGGGTTCAGTTCTACACTCACTGGTTCCCCTCCCCTGAAGGTGCTGACTCTGGCTGGGTTCAGTTCTAACTCACTGGTTCCCCTCCCCTGAAGGTACTGACTCTGCCTGGGTACAGTTCTACACTCACTGGTTCCCCTCCCCTGAAGGTACTGACTCTGGCTGGGTTCAGTTCTACACTCACTGGTTCCCCTCCCCTGAAGGTGCTGACTCTGGCTGGGTTTAGGTCTACACTCACTGGTTCCCCTCCCCTGAAGGTACTGACTCTGTCTGGCTTCAGTTCTACACTCACTGGTTCTCCTCCCCCGAAGGTGCTGTCTCTGGCTGGTTTCAGTTCTACACTCACTGGTTCCCCTCCCCTGAAGGTACTGACTCTGGCTGGTTTCAGTTCTACACTCACTGGTTCCCCTCCCCTGAAGGTACTGAATCTGGCTGGGTTCAGGTCTACATTCACTGGTTCCACTCCCCTGAAGGCACTGACTCTGGCTGGGTTCAGTTCTACACTCACTGGTTCCCCTCCCCTGAAGGTACTGACTCTGTCTGGGTTCAGTTCTACACTCACTGGTTCTCCTCCCCTGAAGGTGCTGACTATGGCTGGGTTTAGTTCCACACTCACTGTTTCCCCTCCCCTGAAGCTACTGACTCTGGCTGGGTTCAGTTCTACACTCACTGGTTCCCCTCCCCTGAAGGTGCTAACTCTGGCTGGGTTCAGTTCTGCCCTCACTGGTTCCCCTCCCCTGAAGTTACTGACTCTGGCTGGGTTCAGTTCTACACTCACTGGTTCCCCTCCCCTGAAGGTGCTGACTCTGGCTGGGTTCAGTTCTACACTCACTGGTTCTCCTCCCCTGAAGTTACTGACTCTGGCTGGGTTCAGTTCTACACTCACTGGTTCCCCTCCCCTGAAGGTGCTGACTCTGGCTGGGTTCAGTTCTACATTCACTGGTTCCCGTCCTCTGAAGGTACTGACTCTGGCTGGGCTCAGTTCTACACTCACTGGTTCCCCTCCCCTGAAGGTACTGACTCTGGCTGTGTTCAGTTCTACACTCACTGGTTCCCCTCCCCTGAAGGTGCTGACTCTGGCTGGGTTCAGTTCTACATTCACTGGTTCCCCTCCCCTGAAGGTAATGACTCTGGCTGGGTTCAGTTCTACACTCAATGGTTCCCCTCCACTGAAGGTACTGACTCAGGCTGGGTTCAGTTCTACACTCACTGGTTCCCCTCCCCTGAAGGTGCTGACTCTGGTTGGGTTCAGTTCTACACTCATTGGTTCCCCACCCCTGAAGGTACTGACTCTGGCTGGGTTCAGTTATACACTCACTGGTTCCCTTCCCCTGAAGGTGCTGACTCTGGCTGGGTTCAGTTCGACAGTCACTGTTTCCCCTCCCCCGAAGGTAATGACTCTGGCTGGATTCAGTTCTACATTCACTGGTTCCCCTCCCCTGAAGTTACTGACTCTGGCTGAGTTCAGTTCTACACTCACTGGTTCCCCTCCCCTGAATTTGCTGACTCTGGCTGGGTTCAGTTCTACACTCACTGGTTCCCCTCCCCTGAAGGTGCTGAATCTGTCTGGTTTCAGTTCTACACTCATTGGTTCCCTCCCCGAAAGGTGCTGACTCTGGCTGGGTTCAGTTCTACACTCACTGGTTCTCCTCCCCTAAAGGTACTGACTCTGTCTGGGTTCAGTTCTACACTCACTGGTTCCCCTCCCCTGAAGGTGCTGACTCTGGCTGGGTTCAGTTCTACACTCACTGGTTCCCCTCCCCTGAAGGTACTGACTCTGCCTGGGTACAGTTCTACACTCACTGGTTCCCCTCCCCTGAAGGTACTGACTCTGGCTGGGTTCAGTTCTACACTCACTGGTTCCCCTCCCCTGAAGGTGCTGACTCTGGCTGGGTTTAGGTCTACACTCACTGGTTCTCCTCCCCCGAAGGTGCTGACTCTGGCTGGGTTCAGTTCTACACTCACTGGTTCCCCTCCCCTGAAGGTACTGACTCTGGCTGGGTTCAGTTCTACACTCACTGGTTCCCCTCCCCTGAAGGTACTGAATCTGGCTGGGTTCAGGTCTACATTCACTGGTTCCACTCCCCTGAAGGTACTGACTCTGGCTGGGTTCA
The DNA here is from genome assembly GCF_044704955.1 of Pristiophorus japonicus. Taxonomy (NCBI): domain Eukaryota; kingdom Metazoa; phylum Chordata; class Chondrichthyes; family Pristiophoridae; genus Pristiophorus; species Pristiophorus japonicus. Next base: position 812,282 of record NW_027254467.1, on the reverse strand, counting down.
GTTCTACACTCACTGGTTCCCCTCCCCTGAAGGTACTGACTCTGTCTGGGTTCAGTTCTACACTCACTGGTTCTCCTCCCCTGAAGGTGCTGACTATGGCTGGGTTTAGTTCCACACTCACTGTTTCCCCTCCCCTGAAGGTAATGACTCTGGCTGGGTTCAGTTTTACACTCAATGGTTCCCCTCCACTGAAGGTACTGACTCAGGCTGGGTTCAGTTCTACACTCACTGGTTCCCCTCCCCTGAAGGTGCTGACTCTGGTTGGGTTCAGTTCTACACTCATTGGTTCCCCACCCCTGAAGGTACTGACTCTGGCTGGGTTCAGTTATACACTCACTGGTTCCCTTCCCCTGAAGGTGCTGACTCTGGCTGGGTTCAGTTCGACAGTCACTGTTTCCCCTCCCCCGAAGGTAATGACTCTGGCTGGATTCAGTTCTACATTCACTGGTTCCCCTCCCCTGAAGTTACTGACTCTGGCTGGGTTCAGTTCTACACTCACTGGTTCCCCTCCCCTGAATTTGCTGACTCTGGCTGGGTTCAGTTCTACACTCACTGGTTCCCCTCCCCTGAAGGTGCTGAATCTGTCTGGTTTCAGTTCTACACTCATTGGTTCCCTCCCCGAAAGGTGCTGACTCTGGCTGGGTTCAGTTCTACACTCACTGGTTCTCCTCCCCCGAAGGTACTGACTCTGTCTGGGTTCAGTTCTACACTCACTGGTTCCCCTCCCCTGAAGGTGCTGACTCTGGCTGGGTTCAGTTCTACACTCACTGGTTCCCCTCCCCTGAAGGTACTGACTCTGCCTGGGTACAGTTCTACACTCACTGGTTCCCCTCCCCTGAAGGTACTGACTCTGGCTGGGTTCAGTTCTACACTCACTGGTTCCCCTCCCCTGAAGGTGCTGACTCTGGCTGGGTTTAGGTCTACACTCACTGGTTCCCCTCCCCTGAAGGTACTGACTCTGTCTGGCTACAGTTCTACACTCACTGGTTCTCCTCCCCCGAAGGTGCTGACTCTGGCTGGGTTCAGTTCTACACTCACTGGTTCCCCTCCCCTGAAGGTACTGACTCTGGCTGGGTTCAGTTCTACACTCACTGGTTCCCCTCCCCTGAAGGTACTGAATCTGGCTGGGTTCAGGTCTACATTCACTGGTTCCACTCCCCTGAAGGCACTGACTCTGGCTGGGTTCAGTTCTACACTCACTGGTTCCCCTCCCCTGAAGGTACTGACTCTGTCTGGGTTCAGTTCTACACTCACTGGTTCTCCTCCCCTGAAGGTGCTGACTATGGCTGGGTTTAGTTCCACACTCACTGTTTCCCCTCCCCTGAAGCTACTGACTCTGGCTGGGTTCAGTTCTACACTCACTGGTTCCCCTCCCCTGAAGGTGCTAACTCTGGCTGGGTTCAGTTCTGCCCTCACTGGTTCCCCTCCCCTGAAGTTACTGACTCTGGCTGGGTTCAGTTCTACACTCACTGGTTCCCCTACCCTGAAGGTGCTGACTCTGGCTGGGTTCAGTTCTACACTCACTGGTTCTCCTCCCCTGAAGTTACTGACTCTGGCTGGGTTCAGTTCTACACTCACTGGTTCCCCTCCCCTGAAGGTGCTGACTCTGGCTGGGTTCAGTTCTACATTCACTGGTTCCCGTCCTCTGAAGGTACTGACTCTGGCTGGGCTCAGTTCTACACTCACTGGTTCCCCTCTCCTGAAGGTACTGACTCTGGCTGTGTTCAGTTCTACACTCACTGGTTCCCCTCCCCTGAAGGTGCTGACTCTGGCTGGGTTCAGTTCTACATTCACTGGTTCCCCTCCCCTGAAGGTAATGACTCTGGCTGGGTTCAGTTCTACACTCAATGGTTCCCCTCCACTGAAGGTACTGACTCAGGCTGGGTTCAGTTCTACACTCACTGGTTCTCCTCCCCTGAAGGTGCTGACTCTGGTTGGGTTCAGTTCTACACTCATTGGTTCCCCACCCCTGAAGGTACTGACTCTGGCTGGGTTCAGTTATACACTCACTGGTTCCCTTCCCCTGAAGGTGCTGACTCTGGCTGGGTTCAGTTCGACAGTCACTGTTTCCCCTCCCCCGAAGGTAATGACTCTGGCTGGATTCAGTTCTACATTCACTGGTTCCCCTCCCCTGAAGTTACTGACTCTGGCTGGGTTCAGTTCTACACTCACTGGTTCCCCTCCCCTGAATTTGCTGACTCTGGCTGGGTTGAGTTCTACACTCACTGGTTCCCCTCCCCTGAAGGTGCTGAATCTGTCTGGTTTCAGTTCTACACTCATTGGTTCCCTCCCCGAAAGGTGCTGACTCTGGCTGAGTTCAGTTCTACACTCACTGGTTCTCCTCCCCTGAAGGTACTGACTCTGTCTGGGTTCAGTTCTACACTCACTGGTTCCCCTCCCCTGAAGGTGCTGACTCTGGCTGGGTTCAGTTCTACACTCACTGGTTCCCCTCCCCTGAAGGTACTGACTCTGCCTGGGTACAGTTCTACACTCACTGGTTCCCCTCCCCTGAAGGTACTGACTCTGGCTGGGTTCAGTTCTACACTCACTGGTTCCCCTCCCCTGAAGGTGCTGACTCTGGCTTGGTTTAGGTCTACACTCACTGGTTCCCCTCCCCTGAAGGTACTGACTCTGTCTGGCTTCAGTTCTACACTCACTGGTTCCCCTCCCCTGAAAGTACTGACTCTGGCTGGGTTCAGTTCTACACTCACTGGTTCCCCTCCCCTGAAGGTACTGAATCTGGCTGGGTTCAGGTCTACATTCACTGGTTCCACTCCCCTGAAGGCACTGACTCTGGCTGGGTTCAGTTCTACACTCACTGGTTCCCCTCCCCTGAAGGTACTGACTCTGTCTGGGTTCAGTTCTACACTCACTGGTTCTCCTCCCCTGAAGGTGCTGACTATGGCTGGGTTTAGTTCCACACTCACTGTTTCCCCTCCCCTGAAGCTACTGACTCTGGCTGGGTTCAGTTCTACACTCACTGGTTCCCCTCCCCTGAAGGTGCTAACTCTGGCTGGGTTCAGTTCTGCCCTCACTGGTTCCCCTCCCCTGAAGTTACTGACTCTGGCTGGGTTCAGTTCTACACTCACTGGTTCCCCTCCCCTGAAGGTGCTGACTCTGGCTGGGTTCAGTTCTACACTCACTGGTTCTCCTCCCCTGAAGTTACTGACTCTGGCTGGGTTCAGTTCTACACTCACTGGTTCCCCTCCCCTGAAGGTAATGACTCTGGCTGGGTTCAGTTTTACACTCAATGGTTCCCCTCCACTGAAGGTACTGACTCAGGCTGGGTTCAGTTCTACACTCACTGGTTCCCCTCCCCTGAAGGTGCTGACTCTGGTTGGGTTCAGTTCTACACTCATTGGTTCCCCACCCCTGAAGGTACTGACTCTGGCTGGGTTCAGTTATACACTCACTGGTTCCCTTCCCCTGAAGGTGCTGACTCTGGCTGGGTTCAGTTCGACAGTCACTGTTTCCCCTCCCCCGAAGGTAATGAATCTGGCTGGATTCAGTTCTACATTCACTGGTTCCCCTCCCCTGAAGTTACTGACTCTGGCTGGGTTCAGTTCTACACTCACTGGTTCCCCTCCCCTGAATTTGCTGACTCTGGCTGGGTTCAGTTCTACACTCACTGGTTCCCCTCCCCTGAAGGTGCTGAATCTGTCTGGTTTCAGTTCTACACTCATTGGTTCCCTCCCCGAAAGGTGCTGACTCTGGCTGGGTTCAGTTCTACACTCACTGGTTCTCCTCCCCCTAAGGTACTGACTCTGTCTGGGTTCAGTTCTACACTCACTGGTTCCCCTCCCCTGAAGGTGCTGACTCTGGCTGGGTTCAGTTCTACACTCACTGGTTCCCCTCCCCTGAAGGTACTGACTCTGCCTGGGTACAGTTCTACACTCACTGGTTCCCCTCCCCTGAAGGTACTGACTCTGGCTGGGTTCAGTTCTACACTCACTGGTTCCCCTCCCCTGAAGGTGCTGACTCTGGCTGGGTTTAGGTCTACACTCACTGGTTCCCCTCCCCTGAAGGTACTGACTCTGTCTGGCTTCAGTTCTACACTCACTGGTTCTCCTCCCCCGAAGGTGCTGACTCTGGCTGGGTTCAGTTCTACACTCACTGGTTACCCTCCCCTGAAGGTACTGACTCTGCCTGGGTACAGTTCCACACTCACTGTTTCCCCTCCCCTGAAGCTACTGACTCTGGCTGGGTTCAGTTCTACACTCACTGGTTCCCCTCCCCTGAAGGTGCTAACTCTGGCTGGGTTCAGTTCTGCCCTCACTGGTTCCCCTCCCCTGAAGTTACTGACTCTGGCTGGGTTCAGTTCTACACTCATTGGTTCCCCTCCCCTGAAGGTGCTGACTCTGGCTGGGTTCAGTTCTACACTCACTGGTTCTCCTCCCCTGAAGTTACTGACTCTGGCTGGGTTCAGTTCTACACTCACTGGTTCCCCTCCCCTGCAGGTGCTGACTCTGGCTGGGTTCAGTTCTACATTCACTGGTTCCCGTCCTCTGAAGGTACTGACTCTGGCTGGGCTCAGTTCTACACTCACTGGTTCCCCTCCCCTGAAGGTACTGACTCTGGCTGTGTTCAGTTCTACACTCACTGGTTCCAATCCCCTGAAGGTGCTGACTCTGGCTGGGTTCAGTTCTACATTCACTGGTTCCCCTCCCCTGAAGGTAATGACTCTGGCTGGGTTCAGTTCTACACTCAATGGTTCCCCTCCCCTGAAGGTACTGACTCTGGCTGGGTTCAGTTCTACATTCACTGGTTCCCCTCCCCTGAAGGTACTGACTCAGGCTGGGTTCAGTTCTACACTCACTGGTTCACCTCCCCTGAAGGTGCTGACTCTGGTTGGGTTCAGTTCTGCACTCACTGGTTCCCCACCCCTGAAGGTACTGACTCTGGCTGGGTTCAGTTCTACACTCACTGGTTCCCTTCCCCTGAAGGTGCTGACTCTGGCTGGGTTCAGTTCGACAGTCACTGGTTCCCCTCCCCTGAAGGTACTGACTCTGGCTGGGATCAGTTCTACACTCACTGGTTTCCCTCCCCCGAAGGCAATGACTCTGGCTGGATTCAGTTCTACACTCACTGGTTCCCCTCCCCTGAAGTTACTGACTCTGGCTGGGTTCAGTTCTACACTCACTGGTTCCCCTCCCCTGAAGTTGCTGACTCTGGCTGGGTTCAGTTCTACACTCACTGGTTCCCCTCCCCTGAAGGTGCTGACTCTGTCTGGGTTCAGTTCTACACTCATTGGTTCCCCTCCCCTGAAGGTGCTGACTCTGGCTGGGTTCAGTTCTACACTCACTGGTTCTCCTCCCCTGAAGGTACTGACTCTGTCGGGTTCAGTTCTACACTCACTGGTTTCCCTCCCCTGAAGGTGTTGACTCTGGCTGGGTTAAGTTCTACACTCACTGGTTCCCCTCCCCTGAAGGTACTGACTCTGGCTGGGTACAGTTCTACACTCACTGGTTCCCCTCCCCTGAAGTTACTGACTCTGGCTGGGTTCAGTTCTGCACTCACTGGTTCCCCTCGCCTGAAGGTACTGACTCTGTCTGGGTTCAGTTCTACACTCACTGGTTCCCCTCCCCTGAAGGTGCTGAATCTGGCTAGGTTTAGTTCTACACTCACTGGTTCCCCTCCCCTGAAGGTACTGACTCTGGCTGGGTTTAGGTCTACACTCACTGGTTCCCCTCCCCTGAAGGTACTGACTCTGTCTGGGTTCAGTTCTGCACTCACTGGTTCTCTTCCCCTGAAGGTGCTGACTCTGGCTGGGTTCAGTTCTACACTCACTGGTTCCCCTCCCCTGAAGGTACTGACTCTGGCTGGGTTCAGTTCTCCACTCACTGATTCCCCTCCCCGGAAGGTACTGACTCTGGCTGGGTTCAGTTCTACATTCACTGGTTCCACTCCCCTGAAGGCACTGACTCTGGCTGGGTTCAGTTCTACACTCACTGGTTCCCCTCCCCTGAAGGTACTGACTCTGTATAGGTTCAGGTCGACACTCACTGGTTCCCCTCCCCTGAAGGTGCTGACTATGGCTGGATTTAGTTCCACACTCACTGTTTCCCCTCCCCTGAAGGTACTGACTCTGGCTGGGTTCAGTTCTACACTCACTGGTTCCCCTCCCCTGAAGGTGCTGACTATGGCTGGGTTTAGTTCTACACTCACTGTTTCCCCTCCCCTGAAGGTACTGACTCTGGCTGGGTTCAGTTCTACACTCACTGGTTCCCCTCCCCTGAAGGTGCTAACTCTGGCTGGGTTCAGTTCTGCCCTCACTGGTTCCCCTCCCCTGAAGTTACTGACTCTGGCTGGGTTCAGTTCTACACTCACTGGTTCCCCTTCCCTGAAGGTGCTGACTCTGACTGGGTTCAGTTCTACATTCACTGGTTCCCCTCCCCTGAATGTACTGACTCTGGCTGGGCTCAGTTCTACACTCACTGGTTCCCCTCCCCTGAAGGTACTGACTCTGGCTGTGTTCAGTTCTACACTCACTGGTTCCCCTCCCCTGAAGGTGCTTACTCTGGCTGGGTTCAGTTCTACATTCACTGGTTCTCCTCCCCTGAAGATAATGACTCTGGCTGGGTTCAGTGCTACACTCACTGGTTCCCCTCCCCTGAAGGTACTGACTCTGGCTGGGTTCAGTTCTACACTCACTGGTTCCCATCCCCTGAAGGTACTGACTCTGTCTGGGTTCAGTTCTACACTCACTGGTTCCCCTCCCCTGAAGGTGCTGACTATGGCTGGGTTTAGTTCCACACTCACTGTTTCCCGTCCCCTGAAGGAACTGACTCTGGCTGGGTTCAGTTCTACACTCACTGGTTCCCCTCCCCTGAAGGTGCTAACTCTGGCTGGGTTCAGTTCTACACTCACTGGTTCCCCTCCCCTGAAGGTGCTGACTCTGGCTGGGTTCAGTTCTACACTCACTGGTTTCCCTCCCCTGAAGCTGCTGACCCTGGCTGGGTTCAGTTCGACACTCACTGGTTCCCCTCCGCTGAAGGTACTGACTCTGGCTGGGTTCAGTTCTACACTCACTGGTTCCCCTCCCCTGAAGGTACTGACTCTGGCTGGGTTCAGTTTTACACTCACTGGTTCCCCTCCCCTGAAGGTGCTAACTCTGGCTGGGTTCACTTCTGCCCTCACTGGTTCCCCTCCCCTGAAGTTACTGACTCTGGCTGGATTCAGTTCTACACTCACTGGTTCCCCTCCCCTGAAGGTGCTGACTCTGGCTGGGTTCAGTTCTACACTCACTGGTTCTCCTCCCCTGAAGTTACTGACTCTGGCTGGGTTCAGTTCCACACTCACTGGTTCCCCTCCCCTGAAGGTGCTGACTCTGGCTGGGTTCAGTTCGACAGTCACTGGTTCCCCTCCCCTGAAGGTGCTGTCTCTGGCTGGGTTCAGTTCTACATTCACTGGTTCCCCTCCCCTGAATGTACTGACTCTGGCTGGGCTCAGTTCTACACTCACTGGTCCCCTCCCCTGAAGGTACTGACTCTGGCTGTGTTCAGTTCTACACTCACTGGTTCCCCTCCCCTGAAGGTGCTGACTCTGGCTGGGTTCAGTTCTACATTCACTGGTTCCCCTCCACTGAAGATAATGACTCTGGCTGGGTTCAGTGCTACACTCACTGGTTCCCCTCCCCTGAAGGTACTGACTCTGGCTGGGTTCAGTTCTACATTCACTGGTTCCCCTCCCCTGAAGGTACTGACTCAGGCTGGGTTCAGTTCTACACTCACTGGTGCCCCTCCCCTGAAGGTGCTGACTCTGGTTGGGTTCAGTTCTGCACTCACTGGTTCCCCACCCCTGAAGGTACTGACTCTGGCTGGGTTCAGTTCTACATCACTGGTTCCCTTCCCCTGAAGGTGCTGACTCTGGCTGGGTTCAGTTCGGCAGTCACTGGTTCCCCTCCCCTGAAGGTACTGACTCTGGCTGGGATCAGTTCTACACTCACTGGTTTCCCTCCCCCGAAGGTAATGACTCTGGCTGGATTCAGTGCTACACTCACTGGTTCCCCTCCCCTGAAGTTACTGACTCTGGCTGGGTTCAGTTCCACACTCACTGGTTCCCCTCACCTGAAGGTGCTGACTCTGGCTGGGTTCAGTTCTACACTCACTGGTTCCCCTCCCCTGAAGGTACTGACTCTGTCTGGGTTCAGTTCTACACTCACTGGTTCCCCTCCCCTGAAGGTGCTGACTATGGCTGGGTTTAGTTCCACACTCACTGTTTCCCCTCCCCTGAAGGTACTGACTCTGGCTGTGTTCCGTTCTACACTCACTGGTTCCCCTCCCCTGAAGGTGCTGACTATGGCTGGGTTTAATTCCACACTCACTGTTTCCCCTCCCCTGATGGTACTGACTCTGGCTGGGTTCAGTTCTACACTCACTGGTTCCCCTCCCCTGAAGGTGCTAACTCTGGCTGGGTTCAGTTCTGCCCTCACTGGTTCCCCTCCCCTGAAGTTACTGACTCTGGCTGGGTTCACTTCTACACTCACTGGTTCCCCTCCCCTGAAGGTGCTGACTCTGGCTGGGTTCAGTTCTACACTCACTGGTTCTCCTCCCCTGAAGTTACTGACTCTGGCTGGGTTCAGTTCTACACTCATTGTTTCCCCTCCCCTGAAGGTGCTGACTCTGGCTGGGTTCAGTTCTACATTCACTGGTTCCCCTCCCCTGAAGGTACTGACTCTGGCTGGGCTCAGTTCTACACTCACTGGTTCCCCTCCCCTGAAGGTACTGACTCTGGCTGTGTTCAGTTCTACACTCACTGGTTCCCCTCCCCTGAAGGTGCTGACTCTGGCTGGGTTCAGTTCTACATTCACTGGTTCCCCTCCCCTGAAGATAATGACTCTGGCTGGGTTCAGTGCTACACTCACTGGTTCCCCTCCCCTGAAGGTACTGACTCTGGCTGGGTTCAGTTCTGCATTCACTGGTTCCCCTCCCCTGAAGGTACTGACTCAGGCTGGGTTCAGTTCTACACTCACTGGTGCCCCTCCCCTGAAGGTGCTGACTCTGGTTGGGTTCAGTTCTGCACTCACTGGTTCCCCACCCCTGAAGGTACTGACTCTGGCTGGGTTCAGTTCTACACTCACTGGTTCCCCTCCCCTGAAGGTACTGACTCTGGCTGGGCTCAGTTCTACACTCACTGGTTCCCCTCCCCTGAAGGTACTGACTCTGGCTGTGTTCAGTTCTACACTCACTGGTTCCCCTCCCCTGAAGGTGCTGACTCTGGCTGGGTTCAGTTCTACATTCACTGGTTCCCCTCCCCTGAATGTAATGACTCTGGCTGGGTTCAGTTCTACACTCACTGGTTCCCCTCCCCTGAAGGTACTGACTCTGGCTGGGTTCAGTTCTACATTCACTGGTTCCCCTCCCCTGAAGGTACTGACTCAGGCTGGGTTCAGTTCTACACTCACTGGTTCCCCTCCCCTGAAGGAGCTGACTCTGGTTGGGTTCAGTTCTGCACTCACTGGTTCCCCACCCCTGAAGTTACTGACTCTGGCTGGGTTCATTTCTACACTCACTGGTTCCCTTCCCCTGAAGGTGCTGACTCTGGCTGGGTTCAGTTCGACAGTCACTGGTTCCCCTCCCCTGAAGGTACTGACTCTGGCTGGGATCAGTTCTACACTCACTGGTTTCCCTCCCCCGAAGGTAATGACTCTGGCTGGATTCAGTGCTACACTCACTGGTTCCCCTCCCCTGAAGTTACTGACTCTGGCTGGGTTCAGTTCGACACTCACTGGTTCCCCTCCCCTGAAGGTGCTGACTCTGGCTGGGTTCAGTTCTACACCTCACTGGTTCCTCTCCCCTGAAGTTACTGACTCTGGCTGGGTTCAGTTCTACACTCACTGGTTCCCCTCCCCTGAAGGTGCTGACTATGGCTGGGTTTAGTTCCACACTCACTGTTTCCCCTCCCCTGAAGGTACTGACTCTGGCTGGGTTCAGTTCTACACTCACTGGTTCCCCTCCCCTGAAGGTGCTAACTCTGGCTGGGTTCAGTTCTGCCCTCACTGGTTCCCCTCCTCTGAAGTTACTGACTCTGGCTGGGTTCAGTTCTACACTCACTGGTTCTCCTCCCCTGAAGTTACTGACTCTGGCTGGGTTCAGTTCTACACTCACTGGTTCCCCTCCCCTGAAGGTGCTGACTCTGGCTGGGTTCAGTTCTACATTCACTGGTTCCCCTCCCCTGAAGGTACTGACTCTGGATGGGCTCAGTTCTACACTCACTGGTTCCCCTCCCCTGAAGGTACTGACTCTGGCTGTGTTCAGTTCTACACTCACTGGTTCCCCTCCCCTGAAGGTGCTGACTCTGGCTGGGTTCAGCTCTACATTCACTGGTTCCCCTCCCCTGAAGGTAATGACTCTGGCTGGGTTCAGTTCTACACTCACTGGTTCCCCTCCCCTGAAGGTACTGACTCTGGCTGGGTTCAGTTCTACATTCACTGGTTCCCCTCCCCTGAAGGTACTGACTCAGGCTGGGTTCAGTTCTACACTCACTGGTTCCCCTCCCCTGAAGGTGCTGAATCTGGTTAGCTTCAGTTCTGCACTCACTGGTTCCCCACCCCTGAAGCTACCGACTCTGGCTGGGTTCAGTTCTACACTCACTGGTTCCCTTCCCCTGAAGGTGCTGACTCTGGCTGGGTTCAGTTCGACAGTCACTGGTTCCCCTCCCCTGAAGGTACTGACTCTGGCTGGGATCAGTTCTACATTCACTGGTTTCCCTCCCCCGAAGGTAATGACTCTGGCTGGATTCAGTGCTACACTCACTGGTTCCCCTCCCCTGAAGTTACTGACTCTGGCTGGATTCAGTGCTACACTCACTGGTTCCCCTCCCCTGAAGGTGCTGAATCTGGCTAGGTTTTGTTCCAGACTCACTGGTTCCCCTCCCCTGAAGGTACTGACTCTGGCTGGGTTTAGGTCTACACTCACTGGTTCCCCTCCCCTGAAGGTACTGACTCTGTCTTGGTTCAGTTCTGCACTCACTGGTTCTCCTCCCCTGAAGGTGCTGACTCTGGCTGGGTTCAGTTCTACGCTCACTGGTTCCCCTCCCCTGAAGGTACTGACTCTGGCTGGGTTCAGTTCTACATTCACTGGTTCCCCTCCCCTGAAGGTACTGACTCTGGCTGGGTTCAGTTCTACATTCACTGGTTCCACTCCCCTGAAGTACTGACTCTGGCTGGGTTCAGTTCTACACTCACTGGTTCCCATCCCCTGAAGGTACTGACTCTGTCTGGGTTCAGTTCTACACTCACTGGTTCCCCTCCCCTGAAGGTGCTGACTATGGCTGGGTTTAGTTCCACACTCACTGTTTCCCCTCCCCTGAAGGAACTGACTCTGGCTGGGTTCAGTTCTACACTCACTGTTTCCCCTCCCCTGAAGGTGCTAACTCTGGCTGGGTTCAGTTCTACACTCACTGGTTCCCCTCCCCTGAAGGTGCTGACTCTGGCTGGGTTCAGTTCTACACTCACTGGTTTCCCTCCCCTGAAGGTGCTGACCCTGGCTGGGTTCAGTTCGACACTCACTGGTTCCCCTCCCCTGAAGGTACTGACTCTGGCTGGGTTCAGTTCTACACTCACTGGTTCCCCTCCCCTGAAGGTACTGACTCTGTCTGGGTTCAGTTCTACACTCACTGGTTCCCCTCCCCTGAAGGTGCTGACTATGGCTAGGTTTAGTTCCACACTCACTGTTTCCCCTCCCCTGAAGGTACTGACTCTGGCTGGGTTCAGTTTTACACTCACTGGTTCCCCTCCCCTGAAGGTGCTAACTCTGGCTGGGTTCAGTTCTGCCCTCACTGGTTCCCCTCCCCTGAAGTTACTGACTCTGGCTGGATTCAGTTCTACACTCACTGGTTCCCCTCCCCTGAAGGTGCTGACTCTGGCTGGGTTCAGTTCTACACTCACTGGTTCTCCTCCCCTGAAGTTACTGACTCTGGCTGGGTTCAGTTCTACACTCACTGGTTCCCCTCCCCTGAAGGTGCTGACTCTGGCTGGGTTCAGTTCTACATTCACTGGTTCCCCTAACCTGAAGGTATTGACTCTGGCTGGGCTCAGTTCTACAATCCCTGGTTCCCCTCCCCTGAATGTACTGACTCTGGCTGTGTTCAGTTCTACACTCACTGGTTCCCCTCCCCTGAAGGTACTGACTCTGTCTGGGTTCAGTTCTACACTCACTAGTTCCCCTCCCCTGAAGGTGCTGACTCTGGCAGGGTTCAGTTCTACACTCACTGGTTCCCCTCCCCTGAAGGTACTGACTCTGGCTGGGTACAGTTCTACACTCACTGGTTCCCCTCCCCTGAAGGTGCTGACTCTGGCTGGGTTCAGTTCTACACTCACTGGTTCTCCTCCCCTGAAGGTACTGACTCTGTCTGGGTTCAGTTCTACAATCACTGGTTCTTCTCCACTGAAGGTGCTGACTCTGGATGGGTTCAGTTCTACACTCACTGGTTCCCCTCCCCTGAAGGTACTGATTCTGGCAGGGTTCAGGTCTACACTCACTGGTTCCCCTCCCCTGAAGGTACTGACTCTGGCTGGGTTCAGTTCTACACTCACTATTTCCCTTACCCTGAAGGTAATGATTTTGGCTGGGTTCAGTTCGACATTCACTGGTTCACCTCCCCTGAAGGAACTGACTCTGGCTGGGTAGAGTTCTACACTCACTGGTTCACCTCCCCTGAAGGTACTGACTCTGGTTGGGTTCAGTTCTACACTCACTGGTTCTACTCCCCTGAAGTTACTGACTCTGGCTGGGTTCAGTTCTACACTCACTGGTTCCCCTCCCCTGAAGGTGCTGACTCTGGCTGGGTTCAGTTCTACATTCACTGGTTCCCCTCCCCTGAAGGTACTGACTCTGGCTGGGCTCAGTTCTACACTCACTGATTCCCCTCCCCTGAAGGTACTGACTCTGGCTGGGTTCAGTTTTACACTCACTGGTTCCCCTCCCCTGAAGGTGCTAACTCTGGCTGGGTTCAGTTCTGCCCTCACTGGTTCCCCTCCCCTGAAGTTTCTGACTCTGGCTGGATTCAGTTCTACACTCACTGGTTCCCCTCCCCTGAAGGTGCTGACTCTGGCTGGGTTCAGTTCTACACTCACTGGTTCTCCTCCCCTGAAGTTACTGACTCTGGCTGGGTTCAGTTCTACACTCACTGGTTCCCCTCCCCTGAAGGTGCTGACTCTGGCTGGGTTCAGTTCTACATTCACTGGTTCCCCTAACCTGAAGGTATTGACTCTGGCTGGGCTCAGTTCTACAATCCCTGGTTCCCCTCCCCTGAATGTACTGACTCTGGCTGTGTTCAGTTCTACACTCACTGGTTCCCCTCCCCTGAAGGTACTGACTCTGTCTGGGTTCAGTTCTACACTCACTAGTTCCCCTCCCCTGAAGGTGCTGACTCTGGCAGGGTTCAGTTCTACACTCACTGGTTCCCCTCCCCTGAAGGTACTGACTCTGGCTGGGTACAGTTCTACACTCACTGGTTCCCCTCCCCTGAAGGTGCTGACTCTGGCTGGGTTCAGTTCTACACTCACTGGTTCTCCTCCCCTGAAGGTACTGACTCTGTCTGGGTTCAGTTCTACAATCACTGGTTCTCCTCCACTGAAGGTGCTGACTCTGGATGGGTTCAGTTCTACACTCACTGGTTCCCCTCCCCTGAAGGTACTGATTCTGGCAGGGTTCAGGTCTACACTCACTGGTTCCCCTCCCCTGAAGGTACTGACTCTGGCTGGGTTCAGTTCTACACTCACTATTTCCCTTACCCTGAAGGTAATGATTTTGGCTGGGTTCAGTTCGACATTCACTGGTTCACCTCCCCTGAAGGAACTGACTCTGGCTGGGTAGAGTTCTACACTCACTGGTTCACCTCCCCTGAAGGTACTGACTCTGGTTGGGTTCAGTTCTACACTCACTGGTTCTACTCCCCTGAAGTTACTGACTCTGGCTGGGTTCAGTTCTACACTCACTGGTTCCCCTCCCCTGAAGGTGCTGACTCTGGCTGGGTTCAGTTCTACATTCACTGGTTCCCCTCCCCTGAAGGTATTGACTCTGGCTGGGCTCAGTTCTACACTCACTGATTCCCCTCCCCTGAAGGTACTGACTCTGGCTGTGTTCAGTTCTACACTCACTGGTTCCCCTCCCCTGAAGTTGCTGACTCTGGCTGGGTTCAGTTCTACACTCACTGGTTCCCCTCCCCTGAAGGGGCTGACTCTGTCTGGGTTCAGTTCTACACTCATTGGTTCCCCTCCCCGGAAGGTGCTGACTCTGGCTGGGTTCAGTTCTACACTCACTGTTTCTTCTCCCCTGAAGGTACTGACTCTGTCTGGGTTCAGTTCTACACTCACTGGTTCCCCTCCCCTGAAGGTGCTGACTCTGGCTGGGTTCAGTTCTACATTCACTGGTTCCCCTCCCCTGAAGGTATTGACTCTGGCTGGGCTCAGTTCTACAATCCCTGGTTCCCCTCCCCTGAATGTACTGACTCTGGCTGTGTTCAGTTCTACACTCACTGGTTCCCCTCCCCTGAAGGTACTGACTCTGTCTGGGTTCAGTTCTACACTCACTAGTTCCCCTCCCCTGAAGGTGCTGACTCTGGCAGGGTTCAGTTCTACACTCACTGGTTCCCCTCCCCTGAAGGTACTGACTCTGGCTGGGTACAGTTCTACACTCACTGGTTCCCCTCCCCTGAAGGTGCTGACTCTGGCTGGGTTCAGTTCTACACTCACTGGTTCTCCTCCCCTGAAGGTACTGACTCTGTCTGGGTTCAGTTCTACAATCACTGGTTCTCCTCCACTGAAGGTGCTGACTCTGGATGGGTTCAGTTCTACACTCACTGGTTCCCCTCCCCTGAAGGTACTGATTCTGGCAGGGTTCAGTTCTACACTCACTGGTTCCCCTCCCCTGAAGGTACTGACTCTGGCTGGGTTCAGTTCTACACTCACTATTTCCCTTACCCTGAAGGTAATGATTTTGGCTGGGTTCAGTTCGACATTCACTGGTTCACCTCCCCTGAAGGAACTGACTCTGGCTGGGTTGAGTTCTACACTCACTGGTTCACCTCCCCTGAAGGTACTGACTCTGGTTGGGTTCAGTTCTACACTCACTGGTTCTACTCCCCTGAAGTTACTGACTCTGGCTGGGTTCAGTTCTACACTCACTGGTTCCCCTCCCCTGAAGGTGCTGACTCTGGCTGGGTTCAGTTCTACATTCACTGGTTCCCCTCCCCTGAAGGTACTGACTCTGGCTGGGCTCAGTTCTACACTCACTGATTCCCCTCCCCTGAAGGTACTGACTCTGGCTGTGTTCAGTTCTACACTCACTGGTTCCCCTCCCCTGAAGTTGCTGACTCTGGCTGGGTTCAGTTCTACACTCACTGGTTCCCCTCCCCTGAAGGGGCTGACTCTGTCTGGGTTCAGTTCTACACTCATTGGTTCCCCTCCCCGGAAGGTGCTGACTCTGGCTGGGTTCAGTTCTACACTCACTGTTTCTTCTCCCCTGAAGGTACTGACTCTGTCTGGGTTCAGTTCTACACTCACTGGTTCCCCTCCCCTGAAGGTGCTGACTCTGGCTGGGTTCAGTTCTACACTCACTGGTTCCCCTCCCCTGAAGGTACTGACTCTGGCTGGGTACAGATCTACACTCACTGGTTCCCCTCCCCTGAAGGGACTGACTCTGGCTGGGTTCAGTTCTACACTCACTGGTTCCCCTCCCCTGAAGGTACTGACTCTGGCTGGGTTCAGTTCTGCACTCACTGGTTCCCCTCCCCTGAAGGTACTGTCTCTGGCTGGATTTAGTTCTACACTCACTCATTCCCCTTCCCTGAAGTGACTGACTCTGTCTGGGTTCAGTTCTGCACTCACTGGTTCCCCTCGCCTGAAGGTACTGACTCTGTCTGGGTTCAGTTCTACACTAACTGGTTCCCCTCCCCTGAAGGTGCTGAATCTGGCTGGGTTTAGTTCTACACTAACTGGTTCCCCTCCCCTGAAGGTACTGACTCTGGCTGGGTTCAGTTCTACACTCACTGGTTCCCCTCCCCTGAAGGTACTGACTCTGGCTGGGTTCAGTTCTACACTCACTGGTTCCCCTCCCCTGAAGGTGCTGACTCTGGCTGGGTTCAGTTCTACACTCACTGGTTTCCCTCCCCTGAAGGTGCTGACCCTGGCTGGGTTCAGTTCTACACTCACTGGTTCCCCTCCCCTGAAGGTACTGACTCTGGCTGGGTTCAGTTCTACACTCACTGGTTCCCCTCCCCTGAAGGTACTGACTCTGTCTGGGTTCAGTTCTACACTCACTGGTTCCCCTCCCCTGAAGGTGCTGACTCTGGCTGGGTTCAGTTCTACACTCACTGTTTCCCCTCCCCTGAAGGTACTGACTCTGTCTGGGTTCAGTTCTACACTCACTGGTTCCCCTCCCCTGAAGGTGCTGACTATGGCTGGGTTTAGTTCCACACTCACTGTTTCCCCTCCCCTGAAGGTACTGACTCTGGCTGGGTTCAGTTCTACACTCACTGGTTCCCCTCCCCTGAAGGTGCTGACTATGGCTGGGTTTAGTTCCACACTCACTGTTTCCCCTCCCCTGAAGGTACTGACTCTGGCTGGGTTCAGTTCTGCACTCACTGGTTCCCCTCCCCTGAAGGTGCTAACTCTGGCTGGGTTCAGTTCTGCCCTCACTGGTTCCCCTCCACTGAAGTTACTGACTCTGGCTGGATTCAGTTCTACACTCACTGGTTCCCCTCCCCTGAAGATGCTGACTCTGGCTGGGTTCAGTTCTACACTCACTGGTTCTCCTCCCCTGAAGTTACTGACTCTGGCTGGGTTCAGTTCTACACTCACTGGTTCCCCTCCCCTGAAGGTGCTGACTCGGGCTGGGTTCAGTTCTACATTCACTGGTTCCACTCCCCTGAAGGTACTGACTCTGGCTGGGCTCAGTTCTACACTCACTGGTTCCCCTCCCCTGAAGGTACTGACTCTGGCTGTGTTTAGTTCTACACTCACTGGTTCCCTTCCCCAGAAGGTGCTGACTCTGGCTGGGTTCAGTTCGACAGTCACTGGTTCCCCTCCCCTGAAGGTACTGACTCTGGCTGGGATCAGTTCTACACTCACTGGTTTCCCTCCCCCGAAGGTAATGACTCTGGCTGGATTCAGTGCTATACTCACTGGTTCCCCTCCCCTGAAGTTACTGACTCTGGCTGGATTCAGTGCTACACTCACTGGTTCCCCTCCCCTGAAGGTGCTGAATCTGGCTAGGTTTTGTTCCAGACTCACTGGTTCCCCTCCCCTGAAGGTAGTGACTCTGGCTGGGTTTAGGTCTACACTCACTGGTCCCCCTCCCCTGAAGGTACTGACTCTGTCTTGGTTCAGTTCTGCACTCACTGGTTCTCCTCCCCTGAAGGTGCTGACTCTGGCTGGGTTCAGTTCTACGCTCATTGGTTCCCCTCCCCTGAAGGTACTGACTCTGGCTGGGTTCAGTTCTCCACTCACTGGTTCCCCTCCCCTGAAGGTACTGACTCTGGCTGGGCTCAGTTCTACACTCACTGGTTCCCCTCCCCTGAAGGTACTGACTCTGGCTGTGTTTAGTTCTACACTCACTGGTTCCCTTCCCCAGAAGGTGCTGACTCTGGCTGGGTTCAGTTCGACAGTCACTGGTTCCCCTCCCCTGAAGGTACTGACTCTGGCTGGGATCAGTTCTACACTCACTGGTTTCCCTCCCCCGAAGGTAATGACTCTGGCTGGATTCAGTGCTATACTCACTGGTTCCCCTCCCCTGAAGTTACTGACTCTGGCTGGATTCAGTGCTACACTCACTGGTTCCCCTCCCCTGAAGGTGCTGAATCTGGCTAGGTTTTGTTCCAGACTCACTGGTTCCCCTCCCCTGAAGGTAGTGACTCTGGCTGGGTTTAGGTCTACACTCACTGGTCCCCCTCCCCTGAAGGTACTGACTCTGTCTTGGTTCAGTTCTGCACTCACTGGTTCTCCTCCCCTGAAGGTGCTGACTCTGGCTGGGTTCAGTTCTACGCTCATTGGTTCCCCTCCCCTGAAGGTACTGACTCTGGCTGGGTTCAGTTCTCCACTCACTGGTTCCCCTCCCCTGAAGGTACTGACTCTGGCTGGGCTCAGTTCTACACTCACTGGTTCCCCTCCCCTGAAGGTACTGACTCTGGCTGTGTTTAGTTCTACACTCACTGGTTCCCTTCCCCAGAAGGTGCTGACTCTGGCTGGGTTCAGTTCGACAGTCACTGGTTCCCCTCCCCTGAAGGTACTGACTCTGGCTGGGATCAGTTCTACACTCACTGGTTTCCCTCCCCCGAAGGTAATGACTCTGGCTGGATTCAGTGCTATACTCACTGGTTCCCCTCCCCTGAAGTTACTGACTCTGGCTGGATTCAGTGCTACACTCACTGGTTCCCCTCCCCTGAAGGTGCTGAATCTGGCTAGGTTTTGTTCCAGACTCACTGGTTCCCCTCCCCTGAAGGTAGTGACTCTGGCTGGGTTTAGGTCTACACTCACTGGTCCCCCTCCCCTGAAGGTACTGACTCTGTCTTGGTTCAGTTCTGCACTCACTGGTTCTCCTCCCCTGAAGGTGCTGACTCTGGCTGGGTTCAGTTCTACGCTCATTGGTTCCCCTCCCCTGAAGGTACTGACTCTGGCTGGGTTCAGTTCTCCACTCACTGGTTCCCCTCCCCTGAAGGTACTGACTCTGGCTGGGTTCAGTTCTACATTCACTGGTTCCACTCCCCTGAAGGCACTGACTCTGGCTGGGTTCAGTTCTACACTCACTGGTTCCCATCCCCTGAAAGTACTGACTCTGTCTGGGTTCAGTTCGACACTCACTGGTTCCCCTCCCCTGAAGGTGCTGACTATGGCTGGGTTTAGTTCCACACTCACTGTTTCCCCTCCCCTGAAGGAACTGACTCTGGCTGGGTTCAGTTCTACACTCACTATTTCCCCTCCCCTGAAGGTGCTAACTCTGGCTGGGTTCAGTTCTACACTCACTGGTTCCCCTCCCCTGAACGTGCTGACTCTGGCTGGGTTCAGTTCTACACTCACTGGTTTCCCTCCCCTGAAGGTGCTGACCCTGGCTGGGTTCAGTTCTACACTCACTGGTTCCCCTCCCCTGAAGGTACTGACTCTGGCTGGGTTCAGTTCTACACTCACTGGTTCCCCTCCCCTAAAGGTACTGACTCTGTCTGGGTTCAGTTCTACACTCACTGGTTCCCCTCCCCTGAAGGTGCTGACTATGGCTAGGTTTAGTTCCACACTCACTGTTTCCCCTCCCCTGAAGGTACTGACTCTGGCTGGGTTCAGTTTTACACTCACTGGTTCCCCTCCCCTGAAGGTGCTAACTCTGGCTGGGTTCAGTTCTGCCCTCACTGGTTCTCCTCCCCTGAAGTTACTGACTCTGGCTGGATTCAGTTCTACACTCACTGGTTCCCCTCCCCTGAAGGTGCTGACTCTGGCTGGGTTCAGTTCTACACTCACTGGTTCTCCTCCCCTGAAGTTACTGACTCTGGCTGGGTTCAGTTCTACATTCACTGGTTCCCCTCCCCTGAAAGTACTGACTCTGTCTGGGTTCAGTTCGACACTCACTGGTTCCCCTCCCCTGAAGGTGCTGACTATGGCTGGGTTTAGTTCCACACTCACTGTTTCCCCTCCCCTGAAGGAACTGACTCTGGCTGGGTTCAGTTCTACACTCACTATTTCCCCTCCCCTGAAGGTGCTAACTCTGGCTGGGTTCAGTTCTACACTCACTGGTTCCCCTCCCCTGAAGGTGCTGACTCTGGCTGGGTTCAGTTCTACACTCACTGGTTTCCCTCCCCTGAAGGTGCTGACCCTGGCTGGGTTCAGTTCTACACTCACTGGTTCCCCTCCCCTGAAGGTACTGATTCTGGCTGGGTTCAGTTCTACACTCACTGGTTCTCTCCCCTGAAGGTACTGACTCTGTCTGGGTTCAGTTCTACACTCACTGGTTCCCCTCCCCTGAAGGTGCTGACTATGGCTAGGTTTAGTTCCACACTCACTGTTTCCCCTCCCCTGAAGGTACTGACTCTGGCTGGGTTCAGTTTTACACTCACTGGTTCCCCTCCCCTGAAGGTGCTAACTCTGGCTGGGTTCAATTCTGCCCTCACTGGTTCTCCTCCCCTGAAGTTACTGACTCTGGCTGGATTCAGTTCTACACTCACTGGTTCCCCTCCCCTGAAGGTGCTGACTCTGGCTGGGTTCAGTTCTACACTCACTGGTTCTCCTCCCCTGAAGTTACTGACTCTGGCTGGGTTCAGTTCTACACTCACTGGTTCCCCTCCCCTGAAGGTGCTGACTCTGGCTGGGTTCAGTTCTACATTCACTGGTTCCCCTCCCCTGAAGGTACTGATTCTGGCTGGGCTCAGTTCTACAATCCCTGGTTCCCCTCCCCTGAATGTACTGACTCTGGCTGTGTTCAGTTCTACACTCACTGGTTCCCCTCCCCTGAAGGTACTGACTCTGTCTGGGTTCAGTTCTACACTCACTGGTTCCCCTCCCCTGAAGGTGCTGACTCTGGCAGGGTTCAGTTCTACACTCACTGGTTCCCCTCCCCTGAAGGTACTGACTCTGGCTGGGTACAGTTCTACACTCACTGGTTCCCCTCCCCTGAAGGTGCTGACTCTGGCTGGGTTCAGTTCTACACTCACTGGTTCTCCTCCCCTGAAGGTACTGACTCTGTCTGGGTTCAGTTCTACACTCACTGGTTCTCCTCCACTGAAGGTGCTGACTCTGGATGGGTTCAGTTCTACACTCACTGGTTCCCCTCCCGTGAATGTACTGACTCTGGCAGGGTTCAGTTCTACACTCACTGGTTCCCCTCCCCTGAAGGTACTGATTCTGGCTGGTTTCAGTTCTACACTCACTGGTTCCTCTCCACTGAAGGTGCAGACTCTGGCTGGGTTCAGTTCTACACTCACTGGTTCCCCTCCCCTGAAGGTACTGACTCTGGCTGGGTTCAGTTCTACACTCACTATTTCCCTTACCCTGAAGGTACTGACTCTGGCTGGGTTCAGTTCTACACTCACTGGATCCCCTCCCCTGAAGGTACTGACTCTGGCTGGGTTCAGTTCTACACTCAATGGTTCCCGTCCCCTGAATGTACTGACTCTGGCTGGGTTCAGTTCAACACTCACTGGTTCCCCTCCCCTGAAGGTAATGATTTTGGCTGGGTTCAGTTCGACATTCACTGGTTCACCTCCCCTGAAGGAACTGACTCTGGCTGGGTTGAGTTCTACACTCACTGGTTCACCTCCCCTGAAGGTACTGACTCTGGCTGGGTTCAGTTCTACACTCACTGGTTCTACTCCCCTGAAGTTACTGACTCTGGCTGGGTTCAGTTCTGCACTCACTGGTTCCCCTCCCCTGAAGGTGCTGACTCTGGCTGGGTTCAGTTCTACATTCACTGGTTCCCCTCCCCTGAAGGTACTGACTCTGGCTGGGCTCAGTTCTACACTCACTGGTTCCCCTCCCCTGAAGGTACTGACTCTGGCTGTGTTCAGTTCTACACTCACTGGTTCCCCTCCCCTGAAGGTGCTGACTCTGGCTGGGTTCAGTTCTGCACTCACTGGTTCCCTTCCCCTGAAGGTGCTGACTCTGGCTGGGTTCAGTTCGACAGTCACTGGTTCCCCTCCCCCGAAGGTAATGACTCTGGCTGGATTCAGTTCTACACTCACTGGTTCCCCTCCACTGAAGTTACTGACTCTGGCTTGGTTCAGTTCTACACTCACTGGTTCCCCTCCCCTGAAGTTGCTGACTCTGGCTGGGTTCAGTTCTACACTCACTGGTTCCCCTCCCCTGAAGGTGCTGACTCTGTCTGGGTTCAGTTCTACACTCATTGGTTCCCCTTCCCGGAAGGTGCTGACTCTGGCTGGGTTCAGTTCTACACTCACTGGTTCTTCTCCCCTGAAGGTACTGACTCTGTATGGGTTCAGTTCTACACTCACTGGTTCCCCTCCCCTGAAGGTGCTGAATCTGGCTGGGTTCAGTTCTACACTCACTGGTTCCCCTCCCCTGAAGGTACTGACTCTGGCTGGGTACAGTTCTACACTCACTGGTTCCCCTCCCCTGAAGGAACTGACTCTGGCTGGGTTCAGTTCTATACTCACTGGTTCCCCTCCCCTGAAGGTACTGACTCTGGCTGGGTTCAGTTCTGCACTCACTGGTACCCCTCCCCTGAAGGTACTGTCTCTGGCTGGATTTAGTTCTACACTCACTGGTTCCCCTTCCCTGAAGTTACTGACTCTGGCTGGGTTCAGTTCTGCACTCACTGGTTCCCCTCGCCTGAAGGTACTGACTCTGTCTGGGTTCAGTTCTACACTCACTGGTTCCCCTCCCCTGAAGGTGCTGAATCTGGCTGGGTTCAGTTCGACACTAACTGGTTCCCCACCCCTGAAGGTACTGACTCTGGCTGGGTTCAGTTCTACACTCACTGGTTCCCCTCCCCTGAAGGTACTGACTCTGTCTGGGTTCAGTTCTACACTCACTGGTTCCCCTCCCCTGAAGGTGCTGACTATGGCTAGGTTTAGTTCCACACTCACTGTTTCCCCTCCCCTGAAGGTACTGACTCTGGCTGGGTTCAGTTTTACACTCACTGGTTCCCCTCCCCTGAAGGTGCTAACTCTGTCTGGGTTCAGTTCTGCCCTCACTGGTTCCCCTCCCCTGAAGTTACTGACTCTGGCTGGATTCAGTTCTACACTCACTGGTTCCCCTCCCCTGAAGGTGCTGACTCTGGCTGGGTTCAGTTCTACACTCACTGGTTCTCCTCCCCTGAAGTTACTGACTCTGGCTGGGTTCAGTTCTACAC
Source organism: Pristiophorus japonicus (assembly GCF_044704955.1). NCBI lineage: Eukaryota > Metazoa > Chordata > Chondrichthyes > Pristiophoridae > Pristiophorus > Pristiophorus japonicus. Next base: position 789,492 of record NW_027254467.1, on the reverse strand, counting down.
TCACTGGTTCCCCTCCCCTGAAGGTGCTGACTCTGGCTGGGTTCAGTTCGACATTCACTGGTTCCCCTCCCCTGAAGGTATTGACTCTGGCTGGGCTCAGTTCTACAATCCCTGGTTCCCCTCCCCTGAAGGTACTGTCTCTGTCTGGGTTCAGTTCTACACTCACTGGTTCCCCTCCCCTGAAGGTGCTGACTCTGGCAGGGTTCAGTTCTACACTCACTGGTTCCCCTCCCTTGAAGGTACTGACTCTGGCTGGGTACAGTTCTACACTCACTGGTTCCCCTCCCCTGAAGGTGCTGACTCTGGCTGGGTTCAGTTCTACACTCACTGGTTCTCCTCCCCTGAAGGTACTGACTCTGTCTGGGTTCAGTTCTACAATCACTGGTTCTCCTCCACTGAAGGTGCTGACTCTGGATGGGTTCAGTTCTACACTCACTGGTTCCCCTCCCCTGAAGGTACTGACTCTGGCTGGGTTCAGTTCTACACTCACTATTTCCCTTACCCTGAAGGTACTGACTCTGGCTGGGTTCAGTTCTACACTCACTGGTTCCCCTCCCCTGAAGGTACTGACTCTGGCTGGGTTCAGTTCTACACTCACTGGTTCCCCTCCCCTGAAGGTACTGACTCTGGCTGGGTTCAGTTCAACACTCACTGGTTCCCCTCCCCTGAAGGTAATGATTTTGGCTGGGTTCAGTTCGACATTCACTGGTTCACCTCCCCTGAAGGAACTGACTCTGGCTGGGTTGAGTTCCACACTCACTGGTTCACCTCCCCTGAAGGTACTGACTCTGGCTGGGTTCAGTTCTACACTCACTGGTTCTACTCCCCTGAAGTTACTGACTCTGGCTGGGTTCAGTTCTACACTCACTGGTTCCCCTCCCCTGAAGGTGCTGACTCTGGCTGGGTTCAGTTCTACATTCACTGGTTCCCCTCCCCTGAAGGTACTGACTCTGGCTGGGCTCAGTTCTACACTCACTGGTTCCCCTCCCCTGAAGGAACTGACTCTGGCTGTGTTCAGTTCTACACTCACTAGTTCCCCTCCCCTGAAGGTGCTGACTCTGGCTGGGTTCAGTTCTACACTCACTGGTTCCCTTCCCCTGAAGGTGCTGACTCTGGCTGGGTTCAGTTCGACAGTCACTGGTTCCCCTCCCCCGAAGGTAATGACTCTGGCTGGATTCAGTTCTACACTCACTGGTTCCCCTCCACTGAAGTTACTGACTCTGGCTGGGTTCAGTTCTACACTCACTGGTTCCCCTCCCCTGAAGTTGCTGACTCTGGCTGGGTTCAGTTCTACACTCACTGGTTCCCCTCCCCTGAAGGTGCTGACTCTGTCTGGGTTCAGTTCTACACTCATTGGTTCCCCTCCCCGGAAGGTGCTGACTCTGGCTGGGTTCAGTTCTACACTCACTGTTTCTTCTCCCCTGAAGGTACTGACTCTGTCTGGGTTCAGTTCTACACTCACTGGTTCCCCTCCCCTGAAGGTGCTGACTCTGGCTGGGTTCAGTTCTACACTCACTGGTTCCCCTCCCCTGAAGGTACTGACTCTGGCTGGGTACAGTTCTACACTCACTGGTTCCCCTCCCCTGAAGGGACAGACTCTGGCTGGGTTCAGTTCTACACTCACTGGTTCCCCTCCCCTGAAGGTACTGACTCTGGCTGGGTTCAGTTCTGCACTCACTGGTTCCCCTCCCCTGAAGGTACTGTCTCTGGCTGGATTTAGTTCTACACTCACTCATTCCCCTTCCCTGAAGTGACTGACTCTGTCTGGGTTCAGTTCTGCACTCACTGGTTCCCCTCGCCTGAAGGTACTGACTCTGTCTGGGTTCAGTTCTACACTAACTGGTTCCCCTCCCATGAAGGTGCTGAATCTGGCTGGGTTTAGTTCTACACTAACTGGTTCCCCTCCCCTGAAGGTACTGACTCTGGCTGGGTTTAGGTCTACACTCACTGGTTCCCCTCCCCTGAAGGTACTGACTCTGGCTGGGTTCAGTTCTACACTCACTGGTTCCCCTCCCCTGAAGGTGCTGACTCTGGCTGGGTTCAGTTCTACACTCACTGGTTTCCCTCCCCTGAAGGTGCTGACCCTGGCTGGGTTCAGTTCTACACTCACTGGTTCCCCTCCCCTGAAGGTACTGACTCTGGCTGGGTTCAGTTCTACACTCACTGGTTCCCCTCCCCTGAAGGTACTGACTCTGTCTGGGTTCAGTTCTACACTCACTGGTTCCCCTCCCCTGAAGGTGCTGACTCTGGCTGGGTTCAGTTCTACACTCACTGTTTCCCCTCCCCTGAAGGTACTGACTCTGTCTGGGTTCAGTTCTACACTCACTGGTTCCCCTCCCCTGAAGGTGCTGACTATGGCTGGGTTTAGTTCCACACTCACTGTTTCCCCTCCCCTGAAGGTACTGACTCTGGCTGGGTTCAGTTCTACACTCACTGGTTCCCCTCCCCTGAAGGTGCTGACTATGGCTGGGTTTAGTTCCACACTCACTGTTTCCCCTCCCCTGAAGGTACTGACTCTGGCTGGGTTCAGTTCTACACTCACTGGTTCCCCTCCCCTGAAGGTGCTAACTCTGGCTGGGTTCAGTTCTGCCCTCACTGGTTCCCCTCCACTGAAGTTACTGACTCTGGCTGGATTCAGTTCTACACTCAGTGGTTCCCCTCCCCTGAAGATGCTGAGTCTGGCTGGGTTCAGTTCTACACTCACTGGTTCTCCTCCCCTGAAGTTACTGACTCTGGCTGGGTTCAGTTCTACACTCACTGGTTCCCCTCCCCTGAAGGTGCTGACTCTGGCTGGGTTCAGTTCTACATTCACTGGTTCCCCTCCCCTGAAGGTACTGACTCTGGCTGGGCTCAGTTCTACACTCACTGGTTCCCCTCCCCTGAAGGTACTGACTCTGGCTGTGTTTAGTTCTACACTCACTGGTTCCCTTCCCCAGAAGGTGCTGACTCTGGCTGGGTTCAGTTCGACAGTCACTGGTTCCCCTCCCCTGAAGGTACTGACTCTGGCTGGGATCAGTTCTACACTCACTGGTTTCCCTCCCCCGAAGGTAATGACTCTGGCTGGATTCAGTGCTATACTCACTGGTTCCCCTCCCCTGAAGTTACTGACTCTGGCTGGATTCAGTGCTACACTCACTGGTTCCCCTCCCCTGAAGGTGCTGAATCTGGCTAGGTTTTGTTCCAGACTCACTGGTTCCCCTCCCCTGAAGGTAGTGACTCTGGCTGGGTTTAGGTCTACACTCACTGGTTCCCCTCCCCTGAAGGTACTGACTCTGTCTTGGTTCAGGTCTGCACTCACTGGTTCTCTTCCCCTGAAGGTGCTGACTCTGGGTGGGTTCAGTTCTACGCTCATTGGTTCCCCTCCCCTGAAGGTACTGACTCTGGCTGGGTTCAGTTCTACACTCACTGGTTCCCCTCCCCTGAAGGTACTGACTCTGGCTGGGTTCAGTTCTACATTCACTGGTTCCACTCCCCTGAAGGCACTGACTCTGGCTGGGTTCAGTTCTACACTCACTGGTTCCCATCCCCTGAAAGTACTGACTCTGTCTGGGTTCAGTTCGACACTCACTGGTTCCCCTCCCCTGAAGGTGCTGACTATGGCTGGGTTTAGTTCCACACTCACTGTTTCCCCTCCCCTGAGGGAACTGACTCTGGCTGGGTTCAGTTCTACACTCACTATTTCCCCTCCCCTGAAGGTGCTAACTCTGGCTGGGTTCAGTTCTACACTCACTGGTTCCCCTCCCCTGAAGGTGCTGACTCTGGCTGGGTTCAGTTCTACACTCACTGGTTTTCCTCCCCTGAAGGTGCTGACCCTGGCTGGGTTCAGTTCTACACTCACTGGTTCCCCTCCCCTGAAGGTACTGACTCTGGCTGGGTTCAGTTCTACACTCACTGGTTCCCCTCCCCTGAAGGTACTGACTCTGTCTGGGTTCAGTTCTACACTCACTGGTTCCCCTCCCCTGAAGGTGCTGACTATGGCTAGGTTTAGTTCCACACTCACTGTTTCCCCTCCCCTGAAGGTACTGACTCTGGCTGGGTTCAGTTTTACACTCACTGGTTCCCCTCCCCTGAAGGTGCTAACTCTGGCTGGGTTCAGTTCTGCCCTCACTGGTTCCCCTCCCCTGAAGTTACTGACTCTGGCTGGATTCAGTTCAACACTCACTGGTTCCCCTCCCCTGAAGGTGCTGACTCTGGCTGGGTTCAGTTCTACACTCACTGGTTCTCCTCCCCTGAAGTTACTGACTCTGGCTGGGTTCAGTTCTACACTCACTGGTTCCCCTCCCCTGAAGGTGCTGACTCTGGCTGGGTTCAGTTCTACATTCACTGGTTCCCCTCCCCTGAAGGTACTGACTCTGGCTGGGCTCAGTTCTACAATCCCTGGTTCCCCTCCCCTGAATGTACTGACTCTGGCTGTGTTCAGTTCTACACTCACTGGTTCCCCTCCCCTGAAGGTACTGACTCTGTCTGGGTTCAGTTCTACACTCACTGGTTCCCCTCCCCTGAAGATGCTGACTCTGGCAGGGTTCAGTTCTACACTCACTGGTTCCCCTCCCCTGAAGGTACTGACTCTGGCTGGGTACAGTTCTACACTCACTGGTTCCCCTCCCCTGAAGGTGCTGACTCTGGCTGGGTTCAGTTCTACACTCACTGGTTCTCCTCCCCTGAAGGTACTGACTCTGTCTGGGTTCAGTTCTACACTCACTGGTTCTCCTCCACTGAAGGTGCTGACTCTGGATGGGTTCAGTTCTACACTCACTGGTTCCCCTCCCGTGAAGGTACTGACTCTGGCAGGGTTCAGTTCTACACTCACTGGTTCCCCTCCCCTGAAGGTACTGATTCTGGCTGGTTTCAGTTCTACACTCACTGGTTCCTCTCCACTGAAGGTGCAGACTCTGGCTGGGTTCAGTTCTACACTCACTGGTTCCCCTCCCCTGAAGGTACTGACTCTGTCTGGGTTCAGTTCTACACTCACTATTTCCCTTACCCTGAAGGTACTGACTCTGGCTGGGTTCAGTTCTACACTCACTGGTTCCCCTCCCCGGAAGGTACTGACTCTGGCTGGGTTCAGTTCTACACTCAATGGTTCCCCTCCCCTGAATGTACTGACTCTGGCTGGGTTCAGTTCAACACTCACTGGTTCCCCTCCCCTGAAGGTAATGATTTTGGCTGGGTTCAGTTCGACATTCACTGGTTCACCTCCCCTGAAGGAACTGACTCTGGCTGGGTTGAGTTCTACACTCACTGGTTCACCTCCCCTGAAGGTACTGACTCTGGCTGGGTTCAGTTCTACACTCACTGGTTCTACTCCCCTGAAGTTACTGACTCTGGCTGGGTTCAGTTCTGCACTCACTGGTTCCCCTCCCCTGAAGGTGCTGACTCTGGCTGGGTTCAGTTCAACATTCACTGGATCCCCTCCCCTGAAGGTACTGACTCTGGCTGGGCTCAGTTCTACACTCACTGGTTCCCCTCCCCTGAAGGTACTGACTCTGGCTGTGTTCAGTTCTACACTCACTGGTTCCCCTCCCCTGAAGGTGCTGACTCTGGCTGGGTTCAGTTCTGCACTCACTGGTTCCCTTCCCCTGAAGGTGCTGACTCTGGCTGGGTTCAGTTCGACAGTCACTGGTTCCCCTCCCCCGAAGGTAATGACTCTGGCTGGATTCAGTTCTACACTCACTGGTTCCCCTCCACTGAAGTTACTGACTCTGGCTGGGTTCAGTTCTACACTCACTGGTTCCCCTCCCCTGAAGTTGCTGACTCTGGCTGGGTTCAGTTCTACACTCACTGGTTCCCCTCCCCTGAAGGTGCTGACTCTGTCTGGGTTCAGTTCTACACTCATTGGTTCCCCTTCCCGGAAGGTGCTGACTCTGGCTGGGTTCAGTTCTACACTCACTGGTTCTTCTCCCCTGAAGGTACTGACTCTGTATGGGTTCAGTTCTACACTCACTGGTTCCCCTCCCCTGAAGGTGCTGAATCTGGCTGGGTTCAGTTCTACACTCACTGGTTCCCCTCCCCTGAAGGTACTGACTCTGGCTGGGTACAGTTCTACACTCACTGGTTCTTCTCCCCTGAAGGTACTGACTCTGTATGGGTTCAGTTCTACACTCACTGGTTCCCCTCCCCTGAAGGTGCTGAATCTGGCTGGGTTCAGTTCTACACTCACTGGTTCCCCTCCCCTTAAGGTACTGACTCTGGCTGGGTACAGTTCTACACTCACTGGTTCCCCTCCCCTGAAGGAACTGACTCTGGCTGGGTTCAGTTCTACACTCACTGGTTCCCCTCCCCTGAAGGTACTGACTCTGGCTGGGTTCAGTTCTGCACTCACTGGTTCCCCTCCCCTGAAGGTGCTGACTCTGGCTGGGTTCAGTTCTACATTCACTGGTTCCCCTCCCCTGAAGGTACTGACTCTGGCTGGGCTCAGTTCTACACTCACTGGTTCCCCTCCCCTGAAGGTACTGACTCTGGCTGTGTTCAGTTCTACACTCACTGGTTCCCCTCCCCTGAAGGTGCTGACTCTGGCTGGGTTCAGTTCTGCACTCACTGGTTCCCTTCCCCTGAAGGTGCTGACTCTGGCTGGGTTCAGTTCGACAGTCACTGGTTCCCCTCCCCCGAAGGTAATGACTCTGGCTGGATTCAGTTCTACACTCACTGGTTCCCTTCCACTGAAGTTACTGACTCTGGCTGGGTTCAGTTCTACACTCACTGGTTCCCCTCCCCTGAAGTTGCTGACTCTGGCTGGGTTCAGTTCTACACTCACTGGTTCCCCTCCCCTGAAGGTGCTGACTCTGTCTGGGTTCAGTTCTACACTCATTGGTTCCCCTTCCCGGAAGGTGCTGACTCTGGCTGGGTTCAGTTCTACACTCACTGGTTCTTCTCCCTGAAGGTACTGACTCTGTATGGGTTCAGTTCTACACTCACTGGTTCCCCTCCCCTGAAGGTGCTGAATCTGGCTGGGTTCAGTTCTACACTCACCGGTTCCCCTCCCCTGAAGGTACTGACTCTGGCTGGGTACAGTTCTACACTCACTGGTTCCCCTCCCCTGAAGGAACTGACTCTGGCTGGGTTCAGTTCTACACTCACTGGTTCCCCTCCCCTGAAGGTACTGACTCTGGCTGGGTTCAGTTCTGCACTCACTGGTACCCCTCCCCTGAAGGTACTGTCTCTGGCTGGATTTAGTTCTACACTCACTGGTTCCCCTTCCCTGAAGTTACTGACTCTGGATGGGTTCAGTTCTGCACTCACTGGTTCCCCTCGCCTGAAGGTACTGACTCTGTCTGGGTTCAGTTCTACACTCACTGGTTCCCCTCCCCTGAAGGTGCTGAATCTGGCTGGGTTTAGTTCTACACTAACTGTTTCCCCTCCCCTGAAGGTACTGACTCTGGCTGGGTTTAGGTCTACACTCACTGGTTCCCCTCCCCTGAAGGTACTGACTCTGGCTGGGTTCAGTTCTACACTCACTGGTTCCCCTCCCCTGAAGGTGCTAACTCTGGCTGGGTTCAGTTCTACACTCACTGGTTCCCCTCCCCTGAAGGTGCTGACTCTGGTTGGGTTCAGTTCTACACTTACTGGTTTCCCTCCCCTGAAGGTGCTGACCCTGGCTGGGTTCAGTTCTACACTCACTGGTTCCCCTCCCCTGAAGGTACTGACTCTGGCTGGGTTCAGTTCTACACTCACTGGTTCCCCTCCCCTGAAGGTACTGACTCTGTCTGGGTTCAGTTCTACACTCACTGGTTCCCCTCCCCTGGAGGTGCTGACTCTGGCTGGGTTCAGTTCTACACTCACTGGTTCCCCTCCCCTGAAGGTACTGACTCTGTCTGGGTTCAGTTCTACACTCACTGGTTCCCCTCCCCTGAAGGTGCTGACTATGGCTGGGTTTAGTTCCACACTCACTGTTTGCCCTCCCCTGAAGGTACTGACTCTGGCTGGGTTCAGTTCTACACTCACTGGTTCCCCTCCCCTGAAGGTGCTGACTATGGCTGGGTTTAGTTCCACACTCACTGTTTCCCCTCCCCTGAAGGTACTGACTCTGGCTGGGTTCGGTTCTACACTCACTGGTTCCCCTCCCCTGAAGGTGCTAACTCTGGCTGGGTTCAGTTCTGCCCTCACTGGTTCCCCTCCTCTGAAGTTACTGACTCTGGCTGGGTTCAGTTCTACACTCACTGGTTCCCCTCCCCTGAAGGTGCTGACTCTGGCTGGGTTCAGTTCTACACTCACTGGTTCTCCATCCCTGAAGTTACTGACTCTGGCTGGGTTCAGTTCTACAATCACTGGTTCCCCTCCCCTGAAGGTGCTGACTCTGGCTGGGTTCAGTTCTACATTCACTGGTTCCCCTCCCCTGAAGGTACTGACTCTGGCTGGGCTCAGTTCTACACTCACTGGTTCCCCTCCCCTGAAGGTACTGACTCTGGCTGTGTTCAGTTCTACACTCACTGGTTCCCCTCCCCTGAAGGTGCTGACTCTGGCTGGGTTCAGTTCTACATTCACTGATTCCCCTCCCCTGAAGGTAATGACTCTGGCTGGGTTCAGTTCTACACTCACTGGTTCCCCTCCCCTGAAGGTACTGACTCTGGCTGGGTTCAGTTCTACATTCACTGGTTCCCCTCCCCTGAAGGTACTGACTCAGGCTGGGTTCAGTTCTACACTCACTGGTTCCCCTCCCCTGAAGGTGCTGACTCTGGTTGGGTTCAGTTCTGCACTCACTGGTTCCCCACCCCTGAAGGTACTGACTCTGGCTGGGTTCAGTTCTACACTCACTGGTTCCCCTCCCCTGAAGGTGCTAACTCTGGCTGGGTTCAGTTCTACCCTCACTGGTTCCCCTCCTCTGAAGTTACTGACTCTGGCTGGGTTCAGTTCTACACTCACTGGTTCCCCTCCCCTGAAGGTGCTGACTCTGGCTGGGTTCAGTTCTACACTCACTGGTTCTCCTCCCCTGAAGTTACTGACTCTGGCTGGGTTCAGTTCTACACTCACTGGTTCCCCTCCCCTGAAGGTGCTGACTCTGGCTGGGTTCAGTTCTACATTCACTGGTTCCCCTCCCCTGAAGGTACTGACTCTGGCTGGGCTCAGTTCTACACTCACTGGTTCCCCTCCCCTGAAGATACTGACTCTGGCTGTGTTCAGTTCTACACTCACTGGTTCCCCTCCCCTGAAGGTGCTGACTCTGGCTGGGTTCAGTTCTACATTCACTGGTTCCCCTCCCCTGAAGGTAATGACTCTGGCTGGGTTCTGTTCTACACTCACTGGTTCCCCTCCCCTGAAGGTACTGACTCTGGCTGGGTTCAGTTCTACATTCACTGGTTCCCCTCCCCTGAAGGTACTGACTCAGGCTGGGTTCAGTTCTACTCTCACTGGTTCCCCTCCCCTGAAGGTGCTGACTCTGGTTGGGTTCAGTTCTGCACTCACTGGTTCCCCACCCCTGAAGCTACTGACTCTGGCTGGATTCAGTGCTACACTCACTGGTTCCCCTCCCCTGAAGGTGCTGAATCTGGCTAGGTCTAGTTCCAGACTCACTGGTTCCTTTCCCCTGAAGGTACTGACTCTGGCTGGGTTTAGGTCTACACTCACTGGTTCCCCTCCCCTGAAGGTACTGACTCTGTCTGGGTTCAGTTCTGCACTCACTGGTTCTCCTCCCCTGAAGGTGCTGACTCTGGCTGGGTTCAGTTCTACGCTCACTGGTTCCCCTCCCCTGAAGGTACTGACTCTGGCTGGGTTCAGTTCTACACTCACTGGTTCCCCTCCCCTGAAGGTATTGACTCTGGCTGGGTTCAGTTCTGCACTCACTGGTTCCCCTCCCCTGAAGGTACTGTCTCTGGCTGGATTTAGTTCTACACTCACTGGTTCCCCTTCCCTGAAGTTACTGACTCTGGCTGGGTTCAGTTCTGCACTCAGTGGTTCCCCTCGCCTGAAGGTACTGACTCTGTCTGGGTTCAGTTCTACACTCACTGGTTCCCCTCCCCTGAAGGTGCTGAATCTGGCTGGGTTTAGTTCTACACTAACTGGTTCCCCTCCCCTGAAGGTACTGACTCTGGCTGGGTTTAGGTCTACACTCACTGGTTCCCCTCCCCTGAAGGTGCTGACTCTGGCTGGGTTCAGTTCTACACTCACTGGTTTCCCTCCCCTGAAGGTGCTGACCCTGGCTGGGTTCAGTTCTACACTCACTGGTTCCCCTCCCCTGAAGGTACTGACTCTGGCTGGGTTCAGTTCAACACTCACTGGTTCCCCTCCCCTGAAGGTACTGACTCTGTCTGGGTTCAGTTCTACACTCACTGGTTCCCCTCCCCTGAAGGTGCTGACTCTGGCTGGGTTCAGTTCTACACTCACTGGTTCCCCTCCCCTGAAGGTACTGACTCTGTCTGGGTTCAGTTCTACACTCACTGGTTCCCCTCCCCTGAAGGTGCTGACCATGGCTGGGTTTAGTTCCACACTCACTGTTTCCCCTCCCCTGAAGGTACTGACTCTGGCTGGGTTCAGTTCTACACTCACTGGTTCCCCTCCCCTGAAGGTGCTGACTCTGGCTGGGTTCAGTTCTACACTCACTGGTTCCCTTCCCCTGAAGGTGCTGACTCTGGCTGGGTTCAGTTCGACAGTCACTGGTTCCCCTCCCCCGAAGGTAATGACTCTGGCTGGATTCAGTTCTACACTCACTGGTTCCCCTCCACTGAAGTTACTGACTCTGGCTGGGTTCAGTTCTACACTCACTGGTTCCCCTCCCCTGAAGTTGCTGACTCTGGCTGGGTTCAGTTCTACACTCACTGGTTCCCCTCCCCTGAAGGTGCTGACTCTGTCTGGGTTCAGTTCTACACTCATTGGTTCCCCTCCCCGGAAGGTGCTGACTCTGGCTGGGTTCAGTTCTACACTCACTGTTTCTTCTCCCCTGAAGGTACTGACTCTGTCTGGGTTCAGTTCTACACTCACTGGTTCCCCTCCCCTGAAGGTGCTGACTCTGGCTGGGTTCAGTTCTACACTCACTGGTTCCCCTCCCCTGAAGGTACTGACTCTGTCTGGGTACAGTTCTACACTCACTGGTTCCCCTCCCCTGAAGGGACAGACTCTGGCTGGGTTCAGTTCTACACTCACTGGTTCCCCTCCCCTGAAGGTACTGACTCTGGCTGGGTTCAGTTCTGCACTCACTGGTTCCCCTCCCCTGAAGGTACTGTCTCTGGCTGGATTTAGTTCTACACTCACTCATTCCCCTTCCCTGAAGTGACTGACTCTGTCTGGGTTCAGTTCTGCACTCACTGGTTCCCCTCGCCTGAAGGTACTGACTCTGTCTGGGTTCAGTTCTACACTAACTGGTTCCCCTCCCATGAAGGTGCTGAATCTGGCTGGGTTTAGTTCTACACTAACTGGTTCCCCTCCCCTGAAGGTACTGACTCTGGCTGGGTTTAGGTCTACACTCACTGGTTCCCCTCCCCTGAAGGTACTGACATCTGGCTGGGTTCAGTTCTACACTCACTGGTTCCCCTCCCCTGAAGGTGCTGACTCTGGCTGGGTTCAGTTCTACACTCACTGGTTTCCCTCCCCTGAAGGTGCTGACCCTGGCTGGGTTCAGTTCTACACTCACTGGTTCCCCTCCCCTGAAGGTACTGACTCTGGCTGGGTTCAGTTCTACACTCACTGGTTCCCCTCCCCTGAAGGTACTGACTCTGTCTGGGTTCAGTTCTACACTCACTGGTTCCCCTCCCCTGAAGGTGCTGACTCTGGCTGGGTTCAGTTCTACACTCACTGTTTCCCCTCCCCTGAAGGTACTGACTCTGTCTGGGTTCAGTTCTACACTCACTGGTTCCCCTCCCCTGAAGGTGCTGACTATGGCTGGGTTTAGTTCCACACTCACTGTTTCCCCTCCCCTGAAGGTACTGACTCTGGCTGGGTTCAGTTCTACACTCACTGGTTCCCCTCCCCTGAAGGTGCTGACTATGGCTGGGTTTAGTTCCACACTCACTGTTTCCCCTCCCCTGAAGGTACTGACTCTGGCTGGGTTCAGTTCTACACTCACTGGTTCCCCTCCCCTGAAGGTGCTAACTCTGGCTGGGTTCAGTTCTGCCCTCACTGGTTCCCCTCCACTGAAGTTACTGACTCTGGCTGGATTCAGTTCTACACTCACTGGTTCCCCTCCCCTGAAGATGCTGAGTCTGGCTGGGTTCAGTTCTACACTCACTGGTTCTCCTCCCCTGAAGTTACTGACTCTGGCTGGGTTCAGTTCTACACTCACTGGTTCCCCTCCCCTGAAGGTGCTGACTCTGGCTGGGTTCAGTTCTACATTCACTGGTTCCCCTCCCCTGAAGGTACTGACTCTGGCTGGGCTCAGTTCTACACTCACTGGTTCCCCTCCCCTGAAGGTACTGACTCTGGCTGTGTTTAGTTCTACACTCACTGGTTCCCTTCCCCAGAAGGTGCTGACTCTGGCTGGGTTCAGTTCGACAGTCACTGGTTCCCCTCCCCTGAAGGTACTGACTCTGGCTGGGATCAGTTCTACACTCACTGGTTTCCCTCCCCCGAAGGTAATGACTCTGGCTGGATTCAGTGCTATACTCACTGGTTCCCCTCCCCTGAAGTTACTGACTCTGGCTGGATTCAGTGCTACACTCACTGGTTCCCCTCCCCTGAAGGTGCTGAATCTGGCTAGGTTTTGTTCCAGACTCACTGGTTCCCCTCCCCTGAAGGTAGTGACTCTGGCTGGGTTTAGGTCTACACTCACTGGTTCCCCTCCCCTGAAGGTACTGACTCTGTCTTGGTTCAGTTCTGCACTCACTGGTTCTCCTCCCCTGAAGGTGCTGACTCTGGGTGGGTTCAGTTCTACGCTCATTGGTTCCCCTCCCCTGAAGGTACTGACTCTGGCTGGGTTCAGTTCTACACTCACTGGTTCCCCTCCCCTGAAGGTACTGACTCTGGCTGGGTTCAGTTCTACATTCACTGGTTCCACTCCCCTGAAGGCACTGACTCTGGCTGGGTTCAGTTCTACACTCACTGGTTCCCATCCCCTGAAAGTACTGACTCTGTCTGGGTTCAGTTCGACACTCACTGGTTCCCCTCCCCTGAAGGTGCTGACTATGGCTGGGTTTAGTTCCACACTCACTGTTTCCCCTCCCCTGAAGGAACTGACTCTGGCTGGGTTCAGTTCTACACTCACTATTTCCCCTCCCCTGAAGGTGCTAACTCTGGCTGGGTTCAGTTCTACACTCACTGGTTCCCCTCCCCTGAAGGTGCTGACTCTGGCTGGGTTCAGTTCTACACTCACTGGTTTCCCTCCCCTGAAGGTGCTGACCCTGGCTGGGTTCAGTTCTACACTCACTGGTTCCCCTCCCCTGAAGGTACTGACTCTGGCTGGGTTCAGTTCTACACTCACTGGTTCCCCTCCCCTGAAGGTACTGACTCTGTCTGGGTTCAGTTCTACACTCACTGGTTCCCCTCCCCTGAAGGTGCTGACTATGGCTAGGTTTAGTTCCACACTCACTGTTTCCCCTCCCCTGAAGGTACTGACTCTGGCTGGGTTCAGTTTTACACTCACTGGTTCCCCTCCCCTGAAGGTGCTAACTCTGGCTGGGTTCAGTTCTGCCCTCACTGGTTCCCCTCCCCTGAAGTTACTGACTCTGGCTGGATTCAGTTCAACACTCACTGGTTCCCCTCCCCTGAAGGTGCTGACTCTGGCTGGGTTCAGTTCTACACTCACTGGTTCTCCTCCCCTGAAGTTACTGACTCTGGCTGGGTTCAGTTCTACACTCACTGGTTCCCCTCCCCTGAAGGTGCTGACTCTGGCTGGGTTCAGTTCTACATTCACTGGTTCCCCTCCCCTGAAGGTACTGACTCTGGCTGGGCTCAGTTCTACAATCCCTGGTTCCCCTCCCCTGAATGTACTGACTCTGGCTGTGTTCAGTTCTACACTCACTGGTTCCCCTCCCCTGAAGGTACTGACTCTGTCTGGGTTCAGTTCTACACTCACTGGTTCCCCTCCCCTGAAGATGCTGACTCTGGCAGGGTTCAGTTCTACACTCACTGGTTCCCCTCCCCTGAAGGTACTGACTCTGGCTGGGTACAGTTCTACACTCACTGGTTCCCCTCCCCTGAAGGTGCTGACTCTGGCTGGGTTCAGTTCTACACTCACTGGTTCTCCTCCCCTGAAGGTACTGACTCTGTCTGGGTTCAGTTCTACACTCACTGGTTCTCCTCCACTGAAGGTGCTGACTCTGGATGGGTTCAGTTCTACACTCACTGGTTCCCCTCCCGTGAAGGTACTGACTCTGGCAGGGTTCAGTTCTACACTCACTGGTTCCCCTCCCCTGAAGGTACTGATTCTGGCTGGTTTCAGTTCTACACTCACTGGTTCCTCTCCACTGAAGGTGCAGACTCTGGCTGCGTTCAGTTCTACACTCACTGGTTCCCCTCCCCTGAAGGTACTGACTCTGTCTGGGTTCAGTTCTACACTCACTATTTCCCTTACCCTGAAGGTACTGACTCTGGCTGGGCTCAGTTCTACAATCCCTGGTTCCCCTCCCCTGAATGTACTGACTCTGGCTGGGTACAGTTCTACACTCACTGGTTCCCCTCCCCTGAAGGTGCTGACTCTGGCTGGGTTCAGTTCTACACTCACTGGTTCCCCTCCCCTGAAGGTACTGATTCTGGCTGGGTTCAGTTCTACACTCACTGGTTCCCCTCCCCTGAAGGTACTGACTCTGGCTGGGTTCAGTTCTACACTCAATGGTTCCCCTCCCCTGAATGTACTGACTCTGGCTGGGTTCAGTTCAACACTCACTGGTTCCCCTCCCCTGAAGGTAATGATTTTGGCTGGGTTCAGTTCGACATTCACTGGTTCACCTCCCCTGAAGGAACTGACTCTGGCTGGGTTGAGTTCTACACTCACTGGTTCACCTCCCCTGAAGGTACTGACTCTGGCTGGGTTCAGTTCTACACTCACTGGTTCTACTCCCCTGAAGTTACTGACTCTGGCTGGGTTCAGTTCTGCACTCACTGGTTCCCCTCCCCTGAAGGTGCTGACTCTGGCTGGGTTCAGTTCTACATTCACTGGTTCCCCTCCCCTGAAGGTACTGACTCTGGCTGGGCTCAGTTCTACACTCACTGGTTCCCCTCCCCTGAAGGTACTGACTCTGGCTGTGTTCAGTTCTACACTCACTGGTTCCCCTCCCCTGAAGGTGCTGACTCTGGCTGGGTTCAGTTCTGCACTCACTGGTTCCCTTCCCCTGAAGGTGCTGACTCTGGCTGGGTTCAGTTCGACAGTCACTGGTTCCCCTCCCCCGAAGGTAATGACTCTGGCTGGATTCAGTTCTACACTCACTGGTTCCCCTCCACTGAAGTTACTGACTCTGGCTGGGTTCAGTTCTACACTCACTGGTTCCCCTCCCCTGAAGTTGCTGACTCTGGCTGGGTTCAGTTCTACACTCACTGGTTCCCCTCCCCTGAAGGTGCTGACTCTGTCTGGGTTCAGTTCTACACTCATTGGTTCCCCTTCCCGGAAGGTGCTGACTCTGGCTGGGTTCAGTTCTACACTCACTGGTTCTTCTCCCCTGAAGATACTGACTCTGTATGGGTTCAGTTCTACACTCACTGGTTCCCCTCCCCTGAAGGTGCTGAATCTGGCTTGGTTCAGTTCTACACTCACTGGTTCCCCTCCCCTGAAGGTACTGACTCTGGCTGGGTACAGTTCTACACTCACTGGTTCCCCTCCCCTGAAGGAACTGACTCTGGCTGGGTTCAGTTCTACACTCACTGGTTCCCCTCCCCTGAAGGTACTGACTCTGGCTGGGTTCAGTTCTGCACTCACTGGTTCCCCTCCCCTGAAGGTGCTGACTCTGGCTGGGTTCAGTTCTACATTCACTGGTTCCCCTCCCCTGAAGGTACTGACTCTGGCTGGGCTCAGTTCTACACTCACTGGTTCCCCTCCCCTGAAGGTACTGACTCTGGCTGTGTTCAGTTCTACACTCACTGGTTCCCCTCCCCTGAAGGTGCTGACTCTGGCTGGGTTCAGTTCTGCACTCACTGGTTCCCTTCCCCTGAAGGTGCTGACTCTGGCTGGGTTCAGTTCGACAGTCACTGGTTCCCCTCCCCCGAAGGTAATGACTCTGGCTGGATTCAGTTCTACACTCACTGGTTCCCCTCCACTGAAGGTAATGACTCTGGCTGGATTCAGTGCTATACTCACTGGTTCCCCTCCCCTGAAGTTACTGACTCTGGCTGGATTCAGTGCTACACTCACTGGTTCCCCTCCCCTGAAGGTGCTGAATCTGGCTAGGTTTTGTTCCAGACTCACTGGTTCCCCTCCCCTGAAGGTAGTGACTCTGGCTGGGTTTAGGTCTACACTCACTGGTTCCCCTCCCCTGAAGGTACTGACTCTGTCTTGGTTCAGTTCTGCACTCACTGGTTCTCCTCCCCTGAAGGTGCTGACTCTGGGTGGGTTCAGTTCTACGCTCATTGGTTCCCCTCCCCTGAAGGTACTGACTCTGGCTGGGTTCAGTTCTACACTCACTGGTTCCCCTCCCCTGAAGGTACTGACTCTGGCTGGGTTCAGTTCTACATTCACTGGTTCCACTCCCCTGAAGGCACTGACTCTGGCTGGGTTCAGTTCTACACTCACTGGTTCCCATCCCCTGAAAGTACTGACTCTGTCTGGGTTCAGTTCGACACTCACTGGTTCCCCTCCCCTGAAGGTGCTGACTATGGCTGGGTTTAGTTCCACACTCACTGTTTCCCCTCCCCTGAAGGAACTGACTCTGGCTGGGTTCAGTTCTACACTCACTATTTCCCCTCCCCTGAAGGTGCTAACTCTGGCTGGGTTCAGTTCTACACTCACTGGTTCCCCTCCCCTGAAGGTGCTGACTCTGGCTGGGTTCAGTTCTACACTCACTGGTTTCCCTCCCCTGAAGGTGCTGACCCTGGCTGGGTTCAGTTCTACACTCACTGGTTCCCCTCCCCTGAAGGTACTGACTCTGGCTGGGTTCAGTTCTACACTCACTGGTTCCCCTCCCCTGAAGGTACTGACTCTGTCTGGGTTCAGTTCTACACTCACTGGTTCCCCTCCCCTGAAGGTGCTGACTATGGCTAGGTTTAGTTCCACACTCACGGTTTCCCCTCCCCTGAAGGTACTGACTCTGGCTGGGTTCAGTTTTACACTCACTGGTTCCCCTCCCCTGAAGGTGCTAACTCTGGCTGGGTTCAGTTCTGCCCTCACTGGTTCCCCTCCCCTGAAGTTACTGACTCTGGCTGGATTCGGTTCAACACTCACTGGTTCCCCTCCCCTGAAGGTGCTGACTCTGGCTGGGTTCAGTTCTACACTCACTGGTTCTCCTCCCCTGAAGTTACTGACTCTGGCTGGGTTCAGTTCTACACTCACTGGTTCCCCTCCCCTGAAGGTGCTGACTCTGGCTGGGTTCAGTTCTACATTCACTGGTTCCCCTCCCCTGAAGGTACTGACTCTGGCTGGGCTCAGTTCTACAATCCCTGGTTCCCCTCCCCTGAATGTACTGACTCTGGCTGTGTTCAGTTCTACACTCACTGGTTCCCCTCCCCTGAAGGTACTGACTCTGTCTGGGTTCAGTTCTACACTCACTGGTTCCCCTCCCCTGAAGATGCTGACTCTGGCAGGGTTCAGTTCTACACTCACTGGTTCCCCTCCCCTGAAGGTACTGACTCTGGCTGGGTACAGTTCTACACTCACTGCTTCCCCTCCCCTGAAGGTGCTGACTCTGGCTGGGTTCAGTTCTACACTCACTGGTTCTCCTCCCCTGAAGGTACTGACTCTGTCTGGGTTCAGCTCTACACTCACTGGTTCTCCTCCACTGAAGGTGCTGACTCTGGATGGGTTCAGTTCTACACTCACTGGTTCCCCTCCCGTGAAGGTACTGACTCTGGCAGGGTTCAGTTCTACACTCACTGGTTCCCCTCCCCTGAAGGTACTGATTCTGGCTGGTTTCAGTTCTACACTCACTGGTTCCTCTCCACTGAAGGTGCAGACTCTGGCTGCGTTCAGTTCTACACTCACTGGTTCCCCTCCCCTGAAGGTACTGACTCTGTCTGGGTTCAGTTCTACACTCACTATTTCCCTTACCCTGAAGGTACTGACTCTGGCTGGGTTCAGTTCTACACTCACTGGTTCCCCTCCCCTGAAGGTACTGACTCTGGCTGGGTTCAGTTCTACACTCAATGGTTCCCCTCCCCTGAATGTACTGACTCTGGCTGGGTTCAGTTCAACACTCACTGGTTCCCCTCCCCTGAAGGTAATGATTTTGGCTGGGTTCAGTTCGACATTCACTGGTTCACCTCCCCTGAAGGAACTGACTCTGGCTGGGTTGAGTTCTACACTCACTGGTTCACCTCCCCTGAAGGTACTGACTCTGGCTGGGTTCAGTTCTACACTCACTGGTTCTACTCCCCTGAAGTTACTGACTCTGGCTGGGTTCAGTTCTGCACTCACTGGTTCCCCTCCCCTGAAGGTGCTGACTCTGGCTGGGTTCAGTTCTACATTCACTGGTTCCCCTCCCCTGAAGGTACTGACTCTGGCTGGGCTCAGTTCTACACTCACTGGTTCCCCTCCCCTGAAGGTACTGACTCTGGCTGTGTTCAGTTCTACACTCACTGGTTCCCCTCCCCTGAAGGTGCTGACTCTGGCTGGGTTCAGTTCTGCACTCACTGGTTCCCTTCCCCTGAAGGTGCTGACTCTGGCTGGGTTCAGTTCGACAGTCACTGGTTCCCCTCCCCCGAAGGTAATGACTCTGGCTGGATTCAGTTCTACACTCACTGGTTCCCCTCCACTGAAGTTACTGACTCTGGCTGGGTTCAGTTCTACACTCACTGGTTCCCCTCCCCTGAAGTTGCTGACTCTGGCTGGGTTCAGTTCTACACTCACTGGTTCCCCTCCCCTGAAGGTGCTGACTCTGTCTGGGATCAGTTCTACACTCATTGGTTCCCCTTCCCGGAAGGTGCTGACTCTGGCTGGGTTCAGTTCTACACTCACTGGTTCTTCTCCCCTGAAGATACTGACTCTGTATGGGTTCAGTTCTACACTCACTGGTTCCCCTCCCCTGAAGGTGCTGAATCTGGCTGGGTTCAGTTCTACACTCACTGGTTCCCCTCCCCTGAAGGTACTGACTCTGGCTGGGTACAGTTCTACACTCACTGGTTCTTCTCCCCTGAAGGTACTGACTCTGTATGGGTTCAGTTCTACACTCACTGGTTCCCCTCCCCTGAAGGTGCTGAATCTGGCTGGGTTCAGTTCTACACTCACTGATTCCCCTCCCCTGAAGGTACTGACTCTGGCTGGGTACAGTTCTACACTCACTGGTTCCCCTCCCCTGAAGGAACTGACTCTGGCTGGGTTCAGTTCTACACTCACTGGTTCCCCTCCCCTGAAGGTACTGACTCTGGCTGGGTTCAGTTCTGCACTCACTGGTTCCCCTCCCCTGAAGGTGCTGACTCTGGCTGGGTTCAGTTCTACATTCACTGGTTCCCCTCCCCTGAAGGTACTGACTCTGGCTGGGCTCAGTTCTACACTCACTGGTTCCCCTCCCCTGAAGGTACTGACTCTGGCTGTGTTCAGTTCTACACTCACTGGTTCCCCTCCCCTGAAGGTGCTGACTCTGGCTGGGTTCAGTTCTGCACTCACTGGTTCCCTTCCCCTGAAGGTGCTGACTCTGGCTGGGTTCAGTTCGACAGTCACTGGTTCCCCTCCCCCGAAGGTAATGACTCTGGCTGGATTCAGTTCTACACTCACTGGTTCCCCTCCACTGAAGTTACTGACTCTGGCTGGGTTCAGTTCTACACTCACTGGTTCCCCTCCCCTGAAGTTGCTGACTCTGGCTGGGTTCAGTTCTACACTCACTGGTTCCCCTCCCCTGAAGGTGCTGACTCTGTCTGGGTTCAGTTCTACACTCATTGTTTCCCCTTCCCGGAAGGTGCTGACTCTGGCTGGGTTCAGTTCTACACTCACTGGTTCTTCTCCCTGAAGGTACTGACTCTGTATGGGTTCAGTTCTACACTCACTGGTTCCCCTCCCCTGAAGGTGCTGAATCTGGCTGGGTTCAGTTCTACACTCACTGGTTCCCCTCCCCTGAAGGTACTGACTCTGGCTGGGTACAGTTCTACACTCACTGGTTCCCCTCCCCTGAAGGAACTGACTCTGGCTGGGTTCAGTTCTACACTCACTGGTTCCCCTCCCCTGAAGGTACTGACTCTGGCTGGGTTGAGTTCTGCACTCACTGGTACCCCTCCCCTGAAGGTACTGTCTCTGGCTGGATTTAGTTCTACACTCACTGGTTCCCCTTCCCTGAAGTTACTGACTCTGGATGGGTTCAGTTCTGCACTCACTGGTTCCCCTCGCCTGAAGGTACTGACTCTGTCTGGGTTCAGTTCTACACTCACTGGTTCCCCTCCCCTGAAGGTGCTGAATCTGGCTGGGTTTAGTTCTACACTAACTGTTTCCCCTCCCCTGAAGGTACTGACTCTGGCTGGGTTTAGGTCTACACTCACTGGTTCCCCTCCCCTGAAGGTACTGACTCTGGCTGGGTTCAGTTCTACACTCACTGGTTCCCCTCCCCTGAAGGTGCTAACTCTGGCTGGGTTCAGTTCTACACTCACTGGTTACCCTCCCCTGAAGGTGCTGACTCTGGTTGGGTTCAGTTCTACACTTACTGGTTTCCCTCCCCTGAAGGTGCTGACCCTGGCTGGGTTCAGTTCTACACTCACTGGTTCCCCTCCCCTGAAGGTACTGACTCTGGCTGGGTTCAGTTCTACACTCACTGGTTCCCCTCCCCTGAAGGTACTGACTCTGTCTGGGTTCAGTTCTACACTCACTGGTTCCCCTCCCCTGGAGGTGCTGACTCTGGCTGGGTTCAGTTCTACACTCACTGGTTCCCCTCCCCTGAAGGTACTGACTCTGTCTGGGTTCAGTTCTACACTCACTGGTTCCCCTCCCCTGAAGGTGCTGACTATGGCTGGGTTTAGTTCCACACTCACTTTTTCCCCTCCCCTGAAGGTACTGACTCTGGCTGGGTTCAGTTCTACACTCACTGGTTCCCCTCCCCTGAAGGTGCTGACTATGGCTGGGTTTAGTTCCACACTCACTGTTTCCCCTCCCCTGAAGGTACTGACTCTGGCTGGGTTCGGTTCTACACTCACTGGTTCCCCTCCCCTGAAGGTGCTAACTCTGGCTGGGTTCAGTTCTGCCCTCACTGGTTCCCCTCCTCTGAAGTTACTGACTCTGGCTGGGTTCAGTTCTACACTCACTGGTTCCCCTCCCCTGAAGGTGCTGACTCTGGCTGGGTTCAGTTCTACACTCACTGGTTCTCCATCCCTGAAGTTACTGACTCTGGCTGGGTTCAGTTCTACAATCACTGGTTCCCCTCCCCTGAAGGTGCTGACTCTGGCTGGGTTCAGTTCTACATTCACTGGTTCCCCTCCCCTGAAGGTACTGACTCTGGCTGGGCTCAGTTCTACACTCACTGGTTCCCCTCCCCTGAAGGTACTGACTCTGGCTGTGTTCAGTTCTACACTCACTGGTTCCCCTCCCCTGAAGGTGCTGACTCTGGCTGGGTTCAGTTCTACATTCACTGATTCCCCTCCCCTGAAGGTAATGACTCTGGCTGGGTTCAGTTCTACACTCACTGGTTCCCCTCCCCTGAAGGTACTGACTCTGGCTGGGTTCAGTTCTACATTCACTGGTTCCCCTCCCCTGAAGGTACTGACTCAGGCTGGGTTCAGTTCTACACTCACTGGTTCCCCTCCCCTGAAGGTGCTGACTCTGGTTGGGTTCAGTTCTGCACTCACTGGTTCCCCACCCCTGAAGGTACTGACTCTGGCTGGGTTCAGTTCTACACTCACTGGTTCCCCTCCCCTGAAGGTGCTAACTCTGGCTGGGTTCAGTTCTACCCTCACTGGTTCCCCTCCTCTGAAGTTACTGACTCTGGCTGGGTTCAGTTCTACACTCACTGGTTCCCCTCCCCTGAAGGTGCTGACTCTGGCTGGGTTCAGTTCTACACTCACTGGTTCTCCTCCCCTGAAGTTACTGACTCTGGCTGGGTTCAGTTCTACACTCACTGGTTCCCCTCCCCTGAAGGTGCTGACTCTGGCTGGGTTCAGTTCTACATTCACTGGTTCCCCTCCCCTGAAGGTACTGACTCTGGCTGGGCTCAGTTCTACACTCACTGGTTCCCCTCCCCTGAAGATACTGACTCTGGCTGTGTTCAGTTCTACACTCACTGGTTCCCCTCCCCTGAAGGTGCTGACTCTGGCTGGGTTCAGTTCTACATTCACTGGTTCCCCTCCCCTGAAGGTAATGACTCTGGCTGGATTCAGTTCTACACTCACTGGTTCCCCTCCCCTGAAGGTACTGACTCTGGCTGGGTTCAGTTCTACATTCACTGGTTCCCCTCCCCTGAAGGTACTGACTCAGGCTGGGTTCAGTTCTACACTCACTGGTTCCCCTCCCCTGAAGGTGCTGACTCTGGTTGGGTTCAGTTCTGCACTCACTGGTTCCCCACCCCTGAAGCTACTTACTCTGGCTGGGTTCAGTTCTACACTCACTGGTTCCCTTCCCCTGAAGGTGCTGACTCTGGCTGGGTTCAGTTCGACAGTCACTGGTTCCCCTCCCCTGAAGGTACTGACTCTGGCTGGGATCAGTTCTACACTCACTGGTTTCCCTCCCCCGAAGGTAATGACTCTGGCTGGATTCAGTGCCACACTCAATGGTTCCCCTCCCCTGAAGTTACTGACTCTGGCTGGATTCAGTACTACACTCACTGGTTCCCCTCCCCTGAAGGTGCTGAATCTGGCTAGGTCTAGTTCCAGACTCACTGGTTCCCTTCCCCTGAAGGTACTGACTCTGGCTGGGTTTAGTTCTACACTCACTGGTTCCCCTCCCCTGAAGGTACTGACTCTGTCTGGGTTCAGTTCTGCACTCACTGGTTCTCCTCCCCTGAAGGTGCTGACTCTGGCTGGGTTCAGTTCTACGCTCACTGCTTCCCCTCCCCTGAAGGTACTGACTCTGGCTGGGTTCAGTTCTACACTCACTGGTTCCCCTCCCCTGAAGGTATTGACTCTGGCTGGGTTCAGTTCTGCACTCACTGGTTCCCCTCCCCTGAAGGTACTGTCTCTGGCTGGATTTAGTTCTACACTCACTGGTTCCCCTTCCCTGAAGTTACTGACTCTGGCTGGGTTCAGTTCTGCACTCACTGGTTCCCCTCGCCTGAAGGTACTGACTCTGTCTGGGTTCAGTTCTACACTCACTGGTTCCCCTCCCCTGAAGGTGCTGAATCTGGCTGGGTTTAGTTCTACACTAACTGGTTCCCCTCCCCTGAAGGTACTGACTCTGGCTGGGTTTTGGTCTACACTCACTGGTTCCCCTCCCCTGAAGGTGCTGACTCTGGCTGGGTTCAGTTCTACACTCACTGGTTTCCCTCCCCTGAAGGTGCTGACCCTGGCTGGGTTCAGTTCTACACTCACTGGTTCCCCTCCCCTGAAGGTACTGACTCTGGCTGGGTTCAGTTCAACACTCACTGGTTCCCCTCCCCTGAAGGTACTGACTCTGTCTGGGTTCAGTTCTACACTCACTGGTTCCCCTCCCCTGAAGGTGCTGACTCTGGCTGGGTTCAGTTCTACACTCACTGGTTCCCCTCCCCTGAAGGTACTGACTCTGTCTGGGTTCAGTTCTACACTCACTGGTTCCCCTCCCCTGAAGGTGCTGACCATGGCTGGGTTTAGTTCCACACTCACTGTTTCCCCTCCCCTGAAGGTACTGACTCTGGCTGGGTTCAGTTCTACACTCACTGGTTCCCCTCCCCTGAAGGTGCTGACTATGGCTGGGTTTAGTTCCACACTCACTGTTTCCCCTCCCCTCAAGGTACTGACTCTGGCTGGGTTCAGTTCTACACTCACTGGTTCCCCTACCCTGAAGGTGCTAACTCTGGCTGGGTTCAGTTCTGCCCTCACTGGTTCCCCTCCTCTGAAGTTACTGACTCTGGCTGGGTTCAGTTCTACACTCACTGGTTCCCCTCCCCTGAAGGTGCTGACTCTGGCTGGGTTCAGTTCTACACTCACTGGTTCTCCTCCCCTGAAGTTACTGACTCTGGCTGGGTTCAGTTCTACACTCACTGGTTCCCCTCCCCTGAAGGTGCTGACTCTGGCTGGGTTCAGTTCTACATTCACTGTTTCCCCTCCCCTGAAGGTACTGACTCTGGCTGGGTTCAGTTCTACACTCACTGGTTCCCCTCCCCTGAAGGTGCTGACTCTGGCTGGGTTCAGTTCTACACTCACTGGTTCCCCTCCCCTGAAGGTACTGATTCTGGCTGGGTACAGTTCTACACTCACTGGTTCCCATCCCCTGAAGGTGCTGAATCTGGCAGGGTTCAGTTCTACACTCACTGGTTCCCCTCCCCTGAAGGTACTGACTCTGGCTGGGTTCAGTTCTGCACTCACTGGTTTCCCTCCCCTGAATGAATTGTCTCTGGCTGGGTTTAGTTCTACACTCACTGTTTCCCCTCCCCTGAAGTTACTGACTCTGGCTGGGTTCAGTTCTACACTCACTGGATCCCCTCCCCTGAAGGTGCTGACTCTGGCTGGGTTCAGTTCTACATTCACTGGTTCCCCTCCCCTGAAGGTACTGACTCTGGCTGGGCTCAGTTCTACACTCACTGGTTCCCCTCCCCTGAAGGTACTGACTCTGGCTGTGTTCAGTTCTACACTCACTGGTTCCCCTCCCCTGAAGGTGCTGACTCTGGCTGGGTTCAGTTCTACATTCACTGGTTCCCCTCCCCTGAAGGTAATGACTCTGGCTGGGTTCAGTTCTACAGTCACTGGTTCCCCTCCCTTGAAGGTACTGACTCTGGCTGGGTTCAGTTCTACATTCACTGGTTCCCCTCCCCTGAAGGTACTGACTCAGGCTGGGTTCAGTTCTACATTCACTGGTTCCCCTCCCCTGAATGTGCTGACTCTGGTTGGGTTCAGTTCTGCACTCACTGGTTCCTCACCCCTGAAGCTACTGACTCTGGCTGGGTTCAGTTCTACACTCACTGGTTCCCTTCCCCTGAAGGTGCTGACTCTGGCTGGGTTCAGTTCGATAGTCACTGGTTCCCCTCCCCTGAAGGTACTGACTCTGGCTGGGATCAGTTCTACACTCACTGGTTTCCCTCCCCCGAAGGTAATGACTCTGGCTGGATTCAGTGCTACACTCACTGGTTCCCCTCCCCTCAAGTTACTGACTCTGGCTGGATTCAGTGCTACACTCACTGGTGCCCCTCCCCTGAATGTGCTGAATCTGGCTAGGTTTAGTTCCAGACTCACTGGTTCCCCTCCCCTGAAGGTACTGACTCTGGCTGGGTTTAGGTCTACACTCACTGGTTCCCCTCCCCTGAAGGTACTGACTCTGGCTGGGTTCAGTTCTCAACTCACTGGTTCCCCTCCCCTGAAGGTACTGACTCTGGCTGGGTTCAGTTCTACATTCACTGGTTCCACTCCCCTGAAGGCACTGACTCTGGCTGGGTTCAGTTCTACACTCACTGGTTCCCATCCCCTGAAGGTACTGACTCTGTCTGGGTTCAGTTCTACACTCACTGGTTCCCCTCCCCTGAAGGTGCTGACTATGGCTGGATTTAGTTCCACACTCACTGTTTCCCCTCCCCTGAAGGAACTGAATCTGGCTGGGTTCAGTTCTACACTCACTGGTTCCCCTCCCCTGAAGGTGCTAACTCTGGCTGGGTTCAGTTCTACACTCACTGGTTTCCCTCCCCTGAAGGTGCTGACCCTGGCTGGGTTCAGTTCTACACTCACTGGTTCCCCTCCCCTGAAGGTACTGACTCTGGCTGGGTTCAGTTCTACACTCACTGGTTCCCCTCCCCTGAAGGTACTGACTCTGTCTGGGTTCAGTTCTACACTCACTGGTTCCCCTCCCCTGAAGGTGCTGACTATGGCTAGGTTTAGTTCCACATTCACTGTTTCCCCTCCCCTGAAGGTACTGACTCTGCCTGGGTTCAGTTCTACACTCACTGGTTCCCCTCCCCTGAAGGTGCTAACTCTGGCTGGGTTCAGTTCTGCCCTCACTGGTTCCCCTCCCCTGAAGTTACTGACTCTGGCTGGATTCAGTTCTACACTCACTGGTTCCCCTCCCCTGAAGGTGCTGACTCTGGCTGGGTTCAGTTCTACACTCACTGGTTCTCCTCCCCTGAAGTTACTGACTCTGGCTGGGTTCATTTCTACACTCACTGGTTCCCCTCCCCTGAAGGTGCTGACTCTGGCTGGGTTCAGTTCTACATTCACTGGTTCCTCTCCCCTGAAGGTACTGACTCTGGCTGGGATCAGTTCTACACTCACTGGTTTCCCTCCCCCGAAGGTAATGACTCTGGCTGGATTCAGTGCTACACTCACTGGTTCCCCTCCCCTGAAGTTACTGACTCTGGCTGGATTCAGTGCTACACTCACTGGTTCCCCTCCCCTGAAGGTGCTGAATCTGGCGAGGTTTAGTTCCAGACTCACTGGTTCCCCTCCACTGAAGGTACTGACTCTGGCTGGGTTTAGGTCTACACTCACTGGTTCCCCTCCCCTGAAGGTACTGACTCTGTCTGGGTTCAGTTCTGCACTCACTGGTTCTCCTCCCCTGAAGGTGCTGACTCTGGCTGGGTTCAGTTCTACACTCACTGGTTCTCCTCCCCTGAAGTTACTGACTCTGGCTGGGTTCATTTCTACACTCACTGTTTCCCCTCCCCTGAAGGAACTGACTCTGGCTGGGTTCAGTTCTACACTCACTGGTTCCCCTCCCCTGAAGGTGCTAACTCTGGCTGGGTTCAGTTCTACACTCACTGGTTCCCCTCCCCTGCAGGTGCTGACTCTGGCTGGGTTCAGTTCTCCACTCACTGGTTTCCCTCCCCTGAAGGTGCTGACCCTGGCTGGGTTCAGTTCTACACTCACTGGTTCCCCTCCCCTGAAGGTACTGACTCTGGCTGGGTTCAGTTCTACACTCACTGGTTCCCCTCCCCTGAAGGTACTGACTCTGTCTGGGTTCAGTTCTACACTCACTGGTTCCCCTCCCCTGACGGTGCTGACTATGGCTAGGTTTAGTTCCACACTCACTGTTTCCCCTCCCCTGAAGGTACTGACTCTGGCTGGGTTCAGTTCTACACTCACTGGTTCCCCTCCCCTGAAGGTGCTAACTCAGGCTGGGTTCAGTTCTGCCCTCACTGGTTCCCCTCCCCTGAAGTTACTGACTCTGGCTGGATTCAGTTCTACACTCACTGGTTCCCCTCCCCTGAAGGTGCTGACTCTGGCTGGGTTCAGTTCTACACTCACTGGTTCTCCTCCCCTGAAGTTACTGACTCTGGCTGGGTTCAGTTCTACACTCACTGGTTCCCTCCCCTGAAGGTGCTGACTCTGGCTGGGTTCAGTTCTACATTCACTGGTTCGCCTCCCCTGAAGGTACTGACTCTGGCTGGGCTCAGTTCTAAACTCCCTGGTTCCCCTCCCCTGAAGGTACTGACTCTGGCTGTGTTCAGTTCTACACTCACTGGTTTCCATCCCCTGAAGGTACTGACTCTGTCTGGGTTCAGTTCTACACTCACTGGTTCCCCTCCCCTGAAGGTGCTGACTCTGGCAGGGTTCAGTTCTACACTCACTGGTTCCCCTCCCCTGAAGGTACTGACTCTGGCTGGGTACAGTTCTACACTCACTGGTTCCCCTCCCCTGAAGGTGCTGACTCTGGCTGGGTTCAGTTCTACACTCACTGGTTCTCCTTCCCTGAAGGTACTGACTCTGTCTGGGTTCAGTTCTACACTCACTGGTTCTCCTCCACTGAAGGTGCTGACTCTGGATGGGTTCAGTTCTACACTCACTGGTTCCCCTCCCCTGAAGGTACTGACTCTGGCAGGGTTCAGTTCTACACTCACTGGTTCCCCTCCCCTGAAGGTACTGATTCTGGCTGGTTTCAGTTCTACACTCACTGGTTCCCCTCCACTGAAGGTGCAGACTCTGGCTGGGTTCAGTTCTACATTCACTGGTTCGCCTCCCCTGAAGGTACTGACTCTGGCTGGGCTCAGTTCTAAACTCCCTGGTTCCCCTCCCCTGAAGGTACTGACTCTGGCTGTGTTCAGTTCTACACTCACTGGTTTCCATCCCCTGAAGGTACTGACTCTGTCTGGGTTCAGTTCTACACTCACTGGTTCCCCTCCCCTGAAGGTGCTGACTCTGGCAGGGTTCAGTTCTACACTCACTGGTTCCCCTCCCCTGAAGGTACTGACTCTGGCTGGGTACAGTTCTACACTCACTGGTTCCCCTCCCCTGAAGGTGCTGACTCTGGCTGGGTTCAGTTCTACACTCACTGGTTCTCCTCCCCTGAAGGTACTGACTCTGGCTGGGTTCAGTTCTACACTCACTATTTCCCTTACCCTGAAGGTACTGACTCTTGCTGGGTTCAGTTCTACACTCACTGGTTCCCCTCCCCTGAAGGTACTGACTCTGGCTGGGTTCAGTTCTACACTCAATGGTTCCCCTCCCATGAAGGTACTGACTCTGGCTGGGTTCAGTTCAACACTCACTGGTTCCCCTCCCCTGAAGGTAATGATTTTGGCTGGGTTCAGTTCGACATTCACTGGTTCCCCTCCCCTGAAGGAACTGACTCTGGCTGGGTTGAGTTCTACACTCACTGGTTCACCTCCCCTGAAGGTACTGACTCTGGCTGGGTTCAGTTCTACACTCACTGGTTCTACTCCCCTGAAGTTACTGACTCTGGCTGGGTTCAGTTCTACACTCACTGGTTCCCCTCCCCTGAAGGTGCTGACTCTGGCTGGGTTCAGTTCTACATTCACTGGTTCCCCTCCCCTGAAGCTACTGACTCTGGCTGGGCTCAGTTCTACACTCACTGCTTCCCCTCCCCTGAAGGTACTGACTCTGGCTGTGTTCAGTTCTACACTCACTGGTTCCCCTCCCCTGAAGGTGCTGACTCTGGCTGGGATCAGTTCTACACTCACTGGTTCCCTTCCCCTGAAGGTGCTGACTCTGGCTGGGTTCAGTTCGACAGTCACTGGTTCCCC
This sequence comes from Pristiophorus japonicus, assembly GCF_044704955.1. Taxonomy (NCBI): domain Eukaryota; kingdom Metazoa; phylum Chordata; class Chondrichthyes; family Pristiophoridae; genus Pristiophorus; species Pristiophorus japonicus. The sequence goes on along the minus strand of NW_027254467.1, from coordinate 760,483 downwards.
TCCCCCGAAGGTAATGACTCTGGCTGGATTCAGCACTACACTCACTGGTTCCCCTCCACTGAAGTTACTGACTCTGGCTGGGTTCAGTTCTACACTCACTGGTTCCCCTCCCCTGAAGTTGCTGACTCTGGCTGGGTTCAGTTCTACACTCACTGGTTCCCCTCCCCTGAAGGTGCTGACTCTGTCTGGGTTCAGTTCTACACTCATTGGTTCCCCTCCCCGGAAGGTGCTGACTCTGGCTGGGTTCAGTTCTACACTCACTGGTTCTTCTCCCCTGAAGGTACTGACTCTGTCTGGGTTCAGTTCTACACTCACTGGTTCCCCTCCCCTGAAGGTGCTGACTCTGGCTGGGTTCAGTTCTACACTCACTGGTTCCCCTCCCCTGAAGGTACTGACTCTGGCTGGGTACAGTTCTACACTCACTGGTTCCCCTCCCCTGAAGGGACTGACTCTGGCTGGGTTCAGTTCTACACTCACTGGTTCCCCTCCCCTGAAGGTACTGACTCTGGCTGGGTTCAGTTCTGCACTCACTGGTTCCCCTCCCCTGAAGGTACTGTCTCTGGCTGGATTTAGTTCTACACTCACTGGTTCCCCTTCCCTGAAGTTACTGACTCTGGCTGGGTTCAGTTCTGCACTCACTGGTTCCCCTCGCCTGAAGCTACTGACTCTGTCTGGGTTCAGTTCTACACTCACTGGTTCCCCTCCCCTGAAGGTGCTGAATCTGGCTGGGTTTAGTTCTACACTAACTGGTTCCCCTCCCCTGAAGGTACTGACTCTGGCTGGGTTTTGGTCTACACTCACTGGTTCCCCTCCACTGAAGGTACTGACTCTGGCTGGGTTCAGTTCTACACTCACTGGTTCCCCTCCCCTGAAGGTGCTAATTCTGGCTGGGTTCAGTTCTACACTCACTGGTTCCCCTCCCCTGAAGGTGCTGACTCTGGCTGGGTTCAGTTCTACACTCACTGGTTTCCCTTCCCTGAAGGTGCTGACCCTGGCTGGGTTCAGTTCTACACTCACTGGTTCCCCTCCCCTGAAGGTACTGACTCTGGCTGGGTTCAGTTCTACACTCACTGGTTCCCCTCCCCTGAAGGTACTGACTCTGTCTGGGTTCAGTTCTACACTCACTGGTTCCCCTCCCCTGAAGGTGCTGACTATGGCTGGGTTTAGTTCCACACTCACTGTTTCCCCTCCCCTGAAGGTACTGACTCTGGCTGGGTTCAATTCTACACTCAATGGTTCCCCTCCCCTGAAGGTGCTAACTCTGGCTGGGTTCAGTTCTGCCCTCACTGGTTCCCCTCCCCTGAAGTTACTGACTCTGGCTGGGTTCAGTTCTACACTCACTGGTTCCCCTCCCCTGAAGGTGCTGACTCTGGCTGGGTTCAGTTCTACACTCACTGGTTCTCCTCCCCTGAAGTTACTGACTCTGGCTGGGTTCAGTTCTACACTCACTGGTTCCCCTCCCCTGAAGGTGCTGACTCTGGCTGGGTTCAGTTCTACATTCACTGGTTCCCCTCCCCTGAAGGTACTGACTCTAGCTGGGCTCAGTTCTACACTCACTGGTTCCCCTCCACTGAAGGTACTGACTCTGGCTGTGTTCAGTTCTACACTCACTTGTTCCCCTCCCCTGAAGGTACTGACTCTGTCTGGGTTCAGTTCTACACTCACTGGTTCCCCTCCCCTGAAGGTGCTGACTCTGGCAGGGTTCAGTTCTACACTCACTGGTTCCCCTCCCCTGAAGGTACTGACTCTGGCTGGGTACAGTTCTACACTCACTGGTTCCCCTCCCCTGAAGGTGCTGACTCTGGCTGGGTTCAGTTTTACACTCACTGGTTCCCCTCCCCTGAAGGTGCTGACTCTGGATGGGTTCAGTTCTACACTCACTGGTTCCCCTCCCCTGAAGGTACTGACTCTAACTGGGTTCCGTTCTACACTCACTGGTTCCCCTCCCCTGAAGGTACTGATTCTGGCTGGTTTCAGTTCTACACTCACTGGTTCCCCTCCCCTGAAGTTACTGACTCTGGCTGGGTTCAGTTCTACACTCACTGGTTCCCCTCCCCTGAAGGTACTGAATCTGGCTGGGTTCAGTTCTACACTCACTATTTCCCTTACCCTGAAGGTACTGACTCTGGCTTTGTTCAGTTCTACACTCACTGGTTCCCCTCCCCTGAAGGTACTGACTCTGGCTGGGTTCAGTTCTACACTCAATGGTTCCCCTCCCCTGAAGGTACTGACTCTGGCTGGGTTCAGTTCAACACTCACTGGTTCCCCTCCCCTGAAGGTAATGATTCTGGCTGGGTTCAGTTCGACATTCACTGGTTCCCCTCCCTTGAAGGAACTGACTCTGGCTGGGTTGAGTTCTACACTCACTGGTTCACCTCCCCTGAAGGTACTGACTCTGGCTGGGTTCAGTTCTACATTCACTGGTTCTACTCCCCTGAAGTTACTGACTCTGGCTGGGTTCAGTTCTACACTCACTGGTTCCCCTCCCCTGAAGGTGCTGACTCTGGCTGGGTTCAGTTCTACATTCACTGGTTCCCCTCCCCTGAAGGTACTGACACTGGTTGGACTCAGTTCTACACTCACTGGTTCCCCTCCCCTGAAGGAACTGACTCTGGCTGTGTTCAGTTCTACACTCACTGGTTCTATACCCCTGAAAGTGCTGACTCTGGCTGGGTTCAGTTCTACATTCACTGGTTCCACTCCCCTGAAGGTAATGACTCTGGCTGGGTTCAGTTCTACACTCACTGGTTCCCCTCCCCTTAAGGTACTGACTATGGCTGGGTTCAGTTCTACATTCATTGGTTCACCTCCCCTGAAGGTACTGACTCAGGCTGTGTTCAGTTATACACTCACTGGTTCCCCTCCCCTGAAGGTGCTGACTCTGGTTGGGTTCAGTTCTACACTCACTGGTTCCCCACCCCTGAAGGTACTGACTCTGGCTGGGTTCAGTTCCACACTCACTGGTTCCCTTCCCCTGAAGGTGCTGACTCTGGCTGGGTTCAGTTCGACAGTCACTGGTTCCCCTCCCCCGAAGGTAATGACTCTGGCTGGATTCAGTTCTACACTCACTGGTTCCCCTCCCCTGAAGTTACTGACTCTGGCTGGGTTCAGTTCTACACTCACTGGTTCCCCTCCCCTGAAGTTGCTGACTCTGGCTGGGTTCAGTTCTACACTCACTGGTTCCCCTCCCTTGAAGGTGCTGACTCTGTCTGGGTTCAGTTCTACACTCATTGGTTCCCCTCCCCGGAAGGTGCTGACTCTGGCTGGGTTCAGCTCTACACTCACTGGTTCTTCTCCCCTGAAGGTACTGACTCTGTCTGGGTTCAGTTCTACACTCACTGGTTCCCCTCCCCTGAAGGTGCTGACTCTGGCTGGGTTCAGTTCTACACTCACTGGTTCCCCTCCCCTGAAGGTACTGACACTGGCTGGGTACAGTTCTACACTCACTGGTTCCCCTCCCCTGAAGGGACTGACTCTGGCTGGGTTCAGTTCTACACTCACTGGTTCCCCTCCCCTGAAGGTACTGACTCTGGCTGGGTTCAGTTCTGCACTCACTGGTTCCCCTCCCCTGAAGGTACTGTCTCTGGCTGGATTTAGTTCTACACTCACTGGTTCCCATTCCCTGAAGTTACTGACTCTGGCTGGGTTCAGTTCTGCACTCACTGGTTCCCCTCGCCTGAAGGTACTGACTCTGTCTGGGTTCAGTTCTACACTCACTGGTTCCCCTCCCCTGAAGGTGCTGAATCTGGCTGGGTTTAGTTCTACACTAATTGGTTCCCCTCCCCTGAAGGTACTGACTCTGGCTGGGTTTAGGTCTACACTCACTGGTTCCCTTCCCCTGAAGGTATTGACTCTGTCTGGCTTCAGTTCTACACTCACTGGTTCTCCTCCCCTGAAGGTGCTGACTCTGGCTGGGTTCAGTTCTACACTCACTGGTTCCCCTCCCCTGAAGGTACTGACTCTGGCTGGGTTCAGTTCTACACTCACTGGTTCCCCTCCCCTGAAGGTACTGACTCTGGCTGGGTTCAGTTCTACACTCACTATTTCCCTTACCCTGAAGGTACTGACTCTTGCTGTGTTCAGTTCTACACTCACTGGTTCCCCTCCCCTGAAGGTACTGACTCTGGCTGGGTTCAGTTCTACACTCAATGGTTCCCCTCCCCTGAAGGTACTGACTCTGGCTGGGTTCAGTTCAACACTCACTGGTTCCCCTCCCCTGAAGGTAATGATTCTGGCTGGGTTCAGTTCGACATTCACTGGTTCCCCTCCCCTGAAGGAACTGACTCTGGCTGGGTTGAGTTCTACACTCACTGGTTCACCTCCCCTGAAGGTACTGACTCTGGCTGGGTTCAGTTCTACACTCACTGGTTCTACTCCCCTGAAGTTACTGACTCTGGCTGGGTTCAGTTCTACACTCACTGGTTCACCTCCCCTGAAGGTGCTGACTCTGGCTGGGTTCAGTTCTACATTCACTGGTTCCCCTCCCCTGAAGGTACTGACTCTGGTTGGACTCAGTTCAACACTCACTGGTTCCCCTCCCCTGAAGGTACTGACTCGGCTGTGTTCAGTTCTACACTCACTGGTTCTATACCCCTGAAAGTGCTGACTCTGGCTGGATTCAGTTCTACACTCACTGGTTCCCCTCCCCTGAAGTTACTGACTCTGGCTGGGTTCAGTTCTACACTCACTGGTTCCCCTCCCCTGAAGTTGCTGACTCTGGCTGGGTTCAGTTCTACACTCACTGGTTCCCCTCCCCTGAAGGTGCTGACTCTGTCTGGGTTCAGTTCTACACTCATTGGTTCCCCTCCCCGGAAGGTGCTGACTCTGGCTGGGTTCAGCTCTACACTCACTGGTTCTTCTCCCCTGAAGGTACTGACTCTGTCTGGGTTCAGTTCTACACTCACTGGTTCCCCTCCCCTGAAGGTGCTGACTCTGGCTGGGTTCAGTTCTACACTCACTGGTTCCCCTCCCCTGAAGGTACTGACACTGGCTCGGTACAGTTCTACACTCACTGGTTCCCCTCCCCTGAAGGGACTGACTCTGGCTGGGTTCAGTTCTACACTCACTGGTTCCCCTCCCCTGAAGGTACTGACTCTGGCTGGGTTCAGTTCTGCACTCACTGGTTCCCCTCCCCTGAAGGTACTGTCTCTGGCTGGATTTAGTTCTACACTCACTGGTTCCCCTTCCCTGAAGTTACTGACTCTGGCTGGGTTCAGTTCTGCACTCACTGGTTCCCCTCGCCTGAAGGTACTGACTCTGTCTGGGTTCAGTTCTACACTCACTGGTTCCCCTCTCCTGAAGGTGCTGAATCTGGCTGGGTTTAGTTCTACACTAACTGGTTCCCCTCCCCTGAAGGTACTGACTCTGGCTGGGTTTAGGTCTACACTCACTGGTTCCCCTCCCCTGAAGGTACTGACTCTGTCTGGCTTCAGTTCTACACTCACTGGTTCTCCTCCCCTGAAGGTGCTGACTCTGGGTGGTTCAGTTCTACACTCACTGGTTCCCCTCCCCTGAAGGTGCTGACTATGGCTGGGTTTAGCTCCACACTCACTGTTTCCCCTTCCCTGAAGGTACTGACTCTGGCTGGGTTCAGTTCTACACTCACTGGTTCCCCTCCCCTGAAGGTGCTAACTCTGGCTGGGTTCAGTTCTGCCCTCACTGGTTCCCCTCCCCTGAAGTTACTGACTCTGGCTGGGTTCAGTTCTACACTCACTGGTTCCCCTCACTTGAAGGTGCTGACTCTGGCTGGGTTCAGTTCAACACTCACTGGTTCCCCTCCCCTGAAGGTACTGACTCTGGCTGGGCTCAGTTCTACACTCACTGGTTCCCCTCCCCTGAAGGTACTGACTCTGGCTCGGTTCAGTTCTACACTCACTGGTTCCCCTCCCCTGAAGGTGCTGACTCTGTCTGGGTTCAGTTCTACACTAACTGGTTCCCCTCCCATGAAGGTGCTGAATCTGGCTGGGTTTAGTTCTACACTAACTGGTTCCCCTCCCCTGAAGGTACTGACTCTGGCTGGGTTTAGGTCTACACTCACTGGTTCCCCTCCCCTGAAGGTACTGACTCTGGCTGGGTTCAGTTCTACACTCACTGGTTCCCCTCCCCTGAAGGTGCTGACTCTGGCTGGGTTCAGTTCTACACTCACTGGTTTCCCTCCCCTGAAGGTGCTGACCCTGGCTGGGTTCAGTTCTACACTCACTGGTTCCCCTCCCCTGAAGGTACTGACTCTGGCTGGGTTCAGTTCTACACTCACTGGTTCCCCTCCCCTGAAGGTACTGACTCTGTCTGGGTTCAGTTCTACACTCACTGGTTCCCCTCCCCTGAAGGTGCTGACTCTGGCTGGGTTCAGTTCTACACTCACTGTTTCCCCTCCCCTGAAGGTACTGACTCTGTCTGGGTTCAGTTCTACACTCACTGGTTCCCCTCCCCTGAAGGTGCTGACTATGGCTGGGTTTAGTTCCACACTCACTGTTTCCCCTCCCCTGAAGGTACTGACTCTGGCTGGGTTCAGTTCTACACTCACTGGTTCCCCTCCCCTGAAGGTGCTGACTATGGCTGGGTTTAGTTCCACACTCACTGTTTCCCCTCCCCTGAAGGTACTGACTCTGGCTGGGTTCAGTTCTACACTCACTGGTTCCCCTCCCCTGAAGGTGCTAACTCTGGCTGGGTTCAGTTCTGCCCTCACTGGTTCCCCTCCACTGAAGTTACTGACTCTGGCTGGATTCAGTTCTACACTCACTGGTTCCCCTCCCCTGAAGATGCTGAGTCTGGCTGGGTTCAGTTCTACACTCACTGGTTCTCCTCCCCTGAAGTTACTGACTCTGGCTGGGTTCAGTTCTACACTCACTGGTTCCCCTCCCCTGAAGGTGCTGACTCTGGCTGGGTTCAGTTCTACATTCACTGGTTCCCCTCCCCTGAAGGTACTGACTCTGGCTGGGCTCAGTTCTACACTCACTGGTTCCCCTCCCCTGAAGGTACTGACTCTGGCTGTGTTTAGTTCTACACTCACTGGTTCCCTTCCCCAGAAGGTGCTGACTCTGGCTGGGTTCAGTTCGACAGTCACTGGTTCCCCTCCCCTGAAGATACTGACTCTGGCTGGGATCAGTTCTACACTCACTGGTTTCCCTCCCCCGAAGGTAATGACTCTGGCTGGATTCAGTGCTATACTCACTGGTTCCCCTCCCCTGAAGTTACTGACTCTGGCTGGATTCAGTGCTACACTCACTGGTTCCCCTCCCCTGAAGGTGCTGAATCTGGCTAGGTTTTGTTCCAGACTCACTGGTTCCCCTCCCCTGAAGGTAGTGACTCTGGCTGGGTTTAGGTCTACACTCACTGGTTCCCCTCCCCTGAAGGTACTGACTCTGTCTTGGTTCAGTTCTGCACTCACTGGTTCTCCTCCCCTGAAGGTGCTGACTCTGGGTGGGTTCAGTTCTACGCTCATTGGTTCCCCTCCCCTGAAGGTACTGACTCTGGCTGGGTTCAGTTCTCCACTCACTGGTTCCCCTCCCCTGAAGGTACTGACTCTGACTGGGTTCAGTTCTACATTCACTGGTTCCACTCCCCTGAAGGCACTGACTCTGGCTGGGTTCAGTTCTACACTCACTGGTTCCCATCCCCTGAAAGTACTGACTCTGTCTGGGTTCAGTTCGACACTCACTGGTTCCCCTCCCCTGAAGGTGCTGACTATGGCTGGGTTTAGTTCCACACTCACTGTTTCCCCTCCCCTGAAGGAACTGACTCTGGCTGGGTTCAGTTCTACACTCACTATTTCCCCTCCCCTGAAGGTGCTAACTCTGGCTGGGTTCAGTTCTACACTCACTGGTTCCCCTCCCCTGAAGGTGCTGACTCTGGCTGGGTTCAGTTCTACACTCACTGGTTTCCCTCCCCTGAAGGTGCTGACCCTGGCTGGGTTCAGTTCGACACTCACTGATTCCCCTCCCCTGAAGGTACTGACTCTGGCTGGGTTCAGTTCTACACTCACTGGTTCCCCTCCCCTGAAGGTACTGACTCTGTCTGGGTTCAGTTCTACACTCACTGGTTCCCCTCCCCTGAAGGTGCTGACTATGGCTAGGTTTAGTTGCACACTCACTGTTTCCCCTCCCCTGAAGGTACTGACTCTGGCTGGGTTCAGTTTTACACTCACTGGTTCCCCTCCCCTGAAGGTGCTAACTCTGGCTGGGTTCAGTTCTGCCCTCACTGGTTCCCCTCCCCTGAAGTTACTGACTCTGGCTGGATTCAGTTCAACACTCACTGGTTCCCCTCCCCTGAAGGTGCTGACTCTGGCTGGGTTCAGTTCTACACTCACTGGTTCTCCTCCCCTGAAGTTACTGACTCTGGCTGGGTTCAGTTCTACACTCACTGGTTCCCCTCCCCTGAAGGTGCTGACTCTGGCTGGGTTCAGTTCTACATTCACTGGTTCCCCTCCCCTGAAGGTACTGACTCTGGCTGGGCTCAGTTCTACAATCCCTGGTTCCCCTCCCCTGAATGTACTGACTCTGGCTGTGTTCAGTTCTACACTCACTGGTTCCCCTCCCCTGAAGGTACTGACTCTTTCTGGGTTCAGTTCTACACTCACTGGTTCCCCTCCCCTGAAGATGCTGACTCTGGCAGGGTTCAGTTCTACACTCACTGGTTCCCCTCCCCTGAAGGTACTGACTCTGGCTGGGTACAGTTCTACACTCACTGGTTCCCCTCCCCTGAAGGTGCTGACTCTGGCTGGGTTCAGTTCTACACTAACTGGTTCTCCTCCCCTGAAGGTACTGACTCTGTCTGGGTTCAGTGCTACACTCACTGGTTCTCCTCCACTGAAGGTGCTGACTCTGGATGGGTTCAGTTCTACACTCACTGGTTCCCCTCCCGTGAAGGTACTGACTCTGGCAGGGTTCAGTTCTACACTCACTGGTTCCCCTCCCCTGAAGGTAATGATTCTGGCTGGTTTCAGTTCTACACTCACTGGTTCCTCTCCACTGAAGGTGCAGACTCTGGCTGGGTTCAGTTTTACACTCACTGGTTCCCCTCCCCTGAAGGTACTGACTCTGGCTGGGTTCAGTTCTACACTCACTATTTCCCTTACCCTGAAGGTACTGACTCTGGCTGGGTTCAGTTCTACACTCACTGGTTCCCCTCCCCTGAAGGTACTGACTCTGGCTGGGTTCAGTTCTACACTCAATGGTTCCCCTCCCCTGAATGTACTGACTCTGGCTGGGTTCAGTTCAACACTCACTGGTTCCCCTCCCCTGAAGGTAATGATTTTGGCTGGGTTCAGTTCGACATTCACTGGTTCACCTCCCCTGAAGGAACTGACTCTGGCTGGGTTGAGTTCTACACTCACTGGTTCACCTCCCCTGAAGGTACTGACTCTGGCTGGGTTCAGTTCTACACTCACTGGTTCTACTCCCCTGAAGTTACTGACTCTGTCTGGGTTCAGTTCTGCACTCACTGGTTCCCCTCCCCTGAAGGTGCTGACTCTGGCTGGGTTCAGTTCTGCATTCACTGGTTCCCCTCCCCTGAAGGTACTGACTCTGGCTGGGCTCAGTTCTACACTCACTGGTTCCCCTCCCCTGAAGGTACTGACTCTGGCTGTGTTCAGTTCTACACTCACTGGTTCCCCTCCCCTGAAGGTGCTGACTCTGGCTGGGTTCAGTTCTGCACTCACTGGTTCCCTTCCCCTGAAGGTGCTGACTCTGGCTGGGTTCAGTTCGACAGTCACTGGTTCCCCTCCCCCGAAGGTAATGACTCTGGCTGGATTCAGTTCTACACTCACTGGTTCCCCTCCACTGAAGTTACTGACTCTGGCTGGGTTCAGTTCTACACTCACTGGTTCCCCTCCCCTGAAGTTGCTGACTCTGGCTGGGTTCAGTTCTACACTCACTGGTTCCCCTCCCCTGAAGGTGCTGACTCTGTCTGGGTTCAGTTCTACACTCATTGGTTCCCCTTCCCGGAAGGTGCTGACTCTGGCTGGGTTCAGTTCTACACTCACTGGTTCTTCTCCCCTGAAGGTACTGACTCTGTATGGGTTCAGTTCTACACTCACTGGTTCCCCTCCCCTGAAGGTGCTGAATCTGGCTGGGTTCAGTTCTACACTCACTGGTTCCCCTCCCCTGAAGGTACTGACTCTGGCTGGGTACAGTTCTACACTCACTGGTTCTTCTCCCCTGAAGGTACTGACTCTGTATGGGTTCAGTTCTACACTCACTGGTTCCCCTCCCCTGAAGGTGCTGAATCTGGCTGGGTTCAGTTCTACACTCACTGGTTCCCCTCCCCTGAAGGTACTGACTCTGGCTGGGTACAGTTCTACACTCACTGGTTCCCCTCCCCTGAAGGAACTGACTCTGGCTGGGTTCAGTTCTACACTCACTGGTTCCCCACCCCTGAAGGTACTGACTCTGGCTGGGTTCAGTTCTGCACTCACTGGTTCCCCTCCCCTGAAGGTGCTGACTCTGGCTGGGTTCAGTTCTACATTCACTGGTTCCCCTCCCCTGAAGGTACTGACTCTGGCTGGGCTCAGTTCTACATTCACTGGTTCCCCTCCCCTGAAGGTACTGACTCTGGCTGTGTTCAGTTCTACACTCACTGGTTCCCCTCCCCTGAAGGTGCTGACTCTGGCTGGGTTCAGTTCTGCACTCACTGGTTCCCTTCCCCTGAAGGTGCTGACTCTGGCTGGGTTCAGTTCGACAGTCACTGGTTCCCCTCCCCCGAAGGTAATGACTCTGGCTGGATTCAGTTCTACACTCACTGGTTCCCCTCCACTGAAGTTCCTGACTCTGGCTGGGTTCAGTTCTACACTCACTGGTTCCCCTCCCCTGAAGTTGCTGACTCTGGCTGGGTTCAGTTCTACACTCACTGGTTCCCCTCCCCTGAAGGTGCTGACTCTGTCTGGGTTCAGTTCTACACTCATTGGTTCCCCTTCCCGGAAGGTGCTGACTCTGGCTGGGTTCAGTTCTACACTCACTGGTTCTTCTCCCCTGAAGGTACTGACTCTGTCTGGGTTCAGTGCTACACTCACTGGTTCTCCTCCACTGAAGGTGCTGACTCTGGATGGGTTCAGTTCTACACTCACTGGTTCCCCTCCCGTGAAGGTACTGACTCTGGCAGGGTTCAGTTCTACACTCACTGGTTCCCCTCCCCTGAAGGTAATGATTCTGGCTGGTTTCAGTTCTACACTCACTGGTTCCTCTCCACTGAAGGTGCAGACTCTGGCTGGGTTCAGTTTTACACTCACTGGTTCCCCTCCCCTGAAGGTACTGACTCTGGCTGGGTTCAGTTCTACACTCACTATTTCCCTTACCCTGAAGGTACTGACTCTGGCTGGGTTCAGTTCTACACTCACTGGTTCCCCTCCCCTGAAGGTACTGACTCTGGCTGGGTTCAGTTCTACACTCAATGGTTCCCCTCCCCTGAATGTACTGACTCTGGCTGGGTTCAGTTCAACACTCACTGGTTCCCCTCCCCTGAAGGTAATGATTTTGGCTGGGTTCAGTTCGACATTCACTGGTTCACCTCCCCTGAAGGAACTGACTCTGGCTGGGTTGAGTTCTACACTCACTGGTTCACCTCCCCTGAAGGTACTGACTCTGGCTGGGTTCAGTTCTACACTCACTGGTTCTACTCCCCTGAAGTTACTGACTCTGTCTGGGTTCAGTTCTGCACTCACTGGTTCCCCTCCCCTGAAGGTGCTGACTCTGGCTGGGTTCAGTTCTGCATTCACTGGTTCCCCTCCCCTGAAGGTACTGACTCTGGCTGGGCTCAGTTCTACACTCACTGGTTCCCCTCCCCTGAAGGTACTGACTCTGGCTGTGTTCAGTTCTACACTCACTGGTTCCCCTCCCCTGAAGGTGCTGACTCTGGCTGGGTTCAGTTCTGCACTCACTGGTTCCCTTCCCCTGAAGGTGCTGACTCTGGCTGGGTTCAGTTCGACAGTCACTGGTTCCCCTCCCCCGAAGGTAATGACTCTGGCTGGATTCAGTTCTACACTCACTGGTTCCCCTCCACTGAAGTTACTGACTCTGGCTGGGTTCAGTTCTACACTCACTGGTTCCCCTCCCCTGAAGTTGCTGACTCTGGCTGGGTTCAGTTCTACACTCACTGGTTCCCCTCCCCTGAAGGTGCTGACTCTGTCTGGGTTCAGTTCTACACTCATTGGTTCCCCTTCCCGGAAGGTGCTGACTCTGGCTGGGTTCAGTTCTACACTCACTGGTTCTTCTCCCCTGAAGGTACTGACTCTGTATGGGTTCAGTTCTACACTCACTGGTTCCCCTCCCCTGAAGGTGCTGAATCTGGCTGGGTTCAGTTCTACACTCACTGGTTCCCCTCCCCTGAAGGTACTGACTCTGGCTGGGTACAGTTCTACACTCACTGGTTCTTCTCCCCTGAAGGTACTGACTCTGTATGGGTTCAGTTCTACACTCACTGGTTCCCCTCCCCTGAAGGTGCTGAATCTGGCTGGGTTCAGTTCTACACTCACTGGTTCCCCTCCCCTGAAGGTACTGACTCTGGCTGGGTACAGTTCTACACTCACTGGTTCCCCTCCCCTGAAGGAACTGACTCTGGCTGGGTTCAGTTCTACACTCACTGGTTCCCCACCCCTGAAGGTACTGACTCTGGCTGGGTTCAGTTCTGCACTCACTGGTTCCCCTCCCCTGAAGGTGCTGACTCTGGCTGGGTTCAGTTCTACATTCACTGGTTCCCCTCCCCTGAAGGTACTGACTCTGGCTGGGCTCAGTTCTACATTCACTGGTTCCCCTCCCCGGAAGGTACTGACTCTGGCTGTGTTCAGTTCTACACTCACTGGTTCCCCTCCCCTGAAGGTGCTGACTCTGGCTGGGTTCAGTTCTGCACTCACTGGTTCCCTTCCCCTGAAGGTGCTGACTCTGGCTGGGTTCAGTTCGACAGTCACTGGTTCCCCTCCCCCGAAGGTAATGACTCTGGCTGGATTCAGTTCTACACTCACTGGTTCCCCTCCACTGAAGTTCCTGACTCTGGCTGGGTTCAGTTCTACACTCACTGGTTCCCCTCCCCTGAAGTTGCTGACTCTGGCTGGGTTCAGTTCTACACTCACTGGTTCCCCTCCCCTGAAGGTGCTGACTCTGTCTGGGTTCAGTTCTACACTCATTGGTTCCCCTTCCCGGAAGGTGCTGACTCTGGCTGGGTTCAGTTCTACACTCACTGGTTCTTCTCCCCTGAAGGTACTGACTCTGTATGGGTTCAGTTCTACACTCACTGGTTCCCCTCCCCTGAAGGTGCTGAATCTGGCTGGGTTCAGTTCTACACTCACTGGTTCCCCTCCCCTGAAGGTACTAACTCTGGCTGGGTACAGTTCTACACTCACTGGTTCCCCTCCCCTGAAGGAACTGACTCTGGCTGGGTTCAGTTCTACACTCACTGGTTCCCCTCCCCTGAAGGTACTGACTCTGGCTGGGTTCAGGTCTGCACTCACTGGTACCCCTCCCCTGAAGGTACTGTCTCTGGCTGGATTTAGTTCTACACTCACTGGTTCCCCTTCCCTGAAGTTACTGACTCTGGATGGGTTCAGTTCTGCACTCATTGATCCCCTCGCCTGAAGGTACTGACTCTGTCTGGGTTCAGTTCTACACTCACTGGTTCCCCTCCCCTGAAGGTGCTGAATCTGGCTGGGTTTAGTTCTACACTAACTGGTTCCCCTCCCCTGAAGGTACTGACTCTGGCTGGGTTTAGGTCTACATTCACTGGTTCCCCTCCCCTGAAGGTACTGACTCTGGCTGGGTTCAGTTCTACACTCACTGGTTCCCCTCCCCTGAAGGTGCTAACTCTGGCTGGGTTCAGTTCTACACTCACTCGTTCCCCTCCCCTGAAGGTGCTGACTCTGGTTGGGTTCAGTTCTACACTTACTGGTTTCCCTCCCCTGAAGGTGTTGACCCTGGCTGGGTTCAGTTCTACACTCACTGGTTACCCTCCCCTGAAGGTACTGACTCTGGCTGGGTTCAGCTCTACACTCACTGGTTCCCCTCCCCTGAAGGTACTGACTCTGTCTGGGTTCAGTTCTACACTCACTGGTTCCCCTCCCCTGGAGGTGCTGACTCTGGCTGGGTTCAGTTCTACACTCACTGGTTCCCCTCCCCTGAAGGTACTGACTCTGTCTGGGTTCAGTTCTACACTCACTGGTTCCCCTCCCCTGAAGGTGCTGACTATGGCTGGGTTTAGTTCCACACTCACTGTTTCCCCTCCCCTGAAGGTACTGACTCTGGCTGGGTTCGGTTCTACACTCACTGGTTCCCCTCCCCTGAAGGTGCTAACTCTGGCTGGGTTCAGTTCTGCCCTCACTGGTTCCCCTCCTCTGAAGTTACTGACTCTGGCTGGGTTCAGTTCTACACTCACTGGTTCCCCTCCCCTGAAGGTGCTGACTCTGGCTGGGTTCAGTTCTACACTCACTGGTTCTCCATCCCTGAAGTTACTGACTCTGGCTGGGTTCAGTTCTACAATCACTGGTTCCCCTCCCCTGAAGGTGCTGACTCTGGCTGGGTTCAGTTCTACATTCACTGGTTCCCCTCCCCTGAAGGTACTGACTCTGGCTGGGCTCAGTTCTACACTCACTGGTTCCCCTCCCCTGAAGGTACTGACTCTGGCTGTGTTCAGTTCTACACTCACTGGTTCCCCTCCCCTGAAGGTGCTGACTCTGGCAGGGTTCAGTTCTACATTCACTGATTCCCCTCCCCTGAAGGTAATGACTCTGGCTGGGTTCAGTTCTACACTCACTGGTTCCCCTCCCCTGAAGGTACTGACTCTGGCTGGGTTCAGTTCTACATTCACTGGTTCCCCTCCCCTGAAGGTACTGACTCAGGCTGGGTTCAGTTCTACACTCACTGGTTCCCCTCCCCTGAAGGTGCTGACTCTGGTTGGGTTCAGTTCTGCACTCACTGGTTCCCCACCCCTGAAGGTACTGACTCTGGCTGGGTTCAGTTCTACACTCACTGGTTCCCCTCCCCTGAAGGTGCTAACTCTGGCTGGGTTCAGTTCTACCCTCACTGGTTCCCCTCCTCTGAAGTTACTGACTCTGGCTGGGTTCAGTTCTACACTCACTGGTTCCCCTCCCCTGAAGGTGCTGACTCTGGCTGGGTTCAGTTCTACACTCACTGGTTCTCCTCCCCTGAAGTTACTGACTCTGGCTGGGTTCAGTTCTACACTCACTGGTTCCCCTCCCCTGAAGGTGCTGACTCTGGCTGGGTTCAGTTCTACATTCACTGGTTCCCCTCCCCTGAAGGTACTGACACTGTCTGGGCTCAGTTCTACACTCACTGGTTCCCCTCCCCTGAAGATACTGACTCTGGCTGTGTTCAGTTCTACACTCACTGGTTCCCCTCCCCTGAAGGTGCTGACTCTGGCTGGGTTCAGTTCTACATTCACTGGTTCCCCTCCCCTGAAGGTAATGACTCTGGCTGGGTTCAGTTCTACACTCACTGGTTCCCCTCCCCTGAAGGTACTGACTCTGGCTGGGTTCAGTTCTACATTCACTGGTTCCCCTCCCCTGAAGGTACTGACTCAGGCTGGGTTCAGTTCTACACTCACTGGTTCCCCTCCCCTGAAGGTGCTGACTCTGGTTGGGTTCAGTTCTGCACTCACTGGTTCCCCACCCATGAAGCTACTTGCTCTGGCTGGGTTCAGTTCTACACTCACTGGTTCCCTTCCCCTGAAGGTGCTGACTCTGGCTGGGTTCAGTTCGACAGTCACTGGTTCCCCTCCCCTGAAGGTACTGACTCTGGCTGGGATCAGTTCTACACTCACTGGTTTCCCTCCCCCGAAGGTAATGACTCTGGCTGGATTCAGTGCCACACTCAATGGTTCCCCTCCCCTGAAGTTACTGACTCTGGCTGGATTCAGTGCTACACTCACTGGTTCCCCTCCCCTGAAGGTGCTGAATCTGGCTAGGTTTAGTTCCAGACTCACTGGTTCCCTTCCCCTGAAGGTACTGACTCTGGCTGGGTTAAGGTCTACACTCACTGGTTCCCCTCCCCTGAAGGTACTGACTCTGTCTGGGTTCAGTTCTGCACTCACTGGTTCTCCTCCCCTGAAGGTGCTGACTCTGGCTGGGTTCAGTTCTACGCTCACTGGTTCCCCTCCCCTGAAGGTACTGACTCTGGCTGGGTTCAGTTCTACACTCACTGGTTCCCCTCCCCTGAAGGTATTGACTCTGGCTGGGTTCAGTTCTGCACTCACTGGTTCCCCTCCCCTGAAGGTACTGTCTCTGGCTGGATTTAGTTCTACACTCACTGGTTCCCCTTCCCTGAAGTTACTGACTCTGGCTGGGTTCAGTTCTGCACTCACTGGTTCCCCTCGCCTGAAGGTACTGACTCTGTCTGGGTTCAGTTCTACACTCACTGGTTCCCCTCCCCTGAAGGTGCTGAATCTGGCTGGGTTTAGTTCTACACTAACTGGTTCCCCTCCCCTGAAGGTACTGACTCTGGCTGGGTTTAGGTCTACACTCACTGGTTCCCCTCCCCTGAAGGTGCTGACTCTGGCTGGGTTCAGTTCTACACTCACTGGTTTCCCTCCCCTGAAGGTGCTGACCCTGGCTGGGTTCAGTTCTACACTCACTGGTTCCCCTCCCCTGAAGGTACTGACTCTGGCTGGGTTCAGTTCAACACTCACTGGTTCCCCTCCCCTGAAGGTACTGACTCTGTCTGGGTTCAGTTCTACACTCACTGGTTCCCCTCCCCTGAAGGTGCTGACTCTGGCTGGGTTCAGTTCTACACTCACTGGTTCCCCTCCCCTGAAGGTACTGACTCTGTCTGGGTTCAGTTCTACACTCACTGGTTCCCCTCCCCTGAAGGTGCTGACCATGGCTGGGTTTAGTTCCACACTCACTGTTTCCCCTCCCCTGAAGGTACTGACTCTGGCTGGGTTCAGTTCTACACTCACTGGTTCCCCTCCCCTGAAGGTGCTGACTATGGCTGGGTTTAGTTCCACACTCACTGTTTCCCCTCCCCTGAAGGTACTGACTCTGGCTGGGTTCAGTTCTACACTCACTGGTTCCCCTACCCTGAAGGTGCTAACTCTGGCTGGGTTCAGTTCTGCCCTCACTGGTTCCCCTCCTCTGAAGTTACTGACTCTGGCTGGGTTCAGTTCTACACTCACTGGTTCCCCTCCCCTGAAGGTGCTGACTCTGGCTGGGTTCAGTTCTACACTCACTGGTTCTCCTCCCCTGAAGTTACTGACTCTGGCTGGGTTCAGTTCTACACTCACTGGTTCCCCTCCCCTGAAGGTACTGACTCTGGCTGGGTTCAGTTCTACACTCACTGGTTCCCCTCCCCTGAAGGTGCTGACTCTGGCTGGGTTCAGTTCTACACTCACTGGTTCCCCTCCCCTGAAGGTACTGATTCTGGCTGGGTACAGTTCTACACTCACTGGTTCCCATCCCCTGAAGGTGCTGAATCTGGCAGGGTTCAGTTCTACACTCACTGGTTCCCCTCCCCTGAAGGTACTGACTCTGGCTGGGTTCAGTTCTGCACTCACTGGTTTCCCTCCCCTGAATGAATTGTCTCTGGCTGGGTTTAGTTCTACACTCACTGTTTCCCCTCCCCTGAAGTTACTGACTCTGGCTGGGTTCAGTTCTACACTCACTGGTTCCCCTCCCCTGAAGGTGCTGACTCTGGCTGGGTTCAGTTCTACATTCACTGGTTCCCCTCCCCTGAAGGTACTGACTCTGGCTGGGCTCAGTTCTACACTCACTGGTTCCCCTCCCCTGAAGGTACTGACTCTGGCTGTGTTCAGTTCTACACTCACTGGTTCCCCTCCCCTGAAGGTGCTGACTCTGGCTGGGTTCAGTTCTACATTCACTGGTTCCCCTCCCCTGAAGGTAATGACTCTTGCTGGGTTCAGTTCTACACTCACTGGTTCCCCTCCCTTGAAGGTACTGACTCTGGCTGGGTTCAGTTCTACATTCACTGGTTCCCCTCCCCTGAAGGTACTGACTCAGGCTGGGTTCAGTTCTACACTCACTGGTTCCCCTCCCCTGAATGTGCTGACTCTGGTTGGGTTTGTTCTGCACTCACTGGTTCCTCACCCCTAAAGCTACTGACTCTGGCTGGGTTCAGTTCTACACTCACTGGTTCCCTTCCCCTGAAGGTGCTGACTCTGGCTGGGTTCAGTTCGACAGTCACTGGTTCCCCTCCCCTGAAGGTACTGACTCTGGCTGGGATCAGTTCTACACTCACTGGTTTCCCTCCCCCGAAGGTAATGACTCTGGCTGGATTCAGTGCTACACTCACTGGTTCCCCTCCCCTGAAGGTACTGACTCTGGCTGGGTTCAGTTCTACATTCACTGGTTCCACTCCCCTGAAGGCACTGACTCTGGCTGGGTTCAGTTCTACACTCACTGGTTCCCATCCCCTGAAGGTACTGACTCTGGCTGGGTTTAGGTCTACACTCACTGGTTCCCCTCCCCTGAATGTGCTGAATCTGGCTAGGTTTAGTTCCAGACTCACTGGTTCCCCTCCCCTGAAGGTACTGACTCTGGCTGGGTTTAGGTCTACACTCACTGGTTCCCCTCCCCTGAAGGTACTGACTCTGGCTGGGTTCAGTTCTCCACTCACTGGTTCCCCTCCCCTGAAGGTACTGACTCTGGCTGGGTTCAGTTCTACATTCACTGGTTCCACTCCCCTGAAGGCACTGACTCTGGCTGGGTTCAGTTCTACACTCACTGGTTCCCATCCCCTGAAGGTACTGACTCTGTCTGGGTTCAGTTCTACACTCACTGGTTCCCCTCCCCTGAAGGTGCTGACTATGGCTGGATTTAGTTCCACACTCACTGTTTCCCCTCTCCTGAAGGAACTGAATCTGGCTGGGTTCAGTTCTACACTCACTGGTTCCCCTCCCCTGAAGGTGCTAACTCTGGCTGGGTTAAGTTCTACACTCACTGGTTCCCCTCCCCTGAAGGTGCTGACTCTGGCTGGGTTCAGTTCTACACTCACTGGTTTCCCTCCCCTGAAGGTGCTGACCCTGGCTGGGTTCAGTTCTACACTCACTGGTTCCCCTCCCCTGAAGGTACTGACTCTGGCTGGGTTCAGTTCTACACTCACTGGTTCCCCTCCCCTGAAGGTACTGACTCTGTCTGGGTTCAGTTCTACACTCACTGGTTCCCCTCCCCTGAAGGTGCTGACTATGGCTAGGTTTAGTTCCACACTCACTGTTTCCCCTCCCCTGAAGGTACTGACTCTGGCTGGGTTCAGTTCTACACTCACTGGTTCCCCTCCCCTGAAGGTGCTAACTCTGGCTGGGTTCAGTTCTGCCCTCACTGGTTCCCCTCCCCTGAAATTACTGACTCTGGCTGGATTCAGTTCTACACTCACTGGTTCCCCTCCCCTGAAGGTGCTGACTCTGGCTGGGTTCAGTTCTACACTCACTGGTTCTCCTCCCCTGAAGTTACTGACTCTGGCTGGGTTCATTTCTACACTCACTGGTTCCCCTCCCCTGAAGGTGCTGACTCTGGCTGGGTTCAGTTCTACATTCACTGGTTCCTCTCCCCTGAAGGTACTGACTCTGGCTGGGATCAGTTCTACACTCACTGGTTTCCCTCCCCCGAAGGTAATGACTCTGGCTGGATTCAGTGCTACACTCACTGGTTCCCCTCCCCTGAAGTTAATGACTCTGGCTGGATTCAGTGCTACACTCACTGGTTCCCCTCCCCTGAAGGTGCTGAATCTGGCTAGGTTTAGTTCCAGACTCACTGGTTCCCCTCCACTGAAGGTACTGACTCTGGCTGGGTTTAGGTCTACACTCACTGGTTCCCCTCCCCTGAAGGTACTGACTCTGTCTGGGTTCAGTTCTGCACTCACTGGTTCTCCTCCCCTGAAGGTGCTGACTCTGGCTGGGTTCAGTTCTACACTCACTGGTTCCCCTCCCCTGAAGGTGCTGACTATGGCTGGGTTCAGTTCTACACTCACTGGTTCCCCTCCCCTGAAGGTGCTGACTATGGCTGGGTTTAGTTCCACACTCACTGTTTCCCCTCCCCTGAAGGTACTGACTCTGGCTGGGTTCAGTTCTACACTCACTGGTTCCCCTACCCTGAAGGTGCTAACTCTGGCTGGGTTCAGTTCTGCCCTCACTGGTTCCCCTCCTCTGAAGTTACTGACTCTGGCTGGGTTCAGTTCTACACTCACTGGTTCCCCTCCCCTGAAGGTGCTGACTCTGGCTGGGTTCAGTTCTACACTCACTGGTTCTCCTCCCCTGAAGTTACTGACTCTGGCTGGGTTCAGTTCTACACTCAGTGGTTCCCCTCCCCTGAAGGTGCTGACTCTGGCTGGGTTCAGTTCTACATTCACTGTTTCCCCTCCCCTGAAGGTACTGACTCTGGCTGGGTTCAGTTCTACACTCACTGGTTCCCCTCCCCTGAAGGTGCTGACTCTGGCTGGGTTCAGTTCTACACTCACTGGTTCCCCTCCCCTGAAGGTACTGATTCTGGCTGGGTACAGTTCTACACTCACTGGTTCCCATCCCCTGAAGGTGCTGAATCTGGCAGGGTTCAGTTCTACACTCACTGGTTCCCCTCCCCTGAAGGTACTGACTCTGGCTGGGTTCAGTTCTGCACTCACTGGTTTCCCTCCCCTGAATGAATTGTCTCTGGCTGGGTTTAGTTCTACACTCACTGTTTCCCCTCCCCTGAAGTTACTGACTCTGGCTGGGTTCAGTTCTACACTCACTGGTTCCCCTCCCCTGAAGGTGCTGATTCTGGCTGGGTTCAGTTCTACATTCACTGGTTCCCCTCCCCTGAAGGTACTGACTCTGGCTGGGCTCAGGTCTACACTCACTGGTTCCCCTCCCCTGAAGGTACTGACTCTGGCTGTGTTCAGTTCTACACTCACTGGTTCCCCTCCCCTGAAGGTGCTGACTCTGGCTGGGTTCAGTTCTACATTCACTGGTTCCCCTCCCCTGAAGGTAATGACTCTTGCTGGGTTCAGTTCTACACTCACTGGTTCCCCTCCCTTGAAGGTACTGACTCTGGCTGGGTTCAGTTCTACATTCACTGGTTCCCCTCCCCTGAAGGTACTGACTCAGGCTGGGTTCAGTTCTACACTCACTGGTTCCCCTCCCCTGAATGTGCTGACTCTGGTTGGGTTTGTTCTGCACTCACTGGTTCCTCACCCCTAAAGCTACTGACTCTGGCTGGGTTCAGTTCTACACTCACTGGTTCCCTTCCCCTGAAGGTGCTGACTCTGGCTGGGTTCAGTTCGACAGTCACTGGTTCCCCTCCCCTGAAGGTACTGACTCTGGCTGGGATCAGTTCTACACTCACTGGTTTCCCTCCCCCGAAGGTAATGACTCTGGCTGGATTCAGTGCTACACTCACTGGTTCCCCTCCCCTCAAGTTACTGACTCTGGCTGGATTCAGTGCTACACTCACTGGTTCCCCTCCCCTGAATGTGCTGAATCTGGCTAGGTTTAGTTCCAGACTCACTGGTTCCCCTCCCCTGAAGGTACTGACTCTGGCTGGGTTTAGGTCTACACTCACTGGTTCCCCTCCCCTGAAGGTACTGACTCTGGCTGGGTTCAGTTCTCCACTCACTGGTTCCCCTCCCCTGAAGGTACTGACTCTGGCTGGGTTCAGTTCTACATTCACTGGTTCCACTCCCCTGAAGGCACTGACTCTGGCTGGGTTCAGTTCTACACTCACTGGTTCCCATCCCCTGAAGGTACTGAATCTGTCTGGGTTCAGTTCTACACTCACTGGTTCCCCTCCCCTGAAGGTGCTGACTATGGCTGGATTTAGTTCCACACTCACTGTTTCCCCTCCCCTGAAGGAACTGAATCTGGCTGGGTTCAGTTCTACACTCACTGGTTCCCCTCCCCTGAAGGTGCTAACTCTGGCTGGGTTAAGTTCTACACTCACTGGTTCCCCTCCCCTGAAGGTGCTGACTCTGGCTGGGTTCAGTTCTACACTCACTGGTTTCCCTCCCCTGAAGGTGCTGACCCTGGCTGGGTTCAGTTCTACACTCACTGGTTCCCCTCCCCTGAAGGTACTGACTCTGGCTGGGTTCAGTTCTACACTCACTGGTTCCCCTCCCCTGAAGGTACTGACTCTGTCTGGGTTCAGTTCTACACTCACTGGTTCCCCTCCCCTGAAGGTGCTGACTATGGCTAGGTTTAGTTCCACACTCACTGTTTCCCCTCCCCTGAAGGTACTGACTCTGGCTGGGTTCAGTTCTACACTCACTGGTTCCCCTCCCCTGAAGGTGCTAACTCTGGCTGGGTTCAGTTCTGCCCTCACTGGTTCCCCTCCACTGAAGTTACTGACTCTGGCTGGATTCAGTTCTACACTCACTGGTTCCCCTCCCCTGAAGGTGCTGACTCTGGCTGGGTTCAGTTCTACACTCACTGGTTCTCCTCCCCTGAAGTTACTGACTCTGGCTGGGTTCATTTCTACACTCACTGGTTCCCCTCCCCTGAAGGTGCTGACTCTGGCTGGGTTCAGTTCTACATTCACTGGTTCCTCTCCCCTGAAGGTACTGACTCTGGCTGGGATCAGTTCTACACTCACTGGTTTCCCTCCCCCGAAGGTAATGACTCTGGCTGGATTCAGTGCTACACTCACTGGTTCCCCTCCCCTGAAGTTAATGACTCTGGCTTGATTCAGTGCTACACTCACTGGTTCCCCTCCCCTGAAGGTGCTGAATCAGGCTAGGTTTAGTTCCAGACTCACTGGTTCCCCTCCACTGAAGGTACTGACTCTGGCTATGTTTAGGTCTACACTCACTGGTTCCCCTCCCCTGAAGGTACTGACTCTGTCTGGGTTCAGTTCTGCACTCACTGGTTCTCCTCCCCTGAAGGTGCTGACTCTGGCTGGGTTCAGTTCTACACTCACTGGTTCCCCTCCCCTGAAGGTGCTGACTATGGCTGGGTTTAGTTCCACACTCACTGTTTCCCCTCCCCTGAAGGAACTGACTCTGGCTGGGTTCAGTTCTACACTCACTGGTTCCCCTCCCCTGAAGGTGCTAACTCTGGCTGGGTTCAGTTCTACACTCACTGGTTCCCCTCCCCTGAAGGTGCTGACTCTGGCTGGGTTCAGTTCTCCACTCACTGGTTTCCCTCCCCTGAAGGTGCTGACCCTGGCTGGGTTCAGTTCTACACTCACTGGTTCCCCTCCCCTGAAGGTACTGACTCTGGCTGGGTTCAGTTCTACACTCACTGGTTCCCCTCCCCTGAAGGTACTGACTCTGTCTGGGTTCAGTTCTACACTCACTGGTTCCCCTCCCCTGACGGTGCTGACTATGGCTAGGTTTAGTTCCACACTCACTGTTTCCCCTCCCCTGAAGGTACTGACTCTGGCTGGGTTCAGTTCTACACTCACTGGTTCCCCTCCCCTGAAGGTGCTAACTCTGGCTGGGTTCACTTCTGCCCTCACTGGTTCCCCTCCCCTGAAGTTACTGACTCTGGCTGGATTCAGTTCTACACTCACTGGTTCCCCTCCCCTGAAGGTGCTGACTCTGGCTGGGTTCAGTTCTACACTCACTGGTTCTCCTCCCCTGAAGTTACTGACTCTGGCTGGGTTCAGTTCTACACTCACTGGTTCCCCTCCCCTGAAGGTGCTGACTCTGGCAGGGTTCAGTTCTACACTCACTGGTTCCCCTCCCCTGAAGGTACTGACTCTGGCTGGGTACAGTTCTACACTCACTGGTTCCCCTCCCCTGAAGGTGCTGACTCTGGCTGGGTTCAGTTCTACACTCACTGGTTCTCCTTCCCTGAAGGTACTGACTCTGTCTGGGTTCAGTTCTACACTCACTGGTTCTCCTCCACTCAAGGTGCTGACTCTGGATGAGTTCAGTTCTACACTCACTGGTTCCCCTCCCCTGAAGGTACTGACTCTGGCAGGGTTCAGTTCTACACTCACTGGTTCCCCTCCCCTGAAGGTACTGATTCTGGCTGGTTTCAGTTCTACACTCACTGGTTCCCCTCCACTGAAGGTGCAGACTCTGGCTGGGTTCAGTTATACACTCACTGGTTCCCCTCCCCTGAAGGTACTGACTCAGGCTGGGTTCAGTTCTACACTCACTATTTCCCTTACCCTGAAGGTACTGACTCTTGCTGGGTTCAGTTCTACACTCACTGGTTCCCCTCCCCTGAAGGTACTGACTCTGGCTGGTTTCAGTTCTACACTCAATGGTTCCCCTCCCATGAAGGTACTGACTCTGGCTGGGTTCAGTTCAACACTCACTGGTTCCCCTCCCCTGAAGGAAATGATTTTGGCTGGGTTCAGTTCGACATTCACTGGTTCCCCTCCCCTGAAGGAACTGACTCTGGCTGGGTTGAGTTCTACACTCACTGGTTCACCTCTCCTGAAGGTACTGACTCTGGCTGGGTTCAGTTCTACACTCACTGGTTCTACTCCCCTGAAGTTACTGACTCTGGCTGGGTTCAGTTCTACACTCACTGGTTCCCCTCCCCTGAAGGTGCTGACTCTGGCTGGGTTCAGTTCTACATTCACTGGTTCCCCTCCCCTGAAGCTACTGACTCTGGCTGGGCTCAGTTCTACACTCACTGCTTCCCCTCCCCTGAAGGTACTGACTCTGGCTGTGTTCAGTTCTACACTCACTGGTTCCCCTCCCCTGAAGGTGCTGACTCTGGCTGGGATCAGTTCTACACTCACTGGTTCCCTTCCCCTGAAGGTGCTGACTCTGGCTGGGTTCAGTTCGACAGTCACTGGTTCCCCTCCCCCGAAGGTAATGACTCTGGCTGGATTCAGCACTACACTCACTGGTTCCCCTCCACTGAAGTTACTGACTCTGGCTGGGTTCAGTTCTACACTCACTGGTTCCCCTCCCCTGAAGTTGC
Organism: Pristiophorus japonicus; assembly: GCF_044704955.1. Taxonomy (NCBI): domain Eukaryota; kingdom Metazoa; phylum Chordata; class Chondrichthyes; family Pristiophoridae; genus Pristiophorus; species Pristiophorus japonicus. Next base: position 735,688 of record NW_027254467.1, on the reverse strand, counting down.
TGACTCTGGCTGGGTTCAGTTCTACACTCACTGGTTCCCCTCCCCTGAAGGTGCTGACTCTGTCTGGGTTCAGTTCTACACTCATTGGTTCCCCTCCCCGGAAGGTGCTGACTCTGGCTGGGTTCAGTTCTACACTCACTGGTTCTTCTCCCCTGAAGGTACTGACTCTGTCTGGGTTCAGTTCTACACTCACTGGTTCCCCTCCCCTGAAGGTGCTGACTCTGGCTGGGTTCAGTTCTACACTCACTGGTTCCCCTCCCCTGAAGGTACTGACTCTGGCTGGGTACAGTTCTACACTCACTGGTTCCCCTCCCCTGAAGGGACTGACTCTGGCTGGGTTCAGTTCTACACTCACTGGTTCCCCTCCCCTGAAGGTACTGACTCTGGCTGGGTTCAGTTCTGCACTCACTGGTTCCCCTCCCATGAAGGTACTGTCTCTGGCTGGATTTAGTTCTACACTCACTGGTTCCCCTTCCCTGAAGTTACTGACTCTGGCTGGGTTCAGTTCTGCACTCACTGGTTCCCCTCGCCTGAAGCTACTGACTCTGTCTGGGTTCAGTTCTACACTCACTGGTTCCCCTCCCCTGAAGGTGCTGAATCTGGCTGGGTTTAGTTCTACACTAACTGGTTCCCCTCCCCTGAAGGTACTGACTCTGGCTTGGTTTTAGGTCTACACTCACTGGTTCCCCTCCCCTGAAGGTACTGACTCTGGCTGGGTTCAGTTCTACACTCACTGGTTCCCCTCCCCTGAAGGTGCTAATTCTGGCTGGGTTCAGTTCTACACTCACTGGTTCCCCTCCCCTGAAGGTGCTGACTCTGGCTGGGTTCAGTTCTACACTCACTGGTTTCCCTTCCCTGAAGGTGCTGACCCTGGCTGGGTTCAGTTCTACACTCACTGGTTCCCCTCCCCTGAAGGTACTGACTCTGGCTGGGTTCAGTTCTACACTCACTGGTTCCCCTCCCCTGAAGGTACTGACTCTGTCTGGGTTCAGTTCTACACTCACTGGTTCCCCTCCCCTGAAGGTGCTGACTATGGCTGGGTTTAGTTCCACACTCACTGTTTCCCCTCCCCTGAAGGTACTGACTCTGGCTGGGTTCAATTCTACACTCAATGGTTCCCCTCCCCTGAAGGTGCTAACTCTGGCTGGGTTCAGTTCTGCCCTCACTGGTTCCCCTCCCCTGAAGTTACTGGCTCTGGCTGGGTTCAGTTCTACACTCACTGGTTCCCCTCCCCTGAAGGTGCTGACTCTGGCTGGGTTCAGTTCTACACTCACTGGTTCTCCTCCCCTGAAGTTACTGACTCTGGCTGGGTTCAGTTCTACACTCACTGGTTCCCCTCCCCTGAAGGTGCTGACTCTGGCTGGGTTCAGTTCTACATTCACTGGTTCCCCTCCCCTGAAGGTACTGACTCTAGCTGGGCTCAGTTCTACACTCACTGGTTCCCCTCCACTGAAGGTACTGACTCTGGCTGTGTTCAGTTCTACACTCACTTGTTCCCCTCCCCTGAAGGTACTGACTCTGTCTGGGTTCAGTTCTACACTCACTGGTTCCCCTCCCCTGAAGGTGCTGACTCTGGCAGGGTTCAGTTCTACACTCACTGGTTCCCCTCCCCTGAAGGTACTGACTCTGGCTGGGTACAGTTCTACACTCACTGGTTCCCCTCCCCTGAAGGTGCTGACTCTGGCTGGGTTCAGTTTTACACTCACTGGTTCCCCTCCCCTGAAGGTGCTGACTCTGGATGGGTTCAGTTCTACACTCACTGGTTCCCCTCCCCTGAAGGTACTGACTCAAACTGGGTTCCGTTCTACACTCACTGGTTCCCCTCCCCTGAAGGTTCTGATTCTGGCTGGTTTCAGTTCTACACTCACTGGTTCCCCTCCCCTGAAGTTACTGACTCTGGCTGGGTTCAGTTCTACACTCACTGGTTCCCCTCCCCTGAAGGTACTGAATCTGGCTGGGTTCAGTTCTACACTCACTATTTCCCTTACCCTGAAGGTACTGACTCTGGCTGTGTTCAGTTCTACACTCACTGGTTCCCCACCCCTGAAGGTACTGACTCTGGCTGGGTTCAGTTCTACACTCAATGGTTCCCCTCCCCTGAAGGTACTGACTCTGGCTGGGTTCAGTTCAACACTCACTGGTTCCCCTCCCCTGAAGGTAATGATTCTGGCTGGGTTCAGTTCGACATTCACTGGTTCCCCTCCCTTGAAGGAACTGACTCTGGCTGGGTTGAGTTCTACACTCACTGGTTCACCTCCCCTGAAGGTACTGACTCTGGCTGGGTTCAGTTCTACACTCACTGGTTCTACTCCCCTGAAGTTACTGACTCTGGCTGGGTTCAGTTCTACACTCACTGGTTCCCCTCCCCTGAAGGTGCTGACTCTGGCTGGGTTCAGTTCTACATTTACTGGTTCCCCTCCCCTGAAGGTACTGACACTGGTTGGACTCAGTTCTACACTCACTGGTTCCCCTCCCCTGAAGGAACTGACTCTGGCTGTGTTCAGTTCTACACTCACTGGTTCTATACCCCTGAAAGTGCTGACTCTGGCTGGGTTCAGTTCTACATTCACTGGTTCCACTCCCCTGAAGGTAATGACTCTGGCTGGGTTCAGTTCTACACTCACTGGTTCCCCTCCCCTGAAGGTACTGACTCTGGCTGGGTTCAGTTCTACATTCATTGGTTCACCTCCCCTGAAGGTACTGACTCAGGCTGTGTTCAGTTATACACTCACTGGTTCCCCTCCCCTGAAGGTGCTGACTCTGGCTGGGTTCAGTTCTACACTCACTGGTTCTCCTCCCCTGAAGTTACTGACTCTGGCTGGGTTCAGTTCTACACTCACTGGTTCCCCTCCCCTGAAGGTGCTGACTCTGGCTAGGTTCAGTTCTACATTCACTGGTTCCCCTCCCCTGAAGGTACTGACTCTAGCTGGGCTCAGTTCTACACTCACTGGTTCCCCTCCACTGAAGGTACTGACTCTGGCTGTGTTCAGTTCTACACTCACTTGTTCCCCTCCCCTGAAGGTACTGACTCTGTCTGGGTTCAGTTCTACACTCACTGGTTCCCCTCCCCTGAAGGTGCTGACTCTGGCAGGGTTCAGTTCTACACTCACTGGTTCCCCTCCCCTGAAGGTACTGACTCTGGCTGGGTACAGTTCTACACTCACTGGTTCCCCTCCCCTGAAGGTGCTGACTCTGGCTGGGTTCAGTTTTACACTCACTGGTTCCCCTCCCCTGAAGGTGCTGACTCTGGATGGGTTCAGTTCTACACACACTGGTTCCCCTCCCCTGAAGGTACTGACTCTAACTGGGTTCCGTTCTACACTCACTGGTTCCCCTCCCCTGAAGGTACTGATTCTGGCTGGTTTCAGTTCTACACTCACTGGTTCCCCACCCCTGAAGTTACTGACTCTGGCTGGGTTCAGTTCTACACTCACTGGTTCCCCTCCCCTGAAGGTACTGAATCTGGCTGGGTTCAGTTCTACACTCACTATTTCCCTTACCCTGAAGGTACTGACTCTGGCTGTGTTCAGTTCTACACTCACTGGTTCCCCTCCCCTGAAGGTACTGACTCTGGCTGGGTTCAGTTCTACACTCAATGGTTCCCCTCCCCTGAAGGTACTGACTCTGGCTGGGTTCAGTTCAACACTCACTGGTTCCCCTCCCCTGAAGGTAATGATTCTGGCTGGGTTCAGTTCGACATTCACTGGTTCCCCTCCCTTGAAGGAACTGACTCTGGCTGGGTTGAGTTCTACACTCACTGGTTCACCTCCCCTGAAGGTACTGACTCTGGCTGGGTTCAGTTCTACACTCACTGGTTCTATACCCCTGAAAGTGCTGACTCTGGCTGGGTTCAGTTCTACATTCACTGGTTCCACTCCCCTGAAGGTAATGACTCTGGCTGGGTTCAGTTCTACACTCACTGGTTCCCCTCCCCTGAAGGTACTGACTCTGGCTGGGTTCAGTTCTACATTCATTGGTTCACCTCCCCTGAAGGTACTGACTCAGGCTGTGTTCAGTTATACACTCACTGGTTCCCCTCCCCTGAAGGTGCTGACTCTGGCTGGGTTCAGTTCTACATTCACTGGTTCCCCTCCCCTGAAGCTACTGACTCTGGCTGGGCTCAGTTCTACACTCACTGCTTCCCCTCCCCTGAAGGTACTGACTCTGGCTGTGTTCAGTTCTACACTCACTGGTTCCCCTCCCCTGAAGGTGCTGACTCTGGCTGGGATCAGTTCTACACTCACTGGTTCCCTTCCCCTGAAGGTGCTGACTCTGGCTGGGTTCAGTTCGACAGTCACTGGTTCCCCTCCCCCGAAGGTAATGACTCTGGCTGGATTCAGCACTACACTCACTGGTTCCCCTCCACTGAAGTTACTGACTCTGGCTGGGTTCAGTTCTACACTCACTGGTTCCCCTCCCCTGAAGTTGCTGACTCTGGCTGGGTTCAGTTCTACACTCACTGGTTCCCCTCCCCTGAAGGTGCTGACTCTGTCTGGGTTCAGTTCTACACTCATTGGTTCCCCTCCCCGGAAGGTGCTGACTCTGGCTGGGTTCAGTTCTACACTCACTGGTTCTTCTCCCCTGAAGGTACTGACTCTGTCTGGGTTCAGTTCTACACTCACTGGTTCCCCTCCCCTGAAGGTGCTGACTCTGGCTGGGTTCAGTTCTACACTCACTGGTTCCCCTCCCCTGAAGGTACTGACTCTGGCTGGGTACAGTTCTACACTCACTGGTTCCCCTCCCCTGAAGGGACTGACTCTGGCTGGGTTCAGTTCTACACTCACTGGTTCCCCTCCCCTGAAGGTACTGACTCTGGCTGGGTTCAGTTCTGCACTCACTGGTTCCCCTCCCATGAAGGTACTGTCTCTGGCTGGATTTAGTTCTACACTCACTGGTTCCCCTTCCCTGAAGTTACTGACTCTGGCTGGGTTCAGTTCTGCACTCACTGGTTCCCCTCGCCTGAAGCTACTGACTCTGTCTGGGTTCAGTTCTACACTCACTGGTTCCCCTCCCCTGAAGGTGCTGAATCTGGCTGGGTTTAGTTCTACACTAACTGGTTCCCCTCCCCTGAAGGTACTGACTCTGGCTGGGTTTAGGTCTACACTCACTGGTTCCCCTCCCCTGAAGGTACTGACTCTGGCTGGGTTCAGTTCTACACTCACTGGTTCCCCTCCCCTGAAGGTGCTAATTCTGGCTGGGTTCAGTTCTACACTCACTGGTTCCCCTCCCCTGAAGGTGCTGACTCTGGCTGGGTTCAGTTCTACACTCACTGGTTTCCCTTCCCTGAAGGTGCTGACCCTGGCTGGGTTCAGTTCTACACTCACTGGTTCCCCTCCCCTGAAGGTACTGACTCTGGCTGGGTTCAGTTCTACACTCACTGGTTCCCCTCCCCTGAAGGTACTGACTCTGTCTGGGTTCAGTTCTACACTCACTGGTTCCCCTCCCCTGAAGGTACTGACTCTGGCTGGGTTCAATTCTACACTCAATGGTTCCCCTCCCCTGAAGGTGCTAACTCTGGCTGGGTTCAGTTCTGCCCTCACTGGTTCCCCTCCCCTGAAGTTACTGGCTCTGGCTGGGTTCAGTTCTACACTCACTGGTTCCCCTCCCCTGAAGGTGCTGACTCTGGCTGGGTTCAGTTCTACACTCACTGGTTCTCCTCCCCTGAAGTTACTGACTCTGGCTGGGTTCAGTTCTACACTCACTGGTTCCCCTCCCCTGAAGGTGCTGACTCTGGCTGGGTTCAGTTCTACATTCACTGGTTCCCCTCCCCTGAAGGTACTGACTCTAGCTGGGCTCAGTTCTACACTCACTGGTTCCCCTCCACTGAAGGTACTGACTCTGGCTGTGTTCAGTTCTACACTCACTTGTTCCCCTCCCCTGAAGGTACTGACTCTGTCTGGGTTCAGTTCTACACTCACTGGTTCCCCTCCCCTGAAGGTGCTGACTCTGGCAGGGTTCAGTTCTACACTCACTGGTTCCCCTCCCCTGAAGGTACTGACTCTGGCTGGGTACAGTTCTACACTCACTGGTTCCCCTCCCCTGAAGGTGCTGACTCTGGCTGGGTTCAGTTTTACACTCACTGGTTCCCCTCCCCTGAAGGTGCTGACTCTGGATGGGTTCAGTTCTACACTCACTGGTTCCCCTCCCCTGAAGGTACTGACTCAAACTGGGTTCCGTTCTACACTCACTGGTTCCCCTCCCCTGAAGGTTCTGATTCTGGCTGGTTTCAGTTCTACACTCACTGGTTCCCCTCCCCTGAAGTTACTGACTCTGGCTGGGTTCAGTTCTACACTCACTGGTTCCCCTCCCCTGAAGGTACTGAATCTGGCTGGGTTCAGTTCTACACTCACTATTTCCCTTACCCTGAAGGTACTGACTCTGGCTGTGTTCAGTTCTACACTCACTGGTTCCCCTCCCCTTAAGGTACTGACTCTGGCTGGGTTCAGTTCTACACTCAATGGTTCCCCTCCCCTGAAGGTACTGACTCTGGCTGGGTTCAGTTCAACACTCACTGGTTCCCCTCCCCTGAAGGTAATGATTCTGGCTGGGTTCAGTTCGACATTCACTGGTTCCCCTCCCTTGAAGGAACTGACTCTGGCTGGGTTGAGTTCTACACTCACTGGTTCACCTCCCCTGAAGGTACTGACTCTGGCTGGGTTCAGTTCTACACTCACTGGTTCTACTCCCCTGAAGTTACTGACTCTGGCTGGGTTCAGTTCTACACTCACTGGTTCCCCTCCCCTGAAGGTGCTGACTCTGGCTGGGTTCAGTTCTACATTTACTGGTTCCCCTCCCCTGAAGGTACTGACACTGGTTGGACTCAGTTCTACACTCACTGGTTCCCCTCCCCTGAAGGAACTGACTCTGGCTGTGTTCAGTTCTACACTCACTGGTTCTATACCCCTGAAAGTGCTGACTCTGGCTGGGTTCAGTTCTACATTCACTGGTTCCACTCCCCTGAAGGTAATGACTCTGGCTGGGTTCAGTTCTACACTCACTGGTTCCCCTCCCCTGAAGGTACTGACTCTGGCTGGGTTCAGTTCTACATTCATTGGTTCACCTCCCCTGAAGGTACTGACTCAGGCTGTGTTCAGTTATACACTCACTGGTTCCCCTCCCCTGAAGGTGCTGACTCTGGCTGGGTTCAGTTCTACACTCACTGGTTCTCCTCCCCTGAAGTTACTGACTCTGGCTGGGTTCAGTTCTACACTCACTGGTTCCCCTCCCCTGAAGGTGCTGACTCTGGCTAGGTTCAGTTCTACATTCACTGGTTCCCCTCCCCTGAAGGTACTGACTCTAGCTGGGCTCAGTTCTACACTCACTGGTTCCCCTCCACTGAAGGTACTGACTCTGGCTGTGTTCAGTTCTACACTCACTTGTTCCCCTCCCCTGAAGGTACTGACTCTGTCTGGGTTCAGTTCTACACTCACTGGTTCCCCTCCCCTGAAGGTGCTGACTCTGGCAGGGTTCAGTTCTACACTCACTGGTTCCCCTCCCCTGAAGGTACTGACTCTGGCTGGGTACAGTTCTACACTCACTGGTTCCCCTCCCCTGAAGGTGCTGACTCTGGCTGGGTTCAGTTTTACACTCACTGGTTCCCCTCCCCTGAAGGTGCTGACTCTGGATGGGTTCAGTTCTACACACACTGGTTCCCCTCCCCTGAAGGTACTGACTCTAACTGGGTTCCGTTCTACACTCACTGGTTCCCCTCCCCTGAAGGTACTGATTCTGGCTGGTTTCAGTTCTACACTCACTGGTTCCCCTCCCCTGAAGTTACTGACTCTGGCTGGGTTCAGTTCTACACTCACTGGTTCCCCTCCCCTGAAGGTACTGAATCTGGCTGGGTTCAGTTCTACACTCACTATTTCCCTTACCCTGAAGGTACTGACTCTGGCTGTGTTCAGTTCTACACTCACTGGTTCCCCTCCCCTGAAGGTACTGACTCTGGCTGGGTTCAGTTCTACACTCAATGGTTCCCCTCCCCTGAAGGTACTGACTCTGGCTGGGTTCAGTTCAACACTCACTGGTTCCCCTCCCCTGAAGGTAATGATTCTGGCTGGGTTCAGTTCGACATTCACTGGTTCCCCTCCCTTGAAGGAACTGACTCTGGCTGGGTTGAGTTCTACACTCACTGGTTCACCTCCCCTGAAGGTACTGACTCTGGCTGGGTTCAGTTCTACACTCACTGGTTCTATACCCCTGAAAGTGCTGACTCTGGCTGGGTTCAGTTCTACATTCACTGGTTCCACTCCCCTGAAGGTAATGACTCTGGCTGGGTTCAGTTCTACACTCACTGGTTCCCCTCCCCTGAAGGTACTGACTCTGGCTGGGTTCAGTTCTACATTCATTGGTTCACCTCCCCTGAAGGTACTGACTCAGGCTGTGTTCAGTTATACACTCACTGGTTCCCCTCCCCTGAAGGTGCTGACTCTGGCTGGGTTCAGTTCTACATTCACTGGTTCCCCTCCCCTGAAGCTACTGACTCTGGCTGGGCTCAGTTCTACACTCACTGCTTCCCCTCCCCTGAAGGTACTGACTCTGGCTGTGTTCAGTTCTACACTCACTGGTTCCCCTCCCCTGAAGGTGCTGAATCTGGCTGGGATCAGTTCTACACTCACTGGTTCCCTTCCCCTGAAGGTGCTGACTCTGGCTGGGTTCAGTTCGACAGTCACTGGTTCCCCTCCCCCGAAGGTAATGACTCTGGCTGGATTCAGCACTACACTCACTGGTTCCCCTCCACTGAAGTTACTGACTCTGGCTGGGTTCAGTTCTACACTCACTGGTTCCCCTCCCCTGAAGTTGCTGACTCTGGCTGGGTTCAGTTCTACACTCACTGGTTCCCCTCCCCTGAAGGTGCTGACTCTGTCTGGGTTCAGTTCTACACTCATTGGTTCCCCTCCCCGGAAGGTGCTGACTCTGGCTGGGTTCAGTTCTACACTCACTGGTTCTTCTCCCCTGAAGGTACTGACTCTGTCTGGGTTCAGTTCTACACTCACTGGTTCCCCTCCCCTGAAGGTGCTGACTCTGGCTGGGTTCAGTTCTACACTCACTGGTTCCCCTCCCCTGAAGGTACTGACTCTGGCTGGGTACAGTTCTACACTCACTGGTTCCCCTCCCCTGAAGGGACTGACTCTGGCTGGGTTCAGTTCTACACTCACTGGTTCCCCTCCCCTGAAGGTACTGACTCTGGCTGGGTTCAGTTCTGCACTCACTGGTTCCCCTCCCATGAAGGTACTGTCTCTGGCTGGATTTAGTTCTACACTCACTGGTTCCCCTTCCCTGAAGTTACTGACTCTGGCTGGGTTCAGTTCTGCACTCACTGGTTCCCCTCGCCTGAAGCTACTGACTCTGTCTGGGTTCAGTTCTACACTCACTGGTTCCCCTCCCCTGAAGGTGCTGAATCTGGCTGGGTTTAGTTCTACACTAACTGGTTCCCCTCCCCTGAAGGTACTGACTCTGGCTGGGTTTAGGTCTACACTCACTGGTTCCCCTCCCCTGAAGGTACTGACTCTGGCTGGGTTCAGTTCTACACTCACTGGTTCCCCTCCCCTGAAGGTGCTAATTCTGGCTGGGTTCAGTTCTACACTCACTGGTTCCCCTCCCCTGAAGGTGCTGACTCTGGCTGGGTTCAGTTCTACACTCACTGGTTTCCCTTCCCTGAAGGTGCTGACCCTGGCTGGGTTCAGTTCTACACTCACTGGTTCCCCTCCCCTGAAGGTACTGACTCTGGCTGGGTTCAGTTCTACACTCACTGGTTCCCCTCCCCTGAAGGTACTGACTCTGTCTGGGTTCAGTTCTACACTCACTGGTTCCCCTCCCCTGAAGGTGCTGACTATGGCTGGGTTTAGTTCCACACTCACTGTTTCCCCTCCCCTGAAGGTACTGACTCTGGCTGGGTTCAATTCTACACTCAATGGTTCCCCTCCCCTGAAGGTGCTAACTCTGGCTGGGTTCAGTTCTGCCCTCACTGGTTCCCCTCCCCTGAAGTTACTGGCTCTGGCTGGGTTCAGTTCTACACTCACTGGTTCCCCTCCCCTGAAGGTGCTGACTCTGGCTGGGTTCAGTTCTACACTCACTGGTTCTCCTCCCCTGAAGTTACTGACTCTGGCTGGGTTCAGTTCTACACTCACTGGTTCCCCTCCCCTGAAGGTGCTGACTCTGGCTGGGTTCAGTTCTACATTCACTGGTTCCCCTCCCCTGAAGGTACTGACTCTAGCTGGGCTCAGTTCTACACTCACTGGTTCCCCTCCACTGAAGGTACTGACTCTGGCTGTGTTCAGTTCTACACTCACTTGTTCCCCTCCCCTGAAGGTACTGACTCTGTCTGGGTTCAGTTCTACACTCACTGGTTCCCCTCCCCTGAAGGTGCTGACTCTGGCAGGGTTCAGTTCTACACTCACTGGTTCCCCTCCCCTGAAGGTACTGACTCTGGCTGGGTACAGTTCTACACTCACTGGTTCCCCTCCCCTGAAGGTGCTGACTCTGGCTGGGTTCAGTTTTACACTCACTGGTTCCCCTCCCCTGAAGGTGCTGACTCTGGATGGGTTCAGTTCTACACTCACTGGTTCCCCTCCCCTGAAGGTACTGACTCAAACTGGGTTCCGTTCTACACTCACTGGTTCCCCTCCCCTGAAGGTTCTGATTCTGGCTGGTTTCAGTTCTACACTCACTGGTTCCCCTCCCCTGAAGTTACTGACTCTGGCTGGGTTCAGTTCTACACTCACTGGTTCCCCTCCCCTGAAGGTACTGAATCTGGCTGGGTTCAGTTCTACACTCACTATTTCCCTTACCCTGAAGGTACTGACTCTGGCTGTGTTCAGTTCTACACTCACTGGTTCCCCTCCCCTTAAGGTACTGACTCTGGCTGGGTTCAGTTCTACACTCAATGGTTCCCCTCCCCTGAAGGTACTGACTCTGGCTGGGTTCAGTTCAACACTCACTGGTTCCCCTCCCCTGAAGGTAATGATTCTGGCTGGGTTCAGTTCGACATTCACTGGTTCCCCTCCCTTGAAGGAACTGACTCTGGCTGGGTTGAGTTCTACACTCACTGGTTCACCTCCCCTGAAGGTACTGACTCTGGCTGGGTTCAGTTCTACACTCACTGGTTCTACTCCCCTGAAGTTACTGACTCTGGCTGGGTTCAGTTCTACACTCACTGGTTCCCCTCCCCTGAAGGTGCTGACTCTGGCTGGGTTCAGTTCTACATTCACTGGTTCCCCTCCCCTGAAGGTACTGACACTGGTTGGACTCAGTTCTACACTCACTGGTTCCCCTCCCCTGAAGGAACTGACTCTGGCTGTGTTCAGTTCTACACTCACTGGTTCTATACCCTTAAAGTGCTGACTCTGGCTGGGTTCAGTTCTACATTCACTGGTTCCACTCCCCTGAAGGTAATGACTCTGGCTGGGTTCAGTTCTACACTCACTGGTTCCCCTCCCCTGAAGGTACTGACTCTGGCTGGGTTCAGTTCTACATTCATTGGTTCACCTCCCCTGAAGGTACTGACTCAGGCTGTGTTCAGTTATACACTCACTGGTTCCCCTCCCCTGAAGGTGCTGACTCTGGCTGGGTTCAGTTCTACACTCACTGGTTCTCCTCCCCTGAAGTTACTGACTCTGGCTGGGTTCAGTTCTACACTCACTGGTTCCCCTCCCCTGAAGGTGCTGACTCTGGCTAGGTTCAGTTCTACATTCACTGGTTCCCCTCCCCTGAAGGTACTGACTCTAGCTGGGCTCAGTTCTACACTCACTGGTTCCCCTCCACTGAAGGTACTGACTCTGGCTGTGTTCAGTTCTACACTCACTTGTTCCCCTCCCCTGAAGGTACTGACTCTGTCTGGGTTCAGTTCTACACTCACTGGTTCCCCTCCCCTGAAGGTGCTGACTCTGGCAGGGTTCAGTTCTACACTCACTGGTTCCCCTCCCCTGAAGGTACTGACTCTGGCTGGGTACAGTTCTACACTCACTGGTTCCCCTCCCCTGAAGGTGCTGACTCTGGCTGGGTTCAGTTTTACACTCACTGGTTCCCCTCCCCTGAAGGTGCTGACTCTGGATGGGTTCAGTTCTACACACACTGGTTCCCCTCCCCTGAAGGTACTGACTCTAACTGGGTTCCGTTCTACACTCACTGGTTCCCCTCCCCTGAAGGTACTGATTCTGGCTGGTTTCAGTTCTACACTCACTGGTTCCCCTCCCCTGAAGTTACTGACTCTGGCTGGGTTCAGTTCTACACTCACTGGTTCCCCTCCCCTGAAGGTACTGAATCTGGCTGGGTTCAGTTCTACACTCACTATTTCCCTTACCCTGAAAGTACTGACTCTGGCTGTGTTCAGTTCTACACTCACTGGTTCCCCTCCCCTGAAGGTACTGACTCTGGCTGGGTTCAGTTCTACACTCAATGGTTCCCCTCCCCTGAAGGTACTGACTCTGGCTGGGTTCAGTTCAACACTCACTGGTTCCCCTCCCCTGAAGGTAATGATTCTGGCTGGGTTCAGTTCGACATTCACTGGTTCCCCTCCCTTGAAGGAACTGACTCTGGCTGGGTTGAGTTCTACACTCACTGGTTCACCTCCCCTGAAGGTACTGACTCTGGCTGGGTTCAGTTCTACACTCACTGGTTCTATACCCCTGAAAGTGCTGACTCTGGCTGGGTTCAGTTCTACATTCACTGGTTCCACCCCCCTGAAGGTAATGACTCTGGCTGGGTTCAGTTCTACACTCACTGGTTCCCCTCCCCTGAAGTTACTGACTCTGGCTGGGTTCAGTTCTACACTCACTGGTTCCCCTCCCCTGAAGTTGCTGACTCTGGCTGGGTTCAGTTCTACACTCACTGGTTCCCCTCCCCTGAAGGTGCTGACTCTGTCTGGGTTCAGTTCTACACTCATTGGTTCCCCTCCCCGGAAGGTGCTGACTCTTGCTGAGTTCAGCTCTACACTCACTGGTTCTTCTCCCCTGAAGGTACTGACTCTGTCTGGGTTCAGTTCTTCACTCACTGGTTCCCCTCCCCTGAAGGTGCTGACTCTGGCTGGGTTCAGTTCTACACTCACTGGTTCACCTCCCCTTTAGGTACTGACACTGGCTGGGTACAGTTCTACACTCACTGGTTCCCCTCCCCTGAAGGGACTGACTCTGGCTGGGTTCAGTTCTACACTCACTGGTTCCCCTCCCCTGAAGGTACTGACTCTGGCTGGGTTCAGTTCTGCACTCACTGGTTCCCCTCCCCTGAAGGTACTGTCTCTGGCTGGATTTAGTTCTACACTCACTGGTTCCCATTCCCTGAAGTTACTGACTCTGGCTGGGTTCAGTTCTGCACTCACTGGTTCCCCTCGCCTGAAGGTACTGACTCTGTCTGGGTTCAGTTCTACACTCACTGGTTCCCCTCCCCTGAAGGTGCTGAATCTGGCTGGGTTTAGTTCTACACTAATTGGTTCCCCTCCCCTGAAGGTACTGACTCTGGCTGGGTTTAGGTCTACACTCACTGGTTCCCCTCCCCTGAAGGTACTGACTCTGTCTGGCTTCAGTTCTACACTCACTGGTTCTCCTCCCCTGAAGGTGCTGACTCTGGCTGGGTTCAGTTCTACACTCACTGGTTCCCCTCCCCTGAAGGTACTGACTCTGGCTGGGTTCAGTTCTACACTCACTGGTTCCCCTCCCCTGAAGGTACTGACTCTGGCTGGGTTCAGTTCTACACTCACTATTTCCCTTACCCTGAAGGTACTGACTCTTGCTGTGTTCAGTTCTACACTCACTGGTTCCCCTCCCCTGAAGGTACTGACTCTGGCTGGGTTCAGTTCTACACTCAATGGTTCCCCTCCCCTGAAGGTACTGACTCTGGCTGGGTTCAGTTCAACACTCACTGGTTCCCCTCCCCTGAAGGTAATGATTCTGGCTGGGTTCAGTTCGACATTCACTGGTTCCCCTCCCCTGAAGGAACTGACTCTGGCTGGGTTTAGTTCTACACTCACTGGTTCACCTCCCCTGAAGGTACTGACTCTGGCTGGGTTCAGTTCTACACTCACTGGTTCTACTCCCCTGAAGTTACTGACTCTGGCTGGGTTCAGTTCTACACTCACTGGTTCACCTCCCCTGAAGGTGCTGACTCTGGCTGGGTTCAGTTCTACATTCACTGGTTCCCCTCCCCTGAAGGTACTGACTCTGGTTGGACTCAGTTCAACACTCACTGGTTCCCCTCCCCTGAAGGTACTGACTCTGGCTGTGTTCAGTTCTACACTCACTGGTTCTATACCCCTGAAAGTGCTGACTCTGGCTGGATTCAGTTCTACACTCACTGGTTCCCCTCCCCTGAAGTTACTGACTCTGGCTGGGTTCAGTTCTACACTCACTGGTTCCCCTCCCCTGAAGTTGCTGACTCTGGCTGGGTTCAGTTCTACACTCACTGGTTCCCCTCCCCTGAAGGTGCTGACTCTGTCTGGGTTCAGTTCTACTCTCATTGGTTCCCCTCCCCGGAAGGTGCTGACTCTGGCTGGGTACAGCTCTACACTCACTGGTTCTTCTCCCCTGAAGGTACTGACTCTGTCTGGGTTCAGTTCTACACTCACTGGTTCCCCTCCCCTGAAGGTGCTGACTCTGGCTGGGTTCAGTTCTACACTCACTGGTTCCCCTCCCCTGAAGGTACTGACACTGGCTGGGTACAGTTCTACACTCACTGGTTCCCCTCCCCTGAAGGGACTGACTCTGGCTGGGTTCAGTTCTACACTCACTGGTTCCCCTCCCCTGAAGGTACTGACTCTGGCTGGGTTCAGTTCTGCACTCACTGGTTCCCCTCCCCTGAAGGTACTGTCTCTGGCTGGATTTAGTTCTACACTCACTGGTTCCCCTTCCCTGAAGTTACTGACTCTGGCTGGGTTCAGTTCTGCACTCACTGGTTCCCCTCGCCTGAAGGTACTGACTCTGTCTGGGTTCAGTTCTACACTCACTGGTTCCCCTCCCCTGAAGGTACTGACTCTGGCTGGGTTTAGGTCTACACTCACTGGTTCCCCTCCCCTGAAGGTACTGACTCTGTCTGGCTTCAGTTCTACACTCACTGGTTCTCCTCCCCTGAAGGTGCTGACTCTGGCTGGTTCAGTTCTACACTCACTGGTTCCCCTCCCCTGAAGGTGCTGACTATGGCTGGGTTTAGCTCCACACTCACTGTTTTCCCCTTCCCTGAAGGTACTGACTCTGGCTGGGTTCAGTTCTACACTCACTGGTTCCCCTCCCCTGAAGGTGCTAACTCTGGCTGGGTTCAGTTCTGCCCTCACTGGTTCCCCTCCCCTGAAGTTACTGACTCTGGCTGGGTTCAGTTCTACACTCACTGGTTCCCCTCACTTGAAGGTGCTGACTCTGGCTGGGTTCAGTTCTACACTCACTGGTTCCCCTCCCCTGAAGGTACTGACTCTGGCTGGGCTCAGTTCTACACTCACTGGTTCCCCTCCCCTGAAGGTACTGACTCTGGCTGTGTTCAGTTCTACACTCACTGGTTCCCCTACCCTGAAGGTGCTGACTCTGGCTGGGTTCAGTTCTACATTCACTGGTTCCCCTCCCCTGAAGGTAATGACTCTGGCTGGGTTCAGTTCTATACTCACTGGTTCCCCTCCCCTGAAGGTACTGACTCAGGCTGGGTTCAGTTCTACACTCACTGGTTCCCCTCCCCTGAAGGTGCTGACTCTGGTTGGGTTCAGTTCTGCACTCACTGGTTCCCCACCCCTGAAGGTACTGACTGTGGCTGGGTTCAGTTCTACACTCACTGGTTCCCTTCCCCTGAAGGTGCTGACTCTGGCTGGGTTCAGTTCGACAGTCACTGGTTCCCCTCCCCTGAAGGTACTGACTCTGGCTGGGATCAGTTCTACACTCACTGGTTTCCCTCCCCCGAAGGTAATGACTCTGGCTGGATTCAGTTCTACACTCACTGGTTCCCCTCCCCTGAAGTTACTGACTCTGGCTGGGTTCAGTTCTACACTCACTGGTTCCCCTCCCCTGAAGGTACTGACTCTGGCTGGGTTCAGTTCTACACTCACTGGTTCCCCTCCTCTGAAGGTGCTGACTCTGGCTGGGTTCAGTTCTACACTCACTGGTTCCCCTCCCCTGAAGGTGCTGACTCTGTCTGGGTTCAGTTGTACACTCATTGGTTCCCCTCCCCTGAAGGTGCTGACTCTGGCTGGGTTCAGTTCTACACTCACTGGTTCTCCTCCCCTGAAGGTACTGACTCTGTCTGGGTTCATATCTACACTCACTGGTTTCCCTCCCCTGAAGGTGCTGACTCTGGCTGGGTTCAGTTCTACACTCACTGGTTCCCCTCCCCTGAAGGTGCTGAATCTGGCTAGGTTTAGTTCTACACTCACTGGTTCCCCTCCCCTTAAGGTACTGACTCTGTCTGGGTTTAGGTCTACACTCACTGGTTCCCCTCCCCTGAAGGTGCTGACTCTGGCTGGGTTCAGTTCTACACTCACTGGTTCCCCTCCCCTGAAGGTACTGACACTGGCTGGGTACAGTTCTACACTCACTGGTTCCCCTCCCCTGAAGGGACTGACTCTGGCTGGGTTCAGTTCTACACTCACTGGTTCCCCTCCCCTGAAGGTACTGACTCTGGCTGGGTTCAGTTCTGCACTCACTGGTTCCCCTCCCCTGAAGGTACTGTCTCTGGCTGGATTTAGTTCTACACTCACTGGTTCCCATTCCCTGAAGTTACTGACTCTGGCTGGGTTCAGTTCTGCACTCACTGGTTCCCCTCGCCTGAAGGTACTGACTCTGTCTGGGTTCAGTTCTACACTCACTGGTTCCCCTCCCCTGAAGGTGCTGAATCTGGCTGGGTTTAGTTCTACACTAATTGGTTCCCCTCCCCTGATGGTACTGACTCTGGCTGGGTTTAGGTCTACACTCACTGGTTCCCCTCCCCTGAAGGTACTGACTCTGTCTGGCTTCAGTTCTACACTCACTGGTTCTCCTCCCCTGAAGGTGCTGACTCTGGCTGGGTTCAGTTCTACACTCACTGGTTCCCCTCCCCTGAAGGTACTGACTCTGGCTGGGTTCAGTTCTACACTCACTGGTTCCCCTCCCCTGAAGGTACTGACTCTGGCTGGGCTCAGTTCTACACTCACTATTTCCCTTACCCTGAGGGTACTGACTCTTGCTGTGTTCAGTTCTACACTCACTGGTTCCCCTCCCCTGAAGGTACTGACTCTGGCTGGGTTCAGTTCTACACTCAATGGTTCCCCTCCCCTGAAGGTACTGACTCTGGCTGGGTTCAGTTCAACACTCACTGGTTCCCCTCCCCTGAAGGTAATGATTCTGGCTGGGTTCAGTTCGACATTCACTGGTTCCCCTCCCCTGAAGGAACTGACTCTGGCTGGGTTGAGTTCTACACTCACTGGTTCACCTCCCCTGAAGGTACTGACTCTGGCTGGGTTCAGTTCTACACTCACTGGTTCTACTCCCCTGAAGTTACTGACTCTGGCTGGGTTCAGTTCTACACTCACTGGTTCACCTCCCCTGAAGGTGCTGACTCTGGCTGGGTTCAGTTCTACATTCACTGGTTCCCCTCCCCTGAAGGTACTGACTCTGGTTGGACTCAGTTCAACACTCACTGGTTCCCCTCCCCTGAAGGTACTGACTCTGGCTGTGTTCAGTTCTACACTCACTGGTTCTATACCCCTGAAAGTGCTGACTCTGGCTGGATTCAGTTCTACACTCACTGGTTACCCTCCCCTGAAGTTACTGACTCTGGCTGGGTTCAGTTCTACACTCACTGGTTCCCCTCCCCTGAAGTTGCTGACTCTGGCTGGGTTCAGTTCTACACTCACTGGTTCCCCTCCCCTGAAGGTGCTGACTCTGTCTGGGTTCAGTTCTACACTCATTGGTTCCCCTCCCCGGAAGGTGCTGACTCTGGCTGGGTTCAGCTCTACACTCACTGGTTCTTCTCCCCTGAAGGTACTGACTCTGTCTGGGTTCAGTTCTACACTCACTGGTTCCCCTCCCCTGAAGGTGCTGACTCTGGCTGGGTTCAGTTCTACACTCACTGGTTCCCCTCCCCTGAAGGTACTGACACTGGCTGGGTACAGTTCTACACTCACTGGTTCCCCTCCCCTGAAGGGACTGACTCTGGCTGGGTTCAGTTCTACACTCACTGGTTCCCCTCCCCTGAAGGTACTGACTCTGGCTGGGTTCAGTTCTGCACTCACTGGTTCCCCTCCCCTGAAGGTACTGTCTCTGGCTGGATTTAGTTCTACACTCACTGGTTCCCCTTCCCTGAAGTTACTGACTCTGGCTGGGTTCAGTTCTGCACTCACTGGTTCCCCTCGCCTGAAGGTACTGACTCTGTCTGGGTTCAGTTCTACACTCACTGGTTCCCCTCCCCTGAAGGTGCTGAATCTGGCTGGGTTTAGTTCTACACTAACTGGTTCCCCTCCCCTGAAGGTACTGACTCTGGCTGGGTTTAGGTCTACACTCACTGGTTCCCCTCCCCTGAAGGTACTGACTCTGTCTGGCTTCAGTTCTACACTCACTGGTTCTCCTCCCCTGAAGGTGCTGACTCTGGCTGGTTCAGTTCTACACTCACTGGTTCCCCTCCCCTGAAGGTGCTGACTATGGCTGGGTTTAGCTCCACACTCACTGTTTTCCCCTTCCCTGAAGGTACTGACTCTGGCTGGGTTCAGTTCTACACTCACTGGTTCCCCTCCCCTGAAGGTGCTAACTCTGGCTGGGTTCAGTTCTGCCCTCACTGGTTCCCCTCCCCTGAAGTTACTGACTCTGGCTGGGTTCAGTTCTACACTCACTGGTTCCCCTCACTTGAAGGTGCTGACTCTGGCTGGGTTCAGTTCTACACTCACTGGTTCCCCTCCCCTGAAGGTACTGACTCTGGCTGGGCTCAGTTCTACACTCACTGGTTCCCCTCCCCTGAAGGTACTGACTCTGGCTGTGTTCAGTTCTACACTCACTGGTTCCCCTCCCCTGAAGGTGCTGACTCTGGCTGGGTTCAGTTCTACATTCACTGGTTCCCCTCCCCTGAAGGTAATGACTCTGGCTGGGTTCAGTTCTATACTCACTGGTTCCCCTCCCCTGAAGGTACTGACTCAGGCTGGGTTCAGTTCTACACTCACTGGTTCCCCTCCCCTGAAGGTGCTGACTCTGGTTGGGTTCAGTTCTGCACTCACTGGTTCCCCACCCCTGAAGGTACTGACTGTGGCTGGGTTCAGTTCTACACTCACTGGTTCCCTTCCCCTGAAGGTGCTGACTCTGGCTGGGTTCAGTTCGACAGTCACTGGTTCCCCTCCCCTGAAGGTACTGACTCTGGCTGGGATCAGTTCTACACTCACTGGTTTCCCTCCCCCGAAGGTAATGACTCTGGCTGGATTCAGTTCTACACTCACTGGTTCCCCTCCCCTGAAGTTACTGACTCTGGCTGGGTTCAGTTCTACACTCACTGGTTCCCCTCCCCTGAAGGTACTGACTCTGGCTGGGTTCAGTTCTACACTCACTGGTTCCCCTCCTCTGAAGGTGCTGACTCTGGCTGGGTTCAGTTCTACACTCACTGGTTCCCCTCCCCTGAAGGTGCTGACTCTGTCTGGGTTCAGTTGTACACTCATTGGTTCCCCTCCCCTGAAGGTGCTGACTCTGGCTGGGTTCAGTTCTACACTCACTGGTTCTCCTCCCCTGAAGGTACTGACTCTGTCTGGGTTCATATCTACACTCACTGGTTTCCCTCCCCTGAAGGTGCTGACTCTGGCTGGGTTCAGTTCTACACTCACTGGTTCCCCTCCCCTGAAGGTGCTGAATCTGGCTAGGTTTAGTTCTACACTCACTGGTTCCCCTCCCCTTAAGGTACTGACTCTGTCTGGGTTTAGGTCTACACTCACTGGTTCCCCTCCCCTGAAGGTGCTGACTCTGGCTGGGTTCAGTTCTACACTCACTGGTTCCCCTCCCCTGAAGGTACTGACACTGGCTGGGTACAGTTCTACACTCACTGGTTCCCCTCCCCTGAAGGGACTGACTCTGGCTGGGTTCAGTTCTACACTCACTGGTTCCCCTCCCCTGAAGGTACTGACTCTGGCTGGGTTCAGTTCTGCACTCACTGGTTCCCCTCCCCTGAAGGTACTGTCTCTGGCTGGATTTAGTTCTACACTCACTGGTTCCCATTCCCTGAAGTTACTGACTCTGGCTGGGTTCAGTTCTGCACTCACTGGTTCCCCTCGCCTGAAGGTACTGACTCTGTCTGGGTTCAGTTCTACACTCACTGGTTCCCCTCCCCTGAAGGTGCTGAATCTGGCTGGGTTTAGTTCTACACTAATTGGTTCCCCTCCCCTGATGGTACTGACTCTGGCTGGGTTTAGGTCTACACTCACTGGTTCCCCTCCCCTGAAGGTACTGACTCTGTCTGGCTTCAGTTCTACACTCACTGGTTCTCCTCCCCTGAAGGTGCTGACTCTGGCTGGGTTCAGTTCTACACTCACTGGTTCCCCTCCCCTGAAGGTACTGACTCTGGCTGGGTTCAGTTCTACACTCACTGGTTCCCCTCCCCTGAAGGTACTGACTCTGGCTGGGCTCAGTTCTACACTCACTATTTCCCTTACCCTGAGGGTACTGACTCTTGCTGTGTTCAGTTCTACACTCACTGGTTCCCCTCCCCTGAAGGTACTGACTCTGGCTGGGTTCAGTTCTACACTCAATGGTTCCCCTCCCCTGAAGGTACTGACTCTGGCTGGGTTCAGTTCAACACTCACTGTTTCCCCTCCCCTGAAGGTAATGATTCTGGCTGGGTTCAGTTCGACATTCACTGGTTCCCCTCCCCTGAAGGAACTGACTCTGGCTGGGTTGAGTTCTACACTCACTGGTTCACCTCCCCTGAAGGTACTGACTCTGGCTGGGTTCAGTTCTACACTCACTGGTTCTACTCCCCTGAAGTTACTGACTCTGGCTGGGTTCAGTTCTACACTCACTGGTTCACCTCCCCTGAAGGTGCTGACTCTGGCTGGGTTCAGTTCTACATTCACTGGTTCCCCTCCCCTGAA
This sequence comes from Pristiophorus japonicus, assembly GCF_044704955.1. Lineage (NCBI taxonomy): Eukaryota > Metazoa > Chordata > Chondrichthyes > Pristiophoridae > Pristiophorus > Pristiophorus japonicus. The sequence goes on along the minus strand of NW_027254467.1, from coordinate 714,687 downwards.
GGTACTGACTCTGGTTGGACTCAGTTCAACACTCACTGGTTCCCCTCCCCTGAAGGTACTGACTCTGGCTGTGTTCAGTTCTACACTCACTGGTTCTATACCCCTGAAAGTGCTGACTCTGGCTGGATTCAGTTCTACACTCACTGGTTACCCTCCCCTGAAGTTACTGACTCTGGCTGGGTTCAGTTCTACACTCACTGGTTCCCCTCCCCTGAAGGTGCTGACTCTGTCTGGGTTCAGTTCTACACTCATTGGTTCCCCTCCCCGGAAGGTGCTGACTCTGGCTGGGTTCAGCTCTACACTCACTGGTTCTTCTCCCCTGAAGGTACTGACTCTGTCTGGGTTCAGTTCTACACTCACTGGTTCCCCTCCCCTGAAGGTGCTGACTCTGGCTGGGTTCAGTTCTACACTCACTGGTTCCCCTCCCCTGAAGGTACTGACACTGGCTGGGTACAGTTCTACACTCACTGGTTCCCCTCCCCTGAAGGGACTGACTCTGGCTGGGTTCAGTTCTACACTCACTGGTTCCCCTCCCCTGAAGGTACTGACTCTGGCTGGGTTCAGTTCTGCACTCACTGGTTCCCCTCCCCTGAAGGTACTGTCTCTGGCTGGATTTAGTTCTACACTCACTGGTTCCCCTTCCCTGAAGTTACTGACTCTGGCTGGGTTCAGTTCTGCACTCACTGGTTCCCCTCGCCTGAAGGTACTGACTCTGTCTGGGTTCAGTTCTACACTCACTGGTTCCCCTCCCCTGAAGGTGCTGAATCTGGCTGGGTTTAGTTCTACACTAACTGGTTCCCCTCCCCTGAAGGTACTGACTCTGGCTGGGTTTAGGTCTACACTCACTGGTTCCCCTCCCCTGAAGGTACTGACTCTGTCTGGCTTCAGTTCTACACTCACTGGTTCTCCTCCCCTGAAGGTGCTGACTCTGGCTGGTTCAGTTCTACACTCACTGGTTCCCCTCCCCTGAAGGTGCTGACTATGGCTGGGTTTAGCTCCACACTCACTGTTTTCCCCTTCCCTGAAGGTACTGACTCTGGCTGGGTTCAGTTCTACACTCACTGGTTCCCCTCCCCTGAAGGTGCTAACTCTGGCTGGGTTCAGTTCTGCCCTCACTGGTTCCCCTCCCCTGAAGTTACTGACTCTGGCTGGGTTCAGTTCTACACTCACTGGTTCCCCTCACTTGAAGGTGCTGACTCTGGCTGGGTTCAGTTCTACACTCACTGGTTCCCCTCCCCTGAAGGTACTGACTCTGGCTGGGCTCAGTTCTACACTCACTGGTTCCCCTCCCCTGAAGGTACTGACTCTGGCTGTGTTCAGTTCTACACTCACTGGTTCCCCTCCCCTGAAGGTGCTGACTCTGGCTGGGTTCAGTTCTACATTCACTGGTTCCCCTCCCCTGAAGGTAATGACTCTGGCTGGGTTCAGTTCTATACTCACTGGTTCCCCTCCCCTGAAGGTACTGACTCAGGCTGGGTTCAGTTCTACACTCACTGGTTCCCCTCCCCTGAAGGTGCTGACTCTGGTTGGGTTCAGTTCTGCACTCACTGGTTCCCCACCCCTGAAGGTACTGACTGTGGCTGGGTTCAGTTCTACACTCACTGGTTCCCTTCCCCTGAAGGTGCTGACTCTGGCTGGGTTCAGTTCGACAGTCACTGGTTCCCCTCCCCTGAAGGTACTGACTCTGGCTGGGATCAGTTCTACACTCACTGGTTTCCCTCCCCCGAAGGTAATGACTCTGGCTGGATTCAGTTCTACACTCACTGGTTCCCCTCCCCTGAAGTTACTGACTCTGGCTGGGTTCAGTTCTACACTCACTGGTTCCCCTCCCCTGAAGGTACTGACTCTGGCTGGGTTCAGTTCTACACTCACTGGTTCCCCTCCTCTGAAGGTGCTGACTCTGGCTGGGTTCAGTTCTACACTCACTGGTTCCCCTCCCCTGAAGGTGCTGACTCTGTCTGGGTTCAGTTGTACACTCATTGGTTCCCCTCCCCTGAAGGTGCTGACTCTGGCTGGGTTCAGTTCTACACTCACTGGTTCTCCTCCCCTGAAGGTACTGACTCTGTCTGGGTTCATATCTACACTCACTGGTTTCCCTCCCCTGAAGGTGCTGACTCTGGCTGGGTTCAGTTCTACACTCACTGGTTCCCCTCCCCTGAAGGTGCTGAATCTGGCTAGGTTTAGTTCTACACTCACTGGTTCCCCTCCCCTTAAGGTACTGACTCTGTCTGGGTTTAGGTCTACACTCACTGGTTCCCCTCCCCTGAAGGTGCTGACTCTGGCTGGGTTCAGTTCTACACTCACTGGTTCCCCTCCCCTGAAGGTACTGACACTGGCTGGGTACAGTTCTACACTCACTGGTTCCCCTCCCCTGAAGGGACTGACTCTGGCTGGGTTCAGTTCTACACTCACTGGTTCCCCTCCCCTGAAGGTACTGACTCTGGCTGGGTTCAGTTCTGCACTCACTGGTTCCCCTCCCCTGAAGGTACTGTCTCTGGCTGGATTTAGTTCTACACTCACTGGTTCCCATTCCCTGAAGTTACTGACTCTGGCTGGGTTCAGTTCTGCACTCACTGGTTCCCCTCGCCTGAAGGTACTGACTCTGTCTGGGTTCAGTTCTACACTCACTGGTTCCCCTCCCCTGAAGGTGCTGAATCTGGCTGGGTTTAGTTCTACACTAATTGGTTCCCCTCCCCTGATGGTACTGACTCTGGCTGGGTTTAGGTCTACACTCACTGGTTCCCCTCCCCTGAAGGTACTGACTCTGTCTGGCTTCAGTTCTACACTCACTGGTTCTCCTCCCCTGAAGGTGCTGACTCTGGCTGGGTTCAGTTCTACACTCACTGGTTCCCCTCCCCTGAAGGTACTGACTCTGGCTGGGTTCAGTTCTACACTCACTGGTTCCCCTCCCCTGAAGGTGCTGACTCTGGCTGGGTTCAGTTCTACACTCACTGGTTCCCCTCCCCTGAAGGTACTGACTCTGTCTGGGTTCAGTTCTACACTCACTGGTTTCCCTCCCCTGAAGGTGCTGACTCTGGCTGGGTTCAGTTCTACACTCACTGGTTCCCCTCCCCTGAAGGTGCTGAATCTGGCTAGGTTTAGTTCTACACTCACTGGTTCCCCTCCCATTAAGGTACTGACTCTGTCTGGGTTTAGGTCTACACTCACTGGTTCCCCTCCCCTGAAGGTACTGACTCTGTCTGTGTTCAGTTCTGCACTCACTGGTTCTCCTCCCCTGAAGGTGCTGACTCTGGCTGGGTTCAGTTCTACACTCACTGGTTCCCCTCCCCTGAAGGCACTGACTCTGGTTGGGTTCAGTTCTCCACTCACTGGTTCCCCTCACCTGAAGGTACTGACTCTGGCTGGGTTCAGTTCTACATTCACTGGTTCCACTCCCCTGAAGGCACTGACTCTGGCTGGGTTCAGTTCTACACTCACTGGTTCCCCTCCCCTGAAGGTACTGACTCTGTCTGGGTTCAGTTCTACACTCACTGGTTCCCCTCCCCTGAAGGTACTGACTCTGGCTGGGTTCAGTTCTACACTCACTGGTTCCCCTCCCCTGAAGGGACTTACTCTGGCTGGGTTCAGTTCTAAACTCACTGGTTCTCCTCCCCTGAAGGTACTGACTCTGGCTGGGTTCAGTTCTACACTCACTGGTTCCCCTCCCCTGAAGGTACTGAATCTGGCTGGGTTCAGTTCTACACTCACTGGTTCCCCTCCCCTGAAGGTACTGACTCGGGCTGGGTTCAGTTCTACATTCACTGGTTCCCCTCCCCTGAAGGTACTGACTCAGGCTGGGTTCAGTTCTACACTCACTGGTTCCCCTCCCCTGAAGGTGCTGACTCTGGTTGGGTTCAGTTCTACACTCACTGGTTCCCCACCCCTGAAGGTACTGACTCTGGCTGGGTTCAGTTCTACACTCACTGGTTCCCTTCCCCTGAAGGTGCTGACTCTGGCTGGGTTCAGATCGACAGTCACTGGTTCCCCTCCCCCGAAGGTACTGACTCTGGCTGTGTTCAGTTCTACACTCACTGGTTCTATACCCCTGAAAGTGCTGACTCTGGCTGGGTTCAGTTCTACATTCACTGGTTCCCCTCCCCTGAAGGTGCTGACTCTGGCTGGGTTCAGTTCTACACTCACTGGTTCCCCTCCCCTGAAGGTACTGACTCTGGCTGGGTTCAGTTCTACATTCATTGGTTCCCCTCCCCTGAAGGTACTGACTCAGGCTGGGTTCAGTTATACACTCACTGGTTCCCCTCCCCTGAAGGTGCTGACTCTGGTTGGGTTCAGTTCTACACTCACTGGTTCCCTTCCCCTGAAGGTGCTGACTCTGGCTGGGTTCAGTTCGACAGTCACTGGTTCCCCTCCCCCGAAGGTAATGACTCTGGCTGGTTTCAGTTCTACACTCACTGGTTCCCCTCCCCTGAAGTTACTGACTCTGGCTGGGTTCAGTTCTACACTCACTGGTTACCCTCCCCTGAAGTTGCTGACTCTGGCTGGGTTCAGTTCTACACTCACTGGTTCCCCTCCCCTGAAGGTGCTGACTCTGTCTGGGTTCAGTTCTACACTCATTGGTTCCCCTCCCCGGAAGGTGCTGACTCTGGCTGGGTTCAGCTCTACACTCACTGGTTCTTCTCCCCTGAAGGTACTGACTCTGTCTGGGTTCAGTTCTACACTCACTGGTTCCCCTCCCCTGAAGGTGCTGACTCTGGCTGGGTTCAGTTCTACACTCACTGGTTCCCCTCCCCTGAAGGTACTGACACTGGCTGGGTACAGTTCTACACTCACTGGTTCCCCTCCCCTGAAGGGACTGACTCTGGCTGGGTTCAGTTCTACACTCACTGGTTCCCCTCCCCTGAAGGTACTGACTCTGGCTGGGTTCAGTTCTGCACTCACTGGTTCCCCTCCCCTGAAGGTACTGTCTCTGGCTGGATTTAGTTCTACACTCACTGGTTCCCCTTCCCTGAAGTTACTGACTCTGGCTGGGTTCAGTTCTGCACTCACTGGTTCCCCTCGCCTGAAGGTACTGACTCTGTCTGGGTTCAGTTCTACACTCACTGGTTCCCCTCCCCTGAAGGTGCTGAATCTGGCTGGGTTTAGTTCTACTCTAACTGGTTCCCCTCCCCAGAAGGTACTGACTCTGGCTGGGTTTAGGTCTACACTCACTGGTTCCCCTCCCCTGAAGGTACTGACTCTGTCTGGCTTCAGTTCTACACTCACTGGTTCTCCTCCCCTGAAGGTGCTGACTCTGGCTGGGTTCAGTTCTACACTCACTGGTTCCCCTCCCCTGAAGGTACTGACTCTGGCTGGGTTCAGTTCTACACTCACTGGTTCCCCTCCCCTGAAGTTACTGACTCTGGCTGGGTTCAGTTCTACATTCACTGGTTCCACTCCCCTGAAGGCACTGACTCTGGCTGGGTTCAGTTCTACACTCACTGGTTCCCCTCCCCTGAAGGTACTGACTCTGTCTGGGTTCAGTTCTACACTCACTGGTTCCCCTCCCCTGAAGGTACTGACTCTGGCTGGGTTCAGTTCTACACTCACTGGTTCCCTTCCCTGAAGGTACTGACTCTGGCTGGGTTCAGTTCTACATTCACTGGTTCCACTCCCCTGAAGGCACTGACTCTGGCTGGGTTCAGTTCTACACTCACTGGTTCCCCTCCCCTGAAGGTACTGACTCTGTCTGGGTTCAGTTCTACACTCACTGTTTCCCCTCCCCTGAAGGTACTGACTCTGTCTGGGTTCAGTTCTACACTCACTGGTTCCCCTCCCCTGAAGGTGCTGACTATGGCTGGGTTTAGTTCCACACTCACTGTTTCCCCTCCCCTGAAGGTACTGACTCTGGCTGGGTTCAGTTCTACACTCACTGGTTCCCCTCCCCTGAAGGTGCTGACTATGGCTGGGTTTAGTTCCACACTCACTGTTTCCCCTCCCCTGAAGGTACTGACTCTGGCTGGGTTCAGTTCTACACTCACTGGTTCCCCTCCCCTGAAGGTGCTAACTCTGGCTGGGTTCAGTTCTGCCCTCACTGGTTCCCCTCCACTGAAGTTACTGACTCTGGCTGGATTCAGTTCTACACTCACTGGTTCCCCTCCCCTGAAGATGCTGAGTCTGGCTGGGTTCAGTTCTACACTCACTGGTTCTCCTCCCCTGAAGTTACTGACTCTGGCTGGGTTCAGTTCTACACTCACTGGTTCCCCTCCCCTGAAGGTGCTGACTCTGGCTGGGTTCAGTTCTACATTCACTGCTTCCCCTCCCCTGAAGGTAGTGACTCTGGCTGGGCTCAGTTCTACACTCACTGGATCCCCTCCCCTGAAGGTACTGACTCTGGCTGTGTTTAGTTCTACACTCACTGGTTCCCTTCCCCAGAAGGTGCTGACTCTGGCTGGGTTCAGTTCGACAGTCACTGGTTCCCCTCCCCTGAAGGTACTGACTCTGGCTGGGATCAGTTCTACACTCACTGGTTTCCCTCCCCCGAAGGTAATGACTCTGGCTGGATTCAGTGCTATACTCACTGGTTCCCCTCCCCTGAAGTTACTGACTCTGGCTGGATTCAGTGCTACACTCACTGGTTCCCCTCCCCTGAAGGTGCTGACTCTGGGTGGGTTCAGTTCTACGCTCATTGGTTCCCCTCCCCTGAAGGTGCTGACTATGGCTGGGTTTAGTTCCACACTCACTGTTTCCCCTCCCCTGAAGGAACTGACTCTGGCTGGGTTCAGTTCTACACTCACTATTTCCCCCCCCTGAAGGTGCTAACTCTGGCTGGGTTCAGTTCTACACTCACTGGTTCCCCTCCCCTGAAGGTGCTGACTCTGGCTGGGTTCAGTTCTACACTCACTGGTTTCCCTCCCCTGAAGGTGCTGACCCTGGCTGGGTTCAGTTCTACACTCACTGGTTCCCCTCCCCTGAAGGTACTGACTCTGGCTGGGTTCAGTTCTACACTCACTGGTTCCCCTCCCCTGAAGGTACTGACTCTGTCTGGGTTCAGTTCTACACTCACTGGTTCCCCTCCCCTGAAGGTGCTGACTATGGCTAGGTTTAGTTCCACACTCACTGTTTCCCCTCCCCTGAAGGTACTGACTCTGGCTGGGTTCAGTTTTACACTCACTGGTTCCCCTCCCCTGAAGGTGCTAACTCTGGCTGGGTTCAGTTCTGCCCTCACTGGTTCCCCTCCCCTGAAGTTACTGACTCTGGCTGGATTCAGTTCAACACTCACTGGTTCCCCTCCCCTGAAGGTGCTGACTCTGGCTGGGTTCAGTTCTACACTCACTGGTTCTCCTCCCCTGAAGTTACTGACTCTGGCTGGGTTCAGTTCTACACTCACTGGTTCCCCTCCCCTGAAGGTGCTGACTCTGGCTGGGTTCAGTTCTACATTCACTGGTTCCCCTCCCCTGAAGGTACTGACTCTGGCTGGGCTCAGTTCTACAATCCCTGGTTCCCCTCCCCTGAATGTACTGACTCTGGCTGTGTTCAGTTCTACACTCACTGGTTCCCCTCCCCTGAAGGTACTGACTCTGTCTGGGTTCAGTTCTACACTCACTGGTTCCCCTCCCCTGAAGATGCTGACTCTGGCAGGGTTCAGTTCTACACTCACTGGTTCCCCTCCCCTGAAGGTACTGACTCTGGCTGGGTACAGTTCTACACTCACTGGTTCCCCTCCCCTGAAGGTGCTGACTCTGGCTGGGTTCAGTTCTACACTCACTGGTTCTCCTCCCCTGAAGGTACTGACTCTGTCTGGGTTCAGTTCTACACTCACTGGTTCTCCTCCACTGAAGGTGCTGACTCTGGATGGGTTCAGTTCTACACTCACTGGTTCCCCTCCCGTGAAGGTACTGACTCTGGCAGGGTTCAGTTCTACACTCACTGGTTCCCCTCCCCTGAAGGTACTGATTCTGGCTGGTTTCAGTTCTACACTCACTGGTTCCTCTCCACTGAAGGTGCAGACTCTGGCTGGGTTCAGTTCTACACTCACTGGTTCCCCTCCCCTGAAGGTACTGACTCTGGCTGGGTTCAGTTCTACACTCACTATTTCCCTTACCCTGAAGGTACTGACTCTGGCTGGGTTCAGTTCTACACTCACTGGTTCCCCTCCACTGAAGGTACTGACTCTGGCTGGGTTCAGTTCTACACTCAATGGTTCCCCTCCCCTGAATGTACTGACTCTGGCTGGGTTCAGTTCAACACTCACTGGTTCCCCTCCCCTGAAAGTAATGATTTTGGCTGGGTTCAGTTCGACATTCACTGGTTCACCTCCCCTGAAGGAACTGACTCTGGCTGGGTTGAGTTCTACACTCACTGGTTCACCTCCCCTGAAGGTACTGACTCTGGCTGGGTTCAGTTCTACACTCACTGGTTCTACTCCCCTGAAGTTACTGACTCTGGCTGGGTTCAGTTCTGCACTCACTGGTTCCCCTCCCCTGAAGGTGCTGACTCTGGCTGGGTTCAGTTCTACATTCACTGGTTCCCCTCCCCTGAAGGTACTGACTCTGGCTGGGCTCAGTTCTACACTCACTGGTTCCCCTCCCCTGAAGGAACTGACTCTGGCTGTGTTCAGTTCTACACTCACTGGTTCCCCTCCCCTGAAGGTGCTGACTCTGGCTGGGTTCAGTTCTGCACTCACTGGTTCCCTTCCCCTGAAGGTGCTGACTCTGGCTGGGTTCAGTTCGACAGTCACTGGTTCCCCTCCCCCGAAGGTAATGACTCTGGCTGGATTCACTTCTACACTCACTGGTTCCCCTCCACTGAAGTTACTGACTCTGGCTGGGTTCAGTTCTACACTCACTGGTTCCCCTCCCCTGAAGTTGCTGACTCTGGCTGGGTTCAGTTCTACACTCACTGGTTCCCCTCCCCTGAAGGTGCTGACTCTGTCTGGGTTCAGTTCTACACTCATTGGTTCCCCTTCCCGGAAGGTGCTGACTCTGGCTGGGTTCAGTTCTACACTCACTGGTTCTTCTCCCCTGAAGGTACTGACTCTGTATGGGTTCAGTTCTACACTCACTGGTTCCCCTCCCCTGAAGGTGCTGAATCTGGCTGGGTTCAGTTCTACACTCACTGGTTCCCCTCCCCTGAAGGTACTGACTCTGGCTGGGTACAGTTCTACACTCACTGGTTCTTCTCCCCTGAAGGTACTGACTCTGTATGGGTTCAGTTCTACACTCACTGGTTCCCCTCCCCTGAAGGTGCTGAATCTGGCTGGGTTCAGTTCTACACTCACTGGTTCCCCTCCCCTGAAGGTACTGACTCTGGCTGGGTACAGTTCTACACTCACTGGTTCCCCTCCCCTGAAGGAACTGACTCTGGCTGGGTTCAGTTCTACACTCACTGGTTCCCCTCCCCTGAAGGTACTGACTCTGGCTGGGTTCAGTTCTGCACTCACTGGTTCCCCTCCCCTGAAGGTGCTGACTCTGGCTGGGTTCAGTTCTACATTCACTGGTTCCCCTCCCCTGAAGGTACTGACTCTGGCTGGGCTCAGTTCTACACTCACTGGTTCTCCTCCCCTGAAGGTACTGACTCTGGCTGTGTTCAGTTCTACACTCACTGGTTCCCCTCCCCTGAAGGTGCTGACTCTGGCTGGGTTCAGTTCTGCACTCACTGGTTCCCTTCCCCTGAAGGTGCTGACTCTGGCTGGGTTCAGTTCGACAGTCACTGGTTCCCCTCCCCCGAAGGTAATGACTCTGGCTGGATTCAGTTCTACACTCACTGGTTCCCCTCCACTGAAGTTACTGACTCTGGCTGGGTTCAGTTCTACACTCACTGGTTCCCCTCCCCTGAAGTTGCTGACTCTGGCTGGGTTCAGTTCTACACTCACTGGTTCCCCTCCCCTGAAGGTGCTGACTCTGTCTGGGTTCAGTTCTACACTCATTGGTTCCCCTTCCCGGAAGGTGCTGACTCTGGCTGGGTTCAGTTCTACACTCACTGGTTCTTCTCCCCTGAAGGTACTGACTCTGTATGGGTTCAGTTCTACACTCACTGGTTCCCCTCCCCTGAAGGTGCTGAATCTGGCTGGGTTCAGTTCTACACTCACTGGTTCCCCTCCCCTGAAGGTACTGACTCTAGCTGGGTACAGTTCTACACTCACTGGTTCCCCTCCCCTGAAGGAACTGACTCTGGCTGGGTTCAGTTCTACACTCACTGGTTCCCCTCCCCTGAAGGTACTGACTCTGGCTGGGTTCAGGTCTGCACTCACTGGTACCCCTCCCCTGAAGGTACTGTCTCTGGCTGGATTTAGTTCTACACTCACTGGTTCCCCTTCCCTGAAGTTACTGACTCTGGATGGGTTCAGTTCTGCACTCACTGGTTCCCCTCCCCTGAAGGTACTGACTCTGGCTGGGCTCAGTTCTGCACTCACTGGTTCCCCTCCCCTGAAGGTACTGACTCTGGCTGGGTTCAGGTCTGCACTCACTGGTACCCCTCCCCTGAAGGTACTGTCTCTGGCTGGATTTAGTTCTACACTCACTGGTTCCCCTTCCCTGAAGTTACTGACTCTGGATGGGTTCAGTTCTGCACTCACTGGTTCCCCTCGCCTGAAGGTACTGACTCTGTCTGGGTTCAGTTCTACACTCACTGGTTCCCCTCCCCTGAAGGTGCTGAATCTGGCTGGGTTTAGTTCTACACTAACTGGTTCCCCTCCCCTGAAGGTACTGACTCTGGCTGGGTTTAGGTCTACACTCACTGGTTCCCCTCCCCTGAAGGTACTGACTCTGGCTGGGTTCAGTTCTACACTCACTGGTTCCCCTCCCCTGAAGGTGCTAACTCTGGCTGGGTTCAGTTCTACACTCACTGGTTCCCCTCCCCTGAAGGTGCTGACTCTGGTTGGGTTCAGTTCTACACTTACTGGTTTCCCTCCCCTGAAGGTGCTGACCCTGGCTGGGTTCAGTTCTACACTCACTGGTTCCCCTCCCCTGAAGGTACTGACTCTGGCTGGGTTCAGTTCTACACTCACTGGTTCCCCTCCCCTGAAGGTACTGACTCTGTCTGGGTTCAGTTCTACACTCAATGGTTCCCCTCCCCTGGAGGTGCTGACTCTGGCTGGGTTCAGTTCTACACTCACTGGTTCCCCTCCCCTGAAGGTACTGACTCTGTCTGGGTTCAGTTCTACACTCACTGGTTCCCCTCCCCTGAAGGTGCTGACTATGGCTGGGTTTAGTTCCACACTCACTGTTTCCCCTCCCCTGAAGGTACTGACTCTGGCTGGGTTCAGTTCTACACTCACTGGTTCCCCTCCCCTGAAGGTGCTGACTATGGCTGGGTTTAGTTCCACACTCACTGTTTCCCCTCCCCTGAAGGTACTGACTCTGGCTGGGTTCGGTTCTACACTCACTGGTTCCCCTCCCCTGAAGGTGCTAACTCTGGCTGGGTTCAGTTCTGCCCTCACTGGTTCCCCTCCTCTGAAGTTACTGACTCTGGCTGGGTTCAGTTCTACACTCACTGGTTCCCCTCCCCTGAAGGTGCTGACTCTGGCTGGGTTCAGTTCTACACTCACTGGTTCTCCATCCCTGAAGTTACTGACTCTGGCTGGGTTCAGTTCTACAATCACTGGTTCCCCTCCCCTGAAGGTGCTGACTCTGGCTGGGTTCAGTTCTACATTCACTGGTTCCCCTCGCCTGAAGGTACTGACTCTGGCTGGGCTCAGTTCTACACTCACTGGTTCCCCTCCCCTGAAGTACTGACTCTGGCTGTGTTCAGTTCTACACTCACTGGTTCCCCTCCCCTGAAGGTGCTGACTCTGGCTGGGTTCAGTTCTACATTCACTGATTCCCCTCCCCTGAAGGTAATGACTCTGGCTGGGTTCAGTTCTACACTCACTGGTTCCCCTCCCCTGAAGGTATTGACTCTGGCTGGGTTCAGTTCTACATTCACTGGTTCCCCTCCCCTGAAGGTACTGACTCAGGCTGGGTTCAGTTCTACACTCACTGGTTCCCCTCCCCTGAAGGTGCTGACTCTGGTTGGGTTCAGTTCTGCACTCACTGGTTCCCCACCCCTGAAGGTACTGACTCTGGCTGGGTTCAGTTCTACACTCACTGGTTCCCCTCCCCTGAAGGTGCTAACTCTGGCTGGGTTCAGTTCTACCCTCACTGGTTCCCCTCCTCTGAAGTTACTGACTCTGGCTGGGTTCAGTTCTACACTCACTGGTTCCCCTCCCCTGAAGGTGCTGACTCTGGCTGGGTTCAGTTCTACACTCACTGGTTCTCCTCCCCTGAAGTTACTGACTCTGGCTGGGTCCAGTTCTACACTCACTGGTTCCCCTCCCCTGAAGGTGCTGACTCTGGCTGGGTTCAGTTCTACATTCACTGGTTCCCCTCCCCTGAAGGTACTGACTCTGGCTGGGCTCAGTTCTACACTCACTGGTTCCCCTCCCCTGAAGATACTGACTCTGGCTGTGTTCAGTTCTACACTCACTGGTTCCCCTCCCCTGAAGGTGCTGACTCTGGCTGGGTTCAGTTCTACATTCACTGGTTCCCCTCCCCTGAAGGTAATGACTCTGGCTGGGTTCAGTTCTACACTCACTGGTTCCCCTCCCCTGAAGGTACTGAATCTGGCTGGGTTCAGTTCTACATTCACTGGTTCCCCTCCCCTGAAGGTACTGACTCAGGCTGGGTTCAGTTCTACACTCACTGGTTCCCCTCCCCTGAAGGTGCTGACTCTGGTTGGGTTCAGTTCTGCACTCACTGGTTCCCCACCCCTGAAGCTACTTACTCTGGCTGGGTTCAGTTCTACACTCACTGGTTCCCTTCCCCTGAAGGTGCTGACTCTGGCTGGGTTCAGTTCGACAGTCACTGGTTCCCCTCCCCTGAAGGTACTGACTCTGGCTGGGATCAGTTCTACACTCACTGGTTTCCCTCCCCCGAAGGTAATGACTCTGGCTGGATTCAGTGCCACACTCAATGGTTCCCCTCCCCTGAAGTTACTGACTCTGGCTGGATTCAGTGCTACACTCACTGGTTCCCCTCCCCTGAAGGTGCTGAATCTGGCTAGGTTTAGTTCCAGACTCACTGGTTCCCTTCCCCTGAAGGTACTGACTCTGGCTGGGTTTAGGTCTACACTCACTGGTTCCCCTCCCCTGAAGGTACTGACTCTGTCTGGGTTCAGTTCTGCACTCACTGGTTCTCCTCCCCTGAAGGTATTGACTCTGGCTGGGTTCAGTTCTGCACTCACTGGTTCCCCTCCCCTGAAGGTACTGTCTCTGGCTGGATTTAGTTCTACACTCACTGGTTCCCCTTCCCTGAAGTTACTGACTCTGGCTGGGTTCAGTTCTGCACTCACTGGTTCCCCTCGCCTGAAGGTACTGACTGTGTCTGGGTTCAGTTCTACACTCACTGGTTCGCCTCCCCTGAAGGTGCTGAATCTGGCTGGGTTTAGTTCTACACTAACTGGTTCCCCTCCCCTGAAGGTACTGACTCTGGCTGGGTTTAGGTCTACACTCACTGGTTCCCCTCCCCTGAAGGTGCTGACTCTGGCTGGGTTCAGTTCTACACTCACTGGTTTCCCTCCCCTGAAGGTGCTGACCCTGGCTGGGTTCAGTTCTACACTCACTGGTTCCCCTCCCCTGAAGGTACTGACTCTGGCTGGGTTCAGTTCAACACTCACTGGTTCCCCTCCCCTGAAGGTACTGACTCTGTCTGGGTTCAGTTCTACACTCACTGGTTCCCCTCCCCTGAAGGTGCTGACTCTGGCTGGGTTCAGTTCTACACTCACTGGTTCCCCTCCCCTGAAGGTACTGACTCTGTCTGGGTTCAGTTCTACACTCACTGGTTCCCCTCCCCTGAAGGTGCTGACCATGGCTGGGTTTAGTTCCACACTCACTGTTTCCCCTCCCCTGAAGGTACTGACTCTGGCTGGGTTCAGTTCTACACTCACTGGTTCCCCTCCCCTGAAGGTGCTGACTATGGCTGGGTTTAGTTCCACACTCACTGTTTCCCCTCCCCTGAAGGTACTGACTCTGGCTGGGTTCAGTTCTACACTCACTGGTTCCCCTACCCTGAAGGTGCTAACTCTGGTGGGTTCAGTTCTGCCCTCACTGGTTCCCCTCCTCTGAAGTTACTGACTCTGGCTGGGTTCAGTTCTACACTCACTGGTTCCCCTCCCCTGAAGGTGCTGACTCTGGCTGGGTTCAGTTTACACTCACTGGTTCTCCTCCCCTGAAGTTACTGACTCTGGCTGGGTTCAGTTCTACACTCACTGGTTCCCCTCCCCTGAAGGTGCTGACTCTGGCTGGGTTCAGTTCTACATTCACTGTTTCCCCTCCCCTGAAGGTACTGACTCTGGCTGGGTTCAGTTCTACACTCACTGGTTCCCCTCCCCTGAAGGTGCTGACTCTGGCTGGGTTCAGTTCTACACTCACTGGTTCCCCTCCCCTGAAGGTACTGATTCTGGCTGGGTACAGTTCTACACTCACTGGTTCCCATCCCCTGAAGGTGCTGAATCTGGCAGGGTTCAGTTCTACACTCACTGGTTCCCCTCCCCTGAAGGTACTGACTCTGGCTGGGTTCAGTTCTGCACTCACTGGTTTCCCTCCCCTGAATGAATTGTCTCTGGCTGGGTTTAGTTCTACACTCACTGTTTCCCCTCCCCTGAAGTTACTGACTCTGGCTGGGTTCAGTTCTACACTCACTGGTTCCCCTCCCCTGAAGGTGCTGACTCTGGCTGGGTTCAGTTCTACATTCACTGGTTCCCCTCCCCTGAAGGTACTGACTCTGGCTGGGCTCAGTTCTACACTCACTGGTTCCCCTCCCCTGAAGGTACTGACTCTGGCTGTGTTCAGTTCTACACTCACTGGTTCCCCTCCCCTGAAGGTGCTGACTCTGGCTGGGTTCAGTTCTACATTCACTGGTTCCCCTCCCCTGAAGGTAATGACTCTGGCTGGGTTCAGTTCTACACTCACTGGTTCCCCTCCCTTGAAGGTACTGACTCTGGCTGGGTTCAGTTCTACATTCACTGGTTCCCCTCCCCTGAAGATACTGACTCAGGCTGGGTTCAGTTCTACACTCACTGGTTCCCCTCCCCTGAATGTGCTGACTCTGGTTGGGTTCAGTTCTGCACTCACTGGTTCCTCACCCCTAAAGCTACTGACTCTGGCTGGGTTCAGTTCTACACTCACTGGTTCCCTTCCCCTGAAGGTGCTGACTCTGGCTGGGTTCAGTTCGACAGTCACTGGTTCCCCTCCCCTGAAGGTACTGACTCTGGCTGGGATCAGTTCTACACTCACTGGTTTCCCTCCCCCGAAGGTAATGACTCTGGCTGGATTCAGTGCTACACTCACTGGTTCCCCTCCCCTCAAGTTACTGACTCTGGCTGGATTCAGTGCTACACTCACTGGTTCCCCTCCCCTGAATGTGCTGAATCTGGCTAGGTTTAGTTCCAGACTCACTGGTTCCCCTCCCCTGAAGGTACTGACTCTGGCTGGGTTTAGGTCTACACTCACTGGTTCCCCTCCCCTGAAGGTACTGACTCTGGCTGGGTTCAGTTCTCCACTCACTGGTTCCCCTCCCCTGAAGGTACTGACTCTGGCTGGGTTCAGTTCTACATTCACTGGTTCCACTCCCCTGAAGGCACTGACTCTGGCTGGGTTCAGTTCTACACTCACTGGTTCCCATCCCCTGAAGGTACTGACTCTGTCTGGGTTCAGTTCTACACTCACTGGTTCCCCTCCCCTGAAGGTGCTGACTATGGCTGGATTTAGTTCCACACTCACTGTTTCCCCTCCCCTGAAGGAACTGAATCTGGCTGGGTTCAGTTCTACACTCACTGGTTCCCCTCCCCTGAAGGTGCTAACTCTGGCTGGGTTCAGTTCTACACTCACTGGTTCCCCTCCCCTGAAGGTGCTGACTCTGGCTGGGTTCAGTTCTACACTCACTGGTTTCCCTCCCCTGAAGGTGCTGACCCTGGCTGGGTTCAGTTCTACACTCACTGGTTCCCCTCCCCTGAAGGTACTGACTCTGGCTGGGTTCAGTTCTACACTCACTGGTTCCCCTCCCCTGAAGGTACTGACTCTGTCTGGGTTCAGTTCTACACTCACTGGTTCCCCTCCCCTGAAGGTGCTGACTATGGCTAGGTTTAGTTCCACACTCACTGTTTCCCCTCCCCTGAACGTACTGACTCTGGCTGGGTTCAGTTCTACACTCACTGGTTCCCCTCCCCTGAAGGTGCTAACTCTGGCTGTGTTCAGTTCTGCCCTCACTGGTTCCCCTCCCCTGAAGTTACTGACTCTGGCTGGATTCAGTTCTACACTCACTGGTTCCCCTCCCCTGAAGGTGCTGACTCTGGCTGGGTTCAGTTCTACACTCACTGGTTCTCCTCCCCTGAAGTTACTGACTCTGGCTGGGTTCATTTCTACACTCACTGGTTCCCCTCCCCTGAAGGTGCTGACTCTGGCTGGGTTCAGTTCTACATTCACTGGTTCCTCTCCCCTGAAGGTACTGACTCTGGCTGGGATCAGTTCTACACTCACTGGTTTCCCTCCCCCGAAGGTAATGACTCTGGCTGGATTCAGTGCTACACTCACTGGTTCCCCTCCCCTGAAGTTACTGACTCTGGCTGGATTCAGTGCTACACTCACTGGTTCCCCTCCCCTGAAGGTGCTGAATCTGGCTAGGTTTAGTTCCAGACTCACTGGTTCCCCTCCACTGAAGGTACTGACTCTGGCTGGGTTTAGGTCTACACTCACTGGTTCCCCTCCCCTGAAGGTACTGACTCTGTCTGGGTTCAGTTCTGCACTCACTGGTTCTCCTCCCCTGAAGGTGCTGACTCTGGCTGGGTTCAGTTCTACACTCACTGGTTCCCCTCCCCTGAAGGTGCTGACTATGGCTGGGTTTAGTTCCACACTCACTGTTTCCCCTCCCCTGAAGGAACTGACTCTGGCTGGGTTCAGTTCTACACTCACTGGTTCCCCTCCCCTGAAGGTGCTAACTCTGGCTGGGTTCAGTTCTACACTCACTGGTTCCCCTCCCCTGAAGGTGCTGACTCTGGCTGGGTTCAGTTCTCCACTCACTGGTTTCCCTCCCCTGAAGGTGCTGACCCTGGCTGGGTTCAGTTCTACACTCACTGGTTCCCCTCCCCTGAAGGTACTGACTCTGGCTGGGTTCAGTTCTACACTCACTGGTTCCCCTCCCCTGACGGTGCTGACTATGGCTAGGTTTAGTTCCACACTCACTGTTTCCCCTCCCCTGAAGGTACTGACTCTGGCTGGGTTCAGTTCTACACTCACTGGTTCCCCTCCCCTGAAGGTGCTAACTCTGGCTGGGTTCAGTTCTGCCCTCACTGGTTCCCCTCCCCTGAAGTTACTGACTCTGGCTGGATTCAGTTCTACACTCACTGGTTCCCCTCCCCTGAAGGTGCTGACTCTGGCTGGGTTCAGTTCTACACTCACTGGTTCTCCTCCCCTGAAGTTACTGACTCTGGCTGGGTTCAGTTCTGCACTCACTGGTTCCCCTCCCCTGAAGGTGCTGACTCTGGCTGGGTTCAGTTCTACATTCACTGGTTCGCCCCCCCTGAAGGTACTGACTCTGGCTGGGCTCAGTTCTAAACTCCCTGGTTCCCCTCCCCTGAAGGTACTGACTCTGGCTGTGTTCAGTTCTACACTCACAGGTTTCCCTCCCCTGAAGGTGCTGACTCTGGCTGGGTTCAGTTCTACACTCACTGGTTCCCCTCCCCTGAAGGTGCTGACTCTGGCAGGGTTCAGTTCTACACTCACTGGTTCCCCTCCCCTGAAGGTACTGACTCTGGCTCGGTACAGTTCTACACTCACTGGTTCCCCTCCCCTGAAGGTGCTGACTCTGGCTGGGTTCAGTTCTACACTCACTGGTTCTCCTTCCCTGAAGGTACTGACTCTGTCTGGGTTCAGTTCTACACTCACTGGTTCTCCTCCACTGAAGGTGCTGACTCTGGATGGGTTCAGTTCTACACTCACTGGTTCCCCTCCCCTGAAGGTACTGACTCTGGCAGGGTTCAGTTCTACACTCACTGGTTCCCCTCCCCTGAAGGTACTGATTCTGGCTGGTTGCAGTTCTACTATCACTGGTTCCCCTCCACTGAAGGTGCAGACTCTGGCTGGGTTCAGTTCTACACTCACTGGTTCCCCTCCCCTGAAGGTACTGACTCTGGCTGGGTTCAGTTCTACACTCACTATTTCCCTTACCCTGAAGGTACTGACTCTTGCTGGGTTCAGTTCTACACTCACTGGTTCCCCTCCCCTGAAGGTACTGACTCTGGCTGGGTTCAGTTCTACACTCAATGGTTCCCCTCCCATGAAGGTACTGACTCTGGCTGGGTTCAGTTCAACACTCACTGGTTCCCCTCCCCTGAAGGTAATGATTTTGGCTGGGTTCAGTTCGACATTCACTGGTTCCCCTCCCCTGAAGGAACTGACTCTGGCTGGGTTGAGTTCTACACTCACTGGTTCACCTCTCCTGAAGGTACTGACTCTGGCTGGGTTCAGTTCTACACTCACTGGTTCTACTCCCCTGAAGTTACTGACTCTGGCTGGGTTCAGTTCTACACTCACTGGTTCCCCTCCCCTGAAGGTGCTGACTCTGGCTGGGTTCAGTTCTACATTCACTGGTTCCCCTCCCCTGAAGCTACTGACTCTGGCTGGGCTCAGTTCTACACTCACTGCTTCCCCTCCCCTGAAGGTACTGACTCTGGCTGTGTTCAGTTCTACACTCACTGGTTCCCCTCCCCTGAAGGTGCTGACTCTGGCTGGGATCAGTTCTACACTCACTGGTTCCCTTCCCCTGAAGGTGCTGACTCTGGCTGGGTTCAGTTCGACAGTCACTGGTTCCCCTCCCCCGAAGGTAATGACTCTGGCTGGATTCAGCACTACACTCACTGGTTCCCCTCCACTGAAGTTACTGACTCTGGCTGGGTTCAGTTCTACACTCACTGGTTCCCCTCCCCTGAAGTTGCTGACTCTGGCTGGGTTCAGTTCTACACTCACTGGTTCCCCTCCCCTGAAGGTGCTGACTCTGTCTGGGTTCAGTTCTACACTCATTGGTTCCCCTCCCCGGAAGGTGCTGACTCTGGCTGGGTTCAGTTCTACACTCACTGGTTCTTCTCCCCTGAAGGTACTGACTCTGTCTGGGTTCAGTTCTACACTCACTGGTTCCCCTCCCCTGAAGGTGCTGACTATGGCTGGGTTCAGTTCTACACTCACTG
This sequence comes from Pristiophorus japonicus, assembly GCF_044704955.1. Classification (NCBI taxonomy): domain Eukaryota; kingdom Metazoa; phylum Chordata; class Chondrichthyes; family Pristiophoridae; genus Pristiophorus; species Pristiophorus japonicus. The sequence continues at coordinate 695,538 of NW_027254467.1, read as the reverse complement.
GTTCCCCTCCCCTGAAGGTACTGACTCTGGCTGGGTACAGTTCTACACTCACTGGTTCCCCTCCCCTGAAGGGACTGACTCTGGCTGGGTTCAGTTCTACACTCACTGGTTCCCCTCCCCTGAAGGTACTGACTCTGGCTGGGTTCAGTTCTGCACTCACTGGTTCCCCTCCCCTGAAGGTACTGTCTCTGGCTGGATTTAGTTCTACACTCACTGGTTCCCCTTCCCTGAAGTTACTGACTCTGTCTGGGTTCAGTTCTACACTCACTGGTGCCCCTCCCCTGAAGGTGCTGAATCTGGCTGGGTTTAGTTCTACACTAACTGGTTCCCCTCCCCTGAAGGTACTGACTCTGGCTGGGTTTAGGTCTACACTCACTGGTTCCCCTCCCCTGAAGGTACTGACTCTGGCTGGGTTCAGTTCTACACTCACTGGTTCCCCTCCCCTGAAGGTGCTAATTCTGGCTGGGTTCAGTTCTACACTCACTGGTTCCCCTCCCCTGAAGGTGCTGACTCTGGCTGGGTTCAGTTCTACACTCACTGGTTTCCCTTCCCTGAAGGTGCTGACCCTGGCTGGGTTCAGTTCTACACTCACTGGTTCCCCTCCCCTGAAGGTACTGACTCTGGCTGGGTTCAGTTCTACACTCACTGGTTCCCCTCCCCTGAAGGTACTGACTCTGTCTGGGTTCAGTTCTACACTCACTGGTTCCCCTCCCCTGAAGGTGCTGACTATGGCTGGGTTTAGTTCCACACTCACTGTTTCCCCTCCCCTGAAGGTACTGACTCTGGCTGGATTCAATTCTACACTCAATGGTTCCCCTCCCCTGAAGGTGCTAACTCTGGCTGGGTTCAGTTCTGCCCTCACTGGTTCCCCTCCCCTGAAGTTACTGACTCTGGCTGGGTTCAGTTCTACACTCACTGGTTCCCCTCCCCTGAAGGTGCTGACTCTGGCTGGGTTCAGTTCTACACTCACTGGTTCTCCTCCCCTGAAGTTACTGACTCTGGCTGGGTTCAGTTCTACACTCACTGGTTCCCCTCCCCTGAAGGTGCTGACTCTAGCTGGGCTCAGTTCTACACTCACTGGTTCCCCTCCACTGAAGGTACTGACTCTGGCTGTGTTCAGTTCTACACTCACTTGTTCCCCTCCCCTGAAGGTACTGACTCTGTCTGGGTTCAGTTCTACACTCACTGGTTCCCCTCCCCTGAAGGTGCTGACTCTGGCAGGGTTCAGTTCTACACTCACTGGTTCCCCTCCCCTGAAGGTACTGACTCTGGCTGGGTACAGTTCTACACTCACTGGTTCCCCTCCCCTGAAGGTGCTGACTCTGGCTGGGTTCAGTTTTACACTCACTGGTTCCCCTCCCCTGAAGGTGCTGACTCTGGATGGGTTCAGTTCTACACTCACTGGTTCCCCTCCCCTGAAGGTACTGACTCTAACTGGGTTCCGTTCTACACTCACTGGTTCCCCTCCCCTGAAGGTACTGATTCTGGCTGGTTTCAGTTCTACACTCACTGGTTCCCCTCCCCTGAAGTTACTGACTCTGGCTGGGTTCAGTTCTACACTCACTGGTTCCCCTCCCCTGAAGGTACTGAATCTGGCTGGGTTCAGTTCTACACTCACTATTTCCCTTACCCTGAAGGTACTGACTCTGGCTGTGTTCAGTTCTACACTCACTGGTTCCCCTCCCCTGAAGTTACTGACTCTGGCTGGGTTCAGTTCTACACTCAATGGTTCCCCTCCCCTGAAGGTACTGACTCTGGCTGGGTTCAGTTCAACACTCACTGGTTCCCCTCCCCTGAAGGTAATGATTCTGGCTGGGTTCAGTTCGACATTCACTGGTTCCCCTCCCTTGAAGGAACTGACTCTGGCTGGGTTGAGTTCTACACTCACTGGTTCACCTCCCCTGAAGGTACTGACTCTGGCTGGGTTCAGTTCTACACTCACTGGTTCTACTCCCCTGAAGTTACTGACTCTGGCTGGGTTCAGTTCTACACTCACTGGTTCCCCTCCCCTGAAGGTGCTGACTCTGGCTTGGTTCAGTTCTACATTCACTGGTTCCCCTCCCCTGAAGGTACTGACACTGGTTGGACTCAGTTCTACACTCACTGGTTCCCCTCCCCTGAAGGAACTGACTCTGGCTGTGTTCAGTTCTACACTCACTGGTTCTATACCCCTGAAAGTGCTGACTCTGGCTGGGTTCAGTTCTACATTCACTGGTTCCACTCCCCTGAAGGTAATGACTCTGGCTGGGTTCAGTTCTACACTCACTGGTGCCCCTCCCCTGAAGGTGCTGACTCTGGTTGGGTTCAGTTCTACACTCACTGGTTCCCCACCCCTGAAGGTACTGACTCTGGCTGGGTTCAGTTCTACACTCACTGGTTCCCTTCCCCTGAAGGTGCTGAATCTGGCTGGGTTCAGTTCGACAGTCACTGGTTCCCCTCCCCCGAAGGTAATGACTCTGGCTGGATTCAGTTCTACACTCACTGGTTCCCCTCCCCTGAAGTTACTGACTCTGGCTGGGTTCAGTTCTACACTCACTGGTTCCCCTCCCCTGAAGTTGCTGACTCTGGCTGGGTTCAGTTCTACACTCACTGGTTCCCCTCCCCTGAAGGTGCTGACTCTGGCTGGGTTCAGTTCTACACTCACTGGTTCCCCTCCCCTGAAGGTACTGACACTGGCTGGGTACAGTTCTACACTCACTGGTTCCCCTCCCCTGAAGGGACTGACTCTGGCTGGGTTCAGTTCTACACTCACTGGTTCCCCTCCCCTGAAGGTACTGACTCTGGCTGGGTTCAGTTCTGCACTCACTGGTTCCCCTCCCCTGAAGGTACTGTCTCTGGCAGGATTTAGTTCTACACTCACTGGTTCCCATTCCCTGAAGTTACTGACTCTGGCTGGGTTCAGTTCTGCACTCACTGGTTCCCCTCGCCTGAAGGTACTGACTCTGTCTGGGTTCAGTTCTACACTCACTGGTTCCCCTCCCCTGAAGGTGCTGAATCTGGCTGGGTTTAGTTCTACACTAATTGGTTCCCCTCCCCTGAAGGTACTGACTCTGGCTGGGTTTAGGTCTACACTCACTGGTTCCCCTCCCCTGAAGGTACTGACTCTGTCTGGCTTCAGTTCTACACTCACTGGTTCTCCTCCCCTGAAGGTGCTGACTCTGGCTGGGTTCAGTTCTACACTCACTGGTTCCCCTCCCCTGAAGGTACTGACTCTGGCTGGGTTCAGTTCTACACTCACTGGTTCCCCTCCCCTGAAGGTACTGACTCTGGCTGGGTTCAGTTCTACACTCACTATTTCCCTTACCCTGAAGGTACTGACTCTTGCTGTGTTCAGTTCTACACTCACTGGTTCCCCTCCCCTGAAGGTACTGACTCTGGCTGGGTTCAGTTCTACACTCAATGGTTCCCCTCCCCTGAAGGTACTGACTCTGGCTGGGTTCAGTTCAACACTCACTGGTTCCCCTCCCCTGAAGGTAATGATTCTGGCTGGGTTCAGTTCGACATTCACTGGTTCCCCTCCCCTGAAGGAAATGACTCTGGCTGGGTTGAGTTCTACACTCACTGGTTCACCTCCCCTGAAGGTACTGACTCTGGCTGGGTTCAGTTCTACACTCACTGGTTCTACTCCCCTGAAGTTACTGACTCTGGCTGGGTTCAGTTCTACACTCACTGGTTCACCTCCCCTGAAGGTGCTGACTCTGGCTGGGTTCAGTTCTACATTCACTGGTTCCCCTCCCCTGAAGGTACTGACTCTGGTTGGACTCAGTTCAACACTCACTGGTTCCCCTCCCCTAAAGGTACTGACTCTGGCTGTGTTCAGTTCTACACTCACTGGTTCTATACCCCTGAAAGTGCTGACTCTGGCTGGATTCAGTTCTACACTCACTGGTTCCCCTCCCCTGAAGTTACTGACTCTGGCTGGGTTCAGTTCTACACTCACTGGTTCCCCTCCCCTGAAGTTGCTGACTCTGGCTGGGTTCAGTTCTACACTCACTGGTTCCCCTCCCCTGAAGGTGCTGACTCTGTCTGGGTTCAGTTCTACACTCATTGGTTCCCCTCCCCGGAACGTGCTGACTCTGGCTGGGTTCAGCTCTACACTCACTGGTTCTTCTCCCCTGAAGGTACTGACTCTGTCTGGGTTCAGTTCTACACTCACTGGTTCCCCTCCCCTGAAGGTGCTGACTCTGGCTGGGTTCAGTTCTACACTCACTGGTTCCCCTCCCCTGAAGGTACTGACACTGGCTGGGTACAGTTCTACACTCACTGGTTCCCCTCCCCTGAAGGGACTGACTCTGGCTGGGTTCAGTTCTACACTCACTGGTTCCCCTCCCCTGAAGGTACTGACTCTGGCTGGGTTCAGTTCTGCACTCACTGGTTCCCCTCCCCTGAAGGTACTGTCTCTGGCTGGATTTAGTTCTACACTCACTGGTTCCCCTTCCCTGAAGTTACTGACTCTGGCTGGGTTCAGTTCTGCACTCACTGGTTCCGCTCGCCTGAAGGTACTGACTCTGTCTGGGTTCAGTTCTACACTCACTGGTTCCCCTCCCCTGAAGGTGCTGAATCTGGCTGGGTTTAGTTCTACACTAACTGGTTCCCCTCCCCTGAAGGTACTGACTCTGGCTGGGTTTAGGTCTACACTCACTGGTTCCCCTCCCCTGAAGGTACTGACACTGTCTGGCTTCAGTTCTACACTCACTGGTTCTCCTCCCCTGAAGGTGCTGACTCTGGCTGGTTCAGTTCTACACTCACTGGTTCCCCTCCCCTGAAGGTGCTGACTATGGCTGGGCTTAGCTCCACACTCACTGTTTCCCCTTCCCTGAAGGTACTGACTCTGGCTGGGTTCAGTTCTACACTCACTGGTTCCCCTCCCCTGAAGGTGCTAACTCTGGCTGGGTTCAGTTCTGCCCTCACTGGTTCCCCTCCCCTGAAGTTACTGACTCTGGCTGGGTTCATTTCTACACTCACTGGTTCCCCTCACTTGAAGGTGCTGACTCTGGCTGGGTTCAGTTCTACACTCACTGGTTCCCCTCCCCTGAAGGTACTGACTCTGGCTGGGCTCAGTTCTACACTCACTGGTTCCCCTCCCCTGAAGGTACTGACTCTGGCTGTGTTCAGTTCTACACTCACTGGTTCCCCTCCCCTGAAGGTGCTGACTCTGGCTGGGTTCAGTTCTACATTCACTGGTTCCCCTCCCCTGAAGGTAATGACTCTGGCTGGGTTCAGTTCTATACTCACTGGTTCCCCTCCCCTGAAGGTACTGACTCAGGCTGGGTTCAGTTCTACACTCACTGGTTCCCCTCCCCTGAAGGTGCTGACTCTGGTTGGGTTCAGTTCTGCACTCACTGGTTCCCCACCCCTGAAGGTACTGACTGTGGCTGGGTTCAGTTCTACACTCACTGGTTCCCTTCCCCTGAAGGTGCTGACTCTGGCTGGGTTCAGTTCGACAGTCACTGGTTCCCCTCCCCTGAAGGTACTGACTCTGGCTGGGATCAGTTCTACACTCACTGGTTTCCCTCCCCCGAAGGTAATGACTCTGGCTGGATTCAGTTCTACACTCACTGGTTCCCCTCCCCTGAAGTTACTGACTCTGGCTGGGTTCAGTTCTACACTCACTGGTTCCCCTCCCCTGAAGGTACTGACTCTGTCTGGGTTCAGTTCTACACTCACTGGTTTCCCTCCCCTGAAGGTGCTGACTCTGGCTGGGTTCAGTTCTACACTCACTGGTTCCCCTCCCCTGAAGGTGCTGAATCTGGCTAGGTTTAGTTCTACACTCACTGGTTCCCCTCCCCTTAAGGTACTGACTCTGTCTGGGTTTAGGTCTACACTCACTGGTTCCCCTCCCCTGAAGGTGCTGACTCTGGCTGGGTTCAGTTCTACACTCACTGGTTCCCCTCCCCTGAAGGTACTGACACTGGCTGGGTACAGTTCTACACTCACTGGTTCCCCTCCCCTGAAGGTAATGACTCTGGCTGGGTTCAGTTCTACACTCACTGGTTCCCCTCCCCTGAAGGTACTGACTCTGGCTGGGTTCAGTTCTGCACTCACTGGTTCCCCTCCCCTGAAGGTACTGTCTCTGGCTGGATTTAGTTCTACACTCACTGGTTCCCATTCCCTGAAGTTACTGACTCTGGCTGGGTTCAGTTCTGCACTCACTGGTTCCCCTCGCCTGAAGGTACTGACTCTGTCTGGGTTCAGTTCTACACTCACTGGTTCCCCTCCCCTGAAGGTGCTGAATCTGGCTGGGTTTAGTTCTACACTAATTGGTTCCCCTCCCCTGAAGGTACTGACTCTGGCTGGGTTTAGGTCTACACTCACTGGTTCCCCTCCCCTGAAGGTACTGACTCTGTCTGGCTTCAGTTCTACACTCACTGGTTCTCCTCCCCTGAAGGTGCTGACTCTGGCTGGGTTCAGTTCTACACTCACTGGTTCCCCTCCCCTGAAGGTACTGACTCTGGCTGGGTTCAGTTCTACACTCACTGGTTCCCCTCCCCTGAAGGTACTGACTCTGGCTGGGTTCAGTTCTACACTCACTATTTCCCTTACCCTGAAGGTACTGACTCTTGCTGTGTTCAGTTCTACACTCACTGGTTCCCCTCCCCTGAAGGTACTGACTCTGGCTGGGTTCAGTTCTACACTCAATGGTTCCCCTCCCCTGAAGGTACTGACTCTGGCTGGGTTCAGTTCAACACTCACTGTTTCCCCTCCCCTGAAGGTAATGATTCTGGCTGGGTTCAGTTCGACATTCACTGGTTCCCCTCCCCTGAAGGAACTGACTCTGGCTGGGTTGAGTTCTACACTCACTGGTTCACCTCCCCTGAAGGTACTGACTCTGGCTGGGTTCAGTTCTACACTCACTGGTTCTACTCCCCTGAAGTTACTGACTCTGGCTGGGTTCAGTTCTACACTCACTGGTTCACCTCCCCTGAAGGTGCTGACTCTGGCTGGGTTCAGTTCTACATTCACTGGTTCCCCTCCCCTGAAGGTACTGACTCTGGTTGGACTCAGTTCAACACTCACTGGTTCCCCTCCCCTGAAGGTACTGACTCTGGCTGTGTTCAGTTCTACACTCACTGGTTCTATACCCCTGAAAGTGCTGACTCTGGCTGGATTCAGTTCTACACTCACTGGTTCCCCTCCCCTGAAGTTACTGACTCTGGCTGGGTTCAGTTCTACACTCACTGGTTCCCCTCCCCTGAAGTTGCTGACTCTGGCTGGGTTCAGTTCTACACTCACTGGTTCCCCTCCCCTGAAGGTGCTGACTCTGTCTGGGTTCAGTTCTACACTCATTGGTTCCCCTCCCCGGAAGGTGCTGACTCTGGCTGGGTTCAGCTCTACACTCACTGGTTCTTCTCCCCTGAAGGTACTGACTCTGTCTGGGTTCAGTTCTACACTCACTGGTTCCCCTCCCCTGAAGGTGCTGACTCTGGCTGGGTTCAGTTCTACACTCACTGGTTCCCCTCCCCTGAAGGTACTGACACTGGCTGGGTACAGTTCTACACTCACTGGTTCCCCTCCCCTGAAGGGACTGACTCTGGCTGGGTTCAGTTCTACACTCACTGGTTCCCCTCCCCTGAAGGTACTGACTCTGGCTGGGTTCAGTTCTGCACTCACTGGTTCCCCTCCCCTGAAGGTACTGTCTCTGGCTGGATTTAGTTCTACACTCACTGGTTCCCCTTCCCTGAAGTTACTGACTCTGGCTGGGTTCAGTTCTGCACTCACTGGTTCCCCTCGCCTGAAGGTACTGACTCTGTCTGGGTTCAGTTCTACACTCACTGGTTCCCCTCCCCTGAAGGTGCTGAATCTGGCTGGGTTTAGTTCTACACTAACTGGTTCCCCTCCCCTGAAGGTACTGACTCTGGCTGGGTTTAGGTCTACACTCACTGGTTCCCCTCCCCTGAAGGTACTGACTCTGTCTGGCTTCAGTTCTACACTCACTGGTTCTCCTCCCCTGAAGGTGCTGACTCTGGGTGGTTCAGTTCTACACTCACTGGTTCCCCTCCCCTGAAGGTGCTGACTATGGCTGGGTTTAGCTCCACACTCACTGTTTCCCCTTCCCTGAAGGTACTGACTCTGGCTGGGTTCAGTTCTACACTCACTGGTTCCCCTCCCCTGAAGGTGCTAACTCTGGCTGGGTTCAGTTCTGCCCTCACTGGTTCCCCTCCCCTGAAGTTACTGACTCTGGCTGGGTTCAGTTCTACACTCACTGGTTCCCCTCACTTGAAGGTGCTGACTCTGGCTGGGTTCAGTTCTACACTCACTGGTTCCCCTCCCCTGAAGGTACTGACTCTGGCTGGGCTCAGTTCTACACTCACTGGTTCCCCTCCCCTGAAGGTACTGACTCTGGCTGTGTTCAGTTCTACACTCACTGGTTCCCCTCCCCTGAAGGTGCTGACTCTGTCTGGGTTCAGTTCTACACTAACTGGTTCCCCTCCCATGAAGGTGCTGAATCTGGCTGGGTTTAGTTCTACACTAACTGGTTCCCCTCCCCTGAAGGTACTGACTCTGGCTGGGTTTAGGTCTACACTCACTGGTTCCCCTCCCCTGAAGGTACTGACTCTGGCTGGGTTCAGTTCTACACTCACTGGTTCCCCTCCCCTGAAGGTGCTGACTCTGGCTGGGTTCAGTTCTACACTCACTGGTTTCCCTCCCCTGAAGGTGCTGACCCTGGCTGGGTTCAGTTCTACACTCACTGGTTCCCCTCCCCTGAAGGTACTGACTCTGGCTGGGTTCAGTTCTACACTCACTGGTTCCCCTCCCCTGAAGGTACTGACTCTGGCTGGGTTCAGTTCTACACTCACTGGTTCCCCTCCCCTGAAGGTGCTGACTCTGGCTGGGTTCAGTTCTACACTCACTGTTTCCCCTCCCCTGAAGGTACTGACTCTGTCTGGGTTCAGTTCTACACTCACTGGTTCCCCTCCCCTGAAGGTGCTGACTATGGCTGGGTTTAGTTCCACACTCACTGTTTCCCCTCCCCTGAAGGTACTGACTCTGGCTGGGTTCAGTTCTACACTCACTGGTTCCCCTCCCCTGAAGGTGCTGACTATGGCTGGGTTTAGTTCCACACTCACTGTTTCCCCTCCCCTGAAGGTACTGACTCTGGCTGGGTTCAGTTCTACACTCACTGGTTCCCCTCCCCTGAAGGTGCTAATTCTGGCTGGGTTCAGTTCTGCCCTCACTGGTTCCCCTCCACTGAAGTTACTGACTCTGGCTGGATTCAGTTCTACACTCACTGGTTCCCCTCCCCTGAAGATGCTGAGTCTGGCTGGGTTCAGTTCTACACTCACTGGTTCTCCTCCCCTGAATTTACTGACTCTGGCTGGGTTCAGTTCTACACTCACTGGTTCCCCTCCCCTGAAGGTGCTGACTCTGGCTGGGTTCAGTTCTACATTCACTGGTTCCCCTCCCCTGAAGGTACTGACTCTGGCTGGGCTCAGTTCTACACTCACTGGTTCCCCTCCCCTGAAGGTACTGACTCTGGCTGTGTTTAGTTCTACACTCACTGGTTCCCTTCCCCAGAAGGTGCTGACTCTGGCTGGGTTCAGTTCGACAGTCACTGGTTCCCCTCCCCTGAAGGTACTGACTCTGGCTGGGATCAGTTCTACACTCACTGGTTTCCCTCCCCCGAAGGTAATGACTCTGGCTGGATTCAGTGCTATACTCACTGGTTCCCCTCCCCTGAAGTTACTGACTCTGGCTGGATTCAGTGCTACACTCACTGGTTCCCCTCCCCTGAAGGTGCTGAATCTGGCTAGGTTTTGTTCCAGACTCACTGGTTCCCCTCCCCTGAAGGTAGTGACTCTGGCTGGGTTTAGGTCTACACTCACTGGTTCCCCTCCCCTGAAGGTACTGACTCTGTCTTGGTTCAGTTCTGCACTCACTGGTTCTCCTCCCCTGAAGGTGCTGACTCTGGGTGTGTTCAGTTCTACGCTCATTGGTTCCCCTCCCCTGAAGGTACTGACTCTGGCTGGGTTCAGTTCTCCACTCACTGGTTCCCCTCCCCTGAAGGTACTGACTCTGGCTGGGTTCAGTTCTACATTCACTGGTTCCACTCCCCTGAAGGCACTGACTCTGGCTGGGTTCAGTTATACACTCACTGGTTCCCATCCCCTGAAAGTACTGACTCTGTCTGGGTTCAGTTCGACACTCACTGGTTCCCCTCCCCTGAAGGTGCTGACTATGGCTGGGTTTAGTTCCACACTCACTGTTTCCCCTCCCCTGAAGGAACTGACTCTGGCTGGGTTCAGTTCTACACTCACTATTTCCCCTCCCCTGAAGGTGCTAACTCTGGCTGGGTTCAGTTCTACACTCACTGGTTCCCCTCCCCTGAAGGTGCTGACTCTGGCTGGGTTCAGTTCTACACTCACTGGTTTCCCTCCCCTGAAGGTGCTGACCCTGGCTGGGTTCAGTTCTACACTCACTGATTCCCCTCCCCTGAAGGTACTGACTCTGGCTGGGTTCAGTTCTACACTCACTGGTTCACCTCCCCTGAAGGTACTGACTCTGTCTGGGTTCAGTTCTACACTCACTGGTTCCCCTCCCCTGAAGGTGCTGACTATGGCTAGGTTTAGTTCCACACTCACTGTTTCCCCTCCCCTGAAGGTACTGACTCTGGCTGGGTTCAGTTTTACACTCACTGGTTCCCCTCCCCTGAAGGTGCTAACTCTGGCTGGGTTCAGTTCTGCCCTCACTGGTTCCCCTCCCCTGAAGTTACTGACTCTGGCTGGATTCAGTTCAACACTCACTGGTTCCCCTCCCCTGAAGGTGCTGACTCTGGCTGGGTTCAGTTCTACACTCACTGGTTCTCCTCCCCTGAAGTTACTGACTCTGGCTGGGTTCAGTTCTACACTCACTGGTTCCCCTCCCCTGAAGGTGCTGACTCTGGCTGGGTTCAGTTCTACATTCACTGGTTCCCCTCCCCTGAAGGTACTGACTCTGGCTGGGCTCAGTTCTACAATCCCTGGTTCCCCTCCCCTGAATGTACTGACTCTGGCTGTGTTCAGTTCTACACTCACTGGTTCCCCTCCCCTGAAGGTACTGACTCTGTCTGGGTTCAGTTCTACACTCACTGGTTCCCCTCCCCTGAAGATGCTGACTCTGGCAGGGTTCAGTTCTACACTCACTGGTTCCCCTCCCCTGAAGGTACTGACTCTGGCTGGGTACAGTTCTACACTCACTGGTTCCCCTCCCCTGAAGGTGCTGACTCTGGCTGGGTTCAGTTCTACACTCACTGGTTCTCCTCCCCTGAAGGTACTGACTCTGTCTGGGTTCAGTTCTACACTCACTGGTTCTCCTCCACTGAAGGTGCTGACTCTGGATGGGTTCAGTTCTACACTCACTGGTTCCCCTCCCGTGAAGGTACTGACTCTGGCAGGGTTCAGTTCTACACTCACTGGTTCCCCTCCCCTGAAGGTACTGATTCTGGCTGGTTTCAGTTCTACACTCACTGGTTCCTCTCCACTGAAGGTGCAGACTCTGGCTGGGTTCAGTTCTACACTCACTGGTTCCCCTCCCCTGAAGGTACTGACTCTGGCTGGGTTCAGTTCTACACTCACTATTTCCCTTACCCTGAAGGTACTGACTCTGGCTGGGTTCAGTTCTACACTCACTGGTTCCCCTCCCCTGAAGGTACTGACTCTGGCTGGGTTCAGTTCTACACACAATGGTTCCCCTCCCCTGAATGTACTGACTCTGGCTGGGTTCAGTTCAACACTCACTGGTTCCCCTCCCCTGAAGGTAATGATTTTGGCTGGGTTCAGTTCGACATCACTGGTTCACCTCCCCTGAAGGAACTGACTCTGGCTAGGTTGAGTTCTACACTCACTGGTTCACCTCCCCTGAAGGTACTGACTCTGGCTGGGTTCAGTTCTACACTCACTGGTTCTACTCCCCTGAAGTTACTGACTCTGGCTGGGTTCAGTTCTGCACTCACTGGTTCCCCTCCCCTGAAGGTGCTGACTCTGGCTGGGTTTAGTTCTACATTCACTGGTTCCCCTCCCCTGAAGGTACTGACTCTGGCTGGGCTCAGTTCTACACTCACTGGTTCCCCTCCCCTGAAGGTACTGACTCTGGCTGTGTTCAGTTCTACACTCACTGGTTCCCCTCCCCTGAAGGTGCTGACTCTGGCTGGGTTCAGTTCTGCACTCACTGGTTCCCTTCCCCTGAAGGTGCTGACTCTGGCTGGGTTCAGTTCGACAGTCACTGGTTCCCCTCCCCCGAAGGTAATGACTCTGACTGGATTCAGTTCTACACTCACTGGTTCCCCTCCACAGAAGTTACTGACTCTGGCTGGGTTCAGTTCTACACTCACTGGTTCCCCTCCCCTGAAGTTGCTGACTCTGGCTGGGTTCAGTTCTACACTCACTGGTTCCCCTCCCCTGAAGGTGCTGACTCTGTCTGGGTTCAGTTCTACACTCATTGGTTCGCCTTCCCGGAAGGTGCTGACTCTGGCTGGGTTCAGTTCTACACTCACTGGTTCTTCTCCCCTGAAGGTACTGACTCTGTATGGGTTCAGTTCTACACTCACTGGTTCCCCTCCCCTGAAGGTGCTGAATCTGGCTGGGTTCAGTTCTACACTCACTGGTTCCCCTCCCCTGAAGGTACTGACTCTGGCTGGGTACAGTTCTACACTCACTGGTTCTTCTCCCCTGAAGGTACTGACTCTGTATGGGTTCAGTTCTACACTCACTGGTTCCCCTCCCCTGAAGGTGCTGAATCTGGCTGGGTTCAGTTCTACACTCACTGGTTCCCCTCCCCTGAAGGTACTGACTCTGGCTGGGTACAGTTCTACACTCACTGGTTCCCCTCCCCTGAAGGAACTGACTCTGGCTGGGTTCAGTTCTACACTCACTGGTTCCCCTCCCCTGAAGGTACTGACTCTGGCTGGGTTCAGTTCTGCACTCACTGGTTCCCCTCCCCTGAAGGTGCTGACTCTGGCTGGGTTCAGTTCTACATTCACTGGTTCCCCTCCCCTGAAGGTACTGACACTGGCTGGGCTCAGTTCTACACTCACTGGTTCCCCTCCCCTGAAGGTACTGACTCTGGCTGTGTTCAGTTCTACACTCACTGGTTCCCCTCCCCTGAAGGTGCTGACTCTGGCTGGGTTCAGTTCTGCACTCACTGGTTCCCTTCCCCTGAAGGTGCTGACTCTGGCTGGGTTCAGTTCGACAGTCACTGGTTCCCCTCCCCCGAAGGTAATGACTCTGGCTGGATTCAGTTCTACACTCACTGGTTCCCCTCCACTGAAGTTACTGACTCTGGCTGGGTTCAGTTCTACACTCACTGGTTCCCCTCCCCTGAAGTTGCTGACTCTGGCTGGGTTCAGTTCTACACTCACTGGTTCCCCTCCCCTGAAGGTGCTGACTCTGTCTGGGTTCAGTTCTACACTCATTGGTTCCCCTTCCCGGAAGGTGCTGACTCTGGCTGGGTTCAGTTCTACACTCACTGGTTCTTCTCCCCTGAAGGTACTGACTCTGTATGGGTTCAGTGCTACACTCACTGGTTCCCCTCCCCTGAAGGTGCTGAATCTGGCTGGGTTCAGTTCTACACTCACTGGTTCCCCTCCCCTGAAGGTACTGACTCTGGCTGGGTACAGTTCTACACTCACTGGTTCCCCTCCCCTGAAGGAACTGACTCTGGCTGGGTTCAGTTCTACACTCACTGGTTCCCCTCCCCTGAAGGTACTGACTCTGGCTGGGTTCAGGTCTGCACTCACTGGTACCCCTCCCCTGAAGGTACTGTCTCTGGCTGGATTTAGTTCTACACTCACTGGTTCCCCTTCCCTGAAGTTACTGACTCTGGATGGGTTCAGTTCTGCACTCACTGGTTCCCCTCGCCTGAAGGTACTGACTCTGTCTGGGTTCAGTTCTACACTCACTGGTTCCCCTCCCCTGAAGGTGCTGAATCTGGCTGGGTTTAGTTCTACACTAACTGGTTCCCCTCCCCTGAAGGTACTGACTCTGGCTGGGTTTAGGTCTACACTCACTGGTTCCCCTCCCCTGAAGGTACTGACTCTGGCTGGGTTCAGTTCTACACTCACTGGTTCCCCTCCCCTGAAGGTGCTAACTCTGGCTGGGTTCAGTTCTACACTCACTGGTTCCCCTCCCCTGAAGGTGCTGACTCTGGTTGGGTTCAGTTCTACACTTACTGGTTTCCCTCCCCTGAAGGTGCTGACACTGGCTGGGTTCAGTTCTACACTCACTGGTTCCCCTCCCCTGAAGGTACTGACTCTGGCTGGGTTCAGCTCTACACTCACTGGTTCCCCTCCCCTGAAGGTACTGACTCTGTCTGGGTTCAGTTCTACACTCACTGGTTCCCCTCCCCTGGAGGTGCTGACTCTGGCTGGGTTCAGTTCTACACTCACTGGTTCCCCTCCCCTGAAGGTACTGACTCTGTCTGGGTTCAGTTCTACACTCACTGGTTCCCCTCCCCTGAAGGTGCTGACTATGGCTGGGTTTAGTTCCACACTCACTGTTTCCCCTCCCCTGAAGCTACTGACTCTGGCTGGGTTCAGTTCTACACTCACTGGTTCCCCTCCCCTGAAGGTGCTGACTATGGCTGGGTTTAGTTCCACACTCACTGTTTCCCCTCCCCTGAAGGTACTGACTCTGGCTGGGTTCGGTTCTACACTCACTGGTTCCCCTCCCCTGAAGGTGCTAACTCTGGCTGGGTTCAGTTCTGCCCTCACTGGTTCCCCTCCTCTGAAGTTACTGACTCTGGCTGGGTTCAGTTCTACACTCACTGGTTCCCCTCCCCTGAAGGTGCTGACTCTGGCTGGGTTCAGTTCTACACTCACTGGTTCTCCATCCCTGAAGTTACTGACTCTGGCTGGGTTCAGTTCTACAATCACTGGTTCCCCTCCCCTGAAGGTGCTGACTCTGGCTGGGTTCAGTTCTACATTCACTGGTTCCCCTCCCCTGAAGGTACTGACTCTGGCTGGGCTCAGTTCTACACTCACTGGTTCCCCTCCCCTGAAGGTACTGACTCTGGCTGTGTTCAGTTCTACACTCACTGGATCCCCTCCCCTGAAGGTGCTGACTCTGGCTGGGTTCAGTTCTACATTCACTGATTCCCCTCCCCTGAAGGTAATGACTCTGGCTGGGTTCAGTTCTACACTCACTGGTTCCCCTCCCCTGAAGGTACTGACTCTGGCTGGGTTCAGTTCTACATTCACTGGTTCCCCTCCCCTGAAGGTACTGACTCAGGCTGGGTTCAGTTCTACACTCACTGGTTCCCCTCCCCTGAAGGTGCTGACTCTGGTTGGGTTCAGTTCTGCACTCACTGGTTCCCCACCCCTGAAGGTACTGACTCTGGCTGGGTTCAGTTCTACACTCACTGGTTCCCCTCCCCTGAAGGTGCTAACTCTGGCTGGGTTCAGTTCTACCCTCACTGGTTCCCCTCCTCTGAAGTTACTGACTCTGGCTGGGTTCAGTTCTACACTCACTGGTTCCCCTCCCCTGAAGGTGCTGACTCTGGCTGGGTTCAGTTCTACACTCACTGGTTCTCCTCCCCTGATATTACTGACTCTGGCTGGGTTCAGTTCTACACTCACTGGTTCCCCTCCCCTGAAGGTGCTGACTCTGGCTGGGTTCAGTTCTACATTCACTGGTTCCCCTCCCCTGAAGTTACTGACTCTGGCTGGGCTCAGTTCTACACTCACTGGTTCCCCTCCCCTGAAGATAC
The DNA here is from genome assembly GCF_044704955.1 of Pristiophorus japonicus. NCBI lineage: Eukaryota > Metazoa > Chordata > Chondrichthyes > Pristiophoridae > Pristiophorus > Pristiophorus japonicus. The sequence continues at coordinate 679,860 of NW_027254467.1, read as the reverse complement.
TGACTCTGGCTGTGTTCAGTTCTACACTCACTGGTTCCCCTCCCCTGAAGGTGCTGACTCTGGCTGGGTTCAGTTCTACATTCACTGGTTCCCCTCCCCTGAAGGTAATGACTCTGGCTGGGTTCAGTTCTACACTCACTGGTTCCCCTCCCCTGAAGGTACTGACTCTGGCTGGGTTCAGTTCTACATTCACTGGTTCCCCTCCCCTGAAGGTACTGACTCAGGCTGGGTTCAGTTCTACACTCACTGGTTCCCCTCCCCTGAAGGTGCTGACTCTGGTTGGGTTCAGTTCTGCACTCACTGGTTCCCCACCCCTGAAGCTACTTACTCTGGCTGGGTTCAGTTCTACACTCACTGGTTCCCTTCCCCTGAAGGTGCTGACTCTGGCTGGGTTCAGTTCGACAGTCACTGGTTCCCCTCCCCTGAAGGTACTGACTCTGGCTGGGATCAGTTCTACACTCACTGGTTTCCCTCCCCCGAAGGTAATGACTCTGGCTGGATTCAGTGCCACACTCAATGGTTCCCCTCCCCTGAAGTTACTGACTCTGGCTGGATTCAGTGCTACACTCACTGGTTCCCCTCCCCTGAAGGTGCTGAATCTGGCTAGGTTTAGTTCCAGACTCACTGGTTCCCTTCCCCTGAAGGTACTGACTCTGGCTGGGTTTAGGTCTACACTCACTGGTTCCCCTCCCCTGAAGGTACTGACTCTGTCTGGGTTCAGTTCTGCACTCACTGGTTCTCCTCCCCTGAAGGTGCTGACTCTGGCTGGGTTCAGTTCTACGCTCACTGGTTCCCCTCCCCTGAAGGTACTGACTCTGGCTGGGTTCAGTTCTACACTCACTGGTTCCCCTCCCCTGAAGGTATTGACTCTGGCTGGGTTCAGTTCTGCACTCACTGGTTCCCCTCCCCTGAAGGTACTGTCTCTGGCTGGATTTAGTTCTACACTCACTGGTTCCCCTTCCCTGAAGTTACTGACTCTGGCTGGGTTCAGTTCTGCACTCACTGGTTCCCCTCGCCTGAAGGTACTGACTCTGTCTGGGTTCAGTTCTACACTCACTGGTTCCCCTCCCCTGAAGGTGCTGAATCTGGCTGGGTTTAGTTCTACACTAACTGGTTCCCCTCCCCTGAAGGTACTGACTCTGGCTGGGTTTAGGTCTACACTCACTGGTTCCCCTCCCCTGAAGGTGATGACTCTTGCTGGGTTCAGTTCTACACTCACTGGTTTCCCTCCCCTGAAGGTGCTGACCCTGGCTGGGTTCAGTTCTACACTCACTGGTTCCCCTCCCCTGAAGGTACTGACTCTGGCTGGGTTCAGTTCAACACTCACTGGTTCCCCTCCCCTGAAGGTACTGACTCTGTCTGGGTTCAGTTCTACACTCACTGGTTCCCCTCCCCTGAAGGTGCTGACTCTGGCTGGGTTCAGTTCTACACTCACTGGTTCCCCTCCCCTGAAGGTACTGACTCTGTCTGGGTTCAGTTCTACACTCACTGGTTCCCCTCCCCTGAAGGTGCTGACCATGGCTGGGTTTAGTTCCACACTCACTGTTTCCCCTCCCCTGAAGGTACTGACTCTGGCTGGGTTCAGTTCTACACTCACTGGTTCCCCTCCCCTGAAGGTGCTGACTATGGCTGGGTTTAGTTCCACACTCACTGTTTCCCCTCCCCTGAAGGTACTGACTCTGGCTGGGTTCAGTTCTACACTCACTGGTTCCCCTACCCTGAAGGTGCTAACTCTGGCTGGGTTCAGTTCTGCCCTCACTGGTTCCCCTCCCCTGAAGTTACTGACTCTGGCTGGATTCAGTGCTACACTCACTGGTTCCCCTCCCCTGAAGGTGCTGAATCTGGCTAGGTTTTGTTCCAGACTCACTGGTTCCCCTCCCCTGAAGGTAGTGACTCTGGCTGGGTTTAGGTCTACACTCACTGGTTCCCCTCCCCTGAAGGTACTGACTCTGTCTTGGTTCAGTTCTGCACTCACTGGTTCTCCTCCCCTGAAGGTGCTGACTCTGGGTGTGTTCAGTTCTACGCTCATTGGTTCCCCTCCCCTGAAGGTACTGACTCTGGCTGGGTTCAGTTCTCCACTCACTGGTTCCCCTCCCCTGAAGGTACTGACTCTGGCTGGGTTCAGTTCTACATTCACTGGTTCCACTCCCCTGAAGGCACTGACTCTGGCTGGGTTCAGTTATACACTCACTGGTTCCCATCCCCTGAAAGTACTGACTCTGTCTGGGTTCAGTTCGACACTCACTGGTTCCCCTCCCCTGAAGGTGCTGACTATGGCTGGGTTTAGTTCCACACTCACTGTTTCCCCTCCCCTGAAGGAACTGACTCTGGCTGGGTTCAGTTCTACACTCACTATTTCCCCTCCCCTGAAGGTGCTAACTCTGGCTGGGTTCAGTTCTACACTCACTGGTTCCCCTCCCCTGAAGGTGCTGACTCTGGCTGGGTTCAGTTCTACACTCACTGGTTTCCCTCCCCTGAAGGTGCTGACCCTGGCTGGGTTCAGTTCTACACTCACTGATTCCCCTCCCCTGAAGGTACTGACTCTGGCTGGGTTCAGTTCTACACTCACTGGTTCACCTCCCCTGAAGGTACTGACTCTGTCTGGGTTCAGTTCTACACTCACTGGTTCCCCTCCCCTGAAGGTGCTGACTATGGCTAGGTTTAGTTCCACACTCACTGTTTCCCCTCCCCTGAAGGTACTGACTCTGGCTGGGTTCAGTTTTACACTCACTGGTTCCCCTCCCCTGAAGGTGCTAACTCTGGCTGGGTTCAGTTCTGCCCTCACTGGTTCCCCTCCCCTGAAGTTACTGACTCTGGCTGGATTCAGTTCAACACTCACTGGTTCCCCTCCCCTGAAGGTGCTGACTCTGGCTGGGTTCAGTTCTACACTCACTGGTTCTCCTCCCCTGAAGTTACTGACTCTGGCTGGGTTCAGTTCTACACTCACTGGTTCCCCTCCCCTGAAGGTGCTGACTCTGGCTGGGTTCAGTTCTACATTCACTGGTTCCCCTCCCCTGAAGGTACTGACTCTGGCTGGGCTCAGTTCTACAATCCCTGGTTCCCCTCCCCTGAATGTACTGACTCTGGCTGTGTTCAGTTCTACACTCACTGGTTCCCCTCCCCTGAAGGTACTGACTCTGTCTGGGTTCAGTTCTACACTCACTGGTTCCCCTCCCCTGAAGATGCTGACTCTGGCAGGGTTCAGTTCTACACTCACTGGTTCCCCTCCCCTGAAGGTACTGACTCTGGCTGGGTACAGTTCTACACTCACTGGTTCCCCTCCCCTGAAGGTGCTGACTCTGGCTGGGTTCAGTTCTACACTCACTGGTTCTCCTCCCCTGAAGGTACTGACTCTGTCTGGGTTCAGTTCTACACTCACTGGTTCTCCTCCACTGAAGGTGCTGACTCTGGATGGGTTCAGTTCTACACTCACTGGTTCCCCTCCCGTGAAGGTACTGACTCTGGCAGGGTTCAGTTCTACACTCACTGGTTCCCCTCCCCTGAAGGTACTGATTCTGGCTGGTTTCAGTTCTACACTCACTGGTTCCTCTCCACTGAAGGTGCAGACTCTGGCTGGGTTCAGTTCTACACTCACTGGTTCCCCTCCCCTGAAGGTACTGACTCTGGCTGGGTTCAGTTCTACACTCACTATTTCCCTTACCCTGAAGGTACTGACTCTGGCTGGGTTCAGTTCTACACTCACTGGTTCCCCTCCCCTGAAGGTACTGACTCTGGCTGGGTTCAGTTCTACACACAATGGTTCCCCTCCCCTGAATGTACTGACTCTGGCTGGGTTCAGTTCAACACTCACTGGTTCCCCTCCCCTGAAGGTAATGATTTTGGCTGGGTTCAGTTCGACATCACTGGTTCACCTCCCCTGAAGGAACTGACTCTGGCTAGGTTGAGTTCTACACTCACTGGTTCACCTCCCCTGAAGGTACTGACTCTGGCTGGGTTCAGTTCTACACTCACTGGTTCTACTCCCCTGAAGTTACTGACTCTGGCTGGGTTCAGTTCTGCACTCACTGGTTCCCCTCCCCTGAAGGTGCTGACTCTGGCTGGGTTTAGTTCTACATTCACTGGTTCCCCTCCCCTGAAGGTACTGACTCTGGCTGGGCTCAGTTCTACACTCACTGGTTCCCCTCCCCTGAAGGTACTGACTCTGGCTGTGTTCAGTTCTACACTCACTGGTTCCCCTCCCCTGAAGGTGCTGACTCTGGCTGGGTTCAGTTCTGCACTCACTGGTTCCCTTCCCCTGAAGGTGCTGACTCTGGCTGGGTTCAGTTCGACAGTCACTGGTTCCCCTCCCCCGAAGGTAATGACTCTGACTGGATTCAGTTCTACACTCACTGGTTCCCCTCCACAGAAGTTACTGACTCTGGCTGGGTTCAGTTCTACACTCACTGGTTCCCCTCCCCTGAAGTTGCTGACTCTGGCTGGGTTCAGTTCTACACTCACTGGTTCCCCTCCCCTGAAGGTGCTGACTCTGTCTGGGTTCAGTTCTACACTCATTGGTTCGCCTTCCCGGAAGGTGCTGACTCTGGCTGGGTTCAGTTCTACACTCACTGGTTCTTCTCCCCTGAAGGTACTGACTCTGTATGGGTTCAGTTCTACACTCACTGGTTCCCCTCCCCTGAAGGTGCTGAATCTGGCTGGGTTCAGTTCTACACTCACTGGTTCCCCTCCCCTGAAGGTACTGACTCTGGCTGGGTACAGTTCTACACTCACTGGTTCTTCTCCCCTGAAGGTACTGACTCTGTATGGGTTCAGTTCTACACTCACTGGTTCCCCTCCCCTGAAGGTGCTGAATCTGGCTGGGTTCAGTTCTACACTCACTGGTTCCCCTCCCCTGAAGGTACTGACTCTGGCTGGGTACAGTTCTACACTCACTGGTTCCCCTCCCCTGAAGGAACTGACTCTGGCTGGGTTCAGTTCTACACTCACTGGTTCCCCTCCCCTGAAGGTACTGACTCTGGCTGGGTTCAGTTCTGCACTCACTGGTTCCCCTCCCCTGAAGGTGCTGACTCTGGCTGGGTTCAGTTCTACATTCACTGGTTCCCCTCCCCTGAAGGTACTGACTCTGGCTGGGCTCAGTTCTACACTCACTGGTTCCCCTCCCCTGAAGGTACTGACTCTGGCTGTGTTCAGTTCTACACTCACTGGTTCCCCTCCCCTGAAGGTGCTGACTCTGGCTGGGTTCAGTTCTGCACTCACTGGTTCCCTTCCCCTGAAGGTGCTGACTCTGGCTGGGTTCAGTTCGACAGTCACTGGTTCCCCTCCCCCGAAGGTAATGACTCTGGCTGGATTCAGTTCTACACTCACTGGTTCCCCTCCACTGAAGTTACTGACTCTGGCTGGGTTCAGTTCTACACTCACTGGTTCCCCTCCCCTGAAGTTGCTGACTCTGGCTGGGTTCAGTTCTACACTCACTGGTTCCCCTCCCCTGAAGGTGCTGACTCTGTCTGGGTTCAGTTCTACACTCATTGGTTCCCCTTCCCGGAAGGTGCTGACTCTGGCTGGGTTCAGTTCTACACTCACTGGTTCTTCTCCCCTGAAGGTACTGACTCTGTATGGGTTCAGTGCTACACTCACTGGTTCCCCTCCCCTGAAGGTGCTGAATCTGGCTGGGTTCAGTTCTACACTCACTGGTTCCCCTCCCCTGAAGGTACTGACTCTGGCTGGGTACAGTTCTACACTCACTGGTTCCCCTCCCCTGAAGGAACTGACTCTGGCTGGGTTCAGTTCTACACTCACTGGTTCCCCTCCCCTGAAGGTACTGACTCTGGCTGGGTTCAGGTCTGCACTCACTGGTACCCCTCCCCTGAAGGTACTGTCTCTGGCTGGATTTAGTTCTACACTCACTGGTTCCCCTTCCCTGAAGTTACTGACTCTGGATGGGTTCAGTTCTGCACTCACTGGTTCCCCTCGCCTGAAGGTACTGACTCTGTCTGGGTTCAGTTCTACACTCACTGGTTCCCCTCCCCTGAAGGTGCTGAATCTGGCTGGGTTTAGTTCTACACTAACTGGTTCCCCTCCCCTGAAGGTACTGACTCTGGCTGGGTTTAGGTCTACACTCACTGGTTCCCCTCCCCTGAAGGTACTGACTCTGGCTGGGTTCAGTTCTACACTCACTGGTTCCCCTCCCCTGAAGGTGCTAACTCTGGCTGGGTTCAGTTCTACACTCACTGGTTCCCCTCCCCTGAAGGTGCTGACTCTGGTTGGGTTCAGTTCTACACTTACTGGTTTCCCTCCCCTGAAGGTGCTGACACTGGCTGGGTTCAGTTCTACACTCACTGGTTCCCCTCCCCTGAAGGTACTGACTCTGGCTGGGTTCAGCTCTACACTCACTGGTTCCCCTCCCCTGAAGGTACTGACTCTGTCTGGGTTCAGTTCTACACTCACTGGTTCCCCTCCCCTGGAGGTGCTGACTCTGGCTGGGTTCAGTTCTACACTCACTGGTTCCCCTCCCCTGAAGGTACTGACTCTGTCTGGGTTCAGTTCTACACTCACTGGTTCCCCTCCCCTGAAGGTGCTGACTATGGCTGGGTTTAGTTCCACACTCACTGTTTCCCCTCCCCTGAAGCTACTGACTCTGGCTGGGTTCAGTTCTACACTCACTGGTTCCCCTCCCCTGAAGGTGCTGACTATGGCTGGGTTTAGTTCCACACTCACTGTTTCCCCTCCCCTGAAGGTACTGACTCTGGCTGGGTTCGGTTCTACACTCACTGGTTCCCCTCCCCTGAAGGTGCTAACTCTGGCTGGGTTCAGTTCTGCCCTCACTGGTTCCCCTCCTCTGAAGTTACTGACTCTGGCTGGGTTCAGTTCTACACTCACTGGTTCCCCTCCCCTGAAGGTGCTGACTCTGGCTGGGTTCAGTTCTACACTCACTGGTTCTCCATCCCTGAAGTTACTGACTCTGGCTGGGTTCAGTTCTACAATCACTGGTTCCCCTCCCCTGAAGGTGCTGACTCTGGCTGGGTTCAGTTCTACATTCACTGGTTCCCCTCCCCTGAAGGTACTGACTCTGGCTGGGCTCAGTTCTACACTCACTGGTTCCCCTCCCCTGAAGGTACTGACTCTGGCTGTGTTCAGTTCTACACTCACTGGATCCCCTCCCCTGAAGGTGCTGACTCTGGCTGGGTTCAGTTCTACATTCACTGATTCCCCTCCCCTGAAGGTAATGACTCTGGCTGGGTTCAGTTCTACACTCACTGGTTCCCCTCCCCTGAAGGTACTGACTCTGGCTGGGTTCAGTTCTACATTCACTGGTTCCCCTCCCCTGAAGGTACTGACTCAGGCTGGGTTCAGTTCTACACTCACTGGTTCCCCTCCCCTGAAGGTGCTGACTCTGGTTGGGTTCAGTTCTGCACTCACTGGTTCCCCACCCCTGAAGGTACTGACTCTGGCTGGGTTCAGTTCTACACTCACTGGTTCCCCTCCCCTGAAGGTGCTAACTCTGGCTGGGTTCAGTTCTACCCTCACTGGTTCCCCTCCTCTGAAGTTACTGACTCTGGCTGGGTTCAGTTCTACACTCACTGGTTCCCCTCCCCTGAAGGTGCTGACTCTGGCTGGGTTCAGTTCTACACTCACTGGTTCTCCTCCCCTGATATTACTGACTCTGGCTGGGTTCAGTTCTACACTCACTGGTTCCCCTCCCCTGAAGGTGCTGACTCTGGCTGGGTTCAGTTCTACATTCACTGGTTCCCCTCCCCTGAAGTTACTGACTCTGGCTGGGCTCAGTTCTACACTCACTGGTTCCCCTCCCCTGAAGATACTGACTCTGGCTGTGTTCAGTTCTACACTCACTGGTTCCCCTCCCCTGAAGGTGCTGACTCTGGCTGGGTTCAGTTCTACATTCACTGGTTCCCCTCCCCTGAAGGTAATGACTCTGGCTGGGTTCAGTTCTACACTCACTGGTTCCCCTCCCCTGAAGGTACTGACTCTGGCTGGGTTCAGTTCTACATTCACTGGTTCCCCTCCCCTGAAGGTACTGACTCAGGCTGGGTTCAGTTCTACACTCACTGGTTCCCCTCCCCTGAAGGTGCTGACTCTGGTTGGGTTCAGTTCTGCACTCACTGGTTCCCCACCCCTGAAGCTACTTACTCTGGCTGGGTTCAGTTCTACACTCACTGGTTCCCTTCCCCTGAAGGTGCTGACTCTGGCTGGGTTCAGTTCGACAGTCACTGGTTCCCCTCCCCTGAAGGTACTGACTCTGGCTGGGATCAGTTCTACACTCACTGGTTTCCCTCCCCCGAAGGTAATGACTCTGGCTGGATTCAGTGCCACACTCAATGGTTCCCCTCCCCTGAAGTTACTGACTCTGGCTGGATTCAGTGCTACACTCACTGGTTCCCCTCCCCTGAAGGTGCTGAATCTGGCTAGGTTTAGTTCCAGACTCACTGGTTCCCTTCCCCTGAAGGTACTGACTCTGGCTGGGTTTAGGTCTACACTCACTGGTTCCCCTCCCCTGAAGGTACTGACTCTGTCTGGGTTCAGTTCTGCACTCACTGGTTCTCCTCCCCTGAAGGTGCTGACTCTGGCTGGGTTCAGTTCTACGCTCACTGGTTCCCCTCCCCTGAAGGTACTGACTCTGGCTGGGTTCAGTTCTACACTCACTGGTTCCCCTCCCCTGAAGGTATTGACTCTGGCTGGGTTCAGTTCTGCACTCACTGGTTCCCCTCCCCTGAAGGTACTGTCTCTGGCTGGATTTAGTTCTACACTCACTGGTTCCCCTTCCCTGAAGTTACTGACTCTGGCTGGGTTCAGTTCTGCACTCACTGGTTCCCCTCGCCTGAAGGTACTGACTCTGTCTGGGTTCAGTTCTACACTCACTGGTTCCCCTCCCCTGAAGGTGCTGAATCTGGCTGGGTTTAGTTCTACACTAACTGGTTCCCCTCCCCTGAAGGTACTGACTCTGGCTGGGTTTAGGTCTACACTCACTGGTTCCCCTCCCCTGAAGGTGATGACTCTTGCTGGGTTCAGTTCTACACTCACTGGTTTCCCTCCCCTGAAGGTGCTGACCCTGGCTGGGTTCAGTTCTACACTCACTGGTTCCCCTCCCCTGAAGGTACTGACTCTGGCTGGGTTCAGTTCAACACTCACTGGTTCCCCTCCCCTGAAGGTACTGACTCTGTCTGGGTTCAGTTCTACACTCACTGGTTCCCCTCCCCTGAAGGTGCTGACTCTGGCTGGGTTCAGTTCTACACTCACTGGTTCCCCTCCCCTGAAGGTACTGACTCTGTCTGGGTTCAGTTCTACACTCACTGGTTCCCCTCCCCTGAAGGTGCTGACCATGGCTGGGTTTAGTTCCACACTCACTGTTTCCCCTCCCCTGAAGGTACTGACTCTGGCTGGGTTCAGTTCTACACTCACTGGTTCCCCTCCCCTGAAGGTGCTGACTATGGCTGGGTTTAGTTCCACACTCACTGTTTCCCCTCCCCTGAAGGTACTGACTCTGGCTGGGTTCAGTTCTACACTCACTGGTTCCCCTACCCTGAAGGTGCTAACTCTGGCTGGGTTCAGTTCTGCCCTCACTGGTTCCCCTCCTCTGAAGTTACTGACTCTGGCTGGGTTCAGTTCTACACTCACTGGTTCCCCTCCCCTGAAGGTGCTGACTCTGGCTGGGTTCAGTTCTACACTCACTGGTTCTCCTCCCCTGAAGTTACTGACTCTGGCTGGGTTCAGTTCTACACTCACTGGTTCCCCTCCCCTGAAGGTGCTGACTCTGGCTGGGTTCAGTTCTACATTCACTGTTTCCCCTCCCCTGAAGGTACTGACTCTGGCTGGGTTCAGTTCTACACTCACTGGTTCCCCTCCCCTGAAGGTGCTGACTCTGGCTGGGTTCAGTTCTACACTCACTGGTTCCCCTCCCCTGAAGGTACTGATTCTGGCTGGGTACAGTTCTACACTCACTGGTTCCCATCCCCTGAAGGTGCTGAATCTGGCAGGTTTCAGTTCTACACTCACTGGTTCCCCTCCCCTGAAGGTACTGACTCTGGCTGGGTTCAGTTCTGCACTCACTGGTTTCCCTCCCCTGAATGAATTGTCTCTGGCTGGGTTTAGTTCTACACTCACTGTTTCCCCTCCCCTGAAGTTACTGACTCTGGCTGGGTTCAGTTCTACACTCACTGGTTCCCCTCCCCTGAAGGTGCTGACTCTGGCTGGGTTCAGTTCTACATTCACTGATTCCGCTCCCCTGAAGGTAATGACTCTGGCTGGGTTCAGTTCTACACTCACTGGTTCCCCTCCCCTGAAGGTACTGACTCTGGCTGGGTTCAGTTCTACATTCACTGGTTCCCCTCCCCTGAAGGTACTGACTCAGGCTGGGTTCAGTTCTACACTCACTGGTTCCCCTCCCCTGAAGGTGCTGACTCTGGTTGGGTTCAGTTCTGCACTCACTGGTTCCCCACCCCTGAAGGTACTGACTCTGGCTGGGTTCAGTTCTACACTCACTGGTTCCCCTCCCCTGAAGGTGCTAACTCTGGCTGGGTTCAGTTCTACCCTCACTGGTTCCCCTCCTCTGAAGTTACTGACTCTGGCTGGGTTCAGTTCTACACTCACTGGTTCCCCTCCCCTGAAGGTGCTGACTCTGGCTGGGTTCAGTTCTACACTCACTTGTTCTCCTCCCCTGAAGTTACTGACTCTGGCTGGGTTCAGTTCTACACTCACTGGTTCCCCTCCCCTGAAGGTGCTGACTCTGGCTGGGTTCAGTTCTACATTCACTGGTTCCCCTCCCCTGAAGGTACTGACTCTGGCTGGGCTCAGTTCTACACTCACTGGTTCCACTCCCCTGAAGATACTGACTCTGGCTGTGTTCAGTTCTACACTCACTGGTTCCCCTCCCCTGAAGGTGCTGACTCTGGCTGGGTTCAGTTCTACATTCACTGGTTCCCCTCCCCTGAAGGTAATGACTCTGGCTGGGTTCAGTTCTACACTCACTGGTTCCCCTCCCCTGAAGGTACTGACTCTGGCTGGGTTCAGTTCTACATTCACTGGTTCCCCTCCCCTGAAGGTACTGACTCAGGCTGGGTTCAGTTCTACACTCACTGGTTCCCCTCCCCTGAAGGTGCTGACTCTGGTTGGGTTCAGTTCTGCACTCACTGGTTCCCCACCCCTGAAGCTACTTACTCTGGCTGGGTTCAGTTCTACACTCACTGGTTCCCTTCCCCTGAAGGTGCTGACTCTGGCTGGGTTCAGTTCGACAGTCACTGGTTCCCCTCCCCTGAAGGTACTGACTCTGGCTGGGATCAGTTCTACACTCACTGGTTTCCCTCCCCCGAAGGTAATGACTCTGGCTGGATTCAGTGCCACACTCAATGGTTCCCCTCCCCTGAAGTTACTGACTCTGGCTGGATTCAGTGCTACACTCACTGGTTCCCCTCCCCTGAAGGTGCTGAATCTGGCTAGGTTTAGTTCCAGACTCACTGGTTCCCTTCCCCTGAAGGTACTGACTCTGGCTGGGTTTAGGTCTACACTCACTGGTTCCCCTCCCCTGAAGGTACTGACTCTGTCTGGGTTCAGTTCTGCACTCACTGGTTCTCCTCCCCTGAAGGTGCTGACTCTGGCTGGGTTCAGTTCTACGCTCACTGGTTCCCCTCCCCTGAAGGTACTGACTCTGGCTGGGTTCAGTTCTACACTCACTGGTTCCCCTCCCCTGAAGGTATTGACTCTGGCTGGGTTCAGTTCTGCACTCACTGGTTCCCCTCCCCTGAAGGTACTGTCTCTGGCTGGATTTAGTTCTACACTCACTGGTTCCCCTTCCCTGAAGTTACTGACTCTGGCTGGGTTCAGTTCTGCACTCACTGGTTCCCCTCGCCTGAAGGTACTGACTCTGTCTGGGTTCAGTTCTACACTCACTGGTTCCCCTCCCCTGAAGGTGCTGAATCTGGCTGGGTTCAGTTCTACACTCACTGGTTCCCCTCCCCTGAAGGTACTGACTCTGGCTGGGTTCAGTTCAACACTCACTGGTTCCCCTCCCCTGAAGGTACTGACTCTGTCTGGGTTCAGTTCTACACTCACTGGTTCCCCTCCCCTGAAGGTGCTGACTCTGGCTGGGTTCAGTTCTACACTCACTGGTTCCCCTCCCCTGAAGGTACTGACTCTGTCTGGGTTCAGTTCTACACTCACTGGTTCCCCTCCCCTGAAGGTGCTGACCATGGCTGGGTTTAGTTCCACACTCACTGTTTCCCCTCCCCTGAAGGTACTGACTCTGGCTGGGTTCAGTTCTACACTCACTGGTTCCCCTCCCCTGAAGGTGCTGACTATGGCTGGGTTTAGTTCCACACTCACTGTTTCCCCTCCCCTGAAGGTACTGACTCTGGCTGGGTTCAGTTCTACACTCACTGGTTCCCCTACCCTGAAGGTGCTAACTCTGGCTGGGTTCAGTTCTGCCCTCACTGGTTCCCCTCCTCTGAAGTTACTGACTCTGGCTGGGTTCAGTTCTACACTCACTGGTTCCCCTCCCCTGAAGGTGCTGACTCTGGCTGGGTTCAGTTCTACACTCACTGGTTCTCCTCCCCTGAAGTTACTGACTCTGGCTGGGTTCAGTTCTACACTCACTGGTTCCCCTCCCCTGAAGGTGCTGACTCTGGCTGGGTTCAGTTCTACATTCACTGTTTCCCCTCCCCTGAAGGTACTGACTCTGGCTGGGTTCAGTTCTACACTCACTGGTTCCCCTCCCCTGAAGGTGCTGACTCTGGCTGGGTTCAGTTCTACACTCACTGGTTCCCCTCCCCTGAAGGTACTGATTCTGGCTGGGTACAGTTCTACACTCACTGGTTCCCATCCCCTTAAGGTGCTGAATCTGGCAGGTTTCAGTTCTACACTCACTGGTTCCCCTCCCCTGAAGGTACTGACTCTGGCTGGGTTCAGTTCTGCACTCACTGGTTTCCCTCCCCTGAATGAATTGTCTCTGGCTGGGTTTAGTTCTACACTCACTGTTTCCCCTCCCCTGAAGTTACTGACTCTGGCTGGGTTCAGTTCTACACTCACTGGTTCCCCTCCCCTGAAGGTGCTGACTCTGGCTGGGTTCAGTTCTACATTCACTGGTTCCCCTCCCCTGAAGGTACTGACTCTGGCTGGGCTCAGTTCTACACTCACTGGTTCTCCTCCCCTGAAGGTACTGACTCTGGCTGTGTTCAGTTCTACACTCACTGGTTCCCCTCCCCTGAATGTGCTGACTCTGGTTGGGTTTGTTCTGCACTCACTGGTTCCTCACCCCTAAAGCTACTGACTCTGGCTGGGTTCAGTTCTACACTCACTGGTTCCCTTCCCCTGAAGGTGCTGACTCTGGCTGGGTTCAGTTCGACAGTCACTGGTTCCCCTCCCCTGAAGGTACTGACTCTGGCTGGGATCAGTTCTACACTCACTGGTTTCCCTCCCCCGAAGGTAATGACTCTGGCTGGATTCAGTGCTACACTCACTGGTTCCCCTCCCCTCAAGTTACTGACTCTGGCTGGATTCAGTGCTACACTCACTGGTTCCCCTCCCCTGAATGTGCTGAATCTGGCTAGGTTTAGTTCCAGACTCACTGGTTCCCCTCCCCTGAAGGTACTGACTCTGGCTGGGATCAGTTCTACACTCACTGGTTTCCCTCCCCCGAAGGTAATGACTCTGGCTGGATTCAGTGCCACACTCAATGGTTCCCCTCCCCTGAAGTTACTGACTCTGGCTGGATTCAGGGCTACACTCACTGGTTCCCCTCCCCTGAAGGTGCTGAATCTGGCTAGGTTTAGTTCCAGACTCACTGGTTCCCTTCCCCTGAAGGTACTGACTCTGGCTGGGTTTAGGTCTACACTCACTGGTTCCCCTCCCCTGAAGGTACTGACTCTGTCTGGGTTCAGTTCTGCACTCACTGGTTCTCCTCACCTGAAGGTGCTGACTCTGGCTGGGTTCAGTTCTACGCTCATTGGTTCCCCTCCCCTGAAGGTACTGACTCTGGCTGGGTTCAGTTCTACACTCACTGGTTCCCCTCCCCTGAAGGTATTGACTCTGGCTGGGTTCAGTTCTGCACTCACTGGTTCCCCTCCCCTGAAGGTACTGTCTCTGGCTGGATTTAGTTCTACACTCACTGGTTCCCCTTCCCTGAAGTTACTGACTCTGGCTGGGTTCAGTTCTGCACTCACTGGTTCCCCTCGCCTGAAGGTACTGACTCTGTCTGGGTTGAGTTCTACACTCACTGGTTCCCCTCCCCTGAAGGTGCTGACTCTGGTTGGGTTCAGTTCTGCACTCACTGGTTCCCCACCCCTGAAGCTACTTACTCTGGCTGGGTTCAGTTCTACACTCACTGGTTCCCTTCCCCTGAAGGTGCTGACTCTGGCTGGGTTCAGTTCGACAGTCACTGGTTCCCCTCCCCTGAAGGTACTGACTCTGGCTGGGATCAGTTCTACACTCACTGGTTTCCCTCCCCCGAAGGTAATGACTCTGGCTGGATTCAGTGCCACACTCAATGGTTCCCCTCCCCTGAAGTTACTGACTCTGGCTGGATTCAGTGCTACACTCACTGGTTCCCCTCCCCTGAAGGTGCTGAATCTGGCTAGGTTTAGTTCCAGACTCACTGGTTCCCTTCCCCTGAAGGTACTGACTCTGTCTGGGTTCAGTTCTGCACTCACTGGTTCTCCTCCCCTGAAGGTGCTGACTCTGGCTGGGTTCAGTTCTACGCTCACTGGTTCCCCTCCCCTGAAGGTACTGACTCTGTCTGGGTTCAGTTCTGCACTCACTGGTTCTCCTCCCCTGAAGGTGCTGACTCTGGCTGGGTTCAGTTCTACGCTCACTGGTTCCCCTCCCCTGAAGGTACTGACTCTGGCTGGGTTCAGTTCTACACTCACTGGTTCCCCTCCCCTGAAGGTATTGACTCTGGCTGGGTTCAGTTCTGCACTCACTGGTTCCCCTCCCCTGAAGGTACTGTCTCTGGCTGGATTTAGTTCTACACTCACTGGTTCCCCTTCCCTGAAGTTACTGACTCTGGCTGGGTTCAGTTCTGCACTCACTGGTTCCCCTCGCCTGAAGGTACTGACTCTGTCTGGGTTCAGTTCTACACTCACTGGTTCCCCTCCCCTGAAGGTGCTGAATCTGGCTGGGTTTAGTTCTACACTAACTGGTTCCCCTCCCCTGAAGGTACTGACTCTGGCTGGGTTTAGGTCTACACTCACTGGTTCCCCTCCCCTGAAGGTGCTGACTCTTGCTGGGTTCAGTTCTACACTCACTGGTTTCCCTCCCCTGAAGGTGCTGACCCTGGCTGGGTTCAGTTCTACACTCACTGGTTCCCCTCCCCTGAAGGTACTGACTCTGGCTGGGTTCAGTTCAACACTCACTGGTTCCCCTCCCCTGAAGGTACTGACTCTGTCTGGGTTCAGTTCTACGCTCACTGGTTCCCCTCCCCTGAAGGTGCTGACTCTGGCTGGGTTCAGTTCTACACTCACTGGTTCCCCTCCCCTGAAGGTACTGACTCTGTCTGGGTTCAGTTCTACACTCACTGGTTCCCCTCCCCTGAAGGTGCTGACCATGGCTGGGTTTAGTTCCACACTCACTGTTTCCCCTCCCCTGAAGCTACTGACTCTGGCTGGGTTCAGTTCTACACTCACTGGTTCCCCTCCCCTGAAGGTGCTGAATATGGCTGGGTTTAGTTCCACACTCACTGTTTCCCCTCCCCTGAAGGTACTGACTCTGGCTGTGTTCAGTTCTACACTCACTGGTTCCCCTACCCTGAAGGTGCTAACTCTGGCTGGGTTCAGTTCTGCCCTCACTGGTTCCCCTCCTCTGAAGTTACTGACTCTGGCTGGGTTCAGTTCTACACTCACTGGTTCCCCTCCCCTGAAGGTGCTGACTCTGGCTGGGTTCAGTTCTACACTCACTGGTTCTCCTCCCCTGAAGTTACTGACTCTGGCTGGGTTCAGTTCTACACTCACTGGTTCCCCTCCCCTGAAGGTGCTGACTCTGGCTGGGTTCAGTTCTACATTCACTGTTTCCCCTCCCCTGAAGGTACTGACTCTGGCTGGGTTCAGTTCTACACTCACTGGTTCCCCTCCCCTGAAGGTGCAGACTCTGGCTGGGTTCAGTTCTACACTCACTGGTTCCCCTCCCCTGAAGGTACTGATTCTGGCTGGGTACAGTTCTACACTCACTGGTTCCCATCCCCTGAAGGTGCTGAATCTGGCAGGGTTCAGTTCTACACTCACTGGTTCCCCTCCCCTGAAGGTACTGACTCTGGCTGGGTTCAGTTCTGCACTCACTGGTTTCCCTCCCCTGAATGAATTGTCTCTGGCTGGGTTTAGTTCTACACTCACTGTTTCCCCTCCACTGAAGTTACTGACTCTGGCTGGGTTCAGTTCTACACTCACTGGTTCCCCTCCCCTGAAGGTGCTGACTCTGGCTGGGTTCAGTTCTACATTCACTGGTTCCCCTCCCCTGAAGGTACTGACTCTGGCTGGGCTCAGTTCTACACTCACTGGTTCCCCTCCCCTGAAGGTACTGACTCTGGCTGTGTTCAGTTCTACACTCACTGGTTCCCCTCCCCTGAAGGTGCTGACTCTGGCTGGGTTCAGTTCTACATTCACTGGTTCCCCTCCCCTAAAAGGTAATGACTCTGTCTGGGTTCAGTTCTACACTCACTGGTTCCCCTCCCTTGAAGGTACTGACTCTGGCTGGGTTCAGTTCTACATTCACTGGTTCCCCTCCCCTGAAGGTACTGACTCAGGCTGGGTTCAGTTCTACACTCACTGGTTCCCCTCCCCTGAATGTGCTGACTCTGGTTGGGTTTGTTCTGCACTCACTGGTTCCTCACCCCTAAAGCTACTGACTCTGGCTGGGTTCAGTTCTACACTCACTGGTTCCCTTCCCCTGAAGGTGCTGACTCTGGCTGGGTTCAGTTCGACAGTCACTGGTTCCACTCCCCTGAAGGTACTGACTCTGGCTGGGATCAGTTCTACACTCACTGGTTTCCCTCCCCCGAAGGTAATGACTCTGGCTGGATTCAGTGCTACACTCACTGGTTCCCCTCCCCTCAAGTTACTGACTCTGGCTGGATTCAGTGCTACACTCACTGGTTCCCCTCCCCTGAATGTGCTGAATCTGGCTAGGTTTAGTTCCAGACTCACTGGTTCCCCTCCCCTGAAGGTACTGACTCTGGCTGGGTTTAGGTCTACACTCACTGGTTCCCCTCCCCTGAAGGTACTGACTCTGGCTGGGTTCAGTTCTCCACTCACTGGTTCCCCTCCCCTGAAGGTACTGACTCTGGCTGGGTTCAGTTCTACATTCACTGGTTCCACTCCCCTGAAGGCACTGACTCTGGCTGGGTTCAGTTCTACACTCACTGGTTCCCATCCCCTGAAGGTACTGACTCTGTCTGGGTTCAGTTCTACACTCACTGGTTCCCCTCCCCTGAAGGTGCTGACTATGGCTGGATTTAGTTCCACACTCACTGTTTCCGCTCCCCTGAAGGAACTGAATCTGGCTGGGTTCAGTTCTACACTCACTGGTTCCCCTCCCCTGAAGGTGCTAACTCTGGCTGGGTTCAGTTCTACACTCACTGGTTCCCCTCCCCTGAAGGTGCTGACTCTGGCTGGGTTCAGTTCTACACTCACTGGTTTCCCTCCCCTGAAGGTGCTGACCCTGGCTGGGTTCAGTTCTACACTCACTGGTTCCCCTCCCCTGAAGGTACTGACTCTGGCTGGGTTCAGTTCTACACTCACTGGTTCCCCTCCCCTGAAGGTACTGACTCTGTCTGGGTTCACTTCTACAATCACTGGTTCCCCTCCCCTGAAGGTGCTGACTATGGCTAGGTTTAGTTCCACACTCACTGTTTCCCCTCCCCTGAAGGTACTGACTCTGGCTGGGTTCAGTTCTACACTCACTGGTTCCCCTCCCCTGAAGGTGCTAACTCTGGCTGGGTTCAGTTCTGCCCTCACTGGTTCCCCTCCCCTGAAGTTACTGACTCTGGCTGGATTCAGTTCTACACTCACTGGTTCCCCTCCCCTGAAGGTGCTGACTCTGGCTGGGTTCAGTTCTACACTCACTGGTTCTCCTCCCCTGAAGTTACTGACTCTGGCTGGGTTCATTTCTACACTCACTGGTTCCCCTCCCCTGAAGGTGCTGACTCTGGCTGGGTTCAGTTCTACATTCACTGGTTCCTCTCCCCTGAAGGTACTGACTCTGGCTGGGATCAGTTCTACACTCACTGGTTTCCCTCCCCCGAAGGTAATGACTCTGGCTGGATTCAGTGCTACACTCACTGGTTCCCCTCCCCTGAAGTTACTGACTCTGGCTGGATTCAGTGCTACACTCACTGGTTCCCCTCCCCTGAAGGTGCTGAATCTGGCTAGGTTTAGTTCCAGACTCACTGGTTCCCCTCCACTGAAGGTACTGACTCTGGCTGGGTTTAGGTCTACACTCACTGGTTCCCCTCCCCTGAAGGTACTGACTCTGTCTGGGTTCAGTTCTGCACTCACTGGTTCTCCTCCCCTGAAGGTGCTGACTCTGGCTGGGTTCAGTTCTACACTCACTGGTTCCCCTCCCCTGAAGGTGCTGACTATGGCTGGGTTTAGTTCCACACTCACTGTTTCCCCTCCCCTGAAGTAACTGACTCTGGCTGGGTTCAGTTCTACACTCACTGGTTCCCCTCCCCTGAAGGTGCTAACTCTGGCTGGGTTCAGTTCTACACTCACTGGTTCCCCTCCCCTGAAGGTGCTGACTCTGGCTGGGTTCAGTTCTCCACTCACTGGTTTCCCTCCCCTGAAGGTGCTGACCCTGGCTGGGTTCAGTTCTACACTCACTGGTTCCCCTCCCCTGAAGGTACTGACTCTGGCTGGGTTCAGTTCTACACTCACTGGTTCCCCTCCCCTGAAGGTACTGACTCTGTCTGGGTTCAGTTCTACACTCACTGGTTCCCCTCCCCTGACGGTGCTGACTATGGCTAGGTTTAGTTCCACACTCACTGTTTCCCCTCCCCTGAAGGTACTGACTCTGGCTGGGTTCAGTTCTACACTCACTGGTTCCCCTCCCCTGAAGGTGCTAACTCTGGCTGGGTTCAGTTCTGCCCTCACTGGTTCCCCTCCCCTGAAGTTACTGACTCTGGCTGGATTCAGTTCTACACTCACTGGTTCCCCTCCCCTGAAGGTGCTGACTCTGGCTGGGTTCAGTTCTACACTCACTGCTTCTCCTCCCCTGAAGTTACTGACTCTGGCTGGGTTCAGTTCTACACTCACTGGTTCCCCTCCCCTGAAGGTGCTGACTCTGGCTGGGTTCAGTTCTACATTCACTGGTTCGCCTCCCCTGAAGGTACTGACTCTGGCTGGGCTCAGTTCTAAACTCCCTGGTTCCCCTCACCTGAAGGTACTGACTCTGGCTGTGTTCAGTTCTACACTCACAGGTTTCCCTCCCCTCAAGGTACTGACTCTGTCTGGGTTCAGTTCTACACTCACTGGTTCCCCTCCCCTGAAGGTGCTGACTCTGGCAGGGTTCAGTTCTACACTCACTGGTTCCCCTCCCCTGAAGGTACTGACTCTGGCTGGGTACAGTTCTACACTCACTGGTTCCCCTCCCCTGAAGGTGCTGACTCTGGCTGGGTTCAGTTCTACACTCACTGGTTCTCCTTCCCTGAAGGTACTGACTCTATCTGGGTTCAGTTCTACACTCACTGGTTCTCCTCCACTGAAGGTGCTGACTCTGGATGGGTTCAGTTCTACACTCACTGGTTCCCCTCCCCTGAAGGTACTGACTCTGGCAGGGTTCAGTTCTACACTCACTGGTTCCCCTCCCCTGAAGGTACTGATTCTGGCTGGTTTCAGTTCTACACTCACTGGTTCCCCTCCACTGAAGGTGCAGACTCTGGCTGGGTTCAGTTCTACACTCACTGGTTCCCCTCCCCTGAAGGTACTGACTCTGGCTGGGTTCAGTTCTACACTCACTATTTCCCTTACCCTGAAGGTACTGACTCTTGCTGGGTTCAGTTCTACACTCACTGGTTCCCCTCCCCTGAAGGTACTGACTCTGGCTGGGTTCAGTTCTACACTCAATGGTTCCACTCCCATGAAGGTACTGACTCTGGCTGGGTTCAGTTCAACACTCACTGGTTCCCCTCCCCTGAAGGTAATGATTTTGGCTGGGTTCAGTTCGACATTCACTGGTTCCCCTCCCCTGAAGGAACTGACTCTGGCTGGGTTGAGTTCTACACTCACTGGTTCACCTCTCCTGAAGGTACTGACTCTGGCTGGGTTCAGTTCTACACTCACTGGTTCCCCTCCCCTGAAGGTACTGACTCTGGCTGGGTTCAGTTCTACACTCACTGGTTCCCCTCCCCTGAAGGTGCTGACTCTGGCTGGGTTCAGTTCTACATTCACTGGTTCCCCTCCCCTGAAGCTACTGACTCTGGCTGGGCTCAGTTCTACACTCACTTCTTCCCCTCCCCTGAAGGTACTGACTCTGGCTGTGTTCAGTTCTACACTCACTGGTTCCCCTCCCCTGAAGGTGCTGACTCTGGCTGGGATCAGTTCTACACTCACTGGTTCCCTTCCCCTGAAGGTGCTGACTCTGGCTGGGTTCAGTTCGACAGTCACTGGTTCCCCTCCCCCGAAGGTAATGACTCTGGCTGGATTCAGCACTACACTCACTGGTTCCCCTCCACTGAAGTTACTGACTCTGGCTGGGTTCAGTTCTACACTCACTGGTTCCCCTCCCCTGAAGTTGCTGACTCTGGCTGGGTTCAGTTCTACACTCACTGGTTCCCCTCCCCTGAAGGTGCTGACTCTGTCTGGGTTCAGTTCCACACTCACTGGTTCTTCTCCCCTGAAGGTACTGACTCTGTCTGGGTTCAGTTCGACACTCACTGGTTCCCCTCCCCTGAAGGTGCTGACTCTGGCTGGGTTCAGTTCTACACTCACTGGTTCCCCTCCCCTGAAGGTACTGACTCTGGCTGGGTACAGTTCTACACTCACTGGTTCCCCTCCCCTGAAGGGACTGACTCTGGCTGGGTTCAGTTCTACACTCACTGGTTCCCCTCCCCTGAAGGTACTGACTCTGGCTGGGTTCAGTTCTGCACTCACTGGTTCCCCTCCCCTGAAGGTACTGTCTCTGGCTGGATTTAGTTCTACACTCACTGGTTCCCCTTCCCTGAAGTTACTGACTCTGGCTGGGTTCAGTTCTGCACTCACTGGTTCCCCTCGCCTGAAGCTACTGACTCTGTCTGGGTTCAGTTCTACACTCACTGGTTCCCCTCCCCTGAAGGTGCTGAATCTGGCTGGGTTTAGTTCTACACTAACTGGTTCCCCTCCCCTGAAGGTACTGACTCTGGCTGGGTTTAGGTCTACATTCACTGGTTCCCCTCCCCTGAAGGTACTGACTCTGGCTGGGTTCAGTTCTACACTCACTGGTTCCCCTCCCCTGAAGGTGCTAATTCTGGCTGGGTTCAGTTCTACACTCACTGGTTCCCCTCCCCTGAAGGTGCTGACTCTGGCTGGGTTCAGTTCTACACTCACTGGTTTCCCTTCCCTGAAGGTGCTGACCCTGGCTGGGTTCAGTTCTACACTCACTGGTTCCCCTCCCCTGAAGGTACTGACTCTGGCTGGGTTCAGTTCTACACTCACTGGTTCCCCTCCCCTGAAGGTACTGACTCTGTCTGGGTTCAGTTCTACACTCACTGGTTCCCCTCCCCTGAAGGTGCTGACTATGGCTGGGTTTAGTTCCACACTCACTGTTTCCCCTCCCCTGAAGGTACTGACTCTGGCTGGGTTCAATTCTACACTCAATGGTTCCCCTCCCCTGAAGGTGCTAACTCTGGCTGGGTTCAGTTCTGTTGTCACTGGTTCCCATCCCCTGAAGTTACTGACTCTGGCTGGGTTCAGTTCTACACTCACTGGTTCCCCTCCCCTGAAGGTGCTGACTCTGGCTGGGTTCAGTTCTACACTCACTGGTTCTCCTCCCCTGAAGTTACTGACTCTGGCTGGGTTCAGTTCTACACTCACTGGTTCCCCTCCCCTGAAGGTGCTGACTCTGGCTGGGTTCAGTTCTACATTCACTGGTTCCCCTCCCCTGAAGGTACTGACTCTAGCTGGGCTCAGTTCTACACTCACTGGTTCCCCTCCACTGAAGGTACTGACTCTGCCTGTGTTCAGTTCTACACTCACTTGTTCCCCTCCCCTGAAGGTACTGACTCTGTCTGGGTTCAGTTCTACACTCACTGGTTCCCCTCCCCTGAAGGTGCTGACTCTGGCAGGGTTCAGTTCTACACTCACTGGTTCCCCTCCCCTGAAGGTACTGACTCTGGCTGGGTACAGTTCTACACTCACTGGTTCCCCTCCCCTGAAGGTGCTGACTCTGGCTGGGTTCAGTTTTACACTCACTGGTTCCCCTCCCCTGAAGGTGCTGACTCTGGATGGGTTCAGTTCTACACTCACTGGTTCCCCTCCCCTCAATGTACTGACTCTAACTGGGTTCCGTTCTACACTCACTGGTTCCCCTCCCCTGAAGGTACTGATTCTGGCTGGTTTCAGTTCTACACTCACTGGTTCCCCTCCCCTGAAGTTACTGACTCTGGCTGGGTTCAGTTCTACACTCACTGGTTCCCCTCCCCTGAAGGTACTGAATCTGGCTGGGTTCAGTTCTACACTCACTATTTCCCTTACCCTGAAGGTACTGACTCTGGCTGTGTTCAGTTCTACACTCACTGGTTCCCCTCCCCTGAAGGTACTGACTCTGGCTGGGTTCAGTTCTACACTCAATGGTTCCCCTCCCCTGAAGGTACTGACTCTGGCTGGGTTCAGTTCAACACTCACTGGTTCCCCTCCCCTGAAGGTAATGATTCTGGCTGGGTTCAGTTCGACATTCACTGGTTCCCCACCCTTGAAGGAACTGACTCTGGCTGGGTTGAGTTCTACACTCACTGGTTCACCTCCCCTGAAGGTACTGACTCTGGCTGGGTTCAGTTCTACACTCACTGGTTCTACTCCCCTGAAGTTACTGACTCTGGCTGGGTTCAGTTCTACACTCACTGGTTCCCCTCCCCTGAAGGTGCTGACTCTGGCTGGGTTCAGTTCTACATTCACTGGTTCCCCTCCCCTGAAGGTACTGACACTGGTTGGACTCAGTTCTACACTCACTGGTTCCCCTCCCCTGAAGGAACTGACTCTGGCTGTGTTCAGTTCTACACTCACTGGTTCTATACCCCTGAAAGTGCTGACTCTGGCTGGGTTCAGTTCTACATTCACTGGTTCCACTCCCCTGAAGGTAATGACTCTGGCTGGGTTCAGTTCTACACTCACTGGTTCCCCTCCCCTGAAGGTACTGACTCTGGCTGGGTTCAGTTCTACATTCATTGGTTCACCTCCCCTGAAGGTACTGACTCAGGCTGTGTTCAGTTATACACTCACTGGTTCCCCTCCCCTGAAGGTGCTGACTCTGGCTGGGTTCAGTTCTACACTCACTGGTTCTCCTCCCCTGAAGTTACTGACTCTGGCTGGGTTCAGTTCTACACTCACTGGTTCCCCTCCCCTGAAGGTGCTGACTCTGGCTGGGTTCAGTTCTACATTCACTGGTTCCCCTCCCCTGAAGGTACTGACTCTAGCTGGGCTCAGTTCTACACTCACTGGTTCCCCTCCACTGAAGGTACTGACTCTGGCTGTGTTCAGTTCTACACTCACTTGTTCCCCTCCCCTGAAGGTACTGACTCTGTCTGGGTTCAGTTCTACACTCACTGGTTCCCCTCCCCTGAAGGTGCTGACTCTGGCAGGGTTCAGTTCTACACTCACTGGTTCCCCTCCCCTGAAGGTACTGACTCTGGCTGGGTACAGTTCTACACTCACTGGTTCCCCTCCCCTGAAGGTGCTGACTCTGGCTGGGTTCAGTTTTACACTCACTGGTTCCCCTCCCCTGAAGGTGCTGACTCTGGATGGGTTCAGTTCTACACTCACTGGTCCCCTCCCCTGAAGGTACTGACTCTAACTGGGTTCCGTTCTACACTCACTGGTTCCCCTCCCCTGAAGGTACTGATTCTGGCTGGTTTCAGTTCTACACTCACTGGTTCCCCTCCCCTGAAGTTACTGACTCTGGCTGGGTTCAGTTCTACACTCACTGGTTCCCCTCCCCTGAAGGTACTGAATCTGGCTGGGTTCAGTTCTACACTCACTATTTCCCTTACCCTGAAGGTACTGACTCTGGCTGTGTTCAGTTCTACACTCACTGGTTCCCCTCCCCTGAAGGTACTGACTCTGGCTGGGTTCAGTTCTACACTCAATGGTTCCCCTCCCCTGAAGGTACTGACTCTGGCTGGGTTCAGTTCAACACTCACTGGTTCCCCTCCCCTGAAGGTAATGATTCTGGCTGGGTTCAGTTCGACATTCACTGGTTCCCCTCCCTTGAAGGAACTGACTCTGGCTGGGTTGAGTTCTACACTCACTGGTTCACCTCCCCTGAAGGTACTGACTCTGGCTGGGTTCAGTTCTACACTCACTGGTTCTATACCCCTGAAAGTGCTGACTCTGGCTGGGTTCAGTTCTACATTCACTGGTTCCACTCCCCTGAAGGTAATGACTCTGGCTGGGTTCAGTTCTACACTCACTGGTTCCCCTCCCCTGAAGGTACTGACTCTGGCTGGGTTCAGTTCTACATTCATTGGTTCACCTCCCCTGAAGGTACTGACTCAGGCTGTGTTCAGTTATACACTCACTGGTTCCCCTCCCCTGAAGGTGCTGACTCTGGTTGGGTTCAGTTCTACACTCACTGGTTCCGCACCCCTGAAGGTACTGACTCTGGCTGGGTTCAGTTCTACACTCACTGGTTCCCTTCCCCTGAAGGTGCTGACTCTGGCTGGGTTCAGTTCGACAGTCACTGGTTCCCCTCCCCCGAAGGTAATGACTCTGGCTGGATTCAGTTCTACACTCACTGGTTCCCCTCCCCTGAAGTTACTGACTCTGGCTGGGTTCAGTTCTACACTCACTGGTTCCCCTCCCCTGAAGTTGCTGACTCTGGCTGGGTTCAGTTCTACACTCACTGGTTCCCCTCCCCTGAAGGTGCTGACTCTGTCTGGGTTCAGTTCTACACTCATTGGTTCCCCTCCCCGGAAGGTGCTGACTCTGGCTGGGTTCAGCTCTACACTCACTGGTTCTTCTCCCCTGAAGGTACTGACTCTGTCTGGGTTCAGTTCTACACTCACTGGTTCCCCTCCCCTGAAGGTGCTGACTCTGGCTGGGTTCAGTTCTACACTCACTGGTTCCCCTCCCCTGAAGGTACTGACACTGGCTGGGTACAGTTCTACACTCACTGGTTCCCCTCCCCTGAAGGGACTGACTCTGGCTGGGTTCAGTTCTACACTCACTGGTTCCCCTCCCCTGAAGGTACTGACTCTGGCTGGGTTCAGTTCTGCACTCACTGGTTCCCCTCCCCTGAAGGTACTGTCTCTGGCTGGATTTAGTTCTACACTCACTGGTTCCCATTCCCTGAAGTTACTGACTCTGGCTGGGTTCAGTTCTGCACTCACTGGTTCCCCTCGCCTGAAGGTACTGACTCTGTCTGGGTTCAGTTCTACACTCACTGGTTCCCCTCCCCTGAAGGTGCTGAATCTGGCTGGGTTTAGTTCTACACTAATTGGTTCCCCTCCCCTGAAGGTACTGACTCTGGCTGGGTTTAGGTCTACACTCACTGGTTCCCCTCCCCTGAAGGTACTGACTCTGTCTGGCTTCAGTTCTACACTCACTGGTTCTCCTCCCCTGAAGGTGCTGACTCTGGCTGGGTTCAGTTCTACACTCACTGGTTCCCCTCCCCTGAAGGTACTGACTCTGGCTGGGTTCAGTTCTACACTCACTGGTTCCCCTCCCCTGAAGGTACTGACTCTGGCTGGGTTCAGTTCTACACTCACTATTTCCCTTACCCTGAAGGTACTGACTCTTGCTGTGTTCAGTTCTACACTCACTGGTTCCCCTCCCCTGAAGGTACTGACTCTGGCTGGGTTCAGTTCTACACTCAATGGTTCCCCTCCCCTGAAGGTACTGACTCTGGCTGGGTTCAGTTCAACACTCACTGGTTCCCCTCCCCTGAAGGTAATGATTCTGGCTGGGTTCAGTTCGACATTCACTGGTTCCCCTCCCCTGAAGGAACTGACTCTGGCTGGGTTGAGTTCTACACTCACTGGTTCACCTCCCCTGAAGGTACTGACTCTGGCTGGGTTCAGTTCTACACTCACTGGTTCTACTCCCCTGAAGTTACTGACTCTGGCTGGGTTCAGTTCTACACTCACTGGTTCACCTCCCCTGAAGGTGCTGACTCTGGCTGGGTTCAGTTCTACATTCACTGGTTCCCCTCCCCTGAAGGTACTGACTCTGGTTGGACTCAGTTCAACACTCACTGGTTCCCCTCCCCTGAAGGTACTGACTCTGGCTGTGTTCAGTTCTACACTCACTGGTTCTATACCCCTGAAAGTGCTGACTCTGGCTGGATTCAGTTCTACACTCACTGGTTCCCCTCCCCTGAAGTTACTGACTCTGGCTGGGTTCAGTTCTACACTCACTGGTTCCCCTCCCCTGAAGTTGCTGACTCTGGCTGGGTTCAGTTCTACACTCACTGGTTCCCCTCCCCTGAAGGTGCTGACTCTGTCTGGGTTCAGTTCTACACTCATTGGTTCCCCTCCACGGAAGGTGCTGACTCTGGCTGGGATCAGCTCTACACTCACTGGTTCTTCTCCCCTGAAGGTACTGACTCTGTCTGGGTTCAGTTCTACACTCACTGGTTCCCCTCCCCTGAAGGTGCTGACTCTGGCTGGGTTCAGTTCTACACTCACTGGTTCCCCTCCCCTGAAGGTACTGACACTGGCTGGGTACAGTTCTACACTCACTGGTTCCCCTCCCCTGAAGGGACTGACTCTGGCTGGGTTCAGTTCTACACTCACTGGTTCCCCTCCCCTGAAGGTACTGACTCTGGCTGGGTTCAGTTCTGCACTCACTGGTTCCCCTCCCCTGAAGGTACTGTCTCTGGCTGGATTTAGTTCTACACTCACTGGTTCCCCTTCCCTGAAGTTACTGACTCTGGCTGGGTTCAGTTCTGCACTCACTGGTTCCCCTCGCCTGAAGGTACTGACTCTGTCTGGGTTCAGTTCTACACTCACTGGTTCCCCTCCCCTGAAGGTGCTGAATCTGGCTGGGTTTAGTTCTACACTAACTGGTTCCCCTCCCCTGAAGGTACTGACTCTGGCTGGGTTTAGGTCTACACTCACTGGTTCCCCTCCCCTGAAGGTACTGACTCTGTCTGGCTTCAGTTCTAGACTCACTGGTTCTCCTCCCCTGAAGGTGCTGACTCTGGCTGGTTCAGTTCTACACTCACTGGTTCCCCTCCCCTGAAGGTGCTGACTATGGCTGGGTTTAGCTCCACACTCACTGTTTCCCCTTCCCTGAAGGTACTGACTCTGGCTGGGTTCAGTTCTACACTCACTGGTTCCCCTCCCCTGAAGGTGCTAACTCTGGCTGGGTTCAGTTCTGCCCTCACTGGTTCCCCTCCCCTGAAGTTACTGACTCTGGCTGGGTTCAGTTCTACACTCACTGGTTCCCCTCACTTGAAGGTGCTGACTCTGGCTGGGTTCAGTTCTACACTCACTGGTTCCCCTCCCCTGAAGGTACTGACTCTGGCTGGGCTCAGTTCTACACTCACTGGTTCCCCTCCCCTGAAGGTACTGACTCTGGCTGTGTTCAGTTCTACACTCACTGGTTCCCCTCCCCTGAAGATGCTGACTCTGGCTGGGTTCAGTTCTACATTCACTGGTTCCCCTCCCCTGAAGGTAATGACTCTGGCTGGGTTCAGTTCTATACTCACTGGTTCCCCTCCCCTGAAGGTACTGACTCAGGCTGGGTTCAGTTCTACACTCACTGGTTCCCCTCCCCTGAAGGTGCTGACTCTGGTTGGGTTCAGTTCTGCACTCACTGGTTCCCCACCCCTGAAGGTACTGACTGTGGCTGGGTTCAGTTCTACACTCACTGGTTCCCTTCCCCTGAAGGTGCTGACTCTGGCTGGGTTCAGTTCGACAGTCACTGGTTCCCCTCCCCTGAAGGTACTGACTCTGGCTGGGATCAGTTCTACACTCACTGGTTTCCCTCCCCCGAAGGTAATGACTCTGGCTGGATTCAGTTCTACACTCACTGGTTCCCCTCCCCTGAAGTTACTGACTCTGGCTGGGTTCAGTTCTACACTCACTGGTTCCCCTCCCCTGAAGGTACTGACTCTGGCTGGGTTCAGTTCTACACTCACTGGTTCCCCTCCCCTGAAGGTGCTGACTCTGGCTGGGTTCAGTTCTACACTCACTGGTTCCCCTCCCCTGAAGGTGCTGACTCTGTCTGGGTTCAGTTGTACACTCATTGGTTCCCCTCCCCTGAAGGTGCTGACTCTGGCTGGGTTCAGTTCTACACTCACTGGTTCTCCTCCCCTGAAGGTACTGACTCTGTCTGGGTTCAGTTCTACACTCACTGGTTTCCCTCCCCTGAAGGTGCTGACTCTGGCTGGGTTCAGTTCTACACACACTGGTTCCCCTCCCCTGAAGGTGCTGAATCTGGCTAGGTTTAGTTCTACACTCACTGGTTCCCCTCCCCTTAAGGTACTGACTCTGTCTGGGTTTAGGTCTACACTCACTGGTTCCCCTCCCCTGAAGGTGCTGACTCTGGCTGGGTTCAGTTCTACACTCACTGGTTCCCCTCCCCTGAAGGTACTGACACTGGCTGGGTACAGTTCTACACTCACTGGTTCCCCTCCCCTGAAGGGACTGACTCTGGCTGGGTTCAGTTCTACACTCACTGGTTCCACTCCCCTGAAGGTACTGACTCTGGCTGGGTTCAGTTCTGCACTCACTGGTTCCCCTCCCCTGAAGGTACTGTCTCTGGCTGGATTTAGTTCTACACTCACTGGTTCCCATTCCCTGAAGTTACTGACTCTGGCTGGGTTCAGTTCTGCACTCACTGGTTCCCCTCGCCTGAAGGTACTGACTCTGTCTGGGTTCAGTTTTACACTCACTGGTTCCCCTCCCCTGAAGGTGCTGAATCTGGCTGGGTTTAGTTCTACACTAATTGGTTCCCCTCCCCTGAAGGTACTGACTCTGGCTGGGTTTAGGTCTACACTCACTGGTTCCCCTCCCCTGAAGGTACTGACTCTGTCTGGCTTCAGTTCTACACTCACTGGTTCTCCTCCCCTGAAGGTGCTGACTCTGGCTGGGTTCAGTTCTACACACACTGGTTCCCCTCCCCTGAAGGTACTGACTCTGGCTGGGTTCAGTTCTACACTCACTGGTTCCCCTCCCCTGAAGGTACTGACTCTGGCTGGGTTCAGTTCTACACTCACTATTTCCCTTACCCTGAAGGTACTGACTCTTGCTGTGTTCAGTTCTACACTCACTGGTTCCCCTCCCCTGAAGGTACTGACTCTGGCTGGGTTCAGTTCTACACTCAATGGTTCCCCTCCCCTGAAGGTACTGACTCTGGCTGGGTTCAGTTCAACACTCACTGGTTCCCCTCCCCTGAAGGTAATGATTCTGGCTGGGTTCAGTTCGACATTCACTGGTTCCCCTCCCCTGAAGGAACTGACTCTGGCTGGGTTGAGTTCTACACTCACTGGTTCACCTCCCCTGAAGGTACTGACTCTGGCTGGGTTCAGTTCTACACTCACTGGTTCTACTCCCCTGAAGTTACTGACTCTGGCTGGGTTCAGTTCTACACTCACTGGTTCACCTCCCCTGAAGGTGCTGACTCTGGCTGGGTTCAGTTCTACATTCACTGGTTCCCCTCCCCTGAAGGTACTGACTCTGGCTGGGCTCAGTTCTAAACTCCCTGGTTCCCCTCACCTGAAGGTACTGACTCTGGCTGTGTTCAGTTCTACACTCACAGGTTTCCCTCCCCTCAAGGTACTGACTCTGTCTGGGTTCAGTTCTACACTCACTGGTTCCCCTCCCCTGAAGGTGCTGACTCTGGCAGGGTTCAGTTCTACACTCACTGGTTCCCCTCCCCTGAAGGTACTGACTCTGGCTGGGTACAGTTCTACACTCACTGGTTCCCCTCCCCTGAAGGTGCTGACTCTGGCTGGGTTCAGTTCTACACTCACTGGTTCTCCTTCCCTGAAGGTACTGACTCTATCTGGGTTCAGTTCTACACTCACTGGTTCTCCTCCACTGAAGGTGCTGACTCTGGATGGGTTCAGTTCTACACTCACTGGTTCCCCTCCCCTGAAGGTACTGACTCTGGCAGGGTTCAGTTCTACACTCACTGGTTCCCCTCCCCTGAAGGTACTGATTCTGGCTGGTTTCAGTTCTACACTCACTGGTTCCCCTCCACTGAAGGTGCAGACTCTGGCTGGGTTCAGTTCTACACTCACTGGTTCCCCTCCCCTGAAGGTACTGACTCTGGCTGGGTTCAGTTCTACACTCACTATTTCCCTTACCCTGAAGGTACTGACTCTTGCTGGGTTCAGTTCTACACTCACTGGTTCCCCTCCCCTGAAGGTACTGACTCTGGCTGGGTTCAGTTCTACACTCAATGGTTCCACTCCCATGAAGGTACTGACTCTGGCTGGGTTCAGTTCAACACTCACTGGTTCCCCTCCCCTGAAGGTAATGATTTTGGCTGGGTTCAGTTCGACATTCACTGGTTCCCCTCCCCTGAAGGAACTGACTCTGGCTGGGTTGAGTTCTACACTCACTGGTTCACCTCTCCTGAAGGTACTGACTCTGGCTGGGTTCAGTTCTACACTCACTGGTTCCCCTCCCCTGAAGGTACTGACTCTGGCTGGGTTCAGTTCTACACTCACTGGTTCCCCTCCCCTGAAGGTGCTGACTCTGGCTGGGTTCAGTTCTACATTCACTGGTTCCCCTCCCCTGAAGCTACTGACTCTGGCTGGGCTCAGTTCTACACTCACTTCTTCCCCTCCCCTGAAGGTACTGACTCTGGCTGTGTTCAGTTCTACACTCACTGGTTCCCCTCCCCTGAAGGTGCTGACTCTGGCTGGGATCAGTTCTACACTCACTGGTTCCCTTCCCCTGAAGGTGCTGACTCTGGCTGGGTTCAGTTCGACAGTCACTGGTTCCCCTCCCCCGAAGGTAATGACTCTGGCTGGATTCAGCACTACACTCACTGGTTCCCCTCCACTGAAGTTACTGACTCTGGCTGGGTTCAGTTCTACACTCACTGGTTCCCCTCCCCTGAAGTTGCTGACTCTGGCTGGGTTCAGTTCTACACTCACTGGTTCCCCTCCCCTGAAGGTGCTGACTCTGTCTGGGTTCAGTTCTACACTCATTGGTTCCCCTCCCCGGAAGGTGCTGACTCTGGCTGGGTTCAGTTCCACACTCACTGGTTCTTCTCCCCTGAAGGTACTGACTCTGTCTGGGTTCAGTTCGACACTCACTGGTTCCCCTCCCCTGAAGGTGCTGACTCTGGCTGGGTTCAGTTCTACACTCACTGGTTCCCCTCCCCTGAAGGTACTGACTCTGGCTGGGTACAGTTCTACACTCACTGGTTCCCCTCCCCTGAAGGGACTGACTCTGGCTGGGTTCAGTTCTACACTCACTGGTTCCCCTCCCCTGAAGGTACTGACTCTGGCTGGGTTCAGTTCTGCACTCACTGGTTCCCCTCCCCTGAAGGTACTGTCTCTGGCTGGATTTAGTTCTACACTCACTGGTTCCCCTTCCCTGAAGTTACTGACTCTGGCTGGGTTCAGTTCTGCACTCACTGGTTCCCCTCGCCTGAAGCTACTGACTCTGTCTGGGTTCAGTTCTACACTCACTGGTTCCCCTCCCCTGAAGGTGCTGAATCTGGCTGGGTTTAGTTCTACACTAACTGGTTCCCCTCCCCTGAAGGTACTGACTCTTGCTGGGTTTAGGTCTACATTCACTGGTTCCCCTCCCCTGAAGGTACTGACTCTGGCTGGGTTCAGTTCTACACTCACTGGTTCCCCTCCCCTGAAGGTGCTAATTCTGGCTGGGTTCAGTTCTACACTCACTGGTTCCCCTCCCCTGAAGGTGCTGACTCTGGCTGGGTTCAGTTCTACACTCACTGGTTTCCCTTCCCTGAAGGTGCTGACCCTGGCTGGGTTCAGTTCTACACTCACTGGTTCCCCTCCCCTGAAGGTACTGACTCTGGCTGGGTTCAGTTCTACACTCACTGGTTCCCCTCCCCTGAAGGTACTGACTCTGTCTGGGTTCAGTTCTACACTCACTGGTTCCCCTCCCCTGAAGGTGCTGACTATGGCTGGGTTTAGTTCCACACTCACTGTTTCCCCTCCCCTGAAGGTACTGACTCTGGCTGGGTTCAATTCTACACTCAATGGTTCCCCTCCCCTGAAGGTGCTAACTCTGGCTGGGTTCAGTTCTGTTGTCACTGGTTCCCCTCCCCTGAAGTTACTGACTCTGGCTGGGTTCAGTTCTACACTCACTGGTTCCCCTCCCCTGAAGGTGCTGACTCTGGCTGGGTTCAGTTCTACACTCACTGGTTCTCCTCCCCTGAAGTTACTGACTCTGGCTGGGTTCAGTTCTACACTCACTGGTTCCCCTCCCCTGAAGGTGCTGACTCTGGCTGGGTTCAGTTCTACATTCACTGGTTCCCCTCCCCTGAAGGTACTGACTCTAGCTGGGCTCAGTTCTACACTCACTGGTTCCCCTCCACTGAAGGTACTGACTCTGCCTGTGTTCAGTTCTACACTCACTTGTTCCCCTCCCCTGAAGGTACTGACTCTGTCTGGGTTCAGTTCTACACTCACTGGTTCCCCTCCCCTGAAGGTGCTGACTCTGGCAGGGTTCAGTTCTACACTCACTGGTTCCCCTCCCCTGAAGGTACTGACTCTGGCTGGGTACAGTTCTACACTCACTGGTTCCCCTCCCCTGAAGGTGCTGACTCTGGCTGGGTTCAGTTTTACACTCACTGGTTCCCCTCCCCTGAAGGTGCTGACTCTGGATGGGTTCAGTTCTACACTCACTGGTTCCCCTCCCCTCAATGTACTGACTCTAACTGGGTTCCGTTCTACACTCACTGGTTCCCCTCCCCTGAAGGTACTGATTCTGGCTGGTTTCAGTTCTACACTCACTGGTTCCCCTCCCCTGAAGTTACTGACTCTGGCTGGGTTCAGTTCTACACTCACTGGTTCCCCTCCCCTGAAGGTACTGAATCTGGCTGGGTTCAGTTCTACACTCACTATTTCCCTTACCCTGAAGGTACTGACTCTGGCTGTGTTCAGTTCTACACTCACTGGTTCCCCTCCCCTGAAGGTACTGACTCTGGCTGGGTTCAGTTCTACACTCAATGGTTCCCCTCCCCTGAAGGTACTGACTCTGGCTGGGTTCAGTTCAACACTCACTGGTTCCCCTCCCCTGAAGGTAATGATTCTGGCTGGGTTCAGTTCGACATTCACTGGTTCCCCACCCTTGAAGGAACTGACTCTGGCTGGGTTGAGTTCTACACTCACTGGTTCACCTCCCCTGAAGGTACTGACTCTGGCTGGGTTCAGTTCTACACTCACTGGTTCTACTCCCCTGAAGTTACTGACTCTGGCTGGGTTCAGTTCTACACTCACTGGTTCCCCTCCCCTGAAGGTGCTGACTCTGGCTGGGTTCAGTTCTACATTCACTGGTTCCCCTCCCCTGAAGGTACTGACACTGGTTGGACTCAGTTCTACACTCACTGGTTCCCCTCCCCTGAAGGAACTGACTCTGGCTGTGTTCAGTTCTACACTCACTGGTTCTATACCCCTGAAAGTGCTGACTCTGGCTGGGTTCAGTTCTACATTCACTGGTTCCACTCCCCTGAAGGTAATGACTCTGGCTGGGTTCAGTTCTACACTCACTGGTTCCCCTCCCCTGAAGGTACTGTCTCTGGCTGGGTTCAGTTCTACATTCATTGGTTCACCTCCCCTGAAGGTACTGACTCAGGCTGTGTTCAGTTATACACTCACTGGTTCCCCTCCCCTGAAGGTGCTGACTCTGGCTGGGTTCAGTTCTACACTCACTGGTTCTCCTCCCCTGAAGTTACTGACTCTGGCTGGGTTCAGTTCTACACTCACTGGTTCCCCTCCCCTGAAGGTGCTGACTCTGGCTGGGTTCAGTTCTACATTCACTGGTTCCCCTCCCCTGAAGGTACTGACTCTAGCTGGGCTCAGTTCTACACTCACTGGTTCCCCTCCACTGAAGTTACTGACTCTGGCTGTGTTCAGTTCTACACTCACTTGTTCCCCTCCCCTGAAGGTACTGACTCTGTCTGGGTTCAGTTCTACACTCACTGGTTCCCCTCCCCTGAAGGTGCTGACTCTGGCAGGGTTCAGTTCTACACTCACTGGTTCCCCTCCCCTGAAGGTACTGACTCTGGCTGGGTACAGTTCTACACTCACTGGTTCCCCTCCCCTGAAGGTGCTGACTCTGGCTGGGTTCAGTTTTACACTCACTGGTTCCCCTCCCCTGAAGGTGCTGACTCTGGATGGGTTCAGTTCTACACTCACTGGTTCCCCTCCCCTGAAGGTACTGACTCTAACTGGGTTCCGTTCTACACTCACTGGTTCCCCTCCCCTGAAGGTACTGATTCTGGCTGGTTTCAGTTCTACACTCACTGGTTCCCCTCCCCTGAAGTTACTGACTCTGGCTGGGTTCAGTTCTACACTCACTGGTTCCCCTCCCCTGAAGGTACTGAATCTGGCTGGGTTCAGTTCTACACTCACTATTTCCCTTACCCTGAAGGTACTGACTCTGGCTGTGTTCAGTTCTACACTCACTGGTTCCCCTCCCCTGAAGGTACTGACTCTGGCTGGGTTCAGTTCTACACTCAATGGTTCCCCTCCCCTGAAGGTACTGACTCTGGCTGGGTTCAGTTCAACACTCACTGGTTCCCCTCCCCTGAAGGTAATGATTCTGGCTGGGTTCAGTTCGACATTCACTGGTTCCCCTCCCTTGAAGGAACTGACTCTGGCTGGGTTGAGTTCTACACTCACTGGTTCACCTCCCCTGAAGGTACTGACTCTGGCTGGGTTCAGTTCTACACTCACTGGTTCTATACCCCTGAAAGTGCTGACTCTGGCTGGGTTCAGTTCTACATTCACTGGTTCCACTCCCCTGAAGGTAATGACTCTGGCTGGGTTCAGTTCTACACTCACTGGTTCCCCTCCCCTGAAGGTACTGACTCTGGCTGGGTTCAGTTCTACATTCATTGGTTCACCTCCCCTGAAGGTACTGACTCAGGCTGTGTTCAGTTATACACTCACTGGTTCCCCTCCCCTGAAGGTGCTGACTCTGGTTGGGTTCAGTTCTACACTCACTGGTTCCCCACCCCTGAAGGTACTGACTCTGGCTGGGTTCAGTTCTACACTCACTGGTTCCCTTCCCCTGAAGGTGCTGACTCTGGCTGGGTTCAGTTCGACAGTCACTGGTTCCCCTCCCCCGAAGGTAATGACTCTGGCTGGATTCAGTTCTACACTCACTGGTTCCCCTCCCCTGAAGTTACTGACTCTGGCTGGGTTCAGTTCTACACTCACTGGTTCCCCTCCCCTGAAGTTGCTGACTCTGGCTGGGTTCAGTTCTACACTCACTGGTTCCCCTCCCCTGAAGGTGCTGACTCTGTCTGGGTTCAGTTCTACACTCATTGGTTCCCCTCCCCGGAAGGTGCTGACTCTGGCTGGGTTCAGCTCTACACTCACTGGTTCTTCTCCCCTGAAGGTACTGACTCTGTCTGGGTTCAGTTCTACACTCACTGGTTCCCCTCCCCTGAAGGTGCTGACTCTGGCTGGGTTCAGTTCTACACTCACTGGTTCCCCTCCCCTGAAGGTACTGACACTGGCTGGGTACAGTTCTACACTCACTGGTTCCCCTCCCCTGAAGGGACTGACTCTGGCTGGGTTCAGTTCTACACTCACTGGTTCCCCTCCCCTGAAGGTACTGACTCTGGCTGGGTTCAGTTCTGCACTCACTGGTTCCCCTCCCCTGAAGGTACTGTCTCTGGCTGGATTTAGTTCTACACTCACTGGTTCCCATTCCCTGAAGTTACTGACTCTGGCTGGGTTCAGTTCTGCACTCACTGGTTCCCCTCGACTGAAGGTACTGACTCTGTCTGGGTTCAGTTCGACACTCACTGGTTCCCCTCCCCTGAAGGTGCTGAATCTGGCTGGGTTTAGTTCTACACTAATTGGTTCCCCTCCCCTGAAGGTACTGACTCTGGCTGGGTTTAGGTCTACACTCACTGGTTCCCCTCCCCTGAAGGTACTGACTCTGTCTGGCTTCAGTTCTACACTCACTGGTTCTCCTCCCCTGAAGGTGCTGACTCTGGCTGGGTTCAGTTCTACACTCACTGGTTCCCCTCCCCTGAAGGTACTGACTCTGGCTGGGTTCAGTTCTACACTCACTGGTTCCCCTCCCCTGAAGGTACTGACTCTGGCTGGGTTCAGTTCTACACTCACTATTTCCCTTACCCTGAAGGTACTGACTCTTGCTGTGTTCAGTTCTACACTCACTGGTTCCCCTCCCCTGAAGGTACTGACTCTGGCTGGGTTCAGTTCTACACTCACTGGTTCCCTTCCCCTGAAGGTGCTGACTCTGGCTGGGTTCAGTTCTACATTCACTGGTTCCACTCCCCTGAAGGTAATGACTCTGGCTGGGTTCAGTTCTACACTCACTGGTTCCCCTCCCCTGAAGGTACTGACTCTGGCTGGGTTCAGTTCTACATTCATTGGTTCACCTCCCCTGAAGGTACTGACTCAGGCTGTGTTCAGTTATACACTCACTGGTTCCCCTCCCCTGAAGGTGCTGACTCTGGTTGGGTTCAGTTCTACACTCACTGGTTCCCCACCCCTGAAGGTACTGACTCTGGCTGGGTTCAGTTCTACACTCACTGGTTCCCTTCCCCTGAAGGTGCTGACTCTGGCTGGGTTCAGTTCGACAGTCACTGGTTCCCCTCCCCCGAAGGTAATGACTCTGGCTGGATTCAGTTCTACACTCACTGGTTCCCCTCCCCTGAAGTTACTGACTCTGGCTGGGTTCAGTTCTACACTCACTGGTTCCCCTCCCCTGAAGTTGCTGACTCTGGCTGGGTTCAGTTCTACACTCACTGGTTCCCCTCCCCTGAAGGTGCTGACTCTGTCTGGGTTCAGTTCTACACTCATTGGTTCCCCTCCCCGGAAGGTGCTGACTCTGGCTGGGTTCAGCTCTACACTCACTGGTTCTTCTCCCCTGAAGGTACTGACTCTGT
The DNA here is from genome assembly GCF_044704955.1 of Pristiophorus japonicus. Lineage (NCBI taxonomy): Eukaryota > Metazoa > Chordata > Chondrichthyes > Pristiophoridae > Pristiophorus > Pristiophorus japonicus. The sequence goes on along the minus strand of NW_027254467.1, from coordinate 642,703 downwards.
CTGGGTTCAGTTCTACACTCACTGGTTCCCCTCCCCTGAAGGTGCTGACTCTGGCTGGGTTCAGTTCTACACTCACTGGTTCCCCTCCCCTGAAGGTACTGACACTGGCTGGGTACAGTTCTACACTCACTGGTTCCCCTCCCCTGAAGGGACTGACTCTGGCTGGGTTCAGTTCTACACTCACTGGTTCCCCTCCCCTGAAGGTACTGACTCTGGCTGGGTTCAGTTCTGCACTCACTGGTTCCCCTCCCCTGAAGGTACTGTCTCTGGCTGGATTTAGTTCTACACTCACTGGTTCCCATTCCCTGAAGTTACTGACTCTGGCTGGGTTCAGTTCTGCACTCACTGGTTCCCCTCGACTGAAGGTACTGACTCTGTCTGGGTTCAGTTCTACACTCACTGGTTCCCCTCCCCTGAAGGTGCTGAATCTGGCTGGGTTTAGTTCTACACTAATTGGTTCCCCTCCCCTGAAGGTACTGACTCTGGCTGGGTTTAGGTCTACACTCACTGGTTCCCCTCCCCTGAAGGTACTGACTCTGTCTGGCTTCAGTTCTACACTCACTGGTTCTCCTCCCCTGAAGGTGCTGACTCTGGCTGGGTTCAGTTCTACACTCACTGGTTCCCCTCCCCTGAAGGTACTGACTCTGGCTGGGTTCAGTTCTACACTCACTGGTTCCCCTCCCCTGAAGGTACTGACTCTGGCTGGGTTCAGTTCTACACTCACTATTTCCCTTACCCTGAAGGTACTGACTCTTGCTGTGTTCAGTTCTACACTCACTGGTTCCCCTCCCCTGAAGGTACTGACTCTGGCTGGGTTCAGTTCTACACTCAATGGTTCCCCTCCCCTGAAGGTACTGACTCTGGCTGGGTTCAGTTCAACACTCACTGGTTCCCCTCCCCTGAAGGTAATGATTCTGGCTGGGTTCAGTTCGACATTCACTGGTTCCCCTCCCCTGAAGGAACTGACTCTGGCTGGGTTGAGTTCTACACTCACTGGTTCACCTCCCCTGAAGGTACTGACTCTGGCTGGGTTCAGTTCTACACTCACTGGTTCTACTCCCCTGAAGTTACTGACTCTGGCTGGGTTCAGTTCTACACTCACTGGTTCACCTCCCCTGAAGGTGCTGACTCTGGCTGGGTTCAGTTCTACATTCACTGGTTCCCCTCCCCTGAAGGTACTGACTCTGGTTGGACTCAGTTCAACACTCACTGGTTCCCCTCCCCTGAAGGTACTGACTCTGGCTGTGTTCAGTTCTACACTCACTGGTTCTATACCCCTGAAAGTGCTGACTCTGGCTGGATTCAGTTCTACACTCACTGGTTCCCCTCCCCTGAAGTTACTGACTCTGGCTGGGTTCAGTTCTACACTCACTGGTTCCCCTCCCCTGAAGTTGCTGACTCTGGCTGGGTTCAGTTCTACACTCACTGGTTCCCCTCCCCTGAAGGTGCTGACTCTGTCTGGGTTCAGTTCTACACTCATTGGTTCCCCTCCACGGAAGGTGCTGACTCTGGCTGGGTTCAGCTCTACACTCACTGGTTCTTCTCCCCTGAAGGTACTGACTCTGTCTGGGTTCAGTTCTACACTCACTGGTTCCCCTCCCCTGAAGGTGCTGACTCTGGCTGGGTTCAGTTCTACACTCACTGGTTCCCCTCCCCTGAAGGTACTGACACTGGCTGGGTACAGTTCTACACTCACTGGTTCCCCTCCCCTGAAGGGACTGACTCTGGCTGGGTTCAGTTCTACACTCACTGGTTCCCCTCCCCTGAAGGTACTGACTCTGGCTGGGTTCAGTTCTGCACTCACTGGTTCCCCTCCCCTGAAGGTACTGTCTCTGGCTGGATTTAGTTCTACACTCACTGGTTCCCCTTCCCTGAAGTTACTGACTCTGGCTGGGTTCAGTTCTGCACTCACTGGTTCCCCTCGCCTGAAGGTACTGACTCTGTCTGGGTTCAGTTCTACACTCACTGGTTCCCCTCCCCTGAAGGTGCTGAATCTGGCTGGGTTTAGTTCTACACTAACTGGTTCCCCTCCCCTGAAGGTACTGACTCTGGCTGGGTTTAGGTCTACACTCACTGGTTCCCCTCCCCTGAAGGTACTGACTCTGTCTGGCTTCAGTTCTAGACTCACTGGTTCTCCTCCCCTGAAGGTGCTGACTCTGGCTGGTTCAGTTCTACACTCACTGGTTCCCCTCCCCTGAAGGTGCTGACTATGGCTGGGTTTAGCTCCACACTCACTGTTTCCCCTTCCCTGAAGGTACTGACTCTGGCTGGGTTCAGTTCTACACTCACTGGTTCCCCTCCCCTGAAGGTGCTAACTCTGGCTGGGTTCAGTTCTGCCCTCACTGGTTCCCCTCCCCTGAAGTTACTGACTCTGGCTGGGTTCAGTTCTACACTCACTGGTTCCCCTCACTTGAAGGTGCTGACTCTGGCTGGGTTCAGTTCTACACTCACTGGTTCCCCTCCCCTGAAGGTACTGACTCTGGCTGGGCTCAGTTCTACACTCACTGGTTCCCCTCCCCTGAAGGTACTGACTCTGGCTGTGTTCAGTTCTACACTCACTGGTTCCCCTCCCCTGAAGATGCTGACTCTGGCTGGGTTCAGTTCTACATTCACTGGTTCCCCTCCCCTGAAGGTAATGACTCTGGCTGGGTTCAGTTCTATACTCACTGGTTCCCCTCCCCTGAAGGTACTGACTCAGGCTGGGTTCAGTTCTACACTCACTGGTTCCCCTCCCCTGAAGGTGCTGACTCTGGTTGGGTTCAGTTCTGCACTCACTGGTTCCCCACCCCTGAAGGTACTGACTGTGGCTGGGTTCAGTTCTACACTCACTGGTTCCCTTCCCCTGAAGGTGCTGACTCTGGCTGGGTTCAGTTCGACAGTCACTGGTTCCCCTCCCCTGAAGGTACTGACTCTGGCTGGGATCAGTTCTACACTCACTGGTTTCCCTCCCCCGAAGGTAATGACTCTGGCTGGATTCAGTTCTACACTCACTGGTTCCCCTCCCCTGAAGTTACTGACTCTGGCTGGGTTCAGTTCTACACTCACTGGTTCCCCTCCCCTGAAGGTACTGACTCTGGCTGGGTTCAGTTCTACACTCACTGGTTCCCCTCCCCTGAAGGTGCTGACTCTGGCTGGGTTCAGTTCTACACTCACTGGTTCCCCTCCCCTGAAGGTGCTGACTCTGTCTGGGTTCAGTTGTACACTCATTGGTTCCCCTCCCCTGAAGGTGCTGACTCTGGCTGGGTTCAGTTCTACACTCACTGGTTCTCCTCCCCTGAAGGTACTGACTCTGTCTGGGTTCAGTTCTACACTCACTGGTTTCCCTCCCCTGAAGGTGCTGACTCTGGCTGGGTTCAGTTCTACACACACTGGTTCCCCTCCCCTGAAGGTGCTGAATCTGGCTAGGTTTAGTTCTACACTCACTGGTTCCCCTCCCCTTAAGGTACTGACTCTGTCTGGGTTTAGGTCTACACTCACTGGTTCCCCTCCCCTGAAGGTGCTGACTCTGGCTGGGTTCAGTTCTACACTCACTGGTTCCCCTCCCCTGAAGGTACTGACACTGGCTGGGTACAGTTCTACACTCACTGGTTCCCCTCCCCTGAAGGGACTGACTCTGGCTGGGTTCAGTTCTACACTCACTGGTTCCACTCCCCTGAAGGTACTGACTCTGGCTGGGTTCAGTTCTGCACTCACTGGTTCCCCTCCCCTGAAGGTACTGTCTCTGGCTGGATTTAGTTCTACACTCACTGGTTCCCATTCCCTGAAGTTACTGACTCTGGCTGGGTTCAGTTCTGCACTCACTGGTTCCCCTCGCCTGAAGGTACTGACTCTGTCTGGGTTCAGTTCTACACTCACTGGTTCCCCTCCCCTGAAGGTGCTGAATCTGGCTGGGTTTAGTTCTACACTAATTGGTTCCCCTCCCCTGAAGGTACTGACTCTGGCTGGGTTTAGGTCTACACTCACTGGTTCCCCTCCCCTGAAGGTACTGACTCTGTCTGGCTTCAGTTCTACACTCACTGGTTCTCCTCCCCTGAAGGTGCTGACTCTGGCTGGGTTCAGTTCTACACTCACTGGTTCCCCTCCCCTGAAGGTACTGACTCTGGCTGGGTTCAGTTCTACACTCACTGGTTCCCCTCCCCTGAAGGTACTGACTCTGGCTGGGTTCAGTTCTACACTCACTATTTCCCTTACCCTGAAGGTACTGACTCTTGCTGTGTTCAGTTCTACACTCACTGGTTCCCCTCCCCTGAAGGTACTGACTCTGGCTGGGTTCAGTTCTACACTCAATGGTTCCCCTCCCCTGAAGGTACTGACTCTGGCTGGGTTCAGTTCAACACTCACTGGTTCCCCTCCCCTGAAGGTAATGATTCTGGCTGGGTTCAGTTCGACATTCACTGGTTCCCCTCCCCTGAAGGAACTGACTCTGGCTGGGTTGAGTTCTACACTCACTGGTTCACCTCCCCTGAAGGTACTGACTCTGGCTGGGTTCAGTTCTACACTCACTGGTTCTACTCCCCTGAAGTTACTGACTCTGGCTGGGTTCAGTTCTACACTCACTGGTTCACCTCCCCTGAAGGTGCTGACTCTGGCTGGGTTCAGTTCTACATTCACTGGTTCCCCTCCCCTGAAGGTACTGACTCTGGTTGGACTCAGTTCAACACTCACTGGTTCCCATCCCCTGAAGGTACTGACTCTGGCTGTGTTCAGTTCTACACTCACTGGTTCTATACCCCTGAAAGTGCTGACTCTGGCTGGATTCAGTTCTACACTCACTGGTTACCCTCCCCTGAAGTTACTGACTCTGGCTGGGTTCAGTTCTACACTCACTGGTTCCCCTCCCCTGAAGTTGCTGACTCTGGCTGGGTTCAGTTCTACACTCACTGGTTCCCCTCCCCTGAAGGTGCTGACTCTGTCTGGGTTCAGTTCTACACTCATTGGTTCCCCTCCCCGGAAGGTGCTGACTCTGGCTGGGTTCAGCTCTACACTCACTGGTTCTTCTCCCCTGAAGGTACTGACTCTGTCTGGGTTCAGTTCTACACTCACTGGTTCCCCTCCCCTGAAGGTGCTGACTCTGGCTGGGTTCAGTTCTACACTCACTGGTTCCCCTCCCCTGAAGGTACTGACACTGGCTGGGTACAGTTCTACACTCACTGGTTCCCCTCCCCTGAAGGGACTGACTCTGGCTGGGTTCAGTTCTACACTCACTGGTTCCCCTCCCCTGAAGGTACTGACTATGGCTGGGTTCAGTTCTGCACTCACTGGTTCCCCTCCCCTGAAGGTACTGTCTCTGGCTGGATTTAGTTCTACACTCACTGGTTCCCCTTCCCTGAAGTTACTGACTCTGGCTGGGTTCAGTTCTGCACTCACTGGTTCCCCTCGCCTGAAGGTACTGACTCTGTCTGGGTTCAGTTCTACACTCACTGGTTCCCCTCCCCTGAAGGTGCTGAATCTGGCTGGGTTTAGTTCTACACTAACTGGTTCCCCTCCCCTGAAGGTACTGACTCTGGCTGGGTTTAGGTCTACACTCACTGGTTCCCCTCCCCTGAAGGTACTGACTCTGTCTGGCTTCAGTTCTACACTCACTGGTTCTCCTCCCCTGAAGGTGCTGACTCTGGCTGGTTCAGTTCTACACTCACTGGTTCCCCTCCCCTGAAGGTGCTGACTATGGCTGGGTTTAGCTCCACACTCACTGTTTCCCCTTCCCTGAAGGTACTGACTCTGGCTGGGTTCAGTTCTACACTCACTGGTTCCCCTCCCCTGAAGGTGCTAACTCTGGCTGGGTTCAGTTCTGCCCTCACTGGTTCCCCTCCCCTGAAGTTACTGACTCTGGCTGGGTTCAGTTCTACACTCACTGGTTCCCCTCACTTGAAGGTGCTGACTCTGGCTGGGTTCAGTTCTACACTCACTGGTTCCCCTCCCCTGAAGGTACTGACTCTGGCTGGGCTCAGTTCTACACTCACTGGTTCCCCTCCCCTGAAGGTACTGACTCTGGCTGTGTTCAGTTCTACACTCACTGGTTCCCCTCCCCTGAAGGTGCTGACTCTGGCTGGGTTCAGTTCTACATTCACTGGTTCCCCTCCCCTGAAGGTAATGACTCTGGCTGGGTTCAGTTCTATACTCACTGGTTCCCCTCCCCTGAAGGTACTGACTCAGGCTGGGTTCAGTTCTACACTCACTGGTTCCCCTCCCCTGAAGGTGCTGACTCTGGTTGGGTTCAGTTCTGCACTCACTGGTTCCCCACCCCTGAAGGTACTGACTGTGGCTGGGTTCAGTTCTACACTCACTGGTTCCCTTCCCCTGAAGGTGCTGACTCTGGCTGGGTTCAGTTCGACAGTCACTGGTTCCCCTCCCCTGAAGGTACTGACTCTGTCTGGCTTCAGTTCTACACTCACTGATTCTCCTCCCCTGAAGGTGCTGACTCTGGCTGGGTTCAGTTCTACACTCACTGGTTCCCCTCCCCTGAAGGTACTGACTCTGGCTGGGTTCAGTTCTACACTCACTGGTTCCCCTCCCCTGAAGGTACTGACTCTGGCTGGGTTCAGTTCTACACTCACTATTTCCCTTACCCTGAAGGTACTGACTCTTGCTGTGTTCAGTTCTACACTCACTGGTTCCCCTCCCCTGAAGGTACTGACTCTGGCTGGGTTCAGTTCTACACTCAATGGTTCCCCTCCCCTGAAGGTACTGACTCTGGCTGGGTTCAGTTCAACACTCACTGGTTCCCCTCCCCTGAAGGTAATGATTCTGGCTGGGTTCAGTTCGACATTCACTGGTTCCCCTCCCCTGAAGGAACTGACTCTGGCTGGGTTGAGTTCTACACTCACTGGTTCACCTCCCCTGAAGGTACTGACTCTGGCTGGGTTCAGTTCTACACTCACTGGTTCTACTCCCCTGAAGTTACTGACTCTGGCTGGGTTCAGTTCTACACTCACTGGTTCACCTCCCCTGAAGGTGCTGACTCTGGCTGGGTTCAGTTCTACATTCACTGGTTCCCCTCCCCTGAAGGTACTGACTCTGGTTGGACTCAGTTCAACACTCACTGGTTCCCCTCCCCTGAAGGTACTGACTCTGGCTGTGTTCAGTTCTACACTCACTGGTTCTATACCCCTGAAAGTGCTGACTCTGGCTGGATTCAGTTCTACACTCACTGGTTCCCCTCCCCTGAAGTTACTGACTCTGGCTGGGTTCAGTTCTACACTCACTGGTTCCCCTCCCCTGAAGTTGCTGACTCTGGCTGGGTTCAGTTCTACACTCACTGGTTCCCCTCCCCTGAAGGTGCTGACTCTGTCTGGGTTCAGTTCTACACTCATTGGTTCCCCTCCACGGAAGGTGCTGACTCTGGCTGGGTTCAGCTCTACACTCACTGGTTCTTCTCCCCTGAAGGTACTGACTCTGTCTGGGTTCAGTTCTACACTCACTGGTTCCCCTCCCCTGAAGGTGCTGACTCTGGCTGGGTTCAGTTCTACACTCACTGGTTCCCCTCCCCTGAAGGTACTGACACTGGCTGGGTACAGTTCTACACTCACTGGTTCCCCTCCCCTGAAGGGACTGACTCTGGCTGGGTTCAGTTCTACACTCACTGGTTCCCCTCCCCTGAAGGTACTGACTCTGGCTGGGTTCAGTTCTGCACTCACTGGTTCCCCTCCCCTGAAGGTACTGTCTCTGGCTGGATTTAGTTCTACACTCACTGGTTCCCCTTCCCTGAAGTTACTGACTCTGGCTGGGTTCAGTTCTGCACTCACTGGTTCCCCTCGCCTGAAGGTACTGACTCTGTCTGGGTTCAGTTCTACACTCACTGGTTCCCCTCCCCTGAAGGTGCTGAATCTGGCTGGGTTTAGTTCTACACTAACTGGTTCCCCTCCCCTGAAGGTACTGACTCTGGCTGGGTTTAGGTCTACACTCACTGGTTCCCCTCCCCTGAAGGTACTGACTCTGTCTGGCTTCAGTTCTAGACTCACTGGTTCTCCTCCCCTGAAGGTGCTGACTCTGGCTGGTTCAGTTCTACACTCACTGGTTCCCCTCCCCTGAAGGTGCTGACTATGGCTGGGTTTAGCTCCACACTCACTGTTTCCCCTTCCCTGAAGGTACTGACTCTGGCTGGGTTCAGTTCTACACTCACTGGTTCCCCTCCCCTGAAGGTGCTAACTCTGGCTGGGTTCAGTTCTGCCCTCACTGGTTCCCCTCCCCTGAAGTTACTGACTCTGGCTGGGTTCAGTTCTACACTCACTGGTTCCCCTCACTTGAAGGTGCTGACTCTGGCTGGGTTCAGTTCTACACTCACTGGTTCCCCTCCCCTGAAGGTACTGACTCTGGCTGGGCTCAGTTCTACACTCACTGGTTCCCCTCCCCTGAAGGTACTGACTCTGGCTGTGTTCAGTTCTACACTCACTGGTTCCCCTCCCCTGAAGATGCTGACTCTGGCTGGGTTCAGTTCTACATTCACTGGTTCCCCTCCCCTGAAGGTAATGACTCTGGCTGGGTTCAGTTCTATACTCACTGGTTCCCCTCCCCTGAAGGTACTGACTCAGGCTGGGTTCAGTTCTACACTCACTGGTTCCCCTCCCCTGAAGGTGCTGACTCTGGTTGGGTTCAGTCCTGCACTCACTGGTTCCCCACCCCTGAAGGTACTGACTGTGGCTGGGTTCAGTTCTACACTCACTGGTTCCCTTCCCCTGAAGGTGCTGACTCTGGCTGGGTTCAGTTCGACAGTCACTGGTTCCCCTCCCCTGAAGGTACTGACTCTGGCTGGGATCAGTTCTACACTCACTGGTTTCCCTCCCCCGAAGGTAATGACTCTGGCTGGATTCAGTTCTACACTCACTGGTTCCCCTCCCCTGAAGTTACTGACTCTGGCTGGGTTCAGTTCTACACTCACTGGTTCCCCTCCCCTGAAGGTACTGACTCTGGCTGGGTTCAGTTCTACACTCACTGGTTCCCCTCCCCTGAAGGTGCTGACTCTGGCTGGGTTCAGTTCTACACTCACTGGTTCCCCTCCCCTGAAGGTGCTGACTCTGTCTGGGTTCAGTTGTACACTCATTGGTTCCCCTCCCCTGAAGGTGCTGACTCTGGCTGGGTTCAGTTCTACACTCACTGGTTCTCCTCCCCTGAAGGTACTGACTCTGTCTGGGTTCAGTTCTACACTCACTGGTTTCCCTCCCCTGAAGGTGCTGACTCTGGCTGGGTTCAGTTCTACACACACTGGTTCCCCTCCCCTGAAGGTGCTGAATCTGGCTAGGTTTAGTTCTACACTCACTGGTTCCCCTCCCCTTAAGGTACTGACTCTGTCTGGGTTTAGGTCTACACTCACTGGTTCCCCTCCCCTGAAGGTGCTGACTCTGGCTGGGTTCAGTTCTACACTCACTGGTTCCCCTCCCCTGAAGGTACTGACACTGGCTGGGTACAGTTCTACACTCACTGGTTCCCCTCCCCTGAAGGGACTGACTCTGGCTGGGTTCAGTTCTACACTCACTGGTTCCACTCCCCTGAAGGTACTGACTCTGGCTGGGTTCAGTTCTGCACTCACTGGTTCCCCTCCCCTGAAGGTACTGTCTCTGGCTGGATTTAGTTCTACACTCACTGGTTCCCATTCCCTGAAGTTACTGACTCTGGCTGGGTTCAGTTCTGCACTCACTGGTTCCCCTCGCCTGAAGGTACTGACTCTGTCTGGGTTCAGTTCTACACTCACTGGTTCCCCTCCCCTGAAGGTGCTGAATCTGGCTGGGTTTAGTTCTACACTAATTGGTTCCCCTCCCCTGAAGGTACTGACTCTGGCTGGGTTTAGGTCTACACTCACTGGTTCCCCTCCCCTGAAGGTACTGACTCTGTCTGGCTTCAGTTCTACACTCACTGGTTCTCCTCCCCTGAAGGTGCTGACTCTGGCTGGGTTCAGTTCTACACTCACTGGTTCCCCTCCCCTGAAGGTACTGACTCTGGCTGGGTTCAGTTCTACACTCACTGGTTCCCCTCCCCTGAAGGTACTGACTCTGGCTGGGTTCAGTTCTACACTCACTATTTCCCTTACCCTGAAGGTACTGACTCTTGCTGTGTTCAGTTCTACACTCACTGGTTCCCCTCCCCTGAAGGTACTGACTCTGGCTGGGTTCAGTTCTACACTCAATGGTTCCCCTCCCCTGAAGGTACTGACTCTGGCTGGGTTCAGTTCAACACTCACTGGTTCCCCTCCCCTGAAGGTAATGATTCTGGCTGGGTTCAGTTCGACATTCACTGGTTCCCCTCCCCTGAAGGAACTGACTCTGGCTGGGTTGAGTTCTACACTCACTGGTTCACCTCCCCTGAAGGTACTGACTCTGGCTGGGTTCAGTTCTACACTCACTGGTTCTACTCCCCTGAAGTTACTGACTCTGGCTGGGTTCAGTTCTACACTCACTGGTTCACCTCCCCTGAAGGTGCTGACTCTGGCTGGGTTCAGTTCTACATTCACTGGTTCCCCTCCCCTGAAGGTACTGACTCTGGTTGGACTCAGTTCAACACTCACTGGTTCCCATCCCCTGAAGGTACTGACTCTGGCTGTGTTCAGTTCTACACTCACTGGTTCTATACCCCTGAAAGTGCTGACTCTGGCTGGATTCAGTTCTACACTCACTGGTTACCCTCCCCTGAAGTTACTGACTCTGGCTGGGTTCAGTTCTACACTCACTGGTTCCCCTCCCCTGAAGTTGCTGACTCTGGCTGGGTTCAGTTCTACACTCACTGGTTCCCCTCCCCTGAAGGTGCTGACTCTGTCTGGGTTCAGTTCTACACTCATTGGTTCCCCTCCCCGGAAGGTGCTGACTCTGGCTGGGTTCAGCTCTACACTCACTGGTTCTTCTCCCCTGAAGGTACTGACTCTGTCTGGGTTCAGTTCTACACTCACTGGTTCCCCTCCCCTGAAGGTGCTGACTCTGGCTGGGTTCAGTTCTACACTCACTGGTTCCCCTCCCCTGAAGGTACTGACACTGGCTGGGTACAGTTCTACACTCACTGGTTCCCCTCCCCTGAAGGGACTGACTCTGGCTGGGTTCAGTTCTACACTCACTGGTTCCCCTCCCCTGAAGGTACTGACTCTGGCTGGGTTCAGTTCTGCACTCACTGGTTCCCCTCCCCTGAAGGTACTGTCTCTGGCTGGATTTAGTTCTACACTCACTGGTTCCCCTTCCCTGAAGTTACTGACTCTGGCTGGGTTCAGTTCTGCACTCACTGGTTCCCCTCGCCTGAAGGTACTGACTCTGTCTGGGTTCAGTTCTACACTCACTGGTTCCCCTCCCCTGAAGGTGCTGAATCTGGCTGGGTTTAGTTCTACACTAACTGGTTCCCCTCCCCTGAAGGTACTGACTCTGGCTGGGTTTAGGTCTACACTCACTGGTTCCCCTCCCCTGAAGGTACTGACTCTGTCTGGCTTCAGTTCTACACTCACTGGTTCTCCTCCCCTGAAGGTGCTGACTCTGGCTGGTTCAGTTCTACACTCACTGGTTCCCCTCCCCTGAAGGTGCTGACTATGGCTGGGTTTAGCTCCACACTCACTGTTTCCCCTTCCCTGAAGGTACTGACTCTGGCTGGGTTCAGTTCTACACTCACTGGTTCCCCTCCCCTGAAGGTGCTAACTCTGGCTGGGTTCAGTTCTGCCCTCACTGGTTCCCCTCCCCTGAAGTTACTGACTCTGGCTGGGTTCAGTTCTACACTCACTGGTTCCCCTCACTTGAAGGTGCTGACTCTGGCTGGGTTCAGTTCTACACTCACTGGTTCCCCTCCCCTGAAGGTACTGACTCTGGCTGGGCTCAGTTCTACACTCACTGGTTCCCCTCCCCTGAAGGTACTGACTCTGGCTGTGTTCAGTTCTACACTCACTGGTTCCCCTCCCCTGAAGGTGCTGACTCTGGCTGGGTTCAGTTCTACATTCACTGGTTCCCCTCCCCTGAAGGTAATGACTCTGGCTGGGTTCAGTTCTATACTCACTGGTTCCCCTCCCCTGAAGGTACTGACTCAGGCTGGGTTCAGTTCTACACTCACTGGTTCCCCTCCCCTGAAGGTGCTGACTCTGGTTGGGTTCAGTTCTGCACTCACTGGTTCCCCACCCCTGAAGGTACTGACTGTGGCTGGGTTCAGTTCTACACTCACTGGTTCCCTTCCCCTGAAGGTGCTGACTCTGGCTGGGTTCAGTTCGACAGTCACTGGTTCCCCTCCCCTGAAGGTACTGACTCTGGCTGGGATCAGTTCTACACTCACTGCTTTGACTCCCCCGAAGGTAATGACTCTGGCTGGATTCAGTTCTACACTCACTGGTTCCCCTCCCCTGAAGTTACTGACTCTGGCTGGGTTCAGTTCTACACTCACTGGTTCCCCTCCCCTGAAGGTGCTGACTCTGGCTGGGTTCAGTTCTACACTCACTGGTTCCCCTCCCCTGAAGGTGCTGACTCTGTCTGGGTTCAGTTCTACACTCATTGGTTCCCCTCCCCTGAAGGTGCTGACTCTGGCTGGGTTCAGTTCTACACTCACTGGTTCCCCTCCCCTGAAGGTACTGACTCTGTCTGGGTTCAGTTCTACACTCACTGGTTTCCCTCCCCTGAAGGTGCTGACTCTGGCTGGGTTCAGTTCTACACTCACTGGTTCCCCTCCCCTGAAGGTGCTGAATCTGGCTAGGTTTAGTTCTACACTCACTGGTTCCCCTCCCATTAAGGTACTGACTCTGTCTGGGTTTAGGTCTACACTCACTGGTTCCCCTCCCCTGAAGGTACTGACTCTGTCTGTGTTCAGTTCTGCACTCACTGGTTCTCCTCCCCTGAAGGTGCTGACTCTGGCTGGGTTCAGTTCTACACTCACTGGTTCCCATCCCCTGAAGGTACTGACTCTGGTTGGGTTCAGTTCTCCACTCACTGGTTCCCCTCACCTGAAGGTACTGACTCTGGCTGGGTTCAGTTCTACATTCACTGGTTCCACTCCCCTGAAGGCACTGACTCTGGCTGGGTTCAGTTCTACACTCACTGGTTCCCCTCCCCTGAAGGTACTGACTCTGTCTGGGTTCAGTTCTACACTCACTGGTTCCCCTCCCCTGAAGGTACTGACTCTGGCTGGGTTCAGTTCTACACTCACTGGTTCCCCTCCCCTGAAGGGACTTACTCTGGCTGGGTTCAGTTCTAAACTCACTGGTTCTCCTCCCCTGAAGGTACTGACTCTGGCTGGGTTCAGTTCTACACTCACTGGTTCCCCTCCCCTGAAGGTACTGAATCTGGCTGGGTTCAGTTCTACACTCACTGGTTCCCCTCACCTGAAGGTACTGACTCGGGCTGGATTCAGTTCTACATTCACTGGTTCCCCTCCCCTGAAGGTACTGACTCAGGCTGGGTTCAGTTCTACACTCACTGGTTCCCCTCCCCTGAAGGTGCTGACTCTGGTTGGGTTCAGTTCTACACTCACTGGTTCCCCACCCCTGAAGTTACTGACTCTGGCTGGGTTCAGTTCTACACTCACTGGTTCCCTTCCCCTGAAGGTGCTGACTCTGGCTGGGTTCAGATCGACAGTCACTGGTTCCCCTCCCCCGAAGGTACTGACTCTGGCTGTGTTCAGTTCTACACTCACTGGTTCTATACCCCTGAAAGTGCTGACTCTGGCTGGGTTCAGTTCTACATTCACTGGTTCACCTCCCCTGAAGGTAATGACTCTGGCTGGGTTCAGTTCTACACTCACTGGTTCCCCTCCCCTGAAGGTACTGACTCTGGCTGGGTTCAGTTCTACATTCATTGGTTCCCCTCCCCTGAAGGTACTGACTCAGGCTGGGTTCAGTTATACACTCACTGGTTCCCCTCCCCTGAAGGTGCTGACTCTGGTTGGGTTCAGTTCTACACTCACTGGTTCCCTTCCCCTGAAGGTGCTGACTCTGGCTGGGTTCAGTTCGACAGTCACTGGTTCCCCTCCCCCGAAGGTAATGACTCTGGCTGGTTTCAGTTCTACACTCACTGGTTCCCCTCCCCTGAAGTTACTGACTCTGGCTGGGTTCAGTTCTACACTCACTGGTTACCCTCCCCTGAATTTGCTGACTCTGGCTGGGTTCAGTTCTACACTCACTGGTTCCCCTCCCCTGAAGGTGCTGACTCTGTCTGGGTTCAGTTCTACACTCATTGGTTCCCCTCCCCGGAAGGTGCTGACTCTGGCTGGGTTCAGCTCTACACTCACTGGTTCTTCTCCCCTGAAGGTACTGACTCTGTCTGGGTTCAGTTCTACACTCACTGGTTCCCCTCCCCTGAAGGTGCTGACTCTGGCTGGGTTCAGTTCTACACTCACTGGTTCCCCTCCCCTGAAGGTACTGACACTGGCTGGGTACAGTTCTACACTCACTGGTTCCCCTCCCCTGAAGGGACTGACTCTGGCTGGGTTCAGTTCTACACTCACTGGTTCCCCTCCCCTGAAGGTACTGACTCTGGCTGGGTTCAGTTCTGCACTCACTGGCTCCCCTCCCCTGAAGGTACTGTCTCTGGCTGGATTTAGTTCTACACTCACTGGTTCCCCTTCCCTGAAGTTACTGACTCTGGCTGGGTTCAGTTCTGCACTCACTGGTTCCCCTCGCCTGAAGGTACTGACTCTGTCTGGGTTCAGTTCTACACTCACTGGTTCCCCTCCCCTGAAGGTGCTGAATCTGGCTGGGTTTAGTTCTACACTAACTGGTTCCCCTCCCCTGAAGGTACTGACTCTGGCTGGGTTTAGGTCTACACTCACTGGTTCCCCTCCCCTGAAGGTACTGACTCTGTCTGGCTTCAGTTCTACACTCACTGGTTCTCCTCCCCTGAAGGTGCTGACTCTGGCTGGGTTCAGTTCTACACTCACTGGTTCCCCTCCCCTGAAGGTACTGACTCTGGCTGGGTTCAGTTCTACACTCACTGGTTCCCCTCCCCTGAAGGTACTGACTCTGGCTGGGTTCAGTTCTACATTCACTGGTTCCACTCCCCTGAAGGCACTGACTCTGGCTGGGTTCAGTTCTACACTCACTGGTTCCCCTCCCCTGAAGGTACTGACTCTGTCTGGGTTCAGTTCTACACTCACTGGTTCCCCTCCCCTGAAGGTGCTGACTATGGCTGGGTTTAGTTCCACACTCACTGTTTCCCCATCCCTGAAGGTACTGACTCTGGCTGGGTTCAGTTCTACACTCACTGGTTCCCCTCCCCTGAAGGTGCTAACTCTGGCTGGGTTCAGTTCTGCCCTCACTGGTTCCCCTGCCCTGAAGTTACTGACTCTGTCTGGGTTCAGTTCTACACTCACTGGTTCCCCTCCCCTGAAGGTGCTGAATCTGGCTGGGTTCAGTTCTACACTCACTGTTTCCCCTCCCCTGAAGGTACTGACTCTGTCTGGGTTCAGTTCTACACTCACTGGTTCCCCTCCCCTGAAGGTGCTGACTATGGCTGGGTTTAGTTCCACACTCACTGTTTCCCCTCCCCTGAAGGTACTGACTCTGGCTGGGTTCAGTTCTACACTCACTGGTTCCCCTCCCCTGAAGGTGCTGACTATGGCTGGGTTTAGTTCCACACTCACTGTTTCCCCTCCCCTGAAGGTACTGACTCTGGCTGGGTTCAGTTCTACACTCACTGGTTCCCCTCCCCTGAAGGTGCTAACTCTGGCTGGGTTCAGTTCTGCCCTCACTGGTTCCCCTCCACTGAAGTTACTGACTCTGGCTGGATTCAGTTCTACACTCACTGGTTCCCCTCCCCTGAAGATGCTGAGTCTGGCTGGGTTCAGTTCTACACTCACTGGTTCTCCTCCCCTGAAGTTACTGACTCTGGCTGGGTTCAGTTCTACACTCACTGGTTCCCCTCCCCTGAAGGTGCTGACTCTGGCTGGGTTCAGTTCTACATTCACTGGTTCCCCTCCCCTGAAGGTACTGACTCTGGCTGGGCTCAGTTCTACACTCACTGGTTCCCCTCCACTGAAGGTACTGACTCTGGCTGTGTTTAGTTCTACACTCACTGGTTCCCTTCCCCAGAAGGTGCTGACTCTGGCTGGGTTCAGTTCGACAGTCACTGGTTCCCCTCCCCTGAAGGTACTGACTCTGGCTGGGATCAGTTCTACACTCACTGGTTTCCCTCCCCCGAAGGTAATGACTCTGGCTGGATTCAGTGCTATACTCACTGGTTCCCCTCCCCTGAAGTTACTGACTCTGGCTGGATTCAGTGCTACACTCACTGGTTCCCCTCCCCTGAAGGTGCTGAATCTGGCTAGGTTTTGTTCCAGACTCACTGGTTCCCCTCCCCTGAAGGTAGTGACTCTGGCTGGGTTTAGGTCTACACTCACTGGTTCCCCTCCCCTGAAGGTACTGACTCTGTCTTGGTTCAGTTCTGCACTCACTGGTTCTCCTCCCCTGAAGGTGCTGACTCTGGGTGGGTTCAGTTCTACGCTCATTGGTTCCCCTCCCCTGAAGGTACTGACTCTGGCTGGGTTCAGTTCTCCACTCACTGGTTCCCCTCCCCTGAAGGTACTGACTCTGGCTGGGTTCAGTTCTACATTCACTGGTTCCACTCCCCTGAAGGCACTGACTCTGGCTGGGTTCAGTTCTACACTCACTGGTTCCCATCCCCTGAAAGTACTGACTCTGTCTGGGTTCAGTTCGACACTCACTGGTTCCCCTCCCCTGAAGGTGCTGACTATGGCTGGGTTTAGTTCCACACTCACTGTTTCCCCTCCCCTGAAGGAACTGACTCTGGCTGGGTTCAGTTCTACACTCACTATTACCCCTCCCCTGAAGGTGCTAACTCTGGCTGGGTTCAGTTCTACACTCACTGGTTCCCCTCCCCTGAAGGTGCTGACTCTGGCTGGGTTCAGTTCTACACTCACTGGTTTCCCTCCCCTGAAGGTGCTGACCCTGGCTGGGTTCAGTTCTACACTCACTGGTTCCCCTCCCCTGAAGGTACTGACTCTGGCTGGGTTCAGTTCTACACTCACTGGTTCCCCTCCCCTGAAGGTACTGACTCTGTCTGGGTTCAGTTCTACACTCACTGGTTCCCCTCCCCTGAAGGTGCTGACTATGGCTAGGTTTAGTTCCACACTCACTGTTTCCCCTCCCCTGAAGGTACTGACTCTGGCTGTGTTCAGTTTTACACTCACTGGTTCCCCTCCCCTGAAGGTGCTAACTCTGGCTGGGTTCAGTTCTGCCCTCACTGGTTCCCCTCCCCTGAAGTTACTGACTCTGGCTGGATTCAGTTCAACACTCACTGGTTCCCCTCCCCTGAAGGTGCTGACTCTGGCTGGGTTCAGTTCTACACTCACTGGTTCTCCTCCCCTGAAGTTACTGACTCTGGCTGGGTTCAGTTCTACACTCACTGGTTCCCCTCCCCTGAAGGTGCTGACTCTGGCTGGGTTCAGTTCTACATTCACTGGTTCCCCTCCCCTGAAGGTACTGACTCTGGCTGGGCTCAGTTCTACAATCCCTGGTTCCCCTCCCCTGAATGTACTGACTCTGGCTGTGTTCAGTTCTACACTCACTGGTTCCCCTCCCCTGAAGGTACTGACTCTGTCTGGGTTCAGTTCTACACTCACTGGTTCCCCTCCCCTGAAGATACTGACTCTGGCAGGGTTCAGTTCTACACTCACTGGTTCCCCTCCCCTGAAGGTACTGATTCTGGCTGGTTTCAGTTCTACACTCACTGGTTCCTCTCCACTGAAGGTGCAGACTCTGGCTGGGTTCAGTTCTACACTCACTGGTTCCCCTCCCCTGAAGGTACTGACTCTGGCTGGGTTCAGTTCTACACTCACTATTTCCCTTACCCTGAAGGTACTGACTCTGGCTGGGTTCAGTTCTACACTCACTGGTTCCCCTCCCCTGAAGGTACTGACTCTGGCTGGGTTCAGTTCTACACTCAATGGTTCCCCTCCCCTGAATGTACTGACTCTGGCTGGGTTCAGTTCAACACTCACTGGTTCCCCTCCCCTGAAGGTAATGATTTTGGCTGGGTTCAGTTCGACATTCACTGGTTCACCTCCCCTGAAGGAACTGACTCTGGCTGGGTTGAGTTCTACACTCACTTGTTCACCTCCCCTGAAGGTACTGACTCTGGCTGGGTTCAGTTCTACACTCACTGGTTCTACTCCCCTGAAGTTACTGACTCTGGCTGGGTTCAGTTCTGCACTCACTGGTTCCCCTCCCCTGAAGGTGCTGACTCTGGCTGGGTTCAGTTCAACATTCACTGGTTCCCCTCCCCAAAAGGTACTGACTCTGGCTGGGCTCAGTTCTACACTCACTGGTTCCCCTCCCCTGAAGGAACTGACTCTGGCTGTGTTCAGTTCTACACTCACTGGTTCCCCTCCCCTGAAGGTGCTGACTCTGGCTGGGTTCAGTTCTGCACTCACTGGTTCCCTTCCCCTGAAGGTGCTGACTCTGGCTGGGTTCAGTTCGACAGTCACTGGTTCCCCTCCCCCGAAGGTAATGACTCTGGCTGGATTCAGTTCTACACTCACTGGTTCCCCTCCACTGAAGTTACTGACTCTGGCTGGGTTCAGTTCTACACTCACTGGTTCCCCTCCCCTGAAGTTGCTGACTCTGGCTGGGTTCAGTTCTACACTCACTGGTTCCCCTCCCCTGAAGGTGCTGACTCTGTCTGGGTTCAGTTCTACACTCATTGGTTCCCCTTCCCGGAAGGTGCTGACTCTGGCTGGGTTCAGTTCTACACTCACTGGTTCTTCTCCCCTGAAGGTACTGACTCTGTATGGGTTCAGTTCTACACTCACTGGTTCCCCTCCCCTGAAGGTGCTGAATCTGGCTGGGTTCAGTTCTACACTCACTGGTTCCCCTCCCCTGAAGGTACTGACTCTGGCTGGGTACAGTTCTACACTCACTGGTTCTTCTCCCCTGAAGGTACTGACTCTGTATGGGTTCAGTTCTACACTCACTGGTTCCCCTCCCCTGAAGGTGCTGAATCTGGCTGGGTTCAGTTCTACACTCACTGGTTCCCCTCCCCTGAAGGTACTGACTCTGGCTGGGTACAGTTCTACACTCACTGGTTCCCCTCCCCTGAAGGAACTGACTCTGGCTGGGTTCAGTTCTACACTCACTGGTTCCCCTCCCCTGAAGGTACTGACTCTGGCTGGGTTCAGTTCTGCACTCACTGGTTCCCCTCCCCTGAAGGTGCTGACTCTGGCTGGGTTCAGTTCTACATTCACTGGTTCCCCTCCCCTGAAGGTACTGACTCTGGCTGGGCTCAGTTCTACACTCACTGGTTCCCCTCCCCTGAAGGTACTGACTCTGGCTGTGTTCAGTTCTACACTCACTGGTTCCCCTCCCCTGAAGGTGCTGACTCTGGCTGGGTTCAGTTCTGCACTCACTGGTTCCCTTCCCCTGAAGGTGCTGACTCTGGCTGGGTTCAGTTCGACAGTCACTGGTTCCCCTCCCCCGAAGGTAATGACTCTGGCTGGATTCAGTTCTACACTCACTGGTTCCCCTCCACTGAAGTTACTGACTCTGGCTGGGTTCAGTTCTACACTCACTGGTTCCCCTCCCCTGAAGTTGCTGACTCTGGCTGGGTTCAGTTCTACACTCACTGGTTCCCCTCCCCTGAAGGTGCTGACTCTGTCTGGGTTCAGTTCTACACTCACTGGTTCCCCTCCCCTGAAGGTGCTGACTCTGTCTGGGTTCAGTTCTACACTCATTGGTTCTTCTCCCCTGAAGGTACTGACTCTGTATGGGTTCAGTTCTACACTCACTGGTTCCCCTCCCCTGAAGGTGCTGAATCTGGCTGGGTTCAGTTCTACACTCACTGGTTCCCCTCCCCTGAAGGTACTGACTCTGGCTGGGTACAGTTCTACACTCACTGGTTCCCCTCCCCTGAAGGAACTGACTCTGGCTGGGTTCAGTTCTACACTCACTGGTTCCCCTCCCCTGAAGGTACTGACTCTGGCTGGGTTCAGGTCTGCACTCACTGGTACCCCTCCCCTGAAGGTACTGTCTCTGGCTGGATTTAGTTCTACACTCACTGGTTCCCCTTCCCTGAAGTTACTGACTCTGGATGGGTTCAGTTCTGCACTCACTGGTTCCCCTCGCCTGAAGGTACTGACTCTGTCTGGGTTCAGTTCTACACTCACTGGTTCCCCTCCCCTGAAGGTACTGACTCTGGCTGTGTTCAGTTCTACACTCACTGGTTCCCCTCCCCTGAAGGTGCTGACTCTGGCTGGGTTCAGTTCTGCACTCACTGGTTCCCTTCCCCTGAAGGTGCTGACTCTGGCTGGGTTCAGTTCGACAGTCACTGGTTCCCCTCCCCCGAAGGTAATGACTCTGGCTGGATTCAGTTCTACACTCACTGGTTCCCCTCCACTGAAGTTACTGACTCTGGCTGGGTTCAGTTCTACACTCACTGGTTCCCCTCCCCTGAAGTTGCTGACTCTGGCTGGGTTCAGTTCTACACTCACTGGTTCCCCTCCCCTGAAGGTGCTGACTCTGTCTGGGTTCAGTTCTACACTCATTGGTTCCCCTTCCCGGAAGGTGCTGACTCTGGCTGGGTTCAGTTCTACACTCACTGGTTCTTCTCCCCTGAAGGTACTGACTCTGTATGGGTTCAGTTCTACACTCACTGGTTCCCCTCCCCTGAAGGTGCTGAATCTGGCTGGGTTCAGTTCTACACTCACTGGTTCCCCTCCCCTGAAGGTACTGACTCTGGCTGGGTACAGTTCTACACTCACTGGTTCCCCTCCCCTGAAGGAACTGACTCTGGCTGGGTTCAGTTCTACACTCACTGGTTCCCCTCCCCTGAAGGTACTGACTCTGGCTGGGTTCAGGTCTGCACTCACTGGTACCCCTCCCCTGAAGGTACTGTCTCTGGCTGGATTTAGTTCTACACTCACTGGTTCCCCTTCCCTGAAGTTACTGACTCTGGATGGGTTCAGTTCTGCACTCACTGGTTCCCCTCGCCTGAAGGTACTGACTCTGTCTGGGTTCAGTTCTACACTCACTGGTTCCCCTCCCCTGAAGGTGCTGAATCTGGCTGGGTTTAGTTCTACACTAACTGGTTCCCCTCCCCTGAAGGTACTGACTCTGGCTGGGTTTAGGTCAACACTCACTGGTTCCCCTCCCCTGAAGGTACTGACTCTGGCTGGGTTCAGTTCTACACTCACTGGTTCCCCTCCCCTGAAGGTGCTAACTCTGGCTGGGTTCAGTTCTACACTCACTGGTTCCCCTCCCCTGAAGGTGCTGACTCTGGTTGGGTTCAGTTCTACACTTACTGGTTTCCCTCCCCTGAAGGTGCTGACCCTGGCTGGGTTCAGTTCTACACTCACTGGTTCCCCTCCCCTGAAGGTACTGACTCTGGCTGCGTTCAGTTCTACACTCACTGGTTCCCCTCCCCTGAAGGTACTGACTCTGTCTGGGTTCAGTTCTACACTCACTGGTTCCCCTCCCCTGGAGGTGCTGACTCTGGCTGGGTTCAGTTCTACACTCACTGGTTCCCCTCCCCTGAAGGTACTGACTCTGTCTGGGTGCAGTTCTACACTCACTGGTTCCCGTCCCCTGAAGGTGCTGACTATGGCTGGGTTTAGTTCCACACTCACTGTTTCCCCTCCCCTGAAGGTACTGACTCTGGCTGGGTTCAGTTCTACACTCACTGGTTCCCCTCCCCTGAAGGTGCTGACTATGGCTGGGTTTAGTTCCACACTCACTGTTTCCCCTCCCCTGAAGGTACTGACTCTGGCTGGGTTCGGTTCTACACTCACTGGTTCCCCTCCCCTGAAGGTGCTAACTCTGGCTGGGTTCAGTTCTGCCCTCACTGGTTCCCCTCCTCTGAAGTTACTGACTCTGGCTGGGTTCAGTTCTACACTCACTGGTTCCCCTCCCCTGAAGGTGCTGACTCTGGCTGGGTTCAGTTCTACACTCACTGGTTCTCCATCCCTGAAGTTACTGACTCTGGCTGGGTTCAGTTCTACAATCACTGGTTCCCCTCCCCTGAAGGTGCTGACTCTGGCTGGGTTCAGTTCTACATTCACTGGTTCCCCTCCCCTGAAGGTACTGACTCTGGCTGGGCTCAGTTCTACACTCACTGGTTCCCCTCCCCTGAAGGTACTGACTCTGGCTGTGTTCAGTTCTACACTCACTGGTTCCCCTCCCCTGAAGGTGCTGACTCTGGCTGGGTTCAGTTCTACATTCACTGATTCCCCTCCCCTGAAGGTAATGACTCTGGCTGGGTTCAATTCTACACTCACTGGTTCCCCTCCCCTGAAGGTACTGACTCTGGCTGGGTTCAGTTCTACATTCACTGGTTCCCCTCCCCTGAAGGTACTGACTCAGGCTGGGTTCAGTTCTACACTCACTGGTTCCCCTCCCCTGAAGGTGCTGACTCTGGTTGGGTTCAGTTCTGCACTCACTGGTTCCCCACCCCTGAAGGTACTGACTCTGGCTGGGTTCAGTTCTACACTCACTGGTTCCCCTCCCCTGAAGGTGCTAACTCTGGCTGGGTTCAGTTCTACCCTCACTGGTTCCCCTCCTCTGAAGTTACTGACTCTGGCTGGGTTCAGTTCTACACTCACTGGTTCCCCTCCCCTGAAGGTGCTGACTCTGGCTGGGTTCAGTTCTACACTCACTGGTTCTCCTCCCCTGAAGTTACTGACTCTGGCTGGGTTCAGTTCTACACTCACTGGTTCCCCTCCCCTGAAGGTGCTGACTCTGGCTGGGTTCAGTTCTACATTCACTGGTTCCCCTCCCCTGAAGGTACTGACTCTGGCTGGGCTCAGTTCTACACTCACTGGTTCCCCTCCCCTGAAGATACTGACTCTTGCTGTGTTCAGTTCTACACTCACTGGTTCCCCTCCCCTGAAGGTGCTGACTCTGGCTGGGTTCAGTTCTACATTCACTGGTTCCCCTCCCCTGAAGGTAATGACTCTGGCTGGGTTCAGTTCTACACTCACTGGTTCCCCTCCCCTGAAGGTACTGACTCTGGCTGGGTTCAGTTCTACATTCACTGGTTCCCCTCCCCTGAAGGTACTGACTCAGGCTGGGTTCAGTTCTACACTCACTGGTTCCCCTCCCCTGAAGGTGCTGACTCTGGTTGGGTTCAGTTCTGCACTCACTGGTTCCCCACCCCAGAAGCTACTTACTATGGCTGGGTTCAGTTCTACACTCACTGGTTCCCTTCCCCTGAAGGTGCTGACTCTGGCTGGGTTCAGTTCGACAGTCACTGGTTCCCCTCCCCTGAAGGTACTGACTCTGGCTGGGATCAGTTCTACACTCACTGGTTTCCCTCCCCCGAAGGTAATGACTCTGGCTGGATTCAGTGCCACACTCAATGGTTCCCCTCCCCTGAAGTTACTGACTCTGGCTGGATTCAGTGCTACACTCACTGGTTCCCCTCCCCTGAAGGTGCTGGATCTGGCTAGGTTTAGTTCCAGACTCACTGGTTCCCTTCCCCTGAAGGTACTGAGTCTGGCTGTGTTTAGGTCTACACTCACTGGTTCCCCTCCCCTGAAGGTACTGACTCTGTCTGGGTTCAGTTCTGCACTCACTGGTTCTCCTCCCCTGAAGGTGCTGACTCTGGCTGGGTTCAGTTCTACGCTCACTGGTTCCCCTCCCCTGAAGGTACTGACTCTGGCTGGGTTCAGTTCTACACTCACTGGTTCCCCTCCCCTGAAGGTATTGACTCTGGCTGGGTTCAGTTCTGCACTCACTGGTTCCCCTCCCCTGAAGGTACTGTCTCTGGCTGGATTTAGTTCTACACTCACTGGTTCCCCTTCCCTGAAGTTACTGACTCTGGCTGGGTTCAGTTCTGCACTCACTGGTTCCCCTCGCCTGAAGGTACTGACTCTGTCTGGGTTCAGTTCTACACTCACTGGTTCCCCTCCCCTGAAGGTGCTGAATCTGGCTGGGTTTAGTTCTACACTAACTGGTTCCCCTCCCCTGAAGGTACTGACTCTGGCTGAGTTTAGGTCTACACTCACTGGTTCCCCTCCCCTGAAGGTGCTGACTCTGGCTGGGTTCAGTTCTACACTCACTGGTTTCCCTCCCCTGAAGGTGCTGACCCTGGCTGGGTTCAGTTCTACACTCACTGGTTCCCCTCCCCTGAAGGTACTGACTCTGGCTGGGTTCAGTTCAACACTCACTGGTTCCCCTCCCCTGAAGGTACTGACTCTGTCTGGGTTCAGTTCTACACTCACTGGTTCCCCTCCCCTGAAGGTGCTGACTCTGGCTGGGTTCAGTTCTACACTCACTGGTTCCCCTCCCCTGAAGGTACTGACTCTGTCTGGGTTCAGTTCTACACTCACTGGTTCCCCTCCCCTGAAGGTGCTGACCATGGCTGGGTTTAGTTCCACACTCACTGTTTCCCCTCCCCTGAAGGTACTGACTCTGGCTGGGTTCAGTTCTACACTCACTGGTTCCCCTCCCCTGAAGGTGCTGACTATGGCTGGGTTTAGTTCCACACTCACTGTTTCCCCTCCCCTGAAGGTACTGACTCTGGCTGGGTTCAGTTCTACACTCACTGGTTCCCCTACCCTGAAGGTGCTAACTCTGGCTGGGTTCAGTTCTGCCCTCACTGGTTCCCCTCCTCTGAAGTTACTGACTCTGGCTGGGTTCAGTTCTACACTCACTGGTTCTCCTCCCCTGAAGTTACTGACTCTGGCTGGGTTCAGTTCTACACTCACTGGTTCCCCTCCCCTGAAGGTGCTGACTCTGGCTGGGTTCAGTTCTACATTCACTGTTTCCCCTCCCCTGAAGGTACTGACTCTGGCTGGGTTCAGTTCTACACTCACTGGTTCCCCTCCCCTGAAGGTGCTGACTCTGGCTGGGTTCAGTTCTACACTCACTGGTTCCCCTCCCCTGAAGGTACTGTTTCTGGCTGGGTACAGTTCTACACTCACTGGTTCCCCTCCCCTGAAGGTACTGACTCTGTCTGGGTTCAGTTCTACACTCACTGGTTCCCCTCCCCTGAAGGTGCTGACTCTGGCTGGGTTCAGTTCTACACTCACTGGTTCCCCTCCCCTGAAGGTACTGACTCTGTCTGGGTTCAGTTCTACACTCACTGGTTCCCCTCCCCTGAAGGTGCTGACCATGGCTGGGTTTAGTTCCACACTCACTGTTTCCCCTCCCCTGAAGGTACTGACTCTGGCTGGGTTCAGTTCTACACTCACTGGTTCCCCTCCCCTGAAGGTGCTGACTATGGCTGGGTTTAGTTCCACACTCACTGTTTCCCCTCCCCTGAAGGTACTGACTCTGGCTGGGTTCAGTTCTACACTCACTGGTTCCCCTACCCTGAAGGTGCTAACTCTGGCTGGGTTCAGTTCTGCCCTCACTGGTTCCCCTCCTCTGAAGTTACTGACTCTGGCTGGGTTCAGTTCTACACTCACTGGTTCTCCTCCCCTGAAGTTACTGACTCTGGCTGGGTTCAGTTCTACACTCACTGGTTCCCCTCCCCTGAAGGTGCTGACTCTGGCTGGGTTCAGTTCTACATTCACTGTTTCCCCTCCCCTGAAGGTACTGACTCTGGCTGGGTTCAGTTCTACACTCACTGGTTCCCCTCCCCTGAAGGTGCTGACTCTGGCTGGGTTCAGTTCTACACTCACTGGTTCCCCTCCCCTGAAGGTACTGTTTCTGGCTGGGTACAGTTCTACACTCACTGGTTCCCATCCCCTGAAGGTGCTGAATCTGGCAGGGTTCAGTTCTACACTCACTGGTTCCCCTCCCCTGAAGGTACTGACTCTGGCTGGGTTCAGTTCTGCACTCACTGGTTTCCCTCCCCTGAATGAATTGTCTCTGGCTGGGTTTAGTTCTACACTCACTGTTTCCCCTCCCCTGAAGTTACTGACTCTGGCTGGGTTCAGTTCTACACTCACTGGTTCCCCTCCCCTGAAGGTGCTGACTCTGGCTGGGTTCAGTTCTACATTCACTGGTTCCCCTCCCCTGAAGGTACTGACTCTGGCTGGGCTCAGTTCTACACTCACTGGTTCCCCTCCCCTGAAGGTACTGACTCTGGCTGTGTTCAGTTCTACACTCACTGGTTCCCCTCCCCTGAAGGTGCTGACTCTGGCTGGGTTCAGTTCTACATTCATTGGTTCCCCTCCCCTGAAGGTAATGACTCTGGCTGGGTTCAGTTCTACACTCACTGGTTCCCCTCCCTTGAAGGTACTGACTCTGGCTGGGTTCAGTTCTACATTCACTGGTTCCCCTCCCCTGAAGGTACTGACTCAGGCTGGGTTCAGTTCTACACTCACTGCTTCCCCTCCCCTGAATGTGCTGACTCTGGTTGGGTTCAGTTCTGCACTCACTGGTTCCTCACCCCTAAAGCTACTGACTCTGGCTGGGTTCAGTTCTACACTCACTGGTTCCCTTCCCCTGAAGGTGCTGACTCTGGCTGGGTTCAGTTCGACAGTCACTGGTTCCCCTCCCCTGAAGGTACTGACTCTGGCTGGGATCAGGTCTACACTCACTGGTTTCCCTCCCCCGAAGGTAATGACTCTGGCTGGATTCAGTGCTACACTCACTGGTTCCCCTCCCCTCAAGTTACTGACTCTGGCTGGATTCAGTGCTACACTCACTGGTTCCCCTCCCCTGAATGTGCTGAATCTGGCTAGGTTTAGTTCCAGACTCACTGGTTCCCCTCCCCTGAAGGTACTGACTCTGGCTGGGTTTAGGTCTACACTCACTGGTTCCCCTCCCCTGAAGGTACTGACTCTGGCTGGGTTCAGTTCTACATTCACTGGTTCCACTCCCCTGAAGGCACTGACTCTGGCTGGGTTCAGTTCTACACTCACTGGTTCCCATCCCGTGAAGGTACTGACTATGGCTGGATTTAGTTCCACACTCACTGTTTCCCCTCCCCTGAAGGAACTGAATCTGGCTGGGTTCAGTTCTACACTCACTGGTTCCCCTCCCCTGAAGGTGCTAACTCTGGCTGGGTTCAGTTCTACACTCACTGGTTCCCCTCCCCTGAAGGTGCTGACTCTGGCTGGGTTCAGTTCTACACTCACTGGTTTCCCTCCCCTGAAGGTGCTGACCCTGGCTGGGTTCAGTTCTACACTCACTGGTTCCCCTCCCCTGAAGGTACTGACTCTGGCTGGGTTCAGTTCTACACTCACTGGTTCCCCTCCCCTGAAGGTACTGACTCTGTCTGGGTTCAGTTCTACACTCACTGGTTCCCCTCCCCTGAAGGTGCTGACTATGGCTAGGTTTAGTTCCACACTCACTGTTTCCCCTCCCCTGAAGGTACTGACTCTGGCTGGGTTCAGTTCTACACTCACTGGTTCCCCTCCCCTGAAGGTGCTAACTCTGGCTGGTTCAGTTCTGCCCTCACTGGTTCCCCTCCCCTGAAGTTACTGACTCTGGCTGGATTCAGTTCTACACTCACTGGTTCCCCTCCCCTGAAGGTGCTGACTCTGGCTGGGTTCAGTTCTACACTCACTGGTTCTCCTCCCCTGAAGTTACTGACTCTGGCTGGGTTCATTTCTACACTCACTGGTTCCCCTCCCCTGAAGGTGCTGACTCTGGCTGGGTTCAGTTCTACATTCACTGGTTCCTCTCCCCTGAAGGTACTGACTCTGGCTGGGATCAGTTCTACACTCACTGGTTTCCCTCCCCCGAAGGTAATGACTCTGGCTGGATTCAGTGCTACACTCACTGGTTCCCCTCCCCTGAAGTTACTGACTCTGGCTGGATTCAGTGCTACACTCACTGGTTCCCCTCCCCTGAAGGTGCTGAATCTGGCTAGGTTTAGTTCCAGACTCACTGGTTCCCCTCCACTGAAGGTACTGACTCTGGCTGGGTTTAGGTCTACACTCACTGGTTCCCCTCCCCTGAAGGTACTGACTCTGTCTGGGTTCAGTTCTGCACTCACTGGTTCTCCTCCCCTGAAGGTGCTGACTCTGGCTGGGTTCAGTTCTACACTCACTGGTTCCCCTCCCCTGAAGGTGCTGACTATGGCTGGGTTTAGTTCCACACTCACTGTTTCCCCTCCCCTGAAGGAACTGACTCTGGCTGGGTTCAGTTCTACACTCACTGGTTCCCCTCCCCTGAAGGTGCTAACTCTGGCTGGGTTCAGTTCTACACTCACTGGTTCCCCTCCCCTGAAGGTGCTGACTCTGGCTGGGTTCAGTTCTCCACTCACTGGTTTCCCTCCCCTGAAGGTGCTGACCCTGGCTGGGTTCAGTTCTACACTCACTGGTTCCCCTCCCCTGAAGGTACTGACTCTGGCTGGGTTCAGTTCTACACTCACTGGTTCCCCTCCCCTGAAGGTACTGACTCTGTCTGGGTTCAGTTCTACACTCACTGGTTCCCCTCCCCTGACGGTGCTGACTATGGCTAGGTTTAGTTCCACACTCACTGTTTCCCCTCCCCTGAAGGTACTGACTCTGTCTGGGTTCAGTTCTACACTCACTGGTTCCCCTCCCCTGAAGGTGCTAACTCTGGCTGGGTTCAGTTCTGCCCTCACTGGTTCCCCTCCCCTGAAGTTACTGACTCTGGCTGGATTCAGTTCTACACTCACTGGTTCCCCTCCCCTGAAGGTGCTGACTCTGGCTGGGTTCAGTTCTACACTCACTGGTTCTCCTCCCCTGAAGTTACTGACTCTGGCTGGGTTCAGTTCTACACTCACTGGTTCCCCTCCCCTGAAGGTGCTGACTCTGGCTGGGTTCAGTTCTACATTCACTGGTTCGCCCCCCCTGAAGGTACTGACTCTGGCTGGGCTCAGTTCTAAACTCCCTGGTTCCCCTCCCCTGAAGGTACTGACTCTGGCTGTGTTCAGTTCTACACTCACAGGTTTCCCTCCCCTGAAGGTACTGACTCTGTCTGGGTTCAGTTCTACACTCACTGGTTCCCCTCCCCTGAAGGTGCTGACTCTGGCAGGGTTCAGTTCTACACTCACTGGTTCCCCTCCCCTGAAGGTACTGACTCTGGCTGGGTACAGTTCTACACTCACTGGTTCCCCTCCCCTGAAGGTGCTGATCTGGCTGGGTTCAGTTCTACACTCACTGGTTCTCCTTCCCTGAAGGTACTGACTCTGTCTGGGTTCAGTTCTACACTCACTGGTTCTCCTCCACTGAAGGTGCTGACTCTGGATGGGTTCAGTTCTACACTCACTGGTTCCCTTCCCCTGAAGGTACTGACTCTGGCAGGGTTCAGTTCTACACTCACTGGTTCCCCTCCCCTGAAGGTACTGACTCTGGCTGGTTTCAGTTCTACTATCACTGGTTCCCCTCCACTGAAGTTGCAGACTCTGGCTGGGTTCAGTTCTACACTCACTGGTTCCCCTCCCCTGAAGGTACTGACTCTGGCTGGGTTCAGTTCTACACTCACTGGTTCCCCTCCCCTGAAGGAACTGACTCTGGCTGGGTTGAGTTCTACACTCACTGGTTCACCTCTCCTGAAGGTATTGACTCTGGCTGGGTTCAGTTCTACACTCACTGGTTCTACTCCCCTGAAGTTACTGACTCTGGCTGGGTTCAGTTCTACACTCACTGGTTCCCCTCCCCTGAAGGTGCTGACTCTGGCTGGGTTCAGTTCTACATTCACTGGTTCCCCTCCCCTGAAGCTACTGACTCTGGCTGGGCTCAGTTCTACACTCACTGCTTCCCCTCCCCTGAAGGTACTGACTCTGGCTGTGTTCAGTTCTACACTCACTGGTTCCCCTCCCCTGAAGGTGCTGACTCTGGCTGGGATCAGTTCTACACTCACTGGTTCCCTTCCCCTGAAGGTGCTGACTCTGGCTGGGTTCAGTTCGACAGTCACTGGTTCCCCTCCCCCGAAGGGAATGACTCTGGCTGGATTCAGCACTACACTCACTGGTTCCCCTCCACTGAAGTTACTGACTCTGGCTGGGTTCAGTTCTACACTCACTGGTTCCCCTCCCCTGAAGTTGCTGACTCTGGCTGGGTTCAGTTCTACACTCACTGGTTCCCCTCCCCTCAAGGTGCTGACTCTGTCTGGGTTCAGTTCTACACTCATTGGTTCCCCTCCCCGGAAGGTGCTGACTCTGGCTGGGTTCAGTTCTACACTCACTGGTTCTTCTCCCCTGAAGGTACTGACTCTGTCTGGGTTCAGTTCTACACTCACTGGTTCCCCTCCCCTGAAGGTGCTGACTCTGGCTGGGTTCAGTTCTACACTCACTGGTTTCCCTCCCCTGAAGGTACTGACTCTGGCTGGGTTCAGTTCTGCACTCACTGGTTCCCCTCCCCTGAAGGGACTGACTCTGGCTGGGTTCAGTTCTACACTCACTGGTTCCCCTCCCCTGAAGGTACTGACTCTGGCTGGGTTCAGTTCTGCACTCACTGGTTCCCCTCCCCTGAAGGTACTGTCTCTGGCTGGATTTAGTTCTACACTCACTGGTTCCCCTTCCCTGAAGTTACTGACTCTGGCTGGGTTCAGTTCTGCACTCACTGGTTCCCCTCGCCTGAGCTACTGACTCTGTCTGGGTTCAGTTCTACACTCACTGGTTCCCCTCCCCTGAAGGTGCTGAATCTGGCTGGGTTTAGTTCTACACTAACTGGTTCCCCTCCCCTGAAGGTACTGACTCTGGCTGGGTTTAGGTCTACACTCACTGGTTCCCCTCCCCTGAAGGTACTGACTCTGGCTGGGTTCAGTTCTACACTCACTGGTTCCCCTCCCCTGAAGGTGCTAATTCTGGCTGGGTTCAGTTCTACACTCACTGGTTCCCCTCCCCTGAAGGTGCTGACTCTGGCTGGGTTCAGTTCTACACTCACTGGTTTCCCTTCCCTGAAGGTGCTGACCCTGGCTGGGTTCAGTTCTACACTCACTGGTTCCCCTCCCCTGAAGGTACTGACTCTGGCTGGGTTCAGTTCTACACTCACTGGTTCCCCTCCCCTGAAGGTACTGACTCTGTCTGGGTTCAGTTCTACACTCACTGGTTCCCCTCCCCTGAATGTGCTGACTATGGCTGGGTTTAGTTCCACACTCACTGTTTCCCCTCCCCTGAAGGTACTGACTCTGGCTGGGTTCAATTCTACACTCAATGGTTCCCCTCCCCTGAAGGTGCTAACTCTGGCTGGGTTCAGTTCTGCCCTCACTGGTTCCCCTCCCCTGAAGTTACTGACTCTGGCTGGGTTCAGTTCTACACTCACTGGTTCCCCTCCCCTGAAGGTGCTGACTCTGGCTGGGTTCAGTTCTACACTCACTGGTTCTCCTCCCCTGAAGTTACTGACTCTGGCTGGGTTCAGTTCTACACTCACTGGTTCCCCTCCCCTGAAGGTGCTGACTCTGGCTGGGTTCAGTTCTACATTCACTGGATCCCCTCCCCTGAAGGTACTGACTCTAGCTGGGCTCAGTTCTACACTCACTGGTTCCCCTCCACTGAAGGTACTGACTCTGGCTGTGTTCAGTTCTACACTCACTTGTTCCCCTCCCCTGAAGGTACTGACTCTGTCTGGGTTCAGTTCTACACTCACTGGTTCCCCTCCCCTGAAGGTGCTGACTCTGGCAGGGTTCAGTTCTACACTCACTGGTTCCCCTCCCCTGAAGGTACTGACTCTGGCTGGGTACAGTTCTACACTCACTGGTTCCCCTCCCCTGAAGGTGCTGACTCTGGCTGGGTTCAGTTTTACACTCACTGGTTCCCCTCCCCTGAAGGTGCTGACTCTGGATGGGTTCAGTTCTACACTCACTGGTTCCCCTCCCCTGAAGGTACTGACTCTAACTGGGTTCCGTTCTACACTCACTGGTTCCCCTCCCCTGAAGGTACTGATTCTGGCTGGTTTCAGTTCTACACTCACTGGTTCCCCTCCCCTGAAGTTACTGACTCTGGCTGGGTTCAGTTCTACACTCACTGGTTCCCCTCCCCTGAAGGTACTGAATCTGGCTGGGTTCAGTTCTACACTCACTATTTCCCTTACCCTGAAGGTACTGACTCTGGCTGTGTTCAGTTCTACACTCACTGGTTCCCCTCCCCTGAAGGTACTGACTCTGGCTGGGTTCAGTTCTACACTCAATGGTTCCCCTCCCCTGAAGGTACTGACTCTGGCTGGGTTCAGTTCAACACTCACTGGTTCCCCTCCCCTGAAGGTAATGATTCTGGCTGGGTTCAGTTCGACATTCACTGGTTCCCCTCCCTTGAAGGAACTGACTCTGGCTGGGTTGAGTTCTACACTCACTGGTTCACCTCCCCTGAAGGTACTGACTCTGGCTGGGTTCAGTTCTACACTCACTGGTTCTACTCCCCTGAAGTTACTGACTCTGGCTGGGTTCAGTTCTACACTCACTGGTTCCCCTCCCCTGAAGGTGCTGACTCTGGCTGGGTTCAGTTCTACATTCACTGGTTCCCCTCCCCTGAAGGTACTGACACTGGTTGGACTCAGTTCTACACTCACTGGTTCCCCTCCCCTGAAGGAACTGACTCTGGCTGTGTTCAGTTCTACACTCACTGGTTCTATACCCCTGAAAGTGCTGACTCTGGCTGGGTTCAGTTCTACATTCACTGGTTCCACTCCCCTGAAGGTAATGACTCTGGCTGGGTTCAGTTCTACACTCACTGGTTCCCCTCCCCTGAAGGTACTGACTCTGGCTGGGTTCAGTTCTACATTCATTGGTTCACCTCCCCTGAAGGTACTGACTCAGGCTGTGTTCAGTTATACACTCACTGGTTCCCCTCCCCTGAAGGTGCTGACTCTGGTTGGGTTCAGTTCTACACTCACTGGTTCCCCACCCCTGAAGGTACTGACTCTGGCTGGGTTCAGTTCTACACTCACTGGTTCCCTTCCCCTGAAGGTGCTGAATCTGGCTGGGTTCAGTTCGACAGTCACTGGTTCCCCTCCCCCGAAGGTAATGACTCTGGCTGGATTCAGTTCTACACTCACTGGTTCCCCTCCCCTGAAGTTACTGACTCTGGCTGGGTTCAGTTCTACACTCACTGGTTCCCCTCCCCTGAAGTTGCTGACTCTGGCTGGGTTCAGTTCTACACTCACTGGTTCCCCTCCCCTGAAGGTGCTGACTCTGTCTGGGTTCAGTTCTACACTCATTGGTTCCCCTCCCCGGAAGGTGCTGACTCTGGCTGGGTTCAGCTCTACACTCACTGGTTCTTCTCCCCTGAAGGTACTGACTCTGTCTGGGTTCAGTTCTACACTCACTGGTTCCCCTCCCCTGAAGGTGCTGACTCTGGCTGGGTTCAGTTCTACACTCACTGGTTCCCCTCCCCTGAAGGTACTGACACTGGCTGGGTACAGTTCTACACTCACTGGTTCCCCTCCCCTGAAGGTACTGACTCTGGCTGGGTTCAGTTCTGCACTCACTGGTTCCCCTCCCCTGAAGGTACTGTCTCTGGCTGGATTTCGTTCTACACTCACTGGTTCCCATTCCCTGAAGTTACTGACTCTGGCTGGGTTCAGTTCTGCACTCACTGGTTCCCCTCGCCTGAAGGTACTGATTCTGTCTGGGTTCAGTTCTACACTCACTGGTTCTCCTCCCCTGAAGGTGCTGAATCTGGCTGGGTTTAGTTCTACACTAATTGGTTCCCCTCCCCTGAAGGTACTGACTCTGGCTGGGTTTAGGTCTACACTCACTGGTTCCCCTCCCCTGAAGGTACTGACTCTGTCTGGCTTCAGTTCTACACTCACTGGTTCTCCTCCCCTGAAGGTGCTGACTCTGGCTGGGTTCAGTTCTACACTCACTGGTTCCCCTCCCCTGAATGTACTGACTCTGGCTGGGTTCAGTTCTACACTCACTGGTTCCCCTCCCCTGAAGGTACTGACTCTGGCTGGGTTCAGTTCTACACTCACTATTTCCCTTACCCTGAAGGTACTGACTCTTGCTGTGTTCAGTTCTACACTCACTGGTTCCCCTCCCCTGAAGGTACTGACTCTGGCTGGGTTCAGTTCTACACTCAATGGTTCCCCTCCCCTGAAGGTACTGACTCTGGCTGGGTTCAGTTCAACACTCACTGGTTCCCCTCCCCTGAAGGTAATGATTCTGGCTGGGTTCAGTTCGACATTCACTGGTTCCCCTCCGCTGAAGGAACTGACTCTGGCTGGGTTGAGTTCTACACTCACTGGTTCACCTCCCCTGAAGGTGCTGACTCTGGCTGGGTTCAGTTCTACATTCACTGGTTCCCCTCCCCTGAAGGTACTGACTCTGGTTGGACTCAGTTCAACACTCACTGGTTCCCCTCCCCTGAAGGTACTGACTCTGGCTGTGTTCAGTTCTACACTCACTGGTTCTATACCCCTGAAAGTGCTGACTCTGGCTGGATTCAGTTCTACATTCACTGGTTCCCCTCCCCTGAAGTTACTGACTCTGGCTGGGTTCAGTTCTACACTCACTGGTTCCCCTCCCCTGAAGTTGCTGACTCTGGCTGGGTTCAGTTCTACACTCACTGGTTCCCCTCCCCTGAAGGTGCTGACTCTGTCTGGGTTCAGTTCTACACTCATTGGTTCCCCTCCCCGGAAGGTGCTGACTCTGGCTGGGTTCAGCTCTACACTCACTGGTTCTTCTCCCCTGAAGGTACTGACTCTGTCTGGGTTCAGTTCTACACTCACTGGTTCCCCTCCCCTGAAGGTGCTGACTCTGGCTGGGTTCAGTTCTACACTCACTGGTTCCCCTCCCCTGAAGGTACTGACACTGGCTGGGTACAGTTCTACACTCACTGGTTCCCCTCCCCTGAAGGGACTGACTCTGGCTGGGTTCAGTTCTACACTCACTGGTTCCCCTCCCCTGAAGGTACTGACTCTGGCTGGGTTCAGTTCTGCACTCACTGGTTCCCCTCCCCTGAAGGTACTGTCTCTGGCTGGATTTAGTTCTACACTCACTGGTTCCCCTTCCCTGAAGTTACTGACTCTGGCTGGGTTCAGTTCTGCACTCACTGGTTCCCCTCGCCTGAAGGTACTGACTCTGTCTGGGTTCAGTTCTACACTCACTGGTTCCCCTCCCCTGAAGGTGCTGAATCTGGCTGGGTTTAGTTCTACACTAACTGGTTCCCCTCCCCTGAAGGTACTGACTCCGGCTGTGTTTAGGTCTACACTCACTGGTTCCCCTCCCCTGAAGGTACTGACTCTGTCTGGCTTCAGTTCTACACTCACTGGTTCTCCTCCCCTGAAGGTGCTGACTCTGGCTGGTTCAGTTCTACACTCACTGGTTCCCCTCCCCTGAAGGTGCTGACTATGGCTGGGTTTAGCTCCACACTCACTGTTTCCCCTTCCCTGAAGGTACTGACTCTGGCTGGGTTCAGTTCTACACTCACTGGTTCCCCTCCCCTGAAGGTGCAAACTCTGGCTGGGTTCAGTTCTGCCCTCACTGGTTCCCCTCCCCTGAAGTTACTGACTCTGGCTGGGTTCAGTTCTACACTCACTGGTTCCCCTCACTTGAAGGTGCTGACTCTGGCTGGGTTCAGTTCTACACTCACTGGTTCCCCTCCCCTGAAGGTACTGACTCTGGCTGGGCTCAGTTCTACACTCACTGGTTCCCCTCCCCTGAAGGTACTGACTCTGGCTGTGTTCAGTTCTACACTCACTGGTTCCCCTCCCCTGAAGGTGCTGACTCTGGCTGGGTTCAGTTCTACATTCACTGGTTCCCCTCCCCTGAAGGTAATGACTCTGGCTGGGTTCAGTTCTATACTCACTGGTTCCCCTCCCCTGAAGGTACTGACTCAGGCTGGGTTCAGTTCTACACTCACTGGTTCCCCTCCCCTGAAGGTGCTGACTCTGGTTGGGTTCAGTTCTGCACTCACTGGTTCCCCACCCCTGAAGGTACTGACTGTGGCTGGGTTCAGTTCTACACTCACTGGTTCCCTTCCCCTGAAGGTGCTGACTCTGGCTGGGTTCAGTTCGACAGTCACTGGTTCCCCTCCCCTGAAGGTACTGACTCTGGCTGGGATCAGTTCTACACTCACTGGTTTCCCTCCCCCGAAGGTAATGACTCTGGCTGGATTCAGTTCTACACTCACTGGTTCCCCTCCCCTGAAGTTACTGACTCTGGCTGGGTTCAGTTCTACACTCACTGGTTCCCCTCCCCTGAAGGTACTGACTCTGGCTGGGTTCAGTTCTACACTCACTGGTTCCCCTCCCCTGAAGGTGCTGACTCTGGCTGGGTTCAGTTCTACACTCACTGGTTCCCCTCCCCTGAAGGTGCTGACTCTGTCTGGGTTCAGTTGTACACTCATTGGTTCCCCTCCCCTGAAGGTGCTGACTCTGGCTGGGTTCAGTTCTACACTCACTGGTTCTCCTCCCCTGAAGGTACTGACTCTGTCTGGGTTCAGTTCTACACTCACTGGTTTCCCTCCCCTGAAGGTGCTGACTCTGGCTGGGTTCAGTTCTACACTCACTGGTTCCCCTCCCCTGAAGGTGCTGAATCTTGCTAGGTTTAGTTCTACACTCACTGGTTCCCCTCCCCTTAAGGTACTGACTCTGTCTGGGTTTAGGTCTACACTCACTGGTTCCCCTCCCCTGAAGGTGCTGACTCTGGCTGGGTTCAGTTCTACACTCACTGGTTCCCCTCCCCTGAAGGTACTGACACTGGCTGGGTACAGTTCTACACTCACTGGTTCCCCTCCCCTGAAGGGACTGACTCTGGCTGGGTTCAGTTCTACACTCACTGGTTCCCCTCCCCTGAAGGTACTGACTCTGGCTGGGTTCAGTTCTGCACTCACTGGTTCCCCTCCCCTGAAGGTACTGTCTCTGGCTGGATTTAGTTCTACACTCACTGGTTCCCATTCCCTGAAGTTACTGACTCTGGCTGGGTTCAGTTCTGCACTCACTGGTTCCCCTCGCCTGAAGGTACTGACTCTGTCTGGGTTCAGTTCTACACTCACTGGTTCCCCTCCCCTGAAGGTGCTGAATCTGGCTGGGTTTAGTTCTACACTAATTGGTTCCCCTCCCCTGAAGGTACTGACTCTGGCTGGGTTTAGGTCTACACTCACTGGTTCCCCTCACCTGAAGGTACTGACTCTGTCTGGCTTCAGTTCTACACTCACTGGTTCTCCTCCCCTGAAGGTGCTGACTCTGGCTGGGTTCAGTTCTACACTCACTGGTTCCCCTCCCCTGAAGGTACTGACTCTGGCTGGGTTCAGTTCTACACTCACTGGTTCCCCTCCCCTGAAGGTACTGACTCTGGCTGGGTTCAGTTCTACACTCACTATTTCCCTTACCCTGAAGGTACTGACTCTTGCTGTGTTCAGTTCTACACTCACTGGTTCCCCTCCCCTGAAGGTACTGACTCTGGCTGGGTTCAGTTCTACACTCAATGGTTCCCCTCCCCTGAAGGTACTGACTCATGCTGGGTTCAGTTCAACACTCACTGGTTCCCCTCCCCTGAAGGTAATGATTCTGGCTGGGTTCAGTTCGACATTCACTGGTTCCCCTCCCCTGAAGGAACTGACTCTGGCTGGGTTGAGTTCTACACTCACTGGTTCACCTCCCCTGAAGGTACTGACTCTGGCTGGGTTCAGTTCTACACTCACTGGTTCTACTCCCCTGAAGTTACTGACTCTGGCTGGGTTCAGTTCTACACTCACTGGTTCACCTCCCCTGAAGGTGCTGACTCTGGCTGGGTTCAGTTCTACATTCACTGGTTCCCCTCCCCTGAAGGTACTGACTCTGGTTGGACTCAGTTCAACACTCACTGGTTCCCCTCCCCTGAAGGTACTGACTCTGGCTGTGTTCAGTTCTACACTCACTGGTTCTATACCCCTGAAAGTGCTGACTCTGGCTGGATTCAGTTCTACACTCACTGGTTACCCTCCCCTGAAGTTACTGACTCTGGCTGGGTTCAGTTCTACACTCACTGGTTCCCCTCCCCTGAAGTTGCTGACTCTGGCTGGGTTCAGTTCTACACTCACTGGTTCCCCTCCCCTGAAGGTGCTGACTCTGTCTGGGTTCAGTTCTACACTCATTGGTTCCCCTCCCCGGAAGGTGCTGACTCTTTCTGGGTTCAGCTCTACACTCACTGGTTCTTCTCCCCTGAAGGTACTGACTCTGTCTGGGTTCAGTTCTACACTCACTGGTTCCCCTCCCCTGAAGGTGCTGACTCTGGCTGGGTTCAGTTCTACACTCACTGGTTCCCCTCCCCTGAAGGTACTGACACTGGCTGGGTACAGTTCTACACTCACTGGTTCCCCTCCCCTGAAGGGACTGACTCTGGCTGGGTTCAGTTCTACACTCACTGGTTCCCCTCCCCTGAAGGTACTGACTCTGGCTGGGTTCAGTTCTGCACTCACTGGTTCCCCTCCCCTGAAGGTACTGTCTCTGGCTGGATTTAGTTCTACACTCACTGGTTCCCCTTCCCTGAAGTTACTGACTCTGGCTGGGTTCAGTTCTGCACTCACTGGTTCCCCTCGCCTGAAGGTACTGACTCTGTCTGGGTTCAGTTCTACACTCACTGGTTCCCCTCCCCTGAAGGTGCTGAATCTGGCTGGGTTTAGTTCTACACTAACTGGTTCCCCTCCCCTGAAGGTACTGACTCTGGCTGGGTTTAGGTCTACACTCACTGGTTCCACTCCCCTGAAGGTACTGACTCTGTCTGGCTTCAGTTCTACACTCACTGGTTCTCCTCCCCTGAAGGGGCTGACTCTGGCTGGTTCAGTTCTACACTCACTGGTTCCACTCCCCTGAAGGTGCTGACTATGGCTGGGTTTAGCTCCACACTCACTGTTTCCCCTTCCCTGAAGGTACTGACTCTGGCTGGGTTCAGTTCTACACTCACTGGTTCCCCTCCCCTGAAGGTGCTAACTCTGGCTGGGTTCAGTTCTGCCCTCACTGGTTCCCCTCCCCTGAAGTTACTGACTCTGGCTGGGTTCAGTTCTACACTCACTGGTTCCCCTCACTTGAAGGTGCTGACTCTGGCTGGGTTCAGTTCTACACTCACTGGTTCCCCTCCCCTGAAGGTACTGACTCTGGCTGGGCTCAGTTCTACACTCACTGGTTCCCCTCCCCTGAAGGTACTGACTCTGGCTGTGTTCAGTTCTACACTCACTGGTTCCCCTCCCCTGAAGGTGCTGACTCTGGCTGTGTTCAGTTCTACACTCACTGGTTCTATACCCCTGAAAGTGCTGTCTCTGGCTGGATTCAGTTCTACACTCACTGGTTACCCTCCCCTGAAGTTACTGACTCTGGCTGGGTTCAGTTCTACACTCACTGGTTCCCCTCCCCTGAAGTTGCTGACTCTGGCTGGGTTCAGTTCTACACTCACTGGTTCCCCTCCCCTGAAGGTGCTGACTCTGTCTGGGTTCAGTTCTACACTCATTGGTTCCCCTCCCCGGAAGGTGCTGACTCTTTCTGGGTTCAGCTCTACACTCACTGGTTCTTCTCCCCTGAAGGTACTGACTCTGTCTGGGTTCAGTTCTACACTCACTGGATCCCCTCCCCTGAAGGTGCTGACTCTGGCTGGGTTCAGTTCTACACTCACTGGTTCCCCTCCCCTGAAGGTACTGACACTGGCTGGGTACAGTTCTACACTCACTGGTTCCCCTCCCCTGAAGGGACTGACTCTGGCTGGGTTCAGTTCTACACTCACTGGTTCCCCTCCCCTGAAGGTACTGACTCTGGCTGGGTTCAGTTCTGCACTCACTGGTTCCCCTCCCCTGAAGGTACTGTCTCTGGCTGGATTTAGTTCTACACTCACTGGTTCCCCTTCCCTGAAGTTACTGACTCTGGCTGGGTTCAGTTCTGCACTCACTGGTTCCCCTCGCCTGAAGGTACTGACTCTGTCTGGGTTCAGTTCTACACTCACTGGTTCCCCTCCCCTGAAGGTGCTGAATCTGGCTGGGTTTAGTTCTACACTAACTGGTTCCCCTCCCCTGAAGGTACTGACTCTGGCTGGGTTTAGGTCTACACTCACTGGTTCCCCTCCCCTGAAGGTACTGACTCTGTCTGGCTTCAGTTCTACACTCACTGGTTCTCCTCCCCTGAAGGGGCTGACTCTGGCTGGTTCAGTTCTACGCTCACTGGTTCCCCTCCCCTGAAGGTGCTGACTATGGCTGGGTTTAGCTCCACACTCACTGTTTCCCCTTCCCTGAAGGTACTGACTCTGGCTGGGTTCAGTTCTACACTCACTGGTTCCCCTCCCCTGAAGGTGCTAACTCTGGCTGGGTTCAGTTCTGCCCTCACTGGTTCCCCTCCCCTGAAGTTACTGACTCTGGCTGGGTTCAGTTCTACACTCACTGGTTCCCCTCACTTGAAGGTGCTGACTCTGGCTGGGTTCAGTTCTACACTCACTGGTTCCCCTCCCCTGAAGTTACTGACTCTGGCTGGGTTCAGTTCTGCACTCACTGGTTCCCCTCGCCTGAAGGTACTGACTCTGTCTGGGTTCAGTTCTACACTCACTGGTTCCCCTCCCCTGAAGGTGCTGAATCTGGCTGGGTTTAGTTCTACACTAACTGGTTCCCCTCCCCTGAAGGTACTGACTCTGGCTGGGTTTAGGTCTACACTCACTGGTTCCCCTCCCCTGAAGGTACTGACTCTGTCTGGCTTCAGTTCTACACTCACTGGTTCTCCTCCCCTGAAGGGGCTGACTCTGGCTGGTTCAGTTCTACGCTCACTGGTTCCCCTCCCCTGAAGGTGCTGACTATGGCTGGGTTTAGCTCCACACTCACTGTTTCCCCTTCCCTGAAGGTACTGACTCTGGCTGGGTTCAGTTCTACACTCACTGGTTCCCCTCCCCTGAAGGTGCTAACTCTGGCTGGGTTCAGTTCTGCCCTCACTGGTTCCCCTCCCCTGAAGTTACTGACTCTGGCTGGGTTCAGTTCTACACTCACTGGTTCCCCTCACTTGAAGGTGCTGACTCTGGCTGGGTTCAGTTCTACACTCACTGGTTCCCCTCCCCTGAAGGTACTGACTCTGGCTGGGCTCAGTTCTACACTCACTGGTTCCCCTCCCCTGAAGGTACTGACTCTGGCTGTGTTCAGTTCTACACTCACTGGTTCCCCTCCCCTGAAGGTGCTGACTCTGGCTGGGTTCAGTTCTACATTCACTGGTTCCCCTCGCCTGAAGGTAATGACTCTGGCTGGGTTCAGTTCTATACTCACTGGTTCCCCTCCCCTGAAGGTACTGACTCAGGCTGGGTTCAGTTCTACACTCACTGGTTCCCCTCCCCTGAAGGTGCTGACTCTGGTTGGGTTCAGTTCTGCACTCACTGGTTCCCCACCCCTGAAGGTACTGACTGTGGCTGGGTTCAGTTCTACACTCACTGGTTCCCTTCCCCTGAAGGTGCTGACTCTGGCTGGGTTCAGTTCGACAGTCACTGGTTCCCCTCCCCTGAAGGTACTGACTCTGGCTGGGATCAGTTCTACACTCACTGGTTTGCCTCCCCCGAAGGTAATGACTCTGGCTGGGTTCAGTTCGACAGTCACTGGTTCCCCTCCCCTGAAGGTACTGACTCTGGCTGGGATCAGTTCTACACTCACTGGTTCCCCTCCCCTGAAGTTACTGACTCTGGCTGGGTTCAGTTCTACACTCACTGGTTCCCCTCCCCTGAAGGTACTGACTCTGGCTGGGTTCAGTTCTACACTCACTGGTTCCCCTCCCCTGAAGGTGCTGACTCTGTCTGGGTTCAGTTCTACACTCATTGGTTCCCCTCCCCTGAAGGTGCTGACTCTGGCTGGGTTCAGTTCTACACTCACTGGTTCCCCTCCCCTGAAGGTACTGACTCTGTCTGGGTTCAGTTCTACACTCACTGGTTTCCCTCCCCTGAAGGTGCTGACTCTGGCTGGGTTCAGTTCTACACTCACTGGTTCCCCTCCCCTGAAGGTGCTGAATCTGGCTAGGTTTAGTTCTACACTCACTGGTTCCCCTCCCATTAAGGTACTGACTCTGTCTGGGTTTAGGTCTACACTCACTGGTTCCCCTCCCCTGAAGGTACTGACTCTGTCTGTGTTCAGTTCTGCACTCACTGGTTCTCCTCCCCTGAAGGTGCTGACTCTGGCTGGGTTCAGTTCTACACTCACTGGTTCCCCTCCCCTGAAGGTACTGACTCTGGTTGGGTTCAGTTCTCCACTCACTGGTTCCCCTCACCTGAAGGTACTGACTCTGGCTGGGTTTAGTTCTACATTCACTGGTTCCACTCCCCTGAAGGCACTGACTCTGGCTGGGTTCAGTTCTACACTCACTGGTTCCCCTCCCCTGAAGGTACTGACTCTGTCTGGGTTCAGTTCTACACTCACTGGTTCCCCTCCCCTGAAGGTACTGACTCTGGCTGGGTTCAGTTCTACACTCACTGGTTCCCCTCCCCTGAAGGGACTTTCTCTGGCTGGGTTCAGTTCTAAACTCACTGGTTCTCCTCCCCTGAAGGTACTGACTCTGGCTGGGTTCAGTTCTACACTCACTGGTTCCCCTCCCCTGAAGGTACTGAATCTGGCTGGGTTCAGTTCTACACTCACTGGTTCCCCTCCCCTGAAGGTACTGACTCTGGCTGGGTTCAGTTCTGCACTCACTGGTTCCCCTCCCCTGAAGGTACTGTCTCTGGCTGGATTTAGTTCTACACTCACTGGTTCCCCTTCCCTGAAGTTACTGACTCTGGCTGGGTTCAGTTCTGCACTCACTGGTTCCCCTCGCCTGAAGGTACTGACTCTGTCTGGGTTCAGTTCTACACTCACTGGTTCCCCTCCGCTGAAGGTGCTGAATCTGGCTGGGTTTAGTTCTACACTAACTGGTTCCCCTCCCCTGAAGGTACTGACTCTGGCTGGGTTTAGGTCTACACTCACTGGTTCCCCTCCCCTGAAGGTACTGACTCTGTCTGGCTTCAGTTCTACACTCGCTGGTTCTCCTCCCCTGAAGGTGCTGACTCTGGCTGGTTCAGTTCTACACTCACTGGTTCCCCTCCCCTGAAGGTGCTGACTATGGCTGGGTTTAGCTCCACACTCACTGTTTCCCCTTCCCTGAAGGTACTGACTCTGGCTGGGTACAGTTCTACACTCACTGGTTCCCCTCCCCTGAAGGGACTGACTCTGGCTGTGTTCAGTTCTACACTCACTGGTTCCCCTCACTTGAAGGTGCTGACTCTGGCTGGGTTCAGTTCTACACTCACTGGTTCCCCTCCCCTGAAGGTACTGACTCTGGCTGGGCTCAGTTCTACACTCACTGGTTCCCCTCCCCTGAAGGTACTGACTCTGGCTGTGTTCAGTTCTACACTGACTGGTTCCCCTCCCCTGAAGGTGCTGACTCTGGCTGGGTTCAGTTCTACATTCACTGGTTCCCCTCCCCTGAAGGTAATGACTCTGGCTGGGTTCAGTTCTATACTCACTGGTTCCCCTCCCCTGAAGGTACTGACTCAGGCTGGGTTCAGTTCTACACTCACTGGTTCCCCTCCCCTGAAGGTGCTGACTCTGGTTGGGTTCAGTTCTGCACTCACTGGTTCCCCACCCCTGAAGGT
The DNA here is from genome assembly GCF_044704955.1 of Pristiophorus japonicus. Taxonomy (NCBI): domain Eukaryota; kingdom Metazoa; phylum Chordata; class Chondrichthyes; family Pristiophoridae; genus Pristiophorus; species Pristiophorus japonicus. Next base: position 599,472 of record NW_027254467.1, on the reverse strand, counting down.
ACTGACTGTGGCTGGGTTCAGTTCTACACTCACTGGTTCCCTTCCCCTGAAGGTGCTGACTCTGGCTGGGTTCAGTTCGACAGTCACTGGTTCCCCTCCCCTGAAGGTACTGACTCTGGCTGGGATCAGTTCTACACTCACTGGTTTGCCTCCCCCGAAGGTAATGACTCTGGCTGGATTCAGTTCTACACTCACTGGTTCCCCTCCCCTGAAGTTACTGACTCTGGCTGGGTTCAGTTCTACACTCACTGGTTCCCCTCCCCTGAAGGTGCTGACTCTGGCTGGGTTCAGTTCTACACTCACTGGTTCCCCTCCCCTGAAGGTACTGACTCTGTCTGGGTTCAGTTCTACACTCACTGGTTTCCCTCCCCTGAAGGTGCTGACTCTGGCTGGGTTCAGTTCTACACTCACTGGTTCCCCTCCCCTGAAGGTGCTGAATCTGGCTAGGTTTAGTTCTACACTCACTGGTTCCCCTCCCATTAAGGTACTGACTCTGTCTGGGTTTAGGTCTACACTCACTGGTTCCCCTCCCCTGAAGGTACTGACTCTGTCTGTGTTCAGTTCTGCACTCACTGGTTCTCCTCCCCTGAAGGTGCTGACTCTGGCTGGGTTCAGTTCTACACTCACTGGTTCCCCTCCCCTGAAGGTACTGACTCTGGTTGGGTTCAGTTCTCCACTCACTGGTTCCCCTCACCTGAAGGTACTGACTCTGGCTGGGTTCAGTTCTACATTCACTGGTTCCACTCCCCTGAAGGCACTGACTCTGGCAGGGTTCAGTTCTACACTCACTGGTTCCCCTCCCCTGAAGGAACTGACTCTGTCTGGGTTCAGTTCTACACTCACTGGTTCCCCTCCCCTGAAGGTACTGACTCTGGCTGGGTTCAGTTCTACACTCACTGGTTCCCCTCCCCTGAAGGGACTTACTCTGGCTGGGTTCAGTTCTAAACTCACTGGTTCTCCTCCCCTGAAGGTACTGACTCTGGCTGGGTTCAGTTCTACACTCACTGGTTCCCCTCCCCTGAAGGTACTGAATCTGGCTGGGTTCAGTTCTACACTCACTGGTTCCCCTCCCCTGAAGGTACTGACTCGGGCTGGGTTCAGTTCTACATTCACTGGTTCCCCTCCCCTGAAGGTACTGACTCAGGCTGGGTTCAGTTCTACACTCACTGGTTCCCCTCCCCTGAAGGTGCTGACTCTGGTTGGGTTCAGTTCTACACTCACTGGTTCCCCACCCCTGAAGGTACTGACTCTGGCTGGGTTCAGTTCTACACTCACTGGTTCCCTTCCCCTGAAGGTGCTGACTCTGGCTGGGTTCAGATCGACAGTCACTGGTTCTCCTACCCCGAAGGTACTGACTCTGGCTGTGTTCAGTTCTACACTCACTGGTTCTATACCCCTGAAAGTGCTGACTCTGGCTGGGTTCAGTTCTACATTCACTGGTTCCCCTCCCCTGAAGGTAATGACTCTGGCTGGGTTCAGTTCTACACTCACTGGTTCCCCTCCCCTGAAGGTACTGACTCTGGCTGGGTTCAGTTCTACATTCATTGGTTCCCCTCCCCTGAAGGTACTGACTCAGGCTGGGTTCAGTTATACACTCACTGGTTCCCCTCCCGTGAAGGTGCTGACTCTGGTTGGGTTCAGTTCTACACTCACTGGTTCCCTTCCCCTGAAGGTGCTGACTCTGGCTGGGTTCAGTTCGACAGTCACTGGTTCCCCTCCCCCGAAGGTAATGACTCTGGCTGGTTTCAGTTCTACACTCACTGGTTCCCCTCCCCTGAAGTTACTGACTCTGGCTGGGTTCAGTTCTACACTCACTGGTTACCCTCCCCTGAAGTTGCTGACTCTGGCTGGGTTCAGTTCTACACTCACTGGTTCCCCTCCCCTGAAGGTGCTGACTCTGTCTGGGTTCAGATCTACACTCATTGGTTCCCCTCCCCGGAAGGTGCTGACTCTGGCTGGGTTCAGCTCTACACTCACTGGTTCTTCTCCCCTGAAGGTACTGACTCTGTCTGGGTTCAGTTCTACACTCACTGGTTCCCCTCCCCTGAAGGTGCTGACTCTGGCTGGGTTCAGTTCTACACTCACTGGTTCCCCTCCCCTGAAGGTACTGACACTGGCTGGGTACAGTTCTACACTCACTGGTTCCCCTCCCCTGAAGGGACTGACTCTGGCTGGGTTCAGTTCTACACTCACTGGTTCCCCTCCCCTGAAGGTACTGACTCTGGCTGGGTTCAGTTCTGCACTCACTGGTTCCCCTCCCCTGAAGGTACTGTCTCTGGCTGGATTTAGTTCTACACTCACTGGTTCCCCTTCCCTGAAGTTACTGACTCTGGCTGGGTTCAGTTCTGCACTCACTGGTTCCCCTCGCCTGAAGGTACTGACTCTGTCTGGGTTCAGTTCTACACTCACTGGTTCCCCTCCCCTGAAGGTACTGAATCTGGCTGGGTTTAGTTCTACACTAACTGGTTCCCCTCCCCTGAAGGTACTGAATCTGGCTGGGTTTAGGTCTACACTCACTGGTTCCCCTCCCCTGAAGGTACTGACTCTGTCTGGCTTCAGTTCTACACTCACTGGTTCTCCTCCCCTGAAGGTGCTGACTCTGGCTGGGTTCAGTTCTACACTCACTGGTTCCCCTCCCCTGAAGGTACTGACTCTGGCTGGGTTCAGTTCTACACTCACTGGTTCCCCTCCCCTGAAGGTACTGACTCTGGCTGGGTTCAGTTCTACATTCACTGGTTCCACTCCCCTGAAGGCACTGACTCTGGCTGGGTTCAGTTCTACACTCACTGGTTCCCCTCCCCTGAAGGTACTGACTCTGTCTGGGTTCAGTTCTACACTCACTGGTTCCCCTCCCCTGAAGGTGCTGACTATGGCTGGGTTTAGTTCCACATTCACTGTTTCCCCTTCCCTGAAGGTACTGACTCTGGCTGGGTTCAGTTCTACACTCACTGGTTCCCCTCCCCTGAAGGTGCTAACTCTGGCTGGGTTCAGTTCTGCCCTCACTGGTTCCCCTGCCCTGAAGTTACTGACTCTGGCTGGGTTCAGTTCTACACTCACTGGTTCCCCTCCCCTGAAGGTGCTGACTCTGGCTGGGTTCAGTTCTACACTCACTGGTTCCCCTCCCCTGAAGGTACTGACTGTGGCTGGGCTCAGTTCTACACTCACTGGTTCCCCTCCCCTGAAGGTACTGACTCTGGCTGTGTTCAGTTCTACACTCACTGGTTCCCCTCCCCTGAAGGTGCTGACTCTGGCTGGGTTCAGTTCTACATTCACTGGTTCCCCTCCCCTGAAGGTAATGACTCTGGCTGGGTTCAGTTCTATACTCACTGGTTCCCCTCCCCTGAAGGTACTGACTCAGGCTGGGTTCAGTTCTACACTCACTGGTTCCCCTCCCCTGAAGGTGCTGACTCTGGTTGGGTTCAGTTCTGCACTCACTGGTTCCCCACCCCTGAAGGTACTGACTGTGGCTGGGTTCAGTTCTACACTCACTGGTTCCCTTCCCCTGAAGGTGCTGACTCTGGCTGGGTTCAGTTCGACAGTCACTGGTTCCCCTCCCCTGAAGGTACTGACTCTGGCTGGGATCAGTTCTACACTCACTGGTTTCCCTCCCCCGAAGGTAATGACTCTGGCTGGATTCAGTTCTACACTCACTGGTTCCCCTCCCCTGAAGTTACTGACTCTGGCTGGGTTCAGTTCTACACTCACTGGTTCCCCTCCCCTGAAGGTGCTGACTCTGGCTGGGTTCAGTTCTACACTCACTGGTTCCCCTCCCCTGAAGGTGCTGACTCTGTCTGGGTTCAGTTCTACACTCATTGGTTCCCCTCCCCTGAAGGTGCTGACTCTGGCTGGGTTCAGTTCTACACTCACTGGTTCTCCTCCCCTGAAGGTACTGACTCTGTCTGGGTTCAGTTCTACACTCACTGGTTTCCCTCCCCTGAAGGTGCTGACTCTGGCTGGGTTCAGTTCTACACTCACTGGTTCCCCTCCCCTGACGGTGCTGAATCTGGCTAGGTTTAGTTCTACACTCACTGGTTCCCCTCCCCTTAAGGTACTGACTCGGTCTGGGTTTAGGTCTACACTCACTGGTTCCCCTCCCCTGAAGGTACTGACTCTGTCTGTGTTCAGTTCTGCACTCACTGGTTCTCCTCCCCTGAAGGTGCTGACTCTGGCTGGGTTCAGTTCTACACTCACTGGTTCCCCTCCCCTGAAGGTACTGACTCTGGCTGGGTTCAGTTCTCCACTCACTGGTTCCCCTCCCCTGATGGTACTGACTCTGGCTGGGTTCAGTTCTACATTCACTGGTTCCACTCCCCTGAAGGCACTGACTCTGGCTGGGTTCAGTTCTACACTCACTGGTTCCCCTCCCCTGAAGGTACTGACTCTGTCTGGGTTCAGTTCTACACTCACTGGTTCCCCTCCCCTGAAGGTACTGACTCTGGCTGGGTTCAGTTCTACAATCACTGGTTCCCCTCCCCTTAAGGGACTTACTCTGGCTGGGTTCAGTTCTAAACTCACTGGTTCTCCTCCCCTGAAGGTACTGACTCTGGCTGGGTTCAGTTCTACACTCACTGGTTCCCCTCCCCTGAAGGTACTGAATCTGGCTGGGTTCAGTTCTACACTCACTGGTTCCCCTCCCCTGAAGGTACTGACTCGGGCTGGGTTCAGTTCTACATTCACTGGTTCCCCTCCCCTGAAGGTACTGACTCAGGCTGGGTTCAGTTCTACACTCACTGGTTCCCCTCCCCTGAAGGTGCTGACTCTGGTTGGGTTCAGTTCTACACTCACTGGTTCCCCACCCCTGAAGGTACTGACTCTGGCTGGGTTCAGTTCTACACACACTGGTTCCCTTCCCCTGAAGGTGCTGACTCTGGCTGGGTTCAGATCGACAGTCACTGGTTCCCCTCCCCCGAAGGTAATGACTCTGGCTGGATTCAGTTCTACACTCACTGGTTCCCCTCCCCTGAAGTTACTGACTCTGGCTGAGTTCAGTTCTACACTCACTGGTTCCCCTCCCCTCAAGGTGCTGACTCTGGCTGGGTTCAGTTCTACATTCACTGGTTCCCCTCCCCTGAAAGTGCTGACTCTGGCTGTTTCCGGTTCTACACTCACTGGTTCCCCTCCACTGAAGGTGCTGACTCTGGCTGGGTTCAGTTCTACACTCACTGGTTCCCCTCCCCTGAAGGTGCTGACTCTGTCTGGGTTCAGTTCTACACTCATTGGTTCCCCTCCCCTGAAGGTGCTGACTCTGGCTGGGTTCAGTTCTACACTCACTGGTTCTCCTCCCCTGAAGGTACTGACTCTGTCTGGGTTCAGTTCTACACTCACTGGTTCTCCTCCCCTGAAGGTACTGACTCTGTCTGGGTTCAGTTCTACACTCACTGGTTTCCCTCCCCTGAAGGTGCTGACTCTGGCTGGGTTCAGTTCTACACTCATTGGTTCCCCTCCCCTGAAGGTACTGAATCTGGCTGGGTACAGTTCTACACTCACTGGTTCCCCTCCCCTGAAGTTACTGACACTGGCTGGGTTCAGTTCTGCACTCACTGGTTCCCCTCGCCTGAAGGTACTGACTCTGTCTGGGTTCAGTTCTACACTCACTGGTTCCCCTCCACTGAAGGTGCTGAATCTGGCTAGGTTTAGTTCTGCACTCACTGGTTCCCCTCCCCTGAAGGTACTGACTCTGGATGGGTTTAGGTCTACACTCACTGGTTCCCCTCCCCTGAAGGTACTGACTCTGTCTGGGTTCAGTTCTGCACTCCCTGGTTCTCCTCCCCTGAAGGTGCTGACTCTGGCTGGTTTCAGTTCTACACTCACTGGTTCCCCTCCCCTGAAAGTACTGACTCTGTCTGGGTTCAGTTATACACTCACTGGTTCCCCTCCCCTGAAGGTGCTGACTATGGCTGGGTTTAGTACCACACTCACTGTTTTCCCTCCCCTGAAGGTACTGACTCTGGCTGGGTTTAGTTCTACATTCACTGGTTCCACTCCCCTGAAGGCACTGACTCTGGCTGGGTTCAGTTCTACACTCACTGGTTCCCCTCCCCTGAAGGTACTGACTCTGTCTGGGTTCAGTTCTACACTCACTGGTTCCCCTCCCCTGATGGTGCTGACTATTGCTGGGTTTAGTTCCACACTCACTGTTTCCCCTCCCCTGAAGGTACTGACTCTGGCTGGGTTCAGTTCTACTCTCACTGGTTCCCCTCCCCTGAAGGTGCTAACTCTGGCTGGGTTCAGTTCTACACTCACTGGTTCCCCTCCCCTGAAGGTGCTGACTCTGGCTGGGTTCAGTTCTACACTCACTGATTTCCCTCCCCTGAAGGTGCTGACCCTGACTGGGTTCAGTTCTACACTCACTGATTTCCCTCCCCTGAAGGTGCTGACTCTGGCTGGGTTCAGTTCTACACTCACTGGTTCCCCTCCCCTGAAGGTGCTAACTCTGGCTGGGTTCAGTTCTGCCCTCACTGGTTCCCCTCCCCTGAAGGTACTGACTCAGGCTGGGTTCAGTTCTGCCCTCACTGGTTCCCCTCCCCTGAAGTTACTGACTCTGGCTGGGTTCAGTTCTACACTCACTGGTTCCCCTCCCCTGAAGGTACTGACTCTGGCTGGGCTCAGTTCTACACTCACTGGTTCCCCTCCCCTGAAGGTACTGACTCTGGCTGCGTTCAGTTCTACACTCACTGGTTCCCCTCCCCTGAAGGTGCTGACTCTGGCTGGGTTCAGTTCTACATTCACTGGTTCCCCTCCCCTGAAGGTAATGACTCTGGCTGGGTTCAGTTCTATACTCACTGGTTCCCCTCCCCTGAAGGTACTGACTCAGGCTGGGTTCAGTTCTACACTCACTGGTTCCCCTCCCCTGAAGGTGCTGACTCTGGTTGGGTTCAGTTCTGCACTCACTGGTTCCCCACCCCTGAAGGTACTGACTCTGGCTGGGTTCAGTTCTACACTCACTGGTTCCCTTCCCCTGAAGGTGCTGACTCTGGCTGGGTTCAGTTCGACAGTCACTGGTTCCCCTCCCCTGAAGGTACTGACTCTGGCTGGGATCAGTTCTACACTCACTGGTTTCCCTCCCCCGAAGGTAATGACTCTGGCTGGATTCAGTTCTACACTCACTGGTTCCCCTCCCCTGAAGTTACTGACTCTGGCTGGGTTCAGTTCTACACTCACTGGTTCCCCTCCCCTGAAGGTGCTGACTCTGGCTGGGTTCAGTTCTACACTCACTGGTTCCCCTCCCCTGAAGGTGCTGACTCTGTCTGGGTTCAGTTCTACACTCATTGGTTCCCCTCCCCTGAAGGTGCTGACTCTGGCTGGGTTCAGTTCTACACTCACTGGTTCTCCTCCCCTGAATGTACTGACTCTGTCTGGGTTCAGTTCTACACTCACTGGTTTCCCTCCCCTGAAGGTGCTGACTCTGGCTGGGTTCAGTTCTACACTCACTGGTTCCTCTCCCCTGAAGGTGCTGAATCTGGCTAGGTTTAGTTCTACACTCACTGGTTCCCCTCCCCTTAAGGTACTGACTCTGTCTGGGTTTAGGTCTACACTCACTGGTTCCCCTCCCCTGAAGGTACTGACTCTGTCTGTGTTCAGTTCTGCACTCACTGGTTCTCCTCCCCTGAAGGTGCTGACTCTGGCTTGGTTCAGTTCTACACTCACTGGTTCCCCTCCCCTGAAGGTACTGACTCTGGCTGGGTTCAGTTCTACACTCACTGGTTCCCCTCCCCTGAAGGGACTTACTCTGGCTGGGTTCAGTTCTAAACTCACTGGTTCTCCTCCCCTGAAGGTACTGACTCTGGCTGGGTTCAGTTCTACACTCACTGGTTCCCCTCCCCTGAAGGTACTGAATCTGGCTGGGTTCAGTTCGACACTCACTGGTTCCCCTCGCCTGAGGGTGCTGACTCTGGCTGGTTTAGTTCTACCCTCACTGGTTCCCCTCCCCTGAAGGTACTGACTCTGGCTGGGTTCAGTTCTACACTCACTGGTTCCCCTCCCCTGAAGGTGCTGACTCTGGCTGGGTTCAGTTCTACACTCAATGGTTCCCCTCCCCTGAAGGTACTGACTCTGGCTTGGTTCAGTTCAACACTCACTGGTTCCCCTCCCCTGAAGGTAATGATTCTGTCTGGGTTCAGTTCGACATTCACTGGTTCCCCTCCCCTGAAGGAACTGACTCTGGCTGGGTTCAGTTCTACACTCACTGGTTCACCTCCCCTGAAGGTACTGACTCTGGCTGGGTTCAGTTCTACAATCACTGGTTCCCCTCCCCTGAAGGTACTGACTCTGGCTAGGCTCAGTTCTACACTCACTGGTTCCACTCCGCTGAAGGTACTGACTCTGGCTGTGTTCAGTTCTACACTCACTGGTTCCCCTCCCCTGAAGGTGCTGACTATGGCTGGGTTCAGTTCTACATTCACTGGTTCCCCTCCCCTGAAGGTAATGACTCTGGCTGGGTTCAGTTCTACACTCACTGTTTCCCCTCCCCTGAAGGTACTGCCTCGGGCTGGGTTCAGTTCTACATTCACTGGTTCCCCTCCCCTGAAGGTACTGACTCAGGCTGGGTTCAGTTCTACACTCACTGGTTCCCCTCCCCTGAAGGTGCTGACTCTGGTTGGGTTCAGTTCTACACTCACTGGTTCCCCTCCCCTGAAGGTACTGACTCTGGCTGGGTTCAGTTCTACACTCACTGGTTCCCTTCCCCTGAAGGTGCTGACTCTGGCTGGGTTCAGATCGACAGTCACTGGTTCCCCTCCCCCGAAGGTAATGACTCTGGCTGGGTTCAGTTCTAAACTCACTGGTTCTCCTCCCCTGAAGGTACTGACTCTGGCTGGGTTCAGTTCTACACTCACTGGTTCCCCTCCCCTGAAGGTACTGAATCTGGCTGGGTTCAGTTCGACACTCACTGGTTCCCCTCGCCTGAGGGTGCTGACTCTGGCTGGTTTAGTTCTACCCTCACTGGTTCCCCTCCCCTGAAGGTACTGACTCTGGCTGGGTTCAGTTCTACACTCACTGGTTCCCCTCCCCTGAAGGTGCTGACTCTGGCTGGGTTCAGTTCTACACTCAATGGTTCCCCTCCCCTGAAGGTACTGACTCTGGCTTGGTTCAGTTCAACACTCACTGGTTCCCCTCCCCTGAAGGTAATGATTCTGGCTGGGTTCAGTTTGACATTCACTGGTTCCCCTCCCCTGAAGGAACTGACTCTGGCTGGGTTCAGTTCTACACTCACTGGTTCACCTCCCCTGAAGGTACTGACTCTGGCTGGGTTCAGTTCTACAATCACTGGTTCCCCTCCCCTGAAGGTACTGACTCTGGCTGGGCTCAGTTCTACACTCACTGGTTCCACTCCGCTGAAGGTACTGACTCTGGCTGTGTTCAGTTCTACACTCACTGGTTCCCCTCCCCTGAAGGTGCTGACTATGGCTGGGTTCAGTTCTACATTCACTGGTTCCCCTCCCCTGAAGGTAATGACTCTGGCTGGGTTCAGTTCTACACTCACTGTTTCCCCTCCCCTGAAGGTACTGACTCGGGCTGGGTTCAGTTCTACATTCACTGGTTCCCCTCCCCTGAAGGTACTGACTCAGGCTGGGTTCAGTTCTACACTCACTGGTTCCCCTCCCCTGAAGGTGCTGACTCTGGTTGGGTTCAGTTCTACACTCACTGGTTCCCCACCCCTGAAGGTACTGACTCTGGCTGGGTTCAGTTCTACACTCACTGGTTCCCCTCCCCTGAAGGTGCTGACTCTGGCTGGGTTCAGATCGACAGTCACTGGTTCCCCTCCCCCGAAGGTAATGACTCTGGCTGGATTCAGTTCTACACTCACTGGTTCCCCTCCCCTGAAGTTACTGACTCTGGCTGAGTTCAGTTCTACACTCACTGGTTCCCCTCCCCTGAAGGTGCTGACTCTGGCTGGGTTCAGTTCTACACTCACTGGTTCCCCTCCCCTGAAGGTGCTGACTCTGGCTGGGTTCAGTTCGACACTCACTGGTTCCCCTCCCCTGAAGGTGCTGACTCTGTCTGGGTTCAGTTCTACACTCATTGGTTCCCCTCCCCTGAAGGTGCTGACTCTGGCTGGGTTCAGTTCTACACTCACTGGTTCTCCTCCCCTGAAGGTACTGACTCTGTCTGGGTTCAGTTCTACACTCACTGGTTTCCCTCCCCTGAATGTGCTGACTCTGTCTGGGTTCAGTTCTACACTCATTGGTTCCCCTCCCCTGAAGGTGCTGACTCTGGCTGGGTTCAGTTCTACACTCACTGGTTCCCCTCCCCTGAAGGTGCTGACTCTGGCTGGGTTCAGTTCGACACTCACTGGTTCCCCTCCCCTGAAGGTGCTGACTCTGTCTGGGTTCAGTTCTACACTCATTGGTTCCCCTCCCCTGAAGGTGCTGACTCTGGCTGGGTTCAGTTCTACACTCACTGGTTCTCCTCCCCTGAAGGTACTGACTCTGTCTGGGTTCAGTTCTACACTCACTGGTTTCCCTCCCCTGAATGTGCTGACTCTGTCTGGGTTCAGTTCTACACTCATTGGTTCCCCTCCCCTGAAGGTGCTGACTCTGGCTGGGTTCAATTCCACACTCACTGGTTCTCCTCCCCTGAAGGTACTGACTCTGTCTGGGTTCAGTTCTACACTCACTGGTTTCCCTCCCCTGAAGGTGCTGACTCTGGCTGGGTTCAGTTCTACACTCATTGGTTCCCCTCCCCTGAAGGTACTGACTCTGGCTGGGTACAGTTCTACACTCACTGGTTCCCCTCCCCTGAAGTTACTGACACTGGCTGGGTTCAGTTCTGCACTCACTGGTTCCCCTCGCCTGAAGGTACTGACTCTGTCTGGGTTCAGTTCTACACTCACTGGTTCCCCTCCCCTGAAGGTGCTGAATCTGGCTAGGTTTAGTTCTACACTCACTGGTTCCCCTCCCCTGAAGGTACTGACTCTGGATGGGTTTAGGTCTACACTCACTGGTTCCCCTCCCCTGAAGGTACTGACTCTGTCTGTGTTCAGTTCTGCACTCACTGGTTCTCCTCCCCTGAAGGTGCTGACTCTGGCTGGTTTCAGTTCTACACTCACTGGTTCCCCTCCCCTGAAGGTACTGACTCTGTCTGGGTTCAGTTCTACACTCACTGGTTCCCCTCCCCTGAAGGTGCTGACTATGGCTGGGTTTAGTACCACACTCACTGTTTTCCCTCCCCTGAAGGTACTGACTCTGGCTGTGTTTAGTTCTACATTCACTGGTTCCACTCCCCTGAAGGCACTGACTCTGGCTGGGTTCAGTTCTACACTCACTGGTTCCCCTCCCCTGAAGGTACTGACTCTGTCTGGGTTCAGTTCTACACTCACTGGTTCCCCTCCCCTGATGGTGCTGACTATTGCTGGGTTTTAGTTCCACACTCACTGTTTCCCCTCCCCTGAAGGTACTGACTCTGGCTGGGTTCAGTTCTACACTCACTGGTTCCCCTCCCCTGAAGGTGCTAACTCTGGCTGGGTTCAGTTCTACACTCACTGGTTCCCCTCCCCTGAAGGTGCTGACTCTGGCTGGGTTCAGTTCTACACTCACTGATTTCCCTCCCCTGAAGTTACTGACTCTGGCTGGGTTCAGTTCTACACTCACTGGTTCCCCTCCTCTGAAGGTGCTGACTCTGGCTGGGTTCAGTTCTACACTCACTGGTTCTCCTCCCCTGAAGAAACTGACTCTGGCTGGGTTCAGTTCTACACTCACTGGTTCCCCTCCCCTGAAGGTGCTGACTCTGGCTGGGTTCAGTTCTACATTCACTGGTTCCCCTCCCCTGAAGGTACTGACTCTGGCTGGCCTCAGTTCTACACTCACTGGTTCCCCTCCCCTGAAGGTACTGACTCTGGCTGTGTTCAGTTCTACACTCACTGGTTCCCCTCCCCTGAAGGTGCTGACTCTGGCTGGGTTCAGTTCTACATTCACTGGTTCCCCTCCCCTGAAGGTAATGACTCTGGCTGGGTTCAGTTCTACACTCACTGGTTCCCCTCCCCTGAAGGTACTGACTCTGGCTGGGTTCAGTTCTACATCACTGGTTCCCCTCCCCTGAAGGTACTGACTCTGTCTGGGTTCAGTTCTACACTCACTGGTTCCCCTCCCCTGAAGGTGCTGACTATGGCTGGGTTTAGTTCCACACTCACTGTTTCCCCTCCCCTGAAGGTACTGACTCTGGCTGGGTTCAGTTCTACATTCACTGGTTCCACTCCCCTGAAGGCACTGACTCTGGCTGGGTTCAGTTCTACACGCACTGGTTCCCCTCCCCTGAAGGTACTGACTCTGTCTGGGTTCAGTTCTACACTCACTGGTTCCCCTCCCCTGATGGTGCTGACTAATGCTGGGTTTAGTTCCACACTCACTGTTTCCCCTCCCCTGAAGGTACTGACTCTGGCTGGGTTCAGTTCTACACTCACTGGTTCCCCTCCCCTGAAGGTGCTAACTCTGGCTGGGTTCAGTTCTACACTCACTGGTTCCCCTCCCCTGAAGGTGCTGAATCTGGCTGGGTTCAGTTCTACACTCACTGGTTTCCCTCCCCTGAAAGTGCTGACCCTGGCTGGGTTCAGTTCTACACTCACTGGTTCCCCTCCCCTGAAGGTGCTGACTCTGGCTGGGTTCAGTTCTACACTCACTGGTTTCCCTCCCCTGAAGGTGCTGACCCTGGCTGGGTTCAGTTCTACACTCACTGGTTCCCCTCCCCTGAAGGTGCTGACTATGGCTGGGTTTAGTTCCACACTCACTGTTACCCCTCCCCTGAAGGTACTGACTCTGGCTGGGTTCAGTTCTACACTCACTGGTTCCCCTCCCCTGAAGGTGCTAACTCTGGCTGGGTTCAGTTCTGCCCTCACTGGTTCCCCTCCCCTGAAGTTACTGACTCTGGCTGGGTTCAGTTCTACACTCACTGGTTCCCCTCCCCTGAAGGTGCTGACTCTGGCTGGGTTCAGTTCTACACTCACTGGTTCTCCTCCCCTGAAGTTACTGACTCCGGCTGGGTTCAGTTCTACACTCACTGGTTCCCCTCCCCTGAAGGTGCTGACTCTGGCTGGGTTCAGTTCTACATTCACTGGTTCCCCTCCCCTGAAGGTACTGACTCTGGCTGGGTTTAGGTCTACACTCACTGGTTCCCCTCCCCTGAAGGTACTGACTCTGTCTGGGTTCAGTTCTGCACTCACTGGTTCTCCTCCCCTGAAGGTGCTGACTCTGGCTGGGTTCAGTTCTACACTCACTGGTTCCCCTCCCCTGAAGGTACTGCCTCTGGCTGGGTTCAGTTCTCCACTCACTGGTTCCCCTCCCCTGAAGGTACTGACTCTGGCTGGGTTCAGTTCTACATTCACTGGTTCCACTCCACTGAAGGCACTGACTCTGGCTGGGTTCAGTTCTACACTCACTGGTTCCCCTCCCCTGAAGGTACTGACTCTGTCTGGGTTCAGTTCTACACTCACTGGTTCCCCTCCCCTGAAGGTGCTGACTCTGGCTGGGTTCAGTTCTACACTCACTGGTTCCCCTCCCCTGAAGGTGCTGACTCTGGCTGGGTTCAGTTCTACACTCACTGGTTCCCCTCCCCTGAAGGTGCTGACTCTGTCTGGGTTCAGTTCTACACTCATTGGTTCCCCTCCCCTGAAGGTGCTGACTCTGGCTGGGTTCAGTTCTACACTCACTGGTTCTCCTCCCCTGAAGGTACTGACTCTGTCTGGAATCAGTTCTACACTCACTGGTTTCCCTCCCCTGAAGGTGCTGACTCTGTCTGGGTTCAGTTCTACACTCATTGGTTCCCCTCCCCTGAAGGTGCTGACTCTGGCTGGGTTCAATTCCACACTCACTGGTTCTCCTCCCCTGAAGGTACTGACTCTGTCTGGGTTCAGTTCTACACTCACTGGTTTCCCTCCCCTGAAGGTGCTGACTCTGGCTGGGTTCAGTTCTACACTCATTGGTTCCCCTCCCCTGAAGGTACTGACTCTGGCTGGGTACAGTTCTACACTCACTGGTTCCCCTCCCCTGAAGTTACTGACACTGGCTGGGTTCAGTTCTGCACTCACTGGTTCCCCTTGCCTGAAGGTACTGACTCTGTCTGGGTTCAGTTCTACACTCACTGGTTCCCCTCCCCTGAAGGTGCTGAATCTGGCTAGGTTTAGTTCTACACTCACTGGTTCCCCTCCCCTGAAGGTACTGACTCTGGATGGGTTTAGGTCTACACTCACTGGTTCCCCTCCCCTGAAGGTACTGACTCTGTCTGGGTTCAGTTCTGCACTCACTGGTTCTCCTCCCCTGAAGGTGCTGACTCTGGCTGGTTTCAGTTCTACACTCACTGGTTCCCCTCCCCTGAAGGTACTGACTCTGTCTGGTTTCAGTTCTACACTCACTGGTTCCCCTCCCCTGAAGGTGCTGACTATGGCTGGGTTTAGTACCACACTCACTGTTTTCCCTCCCCTGAAGGTACTGACTCTGGCTGCGTTTAGTTCTACATTCACTGGTTCCACTCCCCTGAAGGCACTGACTCTGGCTGGGTTCAGTTCTACACTCACTGGTTCCCCTCCCCTGAAGGTACTGACTCTGTCTGGGTTCAGTTCTACACTCACTGGTTCCCCTCCCCTGATGGTGCTGACTATTGCTGGGTTTTAGTTTCACACTCACTGTTTCCCCTCCCCTGAAGGTACTGACTCTGGCTGGGTTCAGTTCTACACTCACTGGTTCCCCTCCCCTGAAGGTGCTAACTCTGGCTGGGTTCAGTTCTACACTCACTGGTTCCCCTCCCCTGAAGGTGCTGACTCTTGCTGGGTTCAGTTCTACACTCACTGATTTCCCTCCCCTGAAGGTGCTGACCCTGGCTGGGTTCAGTTCTACACTCACTGGTTCCCCTCCCCTGAAGGTGCTGAATATGGCTGGGTTTAGTTCCACACTCACTGTTACCCGTCCCCTGAAGGTACTGACTCTGGCTGGGTTCTGTTCTACACTCACTGGTTCCCCTCCCCTGAAGGTGCTAAATCTGGCTGGGTTCAGTTCTGCCCTCACTGGTTCCCCTCCCCTGAAGTTACTGACTCTGGCTGGGTTCAGTTCTACACTCACATGTTCCCCTCCTCTGAAGGTGCTGACTCTGGCTGGGTTCAGTTCTACACTCACTGGTTCGCCTCCCCTGAAGTTACTGACTCTGGCTGGGTTCAGTTCTACACTCACTGGTTCCCCTCCCCTGAAGGTGCTGACTCTGGCTGGGTTCAGTTCTACATTCACTGGTTCCCCTCCCCTGAAGGTACTGACTCTGGCTGGCCTCAGTTCTACACTCACTGGTTCCCCTCCCCTGAAGGTACTGACTCTGGCTGTGTTCAGTTCTACACTCACTGGTTCCCCTCCCCTGAAGGTGCTGACTCTGGCTGGGTTCAGTTCTACACTCATTGGTTCCCCTCCCCTGAAGGTAATGACTCTGGCTGGGTTCAGTTCTACACTCACTGGTTCCCCTCCCCTGAAGGTACTGACTCTGGCTGGGTTCAGTTCTACATCACTGGTTCCCCTCCCCTGAAGGTACTGACTCTGTCTGGTTCAGTTCTACACTCACTGGTTCCCCTCCCCTGAAGGTGCTGACTATGGCTGGGTTTAGTTCCACACTCACTGTTTCCCCTCCCCTGAAGGTACTGACTCTGGCTGGGTTCAGTTCAACATTCACTGGTTCCACTCCCCTGAAGGCACTGACTCTGTCTGGGTTCAGTTCTACACTCACTGGTTCCCCTCCCCTGAAGGTACTGACTCTGTCTGGGTTCAGTTCTACACTCACTGGTTCCCCTCCCCTGATGGTGCTGACTATTGCTGGGTTTAGTTCCACACTCACTGTTTCCCCTCCCCTGAAGGTACTGACTCTGGCTGGGTTCAGTTCTACACTCACTGGTTCCCCTCCCCTGAAGGTGCTAACTCTGGCTGGGTTCAGTTCTACACTCACTGGTTCCCCTCCCCTGAAGGTGCTGACTCTTGCTGGGTTCAGTTCTACACTCACTGATTTCCCTCCCCTGAAGGTGCTGACCCTGGCTGGGTTCAGTTCTACACTCACTGGTTCCCCTCCCCTGAAGGTGCTGAATATGGCTGGGTTTAGTTCCACACTCACTGTTACCCGTCCCCTGAAGGTACTGACTCTGGCTGGGTTCTGTTCTACACTCACTGGTTCCCCTCCCCTGAAGGTGCTAAATCTGGCTGGGTTCAGTTCTGCCCTCACTGGTTCCCCTCCCCTGAAGTTACTGACTCTGGCTGGGTTCAGTTCTACACTCACATGTTCCCCTCCTCTGAAGGTGCTGACTCTGGCTGGGTTCAGTTCTACACTCACTGGTTCGCCTCCCCTGAAGTTACTGACTCTGGCTGGGTTCAGTTCTACACTCACTGGTTCCCCTCCCCTGAAGGTGCTGACTCTGGCTGGGTTCAGTTCTACATTCACTGGTTCCCCTCCCCTGAAGGTACTGACTCTGGCTGGCCTCAGTTCTACATTCACTGGTTCCCCTCCCCTGAAGGTACTGACTCTGGCTGTGTTCAGTTCTACACTCACTGGTTCCCCTCCCCTGAAGGTGCTGACTCTGGCTGGGTTCAGTTCTACACTCATTGGTTCCCCTCCCCTGAAGGTAATGACTCTGGCTGGGTTCAGTTCTACACTCACTGGTTCCCCTCCCCTGAAGGTACTGACTCTGGCTGGGTTCAGTTCTACATCACTGGTTCCCCTCCCCTGAAGGTACTGACTCTGTCTGGTTCAGTTCTACACTCACTGGTTCCCCTCCCCTGAAGGTGCTGACTATGGCTGGGTTTAGTTCCACACTCACTGTTTCCCCTCCCCTGAAGGTACTGACTCTGGCTGGGTTCAGTTCAACATTCACTGGTTCCACTCCCCTGAAGGCACTGACTCTGTCTGGGTTCAGTTCTACACTCACTGGTTCCCCTCCCCTGAAGGTACTGACTCTGTCTGGGTTCAGTTCTACACTCACTGGTTCCCCTCCCCTGATGGTGCTGACTATTGCTGGGTTTAGTTCCACACTCACTGTTTCCCCTCCCCTGAAGGTACTGACTCTGGCTGGGTTCAGTTCTACACTCACTGGTTCCCCTCCCCTGAAGGTGCTAACTCTGGCTGGGTTCAGTTCTACACTCACTGGTTCCCCTCCCCTGAAGGTGCTGAATCTGGCTGGGTTCAGTTCTACACTCACTGGTTTCCCTCCCCTGAAAGTGCTGACCCTGGCTGGGTTCAGTTCTACACTCACTGGTTCCCCTCCCCTGAAGGTGCTGACTCTGGCTGGGTTCAGTTCTACACTCACTGGTTTCCCTCCCCTGAAGGTGCTGACCCTGGCTGGGTTCAGTTCTACACTCACTGGTTCCCCTCCCCTGAAGGTGCTGACTATGGCTGGGTTTAGTTCCACACTCACTGTTACCCCTCCCCTGAAGGTACTGACTCTGGCTGGGTTCAGTTCTACACTCACTGGTTCCCCTCCCCTGAAGGTGCTAACTCTGGCTGGGTTCAGTTCTGCCCTCACTGGTTCCCCTCCCCTGAAGTTACTGACTCTGGCTGGGTTCAGTTCTACACTCACTGGTTCCCCTCCCCTGAAGGTGCTGACTCTGGCTGGGTTCAGTTCTACACTCACTGGTTCTCCTCCCCTGAAGTTACTGACTCTGGCTGGGTTCAGTTCTACACTCACTGGTTCCCCTTCCCTGAAGGTGCTGACTCTGGCTGGGTTCAGTTCTACATTCACTGGGTCCCCTCCCCTGAAGGTACTGACTCTGGCTGGGTTTAGGTCTACACTCACTGGTTCCCCTCCCCTGAAGGTACTGACTCTGTCTGGGTTCAGTTCTGCACTCACTGGTTCTCCTCCCCTGAAGGTGCTGACTCTGGCTGGGTTCAGTTCTACACTCACTGGTTCCCCTCCCCTGAAGGTACTGCCACTGGCTGGGTTCAGTTCTCCACTCACTGGTTCCCCTCCCCTGAAGGTACTGACTCTGGCTGGGTTCAGTTCTACATTCACTGGTTCCACTCCACTGAAGGCACTGACTCTGGCTGGGTTCAGTTCTACACTCACTGGTTCCCCTCCCCTGAAGGTACTGACTCTGTCTGGGTTCAGTTCTACACTCACTGGTTCCCCTCCCCTGAAGGTGCTGACTATGGCTGGGTTTAGTTCCACACTCACTGTTTCCCCTCCCCTGAAGGTACTGACTCTGGCTGGGTTCAGTTCTACACTCACTGGTTCCCCTCCCCTGAAGGTACTGACTCTGTCTGGGTTCAGTTCTACACTCACTGGTTCCCCTCCCCTGAAGGTGCTGACTATGGCTGGGTTTAGTTCCACACTCACTGTTTCCCCTCCCCTGAAGGTACTGACTCTGGCTGGGTTCAGTTCTACACTCACTGGTTCCCCTCCCCTAAAGGTGCTAACTCTGGCTGGGTTCAGTTCTACACTCACTGGTACCCCTCCCCTGAAGGTACTGACTCTGTCTGGGTTCAGTTCTACACTCACTGGTTCCCCTCCCCTGAAGGTGCTGACTCTGGCTGGGTTTAGTTCCACACTGATGTTTCCCCTCCCCTGAAGGTACTGACTCTGGCTGGGTTCAGTTCTACACTCACTGGTTCCCCTCCCCTAAAGGTGCTGACTATGGCTGGGTTTAGTTCCACACTCACTGTTTCCCATCCCCTGGAGGTACTGACTCTGGCTGGGTTCAGTTCTACACTCACTGGTTCCCCTCCCCTGAAGGTGCTAACTCTGGCTGGGTTCAGTTCTGCACTCACTGGTTCCCCACACCTGAAGGTACTGACTCTGGCTGGGTTCAGTTCTACACTCACTGGTTCCCTTCCCCTGAAGGTGCTGACTCTGGCTGGGTTCAGTTCAACAGTTACTGGTTCCCCTCCCCTTAAGGTACTGACTCTGGCTGGGATCAGTTCTACACTCACTGGTTTCCCTCCCGCGAAGGTAATGACTCTGGCTGGATTCAGTGCTACACTCACTGGTTCCCCTCCCCTGAAGTTACTGACTCTGGCTGGGTTCAGTTCTACACTCACTGGTTCCCCTCCCCTGAAGGTGCTGACTCTGGCTGGGTTCAGTTCTACACTCACTGGTTCCCCTCCCCTGAAGGTGCTGACTCTGGCTGGGTTCAGTTCTACACTCACTGGTTCTCCTCCCCTGAAGGTACTGACTCTGTCTGGGTTCAGTTCTACACTCACTGGTTTCCCTCCCCTGAAGGTGCTGACTCTGGCAAGGTTCAGTTCTACACTCACTGGTTCCCCTCCCCTGAAGGTACTGACTCTGGCTGGGTTCAGTTCTTCACTCACTGGTTCCCCTCCCCTGAAGATACTGACTCTGGCTGGGTTTAGGTCTACACTCACTGGTTCCCCTCCCCTGAAGGTACTGACTCTGTCTGGGTTCAGTTCTGCACTCACTGGTTCTCCTCCCCTGAAGGTGCTGACTCTGGCTGGGTTCAGTTCTACACTCACTGGTTCCCCTCCCCTGAAGGTACTGCCTCTGGCTGGGTTCAGTTCTCCACTCACTGGTTCCCCTCCCCTGAAGGTACTGACTCTGGCTGTGTTCAGTTCTACATTCACTGGTTCCACTCCCCTGAAGGCACTGACTCTGGCTGGGTACAGTTCTACACTCACTGGTTCCCCTCCCCTGAAGGTACTGACTCTGTCTGGGTTCAGTTCTACACTCACTGGTTCCCCTCCCCTGAAGGTACTGACTCTGGCTGGGTTCAGTTCTACACTCACTGGTTCCCCTCCCCTGAAGGTACTGACTCTGTCTGGGTTCAGTTCTACACACACTGGTTCCCTTCCCCTGAGGGTGCTGACTCTGGCTGGGTTCTGTTCTACACTCACTGGTTCTCCTCCCCTGAAGTTACTGACTCTGGCTGGGTTCAGTTCTACACTCACTGGTTCCCCTCCCCTGAAGGTGCTGACTCTGGCTGGGTTCAGTTCTACATTCACTGCTTCCCCTCCCCTGAAGGTACTGACTCTGGCTGGGCTCAGTTCTACACTCACTGGTTCCCCTCCCCTGAAGTTACTGACTCTGGCTGTGTTCAGTTCTCCACTCACTGGTTCCCCTCGCCTGAAGGTACTGACTCTGGCTGGGTTCAGTTCTACATTCACTGGTTCCACTCCACTGAAGGCACTGACTCTGGCTGGGTTCAGTTCTACACTCACTGGTTCCCCTCCCCTGAAGGTACTGACTCTGTCTGGGTTCAGTTCTACACTCACTGGTTCCCCTCCCCTGAAGGTGCTGACTATGGCTGGGTTTAGTTCCACACTCACTGTTTCCCCTCCCCTGAAGGTACTGACTCTGGCTGGGTTCAGTTCTACACTCACTGGTTCCCCTCCCCTGAAGGTACTGACTCTGTCTGGGTTCAGTTCTACACTCACTGGTTCCCCTCCCCTGAAGGTGCTGACTATGGCTGGGTTTAGTTCCACACTCACTGTTTCCCCTCCCCTGAAGGTACTGACTCTGGCTGGGTTCAGTTCTACACTCACTGGTTCCCCTCCCCTAAAGGTGCTAACTCTGGCTGGATTCAGTTCTACACTCACTGGTACCCCTCCCCTGAAGGTACTGACTCTGTCTGGGTTCAGTTCTACACTCACTGGTTCCCCTCCCGTGAAGGTGCTGACTCTGGCTGGGTTTAGTTCCACACTGATGTTTCCCCTCCCCTGAAGGTACTGACTCTGGCTGGGTTCAGTTCTACACTCACTGGTTCCCCTCCCCTGGAGGTACTGACTCTGGCTGGGTTCAGTTCTACACTCACTGGTTCCCCTCCCCTGAAGGTGCTAACTCTGGCTGGGTTCAGTTCTGCACTCACTGGTTCCCCACACCTGAAGGTACTGACTCTGGCTGGGTTCAGTTCTACACTCACTGGTTCCCTTCCACTGAAGGTGCTGACTCTGGCTGGGTTCAGTTCAACAGTTACTGGTTCCCCTCCCCTTAAGGTACTGACTCTGGCTGGGATCAGTTCTACACTCACTGGTTTCCCTCCCCCGAAGGTAATGACTCTGGCTGGATTCAGTGCTACACTCACTGGTTCCCCTCCCCTGAAGTTACTGACTCTGGCTGGGTTCAGTTCTACACTCACTGGTTCCCCTCCCCTGAAGGTGCTGACTCTGGCTGTGTTCAGTTCTACACTCACTGGTTCCCCTCCCCTGAAGGTGCTGACTCTGGCTGGGTTCAGTTCTACACTCACTGGTTCTCCTCCCCTGAAGGTACTGACTCTGTCTGGGTTCAGTTCTACACTCACTGGTTTCCCTCCCCTGAAGGTGCTGACTCTGGCAAGGTTCAGTTCTACACTCACTGGTTCCCCTCCCCTGAAGTTACTGACTCTGGCTGGGTTCAGTTCTTCACTCACTGGTTCCCCTCCCCTGAAGATACTGACTCTGGCTGGGTTTAGGTCTGCACTCACTGGTTCCCCTCCCCTGAAGGTACTGACTCTGTCTGGGTTCAGTTCTGCACTCACTGGTTCTCCTCCCCTGAAGGTGCTGACTCTGGCTGGGTTCAGTTCTACACTCACTGGTTCCCCTCCCCTGAAGGTACTGCCTCTGGCTGGGTTCAGTTCTCCACTCACTGGTTCCCCTCCCCTGAAGGTACTGACTCTGGCTGGGTTCTGTTCTACACTCACTGGTTCTCCTCCCCTGAAGTTACTGACTCTGGCTGGGTTCAGTTCTACACTCACTGGTTCCCCTCCCCTGAAGGTGCTGACTCTGGCTGGGTTCAGTTCTACATTCACTGCTTCCCCTCCCCTGAAGGTACTGACTCTGGCTGGGCTCAGTTCAACACTCACTGGTTCCCCTCCCCTGAAGTTACTGACTCTGGCTGTGTTCAGTTCTCCACTCACTGGTTCCCCTCCCCTGAAGGTACTGACTCTGGCTGGGTTCAGTTCTACATTCACTGGTTCCACTCCACTGAAGGCACTGACTCTGGCTGGGTTCAGTTCTACACTCACTGGTTCCCCTCCCCTGAAGGTACTGACTCTGTCTGGGTTCAGTTCTACACTCACTGGTTCCCCTCCCCTGAAGGTGCTGACTATGGCTGGGTTTAGTTCCACACTCACTGTTTCCCCTCCCCTGAAGGTACTGACTCTGGCTGGGTTCAGTTCTACACTCACTGGTTCCCCTCCCCTGAAGGTACTGACTCTGTCTGGGTTCAGTTCTACACTCACTGGTTCCCCTCCCCTGAAGGTGCTGACTATGGTTGGGTTTAGTTCCACACTCACTGTTTCCCCTCCCCTGAAGGTACTGACTCTGGCTGGGTTCAGTTCTACACTCACTGGTTCCCCTCCCCTAAAGGTGCTAACTCTGGCTGGGTTCAGTTCTACACTCACTGGTACCCCTCCCCTGAAGGTACTGACTCTGTCTGGGTTCAGTTCTACACTCACTGGTTCCCCTCCCCTGAAGGTGCTGACTCTGGCTGGGTTTAGTTCCACACTGATGTTTCCCCTCCCCTGAAGGTACTGACTCTGGCTGGGTTCAGTTCTACACTCACTGGTTCCCCTCCCCTAAAGGTGCTGACTATGGCTGGGTTTAGTTCCACACTCACTGTTTCCCCTCCCCTGAAGGTACTGACTCTGGCTGGGTTCAGTTCTTCACTCACTGGTTCCCCTCCCCTGAAGATACTGACTCTGGCTGGGTTTAGGTCTACACTCACTGGTTCCCCTCCCCTGAAGGTACTGACTCTGTCTGGGTTCAGTTCTACACTCACTGGTACCCCTCCCCTGAAGGTACTGACTCTGGCTGGGTTCAGTTCTACACTCACTGGTTCCCCTCCCCTGAAGGTGCTGACTCTGGCTGGGTTCAGTTCTACACTCACTGGTTCTCCTCCCCTGAAGGTACTGACTCTGTCTGGGTTCAGTTCTACACTCACTGGTTTCCCTCCCCTGAAGGTGCTGACTCTGGCAAGGTTCAGTTCTACACTCACTGGTTCCCCTCCCCTGAAGGTACTGACTCTGGCTGGGTTCAGTTCTTCACTCACTGGTTCCCCTCCCCTGAAGATACTGACTCTGGCTGGGTTTAGGTCTACACTCACTGGTTCCCCTCCCCTGAAGGTACTGACTCTGTCTGGGTTCAGTTCTGCACTCACTGGTTCTCCTCCCCTGAAGGTGCTGACTCTGGCTGGGTTCAGTTCTACACTCACTGGTTCCCCTCCCCTGAAGGTACTGCCTCTGGCTGGGTTCAGTTCTCCACTCACAGGTTCCCCTCCCCTGAAGGTACTGACTCTGGCTGTGTTCAGTTCTACATTCACTGGTTCCACTCCCCTGAAGGCACTGACTCTGGCTGGGTACAGTTCTACACTCACTGGTTCCCCTCCCCTGAAGGTACTGACTCTGTCTGGGTTCAGTTCTACACTCACTGGTTCCCCTCCCCTGAAGGTGCTGACTATGGCTGGGTTTAGTTCCACACTCACTGTTTCCCCTCCCCTGAAGGTACTGACTCTGGCTGGGTTCAGTTCTACACTCACTGGTTCCCCTCCCCTGAAGGTGCTAACTCTGGCTGGGTTCAGTTCTACACTCACTGGTTCCCCTCCCCTGAAGGTGCTGACTCTGGCTGGGTTCAGTTCTACACTCACTGGTTTCCCTCCCCTGAAGGTGCTGACCCTGGCTGGGTTCAGTTCTACACTCACTGGTTCCCCTCCCCTGAAGGTACTGACTCTGGCTGGGTTCAGTTCTACACTCACTGGTTCCCCTCCCCTGAAGGTACTGACTCTGTCTGGGTTCAGTTCTACACACACTGGTTCCCTTCCCCTGAGGGTGCTGACTCTGGCTGGGTTCTGTTCTACACTCACTGGTTCTCCTCCCCTGAAGTTACTGACTCTGGCTGGGTTCAGTTCTACACTCACTGGTTCCCCTCCTCTGAAGGTGCTGACTCTGGCTGGGTTCAGTTCTACATTCACTGCTTCCCCTCCCCTGAAGGTACTGATTCTGGCTGGGCTCAGTTCTACACTCACTGGTTCCCCTCCCCTGAAGTTACTGACTCTGGCTGTGTTCAGTTCTACACTCACTGGTTCCCCTCCCCTGAAGTTGCTGTCTCTGGCTGGGTTCAGTTCTACATTCACTGGTTCCCCTCCCCTGAAGGTAATGACTCTGGCTGGGTTCAGTTCTACACTCACTGGTTCCCCTCCCCTGAAGGTACTGACTCTGGCTGTGTTCAGTTCTACATTCACTGGTTCCCCTCCCCTGAAGGTACTGACTCAGGCTGGGTTCAGTTCTACACTCAATGGTTCCCCTCCCCTGAAGGTGCTGACTCTGGTTGGGTTCAGTTCTACACTCACTGGTTCCCCACCCCTGAAGGTACTGACTCTGGCTGGGTTCAGTTCTACACTCACTGGTTCCCTTCCCCTGAAGGTACTGACTCTGGCTGGGTTCAGTTCTACATTCACTGGTTCCACTCCACTGAAGGCACTGACTCTGGCTGGGTTCAGTTCTACACTCACTGGTTCCCCTCCCCTGAAGGTACTGACTCTGTCTGGGTTCAGTTCTACACTCACTGGTTCCCCTCCCCTGAAGGTGCTGACTATGGCTGGGTTTAGTTCCACACTCACTGTTTCCCCTCCCCTGAAGGTACTGACTCTGGCTGGGTTCAGTTCTACACTCACTGGTTCCCCTCCCCTGAAGGTACTGACTCTGGCTGGGTTCAGTTCTACACTCACTGGTTCCCCTCCCCTGAAGGTGCTGACTATGGCTGGGTTTAGTTCCACACTCACTGTTTCCCCTCCCCTGAAGGTACTGACTCTGGCTGGGTTCAGTTCTACACTCACTGGTTCCCCTCCCCTAAAGGTGCTAACTCTGGCTGGGTTCAGTTCTACACTCACTGGTACCCCTCCCATGAAGGTACTGACTCTGTCTGGGTTCAGTTCTACACTCACTGGTTCCCCTCCCCTGAAGGTGCTGACTATGGCTGGGTTTAGTTCCACACTCATGTTTCCCCTCCCCTGAAGGTACTGACTCTGGCTGGGTTCAGTTCTACACTCACTGGTTCCCCTCCCCTGAAGGTGCTGACTATGGCTGGGTTTAGTTCCACACTCACTGTTTCCCCTCCCCTGAAGGTACTGACTCTGGCTGGGTTCAGTTCTACACTCACTGGTTCCCCTCCCCTGAAGTTACTGACTCTGGCTGGGTTCAGTTCTACACTCACTGGTTCCCCTCCCCTGAAGTTACTGACTCTGGCTGGGTTTAGGTCTACACTCACTGGTTCCCCTCCCCTGAAGGTACTGACTCTGTCTGGGTTCAGTTCTGCACTCACTGGTTCTCCTCCCCTGAAGGTGCTGACTCTGGCTGGGTTCAGTTCTACACTCACTGGTTCCCCTCCCCTGAAGGTACTGCCTCTGGCTGGGTTCAGTTCTCCACTCACTGGTTCCCCTCCCCTGAAGGTACTGACTTTTGCTGTGTTCAGTTCTACATTCACTGGTTCCACTCCCCTGAAGGCACTGACTCTGGCTGGGTTCAGTTCTACACTCACTGGTTCCCCTCCACTGAAGGTACTGACTCTGTCTGGGTTCAGTTCTACACTCACTGGTTCCCCTCCCCTGAAGGTGCTGACTATGGCTGGGTTTAGTTCCACACTCACTGTTTCCCCTCCCCTGAAGGTGCTGACCCTGGCTGGGTTCAGTTCTACACTCACTGGTTCCCCTCCCCTGAAGGTACTGACTCTGGCTGGGTTCAGTTCTACACTCACTGGTTCCCCTCCCCTGAAGGTGCTGACTATGGCTGGGTTTAGTTCCACACTCACTGTTTCCCCTCCCCTGAAGGTACTGACTCTGGCTGGGTTCAGTTCTACACTCACTGGTTCCCCTCCCCTGAAGGTGCTAATTCTGGCTGGGTTCAGTTCTGCCCTCACTGGTTCCCCTCCCCTGAAGTTACTGACTCTGGCTGGGTTCAGTTCTACACTCACTGGTTCCATTCCCCTGAGGGTGCTGACTCTGGCTGGGTTCTGTTCTACACTCACTGGTTCTCCTCCCCTGAAGTTACTGACTCTGGCTGGGTAGAGTTCTACACTCACTGGTTCCCCTCCCCTGAAGGTGCTGACTCTGGCTGGGTTCAGTTCTACACTCACTGGTTCCCCTCCCCTGAAGGTACTGACTCTGGCTGGGTTCAGTTCTACACTCACTGGTTCCCCTCCCCTGAAGGTACTGATTCTGGTTGGTTTTAGTTCTACACACACTGGTTCCCCTCCCCTGAAGGTACTGATTCTGGCTGGGTTCAGTTCTACACTCACTGGTTCCCCTCCTCTGAAGGTACTGACTCTGGCTGGGTTCAGTTCTACACTCACTATTTCCCTTACCCTGAAGGTACTGACTCTGGCTGGGTTCAGTTCTACACTCACTGGTTCCCCTCCCCTGAAGGTACTGACTCTGGCTGGGTTCAGTTCTACACTCAATGGTTCCCCTCCCCTGAAGGTACTGACTCTGGCTGGGTTCAGTTCAACACTCACTGGTTCCCCTCCCCTGAAGGTAATGATTCTGGCTGGGTTCAGTTCGACATTCACTGGTTCCCCTCCCCTGAAGGAACTGACTCTGGCTGGGTTGAGTTCTACACTCACTGGTTCACCTCCCCTGAAGGTACTGACTCTGGCTGTGTTCAGTTCTACACTCACTGGTTCTCCTCCCCTGAAGTTACTGACTCTGGCTGGGTTCAGTTCTACATTCACTGGTTCCCCTCCCCTGAAGGTGCTGACTCTGTCTGGGTTCAGTTCTACATTCACTGGTTCCCCTCCCCTGAAGGTACTGACTCTGGCTGTGTTCAGTTCTACACTCACTGGTTCCCCTCCCCTGAAGTTGCTGCCTCTGGCTGGGTTCAGTTCTACATTCAGTGGTTCCCCTCCCCTGAAGGTAATGACTCTGGCTGGGTTCAGTTCGACACTCACTGGTTCCCCTCCCCTGAAGGTACTGACTCTGGCTGTGTTCAGTTCTACATTCACTGGTTCCCCACCCCTGAAGGTACTGACTCTGGCTGGGGTCAGTTCTACACTCACTGGTTCCCTTCCCCTGAAGGTGCTGACTCTGGCTGGGTTCAGTTCGACAGTCACTGGTTCCCCTCCCCCGAGGGTAATGACTCTGGCTGGATTCAGTTCTACACTCACTGGTTCCCCTCCCCTGAAGTTACTGACTCTGGCTGGGTTCAATTCTACACTCACTGGTTCCCCTCCCCTGAAGTTGCTGACTCTGGCTGGGTTCAGTTCTACACTCACTGGTTCTCCTCCCCTGAAGTTACTGACTCTGGCTGGGTTCAGTTCTACACTCACTGGTTCCCCTCCCCTGAAGGTGCTGACTCTGGCTGGGTTCAGTTCTACATTCACTGGTTCCCCTCCCCTGAAGGTACTGACTCTGGCTGGGCTCAGTTCTACACTCACTGGTTCCCCTCCCCTGAAGTTACTGACTCTGGCTGTGTTCAGTTCTACACTCACTGGTTCCCCTCCCCTGAAGGTACTGACTCTGTCTGGGTTCAGTTCTACACTCACTGGTTCCCCTCCCCTGAAGGTGCTGAATCTGGCAGGGTTCAGTTCTACACTCACTGGTTCCCCTCCCCTGAAGGTACTGACTCTGGCTGGGAACAGTTCTACACTCACTGATTCCCCTCCCGTGAAGGTGCTGACTCTGGCTGGGTTCAGTTCTACACTCACTGGTTCCCCTCCCCTGAAGGTACTGACTCTGTCTGGGTTCAGTTCTACACTCATTGGTTCTGCTCCACTGAAGGTGCTGACTCTGGATAGGTTCTGTTCTACACTCACTGGTTCCCCTCCCCTGAAGGTACTGACTCTGTCTGGGTTCAGTTCTACACTCACTGGTTCCCCTCCCCTGAAGGTACTGATTCTGGTTGGTTTTAGTTCTACACTCACTGGTTCCCCTCCCCTGAAGGTACTGACTCTGGCTGGGTTCAGTTCTACACTCAATGGTTCCCCTCCCCTGAAGGTACTGACTCTGGCTGGGTTCAGTTCAACACTCACTGGTTCCCCTCCCCTGAAGGTAATGATTCTGGCTGGGTTCAGTTCGACATTCACTGGTTCCCCTCCCCTGAAGGTGCTGACTATGGCTGGGTTTAGTTCCACACTCATGTTTCCCCTCCCCTGAAGGTACTGACTCTGGCTGGGTTCAGTTCTACACTCACTGGTTCCCCTCCCCTGAAGGTGCTGACTATGGCTGGGTTTAGTTCCACACTCACTGTTTCCCCTCCCCTGAAGGTACTGACTCTGGCTGGGTTCAGTTCTACACTCACTGGTTCCCCTCCCCTGAAGTTACTGACTCTGGCTGGGTTCAGTTCTACACTCACTGGTTCCCCTCCCCTGAAGTTACTGACTCTGGCTGGGTTTAGGTCTACACTCACTGGTTCCCCTCCCCTGAAGGTACTGACTCTGTCTGGGTTCAGTTCTGCACTCACTGGTTCTCCTCCCCTGAAGGTGCTGACTCTGGCTGGGTTCAGTTCTACACTCACTGGTTCCCCTCCCCTGAAGGTACTGCCTCTGGCTGGGTTCAGTTCTCCACTCACTGGTTCCCCTCCCCTGAAGGTACTGACTTTTGCTGTGTTCAGTTCTACATTCACTGGTTCCACTCCCCTGAAGGCACTGACTCTGGCTGGGTTCAGTTCTACACTCACTGGTTCCCCTCCCCTGAAGGTACTGACTCTGTCTGGGTTCAGTTCTACACTCACTGGTTCCCCTCCCCTGAAGGTGCTGACTATGGCTGGGTTTAGTTCCACACTCACTGTTTCCCCTCCCCTGAAGGTAATGACTCTGGCTGGGTTCAGTTCTACACTCACTGGTTCCCCTCCCCTGAAGGTGCTAACTCTGGCTGGGTTCAGTTCTACACTCACTGGTTCCCCTCCCCTGAAGGTACTGACTCTGGCTGGGTTCAGTTCTACACTCACTGGTTCCCCTCCCCTGAAGGTACTGACTCTGTCTGGGTTCAGTTCTACACTCACTGGTTCCCCTCCCCTGAAGGTGCTGACTATGGCTGGGTTTAGTTCCACACTCACTGTTTCCCCTCCCCTGAATGTACTGACTCTGGCTGGGTTCAGTTCTACACTCACTGGTTCCCCTCCCCTGAAGGTGCTAATTCTGGCTGGGTTCAGTTCTTACCTCACTGGTTCCCCTCCCCTGAAGTTACTGACTCTGGCTGGGTTCAGTTCTACACTCACTGGTTCCCTTCCCCTGAGGGTGCTGACTCTGGCTGGGTTCTGTTCTACACTCACTGGTTCTCCTCCCCTGAAGTTACTGACTCTGGCTGGGTAGAGTTCTACACTCACTGGTTCCCCTCCCCTGAAGGTGCTGACTCTGGCTGGGTTCAGTTCTACATTCACTGGTTCCCCTCCCCTGAAGGTACTGACTCTGGCTGGGCTCAGTTCTACACTCACTGGTTCCCCTCCCCTGAAGTTACTGACTCTGGCTGTGTTCAGTTCTACACTAACTGGTTCCCCTCCCCTGAAGGTACTGACTCTGTCTGGGTTCAGTTCTACACTCACTGGTTCCCCTCCCCTGAAGGTACTGACTCTGGCTGGGTACAGTTCTAAACTCACTGATTCCCCTCCCCTGAAGGTGCTGACTCTGGCTGGGTTCAGTTCTACACTCACTGGTTCCCCTCCCCTGAAGGTACTGACTCTGTCTGGGTTCAGTTCTACACTCATTGGTTCTCCTCCACTGAAGGTGCTGACTCTGGATAGGTTCAGTTCTACACTCACTGGTTCCCCTCCCCTGAAGGTACTGACTCTGGCTGGGTTCAGTTCTACACTCACTGGTTCCCCTCCCCTGAAGGTACTGATTCTGGTTGGTTTTAGTTCTACACACACTGGTTCCCCTCCCCTGAAGGTACTGATTCTGGCTGGGTTCAGTTCTACAATCACTGGTTCCCCTCCTCTGAAGGTACTGACTCTGGCTGGGTTCAGTTCTACACTCACTATTTCCCTTACCCTGAAGGTACTGACTCTGGCTGGGTTCAGTTATACACTCACTGGTTCCCCTCCCCTGAAGGTACTGACTCTGGCTGGGTTCAGTTCTACACTCAATGGTTCCCCTCCCCTGAAGGTACTGACTCTGGCTGGGTTCAGTTCAACACTCACTGGTTCCCCTCCCCTGAAGTTAATGATTCTGGCTGGGTTCAGTTCGACATTCACTGGTTCCCCTCCCCTGAAGGAACTGACTCTGGCTGGGTTGAGTTCTACACTCACTGGTTCACCTCCCCTGAAGGTACTGACTCTGGCTGTGTTCAGTTCTACACTCACTGGTTCTCCTCCCCTGAAGTTACTGACTCTGGCTGGGTTCAGTTCTACATTCACTGGTTCCCCTCCCCTGAAGGTGCTGACTCTGTCTGGGTTCAGTTCTATATTCACTGGTTCCCCTCCCCTGAAGGTACTGACTCTGGCTGTGTTCAGTTCTACACTCACTGGTTCCCCTCCCCTGAAGTTGCTGCCTCTGGCTGGGTTCAGTTCTACATTCAGTGGTTCCCCTCCCCTGAAGGTAATGACTCTGGCTGGGTTCAGTTCTACACTCACTGGTTCCCCTCCCCTGAAGGTACTGACTCTGGCTGTGTTCAGTTCTACATTCACTGGTTCCCCACCCCTGAAGGTACTGACTCTAGCTGGGGTCAGTTCTACACTCACTGGTTCCCTTCCCCTGAAGGTGCTGAATCTGGCTGGGTTCAGTTCGACAGTCACTGGTTCCCCTCCCCCGAGGGTAATAACTCTGGCTGGATTCAGTTCTACACTCACTGGTTCCCCTCCCCTGAAGTTACTGACTCTGGCTGGGTTCAGTTCTACACTCACTGGTTCCCCTCCCCTGAAGTTGCTGACTCTGGCTGGGTTCAGTTCTACACTCACTGGTTCTCCTCCCCTGAAGTTACTGACTCTGGCTGGGTTCAGTTCTACACTCACTGGTTCCCCTCCCCTGAAGGTGCTGACTGTGGCTGGGTTCAGTTCTACATTCATTGGTTCCCCTCCCCTGAAGGTACTGACTCTGGCTGGGCTCAGATCTACACTCACTGGTTCCCCTCCCCTGAAGTTACTGACTCTGGCTGTGTTCAGTTCTACACTCACTGGTTCCCCTCCCCTGAAGGTACTGACTCTGTCTGGGTTCAGTTCTACACTCACTGGTTCCCCTCCCCTGAAGGTGCTGACTCTGGCAGGGTTCAGTTCTACACTCACTGGTTCCCCTCCCCTGAAGGTACTGACTCTGGCTGGGTAAAGTTCTACACTCACTGATTCCCCTCCCGTGAAGGTGCTGACTCTGGCTGGGTTCAGTTCTACACTCACTGGTTCCCCTTCCCTGAAGGTACTGACTCTGTCTGGGTTCAGTTCTACACTCATTGGTTCTCCTCCACTGAAGGTGCTGACTCTGGATAGGTTCAGTTCTACACTCACTGGTTCCCCTCCCCTGAAGGTACTGACTCTGGCTGGGTTCAGTTCTACACTCACTGGTTCCCCTCCCCTGAAGGTACTGATTCTGGTTGGTTTTAGTTCTACACTCACTGGTTCCCCTCCCCTGAAGGTACTGACTCTGGCTGGGTTCAGTTCTACACTCAATGGTTCCCCTCCCCTGAAGGTACTGACTCTGGCTGGGTTCAGTTCAACACTCACTGGTTCCCCTCCCCTGAAGGTAATGATTCTGGCTGGGTTCAGTTCGACATTCACTGGTTCCCCTCCCCTGAATGAACTGACTCTGGCTGGGTTGAGTTCTACACTCACTGGTTCACCTCCCCTGAAGGTACTGACTCTGGCTATGTTCAGTTCTACACTCACTGGTTCTCCTCCCCTGAAGTTACTGACTCTGGCTGGGTTCAGTTCTACATTCACTGGTTCCCCTCCCCTGAAGTTGCTGACTCTGTCTGGGTTCAGTTCTACATTCACTGGTTCCCCTACCCTGAAGGTACTGACTCTGGCTGGGCTCAGTTCTACACTCACTGGTTCCCCTCCCCTGAAGGTACTGACTCTGGCTGTGTTCAGTTCTACACTCACTGGTTCCCCTCCCCTGAAGTTGCTGCCTCTGGCTGGGTTCAGTTCTACATTCACTGGTTCCCCTCCCCTGAAGGTAATGACTCTGGCTGGGTTCAGTTCTACACTCACTGGTTCCCCTCCCCTGAAGGTACTGACTCTGGCTGTGTTCAGTTCTACATTCACTGGTTCCACTCCCCTGAAGGTACTGACTCAGGCTGGGTTCAGTTCTACACTCACTGGTTCCCCTCCCCTGAAGGTGCTGAATCTGGTTGGGTTCAGTTCTACACTCACTGGTTCCCCACCCCTGAAGGTACTGACTCTGGCTGGGTTCAGTTCTACACTCACTGGTTCCCTTCCCCTGAAGGTGCTGACTCTGGCTGGGTTCAGTTCGACAGTCACTGGTTCCCCTCCCCCGAGGATAATGACTCTGGCTGGATTCAGTTCTACACTCACTGGTTCCCCTCCCCTGAAGTTACTGACTCTGGCTGGGTTCAGTTCTACACTCACTGGTTCCCCTCCCCTGAAGTTGCTGACTCTGGCTGGGTTCAGTTCTACACTCACTGGTTCCCCTCCCCTGAAGGTGCTGACACAGTCTGGGTTCAGTTCTACACTCATTGGTTCCCCTCCCCTGAAGGTGCTGACTCTGGCTGGGTTCAGTTCTACACTCACTGGTTCTCCTCCGCTCAAGGTACTGACTCTGTCTGGGTTCAGTTGTACACTCACTGGTTCCCCTCCCCTCAAGGTGCTGACTCTGGCTGGGTTCAGTTCTACACTCACTGGTTCCCCTCCCCTGAAGGTACTGACTCTGGCTGGGTACAGTTCTACACTCACTGGTTCCGCTCCGCTGAAGTGACTGACTCTGGCTGGGTTCAGTT
Organism: Pristiophorus japonicus; assembly: GCF_044704955.1. Classification (NCBI taxonomy): domain Eukaryota; kingdom Metazoa; phylum Chordata; class Chondrichthyes; family Pristiophoridae; genus Pristiophorus; species Pristiophorus japonicus. The sequence goes on along the minus strand of NW_027254467.1, from coordinate 566,735 downwards.
CTACACTCACTGGTTGCCCTCCCCTGAAGGTACTGACTCTGGCTGGGTTCACTTCTGCACTCACTGGTTCCCCTCCCCTGAATGTACTGTCTCTGGCTGGGTTTAGTTCTACACTCACTGGTTCACCTCCCCTGAAGGTGCTGAATCTGGCTGGGTTTAGTTCTACACTAACTGGTTCCCCTCTCCTGAAGGTACTGACTCTGGCTGGGTTTAGGTCTACACTCACTGGTTCCCCTCCCCTGAAGGTACTGACTCTGTCTGGCTTCAGTTCTACACTCACTGGTTCTCCTCCCCTGAAGGTGCTGACTCTGTCTGGGTTCAGTTCGAAACTCACTGGTTCCCCTCCCCTGAAGGTACTGACTCTGGCTGGGTTCAGTTCTACACTCACTGGTTCCCCTCCCTGAAGGTACTGACTCTGGCTGGGTTCAGTTCAACATTCACTGGTTCCCCTCCCCTGAAGGTACTGACTCTGTCTGGGTTCAGTTCTACACTCACTGGTTCCCCTCCCCTGAAGGTGCTGAATATGGCTGGGTTTAGTTCCACACTCACTGTTTCCCCGCCCCTGAAGGTACTGACTCTGGCTGTGTTCAGTTCTACACTCACTGGTTCCCCTCCCCTGAAGGTGCTAACTCTGGCTGGGTTCAGTTCTGCCCTCACTGGTTCCCCTCCCCTGAAGTTACTGACTCTGGCTGGGTTCAGTTCTACACTCACTGGTTCCCCTCCCCTGAAGGTGCTGACTCTGGCTGGGTTCAGTTCTACACTCACTGGTTCCCCTCCCCTGAAGTTGCTGACTCTGGCTGGGTTCAGTTCTACACTCACTGGTTCTTCTCCCCTGAAGTTACTGACTCTGGCTGGGTTCAGTTCTACACTCACTGGTTCCCCTCCCCTGAAGGTGCTGACTCTGGCTGGGTTCAGTTCTACATTCACTGGTTCCCCTCCCCTGAAGGTACTGACTCTGGCTGTGTTCAGTTCTACACTCACTGGTTCCCCTCCCCTGAAGGTACTGACTCTGTCTGGGTTCAGTTCTACACTCACTGGTTCCCCTCCCCTGAAGGTGCTGACTCTGGCAGGGTTCAGTTCTACACTCACTGGTTCCCCTCCCCTGAAGGTACTGACTCTGGCTGGGTACAGTTCTACACTCACTGATTCCCCTCCCGTGAAGGTGCTGACTCTGGCTGGGTTCAGTTCTACACTCACTGGTTCCCCTCCCCTGAAGGTACTGACTCTGTCTGGGTTCAGTTCTACACTCATTGGTTCTCCTCCACTGAAGGTGCTGACTCTGGATAGGTTCAGTTCTACACTCACTGGTTCCCCTCCCCTGAAGGTACTGACTCTGGCTGGGTTCAGTTCTACACTCACTGGTTCCCCTCCCCTGAAGGTACTGATTCTGGTTGGTTTTAGTTCTACACTCACTGGTTCCCCTCCCCTGAAGGTACTGACTCTGGCTGGGTTCAGTTCTACACTCAATGGTTCCCCTCCCCTGAAGGTACTGACTCTGGCTGGGTTCAGTTCAACACTCACTGGTTCCCCTCCCCTGAAGGTAATGATTCTGGCTGGGTTCAGTTCGACATTCACTGGTTCCCCTCCCCTGAATGAACTGACTCTGGCTGGGTTGAGTTCTACACTCACTGGTTCACCTCCCCTGAAGGTACTGACTCTGGCTGTGTTCAGTTCTACACTCACTGGTTCTCCTCCCCTGAAGTTACTGACTCTGGCTGGGTTCAGTTCTACATTCACTGGTTCCCCTCCCCTGAAGTTGCTGACTCTGTCTGGGTTCAGTTCTACATTCACTGGTTCCCCTACCCTGAAGGTACTGACTCTGGCTGGGCTCAGTTCTACACTCACTGGTTCCCCTCCCCTGAAGGTACTGACTCTGGCTGTGTTCAGTTCTACACTCACTGGTTCCCCTCCCCTGAAGTTGCTGCCTCTGGCTGGGTTCAGTTCTACATTCACTGGTTCCCCTCCCCTGAAGGTAATGACTCTGGCTGGGTTCAGTTCTACACTCACTGGTTCCCCTCACCTGAAGGTACTGACTCTGGCTGTGTTCAGTTCTACATTCACTGGTTCCACTCCCCTGAAGGTACTGACTCAGGCTGGGTTCAGTTCTACACTCACTGGTTCCCCTCCCCTGAAGGTGCTGAATCTGGTTGGGTTCAGTTCTACACTCACTGGTTCCCCACCCCTGAAGGTACTGACTCTGGCTGGGTTCAGTTCTACACTCACTGGTTCCCTTCCCCTGAAGGTGCTGACTCTGGCTGGGTTCAGTTCGACAGTCACTGGTTCCCCTCCCCCGAGGATAATGACTCTGGCTGGATTCAGTTCTACACTCACTGGTTCCCCTCCCCTGAAGTTACTGACTCTGGCTGGGTTCAGTTCTACACTCACTGGTTCCCCTCCCCTGAAGTTGCTGACTCTGGCTGTGTTCAGTTCTACACTCACTGGTTCCCCTCCCCTGAAGGTGCTGACACAGTCTGGGTTCAGTTCTACACTCATTGGTTCCCCTCCCCTGAAGGTGCTGACTCTGGCTGGGTTCAGTTCTACACTCACTGGTTCTCCTCCGCTGAAGGTACTGACTCTGTCTGGGTTCAGTTCTACACTCACTGGTTCCCCTCCCCTCAAGGTGCTGACTCTGGCTGGGTTCAGTTCTACACTCACTGGTTCCCCTCCCCTGAAGGTACTGACTCTGGCTGGGTACAGTTCTACACTCACTGGTTCCGCTCCGCTGAAGTGACTGACTCTGGCTGGGTTCAGTTCTACACTCACTGGTTCCCCTCCCCTGAAGGTACTGACTCTGGCTGGGTTCACTTCTGCACTCACTGGTTCCCCTCCCCTGAATGTACTGTCTCTGGCTGGGTTTAGTTCTACACTCACTGGTTCACCTCCCCTGAAGGTGCTGAATCTGGCTGGGTTTAGTTCTACACTAACTGGTTCCCCTCTCCTGAAGGTACTGACTCTGGCTGGGTTTAGGTCTACACTCACTGGTTCCCCTCCCCTGAAGGTACTGACTCTGTCTGGCTTCAGTTCTACACTCACTGGTTCCCCTCCCCTGAAGGTGCTGACTCTGTCTGGGTTCAGTTCGAAACTCACTGGTTCCCCTCCCCTGAAGGTACTGACTCTGGCTGGGTTCAGTTCTACACTCACTGGTTCCCCTCCCTGAAGGTACTGACTCTGGCTGGGTTCAGTTCTACATTCACTGGTTCCCCTCCCCTGAAGGTACTGACTCTGTCTGGGTTCAGTTCTACACTCACTGGTTCCCCTCCCCTGAAGGTGCTGAATATGGCTGGGTTTAGTTCCACACTCACTGTTTCCCCTCCCCTGAAGGTACTGACTCTGGCTGTGTTCAGTTCTACACTCACTGGTTCCCCTCCCCTGAAGGTGCTAACTCTGGCTGGGTTCAGTTCTGCCCTCACTGGTTCTCCTCCCCTGAAGTTACTGACTCTGGCTGGGTTCAGTTCTACACTCACTGGTTCCCCTCCCCTGAAGGTGCTGACTCTGGCTGGGTTCAGTTCGACACTCACTGATTCCCCTCCCCTGAATGTGCTGACTCTGGCTGGGTTCAGTTCTACACTCACTGGTTCCCCTCCCCTGAAGGTACTGACTCTGTCTGGGTTCATTTCTACACTCATTGGTTCTCCTCCACTGAAGGTGCTGACTCTGGATAGGTTCAGTTCTAAACTCACTAGTTCCCCTCCCCTGAAGGTACTGACTCTGGCTGGGTTCAGTTCTACACTCACTGGTTCCCCTCCCCTGAAGGTACTGATTCTGGTTGGTTTTAGTTCTACACTCACTGGTTCCCCTCCCCTGAAGGTACTGACTCTGGCTGGGTTCAGTTCTACACTCAATGGTTCCCCTCCCCTGAAGGTACTGACTCTGGCTGGGTTCAGTTCAACACTCACTGGTTCCCCTCCCCTGAAGGTAATGATTCTGGCTGGGTTCAGTTCGACATTCACTGGTTCCCCTCCCCTGAAGGAACTGACTCTGGCTGGGTTGAGTTCTACACTCACTGGTTCACCTCCCCTGAAGGTACTGACTCTGGCTGTGTTCAGTTCTACACTCACTGGTTCTCCTCCCCTGAAGTTACTGACTCTGGCTGGGTTCAGTTCTACATTCACTGGTTCCCCTCCCCTGAAGTTGCTGACTCTGTCTGGGTTCAGTTCTACATTCACTGGTTCCCCTCCCCTGAAGGTACTGACTCTGGCTGGGCTCAGTTCTACACTCACTGGTTCCCCTCCCCTGAAGGTACTGACTCTGGCTGTGTTCAGTTCTACACTCACTGGTTCCCCTCCCCTGAAGTTGCTGTCTCTGGCTGGGTTCAGTTCTACATTCACTGGTTCCCCTCCCCTGAAGGTAATGACTCTGGCTGGGTTCAGTTCTACACTCACTGGTTCCCCTCCCCTGAAGGTACTGACTCTGGCTGTGTTCAGTTCTACATTCACTGGTTCCCCTCCCCTGAAGGTACTGACTCAGGCTGGGTTCAGTTCTACACTCACTGGTTCCCCTCCCCTGAACGTGCTGACTCTGGTTGGGTTCAGTTCTACACTCACTGGTTCCCCACCCCTGAAGGTACTGACTCTGGCTGGGTTCAGTTCTACACTCACTGGTTCCCTTCCCCTGAAGGTGCTGACTCTGGCTGGGTTCAGTTCGACAGTCACTGGTTCCCCTCCCCCGAGGATAATGACTCTGGCTGGATTCAGTTCTACACTCACTGCTTCCCCTCCCCTGAAGTTACTGACTCTGGCTGGGTTCAGTTCTACACTCACTGGTTCCCCTCCCCTGAAGTTGCTGACTCTGGCTGGGTTCAGTTCTACACTCACTGGTTCCCCTCCCCTGAAGGTGCTGACTCTGTCTGGGTTCAGTTCTACACACATTGGTTCCCCTCCCCGGAAGGTGCTGACTCTGGCTGGGTTAGTTCTACACTCACTGGTTCTCCTCCGCTGAAGGTACTGACTCTGTCTGGGTTCAGTTCTACACTCACTGGTTCCCCTCCCCTCAAGGTGCTGACTCTGGCTGGGTTCAGTTCTACACTCACTGGTTCCCCTCCCCTGAAGGTACTGACTCTGGCTGGGTACAGTTCTACACTCACTGGTTCCGCTCCGCTGAAGTGACTGACTCTGGCTGGGTTCAGTTCTACACTCACTGGTTCCCCTCCCCTGAAGGTACTGACTCTGGCTGGGTTCACTTCTGCACTCACTGGTTCCCCTCCCCTGAAGGTACTGTCTCTGGCTGGGTTTAGTTCTACACTCACTGGTTCCCCTCCCCTGAAGGTGCTGAATCTGGCTGGGTTTAGTTCTACACTAACTGGTTCTCCTCCCCTGAAGGTACTGACTCTGGCTGGGCTCAGTTCTACACTCACTGGTTCCCCTCCCCTGAAGGTACTGACTCTGGCTGGGTTCAGTTCTACACTCAATTGTGCCCCTCCCCTGAATGTACTGACTCTGGCTGGGTTCAGTTCAACACTCACTGGTTCTCCTCCCCTGAAGGTACTGACTCTGGCTGGGCTCAGTTCTACACTCACTGGTTCCCCTCCCCTGAAGGTACTGACTCTGGCTGTGTTCAGTTCTACACTCACTGGTTCCCCTCCCCTGAAGTTGCTGTCTCTGGCTGGGTTCAGTTCTACATTCACTGGTTCCCCTCCCCTGAAGGTAATGACTCTGGCTGGGTTCAGTTCTACACTCACTGGTTCCCCTCCCCTGAAGGTACTGACTCTGGCTGTGTTCAGTTCTACATTCACTGGTTCCCCTCCCCTGAAGGTACTAACTCAGGCTGGGTTCAGTTCTACACTCACTGGTTCCCCTCCCCTGAACGTGCTGACTCTGGTTGGGTTCAGTTCTACACTCACTGGTTCCCCACCCCTGAAGGTACTGACTCTGGCTGGGTTCAGTTCTACACTCACTGGTTCCCTTCCCCTGAAGGTGCTGACTCTGGCTGGGTTCAGTTCGACAGTCACTGGTTCCCCTCCCCCGAGGATAATGACTCTGGCTGGATTCAGTTCTACACTCACTGGTTCCCCTCCCCTGAAGTTACTGACTCTGGCTGGGTTCAGTTCTACACTCACTGGTTCCCCTCCCCTGAAGTTGCTGACTCTGGCTGGGTTCAGTTCTACACTCACTGGTTCCCCTCCCCTGAAGGTGCTGACTCTGTCTGGGTTCAGTTCTACACTCATTGGTTCCCCTCCCCGGAAGGTGCTGACTCTGGCTTGGTTCAGTTCTACACTCACTGGTTCTCCTCCGCTGAAGGTACTGACTCTGTCTGGGTTCAGTTCTACACTCACTGGTTCCCCTCCCCTCAAGGTGCTGACTCTGGCTGGGTTCAGTTCTACACTCACTGGTTCCCCTCCCCTGAAGGTACTGACTCTGGCTGGGTACAGTTCTACACTCACTGGTTCCGCTCCGCTGAAGGTACTGACTCTGGCTGGGTTCAGTTCAACACTCACTGGTTCTCCTCCCCTGAAGGTAATGATTCTGGCTAGGTTCAGTTCGACATTCACTGGGTCTCCTCCCCTTAAGTTACTGACTCTGGCTGGGTTCAGTTCTACACTCACTGGTTCCCCTCCCCTGAAGGTGCTGACTCTGGCTGGGTTCAGTTCTACATTCACTGGTTCCCCTCCCCTGAAGGTACTGACTCTGGCTGGGCTCAGTTCTACACTCACTGGTTCCACTCCCCTGAAGGTACTGACTCTGGCTGTGTTCACTTCTGCACTCACTGGTTCCCCTCCCCTGAATGTACTGTCTCTGGCTGGGTTTAGTTCTACACTCACTGGTTCACCTCCCCTGAAGGTGCTGAATCTGGCTGGGTTTAGTTCTACACTAACTGGTTCCCCTCTCCTGAAGGTACTGACTCTGGCTGGGTTTAGGTCTACACTCACTGGTTCCCCTCCCCTGAAGGTACTGACTCTGTCTGGCTTCAGTTCTACACTCACTGGTTCCCCTCCCCTGAAGGTGCTGACTCTGTCTGGGTTCAGTTCGAAACTCACTGGTTCCCCTCCCCTGAAGGTACTGACTCTGGCTGGGTTCAGTTCTACACTCACTGGTTCCCCTCCCTGAAGGTACTGACTCTGGCTGGGTTCAGTTCTACATTCACTGGTTCCCCTCCCCTGAAGGTACTGACTCTGTCTGGGTTCAGTTCTACACTCACTGGTTCCCCTCCCCTGAAGGTGCTGAATATGGCTGGGTTTAGTTCCACACTCACTGTTTCCCCTCCCCTGAAGGTACTGACTCTGGCTGTGTTCAGTTCTACACTCACTGGTTCCCCTCCCCTGAAGGTGCTAACTCTGGCTGGGTTCAGTTCTGCCCTCACTGGTTCTCCTCCCCTGAAGTTACTGACTCTGGCTGGGTTCAGTTCTACACTCACTGGTTCCCCTCCCCTGAAGGTGCTGACTCTGGCTGGGTTCAGTTCGACACTCACTGATTCCCCTCCCCTGAATGTGCTGACTCTGGCTGGGTTCAGTTCTACACTCACTGGTTCCCCTCCCCTGAAGGTACTGACTCTGTCTGGGTTCATTTCTACACTCATTGGTTCTCCTCCACTGAAGGTGCTGACTCTGGATAGGTTCAGTTCTAAACTCACTAGTTCCCCTCCCCTGAAGGTACTGACTCTGGCTGGGTTCAGTTCTACACTCACTGGTTCCCCTCCCCTGAAGGTACTGATTCTGGTTGGTTTTAGTTCTACACTCACTGGTTCCCCTCCCCTGAAGGTACTGACTCTGGCTGGGTTCAGTTCTACACTCAATGGTTCCCCTCCCCTGAAGGTACTGACTCTGGCTGGGTTCAGTTCAACACTCACTGGTTCCCCTCCCCTGAAGGTAATGATTCTGGCTGGGTTCAGTTCGACATTCACTGGTTCCCCTCCCCTGAAGGAACTGACTCTGGCTGGGTTGAGTTCTACACTCACTGGTTCACCTCCCCTGAAGGTACTGACTCTGGCTGTGTTCAGTTCTACACTCACTGGTTCTCCTCCCCTGAAGTTACTGACTCTGGCTGGGTTCAGTTCTACATTCACTGGTTCCCCTCCCCTGAAGTTGCTGACTCTGTCTGGGTTCAGTTCTACATTCACTGGTTCCCCTCCCCTGAAGGTACTGACTCTGGCTGGGCTCAGTTCTACACTCACTGGTTCCCCTCCCCTGAAGGTACTGACTCTGGCTGTGTTCAGTTCTACACTCACTGGTTCCCCTCCCCTGAAGTTGCTGTCTCTGGCTGGGTTCAGTTCTACATTCACTGGTTCCCCTCCCCTGAAGGTAATGACTCTGGCTGGGTTCAGTTCTACACTCACTGGTTCCCCTCCCCTGAAGGTACTGACTCTGGCTGTGTTCAGTTCTACATTCACTGGTTCCCCTCCCCTGAAGGTACTGACTCAGGCTGGGTTCAGTTCTACACTCACTGGTTCCCCTCCCCTGAACGTGCTGACTCTGGTTGGGTTCAGTTCTACACTCACTGGTTCCCCACCCCTGAAGGTACTGACTCTGGCTGGGTTCAGTTCTACACTCACTGGTTCCCTTCCCCTGAAGGTGCTGACTCTGGCTGGGTTCAGTTCGACAGTCACTGGTTCCCCTCCCCCGAGGATAATGACTCTGGCTGGATTCAGTTATACACTCACTGCTTCCCCTCCCCTGAAGTTACTGACTCTGGCTGGGTTCAGTTCTACACTCACTGGTTCCCCTCCCCTGAAGTTGCTGACTCTGGCTGGGTTCAGTTCTACACTCACTGGTTCCCCTCCCCTGAAGGTGCTGACTCTGTCTGGGTTCAGTTCTACACACATTGGTTCCCCTCCCCGGAAGGTGCTGACTCTGGCTGGGTTAGTTCTACACTCACTGGTTCTCCTCCGCTGAAGGTACTGACTCTGTCTGGGTTCAGTTCTACACTCACTGGTTCCCCTCCCCTCAAGGTGCTGACTCTGGCTGGGTTCAGTTCTACACTCACTGGTTCCCCTCCCCTGAAGGTACTGACTCTGGCTGGGTACAGTTCTACACTCACTGGTTCCGCTCCGCTGAAGTGACTGACTCTGGCTGGGTTCAGTTCTACACTCACTGGTTCCCCTCCCCTGAAGGTACTGACTCTGGCTGGGTTCACTTCTGCACTCACTGGTTCCCCTCCCCTGAAGGTACTGTCTCTGGCTGGGTTTAGTTCTACACTCACTGGTTCCCCTCCCCTGAAGGTGCTGAATCTGGCTGGGTTTAGTTCTACACTAACTGGTTCTCCTCCCCTGAAGGTACTGACTCTGGCTGGGCTCAGTTCTACACTCACTGGTTCCCCTCCCCTGAAGGTACTGACTCTGGCTGGGTTCAGTTCTACACTCAATTGTGCCCCTCCCCTGAATGTACTGACTCTGGCTGGGTTCAGTTCAACACTCACTGGTTCTCCTCCCCTGAAGGTACTGACTCTGGCTGGGCTCAGTTCTACACTCACTGGTTCCCCTCCCCTGAAGGTACTGACTCTGGCTGTGTTCAGTTCTACACTCACTGGTTCCCCTCCCCTGAAGTTGCTGTCTCTGGCTGGGTTCAGTTCTACATTCACTGGTTCCCCTCCCCTGAAGGTAATGACTCTGGCTGGGTTCAGTTCTACACTCACTGGTTCCCCTCCCCTGAAGGTACTGACTCTGGCTGTGTTCAGTTCTACATTCACTGGTTCCCCTCCCCTGAAGGTACTAACTCAGGCTGGGTTCAGTTCTACACTCACTGGTTCCCCTCCCCTGAACGTGCTGACTCTGGTTGGGTTCAGTTCTACACTCACTGGTTCCCCACCCCTGAAGGTACTGACTCTGGCTGGGTTCAGTTCTACACTCACTGGTTCCCTTCCCCTGAAGGTGCTGACTCTGGCTGGGTTCAGTTCGACAGTCACTGGTTCCCCTCCCCCGAGGATAATGACTCTGGCTGGATTCAGTTCTACACTCACTGGTTCCCCTCCCCTGAAGTTACTGACTCTGGCTGGGTTCAGTTCTACACTCACTGGTTCCCCTCCCCTGAAGTTGCTGACTCTGGCTGGGTTCAGTTCTACACTCACTGGTTCCCCTCCCCTGAAGGTGCTGACTCTGTCTGGGTTCAGTTCTACACTCATTGGTTCCCCTCCCCGGAAGGTGCTGACTCTGTCTGGGTTCAGTTCTACACTCACTGGTTCCCCTCCCCTCAAGGTGCTGACTCTGGCTGGGTTCAGTTCTACACTCACTGGTTCCCCTCCCCTGAAGGTACTGACTCTGGCTGGGTACAGTTCTACACTCACTGGTTCCGCTCCGCTGAAGGTACTGACTCTGGCTGGGTTCAGTTCAACACTCACTGGTTCTCCTCCCCTGAAGGTAATGATTCTGGCTAGGTTCAGTTCGACATTCACTGGGTCTCCTCCCCTTAAGTTACTGACTCTGGCTGGGTTCAGTTCTACACTCACTGGTTCCCCTCCCCTGAAGGTGCTGACTCTGGCTGGGTTCAGTTCTACATTCACTGGTTCCCCTCCCCTGAAGGTACTGACTCTGGCTGGGCTCAGTTCTACACTCACTGGTTCCACTCCCCTGAAGGTACTGACTCTGGCTGTGTTCAGTTCTACACTCACTGGTTCCCCTCCCCTGAAGGTGCTGACTCTGGCTGGGTTCAGTTCTACATTCACTGGTTCCCCTCCCCTGAAGGTAATGACTCTGGCTGGGTTCAGTTCTACACTCATTGGTTCCCCTCCCCTGAAGGTACTGACTCTGGCTGGGTTAAGTTCTACATTCACTGGTTCCCCTCCCCTGAAGGTACTGACTCAGGCTGGGTTCAGTTCGAAACTCACTGGTTCCCCTCCCCTGAAGGTACTGACTCTGGCTGGGTTCAGTTCTACACTCACTGGTTCCCCTCCCTGAAGGTACTGACTCTGGCTGGGTTCAGTTCTACATTCACTGGTTCCCCTCCCCTGAAGGTACTGACTCTGTCTGGGTTCAGTTCTACACTCACTGGTTCCCCTCCACTGAAGGTGCTGAATATGGCTGGGTTTAGTTCCACACTCACTGTTTCCCCTCCCCTGAAGGTACTGACTCTGGCTGTGTTCAGTTCTACACTCACTGGTTCCCCTCCCCTGAAGGTGCTAACTCTGGCTGGGTTCAGTTCTGCCCTTACTGGTTCCCCTCCCCTGAAGTTACTGACTCTGGCTGGGTTCAGTTCTACACTCACTGGTTCCCCTCCCCTGAAGGTGCTGACTCTGGCTGGGATCAGTTCGACACTCACTGATTCCCCTCCCCTGAAGGTGCTGACTCTGGCTGGGTTCAGTTCTACACTCACTGGTTCCCCTTCCCTGAAGGTACTGACTCTTTCTGGGTTCAGTTCTACACTCATTGGTTCTCCTCCACTGAAGGTGCTGACTCTGGATAGGTTCAGTTCTACACTCACTGGTTCCCCTCCCCTGAAGGTACTGACTCTGGCTGGGTTCAGTTCTACACTCACTGGTTCCCCTCCCCTGAAGGTACTGATTCTGGTTGGTTTTAGTTCTACACTCACTGGTTCCCCTCCCCTGAAGGTACTGACTCTGGCTGGGTTCAGTTCTACACTCAATGGTTCCCCTCCCCTGAAGGTACTGACTCTGGCTGGGTTCAGTTCAACACTCACTGGTTCCCCTCCCTTGAAGGTAATGATTCTGGCTGGGTTCAGTTCGACATTCACTGGTTCCCCTCCCCTGAAGGAACTGACTCTGGCTGGGTTGAGTTCTACACTCACTGGTTCACCTCCCCTGAAGGTACTGACTCTGGCTGTGTTCACTTCTACACTCACTGGTTCTCCTCCCCTGAAGTTACTGACTCTGGCTGGGTTCAGTTCTACATTCACTGGTTCCCCTCCCCTGAAGTTGCTGACTCTGTCTGGGTTCAGTTCTACATTCACTGGTTCCCCTCCCCTGAAGGTACTGACTCTGGCTGGGCTCAGTTCTACACTCACTGGTTCCCCTCCCCTGAAGGTACTGACTCTGGCTGTGTTCAGTTCTACACTCACTGGTTCCCCTCCCCTGAAGTTGCTGTCTCCTGCTGGGTTCAGTTCTACATTCACTGGTTCCCCTCCCCTGAAGGTAATGACTCTGGCTGGGTTCAGTTCTACACTCACTGGTTCCCCTCCCCTGAAGGTACTGACTCTGGCTGTGTTCAGTTCTACATTCACTGGTTCCCCTCCCCTGAAGGTACTGACTCAGACTGGGTTCAGTTCTACACTCACTGGTTCCCCTCCCCTGAACGTGCTGACTCTGGTTTGGTTCAGTTCTACACTCACTGGTTCCCCACCCCTGAAGGTACTGACTCTGGCTGGGTTCAGTTCTACACTCACTGGTTCCCTTCCCCTGAAGGTGCTGACTCTGGCTGGGTTCAGTTCGACAGTCACTGGTTCCCCTCCCCCGAGGATAATGACTCTGGCTGGATTCAGTTCTACACTCACTGGTTCCCCTCCCCTGAAGTTACTGACTCTGGCTGGGTTCAGTTCTACACTCACTGGTTCCCCTCCCCTGAAGTTGCTGACTCTGGCTGGGTTCAGTTCTACACTCACTGGTTCCCCTCCCCTGAAGGTGCTGACTCTGTCTGGGTTCAGTTCTACACACATTGGTTCCCCTCCCCGGAAGGTGCTGACTCTGGCTGGGTTAGTTCTACACTCACTGGTTCTCCTCCGCTGAAGGTACTGACTCTGTCTGGGTTCAGTTCTACACTCACTGGTTCCCCTCCCCTCAAGGTGCTGACTCTGGCTGGGTTCAGTTCTACACTCACTGGTTCCCCTCCCCTGAAGGTACTGACTCTGGCTGGGTACAGTTCTACACTCACTGGTTCCGCTCCGCTGAAGTGACTGACTCTGGCTGGGTTCAGTTCTACACTCACTGGTTCCCCTCCCCTGAAGGTACTGACTCTGGCTGGGTTCACTTCTGCACTCACTGGTTCCCCTCCCCTGAAGGTACTGTCTCTGGCTGGGTTTAGTTCTACACTCACTGGTTCCCCTCCCCTGAAGGTGCTGAATCTGGCTGGGTTTAGTTCTACACTAACTGGTTCTCCTCCCCTGAAGGTACTGACTCTGGCTGGGCTCAGTTCTACACTCACTGGTTCCCCTCCCCTGAAGGTACTGACTCTGGCTGGGTTCAGTTCTACACTCAATTGTGCCCCTCCCCTGAAGGTACTGACTCTGGCTGGGTTCAGTTCAACACTCACTGGTTCTCCTCCCCTGAAGGTACTGACTCTGGCTGGGCTCAGTTCTACACTCACTGGTTCCCCTCCCCTGAAGGTACTGACTCTGGCTGTGTTCAGTTCTACAATCACTGGGTCCCCTCCCCTGAAGTTGCTGTCTCTGGCTGGGTTCAGTTCTACATTCACTGGTTCCCCTCCCCTGAAGGTAATGACTCTGGCTGGGTTCAGTACTACACTCACTGGTTCCCCTCCCCTGAAGGTACTGACTCTGGCTGTGTTCAGTTCTACATTCACTGGTTCCCCTCCCCTGAAGGTACTAACTCAGGCTGGGTTCAGTTCTACACTCACTGGTTCCCCACCCCTGAAGGTACTGACTCTGGCTGGGTTCAGTTCTACACTCACTGGTTCCCTTCCCCTGAAGGTGCTGACTCTGGCTGGGTTCAGTTCGACAGTCACTGGTTCCCCTCCCCCGAGGATAATGACTCTGGCTGGATTCAGTTCTACACTCACTGGTTCCCCTCCCCTGAAGTTACTGACTCTGGCTGGGTTCAGTTCTACACTCACTGGTTCCCCTCCCCTGAAGTTGCTGACTCTGGCTGGGTTCAGTTCTACACTCACTGGTTCCCCTCCCCTGAAGGTGCTGACTCTGTCTGGGTTCAGTTCTACACTCATTGGTTCCCCTCCCCGGAAGGTGCTGACTCTGGCTTGGTTCAGTTCTACACTCACTGGTTCTCCTCCGCTGAAGGTACTGACTCTGTCTGGGTTCAGTTCTACACTCACTGGTTCCCCTCCCCTCAAGGTGCTGACTCTGGCTGGGTTCAGTTCTACACTCACTGGTTCCCCTCCCCTGAAGGTACTGACTCTGGCTGGGTACAGTTCTACACTCACTGGTTCCGCTCCGCTGAAGGTACTGACTCTGGCTGGGTTCAGTTCAACACTCACTGGTTCTCCTCCCCTGAAGGTAATGATTCTGGCTAGGTTCAGTTCGACATTCACTGGGTCTCCTCCCCTTAAGTTACTGACTCTGGCTGGGTTCAGTTCTACACTCACTGGTTCCCCTCCCCTGAAGGTGCTGACTCTGGCTGGGTTCAGTTCTACATTCACTGGTTCCCCTCCCCTGAAGGTACTGACTCTGGCTGGGCTCAGTTCTACACTCACTGGTTCCACTCCCCTGAAGGTACTGACTCTGGCTGTGTTCAGTTCTACACTCACTGGTTCCCCTCCCCTGAAGGTGCTGACTCTGGCTGGGTTCAGTTCTACATTCACTGGTTCCCCTCCCCTGAAGGTAATGACTCTGGCTGGGTTCAGTTCTACACTCATTGGTTCCCCTCCCCTGAAGGTACTGACTCTGGCTGGGTTAAGTTCTACATTCACTGGTTCCCCTCCCCTGAAGGTACTGACTCAGGCTGGGTTCAGTTCGAAACTCACTGGTTCCCCTCCCCTGAAGGTACTGACTCTGGCTGGGTTCAGTTCTACACTCACTGGTTCCCCTCCCTGAAGGTACTGACTCTGGCTGGGTTCAGTTCTACATTCACTGGTTCCCCTCCCCTGAAGGTACTGACTCTGTCTGGGTTCAGTTCTACACTCACTGGTTCCCCTCCACTGAAGGTGCTGAATATGGCTGGGTTTAGTTCCACACTCACTGTTTCCCCTCCCCTGAAGGTACTGACTCTGGCTGTGTTCAGTTCTACACTCACTGGTTCCCCTTCCCTGAAGGTACTGACTCTGTCTGGGTTCAGTTCTACACTCATTGGTTCTCCTCCACTGAAGGTGCTGACTCTGGATAGGTTCAGTTCTACACTCACTGGTTCCCCTCCCCTGAAGGTACTGACTCTGGCTGGGTTCAGTTCTACACTCACTGGTTCCCCTCCCCTGAAGGTACTGATTCTGGTTGGTTTTAGTTCTACACTCACTGGTTCCCCTCCCCTGAAGGTACTGACTCTGGCTGGGTTCAGTTCTACACTCAATGGTTCCCCTCCCCTGAAGGTACTGACTCTGGCTTGGTTCAGTTCAACACTCACTGGTTCCCCTCCCTTGAAGGTAATGATTCTGGCTGGGTTCAGTTCGACATTCACTGGTTCCCCTCCCCTGAAGGAACTGACTCTGGCTGGGTTGAGTTCTACACTCACTGGTTCACCTCCCCTGAAGGTACTGACTCTGGCTGTGTTCACTTCTACACTCACTGGTTCTCCTCCCCTGAAGTTACTGACTCTGGCTGGGTTCAGTTCTACATTCACTGGTTCCCCTCCCCTGAAGTTGCTGACTCTGGCTGGGTTCAGTTCTACATTCACTGGTTCCCCTCCCCTGAAGGTAATGACTCTGGCTGGGTTCAGTTCTACACTCACTGGTTCCCCTCCCCTGAAGGTACTGACTCTGGCTGTGTTCAGTTCTACATTCACTGGTTCCCCTCCCCTGAAGGTACTGACTCAGGCTGGGTTCAGTTCTACACTCACTGGTTCCCCTCCCCTGAACGTGCTGACTCTGGTTGGGTTCAGTTCTACACTCACTGGTTCCCCACCCCTGAAGGTACTGACTCTGGCTGGGTTCAGTTCTACACTCACTGGTTCCCTTCCCCTGAAGGTGCTGACTCTGGCTGGGTTCAGTTCGACAGTCACTGGTTCCCCTCCCCCGAGGATAATGACTCTGGCTGGATTCAGTTCTACACTCACTGGTTCCCCTCCCCTGAAGTTACTGACTCTGGCTGGGTTCAGTTCTACACTCACTGGTTCCCCTCCCCTGAAGTTGCTGACTCTGGCTGGGTTCAGTTCTACACTCACTGGTTCCCCTCCCCTGAAGGTGCTGACTCTGTCTGGGTTCAGTTCTACACTCATTGGTTCCCCTCCCCGGAAGGTGCTGACTCTGGCTTGGTTCAGTTCTACACTCACTGGTTCTCCTCCGCTGAAGGTACTGACTCTGTCTGGGTTCAGTTCTACACTCACTGGTTCCCCTCCCCTCAAGGTGCTGACTCTGGCTGGGTTCAGTTCTACACTCACTGGTTCCCCTCCCCTGAAGGTACTGACTCTGGCTGGGTACAGTTCTACACTCACTGGTTCCGCTCCGCTGAAGGTACTGACTCTGGCTGGGTTCAGTTCAACACTCACTGGTTCTCCTCCCCTGAAGGTAATGATTCTGGCTAGGTTCAGTTCGACATTCACTGGGTCTCCTCCCCTTAAGTTACTGACTCTGGCTGGGTTCAGTTCTACACTCACTGGTTCCCCTCCCCTGAAGGTGCTGACTCTGGCTGGGTTCAGTTCTACATTCACTGGTTCCCCTCCCCTGAAGGTACTGACTCTGGCTGGGCTCAGTTCTACACTCACTGGTTCCACTCCCCTGAAGGTACTGACTCTGGCTGTGTTCAGTTCTACACTCACTGGTTCCCCTCCCCTGAAGGTGCTGACTCTGGCTGGGTTCAGTTCTACATTCACTGGTTCCCCTCCCCTGAAGGTAATGACTCTGGCTGGGTTCAGTTCTACACTCATTGGTTCCCCTCCCCTGAAGGTACTGACTCTGGCTGGGTTAAGTTCTACATTCACTGGTTCCCCTCACCTGAAGGTACTGACTCAGGCTGGGTTCAGTTCGAAACTCACTGGTTCCCCTCCCCTGAAGGTACTGACTCTGGCTGGGTTCAGTTCTACACTCACTGGTTCCCCTCCCTGAAGGTACTGACTCTGGCTGGGTTCAGTTCTACATTCACTGGTTCCCCTCCCCTGAAGGTACTGACTCTGTCTGGGTTCAGTTCTACACTCACTGGTTCCCCTCCACTGAAGGTGCTGAATATGGCTGGGTTTAGTTCCACACTCACTGTTTCCCCTCCCCTGAAGGTACTGACTCTGGCTGTGTTCAGTTCTACACTCACTGGTTCCCCTTCCCTGAAGGTACTGACTCTGTCTGGGTTCAGTTCTACACTCATTGGTTCTCCTCCACTGAAGGTGCTGACTCTGGATAGGTTCAGTTCTACACTCACTGGTTCCCCTCCCCTGAAGGTACTGACTCTGGCTGGGTTCAGTTCTACACTCACTGGTTCCCCTCCCCTGAAGGTACTGATTCTGGTTGGTTTTAGTTCTACACTCACTGGTTCCCCTCCCCTGAATGTACTGACTCTGGCTGGGTTCAGTTCTACACTCAATGGTTCCCCTCCCCTGAAGGTACTGACTCTGGCTGGGTTCAGTTCAACACTCACTGGTTCCCCTCCCTTGAAGGTAATGATTCTGGCTGGGTTCAGTTCGACATTCACTGGTTCCCCTCCCCTGAAGGAACTGACTCTGGCTGGGTTGAGTTCTACACTCACTGGTTCACCTCCCCTGAAGGTACTGACTCTGGCTGTGTTCACTTCTACACTCACTGGTTCTCCTCCCCTGAAGTTACTGACTCTGGCTGGGTTCAGTTCTACATTCACTGGTTCCCCTCCCCTGAAGTTGCTGACTCTGGCTGGGTTCAGTTCTACATTCACTGGTTCCCCTCCCCTGAAGGTAATGACTCTGGCTGGGTTCAGTTCTACACTCACTGGTTCCCCTCCCCTGAAGGTACTGACTCTGGCTGTGTTCAGTTCTACATTCACTGGTTCCCCTCCCCTGAAGGTACTGACTCAGGCTGGGTTCAGTTCTACACTCACTGGTTCCCCTCCCCTGAACGTGCTGACTCTGGTTGGGTTCAGTTCTACACTCACTGGTTCCCCACCCCTGAAGGTACTGACTCTGGCTGGGTTCAGTTCTACACTCACTGGTTCCCTTCCCCTGAAGGTGCTGACTCTGGCTGGGTTCAGTTCGACAGTCACTGGTTCCCCTCCCCCGAGGATAATGACTCTGGCTGGATTCAGTTCTACACTCACTGGTTCCCCTCCCCTGAAGTTACTGACTCTGGCTGGGTTCAGTTCTACACTCACTGGTTCCCCTCCCCTGAAGTTGCTGACTCTGGCTGGGTTCAGTTCTACACTCACTGGTTCCCCTCCCTTGAAGGTGCTGACTCTGTCTGGGTTCAGTTCTACACTCATTGGTTCCCCTCCCCGGAAGGTGCTGACTCTGGCTGGGTTCAGTTCTACACTCACTGGTTCTCCTCCGCTGAAGGTACTGACTCTGTCTGGGTTCAGTTCTACACTCACTGGTTCCCCTCCCCTCAAGGTGCTGACTCTGGCTGGGTTCAGTTCTACACTCACTGGTTCCCCTCCCCTGAAGGTACTGACTCTGGCTGGGTACAGTTCTACACTCACTGGTTCCGCTCCGCTGAAGTGACTGACCCTGGCTGGGTTCAGTTCTACACTCACTGGTTCCCCTCCCCTGAAGGTACTGACTCTGGCTGGGTTCACTTCTGCACTCACTGGTTCCCCTCCCCTGAAGGTACTGTCTCTGGCTGGGTTTAGTTCTACACTCACTGGTTCCCCTCCCCTGAAGGTGCTGAATCTGGCTGGGTTTAGTTCTACACTAACTGGTTCTCCTCCCCTGAAGGTACTGACTCTGGCTGGGCTCAGTTCTACACTCACTGGTTCCCCTCCCCTGAAGGTACTGACTCTGGCTGGGTTCAGTTCTACACTCAATTGTGCCCCTCCCCTGAAGGTACTGACTCTGGTTGGGTTCAGTTCAACACATACTGGTTCTCCTCCCCTGAAGGTAATGATTCTGGCTAGGTTCAGTTCGACATTCACTGGTTCCCCTCCCCTGAAGGAACTGACTCTGGCTGGGTTCAGTTCTACACTCACTGGTTCACCTCCCCTGAAGGTACTGACTCTGGCAGGGTTCAGTTCTACACTCACTGGTTCTCCTCCCCTTAAGTTACTGACTCTGGCTGGGTTCAGTTCTACACTCACTGGTTCCCCTCCCCTGAAGGTGCTGACTCTGGCTGGGTTCAGTTCTACATTCACTGGTTCCCCTCCCCTGAAGGTACTGACTCTGGCTGGGCTCAGTTCTACACTCACTGGTTCCACTCCCCTGAAGGTACTGACTCTGGCTGTGTTCAGTTCTACACTCACTGGTTCCCCTCCCCTGAAGGTGCTGACTCTAGCTGGGTTCAGTTCTACATTCACTGGTTCCCCTCCCCTGAAGGTAATGACTCTGGCTGGGTTCAGTTCTACACTCATTGGTTCCCCTCCCCTGAAGGTACTGACTCTGGCTGGGTTAAGTTCTACATTCACTGGTTCCCCTCCCCCGAAGGTAATGACTCTGGCTGGATTCAGTTCTACACTCACTGGTTCCCCTCCCCTGAAGGTACTGACTCTGGCTGGGTTCAGTTCTACACTCACTGGTTCCCCTCCCTGAAGGTACTGACTCTGGCTGGGTTCAGTTCTACATTCACTGGTTCCCCTCCCCTGATGGTACTGACTCTGTCTGGGTTCAGTTCTACACTCACTGGTTCCCCTCCACTGAAGGTGCTGAATATGGCTGGGTTTAGTTCCACACTCACTGTTTCCCCTCCCCTGAAGGTACTGACTCTGGCTGTGTTCAGTTCTACACTCACTGGTTCCCCTTCCCTGAAGGTACTGACTCTGTCTGGGTTCAGTTCTACACTCATTGGTTCTCCTCCACTGAAGGTGCTGACTCTGGATAGGTTCAGTTCTACACTCACTGGTTCCCCTCCCCTGAAGGTACTGACTCTGGCTGGGTTCAGTTCTACACTCACTGGTTCCCCTCCCCTGAAGGTACTGATTCTGGTTGGTTTTAGTTCTACACTCACTGGTTCCCCTCCCCTGAAGGTACTGACTCTGGCTGGGTTCAGTTCTACACTCAATGGTTCCCCTCCCCTGAAGGTACTGACTCTGGCTGGGTTCAGTTCAACACTCACTGGTTCCCCTCCCTTGAAGGTAATGATTCTGGCTGGGTTCAGTTCGACATTCACTGGTTCCCCTCCCCTGAAGGAACTGACTCTGGCTGGGTTGAGTTCTACACTCACTGGTTCACCTCCCCTGAAGGTACTGACTCTGGCTGTGTTCACTTCTACACTCACTGGTTCTCCTCCCCTGAAGTTACTGACTCTGGCTGGGTTCAGTTCTACATTCACTGGTTCCCCTCCCCTGAAGTTGCTGACTCTGGCTGGGTTCAGTTCTACATTCACTGGTTCCCCTCCCCTGAAGGTAATGACTCTGGCTGGGTTCAGTTCTACACTCACTGGTTCCCCTCCCCTGAAGGTACTGACTCTGGCTGTGTTCAGTTCTACATTCACTGGTTCCCCTCCCCTGAAGGTACTGACTCAGGCTGGGTTCAGTTCTGCACTCACTGGTTCCCCTCCCCTGAACGTGCTGACTCTGGTTGGGTTCAGTTCTACACTCACTGGTTCCCCACCCCTGAAGGTACTGACTCTGGCTGGGTTCAGTTCTACACTCACTGGTTCCCCTCCCCCGAGGATAATGACTCTGGCTGGATTCAGTTCTACACTCACTGGTTCCCCTCCCCTGAAGTTACTGACTCTGGCTGGGTTCAGTTCTACACTCACTGGTTCCCCTCCCCTGAAGTTGCTGACTCTGGCTGGGTTCAGTTCTACACTCACTGGTTCCCCTCCCCTGAAGGTGCTGACTCTGTCTGGGTTCAGTTCTACACTCATTGGTTCCCCTCCCCGGAAGGTGCTGACTCTGGCTGGGTTCAGTTCTACACTCACATGTTCTCCTCCGCTGAAGGTACTGACTCTGTCTGGGTTCAGTTCTACACTCACTGGTTCCCCTCCCCTCAAGGTGCTGACTCTGGCTGGGTTCAGTTCTACACTCACTGGTTCCCCTCCCCTGAAGGTACTGACTCTGGCTGGGTACAGTTCTACACTCACTGGTTCCGCTCCGCTGAAGTGACTGACTCTGGCTGGGTTCAGTTCTACACTCACTGGTTCCCCTCCCCTGAAGGTACTGACTCTGGCTGGGTTCACTTCTGCACTCACTGGTTCCCCTCCCCTGAAGGTACTGTCTCTGGCTGGGTTTAGTTCTACACTCACTGGTTCCCCTCCCCTGAAGGTGCTGAATCTGGCTGGGTTTAGTTCTACACTAACTGGTTCTCCTCCCCTGAAGGTACTGACTCTGGCTGGGCTCAGTTCTACACTCACTGGTTCCCCTCCCCTGAAGGTACTGACTCTGGCTGGGTTCAGTTCTACACTCAATTGTGCCCCTCCCCTGAAGGTACTGACTCTGGTTGGGTTCAGTTCAACACATACTGGTTCTCCTCCCCTGAAGGTAATGATTCTGGCTAGGTTCAGTTCGACATTCACTGGTTCCCCTCCCCTGAAGGAACTGACTCTGGCTGGGTTCAGTTCTACACTCACTGGTTCACCTCCCCTGAAGGTACTGACTCTGGCAGGGTTCAGTTCTACACTCACTGGTTCTCCTCCCCTTAAGTTACTGACTCTGGCTGGGTTCAGTTCTACACTCACTGGTTCCCCTCCCCTGAAGGTGCTGACTCTGGCTGGGTTCAGTTCTACATTCACTGGTTCCCCTCCCCTGAAGGTACTGACTCTGGCTGGGCTCAGTTCTACACTCACTGGTTCCACTCCCCTGAAGGTACTGACTCTGCCTGTGTTCAGTTCTACACTCACTGGTTCCCCTCCCCTGAAGGTGCTGACTCTAGCTGGGTTCAGTTCTACATTCACTGGTTCCCCTCCCCTGAAGGTAATGACTCTGGCTGGGTTCAGTTCTACACTCATTGGTTCCCCTCCCCTGAAGGTACTGACTCTGGCTGGGTTAAGTTCTACATTCACTGGTTCCCCTCCCCCGAAGGTAATGACTCTGGCTGGATTCAGTTCTACACTCACTGGTTCCCCTCCCCTGAAGTTACTGACTCTGGCTGGGTTCAGTTCTACACTCACTGGTTCCCCTCCCCTGAAGGTGCTGACTCTGGCTGGGTTCAGTTCTACATACACTGGTTCCCCTCCCCTGAAGTTGCTGACTCTGTCTGGGTTCAGTTCTACACTCATTGGTTCCCCTCCACTGAAGGTGCTGACTCTGGCTGGGTTCAGTTCTACACTCACTGGTTCTCCTCCCCTGAAGGTACTGACTCTGTCTGGGTTCAGTTCTACACTCACTGGTTCCCCTCCCCTGAAGGTGCTGACTCTGGCTGGGTTCAGTTCTACACTCACTGGTTCCCCTCCCCTGAAGGTACTGACTCTGGCTGGGTACAGTTCTACACACACTGGTTCCCCTCCCCTGAAGGTGCTGACCCTGGCAGGGTTCAGTTCTACACTCACTGGTTCCCCTCCGCTGAAGGTACTGACTCTGGCTGGGTACAGTTCTACACTCACTGGTTCCCCTCCCCTGAAGGTACTGACTCTGGCTGGGTTCAGTTCTATACTCACTGGTTCCCCTCCCCTGAAGGTACTGACTCTGGCTGGGTTCAGTTCTGCACTCATTGGTTCCCCTCCCCTGAAGGTACTGTCTCTGGCTGGGTTTAGTTCTACACTCACTGGTTCCCCTCCCCTGAAGTTACTGACTCTGGCTGGGTTCAGTTCTGCACTCACTGGTTCCCCTCCCCTGAAGATGCTGACTCTGGCTGGGTTCAGTTCTACACTCACTGGTTCTCCTCCCCTGAAGGTACTGACTCTGTCTGGGTTCAGTTCTACACTCACTGGTTCCCCTCCCCTGAAGGTGCTGACTCTGGCTGGGTTCAGTTCTACACTCACTGGTTCCCCTCCCCTGAAGGTACTGACTCTGGCTGGGTACAGTTCTACACTCACTGGTTCCCCTCCCCTGAAGTTACTGACTCTGGCTGGGTTCAGTTCTGCACTCACTGGTTCCCCTCCGCTGAAGGTGCTGACTCTGGCTGGGTTCAGTTCTACACTCACTGGTTCTCCTCCCCTGAAGGTACTGACTCTGTCTGGGTTCAGTTCTACACTCACTGGTTCCCCTCCCCTGAAGGTGCTGACTCTGGCTGGGTTCAGTTCTACACTCACTGGTTCCCCTCCCCTGAAGGGACTGACTCTGTCTGGGTACAGTTCTACACTCACTGGTTCCCCTCCCCTGAAGGTACTGACTCTGGCTGGGTTCAGTTCTACACTCACTGGTTCCCCTCCCCTGAAGTTACTGACTCTGGCTGGTTCAGTTCTACACTCACTGGTTCCCCTCCCCTGAAGGTGCTGACTCTGGCTGGGTTCAGTTCTACACTCACTGGTTCCCCTCCCCT
The DNA here is from genome assembly GCF_044704955.1 of Pristiophorus japonicus. NCBI lineage: Eukaryota > Metazoa > Chordata > Chondrichthyes > Pristiophoridae > Pristiophorus > Pristiophorus japonicus. The sequence continues at coordinate 543,555 of NW_027254467.1, read as the reverse complement.
GAAGGTGCTGACTCTGTCTGGGTTCAGTTCTACTCTCATTGGTTCCCTCCCCTGAAGGTGCTGACTCTGGCTGGGTTGAGTTCTACACTCACTGGTTCTCCTCCCCTGAAGGTACTGACTCTGTCTGGGTTCAGTTCTACACTCACTGGTTTCCCTCCCCTGAAGGTGCTGACTCTGGCTGGGTTCAGTTCTACACTCACTGGTTCCCCTCCCCTGAAGGTACTGACTCTGGCTGCGTACAGTTCTACACTCACTGGTTCCCCTCCCCTGAAGTTACTGACTCTGGCTGGGTTCAGTTCTGCACTCACTGGTTCCCCTCGCCTGAAGGTACTGACTCTGTCTGGGTTCAGTTCTACACTCACTGGTTCCCCTCCCCTGAAGGTGCTGAATCTGGCTAGGTTTAGTTCTACACTCACTGGTTACCATCCCCTGAACGTACTGACTCTGGCTGGATTTAGGTCTACACTCACTGTTTCCCCTCCCCTGAAGGTACTGACTCTGTCTGGGTTCAGTTCTGCACTCACTGGTTCTCCTCCCCTGAAGGTGCTGACTCTGGCTGGGTTCAGTTCTACACTCACTGGTTCCCCTCCCCTGAAGGTACTGACTCTGGCTGGGTTCAGTTCTACACTCACTGGTTCCCCTCCCCTGAAGGTGCTAACTCTGGCTGGGTCCAGTTCTACACTCACTGGTTCCCCTCCCCTGAAGGTGCTGACTCTGGCTGGGTTCAGTTCTACATTCACTGGTTTCCCTCCCCTGAAGGTGCTGACTCTGGCTGGGTTCAGTTCTACACTCACTGGTTTCCCTCCGCTGAAGGTACTGACTCTGGCTGGGTTCAGTTCTACACTCACTGGTTCCCCTCCCCTGAAGGTGCTGACTCTGGCTCGTTTAGTTCTACACTCACTGGTTCCCCTCCCCTGAAGGTACTGACTCTGGCTGGGTTCAGTTCTACACTCACTGGTTCCCCTCCCCTGAAGGTGCTGACTCTGGCTGGGATCAGTTCTACATTCACTGGTTCCCCTCCCCTGAAGTTAATGACTCTGGCTGGGTTCAGTTCTACATTCACTGGTTCCCCTCCCCTGAAGGAACTGACTCAGGCTGGGTTCAGTTCTACACTCACTGGTTCCCCTCCCCTGAAGGTGCTGACTCTGGTTGGGTTTAGTTCTACACTCACTGGTTCCCCTCCCCTTAAGGTACTGACTCTGTCTGGGTTTAGGTCTACACTCACTGGTTCCCCTCCCCTGAAGGTGCTGACTCTGGCTGGGTTCAGTTCTACACTCACTGGTTCCCCTCCCCTGAAGGTACTGACACTGGCTGGGTACAGTTCTACACTCACTGGTTCCCCTCCCCTGAAGGGACTGACTCTGGCTGGGTTCAGTTCTACACTCACTGGTTCCCCTCCCCTGAAGGTACTGACTCTGGCTGGGTTCAGTTCTGCACTCACTGGTTCCCCTCCCCTGAAGGTACTGTCTCTGGCTGGATTTAGTTCTACACTCACTGGTTCCCATTCCCTGAAGTTACTGACTCTGGCTGGGTTCAGTTCTGCACTCACTGGTTCCCCTCGCCTGAAGGTACTGACTCTGTCTGGGTTCAGTTCTACACTCACTGGTTCCCCTCCCCTGAAGGTGCTGAATCTGGCTGGGTTTAGTTCTACACTAATTGGTTCCCCTCCCCTGAAGGTACTGACTCTGGCTGGGTTTAGGTCTACACTCACTGGTTCCCCTCACCTGAAGGTACTGACTCTGTCTGGCTTCAGTTCTACACTCACTGGTTCTCCTCCCCTGAAGGTGCTGACTCTGGCTGGGTTCAGTTCTACACTCACTGGTTCCCCTCCCCTGAAGGTACTGACTCTGGCTGGGTTCAGTTCTACACTCACTGGTTCCCCTCCCCTGAAGGTACTGACTCTGGCTGGGTTCAGTTCTACACTCACTATTTCCCTTACCCTGAAGGTACTGACTCTTGCTGTGTTCAGTTCTACACTCACTGGTTCCCCTCCCCTGAAGGTACTGACTCTGGCTGGGTTCAGTTCTACACTCAATGGTTCCCCTCCCCTGAAGGTACTGACTCTGGCTGGGTTCAGTTCAACACTCACTGGTTCCCCTCCCCTGAAGGTAATGATTCTGGCTGGGTTCAGTTCGACATTCACTGGTTCCCCTCCCCTGAAGGAACTGACTCTGGCTGGGTTGAGTTCTACACTCACTGGTTCACCTCCCCTGAAGGTACTGACTCTGGCTGGGTTCAGTTCTACACTCACTGGTTCTACTCCCCTGAAGTTACTGACTCTGGCTGGGTTCAGTTCTACACTCACTGGTTCACCTCCCCTGAAGGTGCTGACTCTGGCTGGGTTCAGTTCTACATTCACTGGTTCCCCTCCCCTGAAGGTACTGACTCTGGTTGGACTCAGTTCAACACTCACTGGTTCCCCTCCCCTGAAGGTACTGACTCTGGCTGTGTTCAGTTCTACACTCACTGGTTCTATACCCCTGAAAGTGCTGACTCTGGCTGGATTCAGTTCTACACTCACTGGTTACCCTCCCCTGAAGTTACTGACTCTGGCTGGGTTCAGTTCTACACTCACTGGTTCCCCTCCCCTGAAGTTGCTGACTCTGGCTGGGTTCAGTTCTACACTCACTGGTTCCCCTCCCCTGAAGGTGCTGACTCTGTCTGGGTTCAGTTCTACACTCATTGGTTCCCCTCCCCGGAAGGTGCTGACTCTTTCTGGGTTCAGCTCTACACTCACTGGTTCTTCTCCCCTGAAGGTACTGACTCTGTCTGGGTTCAGTTCTACACTCACTGGTTCCCCTCCCCTGAAGGTGCTGACTCTGGCTGGGTTCAGTTCTACACTCACTGGTTCCCCTCCCCTGAAGGTACTGACACTGGCTGGGTACAGTTCTACACTCACTGGTTCCCCTCCCCTGAAGGGACTGACTCTGGCTGGGTTCAGTTCTACACTCACTGGTTCCCCTCCCCTGAAGGTACTGACTCTGGCTGGGTTCAGTTCTGCACTCACTGGTTCCCCTCCCCTGAAGGTACTGTCTCTGGCTGGATTTAGTTCTACACTCACTGGTTCCCCTTCCCTGAAGTTACTGACTCTGGCTGGGTTCAGTTCTGCACTCACTGGTTCCCCTCGCCTGAAGGTACTGACTCTGTCTGGGTTCAGTTCTACACTCACTGGTTCCCCTCCCCTGAAGGTGCTGAATCTGGCTGGGTTTAGTTCTACACTAACTGGTTCCCCTCCCCTGAAGGTACTGACTCTGGCTGGGTTTAGGTCTACACTCACTGGTTCCCCTCCCCTGAAGGTACTGACTCTGTCTGGCTTCAGTTCTACACTCACTGGTTCTCCTCCCCTGAAGGGGCTGACTCTGGCTGGTTCAGTTCTACACTCACTGGTTCCCCTCCCCTGAAGGTGCTGACTATGGCTGGGTTTAGCTCCACACTCACTGTTTCCCCTTCCCTGAAGGTACTGACTCTGGCTGGGTTCAGTTCTACACTCACTGGTTCCCCTCCCCTGAAGGTGCTAACTCTGGCTGGGTTCAGTTCTGCCCTCACTGGTTCCCCTCCCCTGAAGTTACTGACTCTGGCTGGGTTCAGTTCTACACTCACTGGTTCCCCTCACTTGAAGGTGCTGACTCTGGCTGGGTTCAGTTCTACACTCACTGGTTCCCCTCCCCTGAAGGTACTGACTCTGGCTGGGCTCAGTTCTACACTCACTGGTTCCCCTCCCCTGAAGGTACTGACTCTGGCTGTGTTCAGTTCTACACTCACTGGTTCCCCTCCCCTGAAGGTGCTGACTCTGGCTGTGTTCAGTTCTACACTCAATGGTTCTATACCCCTGAAAGTGCTGTCTCTGGCTGGATTCAGTTCTACACTCACTGGTTACCCTCCCCTGAAGTTACTGACTCTGGCTGGGTTCAGTTCTACACTCACTGGTTCCCCTCCCCTGAAGTTGCTGACTCTGGCTGGGTTCAGTTCTACACTCACTGGTTCCCCTCCCCTGAAGGTGCTGACTCTGTCTGGGTTCAGTTCTACACTCATTGGTTCCCCTCCCCGGAAGGTGCTGACTCTTTCTGGGTTCAGCTCTTCACTCACTGGTTCTTCTCCCCTGAAGGTACTGACTCTGTCTGGGTTCAGTTCTACACTCACTGGATCCCCTCCCCTGAAGGTGCTGACTCTGGCTGGGTTCAGTTCTACACTCACTGGTTCCCCTCCCCTGAAGGTACTGACACTGGCTGGGTACAGTTCTACACTCACTGGTTCCCCTCCCCTGAAGGGACTGACTCTGGCTGGGTTCAGTTCTACACTCACTGGTTCCCCTCCCCTGAAGGTACTGACTCTGGCTGGGTTCAGTTCTGCACTCACTGGTTCCCCTCCCCTGAAGGTACTGTCTCTGGCTGGATTTAGTTCTACACTCACTGGTTCCCCTTCCCTGAAGTTACTGACTCTGGCTGGGTTCAGTTCTGCACTCACTGGTTCCCCTCGCCTGAAGGTACTGACTCTGTCTGGGTTCAGTTCTACACTCACTGGTTCCCCTCCCCTGAAGGTGCTGAATCTGGCTGGGTTTAGTTCTACACTAACTGGTTCCCCTCCCCTGAAGGTACTGACTCTGGCTGGGTTTAGGTCTACACTCACTGGTTCCCCTCCCCTGAAGGTACTGACTCTGTCTGGCTTCAGTTCTACACTCACTGGTTCTCCTCCCCTGAAGGGGCTGACTCTGGCTGGTTCAGTTCTACGCTCACTGGTTCCCCTCCCCTGAAGGTGCTGACTATGGCTGGGTTTAGCTCCACACTCACTGTTTCCCCTTCCCTGAAGGTACTGACTCTGGCTGGGTTCAGTTCTACACTCACTGGTTCCCCTCCCCTGAAGGTGCTAACTCTGGCTGGGTTCAGTTCTGCCCTCACTGGTTCCCCTCCCCTGAAGTTACTGACTCTGGCTGGGTTCAGTTCTACACTCACTGGTTCCCCTCACTTGAAGGTGCTGACTCTGGCTGGGTTCAGTTCTACACTCACTGGTTCCCCTCCCCTGAAGGTACTGACTCTGGCTGGGCTCAGTTCTACACTCACTGGTTCCCCTCCCCTGAAGGTACTGACTCTGGCTGTGTTCAGTTCTACACTCACTGGTTCCCCTCCCCTGAAGGTGCTGACTCTGGCTGGGTTCAGTTCTACATTCACTGGTTCCCCTCGCCTGAAGGTAATGACTCTGGCTGGGTTCAGTTCTATACTCACTGGTTCCCCTCCCCTGAAGGTACTGACTCAGGCTGGGTTCAGTTCTACACTCACTGGTTCCCCTCCCCTGAAGGTGCTGACTCTGGTTGGGTTCAGTTCTGCACTCACTGGTTCCCCACCCCTGAAGGTACTGACTGTGGCTGGGTTCAGTTCTACACTCACTGGTTCCCTTCCCCTGAAGGTGCTGACTCTGGCTGGGTTCAGTTCGACAGTCACTGGTTCCCCTCCCCTGAAGGTACTGACTCTGGCTGGGATCAGTTCTACACTCACTGGTTTGCCTCCCCCGAAGGTAATGACTCTGGCTGGATTCAGTTCTACACTCACTGGTTCCCCTCCCCTGAAGTTACTGACTCTGGCTGGGTTCAGTTCTACACTCACTGGTTCCCCTCCCCTGAAGGTACTGACTCTGGCTGGGTTCAGTTCTACACTCACTGGTTCCCCTCCCCTGAAGGTGCTGACTCTGTCTGGGTTCAGTTCTACACTCATTGGTTCCCCTCCCCTGAAGGTGCTGACTCTGGCTGGGTTCAGTTCTACACTCACTGGTTCCCCTCCCCTGAAGGTACTGACTCTGTCTGGGTTCAGTTCTACACTCACTGGTTTCCCTCCCCTGAAGGTGCTGACTCTGGCTGGGTTCAGTTCTACACTCACTGGTTCCCCTCCCCTGAAGGTGCTGAATCTGGCTAGGTTTAGTTCTACACTCACTGGTTCCCCTCCCATTAAGGTACTGACTCTGTCTGGGTTTAGGTCTACACTCACTGGTTCCCCTCCCCTGAAGGTACTGACTCTGTCTGTGTTCAGTTCTGCACTCACTGGTTCTCCTCCCCTGAAGGTGCTGACTCTGGCTGGGTTCAGTTCTACACTCACTGGTTCCCCTCCCCTGAAGGTACTGACTCTGGTTGGGTTCAGTTCTCCACTCACTGGTTCCCCTCACCTGAAGGTACTGACTCTGGCTGGGTTTAGTTCTACATTCACTGGTTCCACTCCCCTGAAGGCACTGACTCTGGCTGGGTTCAGTTCTACACTCACTGGTTCCCCTCCCCTGAAGGTACTGACTCTGTCTGGGTTCAGTTCTACACTCACTGGTTCCCCTCCCCTGAAGGTACTGACTCTGGCTGGGTTCAGTTCTACACTCACTGGTTCCCCTCCCCTGAAGGGACTTTCTCTGGCTGGGTTCAGTTCTAAACTCACTGGTTCTCCTCCCCTGAAGGTACTGACTCTGGCTGGGTTCAGTTCTACACTCACTGGTTCCCCTCCCCTGAAGGTACTGAATCTGGCTGGGTTCAGTTCTACACTCACTGGTTCCCCTCCCCTGAAGGTACTGACTCTGGCTGGGTTCAGTTCTGCACTCACTGGTTCCCCTCCCCTGAAGGTACTGTCTCTGGCTGGATTTAGTTCTACACTCACTGGTTCCCCTTCCCTGAAGTTACTGACTCTGGCTGGGTTCAGTTCTGCACTCACTGGTTCCCCTCGCCTGAAGGTACTGACTCTGTCTGGGTTCAGTTCTACACTCACTGGTTCCCCTCCGCTGAAGGTGCTGAATCTGGCTGGGTTTAGTTCTACACTAACTGGTTCCCCTCCCCTGAAGGTACTGACTCTGGCTGGGTTTAGGTCTACACTCACTGGTTCCCCTCCCCTGAAGGTACTGACTCTGTCTGGCTTCAGTTCTACACTCGCTGGTTCTCCTCCCCTGAAGGTGCTGACTCTGGCTGGTTCAGTTCTACACTCACTGGTTCCCCTCCCCTGAAGGTGCTGACTATGGCTGGGTTTAGCTCCACACTCACTGTTTCCCCTTCCCTGAAGGTACTGACTCTGGCTGGGTACAGTTCTACACTCACTGGTTCCCCTCCCCTGAAGGGACTGACTCTGGCTGTGTTCAGTTCTACACTCACTGGTTCCCCTCACTTGAAGGTGCTGACTCTGGCTGGGTTCAGTTCTACACTCACTGGTTCCCCTCCCCTGAAGGTACTGACTCTGGCTGGGCTCAGTTCTACACTCACTGGTTCCCCTCCCCTGAAGGTACTGACTCTGGCTGTGTTCAGTTCTACACTGACTGGTTCCCCTCCCCTGAAGGTGCTGACTCTGGCTGGGTTCAGTTCTACATTCACTGGTTCCCCTCCCCTGAAGGTAATGACTCTGGCTGGGTTCAGTTCTATACTCACTGGTTCCCCTCCCCTGAAGGTACTGACTCAGGCTGGGTTCAGTTCTACACTCACTGGTTCCCCTCCCCTGAAGGTGCTGACTCTGGTTGGGTTCAGTTCTGCACTCACTGGTTCCCCACCCCTGAAGGTACTGACTGTGGCTGGGTTCAGTTCTACACTCACTGGTTCCCTTCCCCTGAAGGTGCTGACTCTGGCTGGGTTCAGTTCGACAGTCACTGGTTCCCCTCCCCTGAAGGTACTGACTCTGGCTGGGATCAGTTCTACACTCACTGGTTTGCCTCCCCCGAAGGTAATGACTCTGGCTGGATTCAGTTCTACACTCACTGGTTCCCCTCCCCTGAAGTTACTGACTCTGGCTGGGTTCAGTTCTACACTCACTGGTTCCCCTCCCCTGAAGGTGCTGACTCTGGCTGGGTTCAGTTCTACACTCACTGGTTCCCCTCCCCTGAAGGTACTGACTCTGTCTGGGTTCAGTTCTACACTCACTGGTTTCCCTCCCCTGAAGGTGCTGAATCTGGCTGGGTTCAGTTCTACACTCACTGGTTCCCCTCCCCTGAAGGTGCTGAATCTGGCTAGGTTTAGTTCTACACTCACTGGTTCCCCTCCCATTAAGGTACTGACTCTGTCTGGGTTTAGGTCTACACTCACTGGTTCCCCTCCCCTGAAGGTACTGACTCTGTCTGTGTTCAGTTCTGCACTCACTGGTTCTCCTCCCCTGAAGGTGCTGACTCTGGCTGGGTTCAGTTCTACACTCACTGGTTCCCCTCCCCTGAAGGTACTGACTCTGGTTGGGTTCAGTTCTCCACTCACTGGTTCCCCTCACCTGAAGGTACTGACTCTGGCTGGGTTCAGTTCTACATTCACTGGTTCCACTCCCCTGAAGGCACTGACTCTGGCAGGGTTCAGTTCTACACTCACTGGTTCCCCTCCCCTGAAGGTACTGACTCTGTCTGGGTTCAGTTCTACACTCACTGGTTCCCCTCCCCTGAAGGTACTGACTCTGGCTGGGTTCAGTTCTACACTCACTGGTTCCCCTCCCCTGAAGGGACTTACTCTGGCTGGGTTCAGTTCTAAACTCACTGGTTCTCCTCCCCTGAAGGTACTGACTCTGGCTGGGTTCAGTTCTACACTCACTGGTTCCCCTCCCCTGAAGGTACTGAATCTGGCTGGGTTCAGTTCTACACTCACTGGTTCCCCTCCCCTGAAGGTACTGACTCGGGCTGGGTTCAGTTCTACATTCACTGGTTCCCCTCCCCTGAAGGAACTGACTCAGGCTGGGTTCAGTTCTACACTCACTGGTTCCCCTCCCCTGAAGGTGCTGACTCTGGTTGGGTTCAGTTCTACACTCACTGGTTCCCCACCCCTGAAGGTACTGACTCTGGCTGGGTTCAGTTCTACACTCACTGGTTCCCTTCCCCTGAAGGTGCTGACTCTGGCTGGGTTCAGATCGACAGTCACTGGTTCTCCTACCCCGAAGGTACTGACTCTGGCTGTGTTCAGTTCTACACTCACTGGTTCTATACCCCTGAAAGTGCTGACTCTGGCTGGGTTCAGTTCTACATTCACTGGTTCCCCTCCCCTGAAGGTAATGACTCTGGCTGGGTTCAGTTCTACACTCACTGGTTCCCCTCCCCTGAAGGTACTGACTCTGGCTGGGTTCAGTTCTACATTCATTGGTTCCCCTCCCCTGAAGGTACTGACTCAGGCTGGGTTCAGTTATACACTCACTGGTTCCCCTCCCGTGAAGGTGCTGACTCTGGTTGGGTTCAGTTCTACACTCACTGGTTCCCTTCCCCTGAAGGTGCTGACTCTGGCTGGGTTCAGTTCGACAGTCACTGGTTCCCCTCCCCCGAAGGTAATGACTCTGGCTGGTTTCAGTTCTACACTCACTGGTTCCCCTCCCCTGAAGTTACTGACTCTGGCTGGGTTCAGTTCTACACTCACTGGTTACCCTCCCCTGAAGTTGCTGACTCTGGCTGGGTTCAGTTCTACACTCACTGGTTCCCCTCCCCTGAAGGTGCTGACTCTGTCTGGGTTCAGATCTACACTCATTGGTTCCCCTCCCCGGAAGGTGCTGACTCTGGCTGGGTTCAGCTCTACACTCACTGGTTCTTCTCCCCTGAAGGTACTGACTCTGTCTGGGTTCAGTTCTACACTCACTGGTTCCCCTCCCCTGAAGGTGCTGACTCTGGCTGGGTTCAGTTCTACACTCACTGGTTCCCCTCCCCTGAAGGTACTGACACTGGCTGGGTACAGTTCTACACTCACTGGTTCCCCTCCCCTGAAGGGACTGACTCTGGCTGGGTTCAGTTCTACACTCACTGGTTCCCCTCCCCTGAAGGTACTGACTCTGGCTGGGTTCAGTTCTGCACTCACTGGTTCCCCTCCCCTGAAGGTACTGTCTCTGGCTGGATTTAGTTCTACACTCACTGGTTCCCCTTCCCTGAAGTTACTGACTCTGGCTGGGTTCAGTTCTGCACTCACTGGTTCCCCTCGCCTGAAGGTACTGACTCTGTCTGGGTTCAGTTCTACACTCACTGGTTCCCCTCCCCTGAAGGTACTGAATCTGGCTGGGTTTAGTTCTACACTAACTGGTTCCCCTCCCCTGAAGGTACTGAATCTGGCTGGGTTTAGGTCTACACTCACTGGTTCCCCTCCCCTGAAGGTACTGACTCTGTCTGGCTTCAGTTCTACACTCACTGGTTCTCCTCCCCTGAAGGTGCTGACTCTGGCTGGGTTCAGTTCTACACTCACTGGTTCCCCTCCCCTGAAGGTACTGACTCTGGCTGGGTTCAGTTCTACACTCACTGGTTCCCCTCCCCTGAAGGTACTGACTCTGGCTGGGTTCAGTTCTACATTCACTGGTTCCACTCCCCTGAAGGCACTGACTCTGGCTGGGTTCAGTTCTACACTCACTGGTTCCCCTCCCCTGAAGGTACTGACTCTGTCTGGGTTCAGTTCTACACTCACTGGTTCCCCTCCCCTGAAGGTGCTGACTATGGCTGGGTTTAGTTCCACATTCACTGTTTCCCCTTCCCTGAAGGTACTGACTCTGGCTGGGTTCAGTTCTACACTCACTGGTTCCCCTCCCCTGAAGGTGCTAACTCTGGCTGGGTTCAGTTCTGCCCTCACTGGTTCCCCTGCCCTGAAGTTACTGACTCTGGCTGGGTTCAGTTCTACACTCACTGGTTCCCCTCCCCTGAAGGTGCTGACTCTGGCTGGGTTCAGTTCTACACTCACTGGTTCCCCTCCCCTGAAGGTACTGACTGTGGCTGGGCTCAGTTCTACACTCACTGGTTCCCCTCCCCTGAAGGTACTGACTCTGGCTGTGTTCAGTTCTACACTCACTGGTTCCCCTCCCCTGAAGGTGCTGACTCTGGCTGGGTTCAGTTCTACATTCACTGGTTCCCCTCCCCTGAAGGTAATGACTCTGGCTGGGTTCAGTTCTATACTCACTGGTTCCCCTCCCCTGAAGGTACTGACTCAGGCTGGGTTCAGTTCTACACTCACTGGTTCCCCTCCCCTGAAGGTGCTGACTCTGGTTGGGTTCAGTTCTGCACTCACTGGTTCCCCACCCCTGAAGGTACTGACTGTGGCTGGGTTCAGTTCTACACTCACTGGTTCCCTTCCCCTGAAGGTGCTGACTCTGGCTGGGTTCAGTTCGACAGTCACTGGTTCCCCTCCCCTGAAGGTACTGACTCTGGCTGGGATCAGTTCTACACTCACTGGTTTCCCTCCCCCGAAGGTAATGACTCTGGCTGGATTCAGTTCTACACTCACTGGTTCCCCTCCCCTGAAGTTACTGACTCTGGCTGGGTTCAGTTCTACACTCACTGGTTCCCCTCCCCTGAAGGTGCTGACTCTGGCTGGGTTCAGTTCTACACTCACTGGTTCCCCTCCCCTGAAGGTGCTGACTCTGTCTGGGTTCAGTTCTACACTCATTGGTTCCCCTCCCCTGAAGGTGCTGACTCTGGCTGGGTTCAGTTCTACACTCACTGGTTCTCCTCCCCTGAAGGTACTGACTCTGTCTGGGTTCAGTTCTACACTCACTGGTTTCCCTCCCCTGAAGGTGCTGACTCTGGCTGGGTTCAGTTCTACACTCACTGGTTCCCCTCCCCTGACGGTGCTGAATCTGGCTAGGTTTAGTTCTACACTCACTGGTTCCCCTCCCCTTAAGGTACTGACTCGGTCTGGGTTTAGGTCTACACTCACTGGTTCCCCTCCCCTGAAGGTACTGACTCTGTCTGTGTTCAGTTCTGCACTCACTGGTTCTCCTCCCCTGAAGGTGCTGACTCTGGCTGGGTTCAGTTCTACACTCACTGGTTCCCCTCCCCTGAAGGTACTGACTCTGGCTGGGTTCAGTTCTCCACTCACTGGTTCCCCTCCCCTGATGGTACTGACTCTGGCTGGGTTCAGTTCTACATTCACTGGTTCCACTCCCCTGAAGGCACTGACTCTGGCTGGGTTCAGTTCTACACTCACTGGTTCCCCTCCCCTGAAGGTACTGACTCTGTCTGGGTTCAGTTCTACACTCACTGGTTCCCCTCCCCTGAAGGTACTGACTCTGGCTGGGTTCAGTTCTACAATCACTGGTTCCCCTCCCCTTAAGGGACTTACTCTGGCTGGGTTCAGTTCTACACTCACTGGTTCCCCTCCCCTGAAGGTACTGAATCTGGCTGGGTTCAGTTCTACACTCACTGGTTCCCCTCCCCTGAAGGTACTGACTCGGGCTGGGTTCAGTTCTACATTCACTGGTTCCCCTCCCCTGAAGGTACTGACTCAGGCTGGGTTCAGTTCTACACTCACTGGTTCCCCTCCCCTGAAGGTGCTGACTCTGGTTGGGTTCAGTTCTACACTCACTGGTTCCCCACCCCTGAAGGTACTGACTCTGGCTGGGTTCAGTTCTACACACACTGGTTCCCTTCCCCTGAAGGTGCTGACTCTGGCTGGGTTCAGATCGACAGTCACTGGTTCCCCTCCCCCGAAGGTAATGACTCTGGCTGGATTCAGTTCTACACTCACTGGTTCCCCTCCCCTGAAGTTACTGACTCTGGCTGAGTTCAGTTCTACACTCACTGGTTCCCCTCCCCTCAAGGTGCTGACTCTGGCTGGGTTCAGTTCTACATTCACTGGTTCCCCTCCCCTGAAAGTGCTGACTCTGGCTGTTTCCGGTTCTACACTCACTGGTTCCCCTCCACTGAAGGTGCTGACTCTGGCTGGGTTCAGTTCTACACTCACTGGTTCCCCTCCCCTGAAGGTGCTGACTCTGTCTGGGTTCAGTTCTACACTCATTGGTTCCCCTCCCCTGAAGGTGCTGACTCTGGCTGGGTTCAGTTCTACACTCACTGGTTCTCCTCCCCTGAAGGTACTGACTCTGTCTGGGTTCAGTTCTACACTCACTGGTTCTCCTCCCCTGAAGGTACTGACTCTGTCTGGGTTCAGTTCTACACTCACTGGTTTCCCTCCCCTGAAGGTGCTGACTCTGGCTGGGTTCAGTTCTACACTCATTGGTTCCCCTCCCCTGAAGGTACTGAATCTGGCTGGGTACAGTTCTACACTCACTGGTTCCCCTCCCCTGAAGTTACTGACACTGGCTGGGTTCAGTTCTGCACTCACTGGTTCCCCTCGCCTGAAGGTACTGACTCTGTCTGGGTTCAGTTCTACACTCACTGGTTCCCCTCCACTGAAGGTGCTGAATCTGGCTAGGTTTAGTTCTGCACTCACTGGTTCCCCTCCCCTGAAGGTACTGACTCTGGATGGGTTTAGGTCTACACTCACTGGTTCCCCTCCCCTGAAGGTACTGACTCTGTCTGGGTTCAGTTCTGCACTCCCTGGTTCTCCTCCCCTGAAGGTGCTGACTCTGGCTGGTTTCAGTTCTACACTCACTGGTTCCCCTCCCCTGAAAGTACTGACTCTGTCTGGGTTCAGTTATACACTCACTGGTTCCCCTCCCCTGAAGGTGCTGACTATGGCTGGGTTTAGTACCACACTCACTGTTTTCCCTCCCCTGAAGGTACTGACTCTGGCTGGGTTTAGTTCTACATTCACTGGTTCCACTCCCCTGAAGGCACTGACTCTGGCTGGGTTCAGTTCTACACTCACTGGTTCCCCTCCCCTGAAGGTACTGACTCTGTCTGGGTTCAGTTCTACACTCACTGGTTCCCCTCCCCTGATGGTGCTGACTATTGCTGGGTTTAGTTCCACACTCACTGTTTCCCCTCCCCTGAAGGTACTGACTCTGGCTGGGTTCAGTTCTACTCTCACTGGTTCCCCTCCCCTGAAGGTGCTAACTCTGGCTGGGTTCAGTTCTACACTCACTGGTTCCCCTCCCCTGAAGGTGCTGACTCTGGCTGGGTTCAGTTCTACACTCACTGATTTCCCTCCCCTGAAGGTGCTGACCCTGACTGGGTTCAGTTCTACACTCACTGATTTCCCTCCCCTGAAGGTGCTGACTCTGGCTGGGTTCAGTTCTACACTCACTGGTTCCCCTCCCCTGAAGGTGCTAACTCTGGCTGGGTTCAGTTCTGCCCTCACTGGTTCCCCTCCCCTGAAGGTACTGACTCAGGCTGGGTTCAGTTCTGCCCTCACTGGTTCCCCTCCCCTGAAGTTACTGACTCTGGCTGGGTTCAGTTCTACACTCACTGGTTCCCCTCCCCTGAAGGTACTGACTCTGGCTGGGCTCAGTTCTACACTCACTGGTTCCCCTCCCCTGAAGGTACTGACTCTGGCTGCGTTCAGTTCTACACTCACTGGTTCCCCTCCCCTGAAGGTGCTGACTCTGGCTGGGTTCAGTTCTACATTCACTGGTTCCCCTCCCCTGAAGGTAATGACTCTGGCTGGGTTCAGTTCTATACTCACTGGTTCCCCTCCCCTGAAGGTACTGACTCAGGCTGGGTTCAGTTCTACACTCACTGGTTCCCCTCCCCTGAAGGTGCTGACTCTGGTTGGGTTCAGTTCTGCACTCACTGGTTCCCCACCCCTGAAGGTACTGACTCTGGCTGGGTTCAGTTCTACACTCACTGGTTCCCTTCCCCTGAAGGTGCTGACTCTGGCTGGGTTCAGTTCGACAGTCACTGGTTCCCCTCCCCTGAAGGTACTGACTCTGGCTGGGATCAGTTCTACACTCACTGGTTTCCCTCCCCCGAAGGTAATGACTCTGGCTGGATTCAGTTCTACACTCACTGGTTCCCCTCCCCTGAAGTTACTGACTCTGGCTGGGTTCAGTTCTACACTCACTGGTTCCCCTCCCCTGAAGGTGCTGACTCTGGCTGGGTTCAGTTCTACACTCACTGGTTCCCCTCCCCTGAAGGTGCTGACTCTGTCTGGGTTCAGTTCTACACTCATTGGTTCCCCTCCCCTGAAGGTGCTGACTCTGGCTGGGTTCAGTTCTACACTCACTGGTTCTCCTCCCCTGAATGTACTGACTCTGTCTGGGTTCAGTTCTACACTCACTGGTTTCCCTCCCCTGAAGGTGCTGACTCTGGCTGGGTTCAGTTCTACACTCACTGGTTCCTCTCCCCTGAAGGTGCTGAATCTGGCTAGGTTTAGTTCTACACTCACTGGTTCCCCTCCCCTTAAGGTACTGACTCTGTCTGGGTTTAGGTCTACACTCACTGGTTCCCCTCCCCTGAAGGTACTGACTCTGTCTGTGTTCAGTTCTGCACTCACTGGTTCTCCTCCCCTGAAGGTGCTGACTCTGGCTTGGTTCAGTTCTACACTCACTGGTTCCCCTCCCCTGAAGGTACTGACTCTGGCTGGGTTCAGTTCTACACTCACTGGTTCCCCTCCCCTGAAGGGACTTACTCTGGCTGGGTTCAGTTCTAAACTCACTGGTTCTCCTCCCCTGAAGGTACTGACTCTGGCTGGGTTCAGTTCTACACTCACTGGTTCCCCTCCCCTGAAGGTACTGAATCTGGCTGGGTTCAGTTCGACACTCACTGGTTCCCCTCGCCTGAGGGTGCTGACTCTGGCTGGTTTAGTTCTACCCTCACTGGTTCCCCTCCCCTGAAGGTACTGACTCTGGCTGGGTTCAGTTCTACACTCACTGGTTCCCCTCCCCTGAAGGTGCTGACTCTGGCTGGGTTCAGTTCTACACTCAATGGTTCCCCTCCCCTGAAGGTACTGACTCTGGCTTGGTTCAGTTCAACACTCACTGGTTCCCCTCCCCTGAAGGTAATGATTCTGTCTGGGTTCAGTTCGACATTCACTGGTTCCCCTCCCCTGAAGGAACTGACTCTGGCTGGGTTCAGTTCTACACTCACTGGTTCACCTCCCCTGAAGGTACTGACTCTGGCTGGGTTCAGTTCTACAATCACTGGTTCCCCTCCCCTGAAGGTACTGACTCTGGCTAGGCTCAGTTCTACACTCACTGGTTCCACTCCGCTGAAGGTACTGACTCTGGCTGTGTTCAGTTCTACACTCACTGGTTCCCCTCCCCTGAAGGTGCTGACTATGGCTGGGTTCAGTTCTACATTCACTGGTTCCCCTCCCCTGAAGGTAATGACTCTGGCTGGGTTCAGTTCTACACTCACTGTTTCCCCTCCCCTGAAGGTACTGACTCGGGCTGGGTTCAGTTCTACATTCACTGGTTCCCCTCCCCTGAAGGTACTGACTCAGGCTGGGTTCAGTTCTACACTCACTGGTTCCCCTCCCCTGAAGGTGCTGACTCTGGTTGGGTTCAGTTCTACACTCACTGGTTCCCCTCCCCTGAAGGTACTGACTCTGGCTGGGTTCAGTTCTACACTCACTGGTTCCCTTCCCCTGAAGGTGCTGACTCTGGCTGGGTTCAGATCGACAGTCACTGGTTCCCCTCCCCCGAAGGTAATGACTCTGGCTGGGTTCAGTTCTAAACTCACTGGTTCTCCTCCCCTGAAGGTACTGACTCTGGCTGGGTTCAGTTCTACACTCACTGGTTCCCCTCCCCTGAAGGTACTGAATCTGGCTGGGTTCAGTTCGACACTCACTGGTTCCCCTCGCCTGAGGGTGCTGACTCTGGCTGGTTTAGTTCTACCCTCACTGGTTCCCCTCCCCTGAAGGTACTGACTCTGGCTGGGTTCAGTTCTACACTCACTGGTTCCCCTCCCCTGAAGGTGCTGACTCTGGCTGGGTTCAGTTCTACACTCAATGGTTCCCCTCCCCTGAAGGTACTGACTCTGGCTTGGTTCAGTTCAACACTCACTGGTTCCCCTCCCCTGAAGGTAATGATTCTGGCTGGGTTCAGTTTGACATTCACTGGTTCCCCTCCCCTGAAGGAACTGACTCTGGCTGGGTTCAGTTCTACACTCACTGGTTCACCTCCCCTGAAGGTACTGACTCTGGCTGGGTTCAGTTCTACAATCACTGGTTCCCCTCCCCTGAAGGTACTGACTCTGGCTGGGCTCAGTTCTACACTCACTGGTTCCACTCCGCTGAAGGTACTGACTCTGGCTGTGTTCAGTTCTACACTCACTGGTTCCCCTCCCCTGAAGGTGCTGACTATGGCTGGGTTCAGTTCTACATTCACTGGTTCCCCTCCCCTGAAGGTAATGACTCTGGCTGGGTTCAGTTCTACACTCACTGTTTCCCCTCCCCTGAAGGTACTGACTCGGGCTGGGTTCAGTTCTACATTCACTGGTTCCCCTCCCCTGAAGGTACTGACTCAGGCTGGGTTCAGTTCTACACTCACTGGTTCCCCTCCCCTGAAGGTGCTGACTCTGGTTGGGTTCAGTTCTACACTCACTGGTTCCCCACCCCTGAAGGTACTGACTCTGGCTGGGTTCAGTTCTACACTCACTGGTTCCCCTCCCCTGAAGGTGCTGACTCTGGCTGGGTTCAGATCGACAGTCACTGGTTCCCCTCCCCCGAAGGTAATGACTCTGGCTGGATTCAGTTCTACACTCACTGGTTCCCCTCCCCTGAAGTTACTGACTCTGGCTGAGTTCAGTTCTACACTCACTGGTTCCCCTCCCCTCAAGGTGCTGACTCTGGCTGGGTTCAGTTCTACACTCACTGGTTCCCCTCCCCTGAAGGTGCTGACTCTGGCTGGGTTCAGTTCTACACTCACTGGTTCCCCTCCCCTGAAGGTGCTGACTCTGGCTGGGTTCAGTTCGACACTCACTGGTTCCCCTCCCCTGAAGGTGCTGACTCTGTCTGGGTTCAGTTCTACACTCATTGGTTCCCCTCCCCTGAAGGTGCTGACTCTGGCTGGGTTCAGTTCTACACTCACTGGTTCTCCTCCCCTGAAGGTACTGACTCTGTCTGGGTTCAGTTCTACACTCACTGGTTTCCCTCCCCTGAATGTGCTGACTCTGTCTGGGTTCAGTTCTACACTCATTGGTTCCCCTCCCCTGAAGGTGCTGACTCTGGCTGGGTTCAATTCCACACTCACTGGTTCTCCTCCCCTGAAGGTACTGACTCTGTCTGGGTTCAGTTCTACACTCACTGGTTTCCCTCCCCTGAAGGTGCTGACTCTGGCTGGGTTCAGTTCTACACTCATTGGTTCCCCTCCCCTGAAGGTACTGACTCTGGCTGGGTACAGTTCTACACTCACTGGTTCCCCTCCCCTGAAGTTACTGACACTGGCTGGGTTCAGTTCTGCACTCACTGGTTCCCCTCGCCTGAAGGTACTGACTCTGTCTGGGTTCAGTTCTACACTCACTGGTTCCCCTCCCCTGAAGGTGCTGAATCTGGCTAGGTTTAGTTCTACACTCACTGGTTCCCCTCCCCTGAAGGTACTGACTCTGGATGGGTTTAGGTCTACACTCACTGGTTCCCCTCCCCTGAAGGTACTGACTCTGTCTGTGTTCAGTTCTGCACTCACTGGTTCTCCTCCCCTGAAGGTGCTGACTCTGGCTGGTTTCAGTTCTACACTCACTGGTTCCCCTCCCCTGAAGGTACTGACTCTGTCTGGGTTCAGTTCTACACTCACTGGTTCCCCTCCCCTGAAGGTGCTGACTATGGCTGGGTTTAGTACCACACTCACTGTTTTCCCTCCCCTGAAGGTACTGACTCTGGCTGTGTTTAGTTCTACATTCACTGGTTCCACTCCCCTGAAGGCACTGACTCTGGCTGGGTTCAGTTCTACACTCACTGGTTCCCCTCCCCTGAAGGTACTGACTCTGTCTGGGTTCAGTTCTACACTCACTGGTTCCCCTCCCCTGATGGTGCTGACTATTGCTGGGTTTTAGTTCCACACTCACTGTTTCCCCTCCCCTGAAGGTACTGACTCTGGCTGGGTTCAGTTCTACACTCACTGGTTCCCCTCCCCTGAAGGTGCTAACTCTGGCTGGGTTCAGTTCTACACTCACTGGTTCCCCTCCCCTGAAGGTGCTGACTCTGGCTGGGTTCAGTTCTACACTCACTGATTTCCCTCCCCTGAAGGTGCTGACCCTGGCTGGGTTCAGTTCTACACTCACTGGTTCCCCTCCCCTGAAGGTGCTGACTATGGCTGGGTTTAGTTCCACACTCACTGTTACCCGTCCCCTGAAGGTACTGACTCTGGCTGGGTTCTGTTCTACACTCACTGGTTCCCCTCCCCTGAAGGTGCTAACTCTGGCTGGGTTCAGTTCTGCCCTCACTGGTTCCCCTCCCCTGAAGTTACTGACTCTGGCTGGGTTCAGTTCTACACTCACTGGTTCCCCTCCTCTGAAGGTGCTGACTCTGGCTGGGTTCAGTTCTACACTCACTGGTTCTCCTCCCCTGAAGAAACTGACTCTGGCTGGGTTCAGTTCTACACTCACTGGTTCCCCTCCCCTGAAGGTGCTGACTCTGGCTGGGTTCAGTTCTACATTCACTGGTTCCCCTCCCCTGAAGGTACTGACTCTGGCTGGCCTCAGTTCTACACTCACTGGTTCCCCTCCCCTGAAGGTACTGACTCTGGCTGTGTTCAGTTCTACACTCACTGGTTCCCCTCCCCTGAAGGTGCTGACTCTGGCTGGGTTCAGTTCTACATTCACTGGTTCCCCTCCCCTGAAGGTAATGACTCTGGCTGGGTTCAGTTCTACACTCACTGGTTCCCCTCCCCTGAAGGTACTGACTCTGGCTGGGTTCAGTTCTACATCACTGGTTCCCCTCCCCTGAAGGTACTGACTCTGTCTGGGTTCAGTTCTACACTCACTGGTTCCCCTCCCCTGAAGGTGCTGACTATGGCTGGGTTTAGTTCCACACTCACTGTTTCCCCTCCCCTGAAGGTACTGACTCTGGCTGGGTTCAGTTCTACATTCACTGGTTCCACTCCCCTGAAGGCACTGACTCTGGCTGGGTTCAGTTCTACACGCACTGGTTCCCCTCCCCTGAAGGTACTGACTCTGTCTGGGTTCAGTTCTACACTCACTGGTTCCCCTCCCCTGATGGTGCTGACTAATGCTGGGTTTAGTTCCACACTCACTGTTTCCCCTCCCCTGAAGGTACTGACTCTGGCTGGGTTCAGTTCTACACTCACTGGTTCCCCTCCCCTGAAGGTGCTAACTCTGGCTGGGTTCAGTTCTACACTCACTGGTTCCCCTCCCCTGAAGGTGCTGAATCTGGCTGGGTTCAGTTCTACACTCACTGGTTTCCCTCCCCTGAAAGTGCTGACCCTGGCTGGGTTCAGTTCTACACTCACTGGTTCCCCTCCCCTGAAGGTGCTGACTCTGGCTGGGTTCAGTTCTACACTCACTGGTTTCCCTCCCCTGAAGGTGCTGACCCTGGCTGGGTTCAGTTCTACACTCACTGGTTCCCCTCCCCTGAAGGTGCTGACTATGGCTGGGTTTAGTTCCACACTCACTGTTACCCCTCCCCTGAAGGTACTGACTCTGGCTGGGTTCAGTTCTACACTCACTGGTTCCCCTCCCCTGAAGGTGCTAACTCTGGCTGGGTTCAGTTCTGCCCTCACTGGTTCCCCTCCCCTGAAGTTACTGACTCTGGCTGGGTTCAGTTCTACACTCACTGG
Organism: Pristiophorus japonicus; assembly: GCF_044704955.1. Taxonomy (NCBI): domain Eukaryota; kingdom Metazoa; phylum Chordata; class Chondrichthyes; family Pristiophoridae; genus Pristiophorus; species Pristiophorus japonicus. Next base: position 523,270 of record NW_027254467.1, on the reverse strand, counting down.
TTCCCCTCCCCTGAAGGTGCTGACTCTGGCTGGGTTCAGTTCTACACTCACTGGTTCTCCTCCCCTGAAGTTACTGACTCCGGCTGGGTTCAGTTCTACACTCACTGGTTCCCCTCCCCTGAAGGTGCTGACTCTGGCTGGGTTCAGTTCTACATTCACTGGTTCCCCTCCCCTGAAGGTACTGACTCTGGCTGGGTTTAGGTCTACACTCACTGGTTCCCCTCCCCTGAAGGTACTGACTCTGTCTGGGTTCAGTTCTGCACTCACTGGTTCTCCTCCCCTGAAGGTGCTGACTCTGGCTGGGTTCAGTTCTACACTCACTGGTTCCCCTCCCCTGAAGGTACTGCCTCTGGCTGGGTTCAGTTCTCCACTCACTGGTTCCCCTCCCCTGAAGGTACTGACTCTGGCTGTGTTCAGTTCTACATTCACTGGTTCCACTCCACTGAAGGCACTGACTCTGGCTGGGTTCAGTTCTACACTCACTGGTTCCCCTCCCCTGAAGGTACTGACTCTGTCTGGGTTCAGTTCTACACTCACTGGTTCCCCTCCCCTGAAGGTGCTGACTCTGGCTGGGTTCAGTTCTACACTCACTGGTTCCCCTCCCCTGAAGGTGCTGACTCTGGCTGGGTTCAGTTCTACACTCACTGGTTCCCCTCCCCTGAAGGTGCTGACTCTGTCTGGGTTCAGTTCTACACTCATTGGTTCCCCTCCCCTGAAGGTGCTGACTCTGGCTGGGTTCAGTTCTACACTCACTGGTTCTCCTCCCCTGAAGGTACTGACTCTGTCTGGGTTCAGTTCTACACTCACTGGTTTCCCTCCCCTGAAGGTGCTGACTCTGTCTGGGTTCAGTTCTACACTCATTGGTTCCCCTCCCCTGAAGGTGCTGACTCTGGCTGGGTTCAATTCCACACTCACTGGTTCTCCTCCCCTGAAGGTACTGACTCTGTCTGGGTTCAGTTCTACACTCACTGGTTTCCCTCCCCTGAAGGTGCTGACTCTGGCTGGGTTCAGTTCTACACTCATTGGTTCCCCTCCCCTGAAGGTACTGACTCTGGCTGGGTACAGTTCTACACTCACTGGTTCCCCTCCCCTGAAGTTACTGACACTGGCTGGGTTCAGTTCTGCACTCACTGGTTCCCCTTGCCTGAAGGTACTGACTCTGTCTGGGTTCAGTTCTACACTCACTGGTTCCCCTCCCCTGAAGGTGCTGAATCTGGCTAGGTTTAGTTCTACACTCACTGGTTCCCCTCCCCTGAAGGTACTGACTCTGGATGGGTTTAGGTCTACACTCACTGGTTCCCCTCCCCTGAAGGTACTGACTCTGTCTGGGTTCAGTTCTGCACTCACTGGTTCTCCTCCCCTGAAGGTGCTGACTCTGGCTGGTTTCAGTTCTACACTCACTGGTTCCCCTCCCCTGAAGGTACTGACTCTGTCTGGTTTCAGTTCTACACTCACTGGTTCCCCTCCCCTGAAGGTGCTGACTATGGCTGGGTTTAGTACCACACTCACTGTTTTCCCTCCCCTGAAGGTACTGACTCTGGCTGCGTTTAGTTCTACATTCACTGGTTCCACTCCCCTGAAGGCACTGACTCTGGCTGGGTTCAGTTCTACACTCACTGGTTCCCCTCCCCTGAAGGTACTGACTCTGTCTGGGTTCAGTTCTACACTCACTGGTTCCCCTCCCCTGATGGTGCTGACTATTGCTGGGTTTTAGTTTCACACTCACTGTTTCCCCTCCCCTGAAGGTACTGACTCTGGCTGGGTTCAGTTCTACACTCACTGGTTCCCCTCCCCTGAAGGTGCTAACTCTGGCTGGGTTCAGTTCTACACTCACTGGTTCCCCTCCCCTGAAGGTGCTGACTCTTGCTGGGTTCAGTTCTACACTCACTGATTTCCCTCCCCTGAAGGTGCTGACCCTGGCTGGGTTCAGTTCTACACTCACTGGTTCCCCTCCCCTGAAGGTGCTGAATATGGCTGGGTTTAGTTCCACACTCACTGTTACCCGTCCCCTGAAGGTACTGACTCTGGCTGGGTTCTGTTCTACACTCACTGGTTCCCCTCCCCTGAAGGTGCTAAATCTGGCTGGGTTCAGTTCTGCCCTCACTGGTTCCCCTCCCCTGAAGTTACTGACTCTGGCTGGGTTCAGTTCTACACTCACATGTTCCCCTCCTCTGAAGGTGCTGACTCTGGCTGGGTTCAGTTCTACACTCACTGGTTCGCCTCCCCTGAAGTTACTGACTCTGGCTGGGTTCAGTTCTACACTCACTGGTTCCCCTCCCCTGAAGGTGCTGACTCTGGCTGGGTTCAGTTCTACATTCACTGGTTCCCCTCCCCTGAAGGTACTGACTCTGGCTGGCCTCAGTTCTACACTCACTGGTTCCCCTCCCCTGAAGGTACTGACTCTGGCTGTGTTCAGTTCTACACTCACTGGTTCCCCTCCCCTGAAGGTGCTGACTCTGGCTGGGTTCAGTTCTACACTCATTGGTTCCCCTCCCCTGAAGGTAATGACTCTGGCTGGGTTCAGTTCTACACTCACTGGTTCCCCTCCCCTGAAGGTACTGACTCTGGCTGGGTTCAGTTCTACATCACTGGTTCCCCTCCCCTGAAGGTACTGACTCTGTCTGGTTCAGTTCTACACTCACTGGTTCCCCTCCCCTGAAGGTGCTGACTATGGCTGGGTTTAGTTCCACACTCACTGTTTCCCCTCCCCTGAAGGTACTGACTCTGGCTGGGTTCAGTTCAACATTCACTGGTTCCACTCCCCTGAAGGCACTGACTCTGTCTGGGTTCAGTTCTACACTCACTGGTTCCCCTCCCCTGAAGGTACTGACTCTGTCTGGGTTCAGTTCTACACTCACTGGTTCCCCTCCCCTGATGGTGCTGACTATTGCTGGGTTTAGTTCCACACTCACTGTTTCCCCTCCCCTGAAGGTACTGACTCTGGCTGGGTTCAGTTCTACACTCACTGGTTCCCCTCCCCTGAAGGTGCTAACTCTGGCTGGGTTCAGTTCTACACTCACTGGTTCCCCTCCCCTGAAGGTGCTGAATCTGGCTGGGTTCAGTTCTACACTCACTGGTTTCCCTCCCCTGAAAGTGCTGACCCTGGCTGGGTTCAGTTCTACACTCACTGGTTCCCCTCCCCTGAAGGTGCTGACTCTGGCTGGGTTCAGTTCTACACTCACTGGTTTCCCTCCCCTGAAGGTGCTGACCCTGGCTGGGTTCAGTTCTACACTCACTGGTTCCCCTCCCCTGAAGGTGCTGACTATGGCTGGGTTTAGTTCCACACTCACTGTTACCCCTCCCCTGAAGGTACTGACTCTGGCTGGGTTCAGTTCTACACTCACTGGTTCCCCTCCCCTGAAGGTGCTAACTCTGGCTGGGTTCAGTTCTGCCCTCACTGGTTCCCCTCCCCTGAAGTTACTGACTCTGGCTGGGTTCAGTTCTACACTCACTGGTTCCCCTCCCCTGAAGGTGCTGACTCTGGCTGGGTTCAGTTCTACACTCACTGGTTCTCCTCCCCTGAAGTTACTGACTCTGGCTGGGTTCAGTTCTACACTCACTGGTTCCCCTTCCCTGAAGGTGCTGACTCTGGCTGGGTTCAGTTCTACGTTCACTGGGTCCCCTCCCCTGAAGGTACTGACTCTGGCTGGGTTTAGGTCTACACTCACTGGTTCCCCTCCCCTGAAGGTACTGACTCTGTCTGGGTTCAGTTCTGCACTCACTGGTTCTCCTCCCCTGAAGGTGCTGACTCTGGCTGGGTTCAGTTCTACACTCACTGGTTCCCCTCCCCTGAAGGTACTGCCACTGGCTGGGTTCAGTTCTCCACTCACTGGTTCCCCTCCCCTGAAGGTACTGACTCTGGCTGGGTTCAGTTCTACATTCACTGGTTCCACTCCACTGAAGGCACTGACTCTGGCTGGGTTCAGTTCTACACTCACTGGTTCCCCTCCCCTGAAGGTACTGACTCTGTCTGGGTTCAGTTCTACACTCACTGGTTCCCCTCCCCTGAAGGTGCTGACTATGGCTGAGTTTAGTTCCACACTCACTGTTTCCCCTCCCCTGAAGGTACTGACTCTGGCTGGGTTCAGTTCTACACTCACTGGTTCCCCTCCCCTGAAGGTACTGACTCTGTCTGGGTTCAGTTCTACACTCACTGGTTCCCCTCCCCTGAAGGTGCTGACTATGGCTGGGTTTAGTTCCACACTCACTGTTTCCCCTCCCCTGAAGGTACTGACTCTGGCTGGGTTCAGTTCTACACTCACTGGTTCCCCTCCCCTAAAGGTGCTAACTCTGGCTGGGTTCAGTTCTACACTCACTGGTACCCCTCCCCTGAAGGTACTGACTCTGTCTGGGTTCAGTTCTACACTCACTGGTTCCCCTCCCCTGAAGGTGCTGACTCTGGCTGGGTTTAGTTCCACACTGATGTTTCCCCTCCCCTGAAGGTACTGACTCTGGCTGGGTTCAGTTCTACACTCACTGGTTCCCCTCCCCTAAAGGTGCTGACTATGGCTGGGTTTAGTTCCACACTCACTGTTTCCCATCCCCTGGAGGTACTGACTCTGGCTGGGTTCAGTTCTACACTCACTGGTTCCCCTCCCCTGAAGGTGCTAACTCTGGCTGGGTTCAGTTCTGCACTCACTGGTTCCCCACACCTGAAGGTACTGACTCTGGCTGGGTTCAGTTCTACACTCACTGGTTCCCTTCCCCTGAAGGTGCTGACTCTGGCTGGGTTCAGTTCAACAGTTACTGGTTCCCCTCCCCTTAAGGTACTGACTCTGGCTGGGATCAGTTCTACACTCACTGGTTTCCCTCCCGCGAAGGTAATGACTCTGGCTGGATTCAGTGCTACACTCACTGGTTCCCCTCCCCTGAAGTTACTGACTCTGGCTGGGTTCAGTTCTACACTCACTGGTTCCCCTCCCCTGAAGGTGCTGACTCTGGCTGGGTTCAGTTCTACACTCACTGGTTCCCCTCCCCTGAAGGTGCTGACTCTGGCTGGGTTCAGTTCTACACTCACTGGTTCTCCTCCCCTGAAGGTACTGACTCTGTCTGGGTTCAGTTCTACACTCACTGGTTTCCCTCCCCTGAAGGTGCTGACTCTGGCAAGGTTCAGTTCTACACTCACTGGTTCCCCTCCCCTGAAGGTACTGACTCTGGCTGGGTTCAGTTCTTCACTCACTGGTTCCCCTCCCCTGAAGATACTGACTCTGGCTGGGTTTAGGTCTACACTCACTGGTTCCCCTCCCCTGAAGGTACTGACTCTGTCTGGGTTCAGTTCTGCACTCACTGGTTCTCCTCCCCTGAAGGTGCTGACTCTGGCTGGGTTCAGTTCTACACTCACTGGTTCCCCTCCCCTGAAGGTACTGCCTCTGGCTGGGTTCAGTTCTCCACTCACTGGTTCCCCTCCCCTGAAGGTACTGACTCTGGCTGTGTTCAGTTCTACATTCACTGGTTCCACTCCCCTGAAGGCACTGACTCTGGCTGGGTACAGTTCTACACTCACTGGTTCCCCTCCCCTGAAGGTACTGACTCTGTCTGGGTTCAGTTCTACACTCACTGGTTCCCCTCCCCTGAAGGTACTGACTCTGGCTGGGTTCAGTTCTACACTCACTGGTTCCCCTCCCCTGAAGGTACTGACTCTGTCTGGGTTCAGTTCTACACACACTGGTTCCCTTCCCCTGAGGGTGCTGACTCTGGCTGGGTTCTGTTCTACACTCACTGGTTCTCCTCCCCTGAAGTTACTGACTCTGGCTGGGTTCAGTTCTACACTCACTGGTTCCCCTCCCCTGAAGGTGCTGACTCTGGCTGGGTTCAGTTCTACATTCACTGCTTCCCCTCCCCTGAAGGTACTGACTCTGGCTGGGCTCAGTTCTACACTCACTGGTTCCCCTCCCCTGAAGTTACTGACTCTGGCTGTGTTCAGTTCTCCACTCACTGGTTCCCCTCGCCTGAAGGTACTGACTCTGGCTGGGTTCAGTTCTACATTCACTGGTTCCACTCCACTGAAGGCACTGACTCTGGCTGGGTTCAGTTCTACACTCACTGGTTCCCCTCCCCTGAAGGTACTGACTCTGTCTGGGTTCAGTTCTACACTCACTGGTTCCCCTCCCCTGAAGGTGCTGACTATGGCTGGGTTTAGTTCCACACTCACTGTTTCCCCTCCCCTGAAGGTACTGACTCTGGCTGGGTTCAGTTCTACACTCACTGGTTCCCCTCCCCTGAAGGTACTGACTCTGTCTGGGTTCAGTTCTACACTCACTGGTTCCCCTCCCCTGAAGGTGCTGACTCTGTCTGGGTTCAGTTCTACACTCACTGGTTCCCCTCCCGTGAAGGTGCTGACTCTGGCTGGGTTTAGTTCCACACTGATGTTTCCCCTCCCCTGAAGGTACTGACTCTGGCTGGGTTCAGTTCTACACTCACTGGTTCCCCTCCCCTGGAGGTACTGACTCTGGCTGGGTTCAGTTCTACACTCACTGGTTCCCCTCCCCTGAAGGTGCTAACTCTGGCTGGGTTCAGTTCTGCACTCACTGGTTCCCCACACCTGAAGGTACTGACTCTGGCTGGGTTCAGTTCTACACTCACTGGTTCCCTTCCACTGAAGGTGCTGACTCTGGCTGGGTTCAGTTCAACAGTTACTGGTTCCCCTCCCCTTAAGGTACTGACTCTGGCTGGGATCAGTTCTACACTCACTGGTTTCCCTCCCCCGAAGGTAATGACTCTGGCTGGATTCAGTGCTACACTCACTGGTTCCCCTCCCCTGAAGTTACTGACTCTGGCTGGGTTCAGTTCTACACTCACTGGTTCCCCTCCCCTGAAGGTGCTGACTCTGGCTGTGTTCAGTTCTACACTCACTGGTTCCCCTCCCCTGAAGGTGCTGACTCTGGCTGGGTTCAGTTCTACACTCACTGGTTCTCCTCCCCTGAAGGTACTGACTCTGTCTGGGTTCAGTTCTACACTCACTGGTTTCCCTCCCCTGAAGGTGCTGACTCTGGCAAGGTTCAGTTCTACACTCACTGGTTCCCCTCCCCTGAAGTTACTGACTCTGGCTGGGTTCAGTTCTTCACTCACTGGTTCCCCTCCCCTGAAGATACTGACTCTGGCTGGGTTTAGGTCTGCACTCACTGGTTCCCCTCCCCTGAAGGTACTGACTCTGTCTGGGTTCAGTTCTGCACTCACTGGTTCTCCTCCCCTGAAGGTGCTGACTCTGGCTGGGTTCAGTTCTACACTCACTGGTTCCCCTCCCCTGAAGGTACTGCCTCTGGCTGGGTTCAGTTCTCCACTCACTGGTTCCCCTCCCCTGAAGGTACTGACTCTGGCTGGGTTCTGTTCTACACTCACTGGTTCTCCTCCCCTGAAGTTACTGACTCTGGCTGGGTTCAGTTCTACACTCACTGGTTCCCCTCCCCTGAAGGTGCTGACTCTGGCTGGGTTCAGTTCTACATTCACTGCTTCCCCTCCCCTGAAGGTACTGACTCTGGCTGGGCTCAGTTCAACACTCACTGTTTCCCCTCCCCTGAAGTTACTGACTCTGGCTGTGTTCAGTTCTCCACTCACTGGTTCCCCTCCCCTGAAGGTACTGACTCTGGCTGGGTTCAGTTCTACATTCACTGGTTCCACTCCACTGAAGGCACTGACTCTGGCTGGGTTCAGTTCTACACTCACTGGTTCCCCTCCCCTGAAGGTACTGACTCTGTCTGGGTTCAGTTCTACACTCACTGGTTCCCCTCCCCTGAAGGTGCTGACTATGGCTGGGTTTAGTTCCACACTCACTGTTTCCCCTCCCCTGAAGGTACTGACTCTGGCTGGGTTCAGTTCTACACTCACTGGTTCCCCTCCCCTGAAGGTACTGACTCTGTCTGGGTTCAGTTCTACACTCACTGGTTCCCCTCCCCTGAAGGTGCTGACTATGGTTGGGTTTAGTTCCACACTCACTGTTTCCCCTCCCCTGAAGGTACTGACTCTGGCTGGGTTCAGTTCTACACTCACTGGTTCCCCTCCCCTAAAGGTGCTAACTCTGGCTGGGTTCAGTTCTACACTCACTGGTACCCCTCCCCTGAAGGTACTGACTCTGTCTGGGTTCAGTTCTACACTCACTGGTTCCCCTCCCCTGAAGGTGCTGACTCTGGCTGGGTTTAGTTCCACACTGATGTTTCCCCTCCCCTGAAGGTACTGACTCTGGCTGGGTTCAGTTCTACACTCACTGGTTCCCCTCCCCTAAAGGTGCTGACTATGGCTGGGTTTAGTTCCACACTCACTGTTTCCCCTCCCCTGAAGGTACTGACTCTGGCTGGGTTCAGTTCTTCACTCACTGGTTCCCCTCCCCTGAAGATACTGACTCTGGCTGGGTTTAGGTCTACACTCACTGGTTCCCCTCCCCTGAAGGTACTGACTCTGTCTGGGTTCAGTTCTACACTCACTGGTACCCCTCCCCTGAAGGTACTGACTCTGGCTGGGTTCAGTTCTACACTCACTGGTTCCCCTCCCCTGAAGGTGCTGACTCTGGCTGGGTTCAGTTCTACACTCACTGGTTCTCCTCCCCTGAAGGTACTGACTCTGTCTGGGTTCAGTTCTACACTCACTGGTTTCCCTCCCCTGAAGGTGCTGACTCTGGCAAGGTTCAGTTCTACACTCACTGGTTCCCCTCCCCTGAAGGTACTGACTCTGGCTGGGTTCAGTTCTTCACTCACTGGTTCCCCTCCCCTGAAGATACTGACTCTGGCTGGGTTTAGGTCTACACTCACTGGTTCCCCTCCCCTGAAGGTACTGACTCTGTCTGGGTTCAGTTCTGCACTCACTGGTTCTCCTCCCCTGAAGGTGCTGACTCTGGCTGGGTTCAGTTCTACACTCACTGGTTCCCCTCCCCTGAAGGTACTGCCTCTGGCTGGGTTCAGTTCTCCACTCACAGGTTCCCCTCCCCTGAAGGTACTGACTCTGGCTGTGTTCAGTTCTACATTCACTGGTTCCACTCCCCTGAAGGCACTGACTCTGGCTGGGTACAGTTCTACACTCACTGGTTCCCCTCCCCTGAAGGTACTGACTCTGTCTGGGTTCAGTTCTACACTCACTGGTTCCCCTCCCCTGAAGGTGCTGACTATGGCTGGGTTTAGTTCCACACTCACTGTTTCCCCTCCCCTGAAGGTACTGACTCTGGCTGGGTTCAGTTCTACACTCACTGGTTCCCCTCCCCTGAAGGTGCTAACTCTGGCTGGGTTCAGTTCTACACTCACTGGTTCCCCTCCCCTGAAGGTGCTGACTCTGGCTGGGTTCAGTTCTACACTCACTGGTTTCCCTCCCCTGAAGGTGCTGACCCTGGCTGGGTTCAGTTCTACACTCACTGGTTCCCCTCCCCTGAAGGTACTGACTCTGGCTGGGTTCAGTTCTACACTCACTGGTTCCCCTCCCCTGAAGGTACTGACTCTGTCTGGGTTCAGTTCTACACACACTGGTTCCCTTCCCCTGAGGGTGCTGACTCTGGCTGGGTTCTGTTCTACACTCACTGGTTCTCCTCCCCTGAAGTTACTGACTCTGGCTGGGTTCAGTTCTACACTCACTGGTTCCCCTCCCCTGAAGGTGCTGACTCTGGCTGGGTTCAGTTCTACATTCACTGCTTCCCCTCCCCTGAAGGTACTGATTCTGGCTGGGCTCAGTTCTACACTCACTGGTTCCCCTCCCCTGAAGTTACTGACTCTGGCTGTGTTCAGTTCTACACTCACTGGTTCCCCTCCCCTGAAGTTGCTGTCTCTGGCTGGGTTCAGTTCTACATTCACTGGTTCCCCTCCCCTGAAGGTAATGACTCTGGCTGGGTTCAGTTCTACACTCACTGGTTCCCCTCCCCTGAAGGTACTGACTCTGGCTGTGTTCAGTTCTACATTCACTGGTTCCCCTCCCCTGAAGGTACTGACTCAGGCTGGGTTCAGTTCTACACTCAATGGTTCCCCTCCCCTGAAGGTGCTGACTCTGGTTGGGTTCAGTTCTACACTCACTGGTTCCCCACCCCTGAAGGTACTGACTCTGGCTGGGTTCAGTTCTACACTCACTGGTTCCCTTCCCCTGAAGGTACTGACTCTGGCTGGGTTCAGTTCTATATTCACTGGTTCCACTCCACTGAAGGCACTGACTCTGGCTGGGTTCAGTTCTACACTCACTGGTTCCCCTCCCCTGAAGGTACTGACTCTGTCTGGGTTCAGTTCTACACTCACTGGTTCCCCTCCCCTGAAGGTGCTGACTATGGCTGGGTTTAGTTCCACACTCACTGTTTCCCCTCCCCTGAAGGTACTGACTCTGGCTGGGTTCAGTTCTACACTCACTGGTTCCCCTCCCCTGAAGGTACTGACTCTGGCTGGGTTCAGTTCTACACTCACTGGTTCCCCTCCCCTGAAGGTGCTGACTATGGCTGGGTTTAGTTCCACACTCACTGTTTCCCCTCCCCTGAAGGTACTGACTCTGGCTGGGTTCAGTTCTACACTCACTGGTTCCCCTCCCCTAAAGGTGCTAACTCTGGCTGGGTTCAGTTCTACACTCACTGGTACCCCTCCCATGAAGGTACTGACTCTGTCTGGGTTCAGTTCTACACTCACTGGTTCCCCTCCCCTGAAGGTGCTGACTATGGCTGGGTTTAGTTCCACACTCATGTTTCCCCTCCCCTGAAGGTACTGACTCTGGCTGGGTTCAGTTCTACACTCACTGGTTCCCCTCCCCTGAAGGTGCTGACTATGGCTGGGTTTAGTTCCACACTCACTGTTTCCCCTCCCCTGAAGGTACTGACTCTGGCTGGGTTCAGTTCTACACTCACTGGTTCCCCTCCCCTGAAGTTACTGACTCTGGCTGGGTTCAGTTCTACACTCACTGGTTCCCCTCCCCTGAAGTTACTGACTCTGGCTGGGTTTAGGTCTACACTCACTGGTTCCCCTCCCCTGAAGGTACTGACTCTGTCTGGGTTCAGTTCTGCACTCACTGGTTCTCCTCCCCTGAAGGTGCTGACTCTGGCTGGGTTCAGTTCTACACTCACTGGTTCCCCTCCCCTGAAGGTACTGCCTCTGGCTGGGTTCAGTTCTCCACTCACTGGTTCCCCTCCCCTGAAGGTACTGACTTTTGCTGTGTTCAGTTCTACATTCACTGGTTCCACTCCCCTGAAGGCACTGACTCTGGCTGGGTTCAGTTCTACACTCACTGGTTCCCCTCCACTGAAGGTACTGACTCTGTCTGGGTTCAGTTCTACACTCACTGGTTCCCCTCCCCTGAAGGTGCTGACTATGGCTGGGTTTAGTTCCACACTCACTGTTTCCCCTCCCCTGAAGGTGCTGACCCTGGCTGGGTTCAGTTCTACACTCACTGGTTCCCCTCCCCTGAAGGTACTGACTCTGGCTGGGTTCAGTTCTACACTCACTGGTTCCCCTCCCCTGAAGGTGCTGACTATGGCTGGGTTTAGTTCCACACTCACTGTTTCCCCTCCCCTGAAGGTACTGACTCTGGCTGGGTTCAGTTCTACACTCACTGGTTCCCCTCCCCTGAAGGTGCTAATTCTGGCTGGGTTCAGTTCTGCCCTCACTGGTTCCCCTCCCCTGAAGTTACTGACTCTGGCTGGGTTCAGTTCTACACTCACTGGTTCCATTCCCCTGAGGGTGCTGACTCTGGCTGGGTTCTGTTCTACACTCACTGGTTCTCCTCCCCTGAAGTTACTGACTCTGGCTGGGTAGAGTTCTACACTCACTGGTTCCCCTCCCCTGAAGGTGCTGACTCTGGCTGGGTTCAGTTCTACACTCACTGGTTCCCCTCCCCTGAAGGTACTGACTCTGGCTGGGTTCAGTTCTACACTCACTGGTTCCCCTCCCCTGAAGGTACTGATTCTGGTTGGTTTTAGTTCTACACACACTGGTTCCCCTCCCCTGAAGGTACTGATTCTGGCTGGGTTCAGTTCTACACTCACTGGTTCCCCTCCTCTGAAGGTACTGACTCTGGCTGGGTTCAGTTCTACACTCACTATTTCCCTTACCCTGAAGGTACTGACTCTGGCTGGGTTCAGTTCTACACTCACTGGTTCCCCTCCCCTGAAGGTACTGACTCTGGCTGGGTTCAGTTCTACACTCAATGGTTCCCCTCCCCTGAAGGTACTGACTCTGGCTGGGTTCAGTTCAACACTCACTGGTTCCCCTCCCCTGAAGGTAATGATTCTGGCTGGGTTCAGTTCGACATTCACTGGTTCCCCTCCCCTGAAGGAACTGACTCTGGCTGGGTTGAGTTCTACACTCACTGGTTCACCTCCCCTGAAGGTACTGACTCTGGCTGTGTTCAGTTCTACACTCACTGGTTCTCCTCCCCTGAAGTTACTGACTCTGGCTGGGTTCAGTTCTACATTCACTGGTTCCCCTCCCCTGAAGGTGCTGACTCTGTCTGGGTTCAGTTCTACATTCACTGGTTCCCCTCCCCTGAAGGTACTGACTCTGGCTGTGTTCAGTTCTACACTCACTGGTTCCCCTCCCCTGAAGTTGCTGCCTCTGGCTGGGTTCAGTTCTACATTCAGTGGTTCCCCTCCCCTGAAGGTAATGACTCTGGCTGGGTTCAGTTCGACACTCACTGGTTCCCCTCCCCTGAAGGTACTGACTCTGGCTGTGTTCAGTTCTACATTCACTGGTTCCCCACCCCTGAAGGTACTGACTCTGGCTGGGGTCAGTTCTACACTCACTGGTTCCCTTCCCCTGAAGGTGCTGACTCTGGCTGGGTTCAGTTCGACAGTCACTGGTTCCCCTCCCCCGAGGGTAATGACTCTGGCTGGATTCAGTTCTACACTCACTGGTTCCCCTCCCCTGAAGTTACTGACTCTGGCTGGGTTCAATTCTACACTCACTGGTTCCCCTCCCCTGAAGTTGCTGACTCTGGCTGGGTTCAGTTCTACACTCACTGGTTCTCCTCCCCTGAAGTTACTGACTCTGGCTGGGTTCAGTTCTACACTCACTGGTTCCCCTCCCCTGAAGGTGCTGACTCTGGCTGGGTTCAGTTCTACATTCACTGGTTCCCCTCCCCTGAAGGTACTGACTCTGGCTGGGCTCAGTTCTACACTCACTGGTTCCCCTCCCCTGAAGTTACTGACTCTGGCTGTGTTCAGTTCTACACTCACTGGTTCCCCTCCCCTGAAGGTACTGACTCTGTCTGGGTTCAGTTCTACACTCACTGGTTCCCCTCCCCTGAAGGTGCTGAATCTGGCAGGGTTCAGTTCTACACTCACTGGTTCCCCTCCCCTGAAGGTACTGACTCTGGCTGGGAACAGTTCTACACTCACTGATTCCCCTCCCGTGAAGGTGCTGACTCTGGCTGGGTTCAGTTCTACACTCACTGGTTCCCCTCCCCTGAAGGTACTGACTCTGTCTGGGTTCAGTTCTACACTCATTGGTTCTGCTCCACTGAAGGTGCTGACTCTGGATAGGTTCTGTTCTACACTCACTGGTTCCCCTCCCCTGAAGGTACTGACTCTGTCTGGGTTCAGTTCTACACTCACTGGTTCCCCTCCCCTGAAGGTACTGATTCTGGTTGGTTTTAGTTCTACACTCACTGGTTCCCCTCCCCTGAAGGTACTGACTCTGGCTGGGTTCAGTTCTACACTCAATGGTTCCCCTCCCCTGAAGGTACTGACTCTGGCTGGGTTCAGTTCAACACTCACTGGTTCCCCTCCCCTGAAGGTAATGATTCTGGCTGGGTTCAGTTCGACATTCACTGGTTCCCCTCCCCTGAAGGTGCTGACTATGGCTGGGTTTAGTTCCACACTCATGTTTCCCCTCCCCTGAAGGTACTGACTCTGGCTGGGTTCAGTTCTACACTCACTGGTTCCCCTCCCCTGAAGGTGCTGACTATGGCTGGGTTTAGTTCCACACTCACTGTTTCCCCTCCCCTGAAGGTACTGACTCTGGCTGGGTTCAGTTCTACACTCACTGGTTCCCCTCCCCTGAAGTTACTGACTCTGGCTGGGTTCAGTTCTACACTCACTGGTTCCCCTCCCCTGAAGTTACTGACTCTGGCTGGGTTTAGGTCTACACTCACTGGTTCCCCTCCCCTGAAGGTACTGACTCTGTCTGGGTTCAGTTCTGCACTCACTGGTTCTCCTCCCCTGAAGGTGCTGACTCTGGCTGGGTTCAGTTCTACACTCACTGGTTCCCCTCCCCTGAAGGTACTGCCTCTGGCTGGGTTCAGTTCTCCACTCACTGGTTCCCCTCCCCTGAAGGTACTGACTTTTGCTGTGTTCAGTTCTACATTCACTGGTTCCACTCCCCTGAAGGCACTGACTCTGGCTGGGTTCAGTTCTACACTCACTGGTTCCCCTCCCCTGAAGGTACTGACTCTGTCTGGGTTCAGTTCTACACTCACTGGTTCCCCTCCCCTGAAGGTGCTGACTATGGCTGGGTTTAGTTCCACACTCACTGTTTCCCCTCCCCTGAAGGTAATGACTCTGGCTGGGTTCAGTTCTACACTCACTGGTTCCCCTCCCCTGAAGGTGCTAACTCTGGCTGGGTTCAGTTCTACACTCACTGGTTCCCCTCCCCTGAAGGTACTGACTCTGGCTGGGTTCAGTTCTACACTCACTGGTTCCCCTACCCTGAAGGTACTGACTCTGTCTGGGTTCAGTTCTACACTCACTGGTTCCCCTCCCCTGAAGGTGCTGACTATGGCTGGGTTTAGTTCCACACTCACTGTTTCCCCTCCCCTGAATGTACTGACTCTGGCTGGGTTCAGTTCTACACTCACTGGTTCCCCTCCCCTGAAGGTGCTAATTCTGGCTGGGTTCAGTTCTTACCTCACTGGTTCCCCTCCCCTGAAGTTACTGACTCTGGCTGGGTTCAGTTCTACACTCACTGGTTCCCTTCCCCTGAGGGTGCTGACTCTGGCTGGGTTCTGTTCTACACTCACTGGTTCTCCTCCCCTGAAGTTACTGACTCTGGCTGGGTAGAGTTCTACACTCACTGGTTCCCCTCCCCTGAAGGTGCTGACTCTGGCTGGGTTCAGTTCTACATTCACTGGTTCCCCTCCCCTGAAGGTACTGACTCTGGCTGGGCTCAGTTCTACACTCACTGGTTCCCCTCCCCTGAAGTTACTGACTCTGGCTGTGTTCAGTTCTACACTAACTGGTTCCCCTCCCCTGAAGGTACTGACTCTGTCTGGGTTCAGTTCTACACTCACTGGTTCCCCTCCCCTGAAGGTACTGACTCTGGCTGGGTACAGTTCTAAACTCACTGATTCCCCTCCCCTGAAGGTGCTGACTCTGGCTGGGTTCAGTTCTACACTCACTGGTTCCCCTCCCCTGAAGGTACTGACTCTGTCTGGGTTCAGTTCTACACTCATTGGTTCTCCTCCACTGAAGGTGCTGACTCTGGATAGGTTCAGTTCTACACTCACTGGTTCCCCTCCCCTGAAGGTACTGACTCTGGCTGGGTTCAGTTCTACACTCACTGGTTCCCCTCCCCTGAAGGTACTGATTCTGGTTGGTTTTAGTTCTACACACACTGGTTCCCCTCCCCTGAAGGTACTGATTCTGGCTGGGTTCAGTTCTACACTCACTGGTTCCCCTCCTCTGAAGGTACTGACTCTGGCTGGGTTCAGTTCTACACTCACTATTTCCCTTACCCTGAAGGTACTGACTCTGGCTGGGTTCAGTTATACACTCACTGGTTCCCCTCCCCTGAAGGTACTGACTCTGGCTGGGTTCAGTTCTACACTCAATGGTTCCCCTCCCCTGAAGGTACTGACTCTGGCTGGGTTCAGTTCAACACTCACTGGTTCCCCTCCCCTGAAGTTAATGATTCTGGCTGGGTTCAGTTCGACATTCACTGGATCCCCTCCCCTGAAGGAACTGACTCTGGCTGGGTTGAGTTCTACACTCACTGGTTCACCTCCCCTGAAGGTACTGACTCTGGCTGTGTTCAGTTCTACACTCACTGGTTCTCCTCCCCTGAAGTTACTGACTCTGGCTGGGTTCAGTTCTACATTCACTGGTTCCCCTCCCCTGAAGGTGCTGACTCTGTCTGGGTTCAGTTCTATATTCACTGGTTCCCCTCCCCTGAAGGTACTGACTCTGGCTGTGTTCAGTTCTACACTCACTGGTTCCCCTCCCCTGAAGTTGCTGCCTCTGGCTGGGTTCAGTTCTACATTCAGTGGTTCCCCTCCCCTGAAGGTAATGACTCTGGCTGGGTTCAGTTCTACACTCACTGGTTCCCCTCCCCTGAAGGTACTGACTCTGGCTGTGTTCAGTTCTACATTCACTGGTTCCCCACCCCTGAAGGTACTGACTCTAGCTGGGGTCAGTTCTACACTCACTGGTTCCCTTCCCCTGAAGGTGCTGAATCTGGCTGGGTTCAGTTCGACAGTCACTGGTTCCCCTCCCCCGAGGGTAATAACTCTGGCTGGATTCAGTTCTACACTCACTGGTTCCCCTCCCCTGAAGTTACTGACTCTGGCTGGGTTCAGTTCTACACTCACTGGTTCCCCTCCCCTGAAGTTGCTGACTCTGGCTGGGTTCAGTTCTACACTCACTGGTTCTCCTCCCCTGAAGTTACTGACTCTGGCTGGGTTCAGTTCTACACTCACTGGTTCCCCTCCCCTGAAGGTGCTGACTCTGGCTGGGTTCAGTTCTACATTCATTGGTTCCCCTCCCCTGAAGGTACTGACTCTGGCTGGGCTCAGATCTACACTCACTGGTTCCCCTCCCCTGAAGTTACTGACTCTGGCTGTGTTCAGTTCTACACTCACTGGTTCCCCTCCCCTGAAGGTACTGACTCTGTCTGGGTTCAGTTCTACACTCACTGGTTCCCCTCCCCTGAAGGTGCTGACTCTGGCAGGGTTCAGTTCTACACTCACTGGTTCCCCTCCCCTGAAGGTACTGACTCTGGCTGGGTAAAGTTCTACACTCACTGATTCCCCTCCCGTGAAGGTGCTGACTCTGGCTGGGTTCAGTTCTACACTCACTGGTTCCCCTCCCCTGAAGGTACTGACTCTGTCTGGGTTCAGTTCTACACTCATTGGTTCTCCTCCACTGAAGGTGCTGACTCTGGATAGGTTCAGTTCTACACTCACTGGTTCCCCTCCCCTGAAGGTACTGACTCTGGCTGGGTTCAGTTCTACACTCACTGGTTCCCCTCCCCTGAAGGTACTGATTCTGGTTGGTTTTAGTTCTACACTCACTGGTTCCCCTCCCCTGAAGGTACTGACTCTGGCTGGGTTCAGTTCTACACTCAATGGTTCCCCTCCCCTGAAGGTACTGACTCTGGCTGGGTTCAGTTCAACACTCACTGGTTCCCCTCCCCTGAAGGTAATGATTCTGGCTGGGTTCAGTTCGACATTCACTGGTTCCCCTCCCCTGAATGAACTGACTCTGGCTGGGTTGAGTTCTACACTCACTGGTTCACCTCCCCTGAAGGTACTGACTCTGGCTATGTTCAGTTCTACACTCACTGGTTCTCCTCCCCTGAAGTTACTGACTCTGGCTGGGTTCAGTTCTACATTCACTGGTTCCCCTCCCCTGAAGTTGCTGACTCTGTCTGGGTTCAGTTCTACATTCACTGGTTCCCCTACCCTGAAGGTACTGACTCTGGCTGGGCTCAGTTCTACACTCACTGGTTCCCCTCCCCTGAAGGTACTGACTCTGGCTGTGTTCAGTTCTACACTCACTGGTTCCCCTCCCCTGAAGTTGCTGCCTCTGGCTGGGTTCAGTTCTACATTCACTGGTTCCCCTCCCCTGAAGGTAATGACTCTGGCTGGGTTCAGTTCTACACTCACTGGTTCCCCTCCCCTGAAGGTACTGACTCTGGCTGTGTTCAGTTCTACATTCACTGGTTCCACTCCCCTGAAGGTACTGACTCAGGCTGGGTTCAGTTCTACACTCACTGGTTCCCCTCCCCTGAAGGTGCTGAATCTGGTTGGGTTCAGTTCTACACTCACTGGTTCCCCACCCCTGAAGGTACTGACTCTGGCTGGGTTCAGTTCTACACTCACTGGTTCCCTTCCCCTGAAGGTGCTGACTCTGGCTGGGTTCAGTTCGACAGTCACTGGTTCCCCTCCCCCGAGGATAATGACTCTGGCTGGATTCAGTTCTACACTCACTGGTTCCCCTCCCCTGAAGTTACTGACTCTGGCTGGGTTCAGTTCTACACTCACTGGTTCCCCTCCCCTGAAGTTGCTGACTCTGGCTGGGTTCAGTTCTACACTCACTGGTTCCCCTCCCCTGAAGGTGCTGACACAGTCTGGGTTCAGTTCTACACTCATTGGTTCCCCTCCCCTGAAGGTGCTGACTCTGGCTGGGTTCAGTTCTACACTCACTGGTTCTCCTCCGCTGAAGGTACTGACTCTGTCTGGGTTCAGTTGTACACTCACTGGTTCCCCTCCCCTCAAGGTGCTGACTCTGGCTGGGTTCAGTTCTACACTCACTGGTTCCCCTCCCCTGAAGGTACTGACTCTGGCTGGGTACAGTTCTACACTCACTGGTTCCGCTCCGCTGAAGTGACTGACTCTGGCTGGGTTCAGTTCTACACTCACTGGTTCCCCTCCCCTGAAGGTACTGACTCTGGCTGGGTTCACTTCTGCACTCACTGGTTCCCCTCCCCTGAATGTACTGTCTCTGGCTGGGTTTAGTTCTACACTCACTGGTTCACCTCCCCTGAAGGTGCTGAATCTGGCTGGGTTTAGTTCTACACTAACTGGTTCCCCTCTCCTGAAGGTACTGACTCTGGCTGGGTTTAGGTCTACACTCACTGGTTCCCCTCCCCTGAAGGTACTGACTCTGTCTGGCTTCAGTTCTACACTCACTGGTTCTCCTCCCCTGAAGGTGCTGACTCTGTCTGGGTTCAGTTCGAAACTCACTGGTTCCCCTCCCCTGAAGGTACTGACTCTGGCTGGGTTCAGTTCTACACTCACTGGTTCCCCTCCCTGAAGGTACTGACTCTGGCTGGGTTCAGTTCAACATTCACTGGTTCCCCTCCCCTGAAGGTACTGACTCTGTCTGGGTTCAGTTCTACACTCACTGGTTCCCCTCCCCTGAAGGTGCTGAATATGGCTGGGTTTAGTTCCACACTCACTGTTTCCCCTCCCCTGAAGGTACTGACTCTGGCTGTGTTCAGTTCTACACTCACTGGTTCCCCTCCCCTGAAGGTGCTAACTCTGGCTGGGTTCAGTTCTGCCCTCACTGGTTCCCCTCCCCTGAAGTTACTGACTCTGGCTGGGTTCAGTTCTACACTCACTGGTTCCCCTCCCCTGAAGGTGCTGACTCTGGCTGGGTTCAGTTCTACACTCACTGGTTCCCCTCCCCTGAAGTTGCTGACTCTGGCTGGGTTCAGTTCTACACTCACTGGTTCTCCTCCCCTGAAGTTACTGACTCTGGCTGGGTTCAGTTCTACACTCACTGGTTCCCCTCCCCTGAAGGTGCTGACTCTGGCTGGGTTCAGTTCTACATTCACTGGTTCCCCTCCCCTGAAGGTACTGACTCTGGCTGTGTTCAGTTCTACACTCACTGGTTCCCCTCCCCTGAAGGTACTGACTCTGTCTGGGTTCAGTTCTACACTCACTGGTTCCCCTCCCCTGAAGGTGCTGACTCTGGCAGGGTTCAGTTCTACACTCACTGGTTCCCCTCCCCTGAAGGTACTGACTCTGGCTGGGTACAGTTCTACACTCACTGATTCCCCTCCCGTGAAGGTGCTGACTCTGGCTGGGTTCAGTTCTACACTCACTGGTTCCCCTCCCCTGAAGGTACTGACTCTGTCTGGGTTCAGTTCTACACTCATTGGTTCTCCTCCACTGAAGGTGCTGACTCTGGATAGGTTCAGTTCTACACTCACTGGTTCCCCTCCCCTGAAGGTACTGACTCTGGCTGGGTTCAGTTCTACACTCACTGGTTCCCCTCCCCTGAAGGTACTGATTCTGGTTGGTTTTAGTTCTACACTCACTGGTTCCCCTCCCCTGAAGGTACTGACTCTGGCTGGGTTCAGTTCTACACTCAATGGTTCCCCTCCCCTGAAGGTACTGACTCTGGCTGGGTTCAGTTCAACACTCACTGGTTCCCCTCCCCTGAAGGTAATGATTCTGGCTGGGTTCAGTTCGACATTCACTGGTTCCCCTCCCCTGAATGAACTGACTCTGGCTGGGTTGAGTTCTACACTCACTGGTTCACCTCCCCTGAAGGTACTGACTCTGGCTGTGTTCAGTTCTACACTCACTGGTTCTCCTCCCCTGAAGTTACTGACTCTGGCTGGGTTCAGTTCTACATTCACTGGTTCCCCTCCCCTGAAGTTGCTGACTCTGTCTGGGTTCAGTTCTACATTCACTGGTTCCCCTACCCTGAAGGTACTGACTCTGGCTGGGCTCAGTTCTACACTCACTGGTTCCCCTCCCCTGAAGGTACTGACTCTGGCTGTGTTCAGTTCTACACTCACTGGTTCCCCTCCCCTGAAGTTGCTGCCTCTGGCTGGGTTCAGTTCTACATTCACTGGTTCCCCTCCCCTGAAGGTAATGACTCTGGCTGGGTTCAGTTCTACACTCACTGGTTCCCCTCACCTGAAGGTACTGACTCTGGCTGTGTTCAGTTCTACATTCACTGGTTCCACTCCCCTGAAGGTACTGACTCAGGCTGGGTTCAGTTCTACACTCACTGGTTCCCCTCCCCTGAAGGTGCTGAATCTGGTTGGGTTCAGTTCTACACTCACTGGTTCCCCACCCCTGAAGGTACTGACTCTGGCTGGGTTCAGTTCTACACTCACTGGTTCCCTTCCCCTGAAGGTGCTGACTCTGGCTGGGTTCAGTTCGACAGTCACTGGTTCCCCTCCCCCGAGGATAATGACTCTGGCTGGATTCAGTTCTACACTCACTGGTTCCCCTCCCCTGAAGTTACTGACTCTGGCTGGGTTCAGTTCTACACTCACTGGTTCCCCTCCCCTGAAGTTGCTGACTCTGGCTGTGTTCAGTTCTACACTCACTGGTTCCCCTCCCCTGAAGGTGCTGACACAGTCTGGGTTCAGTTCTACACTCATTGGTTCCCCTCCCCTGAAGGTGCTGACTCTGGCTGGGTTCAGTTCTACACTCACTGGTTCTCCTCCGCTGAAGGTACTGACTCTGTCTGGGTTCAGTTCTACACTCACTGGTTCCCCTCCCCTCAAGGTGCTGACTCTGGCTGGGTTCAGTTCTACACTCACTGGTTCCCCTCCCCTGAAGGTACTGACTCTGGCTGGGTACAGTTCTACACTCACTGGTTCCGCTCCGCTGAAGTGACTGACTCTGGCTGGGTTCAGTTCTACACTCACTGGTTCCCCTCCCCTGAAGGTACTGACTCTGGCTGGGTTCACTTCTGCACTCACTGGTTCCCCTCCCCTGAATGTACTGTCTCTGGCTGGGTTTAGTTCTACACTCACTGGTTCACCTCCCCTGAAGGTGCTGAATCTGGCTGGGTTTAGTTCTACACTAACTGGTTCCCCTCTCCTGAAGGTACTGACTCTGGCTGGGTTAAGGTCTACACTCACTGGTTCCCCTCCCCTGAAGGTACTGACTCTGTCTGGCTTCAGTTCTACACTCACTGGTTCCCCTCCCCTGAAGGTGCTGACTCTGTCTGGGTTCAGTTCGAAACTCACTGGTTCCCCTCCCCTGAAGGTACTGACTCTGGCTGGGTTCAGTTCTACACTCACTGGTTCCCCTCCCTGAAGGTACTGACTCTGGCTGGGTTCAGTTCTACATTCACTGGTTCCCCTCCCCTGAAGGTACTGACTCTGTCTGGGTTCAGTTCTACACTCACTGGTTCCCCTCCCCTGAAGGTGCTGAATATGGCTGGGTTTAGTTCCACACTCACTGTTTCCCCTCCCCTGAAGGTACTGACTCTGGCTGTGTTCAGTTCTACACTCACTGGTTCCCCTCCCCTGAAGGTGCTAACTCTGGCTGGGTTCAGTTCTGCCCTCACTGGTTCTCCTCCCCTGAAGTTACTGACTCTGGCTGGGTTCAGTTCTACACTCACTGGTTCCCCTCCCCTGAAGGTGCTGACTCTGGCTGGGTTCAGTTCGACACTCACTGATTCCCCTCCCCTGAATGTGCTGACTCTGGCTGGGTTCAGTTCTACACTCACTGGTTCCCCTCCCCTGAAGGTACTGACTCTGTCTGGGTTCATTTCTACACTCATTGGTTCTCCTCCACTGAAGGTGCTGACTCTGGATAGGTTCAGTTCTAAACTCACTAGTTCCCCTCCCCTGAAGGTACTGACTCTGGCTGGGTTCAGTTCTACACTCACTGGTTCCCCTCCCCTGAAGGTACTGATTCTGGTTGGTTTTAGTTCTACACTCACTGGTTCCCCTCCCCTGAAGGTACTGACTCTGGCTGGGTTCAGTTCTACACTCAATGGTTCCCCTCCCCTGAAGGTACTGACTCTGGCTGGGTTCAGTTCAACACTCACTGGTTCCCCTCCCCTGAAGGTAATGATTCTGGCTGGGTTCAGTTCGACATTCACTGGTTCCCCTCCCCTGAAGGAACTGACTCTGGCTGGGTTGAGTTCTACACTCACTGGTTCACCTCCCCTGAAGGTACTGACTCTGGCTGTGTTCAGTTCTACACTCACTGGTTCTCCTCCCCTGAAGTTACTGACTCTGGCTGGGTTCAGTTCTACATTCACTGGTTCCCCTCCCCTGAAGTTGCTGACTCTGTCTGGGTTCAGTTCTACATTCACTGGTTCCCCTCCCCTGAAGGTACTGACTCTGGCTGGGCTCAGTTCTACACTCACTGGTTCCCCTCCCCTGAAGGTACTGACTCTGGCTGTGTTCAGTTCTACACTCACTGGTTCCCCTCCCCTGAAGTTGCTGTCTCTGGCTGGGTTCAGTTCTACATTCACTGGTTCCCCTCCCCTGAAGGTAATGACTCTGGCTGGGTTCAGTTCTACACTCACTGGTTCCCCTCCCCTGAAGGTACTGACTCTGGCTGTGTTCAGTTCTACATTCACTGGTTCCCCTCCCCTGAAGGTACTGACTCAGGCTGGGTTCAGTTCTACACTCACTGGTTCCCCTCCCCTGAACGTGCTGACTCTGGTTGGGTTCAGTTCTACACTCACTGGTTCCCCACCCCTGAAGGTACTGACTCTGGCTGGGTTCAGTTCTACACTCACTGGTTCCCTTCCCCTGAAGGTGCTGACTCTGGCTGGGTTCAGTTCGACAGTCACTGGTTCCCCTCCCCCGAGGATAATGACTCTGGCTGGATTCAGTTCTACACTCACTGGTTCCCCTCCCCTGAAGGTGCTGACTCTGTCTGGGTTCAGTTCTACACACATTGGTTCCCCTCCCCGGAAGGTGCTGACTCTGGCTGGGTTAGTTCTACACTCACTGGTTCTCCTCCGCTGAAGGTACTGACTCTGTCTGGGTTCAGTTCTACACTCACTGGTTCCCCTCCCCTCAAGGTGCTGACTCTGGCTGGGTTCAGTTCTACACTCACTGGTTCCCCTCCCCTGAAGGTACTGACTCTGGCTGGGTACAGTTCTACACTCACTGGTTCCGCTCCGCTGAAGTGACTGACTCTGGCTGGGTTCAGTTCTACACTCACTGGTTCCCCTCCCCTGAAGGTACTGACTCTGGCTGGGTTCACTTCTGCACTCACTGGTTCCCCTCCCCTGAAGGTACTGTCTCTGGCTGGGTTTAGTTCTACACTCACTGGTTCCCCTCCCCTGAAGGTGCTGAATCTGGCTGGGTTTAGTTCTACACTAACTGGTTCTCCTCCCCTGAAGGTACTGACTCTGGCTGGGCTCAGTTCTACACTCACTGGTTCCCCTCCCCTGAAGGTACTGACTCTGGCTGGGTTCAGTTCTACACTCAATTGTGCCCCTCCCCTGAATGTACTGACTCTGGCTGGGTTCAGTTCAACACTCACTGGTTCTCCTCCCCTGAAGGTACTGACTCTGGCTGGGCTCAGTTCTACACTCACTGGTTCCCCTCCCCTGAAGGTACTGACTCTGGCTGTGTTCAGTTCTACACTCACTGGTTCCCCTCCCCTGAAGTTGCTGTCTCTGGCTGGGTTCAGTTCTACATTCACTGGTTCCCCTCCCCTGAAGGTAATGACTCTGGCTGGGTTCAGTTCTACACTCACTGGTTCCCCTCCCCTGAAGGTACTGACTCTGGCTGTGTTCAGTTCTACATTCACTGGTTCCCCTCCCCTGAAGGTACTAACTCAGGCTGGGTTCAGTTCTACACTCACTGGTTCCCCTCCCCTGAACGTGCTGACTCTGGTTGGGTTCAGTTCTACACTCACTGGTTCCCCACCCCTGAAGGTACTGACTCTGGCTGGGTTCAGTTCTACACTCACTGGTTCCCTTCCCCTGAAGGTGCTGACTCTGGCTGGGTTCAGTTCGACAGTCACTGGTTCCCCTCCCCCGAGGATAATGACTCTGGCTGGATTCAGTTCTACACTCACTGGTTCCCCTCCCCTGAAGTTACTGACTCTGGCTGGGTTCAGTTCTACACTCACTGGTTCCCCTCCCCTGAAGTTGCTGACTCTGGCTGGGTTCAGTTCTACACTCACTGGTTCCCCTCCCCTGAAGGTGCTGACTCTGTCTGGGTTCAGTTCTACACTCATTGGTTCCCCTCCCCGGAAGGTGCTGACTCTGGCTTGGTTCAGTTCTACACTCACTGGTTCTCCTCCGCTGAAGGTACTGACTCTGTCTGGGTTCAGTTCTACACTCACTGGTTCCCCTCCCCTCAAGGTGCTGACTCTGGCTGGGTTCAGTTCTACACTCACTGGTTCCCCTCCCCTGAAGGTACTGACTCTGGCTGGGTACAGTTCTACACTCACTGGTTCCGCTCCGCTGAAGGTACTGACTCTGGCTGGGTTCAGTTCAACACTCACTGGTTCTCCTCCCCTGAAGGTAATGATTCTGGCTAGGTTCAGTTCGACATTCACTGGGTCTCCTCCCCTTAAGTTACTGACTCTGGCTGGGTTCAGTTCTACACTCACTGGTTCCCCTCCCCTGAAGGTGCTGACTCTGGCTGGGTTCAGTTCTACATTCACTGGTTCCCCTCCCCTGAAGGTACTGACTCTGGCTGGGCTCAGTTCTACACTCACTGGTTCCACTCCCCTGAAGGTACTGACTCTGGCTGTGTTCACTTCTGCACTCACTGGTTCCCCTCCCCTGAATGTACTGTCTCTGGCTGGGTTTAGTTCTACACTCACTGGTTCACCTCCCCTGAAGGTGCTGAATCTGGCTGGGTTTAGTTCTACACTAACTGGTTCCCCTCTCCTGAAGGTACTGACTCTGGCTGGGTTTAGGTCTACACTCACTGGTTCCCCTCCCCTGAAGGTACTGACTCTGTCTGGCTTCAGTTCTACACTCACTGGTTCCCCTCCCCTGAAGGTGCTGACTCTGTCTGGGTTCAGTTCGAAACTCACTGGTTCCCCTCCCCTGAAGGTACTGACTCTGGCTGGGTTCAGTTCTACACTCACTGGTTCCCCTCCCTGAAGGTACTGACTCTGGCTGGGTTCAGTTCTACATTCACTGGTTCCCCTCCCCTGAAGGTACTGACTCTGTCTGGGTTCAGTTCTACACTCACTGGTTCCCCTCCCCTGAAGGTGCTGAATATGGCTGGGTTTAGTTCCACACTCACTGTTTCCCCTCCCCTGAAGGTACTGACTCTGGCTGTGTTCAGTTCTACACTCACTGGTTCCCCTCCCCTGAAGGTGCTAACTCTGGCTGGGTTCAGTTCTGCCCTCACTGGTTCTCCTCCCCTGAAGTTACTGACTCTGGCTGGGTTCAGTTCTACACTCACTGGTTCCCCTCCCCTGAAGGTGCTGACTCTGGCTGGGTTCAGTTCGACACTCACTGATTCCCCTCCCCTGAATGTGCTGACTCTGGCTGGGTTCAGTTCTACACTCACTGGTTCCCCTCCCCTGAAGGTACTGACTCTGTCTGGGTTCATTTCTACACTCATTGGTTCTCCTCCACTGAAGGTGCTGACTCTGGATAGGTTCAGTTCTAAACTCACTAGTTCCCCTCCCCTGAAGGTACTGACTCTGGCTGGGTTCAGTTCTACACTCACTGGTTCCCCTCCCCTGAAGGTACTGATTCTGGTTGGTTTTAGTTCTACACTCACTGGTTCCCCTCCCCTGAAGGTACTGACTCTGGCTGGGTTCAGTTCTACACTCAATGGTTCCCCTCCCCTGAAGGTACTGACTCTGGCTGGGTTCAGTTCAACACTCACTGGTTCCCCTCCCCTGAAGGTAATGATTCTGGCTGGGTTCAGTTCGACATTCACTGGTTCCCCTCCCCTGAAGGAACTGACTCTGGCTGGGTTGAGTTCTACACTCACTGGTTCACCTCCCCTGAAGGTACTGACTCTGGCTGTGTTCAGTTCTACACTCACTGGTTCTCCTCCCCTGAAGTTACTGACTCTGGCTGGGTTCAGTTCTACATTCACTGGTTCCCCTCCCCTGAAGTTGCTGACTCTGTCTGGGTTCAGTTCTACATTCACTGGTTCCCCTCCCCTGAAGGTACTGACTCTGGCTGGGCTCAGTTCTACACTCACTGGTTCCCCTCCCCTGAAGGTACTGACTCTGGCTGTGTTCAGTTCTACACTCACTGGTTCCCCTCCCCTGAAGTTGCTGTCTCTGGCTGGGTTCAGTTCTACATTCACTGGTTCCCCTCCCCTGAAGGTAATGACTCTGGCTGGGTTCAGTTCTACACTCACTGGTTCCCCTCCCCTGAAGGTACTGACTCTGGCTGTGTTCAGTTCTACATTCACTGGTTCCCCTCCCCTGAAGGTACTGACTCAGGCTGGGTTCAGTTCTACACTCACTGGTTCCCCTCCCCTGAACGTGCTGACTCTGGTTGGGTTCAGTTCTACACTCACTGGTTCCCCACCCCTGAAGGTACTGACTCTGGCTGGGTTCAGTTCTACACTCACTGGTTCCCTTCCCCTGAAGGTGCTGACTCTGGCTGGGTTCAGTTCGACAGTCACTGGTTCCCCTCCCCCGAGGATAATGACTCTGGCTGGATTCAGTTCTACACTCACTGCTTCCCCTCCCCTGAAGTTACTGACTCTGGCTGGGTTCAGTTCTACACTCACTGGTTCCCCTCCCCTGAAGTTGCTGACTCTGGCTGGGTTCAGTTCTACACTCACTGGTTCCCCTCCCCTGAAGGTGCTGACTCTGTCTGGGTTCAGTTCTACACACATTGGTTCCCCTCCCCGGAAGGTGCTGACTCTGGCTGGGTTAGTTCTACACTCACTGGTTCTCCTCCGCTGAAGGTACTGACTCTGTCTGGGTTCAGTTCTACACTCACTGGTTCCCCTCCCCTCAAGGTGCTGACTCTGGCTGGGTTCAGTTCTACACTCACTGGTTCCCCTCCCCTGAAGGTACTGACTCTGGCTGGGTACAGTTCTACACTCACTGGTTCCGCTCCGCTGAAGTGACTGACTCTGGCTGGGTTCAGTTCTACACTCACTGGTTCCCCTCCCCTGAAGGTACTGACTCTGGCTGGGTTCACTTCTGCAATCACTGGTTCCCCTCCCCTGAAGGTACTGTCTCTGGCTGGGTTTAGTTCTACACTCACTGGTTCCCCTCCCCTGAAGGTGCTGAATCTGGCTGGGTTTAGTTCTACACTAACTGGTTCTCCTCCCCTGAAGGTACTGACTCTGGCTGGGCTCAGTTCTACACTCACTGGTTCCCCTCCCCTGAAGGTACTGACTCTGGCTGGGTTCAGTTCTACACTCAATTGTGCCCCTCCCCTGAATGTACTGACTCTGGCTGGGTTCAGTTCAACACTCACTGGTTCTCCTCCCCTGAAGGTACTGACTCTGGCTGGGCTCAGTTCTACACTCACTGGTTCCCCTCCCCTGAAGGTACTGACTCTGGCTGTGTTCAGTTCTACACTCACTGGTTCCCCTCCCCTGAAGTTGCTGTCTCTGGCTGGGTTCAGTTCTACATTCACTGGTTCCCCTCCCCTGAAGGTAATGACTCTGGCTGGGTTCAGTTCTACACTCACTGGTTCCCCTCCCCTGAAGGTACTGACTCTGGCTGTGTTCAGTTCTACATTCACTGGTTCCCCTCCCCTGAAGGTACTAACTCAGGCTGGGTTCAGTTCTACACTCACTGGTTCCCCTCCCCTGAACGTGCTGACTCTGGTTGGGTTCAGTTCTACACTCACTGGTTCCCCACCCCTGAAGGTACTGACTCTGGCTGGGTTCAGTTCTACACTCACTGGTTCCCTTCCCCTGAAGGTGCTGACTCTGGCTGGGTTCAGTTCGACAGTCACTGGTTCCCCTCCCCCGAGGATAATGACTCTGGCTGGATTCAGTTCTACACTCACTGGTTCCCCTCCCCTGAAGTTACTGACTCTGGCTGGGTTCAGTTCTACACTCACTGGTTCCCCTCCCCTGAAGTTGCTGACTCTGGCTGGCTTCAGTTCTACACTCACTGGTTCCCCTCCCCTGAAGGTGCTGACTCTGTCTGGGTTCAGTTCTACACTCATTGGTTCCCCTCCCCGGAAGGTGCTGACTCTGTCTGGGTTCAGTTCTACACTCACTGGTTCCCCTCCCCTCAAGGTGCTGACTCTGGCTGGGTTCAGTTCTACACTCACTGGTTCCCCTCCCCTGAAGGTACTGACTCTGGCTGGGTACAGTTCTACACTCACTGGTTCCGCTCCGCTGAAGGTACTGACTCTGGCTGGGTTCAGTTCAACACTCACTGGTTCTCCTCCCCTGAAGGTAATGATTCTGGCTAGGTTCAGTTCGACATTCACTGGGTCTCCTCCCCTTAAGTTACTGACTCTGGCTGGGTTCAGTTCTACACTCACTGGTTCCCCTCCCCTGAAGGTGCTGACTCTGGCTGGGTTCAGTTCTACATTCACTGGTTCCCCTCCCCTGAAGGTACTGACTCTGGCTGGGCTCAGTTCTACACTCACTGGTTCCACTCCCCTGAAGGTACTGACTCTGGCTGTGTTCAGTTCTACACTCACTGGTTCCCCTCCCCTGAAGGTGCTGACTCTGGCTGGGTTCAGTTCTACATTCACTGGTTCCCCTCCCCTGAAGGTAATGACTCTGGCTGGGTTCAGTTCTACACTCATTGGTTCCCCTCCCCTGAAGGTACTGACTCTGGCTGGGTTAAGTTCTACATTCACTGGTTCCCCTCCCCTGAAGGTACTGACTCAGGCTGGGTTCAGTTCGAAACTCACTGGTTCCCCTCCCCTGAAGGTACTGACTCTGGCTGGGTTCAGTTCTACACTCACTGGTTCCCCTCCCTGAAGGTACTGACTCTGGCTGGGTTCAGTTCTACATTCACTGGTTCCCCTCCCCTGAAGGTACTGACTCTGTCTGGGTTCAGTTCTACACTCACTGGTTCCCCTCCACTGAAGGTGCTGAATATGGCTGGGTTTAGTTCCACACTCACTGTTTCCCCTCCCCTGAAGGTACTGACTCTGGCTGTGTTCAGTTCTACACTCACTGGTTCCCCTCCCCTGAAGGTGCTAACTCTGGCTGGGTTCAGTTCTGCCCTTACTGGTTCCCCTCCCCTGAAGTTACTGACTCTGGCTGGGTTCAGTTCTACACTCACTGGTTCCCCTCCCCTGAAGGTGCTGACTCTGGCTGGGATCAGTTCGACACTCACTGATTCCCCTCCCCTGAAGGTGCTGACTCTGGCTGGGTTCAGTTCTACACTCACTGGTTCCCCTTCCCTGAAGGTACTGACTCTTTCTGGGTTCAGTTCTACACTCATTGGTTCTCCTCCACTGAAGGTGCTGACTCTGGATAGGTTCAGTTCTACACTCACTGGTTCCCCTCC
The DNA here is from genome assembly GCF_044704955.1 of Pristiophorus japonicus. NCBI lineage: Eukaryota > Metazoa > Chordata > Chondrichthyes > Pristiophoridae > Pristiophorus > Pristiophorus japonicus. Next base: position 493,519 of record NW_027254467.1, on the reverse strand, counting down.
CCTGAAGGTACTGACTCTGGCTGGGTTCAGTTCTACACTCACTGGTTCCCCTCCCCTGAAGGTACTGATTCTGGTTGGTTTTAGTTCTACACTCACTGGTTCCCCTCCCCTGAAGGTACTGACTCTGGCTGGGTTCAGTTCTACACTCAATGGTTCCCCTCCCCTGAAGGTACTGACTCTGGCTGGGTTCAGTTCAACACTCACTGGTTCCCCTCCCTTGAAGGTAATGATTCTGGCTGGGTTCAGTTCGACATTCACTGGTTCCCCTCCCCTGAAGGAACTGACTCTGGCTGGGTTGAGTTCTACACTCACTGGTTCACCTCCCCTGAAGGTACTGACTCTGGCTGTGTTCACTTCTACACTCACTGGTTCTCCTCCCCTGAAGTTACTGACTCTGGCTGGGTTCAGTTCTACATTCACTGGTTCCCCTCCCCTGAAGTTGCTGACTCTGTCTGGGTTCAGTTCTACATTCACTGGTTCCCCTCCCCTGAAGGTACTGACTCTGGCTGGGCTCAGTTCTACACTCACTGGTTCCCCTCCCCTGAAGGTACTGACTCTGGCTGTGTTCAGTTCTACACTCACTGGTTCCCCTCCCCTGAAGTTGCTGTCTCCTGCTGGGTTCAGTTCTACATTCACTGGTTCCCCTCCCCTGAAGGTAATGACTCTGGCTGGGTTCAGTTCTACACTCACTGGTTCCCCTCCCCTGAAGGTACTGACTCTGGCTGTGTTCAGTTCTACATTCACTGGTTCCCCTCCCCTGAAGGTACTGACTCAGGCTGGGTTCAGTTCTACACTCACTGGTTCCCCTCCCCTGAACGTGCTGACTCTGGTTTGGTTCAGTTCTACACTCACTGGTTCCCCACCCCTGAAGGTACTGACTCTGGCTGGGTTCAGTTCTACACTCACTGGTTCCCTTCCCCTGAAGGTGCTGACTCTGGCTGGGTTCAGTTCGACAGTCACTGGTTCCCCTCCCCCGAGGATAATGACTCTGGCTGGATTCAGTTCTACACTCACTGGTTCCCCTCCCCTGAAGTTACTGACTCTGGCTGGGTTCAGTTCTACACTCACTGGTTCCCCTCCCCTGAAGTTGCTGACTCTGGCTGGGTTCAGTTCTACACTCACTGGTTCCCCTCCCCTGAAGGTGCTGACTCTGTCTGGGTTCAGTTCTACACACATTGGTTCCCCTCCCCGGAAGGTGCTGACTCTGGCTGGGTTAGTTCTACACTCACTGGTTCTCCTCCGCTGAAGGTACTGACTCTGTCTGGGTTCAGTTCTACACTCACTGGTTCCCCTCCCCTCAAGGTGCTGACTCTGGCTGGGTTCAGTTCTACACTCACTGGTTCCCCTCCCCTGAAGGTACTGACTCTGGCTGGGTACAGTTCTACACTCACTGGTTCCGCTCCGCTGAAGTGACTGACTCTGGCTGGGTTCAGTTCTACACTCACTGGTTCCCCTCCCCTGAAGGTACTGACTCTGGCTGGGTTCACTTCTGCACTCACTGGTTCCCCTCCCCTGAAGGTACTGTCTCTGGCTGGGTTTAGTTCTACACTCACTGGTTCCCCTCCCCTGAAGGTGCTGAATCTGGCTGGGTTTAGTTCTACACTAACTGGTTCTCCTCCCCTGAAGGTACTGACTCTGGCTGGGCTCAGTTCTACACTCACTGGTTCCCCTCCCCTGAAGGTACTGACTCTGGCTGGGTTCAGTTCTACACTCAATTGTGCCCCTCCCCTGAAGGTACTGACTCTGGCTGGGTTCAGTTCAACACTCACTGGTTCTCCTCCCCTGAAGGTACTGACTCTGGCTGGGCTCAGTTCTACACTCACTGGTTCCCCTCCCCTGAAGGTACTGACTCTGGCTGTGTTCAGTTCTACAATCACTGGGTCCCCTCCCCTGAAGTTGCTGTCTCTGGCTGGGTTCAGTTCTACATTCACTGGTTCCCCTCCCCTGAAGGTAATGACTCTGGCTGGATTCAGTACTACACTCACTGGTTCCCCTCCCCTGAAGGTACTGACTCTGGCTGTGTTCAGTTCTACATTCACTGGTTCCCCTCCCCTGAAGGTACTAACTCAGGCTGGGTTCAGTTCTACACTCACTGGTTCCCCTCCCCTGAACGTGCTGACTCTGGTTGGGTTCAGTTCTACACTCACTGGTTCCCCACCCCTGAAGGTACTGACTCTGGCTGGGTTCAGTTCTACACTCACTGGTTCCCTTCCCCTGAAGGTGCTGACTCTGGCTGGGTTCAGTTCGACAGTCACTGGTTCCCCTCCCCCGAGGATAATGACTCTGGCTGGATTCAGTTCTACACTCACTGGTTCCCCTCCCCTGAAGTTACTGACTCTGGCTGGGTTCAGTTCTACACTCACTGGTTCCCCTCCCCTGAAGTTGCTGACTCTGGCTGGGTTCAGTTCTACACTCACTGGTTCCCCTCCCCTGAAGGTGCTGACTCTGTCTGGGTTCAGTTCTACACTCATTGGTTCCCCTCCCCGGAAGGTGCTGACTCTGGCTTGGTTCAGTTCTACACTCACTGGTTCTCCTCCGCTGAAGGTACTGACTCTGTCTGGGTTCAGTTCTACACTCACTGGTTCCCCTCCCCTCAAGGTGCTGACTCTGGCTGGGTTCAGTTCTACACTCACTGGTTCCCCTCCCCTGAAGGTACTGACTCTGGCTGGGTACAGTTCTACACTCACTGGTTCCGCTCCGCTGAAGGTACTGACTCTGGCTGGGTTCAGTTCAACACTCACTGGTTCTCCTCCCCTGAAGGTAATGATTCTGGCTAGGTTCAGTTCGACATTCACTGGGTCTCCTCCCCTTAAGTTACTGACTCTGGCTGGGTTCAGTTCTACACTCACTGGTTCCCCTCCCCTGAAGGTGCTGACTCTGGCTGGGTTCAGTTCTACATTCACTGGTTCCCCTCCCCTGAAGGTACTGACTCTGGCTGGGCTCAGTTCTACACTCACTGGTTCCACTCCCCTGAAGGTACTGACTCTGGCTGTGTTCAGTTCTACACTCACTGGTTCCCCTCCCCTGAAGGTGCTGACTCTGGCTGGGTTCAGTTCTACATTCACTGGTTCCCCTCCCCTGAAGGTAATGACTCTGGCTGGGTTCAGTTCTACACTCATTGGTTCCCCTCCCCTGAAGGTACTGACTCTGGCTGGGTTAAGTTCTACATTCACTGGTTCCCCTCCCCTGAAGGTACTGACTCAGGCTGGGTTCAGTTCGAAACTCACTGGTTCCCCTCCCCTGAAGGTACTGACTCTGGCTGGGTTCAGTTCTACACTCACTGGTTCCCCTCCCTGAAGGTACTGACTCTGGCTGGGTTCAGTTCTACATTCACTGGTTCCCCTCCCCTGAAGGTACTGACTCTGTCTGGGTTCAGTTCTACACTCACTGGTTCCCCTCCACTGAAGATGCTGAATATGGCTGGGTTTAGTTCCACACTCACTGTTTCCCCTCCCCTGAAGGTACTGACTCTGGCTGTGTTCAGTTCTACACTCACTGGTTCCCCTTCCCTGAAGGTACTGACTCTGTCTGGGTTCAGTTCTACACTCATTGGTTCTCCTCCACTGAAGGTGCTGACTCTGGATAGGTTCAGTTCTACACTCACTGGTTCCCCTCCCCTGAAGGTACTGACTCTGGCTGGGTTCAGTTCTACACTCACTGGTTCCCCTCCCCTGAAGGTACTGATTCTGGTTGGTTTTAGTTCTACACTCACTGGTTCCCCTCCCCTGAAGGTACTGACTCTGGCTGGGTTCAGTTCTACACTCAATGGTTCCCCTCCCCTGAAGGTACTGACTCTGGCTTGGTTCAGTTCAACACTCACTGGTTCCCCTCCCTTGAAGGTAATGATTCTGGCTGGGTTCAGTTCGACATTCACTGGTTCCCCTCCCCTGAAGGAACTGACTCTGGCTGGGTTGAGTTCTACACTCACTGGTTCACCTCCCCTGAAGGTACTGACTCTGGCTGTGTTCACTTCTACACTCACTGGTTCTCCTCCCCTGAAGTTACTGACTCTGGCTGGGTTCAGTTCTACATTCACTGGTTCCCCTCCCCTGAAGTTGCTGACTCTGGCTGGGTTCAGTTCTACATTCACTGGTTCCCCTCCTCTGAAGGTAATGACTCTGGCTGGGTTCAGTTCTACACTCACTGGTTCCCCTCCCCTGAAGGTACTGACTCTGGCTGTGTTCAGTTCTACATTCACTGGTTCCCCTCCCCTGAAGGTACTGACTCAGGCTGGGTTCAGTTCTACACTCACTGGTTCCCCTCCCCTGAACGTGCTGACTCTGGTTGGGTTCAGTTCTACACTCACTGGTTCCCCACCCCTGAAGGTACTGACTCTGGCTGGGTTCAGTTCTACACTCACTGGTTCCCTTCCCCTGAAGGTGCTGACTCTGGCTGGGTTCAGTTCGACAGTCACTGGTTCCCCTCCCCCGAGGATAATGACTCTGGCTGGATTCAGTTCTACACTCACTGGTTCCCCTCCCCTGAAGTTACTGACTCTGGCTGGGTTCAGTTCTACACTCACTGGTTCCCCTCCCCTGAAGTTGCTGACTCTGGCTGGGTTCAGTTCTACACTCACTGGTTCCCCTCCCCTGAAGGTGCTGACTCTGTCTGGGTTCAGTTCTACACTCATTGGTTCCCCTCCCCGGAAGGTGCTGACTCTGGCTTGGTTCAGTTCTACACTCACTGGTTCTCCTCCGCTGAAGGTACTGACTCTGTCTGGGTTCAGTTCTACACTCACTGGTTCCCCTCCCCTCAAGGTGCTGACTCTGGCTGGGTTCAGTTCTACACTCACTGGTTCCCCTCCCCTGAAGGTACTGACTCTGGCTGGGTACAGTTCTACACTCACTGGTTCCGCTCCGCTGAAGGTACTGACTCTGGCTGGGTTCAGTTCAACACTCACTGGTTCTCCTCCCCTGAAGGTAATGATTCTGGCTAGGTTCAGTTCGACATTCACTGGGTCTCCTCCCCTTAAGTTACTGACTCTGGCTGGGTTCAGTTCTACACTCACTGGTTCCCCTCCCCTGAAGGTGCTGACTCTGGCTGGGTTCAGTTCTACATTCACTGGTTCCCCTCCCCTGAAGGTACTGACTCTGGCTGGGCTCAGTTCTACACTCACTGGTTCCACTCCCCTGAAGGTACTGACTCTGGCTGTGTTCAGTTCTACACTCACTGGTTCCCCTCCCCTGAAGGTGCTGACTCTGGCTGGGTTCAGTTCTACATTCACTGGTTCCCCTCCCCTGAAGGTAATGACTCTGGCTGGGTTCAGTTCTACACTCATTGGTTCCCCTCCCCTGAAGGTACTGACTCTGGCTGGGTTAAGTTCTACATTCACTGGTTCCCCTCACCTGAAGGTACTGACTCAGGCTGGGTTCAGTTCGAAACTCACTGGTTCCCCTCCCCTGAAGGTACTGACTCTGGCTGGGTTCAGTTCTACACTCACTGGTTCCCCTCCCTGAAGGTACTGACTCTGGCTGGGTTCAGTTCTACATTCACTGGTTCCCCTCCCCTGAAGGTACTGACTCTGTCTGGGTTCAGTTCTACACTCACTGGTTCCCCTCCACTGAAGGTGCTGAATATGGCTGGGTTTAGTTCCACACTCACTGTTTCCCCTCCCCTGAAGGTACTGACTCTGGCTGTGTTCAGTTCTACACTCACTGGTTCCCCTTCCCTGAAGGTACTGACTCTGTCTGGGTTCAGTTCTACACTCATTGGTTCTCCTCCACTGAAGGTGCTGACTCTGGATAGGTTCAGTTCTACACTCACTGGTTCCCCTCCCCTGAAGGTACTGACTCTGGCTGGGTTCAGTTCTACACTCACTGGTTCCCCTCCCCTGAAGGTACTGATTCTGGTTGGTTTTAGTTCTACACTCACTGGTTCCCCTCCCCTGAATGTACTGACTCTGGCTGGGTTCAGTTCTACACTCAATGGTTCCCCTCCCCTGAAGGTACTGACTCTGGCTGGGTTCAGTTCAACACTCACTGGTTCCCCTCCCTTGAAGGTAATGATTCTGGCTGGGTTCAGTTCGACATTCACTGGTTCCCCTCCCCTGAAGGAACTGACTCTGGCTGGGTTGAGTTCTACACTCACTGGTTCACCTCCCCTGAAGGTACTGACTCTGGCTGTGTTCACTTCTACACTCACTGGTTCTCCTCCCCTGAAGTTACTGACTCTGGCTGGGTTCAGTTCTACATTCACTGGTTCCCCTCCCCTGAAGTTGCTGACTCTGGCTGGGTTCAGTTCTACATTCACTGGTTCCCCTCCCCTGAAGGTAATGACTCTGGCTGGGTTCAGTTCTACACTCACTGGTTCCCCTCCCCTGAAGGTACTGACTCTGGCTGTGTTCAGTTCTACATTCACTGGTTCCCCTCCCCTGAAGGTACTGACTCAGGCTGGGTTCAGTTCTACACTCACTGGTTCCCCTCCCCTGAACGTGCTGACTCTGGTTGGGTTCAGTTCTACACTCACTGGTTCCCCACCCCTGAAGGTACTGACTCTGGCTGGGTTCAGTTCTACACTCACTGGTTCCCTTCCCCTGAAGGTGCTGACTCTGGCTGGGTTCAGTTCGATAGTCACTGGTTCCCCTCCCCCGAGGATAATGACTCTGGCTGGATTCAGTTCTACACTCACTGGTTCCCCTCCCCTGAAGTTACTGACTCTGGCTGGGTTCAGTTCTACACTCACTGGTTCCCCTCCCCTGAAGTTGCTGACTCTGGCTGGGTTCAGTTCTACACTCACTGGTTCCCCTCCCTTGAAGGTGCTGACTCTGTCTGGGTTCAGTTCTACACTCATTGGTTCCCCTCCCCGGAAGGTGCTGACTCTGGCTGGGTTCAGTTCTACACTCACTGGTTCTCCTCCGCTGAAGGTACTGACTCTGTCTGGGTTCAGTTCTACACTCACTGGTTCCCCTCCCCTCAAGGTGCTGACTCTGGCTGGGTTCAGTTCTACACTCACTGGTTCCCCTCCCCTGAAGGTACTGACTCTGGCTGGGTACAGTTCTACACTCACTGGTTCCGCTCCGCTGAAGTGACTGACTCTGGCTGGGTTCAGTTCTACACTCACTGGTTCCCCTCCCCTGAAGGTACTGACTCTGGCTGGGTTCACTTCTGCACTCACTGGTTCCCCTCCCCTGAAGGTACTGTCTCTGGCTGGGTTTAGTTCTACACTCACTGGTTCCCCTCCCCTGAAGGTGCTGAATCTGGCTGGGTTTAGTTCTACACTAACTGGTTCTCCTCCCCTGAAGGTACTGACTCTGGCTGGGCTCAGTTCTACACTCACTGGTTCCCCTCCCCTGAAGGTACTGACTCTGGCTGGGTTCAGTTCTACACTCAATTGTGCCCCTCCCCTGAAGGTACTGACTCTGGTTGGGTTCAGTTCAACACATACTGGTTCTCCTCCCCTGAAGGTAATGATTCTGGCTAGGTTCAGTTCGACATTCACTGGTTCCCCTCCCCTGAAGGAACTGACTCTGGCTGGGTTCAGTTCTACACTCACTGGTTCACCTCCCCTGAAGGTACTGACTCTGGCAGGGTTCAGTTCTACACTCACTGGTTCTCCTCCCCTTAAGTTACTGACTCTGGCTGGGTTCAGTTCTACACTCACTGGTTCCCCTCCCCTGAAGGTGCTGACTCTGGCTGGGTTCAGTTCTACATTCACTGGTTCCCCTCCCCTGAAGGTACTGACTCTGGCTGGGCTCAGTTCTACACTCACTGGTTCCACTCCCCTGAAGGTACTGACTCTGGCTGTGTTCAGTTCTACACTCACTGGTTCCCCTCCCCTGAAGGTGCTGACTCTAGCTGGGTTCAGTTCTACATTCACTGGTTCCCCTCCCCTGAAGGTAATGACTCTGGCTGGGTTCAGTTCTACACTCATTGGTTCCCCTCCCCTGAAGGTACTGACTCTGGCTGGGTTAAGTTCTACATTCACTGGTTCCCCTCCCCCGAAGGTAATGACTCTGGCTGGATTCAGTTCTACACTCACTGGTTCCCCTCCCCTGAAGGTACTGACTCTGGCTGGGTTCAGTTCTACACTCACTGGTTCCCCTCCCTGAAGGTACTGACTCTGGCTGGGTTCAGTTCTACATTCACTGGTTCCCCTCCCCTGAAGGTACTGACTCTGTCTGGGTTCAGTTCTACACTCACTGGTTCCCCTCCACTGAAGGTGCTGAATATGGCTGGGTTTAGTTCCACACTCACTGTTTCCCCTCCCCTGAAGGTACTGACTCTGGCTGTGTTCAGTTCTACACTCACTGGTTCCCCTTCCCTGAAGGTACTGACTCTGTCTGGGTTCAGTTCTACACTCATTGGTTCTCCTCCACTGAAGGTGCTGACTCTGGATAGGTTCAGTTCTACACTCACTGGTTCCCCTCCCCTGAAGGTACTGACTCTGGCTGGGTTCAGTTCTACACTCACTGGTTCCCCTCCCCTGAAGGTACTGATTCTGGTTGGTTTTAGTTCTACACTCACTGGTTCCCCTCCCCTGAAGGTACTGACTCTGGCTGGGTTCAGTTCTACACTCAATGGTTCCCCTCCCCTGAAGGTACTGACTCTGGCTGGGTTCAGTTCAACACTCACTGGTTCCCCTCCCTTGAAGGTAATGATTCTGGCTGGGTTCAGTTCGACATTCACTGGTTCCCCTCCCCTGAAGGAACTGACTCTGGCTGGGTTGAGTTCTACACTCACTGGTTCACCTCCCCTGAAGGTACTGACTCTGGCTGTGTTCACTTCTACACTCACTGGTTCTCCTCCCCTGAAGTTACTGACTCTGGCTGGGTTCAGTTCTACATTCACTGGTTCCCCTCCCCTGAAGTTGCTGACTCTGGCTGGGTTCAGTTCTACATTCACTGGTTCCCCTCCCCTGAAGGTAATGACTCTGGCTGGGTTCAGTTCTACACTCACTGGTTCCCCTCCCCTGAAGGTACTGACTCTGGCTGTGTTCAGTTCTACATTCACTGGTTCCCCTCCCCTGAAGGTACTGACTCAGGCTGGGTTCAGTTCTGCACTCACTGGTTCCCCTCCCCTGAACGTGCTGACTCTGGTTGGGTTCAGTTCTACACTCACTGGTTCCCCACCCCTGAAGGTACTGACTCTGGCTGGGTTCAGTTCTACACTCACTGGTTCCCCTCCCCCGAGGATAATGACTCTGGCTGGATTCAGTTCTACACTCACTGGTTCCCCTCCCCTGAAGTTACTGACTCTGGCTGGGTTCAGTTCTACACTCACTGGTTCCCCTCCCCTGAAGTTGCTGACTCTGGCTGGGTTCAGTTCTACACTCACTGGTTCCCCTCCCCTGAAGGTGCTGACTCTGTCTGGGTTCAGTTCTACACTCATTGGTTCCCCTCCCCGGAAGGTGCTGACTCTGGCTGGGTTCAGTTCTACACTCACATGTTCTCCTCCGCTGAAGGTACTGACTCTGTCTGGGTTCAGTTCTACACTCACTGGTTCCCCTCCCCTCAAGGTGCTGACTCTGGCTGGGTTCAGTTCTACACTCACTGGTTCCCCTCCCCTGAAGGTACTGACTCTGGCTGGGTACAGTTCTACACTCACTGGTTCCGCTCCGCTGAAGTGACTGACTCTGGCTGGGTTCAGTTCTACACTCACTGGTTCCCCTCCCCTGAAGGTACTGACTCTGGCTGGGTTCACTTCTGCACTCACTGGTTCCCCTCCCCTGAAGGTACTGTCTCTGGCTGGGTTTAGTTCTACACTCACTGGTTCCCCTCCCCTGAAGGTGCTGAATCTGGCTGGGTTTAGTTCTACACTAACTGGTTCTCCTCCCCTGAAGGTACTGACTCTGGCTGGGCTCAGTTCTACACTCACTGGTTCCCCTCCCCTGAAGGTACTGACTCTGGCTGGGTTCAGTTCTACACTCAATTGTGCCCCTCCCCTGAAGGTACTGACTCTGGTTGGGTTCAGTTCAACACATACTGGTTCTCCTCCCCTGAAGGTAATGATTCTGGCTAGGTTCAGTTCGACATTCACTGGTTCCCCTCCCCTGAAGGAACTGACTCTGGCTGGGTTCAGTTCTACACTCACTGGTTCACCTCCCCTGAAGGTACTGACTCTGGCAGGGTTCAGTTCTACACTCACTGGTTCTCCTCCCCTTAAGTTACTGACTCTGGCTGGGTTCAGTTCTACACTCACTGGTTCCCCTCCCCTGAAGGTGCTGACTCTGGCTGGGTTCAGTTCTACATTCACTGGTTCCCCTCCCCTGAAGGTACTGACTCTGGCTGGGCTCAGTTCTACACTCACTGGTTCCACTCCCCTGAAGGTACTGACTCTGCCTGTGTTCAGTTCTACACTCACTGGTTCCCCTCCCCTGAAGGTGCTGACTCTAGCTGGGTTCAGTTCTACATTCACTGGTTCCCCTCCCCTGAAGGTAATGACTCTGGCTGGGTTCAGTTCTACACTCATTGGTTCCCCTCCCCTGAAGGTACTGACTCTGGCTGGGTTAAGTTCTACATTCACTGGTTCCCCTCCCCCGAAGGTAATGACTCTGGCTGGATTCAGTTCTACACTCACTGGTTCCCCTCCCCTGAAGTTACTGACTCTGGCTGGGTTCAGTTCTACACTCACTGGTTCCCCTCCCCTGAAGGTGCTGACTCTGGCTGGGTTCAGTTCTACATACACTGGTTCCCCTCCCCTGAAGTTGCTGACTCTGTCTGGGTTCAGTTCTACACTCATTGGTTCCCCTCCACTGAAGGTGCTGACTCTGGCTGGGTTCAGTTCTACACTCACTGGTTCTCCTCCCCTGAAGGTACTGACTCTGTCTGGGTTCAGTTCTACACTCACTGGTTCCCCTCCCCTGAAGGTGCTGACTCTGGCTGGGTTCAGTTCTACACTCACTGGTTCCCCTCCCCTGAAGGTACTGACTCTGGCTGGGTACAGTTCTACACACACTGGTTCCCCTCCCCTGAAGGTGCTGACCCTGGCAGGGTTCAGTTCTACACTCACTGGTTCCCCTCCGCTGAAGGTACTGACTCTGGCTGGGTACAGTTCTACACTCACTGGTTCCCCTCCCCTGAAGGTACTGACTCTGGCTGGGTTCAGTTCTATACTCACTGGTTCCCCTCCCCTGAAGGTACTGACTCTGGCTGGGTTCAGTTCTGCACTCATTGGTTCCCCTCCCCTGAAGGTACTGTCTCTGGCTGGGTTTAGTTCTACACTCACTGGTTCCCCTCCCCTGAAGTTACTGACTCTGGCTGGGTTCAGTTCTGCACTCACTGGTTCCCCTCCCCTGAAGATGCTGACTCTGGCTGGGTTCAGTTCTACACTCACTGGTTCTCCTCCCCTGAAGGTACTGACTCTGTCTGGGTTCAGTTCTACACTCACTGGTTCCCCTCCCCTGAAGGTGCTGACTCTGGCTGGGTTCAGTTCTACACTCACTGGTTCCCCTCCCCTGAAGGTACTGACTCTGGCTGGGTACAGTTCTACACTCACTGGTTCCCCTCCCCTGAAGTTACTGACTCTGGCTGGGTTCAGTTCTGCACTCACTGGTTCCCCTCCGCTGAAGGTGCTGACTCTGGCTGGGTTCAGTTCTACACTCACTGGTTCTCCTCCCCTGAAGGTACTGACTCTGTCTGGGTTCAGTTCTACACTCACTGGTTCCCCTCCCCTGAAGGTGCTGACTCTGGCTGGGTTCAGTTCTACACTCACTGGTTCCCCTCCCCTGAAGGGACTGACTCTGTCTGGGTACAGTTCTACACTCACTGGTTCCCCTCCCCTGAAGGTACTGACTCTGGCTGGGTTCAGTTCTACACTCACTGGTTCCCCTCCCCTGAAGTTACTGACTCTGGCTGGTTCAGTTCTACACTCACTGGTTCCCCTCCCCTGAAGGTGCTGACTCTGGCTGGGTTCAGTTCTACACTCACTGGTTCCCCTCCCCTGAAGGTGCTGACTCTGTCTGGGTTCAGTTCTACTCTCATTGGTTCCCTCCCCTGAAGGTGCTGACTCTGGCTGGGTTGAGTTCTACACTCACTGGTTCTCCTCCCCTGAAGGTACTGACTCTGTCTGGGTTCAGTTCTACACTCACTGGTTTCCCTCCCCTGAAGGTGCTGACTCTGGCTGGGTTCAGTTCTACACTCACTGGTTCCCCTCCCCTGAAGGTACTGACTCTGGCTGGGTACAGTTCTACACTCACTGGTTCCCCTCCCCTGAAGTTACTGACTCTGGCTGGGTTCAGTTCTGCACTCACTGGTTCCCCTCGCCTGAAGGTACTGACTCTGTCTGGGTTCAGTTCTACACTCACTGGTTCCCCTCCCCTGAAGGTGCTGAATCTGGCTAGGTTTAGTTCTACACTCACTGGTTACCATCCCCTGAACGTACTGACTCTGGCTGGATTTAGGTCTACACTCACTGTTTCCCCTCCCCTGAAGGTACTGACTCTGTCTGGGTTCAGTTCTGCACTCACTGGTTCTCCTCCCCTGAAGGTGCTGACTCTGGCTGGGTTCAGTTCTACACTCACTGGTTCCCCTCCCCTGAAGGTACTGACTCTGGCTGGGTTCAGTTCTACACTCACTGGTTCCCCTCCCCTGAAGGTGCTAACTCTGGCTGGGTCCAGTTCTACACTCACTGGTTCCCCTCCCCTGAAGGTGCTGACTCTGGCTGGGTTCAGTTCTACACTCACTGGTTTCCCTCCCCTGAAGGTGCTGACTCTGGCTGGGTTCAGTTCTACACTCACTGGTTTCCCTCCCCTGAAGGTACTGACTCTGGCTGGGTTCAGTTCTACACTCACTGGTTCCCCTCCCCTGAAGGTGCTGACTCTGGCTCGTTTAGTTCTACACTCACTGGTTCCCCTCCCCTGAAGGTACTGACTCTGGCTGGGTTCAGTTCTACACTCACTGGTTCCCCTCCCCTGAAGGTGCTGACTCTGGCTGGGATCAGTTCTACATTCACTGGTTCCCCTCCCCTGAAGTTAATGACTCTGGCTGGGTTCAGTTCTACACTCACTGGTTCCCCTCCCCTGAAGGTACTGACTCTGGCTGGGTTCAGTTCTACATTCACTGGTTCCCCTCCCCTGAAGGAACTGACTCAGGCTGGGTTCAGTTCTACACTCACTGGTTCCCCTCCCCTGAAGGTGCTGACTCTGATTGGGTTCAGTTCTGCACTCACTGGTTCCCCACCGCTGAAGGTACTGTCTCTGGCTGGGTTCAGTTCTACACTCACTGGTTCCCTTCCCCTGAAGGTGCTGACTCTGGCTGGGTTCAGTTCGACAGTCACTGGTTCCCCTCCCCTGAAGGTACTGACTCTGGCTGGGATCAGTTCTACACTCACTGGTTTCCCTCCCCCGAAGGTAATGACTCTGGCTGGATTCAGTTCTACACTCACTGGTTCCCCTCCCCTGAAGTTACTGACTCTGGCTGGGTTCAGTTCTACACAGTCTGGTTCCCCTCCCCTGAAGGTGCTGACTCTGGCTGGGTTCAGTTCTACACTCACTGGTTCCCCTCCCCTGAAGGTGCTGACTCTGTCTGGGTTCAGTTCTACACTCATAGGTTCCCCTCCCCTGAAGGTGCTGACTCTGGCTGGGTTCAGTTCTACACTCACTGGTTCCCCTCCCCTGAAGCTACTGACTCTGGCTGGGTACAGTTCTACACTCACTGGTTCCCCTCCCCTGAAGTTACTGACTTTGGCTGGGTTCAGTTCTGCACTCACTGGTTTCCCTCGCCTGAATGTACCGACTCTGTCTGGGTTTAGTTCTACACTCACTGGTTCCCCTCCCCTGAAGGTGCTGAATCTGGCTAGGTTTAGTTCTACACTCACTGGTTCCCCTCCCCTGAAGGTACTGACTCTGGCTGGGTTTAGGTCTACACTCACTGGTTCCACTCCCCTGAAGGTACTGACTCTGTCTGGGTTCAGTTCTGCACTCACTGGTTCTCCTCCCCTGAAGGTGCTGACTCTGGCTGGGTTCAGTTCTACACTCACTGGTTCCCCTCCCCTGAAGGTACTGACTCATGCTGGGTTCAGTTCTCCACTCACTGGTTCCCCTCCCCTGAAGGTACTGACTTTGGCTGGGTTCAGTTCTACATTCACTGGTTCCACTCCCCTGAAGGCACTGACTCTGGCTGGGTTCAGTTCTACACTCACTGGTTCCCCTCCCCTGAAGGTACTGACTCTGTCTGGGTTCACTTCTACACTCACTGGTTCCCCTCCCCTGAAGGTGCTGACTATGGCTGGGTTTAGTTCCACACTCACTGTTTCCCTTCCCCTGAAGGTACTGACTCTGGCTGGGTTCAGTTCTACACTCACTGGTTCCCCTCCCCTGAAGGTGCTAACTCTGGCTGGGTTCAGTTCTACACTCACTGGTTCCCCTCCCCTGAAGGTGCTGACTCTGGCTGGGTTCAGTTCTACACTCACTGGTTTCCCTCCCCTGAAGGTGCTGACCCTGGCTGGGTTCAGTTCTGCACTCACTGGTTCCCCTCCCCTGAAGGTGCTGACTCTGGCTGGGTTCAGTTCTACACTCACTGGTTCTCCTCCCCTGAAGGTACTGACTCTGTCTGGGTTCAGTTCTACACTCACTGGTTCCCCTCCTCTGAAGGTGTCGACTCTGGCTGGGTTCAGTTCTACACTCACTGGTTCACCTCCCCTGAAGGTACTGACTCTGGCTGGGTACAGTTCTACACTCAATGGTTCCCCTCCCCTGAAGTTACTGACTCTGGCTGGGTTCAGTTCTGCACTCACTGGTTCCCCTCCCCTGAAGGTGCTGACACTGGCTGGGTTCAGTTCTACACTCACTGGTTCCCCTCCCCTGAAGGTACTGACTCTGGCTGGCTACAGTTCTACACTCACTGGTTCCCCTCCCCTGAAGGTACTGACTCTGGCTGGGTTCAGTTCTACATTCACTGGTTCCCCTCCCCTGAAGGTACTGACTCAGGCTGGGTTCAGTTCTGCACTCACTGGTTCCCCTCCCCTGAAGGTGCTGACTCTGGTTGGGTTCAGTTCTGCACTCACTGGTTCCCCACCCCTGAAGGTACTGACTCTGGCTGGGTTCTGTTCTACACTCACTGGTCCCCTTCCCCTGAAGGTGCTGACTCTGGCTGGGTTCAGTTCGACAGTCACTGGTTCCCCTCCCCTGAAGGTACTGACTCTGGCTGGGATCAGTTCTACACTCACTGGTTTCCCTCCCCCGAAGGTAATGACTCTGGCTGGATTCAGTTCTACACTCACTGGTTCTCCTCCCCTGAAGGTACTGGCTCTGTCTGGGTTCAGTTCTACACTCACTGGTTTCCCTCCCCTGAAGGTGCTGACTCTGGCTGGGTTCAGTTCTACACTCACTGGTTCCCCTCCCCTGAAGGTACTGACTCTGGCTGGGTACAGTTCTAGACTCACTGGTTCCCCTCCCCTGAAGTTACTGACTCTGGCTTGGTTCAGTTCTGCACTCACTGGTTCCCCTCGCCTGAAGGTACTGACTCTGTCTGGGTTCAGTTCTACACTCACTGGTTCCCCTCCCCTGAAGGTGCTGAATCTTGCTAGGTTTACTTCTACACTCACTGCTTCCCCTCCCCTGAAGGTACTGACTCTGGCTGGGTTTAGGTCTACACTCACTGGTTCCCCACCCCTGAAGGTACTGACTCTGTCTGGGTTCAGTTCTGCACTCACTGGTTCTCCTCCCCTGAAGGTGCTGACTCTGGCTGGGTTCAGTTCTACACTCACTGGTCCACTTCCCCTGAAGGTACTGACTCTGGCTGGGTACAGTTCTACACTCACTGGTTCCCCTCCCCTGAAGGTACTGACTCTGGCTGGGTTCAGTTCTACATTCACTGGTTCCCCTCCCCTGAAGGTACTGACTCAGGCTGGGTTCAGTTCTGCACTCACTGGTTCCCCTCCCCTGAAGGTGCTGACTCTGGTTGGGTTCAGTTCTGCACTCACTGGTTCCCCACCCCTGAAGGTACTGACTCTGGCTGGGTTCTGTTCTACACTCACTGGTCCCCTTCCCCTGAAGGTGCTGACTCTGGCTGGGTTCAGTTCGACAGTCACTGGTTCCCCTCCCCTGAAGGTACTGACTCTGGCTGGGATCAGTTCTACACTCACTGGTTTCCCTCCCCCGAAGGTAATGACTCTGGCTGGATTCAGTTCTACACTCACTGGTTCCCCTCCCCTGAAGTTACTGACTCTGGCTGGGTTCAGTTCTACACACACTGGTTCCCCTCCCCTGAAGGTGCTGACTCTGGCTGGGTTCAGTTCTACACTCACTGGTTCCCCTCCCCTGAAGGTGCTGACACTGTCTGGGTTCAGTTCTACACTCATTGGTTCCCCTCCCCTGAAGGTGCTGACTCTGTCTGGGTTCAGTTCTACACTCACTGGTTCCCCTCCCCTGAAGGTGCTGAATCTTGCTAGGTTTACTTCTACACTCACTGGTTCCCCTCCCCTGAAGGTACTGACTCTGGCTGGGTTTAGGTCTACACTCACTGGTTCCCCTCCCCTGAAGGTACTGACTCTGTCTGGGTTCAGTTCTGCACTCACTGGTTCTCCTCCCCTGAAGGTGCTGACTCTGGCTGGGTTCAGTTCTACACTCACTGGTTCCCCTCCCCTGAAGGTACTGACTCTGGCTGGGTTCAGTTCGACAGTCACTGGTTCCCCTCCCCTGAAGGTACTGACTCTGGCTGGGATCAGTTCTACACTCACTGGTTTCCCTCCCCCGAAGGTAATGACTCTGGCTGGATTCAGTTCTACACTCACTGGTTCCCCTCCCCTGAAGTTACTGACTCTGGCTGGGTTCAGTTCTACACACACAGGTTCCCCTCCCCTGAAGGTGCTGACTCTGGCTGGGTTCAGTTCTACACTCACTGGTTCCCCTCCCCTGAAGGTGCTGACTCTGTCTGGGTTCAGTTCTACACTCATTGGTTCCCCTCCCCTGAAGGTGCTGACTCTGGCTGGGTTCAGTTCTGCACTCACTGGTTCTCCTCCCCTGAAGGTACTGACTCTGTCTGGGTTCAGTTCTACACTCACTGGTTTCCCTCATCTGAAGGTGCTGACTCTGGCTGGGTTCAGTTCTACACTCACTGGTTCCCCTCCCCTGAAGGTACTGACTCTGGCTGGGTTCAGTTCTGCACTCACTGGTTCCCCTCGCCTGAAGGTACTGACTCTGTCTGGGTTCAGTTCTACACTCACTGGTTCCCCTCCCCTGAAGGTGCTGAATCTGGCTAGGTTTACTTCTACACTCACTGGTTCCCCTCCCCTGAAGGTACTGACTCTGGCTGGGTTTAGGTCTACACTCACTGGTTCCCCTCCCCTGAAGGTACTGACTCTGTCTGAGTTCAGTTCTGCACTCACTGGTTCTCCTCCCCTGAAGGTGCTGACTCTGGCTGGGTTAAGTTCTACACTCACTGGTTCCCCTCCCCTGAAGGTACTGATTCTGGCTGGGTTCAGTTCTACACTCACTGGTTCCCCTCCCCTGAAGGTGCTAACTCTGGCTGGGTTCAGTTCTACACTCACTGGTTCCCCTCCCCTGAAGGTGCTGAGTCTGGCTGGGTTCAGTTCTACACTCACTGGTTTCCCTCCCCTGAAGGTGCTGACCCTGGCTGGGTTCAGTTCTACACTCACTGGTTTCCCTCCCCTGAAGGTACTGATTCTGGCTGGGTTCAGTTCTACACTCACTGGTTCCCCTCCCCTGAAGGGACTTACTCTGGCTGGGTTCAGTTCTGCACTCACTGGTTCCCCTCGCCTGAAGGTACTGACTCTGTCTGGGTTCAGTTCTACACTCACTGGTTCCCCTCCCCTGAAGGTGCTGAATCTTGCTAGGTTTACTTCTACACTCACTGGTTCCCCTCCCCTGAAGGTACTGACTCTGGCTGGGTTTAGGTCTACACTCACTGGTTCCCCTCCCCTGAAGGTACTGACTCTGTCTGGGTTCAGTTCTGCACTCACTGGTTCTCCTCCCCTGAAGGTGCTGACTCTGGCTGGGTTCAGTTCTACACTCACTGGTTCCCCTCCCCTGAAGGTACTGACTCTGGCTGGGTTCAGTTCGACAGTCACTGGTTCCCCTCCCCTGAAGGTACTGACTCTGGCTGGGATCAGTTCTACACTCACTGGTTTCCCTCCCCCGAAGGTAATGACTCTGGCTGGATTCAGTTCTACACTCACTGGTTCCCCTCCCCTGAAGTTACTGACTCTGGCTGGGTTCAGTTCTACACACACAGGTTCCCCTCCCCTGAAGGTGCTGACTCTGGCTGGGTTCAGTTCTACACTCACTGGTTCCCCTCCCCTGAAGGTGCTGACTCTGTCTGGGTTCAGTTCTACACTCATTGGTTCCCCTCCCCTGAAGGTGCTGACTCTGGCTGGGTTCAGTTCTGCACTCACTGGTTCTCCTCCCCTGAAGGTACTGACTCTGTCTGGGTTCAGTTCTACACTCACTGGTTTCCCTCATCTGAAGGTGCTGACTCTGGCTGGGTTCAGTTCTACACTCACTGGTTCCCCTCCCCTGAAGGTACTGACTCTGGCTGGGTTCAGTTCTGCACTCACTGGTTCCCCTCGCCTGAAGGTACTGACTCTGTCTGGGTTCAGTTCTACACTCACTGGTTCCCCTCCCCTGAAGGTGCTGAATCTGGCTAGGTTTACTTCTACACTCACTGGTTCCCCTCCCCTGAAGGTACTGACTCTGGCTGGGTTTAGGTCTACACTCACTGGTTCCCCTCCCCTGAAGGTACTGACTCTGTCTGAGTTCAGTTCTGCACTCACTGGTTCTCCTCCCCTGAAGGTGCTGACTCTGGCTGGGTTAAGTTCTACACTCACTGGTTCCCCTCCCCTGAAGGTACTGATTCTGGCTGGGTTCAGTTCTACACTCACTGGTTCCCCTCCCCTGAAGGTGCTAACTCTGGCTGGGTTCAGTTCTACACTCACTGGTTCCCCTCCCCTGAAGGTGCTGAGTCTGGCTGGGTTCAGTTCTACACTCACTGGTTTCCCTCCCCTGAAGGTGCTGACCCTGGCTGGGTTCAGTTCTACACTCACTGGTTTCCCTCCCCTGAAGGTACTGATTCTGGCTGGGTTCAGTTCTACACTCACTGGTTCCCCTCCCCTGAAGGGACTTACTCTGGCTGGGTTCAGTTCTACACTCACTGGTTCTCCTCCCCTAAAGGTACTGACTCTGGCTGGGTTCAGTTCTACACTCACTGGTTCCCCTCCCCTGAAGGTACTGAATCTGGCTGGTTCAGTTCGACACTCACTGGTTCCCCTCCCCTGAAGGTGCTGACTCTGGCTCGTTTAGTTCTACACTCACTGGTTCCCCTCCCCTGAAGGTACTGACTCTGGCTGGGTTCAGTTCTACACTCACTGGTTCCCCTCCCCTGAAGGTGCTGACTCTGGCAGGGTTCAGTTCTACATTCACTGGTTCCCCTCCCCTGAAGGTAATGACTCTGGCTGGGTTCAGTTCTACACTCACTGGTTCCCCTCCCCTGAAGGTACTGACTCTGGCTGGGTTCAGTTCTACATTCACTGGTTCCCCTCCCCTGAAGGAACTGACTCAGGCTGGGTTCAGTTCTACACTCACTGGTTCCCCTCCCCTGAAGGTGCTGACTCTGGTTGGGTTCAGTTCTGCACTCACTGGTTCCCCACCCCTGAAGGTACTGACTCTGGCTGGGTTCAGTTCTACACTCACTGGTTCCCTTCCCCTGAAGGTGCTGACTCTGGCTGGGTTCAGTTCGACAGTCACTGGTTCCCCTCCCCTGAAGGTACTGACTCTGGCTGGGATCAGTTCTACACTCACTGGTTTCCCTCCCCCGAAGGTAATGACTCTGGCTGGATTCAGCTCTACACTCACTGGTTCCCCTCCCCTGAAGTTACTGACTCTGGCTGGGTTCAGTTGTACACACACTGGTTCCTCTCCCCTGAAGGTGCTGACTCTGGCTGGGTTCAGTTCTACACTCACTGGTTCCCCTCCCCTGAAGGTGCTGACTCTGTCTGGGTTCAGTTCTACATTCATTGGTTCCCCTCCCCTGAAGGTGCTGACTCTGGCTGGGTTCAGTTCTACACTCACTGGTTCTCCTCCCCTGAATGTACTGACTCTGTCTGGGTTCAGTTCTACACTCACTGGTTTCCCTCCCCTGAAGGTACTGACTCTGGCTGGGTTCAGTTCTACACTCACTGAATCCCCTCCCCTGAAGGTACTTACTCTGGCTGGGTACAGTTCTACACTCACTGGTTCCCCTCCCCTGAAGTTACTGACTCTGGCTGGGTTCAGTTCTGCACTCACTGGTTCCCCTCGCCTGAAGGTACTGACTCTGTCTGGGTTCAGTTCTACAATCAATGGTTCCCCTCCCCTGAAGGTGCTGAATCTGGCTAGGTTTAGTTCTACACCCACTGGTTCCCCTCCCCTGAAGGTACTGACTCTGTCTGGGTTCAGTTCTACGCTCACTGGTTCCCCTCCCCTGAAGGTGCTGACTCTGGCTGGGTTCAGTTCTACACTCACTGGTTCCCCTCCCCTGAAGGTACTGACTCTGGCTGGGTACAGTTCTACACTCACTGGTTCCCCTCTCCTGAATGTACTGACTCTGGCTGGGTTCAGTTCTACATTCACTGGTTCCCCTCCCCTGAATGTACTGACTCAGGCTGGGTTCAGTTTTGCACTCACTGGTTCCCCTCCCCTGAAGGTGCTGACTCTGGTTGGGTTCAGTTCTGCACTCACTGGTTCCCCACCCCTGAAGGTACTGACTCTGGCTGGGTTCTGTTCTACACTCACTGGTTCCCTTCCCCTGAAGGTGCTGACTCTGGCTGGGTTCAGTTCGACAGTCACTGGTTCCCCTCCCCTGAAGGTACTGACTCTGGCTGGGATCAGTTCTACACTCACTGGTTTCCCTCCCCCGAAGGTAATGGCTCTGGCTGGATTCAGTTCTACACTCACTGGTTCCCCTCCCCTGAAGTTACTGACTCTGGCTGGGTTCAGTTCTACACACACTGGTTCCCCTCCCCTGAAGGTGCTGACTCTGGCTGGGTTCAGTTCTACACTCACTGGTTCCCCTCCCCTGAAGGTGCTGACTCTGTCTGGGTTCAGTTCTAAACTCATTGGTTCCCCTCCCCTGAAGGTGCTGACTCTGGCTGGGTTCAGTTCTACACTCACTGGTTCTCCTCCCCTGAATGTACTGACTCTGTCTGGGTTCAGTTCTACACTCACTGGTTTCCCTCGCCTGAAGGTACTGACTCTGTCTGGGTTCAGTTCTACACTCACTGGTTCCCCTCCCCTGAAGGTGCTGAATCTGGCTAGGTTTACTTCTACACTCACTGGTTCCCCTCCCCTGAAGGTACTGACTCTGGCTGGGTTTAGGTCTACACTCACTGGTTCCCCTCCCCTGAAGGTACTGACTCTGTCTGGGTTCAGTTCTGCACCCACTGGTTCTCCTCCCCTGAAGGTGCTGACTCTGGCTGGGTTCAGTTCTACACTCACTGGTTCCCCTCCCCTGAAGGTACTGACTCTGGCTGGGTTCAGTTCTACACTCACTGGTTCCCCTCCCCTGAAGGTGTTAACTCTGGCTGGGTTCAGTTCTACACTCACTGGTTCCCCTCCCCTGAAGGTGCTGACTCTGGCTGGGTTCAGTTCTACACTCACTGGTTTCCCTCCCCTGAAGGTGCTGACCCTGGCTGGGTTCAGTTCTACACTCCCTGGTTTCCCTCCCCTGAAGGTACTGACTCTGGCTGGGTTCAGTTCTACACTCACTGTTTCCCATCCCCTGAAGGGACTTACTCTGGCTGGGTTCAGTTCTACACTCACTGGTTCTCCTCCCCTGAAGGTACTGACTCTGGCTGGGTTCAGTTCCACACTCACTGGTTCCCCTCCCCTGAAGGTACTGAATCTGGCTGGGTTCAGTTCGACACTCACTGGTTCCCCTCCCCTGATGGTGCTGACTCTGGCTCGTTTAGTTCTACACTCACTGGTTCCCCTCCCCTGAAGGTACTGACTCTGGCTGGGTTCAGTTCTGCACTCACTTGTTCCCCACCCCTGAAGGTACTGACTCTGGCTGGGTTCAGTTCTACACTCACTGGTTCCCTTCCCCTGAAGGTGCTGACTCTGGCTGGGTTCAGTTCGACAGTCACTGGTTCCCCTCCCCTGAAGGTACTGACTCTGGCTGGGATCAGTTCTACACTCACTGGTTTCCCTCCACCGAAGGTAATTACTCTGGCTGGATTCAGTTCTACACTCACTGGTTCCCCTCCCCTGAAGTTACTGACTCTGGCTGGGTTCAGTTGTACACTCACTGGTTCCCCTCCCCTGAAGGTGCTGACTCTGGCTGGGTTCAGTTCTACACTCACTGGTTCCCCTCCCCTGAAGGTGCTGACTCTGGCTGGGTTCAGTTCTACACTCACTGGTTCTCCTCCCCTGAATGTACTGACTCTGTCTGGGTTCAGTTCTACACTCACTGGTTTCCCTCCCCTGAAGGTGCTGACTCTGGCTGGGTTCAGTTCTACACTCACTGGTTCCCCTCCCCTGAAGGTACTGACTCTGGCTGGGTACAGTTCTACACTCACTGGTTCCCCTCCCCTGAAGTTACTGACTCTGGCTGGGTTCAGTTCTGCACTCACTGGTTCCCCTCGCCTGAAGGTACTGACTCTGTCTGGGTTCAGTTCTACACTCACTGGTTCCCCTCCCCTGAAGGTGCTGAATCTGGCTAGGTTTAGTTCTACACCCACTGGTTCCCCTCCCCTGAAGGTACTGACTCTGGCTGGGTTTAGGTCTACACTCACTGGTTCCCCTCCCCTGAAGTTACTGACTCTGGCTGGGTTCAGTTCTGCACTCACTGGTTCCCCTCGCCTGAAGGTACTGACTCTGTCTGGGTTCAGTTCTACACTCACTGGTTCCCCTCCCCTGAAGGTGCTGAATCTGGCTAGGTTTACTTCTACACTCACTGGTTCCCCTCCCCTGAAGGTACTGACTCTGTCTGGGTTCAGTTCTGCACTCACTGGTTCTCCTCCCCTGAAGGTGCTGACTCTGGCTGGGTTCAGTTCTACACTCACTGGTTCCCCTCCCCTGAAGATGCTGACTCTGGCTGGGTTCAGTTCTACACTCACTGGTTTCCCTCCCCTGAAGGTGCTGACCCTGGCTGGGTTCAGTTCTACACTCACTGGTTTCCCTCCCCTGAAGGTACTGACTCTGGCTGGGTTCAGTTCTACACTCACTGGTTCCCCTCCCCTGAAGGGACTTACTCTGGCTGGGTTCAGTTCTACACTCACTGGTTCTCCTCCCCTGAAGGTACTGACTCTGGCTGGGTTCAGTTCTACACTCACTGGTTCCCCTCCCCTGAAGGTACTGAATCTGGCTGGGTTCAGTTCGACACTCACTGGTTCCCCTCCCCTGAAGGTGCTGACTCTGGCTCGTTTAGTTCTACACTCACTGGTTCCCCTCCCCTGAAGGTACTGACTCTGGCTGGGTTCAGTTCTACACTCACTGGTTCCCCTCCCCTGAAGGTGCTGACACTGGCTGGGTTCAGTTCTACATTCACTGGTTCCCCTCCCCTGAAGGAACTGACTCAGGCTGGGTTCAGTTCTACACTCACTGGTTCCCCTCCCCTGAAGGTGCTGACTCTGGTTGGGTTCAGTTCTGCACTCACTGGTTCCCCACCCCTGAAGGTACTGACTCTGGCTGGGTTCAGTTCTACACTCACTGGTTCCCTTCCCCTGAAGGTGCTGACTCTGGCTGGGTTCAGTTCGACAGTCACTGGTTCCCCTCCCCTGAAGGTACTGACTCTGGCTGGGATCAGTTCTACACTCACTGGTTTCCCTCCCCCGAAGGTAATGACTCTGGCTGGATTCAGTTCTACACTCACTGGTTCCCCTCCCCTGAAGTTACTGACTCTGGCTGGGTTCAGTTCTACACACACTGGTTCCCCTCCCCTGAAGGTGCTGACTCTGGCTGGGTTCAGTTCTACACTCACTGGTTCCCCTCCCCTGAAGGTGCTGACTCTGTCTGGGTTCAGTTCTACACTCATTGGTTCCCCTCCCCTGAAGATGCTGAATCTGGCTAGGTTTAGTTCTACACCCACTGGTTCCCCTCCCCTGAAGGTACCGACTCTGTCTGGGTTCAGTTCTACGCTCACTGGTTCCCCTCCCCTGAAGGTACTGACTCTGGCTGGGATCAGTTCTACACTCACTGGTTTCCCTCCCCCGAAGGTAATGACTCTGGCTGGATTCAGTTCTACACTCACTGGTTCCCCTCCCCTGAAGTTGCTGACTCTGGCTGGGTTCAGTTCTACACACACTGGTTCCCCTCCCCTGAAGGTGCTGACTCTGGCTGGGTTCAGTTCTACACTCACTGGTTCCCCTCCCCTGAAGGTGCTGACTCTGTCTGGGTTCAGTTCTACACTCATTGGTTCCCCTCCCCTGAAGGTGCTGACTCTGGCTGGGTTCAGTTCTACACTCACTGGTTCTCCTCCCCTGAAGGTACTGACTCTGTCTGGGTTCAGTTCTACACTCACTGGTTTCCCTCCCCTGAAGGTGCTGACTCTGGCTGGGTTCAGTTCTACACTCACTGGTTCCCCTCCCCTGAAGGTACTGACTCTGGCTGGGTACAGTTCTACACTCACTGGTTCCCCTCCCCTGAAGGTGCTGACCCTGGCTGGGTTCAGTTCTATACTCACTGGTTCCCCTCCCCTGAAGGTGCTGACTCTGGCTGGGTTCAGTTCTACACTCACTGGTTCCCCTCCCCTGAAGGTACTGACTCTGGCTGGGTACAGTTCTACACTCACTGGTTTCCCTCCCCTGAAGGTGCTGACCCTGGCTGGGTTCAGTTCTATACTCACTGGTTTCCCTCCCCTGAAGGTGCTGACACTGGCTGGGTTGAGTTCTACATTCACTGGTTCCCCTCCCCTGAAGGTAATGACTCTGGCTGGGTTCAGTTCTACACTCACTGGTTCCCCTCCCCTGAAGGTACTGACTCTGGCTGGGTTCAGTTCTACATTCACTGGTTCCCCTCCCCTGAAGGAACTGACTCAGGCTGGGTTCAGTTCTACACTCACTGGTTCCCCTCCCTTGAAGGTGCTGACTCTGGTTGGGTTCAGTTCTGCACTCATTGGTTCCCCACCCCTGAAGGTACTGACTCTGGCTGGGTTCAGTCTACACTCACTGGTTCCCTTCCCCTGAAGGTGCTGACTCTGGCTGGGTTCAGTTCGACAGTCACTGGTTCCCCTCCCCTGATGGTACTGACTCTGGCTGGGATCAGTTCTACACCCACAGGTTCCCCTCCCCTGAAGGTACTGACTCTGTCTGGGTTCAGTTCTACGCTCACTGGTTCCCCTCCCCTGAAGGTGCTGACTCTGGCTGGGTTCAGTTCTACACTCACTGGTTCCCCTCCCCTGAAGGTACTGACTCTGGCTGGGTACAGTTCTACACTCACTGGTTCCCCTCCCCTGAAAGTACTGACTCTGGCTGGGTTCAGTTCTACATTCACTGGTTCCCCTCCCCTGAATGTACTGGCTCAGGCTGGGTTCAGTTCTGCACTCACTGGTTCCCCTCCACTGAAGGTGCTGACTCTGGTTGGGTTCAGTTCTGCACTCATTGGTTCCCCACCCCTGAAGGTACTGACTCTGGCTGGGTTCTGTTCTACACTCACTGGTTCCCTTCCCCTGAATGTGCTGACTCTGGCTGGGTTCAGTTCGACAGTCACTGGTTCCCCTCCCCTGAAGGTACTGACTCTGGCTGGGATCAGTTATACACTCACTGGTTTCCCTCCCCCGAAGGTAATGACTCTGGCTGGATTCAGTTCTACACTCACTGGTTCCCCTCCCCTGAAGTAACTGACTCTGGCTGGGTTCAGTTCTACACACATTGGTTCCCCTCCCCTGAAGGTGCTGACTCTGGCTGGGTTCAGTTCTACACTCACTGGTTCCCCTCCCCTGAAGGTGCTGACTCTGGCTGGGTTCAGTTCTACACTCACTGGTTCCCCTCCCCTGAAGGTACTGACTCTGGCTGGGTTCAGTTCTACACTCACTGGTTCCCCTCCCCTGAAGGGACTTACTCTGGCTGGGTTCAGTTCTACACTCACTGGTTCTCCTCCCCTGAAGGTACTGACTCTGGCTGGGTTCAGTTCTACACTCACTGGTTCCCCTCCCCTGAAGGTACTGAATCTGGCTGGGTTCAGTTCGACACTCACTGGTTCCCCTCCCCTGAAGGTGCTGACTCTGGCTCATTTAGTTCTACACTCACTGGTTCCCCTCCCCTGAAGGTACTGACTCTGGCTGGGTTCAGTTCTACACTCACTGGTTCCCCTCCCCTGAAGGTGCTGACACTGGCTGGGTTCAGTTCTACATTCACTGGTTCCCCTCCCCTGAAGGTAATGACTCTGGCTGGGTTCAGTTCTACACTCACTGGTTCCCCTCCCCTGAAGGTACTGACTCTGGCTGGGTTCAGTTCTACATTCACTGGTTCCCCTCCCCTGAAGGAACTGACTCAGGCTGGGTTCAGTTCTACACTCACTGGTTCCCCTCCCTTGAAGGTGCTGACTCTGGTTGGGTTCAGTTCTGCACTCATTGGTTCCCCACCCCTGAAGGTACTGACTCTGGCTGGGTTCAGTCTACACTCACTGGTTCCCTTCCCCTGAAGGTGCTGACTCTGGCTGGGTTCAGTTCG
Organism: Pristiophorus japonicus; assembly: GCF_044704955.1. Lineage (NCBI taxonomy): Eukaryota > Metazoa > Chordata > Chondrichthyes > Pristiophoridae > Pristiophorus > Pristiophorus japonicus. The sequence goes on along the minus strand of NW_027254467.1, from coordinate 466,985 downwards.
ACAGTCACTGGTTCCCCTCCCCTGATGGTACTTACTCTGGCTGGGATCAGTTCTACACTCACTGGTTTCCCTCCCCCGAAGGTAATGACTCTGGCTGGGTTCAGTTCTACACTCACTGGTTCCCCTCCCCTGAAGTTACTGACTCTGGCTGGGTTCAGTTCTACACTCACTGGTTCCCCACCCCTGAAGGTGCTGACTCTGTCTGGGTTCAGTTCTACACTCATTGGTTCCCCTCCCCTGAAGGTGCTGACTCTGGCTGGGTTCAGTTCTACACTCACTGGTTCTCCTCCCCTGAATGTACTGACTCAGTCTGGGTTCAGTTCTACACTCACTGGTTTTCCTCCCCTGAAGGTGCTGACTCTGGCTGGGTTCAGTTCTACACTCACTGGTTCCCCTCCCCTGAAGGTACTGAATCTGGCTGGGTACAGTTCTACACTCACTGATTCCCCTCCCCTGAAGTTACTGACTCTGGCTGGGTTCAGTTCTGCACTCACTGGTTCCCCTCGCCTGAAGGTACTGACTCTGTCTGGGTTCAGTTCTACACTCAATGGTTCCCCTCCCCTGAAGGTGCTGAATCTGGCTAGGTTTAGTTCTACACCCACTGGTTCCCCTCCCCTGAAGGTACTGACTCTGTCTGGGTTCAGTTCTACGCTCACTGGTTCCCCTCCCCTGAAGGTACTGACTCTGGCTGGGATCAGTTCTACACTCACTGGTTTCCCTCCCCCGAAGGTAATGACTCTGGCTGGATTCAGTTCTACACTCACTGGTTCCCCTCCCCTGAAGTTACTGACTCTGGCTGGGTTCAGTTCTACACACACTGGTTCCCCTCCCCTGAAGGTGCTGACTCTGGCTGGGTTCAGTTCTACACTCACTGGTTCCCCTCCCCTGAAGGTGCTGACTCTGTCTGGGTTCAGTTCTACACTCATTGGTTCCCCTCCCCTGAAGGTGCTGACTCTGGCTGGGTTCAGTTCTACACTCACTGGTTCTCCTCCCCTGAAGGTACTGACTCTGTCTGGGTTCAGTTCTACACTCACTGGTTTCCCTCCCCTGAAGGTGCTGACTCTGGCTGGGTTCAGTTCTACACTCACTGGTTCCCCTCCCCTGAATGTACTGACTCTGGCTGGGTACAGTTCTACACTCACTGGTTCCCCTCCCCTGAAGTTACTGACTCTGGCTGGGTTCAGTTCTGCACTCACTGGTTCCCCTCGCCTGAAGGTACTGACTCTGTCTGGGTTCAGTTCTACACTCACTGTTTCCCCTCCCCTGAAGGTGCTGAATCTGGCTAGGTTTACTTCTACACTCACTGGTTCCCCTCCCCTGAAGGTACTGACTCTGGCTGGGTTTAGGTCTACACTCACTGGTTCCCCTCCCCTGAAGGTACTGACTCTGTCTGGGTTCAGTTCTGCACCCACTGGTTCTCCTCCCCTGAAGGTGCTGACTCTGGCTGGGTTCAGTTCTGCACTCACTGGTTCCCCACCCCTGAAGGTACTGACTCTGGCTGGGTTCAGTTCTACACTCACTGGTTCCCTTCCCCTGAAGGTGCTGACTCTGGCTGGGTTCAGTTCGACAGTCACTGGTTCCCCTCCCCTGAAGGTACTGACTCTGGCTGGGATCAGTTCTACACTCACTGGTTTCCCTCCCCCGAAGGTAATGACTCTGGCTGGATTCAGTTCTACACTCACTGGTTCCCCTCCCCTGAAGTTACTGACTCTGGCTGGGTTCAGTCGTACACACACTGGTTCCCCACCCCTGAAGGTGCAGACTCTGGCTGGGTTCAGTTCTACACTCACTGGTTCCCCTCCCCTGAATGTGCTGACTCTGTCTGGGTTCAGTTTTACACTCATTGGTTCCCCTCCCCTGAAGGTGCTGACTCTGGCTGGGTTCAGTTCTACACTCACTGGTTCTCCTCCCCTGAATGTACTGACTCTGTCTGGGTTCAGTTCTACACTCACTGGTTTCCCTCCCCTGAAGGTGCTGACTCTGGCTGGGTTCAGTTCTACACTCACTGGTTCCCCTCCCCTGAAGGTACTGACTCTGGCTGGGTACAGTTCTACACTCACTGGTTCCCCTCCCCTGAAGTTACTGACTCTGGCTGGGTTCAGTTCTGCACTCACTGGTTCCCATCGCCTGAAGGTACTGACTCTGTCTGGGTTCAGTTCTACACTCAATGGTTCCCCTCCCCTGAAGGTGCTGAATCTGGCTAGGTTTAGTTCTACACCCACTGGTTCCCCTCCCCTGAAGGTACTGACTCTGTCTGGGTTCAGTTCTACGCTCACTGGTTCCCCTCCCCTGAAGGTGCTGACTCTGGCTGGGTTCAGTTCTACACTCACTGGTTCCCCTCCCCTGAAGGTACTGACTCTGGCTGGGTACAGTTCTACACTCACTGGTTCCCCTCCCCTGAAAGTACTGACTCTGGCTGGGTTCAGTTCTACATTCACTGGTTCCCCTCCCCTGAATGTACTGACTCAGGCTGGGTTCAGTTCTGCACTCACTGGTTCCCCTCCCCTGAAGGTGCTGACTCTGGTTGGGTTCAGTTCTGCACTCATTGGTTCCCCACCCCTGAAGGTACTGACTCTGGCTGGGTTCTGTTCTACACTCACTGGTTCCCTTCCCCTGAATGTGCTGACTCTGGCTGGGTTCAGTTCGACAGTCACTGGATCCCCTCCCCTGAAGGTACTGACTCTGGCTGGGATCAGTTCTACACTCACTGGTTTCCCTCCCCCGAAGGTAATGACTCTGGCTGGATTCAGTTCTACACTCACTGGTTCCCCTCCCCTGAAGTAACTGACTCTGGCTGGGTTCAGTTCTACACACATTGGTTCCCCTCCCCTGAAGGTGCTGACTCTGGCTGGGTTCAGTTCTACACTCACTGGTTCCCCTCCCCTGAAGGTGCTGACTCTGGCTGGGTTCAGTTCTACACTCACTGGTTCACCTCCCCTGAAGGTACTGACTCTGTCTGGGTTCAGTTCTGCACTCACTGGTTCTCCTCCCATGAAGGTGCTGACTCTGGCTGGGTTCAGTTCTACACTCACTGGTTCCCCTCCCCTGAAGGTACTGACTCTGGCTGGGTTCAGTTCTACACTCACTGGTTCCCCTCCCCTGAAGGTACTGACTCTGGCTGGGTTCAGTTCTACACTCACTGGTTCCCCTCCCCTGAAGGTGCTAACTCTGGCTGGGTTCAGTTCTACACTCACTGGTTCCCCTCCCCTGAAGGTGCTGACTCTGGCTGGGTTCAGTTCTACACTCACTGGTTTCCCTCCCCTGAAGGTGCTGACCCTGGCTGGGTTCAGTTCTATACTCACTGGTTTCCCTCCCCTGAAGGTACTGACTCTGGCTGGGTTCAGTTCTACACTCACTGGTTCCCCTCCCCTGAAGGGACTTACTCTGGCTGGGTTCAGTTCTACACTCACTGGTTCCCCTCCCCTGAAGGTACTGAATCTGGCTGGGTTCAGTTCGACACTCACTGGTTCCCCTCCCCTGAAGGTGCTGACTCTGTCTCATTTAGTTCTACACTCACTGGTTCCCCTCCCCTGAAGGTACTGACTCTGGCTGGGTTCAGTTCTACACTCACTGGTTCCCCTCCCCTGAAGGAGCTGACACTGGCTGGGTTCAGTTCTACATTCACTGGTTCCCCTCCCCTGAAGGTAATGACTCTGGCTGGGTTCAGTTCTACACTCACTGGTTCCCCTCCCCTGAAGGTACTGACTCTGGCTGGGTTCAGTTCTACATTCACTGGTTCCCCTCCCCTGAAGGAACTGACTCAGGCTGGGTTCAGTTCTACACTCACTGGTTCCCCTCCCTTGAAGGTGCTGACTCTGGTTGGGTTCAGTTCTGCACTCATTGGTTCCCCACCCCTGAAGGTACTGACTCTGGCTGGGTTCAGTCTACACTCACTGGTTCCCTTCCCCTGAAGGTGCTGACTCTGGCTCGGTTCAGTTCGACAGTCACTGGTTCCCCTCCCCTGATGGTACTGACTCTGGCTGGGATCAGTTCTACACTCACTGGTTTCCCTCCCCCGAAGGTAATGACTCTGGCTGGGTTCAGTTCTACACTCACTGGTTCCCCTCCCCTGAAGTTACTGACTCTGGCTGGGTTCAGTTCTACACTCACTGGTTCCCCTCCCCTGAAGGTGCTGACTCTGTCTGGGTTCAGTTCTACACTCATTGGTTCCCCTCCCCTGAAGGTGCTGACTCTGGCTGGGTTCAGTTCTACATTCACTGGTTCCCCTCCCCTGAAGGAACTGACTCAGGCTGGGTTCAGTTCTACACTCACTGGTTCCCCTCCCTTGAAGGTGCTGACTCTGGTTGGGTTCAGTTCTGCACTCATTGGTTCCCCACCCCTGAAGGTACTGACTCTGGCTGGGTTCAGTCTACACTCACTGGTTCCCTTCCCCTGAAGGTGCTGACTCTGGCTCGGTTCAGTTCGACAGGCACTGGTTCCCCTCCCCTGATGGTACTGACTCTGGCTGGGATCAGTTCTACACTCACTGGTTTCCCTCCCCCGAAGGTAATGACTCTGGCTGGGTTCAGTTCTACACTCACTGGTTCCCCTCCCCTGAAGTTACTGACTCTGGCTGGGTTCAGTTCTACACTCACTGGTTCCCCTCCCCTGAAGGTGCTGACTCTGTCTGGGTTCAGTTCTACACTCACTGGTTTCCCTCCCCTGAAGGTGCTGACACTGGCTGGGTTGAGTTCTACATTCACTGGTTCCCCTCCCCTGAAGGTAATGACTCTGGCTGGGTTCAGTTCTACACTCACTGGTTCCCCTCCCCTGAAGGTACTGACTCTGGCTGGGTTCAGTTCTACATTCACTGGTTCCCCTCCCCTGAAGGAACTGACTCAGGCTGGGTTCAGTTCTACACTCACTGGTTCCCCTCCCTTGAAGGTGCTGACTCTGGTTGGGTTCAGTTCTGCACTCATTGGTTCCCCACCCCTGAAGGTACTGACTCTGGCTGGGTTCAGTCTACACTCACTGGTTCCCTTCCCCTGAAGGTGCTGACTCTGGCTGGGTTCAGTTCGACAGTCACTGGTTCCCCTCCCCTGATGGTACTGACTCTGGCTGGGATCAGTTCTACACCCACAGGTTCCCCTCCCCTGAAGGTACTGACTCTGTCTGGGTTCAGTTCTACGCTCACTGGTTCCCCTCCCCTGAAGGTGCTGACTCTGGCTGGGTTCAGTTCTACACTCACTGGTTCCCCTCCCCTGAAGGTACTGACTCTGGCTGGGTACAGTTCTACACTCACTGGTTCCCCTCCCCTGAAAGTACTGACTCTGGCTGGGTTCAGTTCTACATTCACTGGTTCCCCTCCCCTGAATGTACTGGCTCAGGCTGGGTTCAGTTCTGCACTCACTGGTTCCCCTCCACTGAAGGTGCTGACTCTGGTTGGGTTCAGTTCTGCACTCATTGGTTCCCCACCCCTGAAGGTACTGACTCTGGCTGGGTTCTGTTCTACACTCACTGGTTCCCTTCCCCTGAATGTGCTGACTCTGGCTGGGTTCAGTTCGACAGTCACTGGTTCCCCTCCCCTGAAGGTACTGACTCTGGCTGGGATCAGTTATACACTCACTGGTTTCCCTCCCCCGAAGGTAATGACTCTGGCTGGATTCAGTTCTACACTCACTGGTTCCCCTCCCCTGAAGTAACTGACTCTGGCTGGGTTCAGTTCTACACACATTGGTTCCCCTCCCCTGAAGGTGCTGACTCTGGCTGGGTTCAGTTCTACACTCACTGGTTCCCCTCCCCTGAAGGTGCTGACTCTGGCTGGGTTCAGTTCTACACTCACTGGTTCCCCTCCCCTGAAGGTACTGACTCTGGCTGGGTTCAGTTCTACACTCACTGGTTCCCCTCCCCTGAAGGGACTTACTCTGGCTGGGTTCAGTTCTACACTCACTGGTTCTCCTCCCCTGAAGGTACTGACTCTGGCTGGGTTCAGTTCTACACTCACTGGTTCCCCTCCCCTGAAGGTACTGAATCTGGCTGGGTTCAGTTCGACACTCACTGGTTCCCCTCCCCTGAAGGTGCTGACTCTGGCTCATTTAGTTCTACACTCACTGGTTCCCCTCCCCTGAAGGTACTGACTCTGGCTGGGTTCAGTTCTACACTCACTGGTTCCCCTCCCCTGAAGGTGCTGACACTGGCTGGGTTCAGTTCTACATTCACTGGTTCCCCTCCCCTGAAGGTAATGACTCTGGCTGGGTTCAGTTCTACACTCACTGGTTCCCCTCCCCTGAAGGTACTGACTCTGGCTGGGTTCAGTTCTACATTCACTGGTTCCCCTCCCCTGAAGGAACTGACTCAGGCTGGGTTCAGTTCTACACTCACTGGTTCCCCTCCCTTGAAGGTGCTGACTCTGGTTGGGTTCAGTTCTGCACTCATTGGTTCCCCACCCCTGAAGGTACTGACTCTGGCTGGGTTCAGTCTACACTCACTGGTTCCCTTCCCCTGAAGGTGCTGACTCTGGCTGGGTTCAGTTCGACAGTCACTGGTTCCCCTCCCCTGATGGTACTTACTCTGGCTGGGATCAGTTCTACACTCACTGGTTTCCCTCCCCCGAAGGTAATGACTCTGGCTGGGTTCAGTTCTACACTCACTGGTTCCCCTCCCCTGAAGTTACTGACTCTGGCTGGGTTCAGTTCTACACTCACTGGTTCCCCACCCCTGAAGGTGCTGACTCTGTCTGGGTTCAGTTCTACACTCATTGGTTCCCCTCCCCTGAAGGTGCTGACTCTGGCTGGGTTCAGTTCTACACTCACTGGTTCTCCTCCCCTGAATGTACTGACTCAGTCTGGGTTCAGTTCTACACTCACTGGTTTTCCTCCCCTGAAGGTGCTGACTCTGGCTGGGTTCAGTTCTACACTCACTGGTTCCCCTCCCCTGAAGGTACTGAATCTGGCTGGGTACAGTTCTACACTCACTGATTCCCCTCCCCTGAAGTTACTGACTCTGGCTGGGTTCAGTTCTGCACTCACTGGTTCCCCTCGCCTGAAGGTACTGACTCTGTCTGGGTTCAGTTCTACACTCAATGGTTCCCCTCCCCTGAAGGTGCTGAATCTGGCTAGGTTTAGTTCTACACCCACTGGTTCCCCTCCCCTGAAGGTACTGACTCTGTCTGGGTTCAGTTCTACGCTCACTGGTTCCCCTCCCCTGAAGGTACTGACTCTGGCTGGGATCAGTTCTACACTCACTGGTTTCCCTCCCCCGAAGGTAATGACTCTGGCTGGATTCAGTTCTACACTCACTGGTTCCCCTCCCCTGAAGTTACTGACTCTGGCTGGGTTCAGTTCTACACACACTGGTTCCCCTCCCCTGAAGGTGCTGACTCTGGCTGGGTTCAGTTCTACACTCACTGGTTCCCCTCCCCTGAAGGTGCTGACTCTGTCTGGGTTCAGTTCTACACTCATTGGTTCCCCTCCCCTGAAGGTGCTGACTCTGGCTGGGTTCAGTTCTACACTCACTGGTTCTCCTCCCCTGAAGGTACTGACTCTGTCTGGGTTCAGTTCTACACTCACTGGTTTCCCTCCCCTGAAGGTGCTGACTCTGGCTGGGTTCAGTTCTACACTCACTGGTTCCCCTCCCCTGAATGTACTGACTCTGGCTGGGTACAGTTCTACACTCACTGGTTCCCCTCCCCTGAAGTTACTGACTCTGGCTGGGTTCAGTTCTGCACTCACTGGTTCCCCTCGCCTGAAGGTACTGACTCTGTCTGGGTTCAGTTCTACACTCACTGTTTCCCCTCCCCTGAAGGTGCTGAATCTGGCTAGGTTTACTTCTACACTCACTGGTTCCCCTCCCCTGAAGGTACTGACTCTGGCTGGGTTTAGGTCTACACTCACTGGTTCCCCTCCCCTGAAGGTACTGACTCTGTCTGGGTTCAGTTCTGCACCCACTGGTTCTCCTCCCCTGAAGGTGCTGACTCTGGCTGGGTTCAGTTCTGCACTCACTGGTTCCCCACCCCTGAAGGTACTGACTCTGGCTGGGTTCAGTTCTACACTCACTGGTTCCCTTCCCCTGAAGGTGCTGACTCTGGCTGGGTTCAGTTCGACAGTCACTGGTTCCCCTCCCCTGAAGGTACTGACTCTGGCTGGGATCAGTTCTACACTCACTGGTTTCCCTCCCCCGAAGGTAATGACTCTGGCTGGATTCAGTTCTACACTCACTGGTTCCCCTCCCCTGAAGTTACTGACTCTGGCTGGGTTCAGTCGTACACACACTGGTTCCCCACCCCTGAAGGTGCAGACTCTGGCTGGGTTCAGTTCTACACTCACTGGTTCCCCTCCCCTGAATGTGCTGACTCTGTCTGGGTTCAGTTTTACACTCATTGGTTCCCCTCCCCTGAAGGTGCTGACTCTGGCTGGGTTCAGTTCTACACTCACTGGTTCTCCTCCCCTGAATGTACTGACTCTGTCTGGGTTCAGTTCTACACTCACTGGTTTCCCTCCCCTGAAGGTGCTGACTCTGGCTGGGTTCAGTTCTACACTCACTGGTTCCCCTCCCCTGAAGGTACTGACTCTGGCTGGGTACAGTTCTACACTCACTGGTTCCCCTCCCCTGAAGTTACTGACTCTGGCTGGGTTCAGTTCTGCACTCACTGGTTCCCATCGCCTGAAGGTACTGACTCTGTCTGGGTTCAGTTCTACACTCAATGGTTCCCCTCCCCTGAAGGTGCTGAATCTGGCTAGGTTTAGTTCTACACCCACTGGTTCCCCTCCCCTGAAGGTACTGACTCTGTCTGGGTTCAGTTCTACGCTCACTGGTTCCCCTCCCCTGAAGGTGCTGACTCTGGCTGGGTTCAGTTCTACACTCACTGGTTCCCCTCCCCTGAAGGTACTGACTCTGGCTGGGTACAGTTCTACACTCACTGGTTCCCCTCCCCTGAAAGTACTGACTCTGGCTGGGTTCAGTTCTACATTCACTGGTTCCCCTCCCCTGAATGTACTGACTCAGGCTGGGTTCAGTTCTGCACTCACTGGTTCCCCTCCCCTGAAGGTGCTGACTCTGGTTGGGTTCAGTTCTGCACTCATTGGTTCCCCACCCCTGAAGGTACTGACTCTGGCTGGGTTCTGTTCTACACTCACTGGTTCCCTTCCCCTGAATGTGCTGACTCTGGCTGGGTTCAGTTCGACAGTCACTGGATCCCCTCCCCTGAAGGTACTGACTCTGGCTGGGATCAGTTCTACACTCACTGGTTTCCCTCCCCCGAAGGTAATGACTCTGGCTGGATTCAGTTCTACACTCACTGGTTCCCCTCCCCTGAAGTAACTGACTCTGGCTGGGTTCAGTTCTACACACATTGGTTCCCCTCCCCTGAAGGTGCTGACTCTGGCTGGGTTCAGTTCTACACTCACTGGTTCCCCTCCCCTGAAGGTGCTGACTCTGGCTGGGTTCAGTTCTACACTCACTGGTTCACCTCCCCTGAAGGTACTGACTCTGTCTGGGTTCAGTTCTGCACTCACTGGTTCTCCTCCCATGAAGGTGCTGACTCTGGCTGGGTTCAGTTCTACACTCACTGGTTCCCCTCCCCTGAAGGTACTGACTCTGGCTGGGTTCAGTTCTACACTCACTGGTTCCCCTCCCCTGAAGGTACTGACTCTGGCTGGGTTCAGTTCTACACTCACTGGTTCCCCTCCCCTGAAGGTGCTAACTCTGGCTGGGTTCAGTTCTACACTCACTGGTTCCCCTCCCCTGAAGGTGCTGACTCTGGCTGGGTTCAGTTCTACACTCACTGGTTTCCCTCCCCTGAAGGTGCTGACCCTGGCTGGGTTCAGTTCTATACTCACTGGTTTCCCTCCCCTGAAGGTACTGACTCTGGCTGGGTTCAGTTCTACACTCACTGGTTCCCCTCCCCTGAAGGGACTTACTCTGGCTGGGTTCAGTTCTACACTCACTGGTTCCCCTCCCCTGAAGGTACTGAATCTGGCTGGGTTCAGTTCGACACTCACTGGTTCCCCTCCCCTGAAGGTGCTGACTCTGTCTCATTTAGTTCTACACTCACTGGTTCCCCTCCCCTGAAGGTACTGACTCTGGCTGGGTTCAGTTCTACACTCACTGGTTCCCCTCCCCTGAAGGAGCTGACACTGGCTGGGTTCAGTTCTACATTCACTGGTTCCCCTCCCCTGAAGGTAATGACTCTGGCTGGGTTCAGTTCTACACTCACTGGTTCCCCTCCCCTGAAGGTACTGACTCTGGCTGGGTTCAGTTCTACATTCACTGGTTCCCCTCCCCTGAAGGAACTGACTCAGGCTGGGTTCAGTTCTACACTCACTGGTTCCCCTCCCTTGAAGGTGCTGACTCTGGTTGGGTTCAGTTCTGCACTCATTGGTTCCCCACCCCTGAAGGTACTGACTCTGGCTGGGTTCAGTCTACACTCACTGGTTCCCTTCCCCTGAAGGTGCTGACTCTGGCTCGGTTCAGTTCGACAGTCACTGGTTCCCCTCCCCTGATGGTACTGACTCTGGCTGGGATCAGTTCTACACTCACTGGTTTCCCTCCCCCGAAGGTAATGACTCTGGCTGGGTTCAGTTCTACACTCACTGGTTCCCCTCCCCTGAAGTTACTGACTCTGGCTGGGTTCAGTTCTACACTCACTGGTTCCCCTCCCCTGAAGGTGCTGACTCTGTCTGGGTTCAGTTCTACACTCATTGGTTCCCCTCCCCTGAAGGTGCTGACTCTGGCTGGGTTCAGTTCTACATTCACTGGTTCCCCTCCCCTGAAGGAACTGACTCAGGCTGGGTTCAGTTCTACACTCACTGGTTCCCCTCCCTTGAAGGTGCTGACTCTGGTTGGGTTCAGTTCTGCACTCATTGGTTCCCCACCCCTGAAGGTACTGACTCTGGCTGGGTTCAGTCTACACTCACTGGTTCCCTTCCCCTGAAGGTGCTGACTCTGGCTCGGTTCAGTTCGACAGGCACTGGTTCCCCTCCCCTGATGGTACTGACTCTGGCTGGGATCAGTTCTACACTCACTGGTTTCCCTCCCCCGAAGGTAATGACTCTGGCTGGGTTCAGTTCTACACTCACTGGTTCCCCTCCCCTGAAGTTACTGACTCTGGCTGGGTTCAGTTCTACACTCACTGGTTCCCCTCCCCTGAAGGTGCTGACTCTGTCTGGGTTCAGTTCTACACTCATTGGTTCCCCTCCCCTGAAGGTGCTGACTCTGGCTGGGTTCAGTTCTACACTCACTGGTTCTCCTCCCCTGAATGTACTGACTCTGTCTGGGTTCAGTTCTACACTCACTGGTTTTCCTCCCCTGAAGGTGCTGACTCTGGCTGGGTTCAGTTCTACACTCACTGGTTCCCCTCCCCTGAAGGTACTGAATCTGGCTGGGTACAGTTCTACACTCACTGATTCCCCTCCCCTGAAGTTACTGACTCTGGCTGGGTTCAGTTCTGCACTCACTGGTTCCCCTCGCCTGAATGTACTGACTCTGTCTGGGTTCAGTTCTACACTCACTGGTTCCCCTCCCCTGAAGGTGCTGAATCTGGCTGGGTTCAGTTCTACACTCACTGGTTCCCCTCCACTGAAGGTGCTAACTCTGGCTGGGTTCAGTTCTACACTCACTGGTTCCCCTCCCCTGAAGGTGCTGACTCTGGCTGGGTTCAGTTCTACACTCACTGGTTTCCCTCCCCTGAAGGTGATGACCCTGGCTGGGTTCAGTTCTACACTCACTGGTTTCCCTCCCCTGAAGGTACTGACTCTGGCTGGGTTCAGTTCTACACTCACTGGTTCCCCTCCCCTGAAGGGACTTCCTCTGGCTGGGTTCAGTTCTACACTCACTGGTTCTCCTCCCCTGAAGGTACTGACTCTGGCTGGGTTCAGTTCTACACTCACTGGTTCCCCTCCCCTGAAGGTACTGAATCTGGCTGGGTTCAGTTCGACACTCACTGGTTCCCCTCCCCTGAAGGTGCTGACTCTGGCTCGTTTAGTTCTACACTCACTGGTTCCCCTCCCCTGAAGGTACTGACTCTGGCTGGGTTCAGTTCTACACTCACTGGTTCCCCTCCCCTGAAGGTGCTGACACTGGCTGGGTTCAGTTCTACATTCACTGGTTCCCCTCCCCTGAAGGTAATGACTCTGGCTGGGTTCAGTTCTACACTCACTGGTTCCCCTCCCCTGATGGTACTGACTCTGGCTGGGATCAGTTCTACACTCACTGGTTTCCCTCCCCCGAAGGTAATGACTCTGGCTGGGTTCAGTTCTACACTCACTGGTTCCCCTCCCCTGAAGTTACTGACTCTGGCTGGGTTCAGTTCTACACTCACTGGTTCCCCTCCCCTGAAGGTGCTGACTCTGTCTGGGTTCAGTTCTACACTCATTGGTTCCCCTCCCCTGAAGGTGCTGACTCTGGCTGGGTTCAGTTCTACACTCACTGGTTCTCCTCCCCTGAATGTACTGACTCTGTCTGGGTTCAGTTCTACACTCAGTGGTTTCCCTCCCCTGAAGGTGCTGACTCTGGCTGGGTTCAGTTCTACACTCACTGGTTCCCCTCCACTGAAGGTACTGAATCAGGCTGGGTACTGTTCTACACTCACTGGTTCCCCTCCCCTGAAGTTACTGAATCTGGCTGGGTTCAGTTCTGCACTCACTGGTTCCCCTCGCCTGAATGTACTGACTCTGTCTGGGTTCAGTTCTACACTCACTGGTTCCCCTCCCGTGAAGGTGCTGAATCTGGCTGGGTTCAGTTCTACACTCACTGGTTCCCCTCCCCTGAAGGTGCTGACTCTGGCTGGGTTCAGTTCTACACTCACTGGTTCCCCTCCCCTGAAGGTGCTGACTCTGGCTGGGTTCAGTTCTACAATCACTGGTTTCCCTCCCCTGAAGGTGCTGACCCTGGCTGGGTTCAGTTCTACACTCACTGGTTTCGCTCCCCTGAAGGTACTGACTCTGGCTGGGTTCAGTTCTACACTCACTGGTTCCCCTCCCCTGAAGGGACTTCCTCTGGCTGGGTTCAGTTCTACACTCACTGGTTCTCCTCCCCTGAAGGTACTGACTCTGGCTGGGTTCAGTTCTACACTCACTGGTTCCCCTCCCCTGAAGGTACTGAATCTGGCTGGGTTCAGTTCGACACTCACTGGTTCCCCTCCCCTGAAGGTGCTGACTCTGGCTCGTTTAGTTCTACACTCACTGGTTCCCCTCCCCTGAAGGTACTGACTCTGGCTGGGTTCAGATCTACACTCACTGGTTCCCCTCCCCTGAAGGTGCTGACACTGGCTGGGTTCAGTTCTACATTCACTGGTTCCCCTCCCCTGAAGGTAATGACTCTGGCTGGGTTCAGTTCTACACTCACTGGTTCCCCTCCCCTGAAGGTACTGACTCTGGCTGGGTTCAGTTCTACATTCACTGGTTCCCCTCCCCTGAAGGAACTGACTCAGGCTGGGTTCAGTTCTACACTCACTGGTTCCCCTCCCCTGAAAGTGCTGACTCTGGTTGGGTTCAGTTCTGCACTCATTGGTTCCCCATTCCCTGAAGGTACTGACTCTGGCTGGGTTCAGTTCTACACTCAATGGTTCCCTTCCCCTGAAGGTGCTGACTCTGGCTGGGTTCAGTTCGACAGTCACTGGTTCCCCTCCCCTGAAGGTACTGACTCTGGCTGGGATCAGTTCTACACTCACTGGTTTCCCTCACCCGAAGGTACTGACTCTGGCTGTGTTCAGTTCTACACTCACTGGTTCCCCTCCCCTGAAGGTACTGACTCTGGCTGGGTTCAGTTCTACACTCACTGGTTCCCCTCCCCTGAAGGTGCTGAATCTGGCTAGGTTTACTTCTACACTCACTGGTTCCCCTCCCCTGAAGGTACTGACTCTGGCTGTGTTCAGTTCTACACTCACTGGTTCCCCTCCCCTGAAGGTACTGACTCTGGCTGGGTTCAGTTGTGCACTCACTGGTTCCCCTCCCCTGAAGGTACTGTCTCTGGTTGGGTTTAGTTCTACACTCACTGGTTCCCCTCCCCTGAAGTTACTGACTCTGGCTGGGTTCAGTTCTGCACTCACTTAATCCCCTCCCCTGAAGGTGCTGACTCTGGCTGGGTTCAGTTCTACACTCACTGGTTCTCCTCCCCTGAAGGTACTGATTCTGTCTGGGTTCAGTTCTACACTCACTGGTTCCCCTCACCTGAAGGTGCTGACTCTGGCTGGGTTCAGTTCTACACTCACTGGTTCCCCTCCCCTGAAGTTACTGACTCTGGCTGGGTACAGTTCTACACTCAATGGTTCCCCTCCCCTGAAGTTACTGACTCTGGCTGGGTTCAGTTCTGCACTCACTGGTTCTCCTCCCCTGAAGGTGCTGACTCTGGCTGGGTTCAGTTCTACACTCACTGGTTCTCCTCCCCTGAAGGTACTGACTCTGTCTGGGTTCAGTTCTACACTCACTGGTTCCCCTCCCCTGAAGGTGCTGACTCTGGCTGGGTTCAGTTCTACACTCACTGGTTCCCCTCCCCTGAAGGTACTGACTCTGGCTGGGTTCAGTTCTACATTCACTGGTTCCCCTCCCCTGAATGTACTGACTCAGGCTGGGTTCAGTTCTACACTCACTGGTTCCCCTCCCCTGAAGGTGCTGACTCTGGTTGGGTTCAGTTCTGCACTCACTGGTTCCCCACCCCTGAAGGTACTGACTCTGGCTGGGTTCAGTTCTAAACTCACTGGTTCCCTTCCGCTGAATGTGCTGACTCTGGCTGGGTTCAGTTCGACAGTCACTGGTTCCCCTCCCCTGAAGGTACTGACTCTGGCTGGGATCAGTTCTACACCCACTGCTTTCCCTCCCCCGAAGGTAATGACTCTGGCTGGATTCAGTTCTACACTCACTCGTTCCCCTCCCCTGAAGTTACTGACTCTGGCTGGGTTCAGTTCTACACACACTGGTTCCCCTCCCCTGAAGGTGCTGACTCTGGCTGGGTTCAGTTCTACACTCACTGGTTCCCCTCCCCTGAAGGTGCTGACTCTGTCTGGGTTCAGTTCTACACTCATTGGTTCCCCTCCCCTGAAGGTGCTGACTCTGGCTGGGTTCAGTTCTGCACTCACTGGTTCCCCTCCCCTGAAGGTGCTGAATCTGGCTAGGTTTAGTTCTACACTCACTGGTTCCCCTCCCCTGAAGGTACTGACTCTGGCTGGGTGTAGGTCTACACTCACTGGTTCCCCTCCCCTGAAGGTACTGACTCTGTCTGGGTTCAGTTCTGCACTCACTGGTTCTCCTCCCCTGAAGGTGCTGACTCTGGCTGGGTTCAGTTCTACACTCACTGGTTCCCCTCCCCTGAAGGTACTGACTCTGGCTGGGTTCAGTTCTGCACTCACTGGTTCCCCTCCCCTGAAGGTGCTAACTCTGGCAGGGTTCAGTTCTACACTCACTGGTTCCCCTCCCCTGAAGGTGCTGACTCTGGCTGGGTTCAGTTCTACACTCACTGGTTTCCCTCCCCTGAATGTGCTGACCCTGGCTGGGTTCAGTTCTACACTCACTGGTTCCCCTCCCCTGAAGGTGCTGAATCTGGCTAGGTTTAGTTCTACACTCACTGGTTCCCCTCCCCTGAAGGTACTGACTCTGGCTGGGTTTAGGTCTACACTCACTGGTTCCCCTCCCCTGAAGTTACTGACTCTGGCTGGGTTCAGTTCTGCACTCACTGGTTCCCCTCCCCTGAAGGTGCTGACTCTGGCTGGGTTCAGTTCTACACTCACTGGTTCTCCTCCCCTGAAGGTACTGACTCTGTCTGGGTTTAGTTCTACACTCACTGGTTCCCCTCCCCTGAAGGTGCTGACTCTGGCTGGGTTCAGTTCTACACTCACTGGTTCCCCTCCCCTGAAGGTGCTGACTCTGTCTGGGTTCAGTTCTACACTCATTGGTTCCCCTCCCCTGAAGGTGCTGACTCTGGCTGGGTTCAGTTCTACACTCACTGGTTCCCCTCCCCTGAAGGTGCTCAATCTGGCTAGGTTTAGTTCTACACTCACTGGTTCCCCTCCCCTGAAGGTACTGACTCTGGCTGGGTTTAGGTCTACACTCACTGGTTCCCCTCCCCTGAAGGTACTGACTCTGTCTGGGTTCAGTTCTGCACTCACTGGTTCTCCTCCCCTGAAGGTGCTGACTCTGGCTGGGTTCAGTTCTGCACTCACTGGTTCCCCTCCCCTGAAGGTGCTAACTCTGGCAGGGTTCAGTTCTACACTCACTGGTTCCCCTCCCCTGAAGGTGCTGACTCTGGCTGGGTTCAGTTCTACACTCACTGGTTTCCCTCCCCTGAAGGTGCTGACCCTGGCTGGGTTCAGTTCTACACTCACTGGTTCCCATCCCCTGAAGGTGCTGAATCTGGCTAGGTTTAGTTCTACACTCACTGGTTCCCCTCCCCTGAAGGTACTGACTCTGGCTGGGTTTAGGTCTGCACTCACTGGTTCCCCTCCCCTGAAGTTACTGACTCTGGCTGGGTTCAGTTCTGCACTCACTGGTTCCCCTCCCCTGAAGGTGCTGACTCTGGCTGGGTTCAGTTCTACACTCACTGGTTCTCCTCCCCTGAAGGTACTGACTCTGTCTGGGTTCAGTTCTACACTCACTGGTTCCACTCCCCTGAAGGTGCTGACTCTGGCTGGGTTCAGTTCTACACTCACTGGTTCCCCTCCCCTGAAGGTACTGACTCTGGCTGGGTACAGTTCTACACTCACTGGTTCCCCTCCCCTGAAGTTACTGACTCTGGCTGCGTTCAGTTCTGCACTCACTGGTTCCCCTCCCCTGAAGGTGCTGACTCTGGCTGGGTTCAGTTCTACACTCACTGGTTCTCCTCTCCTGAAGGTACTGACTCTGTCTGGGTTCAGTTCTACACTCACTGGTTCCCCTCCCCTGAAAGTGCTGACTCTGGCTGGGTTCAGTTCTACACTCACTGGTTCCCCTCCCCTGAAGGTACTGACTCTGGCTGGGTGCAGTTCTACACTCACTGGTTCCCCTCCCCTGAAGGTACTGACTCTGGCTGGGTTCAGTTCTACATTCACTGGTTCCCCTCCCCTGAAGGTACTGACTCTGGCTGGGTTTAGGTCTACACTCACTGGTTCCCCTCCCCTGAAGGTACTGACTCTGTCTGTGTTCAGTTCTACACTCACTGGTTCTCCTCTCCTGAAGGTGCTGACTCTGGCTGGGTTCAGTTCTACACTCTCTGGTTCCCCTCCCCTGAAGGCACTGACTCTGGCTGGGTTCAGTTCTCCACTCACTGGTTCCCCTCCCCTGAAGGTACTGACTCTGGCTGGGTTCAGTTCTATATTCACTGGTTCCACTCCCCTGAAGGCACTGACTCTGGCTGGGTTCAGTTCTACACTCACTGGTTCCCCTCCCCTGAAGGTGCTGACTCTGTCTGGGTTCAGTTCTACACTCACTGGTTCCCCACCCCTGAAGGTGCTGACTATGGCTGGGTTTAGTTCCACACTCACTGTTTCCCTTCCCCTGAAGGTACTGACTCTGGCTGGGTTCAGTTCTACACTCACTGGTTCCCCTCCCCTGAAGGTGCTAACTCTGGCTGGGTTCAGTTCTACACTCACTGGTTCCCCTCCCCTGAAGGTGCTGACTCTGGCTGGGTTCAGTTCTACACTCACTGGTTTCCCTCCCCTGAAGGTGCTGACCCTGGCTGGGTTCAGTTCTACACTCAATGGTTCCCCTCCCCTGAAGGTACTGACTCTGGCTGGGTTCAGTTCTACACTCACTGGTTCCCCTCCCCTGAAGGGACTTTCTCTGACTGGGTTCAGTTCTACACTCACTGGTTCTCCTCCCCTGAAGGTACTGACTCTGGCTGGGTTCAGTTCTACACTCACTGGTTCCCCTCCCCTGAAGGTACTGAATCTGGCTGGGTACAGTTCGACACTCACTGGTTCCCCTCGCCTGAAGGTGCTGACTCTGGCTGGTTTAGTTCTACACTCACTGGTTCCCCTCCCCTGAAGGTGCTGACTCTGGCTGTGTTCAGTTCTACACTCAATGGTTCTCCTACCCTAAAGGTACTGACTCTGGCTGGGTTCAGTTCAACACTCACTGGTTCTCCTCCCCTGAAGGTAATGATTCTGGCTGGGTTCAGTTCGACATTCACTGGTTCCCCTCCCCTGAAGGAACTGACTCTGGCTGGGTTCACTTCTACACTCACTGGTTCACCTCCCCTGAAGGTACTGACTCTGGCTGGGTTCAGTTCTACACTCACTGGTTCTCCTCCCCTGAAGTTACTGACTCTGGCTGGGTTCAGTTCTACATTCACTGGTTCCCCTCCCCTGAAGGTACTGACTCTGGCTGGGCTCAGTTCTACACTCACTGGTTCCACTCCCCTGAAGATACTGACTCTGGCTGTGTTCAGTTCTACACTCACTGGTTCCCCTCCCCTGAAGGTGCTGACTCTGGCTGGGTGCAGTTCTACATTCACTGGTTCCCCTCCCCTGAAGGTAATGACTCTGGCTGGTTTCAGTTCTACACTCATTGGTTCCCCTCCTCTGAAGGTACTGACTCTGGCTGGGTTCAGTTCTACATTCACTGGTTACCCTCCCATGAATGTACTGACTCAGGCTGGGTTCAGTTCTACACTCACTGGTTCCCCTCCCCTGAAGGTGCTGACTCTGGTTGGGTTCAGTTCTCCACTCACTGGTTCCCCACCCCTGAAGGTACTGACTCTGGCTGGGTTCAGTTCGGCAGTCACTGGTTCCCCTCTCCCGAAGGTAATGACTCTGGCTGGATTCAGTTCTACACTCACTGGTTCCCCTCCCCTGAAGTTACTGACTCTGGCTGGGTTCAGTTCTACACTCACTGGTTCCCCTCCCCTGAAGGTGCTGACTCTGGCTGGGTTCAGTTCTACACTCACTGGTTCCCCTCCCCTGAAGGTGCTGACTCTGTCTGGGTTCAGTTCTACACTCATTGGTTCCCCTCCCCTGAAGGTGCTGACTCTGGCTGGGTTCAGTTCTACACACACTGGTTCTCCTCCCCTGAAGGTACTGACTCTGTCTGGGTTCAGTTCTACACTCACTGGTTCCCCTCCCCTGAAGGTGCTGACTCTGGCTGGGTTCAGTTCTACACTCACTGGTTCCCCTCCCCTGAAGGTACTGACTCTGGCTGGGTACAGTTCTACATTCACTGGTTCCCCTCCCCTGAAGGTGCTGACTCTGGCTGGGTTCAGTTCTACACTCACTGGTTCCCCTCCCCTGAAGGTACTGACTCTGGCTGGGTACAGTTCTACACTCACTGGTTCCCCTCCCCTGAAGGTACTGACTCTGGCTGGGTTCAGTTCTACACTCACTGGTTCCCCTCCCCTGAAGGTACTGACTCTGGCTGGGTTCAGTTGTGCACTCACTGGTTCCCCTCCCCTGAAGGTACTGTCTCTGGCTGGGTTTAGTTCTACACTCACTGGTTCCCCTCCCCTGAAGTTACTGACTCTGGCTGGGTTCAGTTCTGCACTCACTGGTTCCCCTCCCCTGAAGGTGCTGACTCTGGCTGGGTTCAGTTCTACACTCACTGGTTCTCCTCCCCTGAAGGTACTGACTCTGTCTGGGTTCAGTTCTACACTCACTGGTTCCCCTCCCCTGAAGGTGCTGACTCTGGCTGGGTTCAGTTCTACACTCACTGGTTCCCATCCCCTGAAGGTGCTGAATCTGGCTAGGTTTAGTTCTACACTCACTGGTTCCCCTCCCCTGAAGGTACTGACTCTGGCTGGGTGTAGGTCTACACTCACTGGTTCCCCTCCCCTGAAGGTACTGACTCTGTCTGGGTTCAGTTCTGCACTCACTGGTTCTCCTCCCCTGAAGGTGCTGACTCTGGCTGGGTTCAGTTCTACACTCACTGGTTCCCCTCCCCTGAAGGTACTGACTCTGGCTGGGTTCAGTTCTGCACTCACTGGTTCCCCTCCCCTGAAGGTGCTAACTCTGGCAGGGTTCAGTTCTACACTCACTGGTTCCCCTCCCCTGAAGGTGCTGACT
Organism: Pristiophorus japonicus; assembly: GCF_044704955.1. Taxonomy (NCBI): domain Eukaryota; kingdom Metazoa; phylum Chordata; class Chondrichthyes; family Pristiophoridae; genus Pristiophorus; species Pristiophorus japonicus. The sequence goes on along the minus strand of NW_027254467.1, from coordinate 447,088 downwards.
CTGGCTGGGTTCAGTTCTACACTCACTGGTTTCCCTCCCCTGAATGTGCTGACCCTGGCTGGGTTCAGTTCTACACTCACTGGTTCCCCTCCCCTGAAGGTGCTGAATCTGGCTAGGTTTAGTTCTACACTCACTGGTTCCCCTCCCCTGAAGGTACTGACTCTGGCTGGGTTTAGGTCTACACTCACTGGTTCCCCTCCCCTGAAGTTACTGACTCTGGCTGGGTTCAGTTCTGCACTCACTGGTTCCCCTCCCCTGAAGGTGCTGACTCTGGCTGGGTTCAGTTCTACACTCACTGGTTCTCCTCCCCTGAAGGTACTGACTCTGTCTGGGTTTAGTTCTACACTCACTGGTTCCCCTCCCCTGAAGGTGCTGACTCTGGCTGGGTTCAGTTCTACACTCACTGGTTCCCCTCCCCTGAAGGTGCTGACTCTGTCTGGGTTCAGTTCTACACTCATTGGTTCCCCTCCCCTGAAGGTGCTGACTCTGGCTGGGTTCAGTTCTACACTCACTGGTTCCCCTCCCCTGAAGGTGCTCAATCTGGCTAGGTTTAGTTCTACACTCACTGGTTCCCCTCCCCTGAAGGTACTGACTCTGGCTGGGTTTAGGTCTACACTCACTGGTTCCCCTCCCCTGAAGGTACTGACTCTGTCTGGGTTCAGTTCTGCACTCATTGGTTCCCCTCCCCTGAAGGTGCTGACTCTGGCTGGGTTCAGTTCTACACTCACTGGTTCCCATCCCCTGAAGGTGCTGAATCTGGCTAGGTTTAGTTCTACACTCACTGGTTCCCCTCCCCTGAAGGTACTGACTCTGGCTGGGTGTAGGTCTACACTCACTGGTTCCCCTCCCCTGAAGGTACTGACTCTGTCTGGGTTCAGTTCTGCACTCACGGGTTCTCCTCCCCTGAAGGTGCTGACTCTGGCTGGGTTCAGTTCTACACTCACTGGTTCCCCTCCCCTGAAGGTACTGACTCTGGCTGGGTTCAGTTCTTCACTCACTGGTTCCCCTCCCCTGAAGGTGCTAACTCTGGCAGGGTTCAGTTCTACACTCACTGGTTCCCCTCCCCTGAAGGTGCTGACTCTGGCTGGGTTCAGTTCTACACTCACTGGATTCCCTCCCCTGAATGAGCTGACCCTGGCTGGGTTCAGTTCTACACTCACTGGTTCCCCTCCCCTGAAGGTGCTGAATCTGGCTAGGTTTAGTTCTACACTCACTGGTTCCCCTCCCCTGAAGGTACTGACTCTGGCTGGGTTTAGGTCTACACTCACTGGTTCCCCTCCCCTGAAGTTACTGACTCTGGCTGGGTTCAGTTCTGCACTCACTGGTTCCCCTCCCCTGAAGGTGCTGACTCTGGCTGGGTTCAGTTCTACACTCACTGGTTCTCCTCCCCTGAAGGTACTGACTCTGTCTGGGTTTAGTTCTACACTCACTGGTTCCCCTCCCCTGAAGGTGCTGACTCTGGCTGGGTTCAGTTCTACACTCACTGGTTCCCCTCCCCTGAAGGTGCTGACTCTGTCTGGGTTCAGTTCTACACTCATTGGTTCCCCTCCCCTGAAGGTGCTGACTCTGGCTGGGTTCAGTTCTACACTCACTGGTTCCCCTCCCCTGAAGGTGCTGACTCTGGCTGGGTTCAGTTCTACACTCACTGGTTCTCCTCCCCTGAAGGTACTGACTCTGGCTGGGTACAGTTCTACACTCACTGGTTCCCCTCCCCTGAAGGTGCTGACTCTGGCTGGGTTCAGTTCTACACTCACTGGTTCCACTCCCCTGAAGGTACTGACTCTGGCTGGGTACAGTTCTACACTCACTGGTTCCCCTCCCCTGAAGGTACTGACTCTGGCTGGGTTCAGTTCTACACTCACTGGTTCCCCTCCCCTGAAGGTACTGACTCTGGCTGGGTTCAGTTGTGCACTCACTGGTTCCCCTCCCCTGAAGGTACTGTCTCTGGCTGGGTTTAGTTCTACACTCACTGGTTCCCCTCCCCTGAAGTTACTGACTCTGGCTGGGTTCAGTTCTGCACTCACTGGTTCCCCTCCCCTGAAGGTGCTGACTCTGGCTGGGTTCAGTTCTACACTCACTGGTTCTCCTCCCCTGAAGGTACTGACTCTGTCTGGGTTCAGTTCTACACTCACTGGTTCCCCTCCCCTGAAGGTGCTGACTCTGGCTGGGTTCAGTTCTACACTCACTGGTTCCCATCCCCTGAAGGTGCTGAATCTGGCTAGGTTTAGTTCTACACTCACTGGTTCCCCTCCCCTGAAGGTACTGACTCTGGCTGGGTGTAGTTCTACACTCACTGGTTCCCCTCCCCTGAAGGTACAGACTCTGGCTGGGTTTAGGTCTGCACTCACTGGTTCCCCTCCCCTGAAGTTACTGACTCTGGCTGGGTTCAGTTCTGCACTCACTGGTTCCCCTCCCCTGAAGGTGCTGACTCTGGCTTGGTTCAGTTCTACACTCACTGGTTCTCCTCCCCTGAAGGTACTGACTCTGTCTGGGTTCAGTTCTACACTCACTGGTTCCACTCCCCTGAAGGTGCTGACTCTGGCTGGGTACAGTTCTACACTCACTGGTTCCCCTCCCCTGAAGTTAGTGACTCTGGCTGCGTTCAGTTCTGCACTCACTGGTTCCCCTCCCCTGAAGGTGCTGACTCTGGCTGGGTTCAGTTCTACACTGACTGGTTCTCCTCCCCTGAAGGTACTGACTCTGTCTGGGTTCAGTTCTACACTCACTGGTTCCCCTCCCCTGAAAGTGCTGACTCTGGCTGGGTTCAGTTCTACACTCACTGGTTCCCCTCCCCTGAAGGTACTGACTCTGGCTGGGTGCAGTTCTACACTCACTGGTTCCCCACCCCTGAAGGTACTGACTCTGGCTGGGTTCAGTTCTACATTCACTGGTTCCCCTCCCCTGAAGGTACTGACTCTGGCTGGGTTTAGGTCTACACTCACTGGTTCCCCTCCCCTGAAGGTACTGACTCTGTCTGTGTTCAGTTCTGCACTCACTGGTTCTCCTCTCCTGAAGGTGCTGACTCTGGCTGGGTTCAGTTCTACACTCTCTGGTTCCCCTCCCCTGAAGGCACTGACTCTGGCTGGGTTCAGTTCTCCACTCACTGGTTCCCCTCCCCTGAAGGTACTGACTCTGGCTGGGTTCAGTTCTATATTCACTGGTTCCACTCGCCTGAAGGCACTGACTCTGGCTGGGTTCAGTTCTACACTCACTGGTTCCCCTCCCCTGAAGGTGCTGACTCTGGCTGGGTTCAGTTCTACACTCACTGGTTTCCCTCCCCTGAAGGTGCTGACCCTGGCTGGGTTCAGTTCTACACTCAATGGTTCCCCTCCCCTGAAGGTACTGACTCTGGCTGGGTTCAGTTCTACACTCACTGGTTCCCCTCCCCTGAAGGGACTTTCTCTGACTGGGTTCAGTTCTACACTCACTGGTTCTCCTCCCCTGAAGGTACTGACTCTGGCTGGGTTCAGTTCTACACTCACTGGTTCCCCTCCCCTGAAGGTACTGAATCTGGCTGGGTACAGTTCGACACTCACTGGTTCCCCTCCCCTGAAGGTGCTGACTCTGGCTGGTTTAGTTCTACACTCACTGGTTCCCCTCCCCTGAAGGTGCTGACTCTGGCTGGGTTCAGTTCTACACTCAATGGTTCTCCTACCCTAAAGGTACTGACTCTGGCTGGGTTCAGTTCAACACTCACTGGTTCTCCTCCCCTGAAGGTAATGATTCTGGCTGGGTTCAGTTCGACATTCACTGGTTCCCCTCCCCTGAAGGAACTGACTCTGGCTGGGTTCACTTCTACACTCACTGGTTCACCTCCCCTGAAGGTACTGACTCTGGCTGGGTTCAGTTCTACACTCACTGGTTCTCCTCCCCTGAAGTTACTGACTCTGGCTGGGTTCAGTTCTACATTCACTGGTTCCCCTCCCCTGAAGGTACTGACTCTGGCTGGGCTCAGTTCTACACTCACTGGTTCCACTCCCCTGAAGATACTGACTCTGGCTGTGTTCAGTTCTACACTCACTGGTTACCCTCCCCTGAAGGTGCTGACTCTGGCTGGGTGCAGTTCTACATTCACTGGTTCCCCTCCCCTGAAGGTAATGACTCTGGCTTGTTTCAGTTCTACACTCATTGGTTCCCCTCCTCTGAAGGTACTGACTCTGGCTGGGTTCAGTTCTACATTCACTGGTTACCCTCCCATGAAGGTACTGACTCAGGCTGGGTTCAGTTCTACACTCACTGCTTCCCCTCCCCTGAAGGTGCTGACTCTGGTTGGGTTCAGTTCTCCACTCACTGGTTCCCCACCCCTGAAGGTACTGACTCTGGCTGGGTTCAGTTCTACACTCACTGGTTCCCCTCCCCTGAAGTTACTGACTCTGGCTGGGTTCAGTTCTACACTCACTGGTTCCCCTCCCCTGAAGGTGCTGACTCTGGCTGGGTTCAGTTCTACACTCACTGGTTCCCCTCCCCTGAAGGTGCTGACTCTGTCTGGGTTCAGTTCTACACTCATTGGTTCCCCTCCCCTGAAGGTGCTGACTCTGGCTGGGTTCAGTTCTACACTCACTGGTTCTCCTCCCCTGAAGGTACTGACTCTGTCTGGGTTCAGTTCTACACTCACTGGTTCCCCTCCCCTGAAGGTGCTGACTCTGGCTGGGTTCAGTTCTACACTCACTGGTTCCCCTCCCCTGAAGGTACTGACTCTGGCTGGGTACAGTTCTACACTCACTGGTTCCCCTCCCCTGAAGGTGCTGACTCTGGCTGGGTTCAGTTCTACACTCACTGGTTCCACTCCCCTGAAGGTACTGACTCTGGCTGGGTACAGTTCTACACTCACTGGTTCCCCTCCCCTGAAGGTACTGACTCTGGCTGGGTTCAGTTCTACACTCACTGGTTCCCCTCCCCTGAAGGTACTGACTCTGGCTGGGTTCAGTTGTGCACTCACTGGTTCCCCTCCCCTGAAGGTACTGTCTCTGGCTGGGTTTAGTTCTACACTCACTGGTTCCCCTCCCCTGAAGTTACTGACTCTGGCTGGGTTCAGTTCTGCACTCACTGGTTCCCCTCCCCTGAAGGTGCTGACTCTGGCTGGGTTCAGTTCTACACTCACTGGTTCTCCTCCCCTGAAGGTACTGACTCTGTCTGGGTTCAGTTCTACACTCACTGGTTCCCCTCCCCTGAAGGTGCTGACTCTGGCTGGGTTCAGTTCTACACTCACTGGTTCCCATCCCCTGAAGGTGCTGAATCTGGCTAGGTTTAGTTCTACACTCACTGGTTCCCCTCCCCTGAAGGTACTGACTCTGGCTGGGTGTAGGTCTACACTCACTGGTTCCCCTCCCCTGAAGGTACTGACTCTGTCTGGGTTCAGTTCTGCACTCACTGGTTCTCCTCCCCTGAAGGTGCTGACTCTGGCTGGGTTCAGTTCTACACTCACTGGTTCCCCTCCCCTGAAGGTACTGACTCTGGCTGGGTTCAGTTCTGCACTCACTGGTTCCCCTCCCCTGAAGGTGCTAACTCTGGCAGGGTTCAGTTCTACACTCACTGGTTCCCCTCCCCTGAAGGTGCTGACTCTGGCTGGGTTCAGTTCTACACTCACTGGTTTCCCTCCCCTGAATGTGCTGACCCTGGCTGGGTTCAGTTCTACACTCACTGGTTCCCCTCCCCTGAAGGTGCTGAATCTGGCTAGGTTTAGTTCTACACTCACTGGTTCCCCTCCACTGAAGGTACTGACTCTGGCTGGGTTTAGGTCTACACTCACTGGTTCCCCTCCCCTGAAGTTACTGACTCTGGCTGGGTTCAGTTCTGCACTCACTGGTTCCCCTCCCCTGAAGGTGCTGACTCTGGCTGGGTTCAGTTCTACACTCACTGGTTCTCCTCCCCTGAAGGTACTGACTCTGTCTGGGTTTAGTTCTACACTCACTGGTTCCCCTCCCCTGAAGGTGCTGACTCTGGCTGGGTTCAGTTCTACACTCACTGGTTCCCCTCCCCTGAAGGTGCTGACTCTGTCTGGGTTCAGTTCTACACTCATTGGTTCCCCTCCCCTGAAGGTGCTGACTCTGGCTGGGTTCAGTTCTACACTCACTGGTTCCCCTCCCCTGAAGGTGCTCAATCTGGCTAGGTTTAGTTCTACACTCACTGGTTCCCCTCCCCTGAAGGTACTGACTCTGGCTGGGTTTAGGTCTACACTCACTGGTTCCCCTCCCCTGAAGGTACTGACTCTGTCTGGGTTCAGTTCTGCACTCATTGGTTCCCCTCCCCTGAAGGTGCTGACTCTGGCTGGGTTCAGTTCTACACTCACTGGTTCCCATCCCCTGAAGGTGCTGAATCTGGCTAGGTTTAGTTCTACACTCACTGGTTCCCCTCCCCTGAAGGTACTGACTCTGGCTGGGTGTAGGTCTACACTCACTGGTTCCCCTCCCCTGAAGGTACTGACTCTGTCTGGGTTCAGTTCTGCACTCACGGGTTCTCCTCCCCTGAAGGTGCTGACTCTGGCTGGGTTCAGTTCTACACTCACTGGTTCCCCTCCCCTGAAGGTACTGACTCTGGCTGGGTTCAGTTCTTCACTCACTGGTTCCCCTCCCCTGAAGGTGCTAACTCTGGCAGGGTTCAGTTCTACACTCACTGGTTCCCCTCCCCTGAAGGTGCTGACTCTGGCTGGGTTCAGTTCTACACTCACTGGATTCCCTCCCCTGAATGAGCTGACCCTGGCTGGGTTCAGTTCTACACTCACTGGTTCCCCTCCCCTGAAGGTGCTGAATCTGGCTAGGTTTAGTTCTACACTCACTGGTTCCCCTCCCCTGAAGGTACTGACTCTGGCTGGGTTTAGGTCTACACTCACTGGTTCCCCTCCCCTGAAGTTACTGACTCTGGCTGGGTTCAGTTCTGCACTCACTGGTTCCCCTCCCCTGAAGGTGCTGACTCTGGCTGGGTTCAGTTCTACACTCACTGGTTCTCCTCCCCTGAAGGTACTGACTCTGTCTGGGTTTAGTTCTACACTCACTGGTTCCCCTCCCCTGAAGGTGCTGACTCTGGCTGGGTTCAGTTCTACACTCACTGGTTCCCCTCCCCTGAAGGTGCTGACTCTGTCTGGGTTCAGTTCTACACTCATTGGTTCCCCTCCCCTGAAGGTGCTGACTCTGGCTGGGTTCAGTTCTACACTCACTGGTTCCCCTCCCCTGAAGGTGCTCAATCTGGCTAGGTTTAGTTCTACACTCACTGGTTCCCCTCCCCTGAAGGTACTGACTCTGGCTGGGTTTAGGTCTACACTCACTGGTTCCCCTCCCCTGAAGGTACTGACTCTGTCTGGGTTCAGTTCTGCACTCACTGGTTCTCCTCCCCTGAAGGTGCTGACTCTGGCTGGGTTCAGTTCAACACTCACTGGTTCCCCTCCCCTGAAGGTACTGACTCTGGCTGGGTTCACTTCTGCACTCACTGCTTCCCCTCCCCTGAAGGTGCTAACTCTGGCAGGGTTCAGTTCTACACTCACTGGTTCCCCTCCCCTGAAGGTGCTGACTCTGGCTGGGTTCAGTTCTACACTCACTGGTTTCCCTCCCCTGAAGGTGCTGACCCTGGCTGGTTTCAGTTCTACACTCACTGGTTCCCATCCCCTGAAGGTGCTGAATCAGGCTAGGTTTAGTTCTACACTCACTGGTTCCCCTCCCCTGAAGGTACAGACTCTGGCTGGGTTTAGGTCTGCACTCACTGGTTCCCCTCCCCTGAAGTTACTGACTCTGGCTGGGTTCAGTTCTGCACTCACTGGTTCCCCTCCCCTGAAGGTGCTGACTCTGGCTTGGTTCAGTTCTACACTCACTGGTTCTCCTCCCCTGAAGGTACTGACTCTGTCTGGGTTCAGTTCTACACTCACTGGTTCCACTCCCCTGAAGGTGCTGACTCTGGCTGGGTACAGTTCTACACTCACTGGTTCCCCTCCCCTGAAGTTAGTGACTCTGGCTGCGTTCAGTTCTGCACTCACTGGTTCCCCTCCCCTGAAGGTGCTGACTCTGGCTGGGTTCAGTTCTACACTGACTGGTTCTCCTCCCCTGAAGGTACTGACTCTGTCTGGGTTCAGTTCTACACTCACTGGTTCCCCTCCCCTGAAAGTGCTGACTCTGGCTGGGTTCAGTTCTACACTCACTGGTTCCCCTCCCCTGAAGGTACTGACTCTGGCTGGGTGCAGTTCTACACTCACTGGTTCCCCACCCCTGAAGGTACTGACTCTGGCTGGGTTCAGTTCTACATTCACTGGTTCCCCTCCGCTGAAGGTACTGACTCTGGCTGGGTTTAGGTCTACACTCACTGGTTCCCCTCCCCTGAAGGTACTGACTCTGTCTGTGTTCAGTTCTGCACTCACTGGTTCTCCTCTCCTGAAGGTGCTGACTCTGGCTGGGTTCAGTTCTACACTCTCTGGTTCCCCTCCCCTGAAGGCACTGACTCTGGCTGGGTTCAGTTCTCCACTCACTGGTTCCCCTCCCCTGAAGGTACTGACTCTGGCTGGGTTCAGTTCTATATTCACTGGTTCCACTCGCCTGAAGGCACTGACTCTGGCTGGGTTCAGTTCTACACTCACTGGTTCCCCTCCCCTGAAGGTGCTGACTCTGGCTGGGTTCAGTTCTACACTCACTGGTTTCCCTCCCCTGAAGGTGCTGACCCTGGCTGGGTTCAGTTCTACACTCAATGGTTCCCCTCCCCTGAAGGTACTGACTCTGGCTGGGTTCAGTTCTACACTCACTGGTTCCCCTCCCCTGAAGGGACTTTCTCTGACTGGGTTCAGTTCTACACTCACTGGTTCTCCTCCCCTGAAGGTACTGACTCTGGCTGGGTTCAGTTCTACACTCACTGGTTCCCCTCCCCTGAAGGTACTGAATCTGGCTGGGTACAGTTCGACACTCACTGGTTCCCCTCCCCTGAAGGTGCTGACTCTGGCTGGTTTAGTTCTACACTCACTGGTTCCCCTCCCCTGAAGGTGCTGACTCTGGCTGGGTTCAGTTCTACACTCAATGGTTCTCCTACCCTAAAGGTACTGACTCTGGCTGGGTTCAGTTCAACACTCACTGGTTCTCCTCCCCTGAAGGTAATGATTCTGGCTGGGTTCAGTTCGACATTCACTGGTTCCCCTCCCCTGAAGGAACTGACTCTGGCTGGGTTCACTTCTACACTCACTGGTTCACCTCCCCTGAAGGTACTGACTCTGGCTGGGTTCAGTTCTACACTCACTGGTTCTCCTCCCCTGAAGTTACTGACTCTGGCTGGGTTCAGTTCTACATTCACTGGTTCCCCTCCCCTGAAGGTACTGACTCTGGCTGGGCTCAGTTCTACACTCACTGGTTCCACTCCCCTGAAGATACTGACTCTGGCTGTGTTCAGTTCTACACTCACTGGTTACCCTCCCCTGAAGGTGCTGACTCTGGCTGGGTGCAGTTCTACATTCACTGGTTCCCCTCCCCTGAAGGTAATGACTCTGGCTTGTTTCAGTTCTACACTCATTGGTTCCCCTCCTCTGAAGGTACTGACTCTGGCTGGGTTCAGTTCTACATTCACTGGTTACCCTCCCATGAAGGTACTGACTCAGGCTGGGTTCAGTTCTACACTCACTGCTTCCCCTCCCCTGAAGGTGCTGACTCTGGTTGGGTTCAGTTCTCCACTCACTGGTTCCCCACCCCTGAAGGTACTGACTCTGGCTGGGTTCAGTTCTACACTCACTGGTTCCCCTCCCCTGAAGTTACTGACTCTGGCTGGGTTCAGTTCTACACTCACTGGTTCCCCTCCCCTGAAGGTGCTGACTCTGGCTGGGTTCAGTTCTACACTCACTGGTTCCCCTCCCCTGAAGGTGCTGACTCTGTCTGGGTTCAGTTCTACACTCATTGGTTCCCCTCCCCTGAAGGTGCTGACTCTGGCTGGGTTCAGTTCTACACTCACTGGTTCTCCTCCCCTGAAGGTACTGACTCTGTCTGGGTTCAGTTCTACACTCACTGGTTCCCCTCCCCTGAAGGTGCTGACTCTGGCTGGGTTCAGTTCTACACTCACTGGTTCCCCTCCCCTGAAGGTACTGACTCTGGCTGGGTACAGTTCTACACTCACTGGTTCCCCTCCCCTGAAGGTGCTGACTCTGGCTGGGTTCAGTTCTACACTCACTGGTTCCACTCCCCTGAAGGTACTGACTCTGGCTGGGTACAGTTCTACACTCACTGGTTCCCCTCCCCTGAAGGTACTGACTCTGGCTGGGTTCAGTTCTACACTCACTGGTTCCCCTCCCCTGAAGGTACTGACTCTGGCTGGGTTCAGTTGTGCACTCACTGGTTCCCCTCCCCTGAAGGTACTGTCTCTGGCTGGGTTTAGTTCTACACTCACTGGTTCCCCTCCCCTGAAGTTACTGACTCTGGCTGGGTTCAGTTCTGCACTCACTGGTTCCCCTCCCCTGAAGGTGCTGACTCTGGCTGGGTTCAGTTCTACACTCACTGGTTCTCCTCCCCTGAAGGTACTGACTCTGTCTGGGTTCAGTTCTACACTCACTGGTTCCCCTCCCCTGAAGGTGCTGACTCTGGCTGGGTTCAGTTCTACACTCACTGGTTCCCATCCCCTGAAGGTGCTGAATCTGGCTAGGTTTAGTTCTACACTCACTGGTTCCCCTCCCCTGAAGGTACTGACTCTGGCTGGGTGTAGGTCTACACTCACTGGTTCCCCTCCCCTGAAGGTACTGACTCTGTCTGGGTTCAGTTCTGCACTCACTGGTTCTCCTCCCCTGAAGGTGCTGACTCTGGCTGGGTTCAGTTCTACACTCACTGGTTCCCCTCCCCTGAAGGTACTGACTCTGGCTGGGTTCAGTTCTGCACTCACTGGTTCCCCTCCCCTGAAGGTGCTAACTCTGGCAGGGTTCAGTTCTACACTCACTGGTTCCCCTCCCCTGAAGGTGCTGACTCTGGCTGGGTTCAGTTCTACACTCACTGGTTTCCCTCCCCTGAATGTGCTGACCCTGGCTGGGTTCAGTTCTACACTCACTGGTTCCCCTCCCCTGAAGGTGCTGAATCTGGCTAGGTTTAGTTCTACACTCACTGGTTCCCCTCCCCTGAAGGTACTGACTCTGGCTGGGTTTAGGTCTACACTCACTGGTTCCCCTCCCCTGAAGTTACTGACTCTGGCTGGGTTCAGTTCTGCACTCACTGGTTCCCCTCCCCTGAAGGTGCTGACTCTGGCTGGGTTCAGTTCTACACTCACTGGTTCTCCTCCCCTGAAGGTACTGACTCTGTCTGGGTTTAGTTCTACACTCACTGGTTCCCCTCCCCTGAAGGTGCTGACTCTGGCTGGGTTCAGTTCTACACTCACTGGTTCCCCTCCCCTGAAGGTGCTGACTCTGTCTGGGTTCAGTTCTACACTCATTGGTTCCCCTCCCCTGAAGGTGCTGACTCTGGCTGGGTTCAGTTCTACACTCACTGGTTCCCCTCCCCTGAAGGTGCTCAATCTGGCTAGGTTTAGTTCTACACTCACTGGTTCCACTCCCCTGAAGGCACTGACTCTGGCTGGGTTCAGTTCTACACTCACTGGTTCCCCTCCCCTGAAGGTGCTGACTCTGTCTGGGTTCAGTTCTACACTCACTGGTTCCCCACCCCTGAAGGTGCTGACTATGGCTGGGTTTAGTTCCACACTCACTGTTTCCCTTCCCCTGAAGGTACTGACTCTGGCTGGGTTCAGTTCTACACTCACTGGTTCCCCTCCCCTGAAGGTGCTAACTCTGGCTGGGTTCAGTTCTACACTCACTGGTTCCCCTCCCCTGAAGATGCTGACTCTGGCTGGGTTCAGTTCTACACTCACTGGTTTCCCTCCCCTGAAGGTGCTGACCCTGGCTGGGTTCAGTTCTACACTCAATGGTTCCCCTCCCCTGAAGGTACTGACTCTGGCTGGGTTCAGTTCTACACTCACTGGTTCCCCTCCCCTGAAGGGACTTTCTCTGACTGGGTTCAGTTCTACACTCACTGGTTCTCCTCCCCTGAAGGTACTGACTCTGGCTGGGTTCAGTTCTACACTCACTGGTTCCCCTCCCCTGAAGGTACTGAATCTGGCTGGGTACAGTTCGACACTCACTGGTTCCCCTCCCCTGAAGGTGCTGACTCTGGCTGGTTTAGTTCTACACTCACTGGTTCCCCTCCACTGAAGGTGCTGACTCTGTCTGGGTTCAGTTCTACACTCATTGGTTCCCCTCCCCTGAAGGTGCTGACTCTGGCTGGGTGCAGTTCTGCACTCACTGGTTCCCCTCCCCTGAAGGTGCTGAATCTGGCTAGGTTTAGTTCTACACTCACTGGTTCCCCTCCCCTGAAGGTACTGACTCTGGCTGGGTTTAGGTCTACACTCACTGGTTCCCCTCCCCTGAAGGTACTGACTCTGTCTGGGTTCAGTTCTGCACTCACTGGTTCTCCTCCCCTGAAGGAGCTGACTCTGGCTGGGTTCAGTTCTACACTCACTGGTTCCCCTCCCCTGAAGGTACTGACTCTGGCTGGGTTCAGTTCTGCACTCACTGGTTCCCCTCCCCTGAAGGTGCTAACTCTGGCAGGGTTCAGTTCTACACTCACTGGTTCCCCTCCCCTGAAGGTGCTGACTCTGGCTGGGTTCAGTTCTAACTCACTGGTTTCCCTCCCCTGAAGGTGCTGACCCTGGCTGGGTTCAGTTCTACACTCACTGGTTCCCCTCCCCTGAAGGTGCTGAATCTGGCTAGGTTTAGTTCTACACTCACTGGTTCCCCTCCCCTGAAGGTACTGACTCTGGCTGGGTTTAGGTCTACACTCACTGGTTCCCCTCCCCTGAAGTTACTGACTCTGGCTGGGTTCAGTTCTGCACTCACTGGTTCCCCTCCCCTGAAGGTGCTGACTCTGGCTGGGTTCAGTTCTACACTCACTGGTTCCCCTCCCCTGAAGGTACTGACTCTGTCTGGGTTCAGTTCTACACTCACTGGTTCCCCTCCCCTGAAGGTGCTGACTCTGGCTGGGTTCAGTTCTACACTCACTGGTTCCCCTCCCCTGAAGGTACTGACTCTGGCTGAGTACAGTTCTACACTCACTGGTTCCCCTCCCCTGAAGTTACTGACTCTGGCTGCGTTCAGTTCTGCACTCACTGGTTCCCCTCCCCTGAAGGTGCTGACTCTGGCTGGGTTCAGTTCTACACTCACTGGTTCTCCTCCCCTGAAGGTACTGACTCTGTCTGGGTTCAGTTCTACACTCACTGGTTCCCCTCCCCTGAAAGTGCTGACTCTGGCTGGGTTCAGTTCTACACTCACTGGTTCTCCTCCCCTGAAGGTACTGACTCTGTCTGGGTTCAGTTCTACACTCACTGGTTCCCCTCCCCTGAAGGTGCTGACTCTGGCTGGGTTCAGTTCTACACTCACTGGTTCCCCTCCCCTGAAGGTACTGACTCTGGCTGGGTACAGTTCTACACTCACTGGTTCCCCTCCCCTGAAGGTACTGACTCTGGCTGGGTTCAGTTCTACATTCACTCGTTCCCCTCCCCTGAAGGTGCTGACTCTGGCTGGGTTCAGTTCTAACTCACTGGTTTCCCTCCCCTGAAGGTGCTGACCCTGGCTGGGTTCAGTTCTACACTCACTGGTTCCCCTCCCCTGAAGGTGCTGAATCTGGCTAGGTTTAGTTCTACACTCACTGGTTCCCCTCCCCTGAAGGTACTGACTCTGGCTGGGTTTAGGTCTACACTCACTGGTTCCCCTCCCCTGAAGTTACTGACTCTGGCTGGGTTCAGTTCTGCACTCACTAGTTCCCCTCCCTTGAAGGTGCTGACTCTGGCTGGGTTCAGTTCTACACTCACTGGTTCCCCTCCCCTGAAGGTACTGACTCTGTCTGGGTTCAGTTCTACACTCACTGGTTCCCCTCCCCTGAAGGTGCTGACTCTGGCTGGGTTCAGTTCTACACTCACTGGTTCCCCTCCCCTGAAGGTACTGACTCTGGCTGGGTACAGTTCTACACTCACTGGTTCCCCTCCCCTGAAGTTACTGACTCTGGCTGCGTTCAGTTCTGCACTCACTGGTTCCCCTCCCCTGAAGGTGCTGACTCTGGCTGGGTTCAGTTCTACACTCACTGGTTCTCCTCCCCTGAAGGTACTGACTCTGTCTGGGTTCAGTTCTACACTCACTGGTTCCCCTCCCCTGAAAGTGCTGACTCTGGCTGGGTTCAGTTCTACACTCACTGGTTCTCCTCCCCTGAAGGTACTGACTCTGTCTGGGTTCAGTTCTACACTCACTTGGTCCCCTCCCCTGAAGGTGCTGACTCTGGCTGGGTTCAGTTCTACACTCACTGGTTCCCCTCCCCTGAAGGTACTGACTCTGGCTGGGTACAGTTCTACACTCACTGGTTCCCCTCCCCTGAAGGTACTGACTCTGGCTGGGTTCAGTTCTACATTCACTCGTTCCCCTCCCCTGAATGTACTGACTCAGGCTGGGTTCAGTTCTACACTCACTGGTTCCCCTCCCCTGAAGGTGCTGACTCTGGTTGGGTTCAGTTCTGCACTCACTGGTTCCCCACCCCTGAAGGTACTGACTCTGGCTGGCTTCAGTTCTAAACTCACTGGTTCCCTTCCCCTGAATGTGCTGAGTCTGGCTGGGTTCAGTTCGACAGTCACTGGTTCCCCTCCCCTGAAGGTACTGACTCTGGCTGGGATCAGTTCTACACCCACTGCTTTACCTCCCCCGAAGGTAATGACTCTAGCTGGATTCAGTTCTACACTCACTGGTTCCCCTCCCCTGAATTTACTGACTCTGGCTGGGTTCAGTTCTACACACACTGGTTCCCCTCCCCTGAAGGTGCTGACTCTGGCTGGGTTCAGTTCTACACTCACTGGTTCCCCTCCCCTGAAGGTGCTGACTCTGTCTGGGTTCAGTTCTACACTCATTGGTTCCCCTCCCCTGAAGGTGCTGACTCTGGCTGGGTTCAGTTCTGCACTCACTGGTTCCCCTCCCCTGAAGGTGCTGAATCTGGCTAGGTTTAGTTCTACACTCACTGGTTCCCCTCCCCTGAAGGTACTGACTCTGGCTGGGTTTAGGTCTACACTCACTGGTTCCCCTCCCCTGAAGGTACTGACTCTGTCTGGGTTCAGTTCTGCACTCACTGGTTCTCCTCCCCTGAAGGAGCTGACTCTGGCTGGGTTCAGTTCTACACTCACTGGTTCCCCTCCCCTGAAGGAACTGACTCTGGCTGGGTTCAGTTCTGCACTCACTGGTTCCCCTCCCCTGAAGGTGCTAACTCTGGCAGGGTTCAGTTCTACACTCACTGGTTCCCCTTCCCTGAAGGTGCTGACTCTGGCTGGGTTCAGTTCTACACTCACTGGTTTCCCTCCCCTGAAGGTGCTGACCCTGGCTGGGTTCAGTTCTACACTCACTGGTTCCCCTCCCCTGAAGGTGCTGAATCTGGCTAGGTTTAGTTCTACACTCACTGGTTCCCCTCCCCTGAAGGTACTGACTCTGGCTGGGTTTAGGTCTACACTCACTGGTTCCCCTCCCCTGAAGTTACTGACTCTGGCTGGGTTCAGTTCTGCACTCACTGGTTCCCCTCCCCTGAAGGTACTGACTCTGTCTGGGTTCAGTTCTGCACTCACTGGTTCTCCTCCCCTGAAGGTGCTGACTCTGGCTGGGTTCAGTTCTACACTCACTGCTTCCCCTCCCCTGAAGGTACTGACTCTGGCTGGGTTCAGTTCTGCACTCACTGGTTCCCCTCCCCTGAAGGTGCTAACTCTGGCTGGGTTCAGTTCTACACTCACTGGTTCCCCTCCCCTGAAGGTGCTGACTCTGGCTGGGTTCAGTTCTACACTCACTGGTTTCCCTCCCCTGAAGGTGCTGACCCTGGCTGGGTTCAGTTCTACACTCACTGGTTCCCCTCCCCTGAAGGTGCTGAATCTGGCTAGGTTTAGTTCTACACTCACTGGTTCCCCTCCCCTGAAGGTACTGACTCTGGCTGGGTTTAGGTCTACACTCACTGGTTCCCCTCCCCTGAAGTTACTGACTCTGGCTGGGTTCAGTTCTGCACTCACTGGTTCTCCTCCCCTGAAGGTGCTGACTCTGGCTGGGTTCAGTTCTACACTCACTGGTTCCCCTCCCCTGAAGGTACTGACTCTGTCTGGGTTCAGTTCTACACTCACTGGTTCCCCTCCCCTGAAGGTGCTGATTCTGGCTGGGTTCAGTTCTACACTCACTGGTTCCCCTCCCCTGAAGGTACTGACTCTGGCTGGGTACAGTTCTACACTCACTGGTTCCCCTCCCCTGAAGTTACTGACTCTGGCTGCGTTCAGTTCTGCACTCACTGGTTCCCCTCCACTGAAGGTGCTGACTCTGGCTGGGTTCAGTTCTACACTCACTGGTTCTCCTCCCCTGAAGGTACTGACTCTGTCTGGGTTCAGTTCTACACTCACTGGTTCCCCTCCCCTGAAAGTGCTGACTCTGGCTGGGTTCAGTTCTACACTCACTGGTTCCCCTCCCCTGAAGGTACTGACTCTGGCTGGGTACAGTTCTACACTCACTGGTTCCCCTCCCCTGAAGGTACTGACTCTGGCTGGGTTCAGTTCTACATTCACTGGTTCCCCTCCCTGAAGGTACTGACTCAGGCTGGGTTCAGTTCTACACTCACTGGTTCCCCTCCCCTGAAGGTGCTGACTCTGGTTGGGTTCAGTTCTGCACTCACTGGTTCCCCACCCCTGAAGGTACTGACTCTGGCTGGGTTCAGTTCTAAACTCACTGGTTCCCTTCCCCTGAAGGTGCTGACTCTGGCTTGGTTCAGTTCGACAGTCACTGGTTCACCTCCCCTGAAGGTACTGACTCTGGCTGGGATCAGTTGTACACTCACTGGTATCCCTCCCCCGAAGGTAATGATTCTGGCTGGATTCAGTTCTACACTCACTGGTTCCCCTCCCCTGAAGTTACTGACTCTGGCTGGGTTCAGTTCTACACACACTGGTTCCCCTCCCCTGAAGTTGCTGACTCTGGCTGGGTTCAGTTCTACACTCACTGGTTCCCCTCCCCTGAAGGTGCTGACTCTGTCTGGGTTCAGTTCTACACTCATTGGTTCCCCTCCCCTGAAGGTCCTGACTCTGGCTGGGTTTAGGTCTACACTCACTGGTTCCCCTCCCCTGAAGTTACTGACTCTGTCTGGGTTCAGTTCTGCACTCACTGGTTCTCCTCCCCTGAAGGTGCTGACTCTGGCTGGGTTCCGTTCTACACTCACTGGTTCCCCTCCCCTGAAGGTACTGACTCTGGCTGGGTTCAGTTCGACAGTCACTGGTTCCCCTCTCCCGAAGGTAATGACTCTGGCTGGATTCAGTTCTACACTCACTGGTTCCCCTCCCCTGAAATTACTGACTCTGGCTGGGTTCAGTTCTACACTCACTGGTTCCCCTCCCCTGAAGGCACTGACTCTGTCTGGGTTCAGTTCTACACTCACTGGTTCCCCTCCCCTGAAGGTGCTGACTCTGGCTGGGTTCAGTTCTACACTCACTGGTTCCCCTCCCCTGAAGGTACTGACTCTGGCTGGGTACAGTTCTACACTCACTGGTTCCCCTCCCCTGAAGGTGCTGACTCTGGCTGGGTTCAGTTCTACACTCACTGGTTCCCCTCCCCTGAAGGTACTGACTCTGGCTGGGTACAGTTCTACTCTCACTGGTTCCCCTCCCCTGAAGGTACTGACTCTGGCTGGGTTCAGTTCTACACTCACTGGTTCCCCTCCCCTGAAGGTACTGACTCTGGCTGGGTTCAGTTGTGCACTCACTGGTTCCCCTCCCCTGAAGGTACTGTCTCTGGCTGGGTTTAGTTCTACACTCACTGGTTCCCCTCCCCTGAAGTTACTGACTCTGGCTGGGTTCAGTTCTGCACTCACTTAATCCCCTCCCCTGAAGGTGCTGACTCTGGCTGGGTTCAGTTCTACACTCACTGGTTCTCCTCCCCTGAAGGTACTGACTCTGTCTGGGTTCAGTTCTACACTCACTGGTTCCCCTCCCCTGAAGGTGCTGACTCTGGCTGGGTTCAGTTCTACACTCACTGGTTCCCCTCCCCTGAAGGTACTGACTCTGGCTGGGTACAGTTCTACACTCACTGGTTCCCCTCCCCTGAAGGTACTGACTCTGGCTGGGTTCAGTTCTACATTCACTGGTTCCCCTCCCCTGAATGTACTGACTCAGGCTGGGTTCAGTTCTACACTCACTGGTTCCCCTCCCCTGAAGGTGCTGACTCTGGTTGGGTTCAGTTCTGCACTCACTGGTTCCCCACCCCTGAAGGTACTGACTCTGGCTGGGTTCAGTTCTAAACTCACTGGTTCCCTTCCCCTGAATGTGCTGACTCTGGCTGGGTTCAGTTCGACAGTCACTGGTTCCCCTCCGCTGAAGGTACTGACTCTGGCTGGGATCAGTTCTACACCCACTGCTTTGCCTCCCCCGAATGTAATGACTCTGGCTGGATTCAGTTCTAAACTCACTGGTTCTCTTCCCCTGAAGGTGCTGAATCTGGCTTGGTTCAGTTCGACAGTCACTGGTTCACCTCCCCTGAAGGTACTGACTCTGGCTGGGATCAGTTCTACACTCACTGGTATCCCTCCCCCGAAGGTAATGATTCTGGCTGGATTCAGTTCTACACTCACTGGTTCCCCTCCCCCGAAGGTAATGATTCTGGCTGGATTCAGTTCTACACTCACTGGTTCCCCTCCCCTGAAGGTGCTGACTCTGTCTGGGTTCAGTTCTACACTCATTGGTTCCCCGCCCCTGAAGGTACTGACTCTGGCTGGGTTTAGGTCTACACTCACTGGTTCCCCTCCCCTGAAGTTACTGACTCTGTCTGGGTTCAGTTCTGCACTCACTGGTTCTCCTCCCCTGAAGGTGCTGACTCTGGCTGGGTTCAGTTCTACACTCACTGGTTCCCCTCCCCTGAAGGTACTGACTCTGGCTGGGTTCAGTTCTACACTCACTGGTTCCCCTCCCCTGAAGGTGCTAACTCTGGCTGGGTTCAGTTCTACACTCACTGGTTCCCCTCTCCTGAAGGTGCTGACTCTGGCTGGGTTCAGTTCTACATTCACTGGTTCCCCTCCCCTGAAGGTAATGACTCTGGCTGGTTTCAGTTCTAAACTCATTGGTTCCCCTCCCCTGAAGGTACTGACTCTGGCTGGGTTCAGTTCTACATTCACTGGTTACACTCCCATGAAGGTACTGACTCAGGCTGGGTTCAGTTCTACACTCACTGGTTCCCCTCCCCTGAAGGTGCTGACTCTGGTTGGGTTCAGTTCTCCACTCACTGGTTCCCCACCCCTGAAGGTACTGACTCTGGCTGGGTTCAGTTCGACAGTCACTGGTTCCCCTCTCCCGAAGGTAATGACTCTGGCTGGATTCAGTTCTACACTCACTGGTTCCCCTCCCCTGAAGTTACTGACTCTGGCTGGGTTCAGTTCTAAACTCACTGGTTCCCCTCCCCTGAAGGTGCTGACTCTGGCTGGGTTCAGTTCTACACTCACTGGTTCCCCTCCCCTGAAGGTGCTGACTCTGTCTGGGTTCAGTTCTACACTCATTGGTTCCCCTCCCCTGAAGTTACTGACTCTGGCTGCGTTCAGTTCTGCACTCACTGGTTCCCCTCCACTGAAGGTGCTGACTCTGGCTGGGTTCAGTTCTACACTCACTGGTTCTCCTCCCCTGAAGGTACTGACTCTGTCTGGGTTCAGTTCTACACTCACTGGTTCCCCTCCCCTGAAAGTGCTGACTCTGGCTGGGTTCAGTTCTACACTCACTGGTTCCCCTCCCCTGAAGGTACTGACTCTGGCTGGGTGCAGTTCTACACTCACTGGTTCCCCTCCCCTGAAGGTACTGACTCTGGCTGGGTTCAGTTCTACATTCACTGGTTCCCCTCCCTGAAGGTACTGACTCAGGCTGGGTTCAGTTCTACACTCACTGGTTCCCCTCCCCTGAAGGTGCTGACTCTGGTTGGGTTCAGTTCTGCACTCACTGGTTCCCCACCCCTGAAGGTACTGACTCTGGCTGGGTTCAGTTCTAAACTCACTGGTTCCCTTCCCCTGAAGGTGCTGACTCTGGCTTGGTTCAGTTCGACAGTCACTGGTTCACCTCCCCTGAAGGTACTGACTCTGGCTGGGATCAGTTGTACACTCACTGGTATCCCTCCCCCGAAGGTAATGATTCTGGCTGGATTCAGTTCTACACTCACTGGTTCCCCTCCCCTGAAATTACTGACTCTGGCTGGGTTCAGTTCTACACTCACTGGTTCCCCTCCCCTGAAGGTGCTGACTCTGGCTGGTTTCAGTTCTAAACTCATTGGTTCCCCTCCCCTGAAGGTGCTGACTCTGTCTGGGTTCAGTTCTACACTCATTGGTTCCCCTCCCCTGAAGGTACTGACTCTGGCTGGGTTTAGGTCTACACTCACTGGTTCCCCTCCCCTGAAGTTACTGACTCTGTCTGGGTTCAGTTCTGCACTCACTGGTTCTCCTCCCCTGAAGGTGCTGACGCTGGCTGGGTTCCGTTCTACACTCACTGGTTCCCCTCCCCTGAAGGTACTGACTCTGGCTGGGTTCAGTTCGACAGTCACTGGTTCCCCTCCCCTGAAGGTAATGACTCTGGCTGGATTCAGTTCTACACTCACTGGTTCCCCTCCCCTGAAGGTGCTGACTCTGGCTGGGTTCAGTTCTACACTCACTGGTTCCCCTCCCCTGAAGGTACTGACTCTGGCTGGGTACAGTTCTACTCTCACTGGTTCCCCTCCCCTGAAGGTACTGACTCTGGCTGGGTTCAGTTCTACACTCACTGGTTCCCCTCCCCTGAAGGTACTGACTCTGGCTGGGTTCAGTTGTGCACTCACTGGTTCCCCTCCCCTGAAGGTACTGTCTCTGGCTGGGTTTAGTTCTACACTCACTGGTTCCCCTCCCCTGAAGTTACTGACTCTGGCTGGGTTCAGTTCTGCACTCACTTAATCCCCTCCCCTGAAGGTGCTGACTCTGGCTGGGTTCAGTTCTACACTCACTGGTTCTCCTCCCCTGAAGGTACTGACTCTGTCTGGGTTCAGTTCTACACTCACTGGTTCCCCTCCCCTGAAGGTGCTGACTCTGGCTGTGTTCAGTTCTACACTCACTGGTTCCCCTCCCCTGAAGGTACTGACTCTGGCTGGGTACAGTTCTACACTCACTGGTTCCCCTCCCCTGAAGGTACTGACTCTGGCTGGGTTCAGTTCTACATTCACTGGTTCCCCTCCCCTGAATGTACTGACTCAGGCTGGGTTCAGTTCTACACTCACTGGTTCCCCTCCCCTGAAGGTGCTGACTCTGGTTGGGTTCAGTTCTGCACTCACTGGTTCCCCACCCCTGAAGGTACTGACTCTGGCTGGGTTCAGTTCTAAACTCACTGGTTCCCTTCCCCTGAATGTGCTGACTCTGGCTGGGTTCAGTTCGACAGTCACTGGTTCCCCTCCGCTGAAGGTACTGACTCTGGCTGGGATCAGTTCTACACCCACTGCTTTGCCTCCCCCGAAGGTAATGACTCTGGCTGGATTCAGTTCTAAACTCACTGGTTCTCTTCCCCTGAAGGTGCTGAATCTGGCTTGGTTCAGTTCGACAGTCACTGGTTCACCTCCCCTGAAGGTACTGACTCTGGCTGGGATCAGTTCTACACTCACTGGTAATCCTCCCCCGAAGGTAATGATTCTGGCTGGATTCAGTTCTACACTCACTGGTTCCCCTCCCCCGAAGGTAATGATTCTGGCTGGATTCAGTTCTACACTCACTGGTTCCCCTCCCCTGAAGGTGCTGACTCTGTCTGGGTTCAGTTCTACACTCATTGGTTCCCCGCCCCTGAAGGTACTGACTCTGGCTGGGTTTAGGTCTACACTCACTGGTTCCCCTCCCCTGAAGTTACTGACTCTGTCTGGGTTCAGTTCTGCACTCACTGGTTCTCCTCCCCTGAAGGTGCTGACTCTGGCTGGGTTCAGTTCTACACTCACTGGTTCCCCTCCCCTGAAGGTACTGACTCTGGCTGGGTTCAGTTCTACACTCACTGGTTCCCCTCCCCTGAAGGTGCTAACTCTGGCTGGGTTCAGTTCTACACTCACTGGTTCCCCTCTCCTGAAGGTGCTGACTCTGGCTGGGTTCAGTTCTACATTCACTGGTTCCCCTCCCCTGAAGGTAATGACTCTGGCTGGTTTCAGTTCTAAACTCATTGGTTCCCCTCCCCTGAAGGTACTGACTCTGGCTGGGTTCAGTTCTACATTCACTGGTTACACTCCCATGAAGGTACTGACTCAGGCTGGGTTCAGTTCTACACTCACTGGTTCCCCTCCCCTGAAGGTGCTGACTCTGGTTGGGTTCAGTTCTCCACTCACTGGTTCCCCACCCCTGAAGGTACTGACTCTGGCTGGGTTCAGTTCGACAGTCACTGGTTCCCCTCTCCCGAAGGTAATGACTCTGGCTGGATTCAGTTCTACACTCACTGGTTCCCCTCCCCTGAAGTTACTGACTCTGGCTGGGTTCATTCTAAACTCACTGGTTCCCCTCCCCTGAAGGTGCTGACTCTGGCTGGGTTCAGTTCTACACTCACTGGTTCCCCTCCCCTGAAGGTGCTGACTCTGTCTGGGTTCAGTTCTACACTCATTGGTTCCCCTCCCCTGAAGTTACTGACTCTGGCTGCGTTCAGTTCTGCACTCACTGGTTCCCCTCCACTGAAGGTGCTGACTCTGGCTGGGTTCAGTTCTACACTCACTGGTTCTCCTCCCCTGAAGGTACTGACTCTGTCTGGGTTCAGTTCTACACTCACTGGTTCCCCTCCCCTGAAAGTGCTGACTCTGGCTGGGTTCAGCTTTACACTCACTGGTTCCCCTCCCCTGAAGGTACTGACTCTGGCTGGGTACAGTTCTACACTCACTGGTTCCCCTCCCCTGAAGGTACTGACTCTGGCTGGGTTCAGTTCTACATTCACTGGTTCCCCTCCCTGAAGGTACTGACTCAGGCTGGGTTCAGTTCTACACTCACTGGTTCCCCTCCCCTGAAGGTGCTGACTCTGGTTGGGTTCAGTTCTGCACTCACTGGTTCCCCACCCCTGAAGGTACTGACTCTGGCTGGGTTCAGTTCTAAACTCACTGGTTCCCTTCCCCTGAAGGTGCTGACTCTGGCTTGGTTCAGTTCGACAGTCACTGGTTCACCTCCCCTGAAGGTACTGACTCTGGCTGGGATCAGTTGTACACTCACTGGTATCCCTCCCCCGAAGGTAATGATTCTGGCTGGATTCAGTTCTACACTCACTGGTTCCCCTCCCCTGAAGTTACTGACTCTGGCTGGGTTCAGTTCTACACACACTGGTTCCCCTCCCCTGAAGTTGCTGACTCTGGCTGGGTTCAGTTCTACACTCACTGGTTCCCCTCCCCTGAAGGTGCTGACTCTGTCTGGGTTCAGTTCTACACTCATTGGTTCCCCTCCCCTGAAGGTACTGACTCTGGCTGGGTTTAGGTCTACACTCACTGGTTCCCCTCCCCTGAAGTTACTGACTCTGTCTGGGTTCAGTTCTGCACTCACTGGTTCTCCTCCCCTGAAGGTGCTGACTCTGGCTGGGTTCCGTTCTACACACACTGGTTCCCCTCCCCTGAAGGTACTGACTCTGGCTGGGTTCAGTTCGACAGTCACTGGTTCCCCTCTCCCGAAGGTAATGGCTCTGGCTGGATTCAGTTCTACACTCACTGGTTCCCCTCCCCTGAAATTACTGACTCTGGCTGGGTTCAGTTCTACACTCACTGGTTCCCCTCCCCTGAAGGTGCTGACTCTGGCTGGGTTCAGTTCTACACTCATTGGTTCCCCTCCCCTGAAGGTGCTGACTCTGGCTGGGTTCAGTTCTACACTCACTGGTTCTCCTCCCCTGAAGGTACTGACTCTGTCTGGGTTCAGTTCTACACTCACTGGTTCCCCTCCCCTGAAGGTGCTGACTCTGGCTGGGTTCAGTTCTACACTCACTGGTTCCCCTCCCCTGAAGGTACTGACTCTGGCTGGGTACAGTCCTACACTCACTGGTTCCCCTCCCCTGAAGGTGCTGACTCTGGCTGGGTTCAGTTCTACACTCACTGGTTCCCCTCCCCTGAAGGTACTGACTCTGGCTGGGTACAGTTCTACTCTCACTGGTTCCCCTCCCCTGAAGGTACTGACTCTGGCTGGGTTCAGTTCTACACTCACTGGTTCCCCTCCCCTGAAGGTACTGACTCTGGCTGGGTTCAGTTGTGCACTCACTGGTTCCCCTCCCCTGAAGGTACTGTCTCTGGCTGGGTTTAGTTCTACACTCACTGGTTCCCCTCCCCTGAAGTTACTGACTCTGGCTGGGTTCAGTTCTGCACTCACTTAATCCCCTCCCCTGAAGGTGCTGACTCTGGCTGGGTTCAGTTCTACACTCACTGGTTCTCCTCCCCTGAAGGTACTGACTCTGTCTGGGTTCAGTTCTACACTCACTGGTTCCCCTCCCCTGAAGGTGCTGACTCTGGCTGGGTTCAGTTCTACACTCACTGGTTCCCCTCCCCTGAAGGTACTGACTCTGGCTGGGTACAGTTCTACACTCACTGGTTCCCCTCCCCTGAAGGTACTGACTCTGGCTGGGTTCAGTTCTACATTCACTGGTTCCCCTCCCCTGAATGTACTGACTCAGGCTGGGTTCAGTTCTACACTCACTGGTTCCCCTCCCCTGAAGGTGCTGACTCTGGTTGGGTTCAGTTCTGCACTCACTGGTTCCCCACCCCTGAAGGTACTGACTCTGGCTGGGTTCAGTTCTAAACTCACTGGTTCCCTTCCCCTGAATGTGCTGACTCTGGCTGGGTTCAGTTCGACAGTCACTGGTTCCCCTCCGCTGAAGGTACTGACTCTGGCTGGGATCAGTTCTACACCCACTGCTTTGCCTCCCCCGAAGGTAATGACTCTGGCTGGATTCAGTTCTAAACTCACTGGTTCTCTTCCCCTGAAGGTGCTGAATCTGGCTTGGTTCAGTTCGACAGTCACTGGTTCACCTCCCCTGAAGGTACTGACTCTGGCTGGGATCAGTTCTACACTCACTGGTATCCCTCCCCCGAAGGTAATGATTCTGGCTGGATTCAGTTCTACACTCACTGGTTCCCCTCCCCCGAAGGTAATGATTCTGGCTGGATTCAGTTCTACACTCACTGGTTCCCCTCCCCTGAAGGTGCTGACTCTGTCTGGGTTCAGTTCTACACTCATTGGTTCCCCGCCCCTGAAGGTACTGACTCTGGCTGGGTTTAGGTCTACACTCACTGGTTCCCCTCCCCTGAAGTTACTGACTCTGTCTGGGTTCAGTTCTGCACTCACTGGTTCTCCTCCCCTGAAGGTGCTGACTCTGGCTGGGTTCAGTTCTACACTCACTGGTTCCCCTCCGCTGAAGGTACTGACTCTGGCTGGGTTCAGTTCTACACTCACTGGTTCCCCTCCCCTGAAGGTGCTAACTCTGGCTGGGTTCAGTTCTACACTCACTGGTTCCCCTCTCCTGAAGGTGCTGACTCTGGCTGGGTTCAGTTCTACATTCACTGGTTCCCCTCCCCTGAAGGTAATGACTCTGGCTGGTTTCAGTTCTAAACTCATTGGTTCCCCTCCCCTGAAGGTACTGACTCTGGCTGGGTTCAGTTCTACATTCACTGGTTACACTCCCATGAAGGTACTGACTCAGGCTGGGTTCAGTTCTACACTCACTGGTTCCCCTCCCCTGAAGGTGCTGACTCTGGTTGGGTTCAGTTCTCCACTCACTGGTTCCCCACCCCTGAAGGTACTGACTCTGGCTGGGTTCAGTTCGACAGTCACTGGTTCCCCTCTCCCGAAGGTAATGACTCTGGCTGGATTCAGTTCTACACTCACTGGTTCCCCTCCCCTGAAGTTACTGACTCTGGCTGGGTTCAGTTCTAAACTCACTGGTTCCCCTCCCCTGAAGGTGCTGACTCTGGCTGGGTTCAGTTCTACACTCACTGGTTCCCCTCCCCTGAAGGTGCTGACTCTGTCTGGGTTCAGTTCTACACTCATTGGTTCCCCTCCCCTGAAGGTGCTGACTCTGGCTGGGTTCAGTTCTACACTCACTGGTTCTCCTCCCCTGAAGGTACTGACTCTGTCTGGGTTCAGTTCTACACTCACTGGTTCCCCTCCCCTGAAGGTGCTGACTCTGGCTGGGTTCAGTTCTACACTCACTGGTTCCCCTCCCCTGAAGGTACTGACTCTGGCTGGGTACAGTTCTACACTCACTGGTTCCCCTCCCCTGAAGGTGCTGACTCTGGCTGGGTTCAGTTCTACACTCACTGGTTCCCCTCCCCTGAAGGTACTGACTCTGGCTGGGTACAGTTCTACTCTCACTGGTTCCCCTCCCCTGAAGGTACTGACTCTGGCTGGGTTCAGTTCTACACTCACTGGTTCCCCTCCCCTGAAGGTACTGACTCTGGCTGGGTTCAGTTGTGCACTCACTGGTTCCCCTCCCCTGAAGGTACTGTCTCTGGCTGGGTTTAGTTCTACACTCACTGGTTCCCCTCCCCTGAAGTTACTGACTCTGGCTGGGTTCAGTTCTGCACTCACTTAATCCCCTCCCCTGAAGGTGCTGACTCTGGCTGGGTTCAGTTCTACACTCACTGGTTCTCCTCCCCTGAAGGTACTGACTCTGCCTGGGTTCAGTTCTACACTCACTGGTTCCCCTCCCCTGAAGGTGCTGACTCTGGCTGGGTTCAGTTCTACACTCACTGGTTCCCCTCCCCTGAAGGTACTGACTCTGGCTGGGTACAGTTCTACACTCACTGGTTCCCCTCCCCTGAAGGTACTGACTCTGGCTGGGTTCAGTTCTACATTCACTGGTTCCCCTCCCCTGAATGTACTGACTCAGGCTGGGTTCAGTTCTACACTCACTGGTTCCCCTCCCCTGAAGTTGCTGACTCTGGTTGGGTTCAGTTCTGCACTCACTGGTTCCCCACCCCTGAAGGTACTGACTCTGGCTGGGTTCAGTTCTAAACTCACTGGTTCCCTTCCCCTGAATGTGCTGACTCTGGCTGGGTTCAGTTCGACAGTCACTGGTTCCCCTCCGCTGAAGGTACTGACTCTGGCTGGGATCAGTTCTACACCCACTGCTTTGCCTCCACCGAAGGTAATGACTCTGGCTGGATTCAGTTCTAAACTCACTGGTTCTCTTCCCCTGAAGGTGCTGAATCTGGCTTGGTTCAGTTCGACAGTCACTGGTTCACCTCCCCTGAAGGTACTGACTCTGGCTGGGATCAGTTCTACACTCACTGGTATCCCTCCCCCGAAGGTAATGATTCTGGCTGGATTCAGTTCTACACTCACTGGTTCCCCTCCCCCGAAGGTAATGATTCTGGCTGGATTCAGTTCTACACTCACTGGTTCCCCTCCCCTGAAGGTGCTGACTCTGTCTGGGTTCAGTTCTACACTCATTGGTTCCCCGCCCCTGAAGGTACTGACTCTGGCTGGGTTTAGGTCTACACTCACTGGTTCCCCTCCCCTGAAGTTACTGACTCTGTCTGGGTTCAGTTCTGCACTCACTGGTTCTCCTCCCCTGAAGGTGCTGACTCTGGCTGGGTTCAGTTCTACACTCACTGGTTCCCCTCCCCTGAAGGTACTGACTCTGGCTGGGTTCAGTTCTACACTCACTGGTTCCCCTCCCCTGAAGGTGCTAACTCTGGCTGGGTTCAGTTCTACACTCACTGGTTCCCCTCTCCTGAAGGTGCTGACTCTGGCTGGGTTCAGTTCTACATTCACTGGTTCCCCTCCCCTGAAGGTAATGACTCTGGCTGGTTTCAGTTCTAAACTCATTGGTTCCCCTCCCCTGAAGGTACTGACTCTGGCTGGGTTCAGTTCTACATTCACTGGTTACACTCCCATGAAGGTACTGACTCAGGCTGGGTTCAGTTCTACACTCACTGGTTCCCCTCCCCTGAAGGTGCTGACTCTGGTTGGGTTCAGTTCTCCACTCACTGGTTCCCCACCCCTGAAGGTACTGACTCTGGCTGGGTTCAGTTCGACAGTCACTGGTTCCCCTCTCCCGAAGGTAATGACTCTGGCTGGATTCAGTTCTACACTCACTGGTTCCCCTCCCCTGAAGTTACTGACTCTGGCTGGGTTCAGTTCTAAACTCACTGGTTCCCCTCCCCTGAAGGTGCTGACTCTGGCTGGGTTCAGTTCTACACTCACTGGTTCCCCTCCCCTGAAGGTGCTGACTCTGTCTGGGTTCAGTTCTACACTCATTGGTTCCCCTCCCCTGAAGGTGCTGACTCTGGCTGGGTTCAGTTCTACACTCACTGGTTCTCCTCACCTGAAGGTACTGACTCTGTCTGGGTTCAGTTCTACACTCACTGGTTCCCCTCCCCTGAAGGTGCTGACTCTGGCTGGGTTCAGTTCTACACTCACTGGTTCCCCTCCCCTGAAGGTACTGACTCTGGCTGGGTACAGTTCTACACTCACTGGTTCCCCTCCCCTGAAGGTGCTGACTCTGGCTGGGTTCAGTTCTACACTCACTGGTTCCCCTCCCCTGAAGGTACTGACTCTGGCTGGGTACAGTTCTACACTCACTGGTTCCCCTCCCCTGAAGGTACTGACTCTGGCTGGGTTCAGTTCTACACTCACTGGTTCCCCTCCCCTGAAGGTACTGACTCTGGCTGGGTTCAGTTGTGCACTCACTGGTTCCCCTCCCCTGAAGGTACTGTCTCTGGCTGGGTTTAGTTCTACACTCACTGGTTCCCCTCCCCTGAAGTTACTGACTCTGGCTGGGTTCAGTTCTGCACTCACTTAATCCCCTCCCCTGAAGGTGCTGACTCTGGCTGGGTTCAGTTCTACACTCACTGGTTCTCCTCCCCTGAAGGTACTGACTCTGTCTGGGTTCAGTTCTACACTCACTGGTTCCTCTCCCCTGAAGGTGCTGACTCTGGCTGGGTTCAGTTCTACACTCACTGGTTCCCCTCCCCTGAAGGTACTGACTCTGGCTGGGTTCAGTTCTACATTCACTGGTTCCCCTCCCCTGAATGTACTGACTCAGGCTGGGTTCAGTTCTACACTCACTGGTTCCCCTCCCCTGAAGGTGCTGACTCAGGTTGGGTTCAGTTCTGCACTCACTGGTTCCCCACCCCTGAAGGTACTGACTCTGGCTGGGTTCAGTTCTAAACTCACTGGTTCCCTTCCCCTGAATGTGCTGACTCTGGCTGGGTTCAGTTCGACAGTCACTGGTTCCCCTCCCCTGAAGGTACTGACTCTGGCTGGGATCAGCTCTACACCCACTGCTTTCCCTCCCCCGAAGGTAATGACTCTAGCTGGATTCAGTTCTACACTCACTGGTTCCCCTCCCCTGAAGTTACTGACTCTGGCTGGGTTCAGTTCTACACACACTGGTTCACCTCCCCTGAAGGTGCTGACTCTGGCTGGGTTCAGTTCTACACTCACTGGTTCCCCTCCCCTGAAGGTGCTGACTCTGTCTGGGTTCAGTTCTACACTCATTGGTTCCCCTCCCCTGAAGGTGCTGACTCTGGCTGGGTGCAGTTCTGCACTCACTGGTTCCCCTCCCCTGAAGGTGCTGAATCTGGCTAGGTTTAGTTCTACACTCACTGGTTCCCCTCCCCTGAAGGTACTGACTCTGGCTGGGTTTAGGTCTACACTCACTGGTTCCCCTCCCCTGAAGGTACTGACTCTGTCTGGGTTCAGTTCTGCACTCACTGGTTCTCCTCCCCTGAAGGAGCTGACTCTGGCTGGGTTCAGTTCTACACTCACTGGTTCCCCTCCCCTGAAGGTACTGACTCTGGCTGGGTTCAGTTCTGCACTCACTGGTTCCCCTCCCCTGAAGGTGCTAACTCTGGCAGGGTTCAGTTCTACACTCACTGGTTCCCCTCCCCTGAAGGTGCTGACTCTGGCTGGGTTCAGTTCTACACTCACTGGTTTCCCTCCCCTGAAGGTGCTGACCCTGGCTGGGTTCAGTTCTACACTCACTGGTTCCCCTCCCCTGAAGGTGCTGAATCTGGCTAGGTTTAGTTCTACACTCACTGGTTCCCCTCCCCTGAAGGTACTGACTCTGGCTGGGCTTAGGTCTACACTCACTGGTTCCCCTCCCCTGAAGTTACTGACTCTGGCTGGGTTCAGTTCTGCACTCACTGGTTCCCCTCCCCTGAAGGTACTGACTCTGTCTGGGTTCAGTTCTGCACTCACTGGTTCTCCGCCCCTGAAGGTGCTGACTCTGGCTGGGTTCAGTTCTACACTCACTGGTTCCCCTCCCCTGAAGGTACTGACTCTGGCTGGGTTCAGTTCTGCACTCACTGGTTCCCCTCCCCTGAAGGTGCTAACTCTGGCAGGCTTCAGTTCTACA
Organism: Pristiophorus japonicus; assembly: GCF_044704955.1. Classification (NCBI taxonomy): domain Eukaryota; kingdom Metazoa; phylum Chordata; class Chondrichthyes; family Pristiophoridae; genus Pristiophorus; species Pristiophorus japonicus. The sequence goes on along the minus strand of NW_027254467.1, from coordinate 416,782 downwards.
CTCACTGGTTCCCCTCCCCTGAAGGTGCTGACTCTGGCTGGGTTCAGTTCTAACTCACTGGTTTCCCTCCCCTGAAGGTGCTGACCCTGGCTGGGTTCAGTTCTACACTCACTGGTTCCCCTCCCCTGAAGGTGCTGAATCTGGCTAGGTTTAGTACTACACTCACTGGTTCCCCTCCCCTGAAGGTACTGACTCTGGCTGGGTTTAGGTCTACACTCACTGGTTCCCCTCCCCTGAAGTTACTGACTCTGGCTGGGTTCAGTTCTGCACTCACTGGTTCCCCTCCCCTGAAGGTGCTGACTCTGGCTGGGTTCAGTTCTACACTCACTGGTTCCCCTCCCCTGAAGGTACTGACTCTGGCTGGGTTCAGTTCTGCACTCACTGGTTCCCCTCCCCTGAAGGTGCTGACTCTGGCTGGGTTCAGTTCTACACTCACTGGTTCCCCTCCCCTGAAGGTACTGACTCTGTCTGGGTTCAGTTCTACACTCACTGGTTCCCCTCCCCTGAAGGTGCTGACTCTGGCTGGGTTCAGTTCTACACTCACTGGTTCCCCTCCCCTGAAGGTACTGACTCTGGCTGGGTACAGTTCTACACTCACTGGTTCCCCTCCCCTGAAGTTACTGACTCTGGCTGCGTTCAGTTCTGCACTCACTGGTTCCCCTCCCCTGAAGGTGCTGACTCTGGCTGGGTTCAGTTCTACACTCACTGGTTCTCCTCCCCTGAAGGTACTGACTCTGTCTGGGTTCAGTTCTACACTCACTGGTTCCCCTCCCCTGAAAGTGCTGACTCTGGCTGGGTTCAGTTCTACACTCACTGGTTCCCCTCCCCTGAAGGTACTGACTCTGGCTGGGTACAGTTCTACACTCACTGGTTCCCCTCCCCTGAAGGTACTGACTCTGGCTGGGTTCAGTTCTACATTCACTGGTTCCCCTCGCTGAAGGTACTGACTCAGGCTGGGTTCAGTTCTACACTCACTGGTTCCCCTCCCCTGAAGGTGCTGACTCTGGTTGGGTTCAGTTCTGCACTCACTGGTTCCCCACCCCTGAAGGTACTGACTCTGGCTGGGTTCAGTTCTAAACTCACTGGTTCCCTTCCCCTGAAGGTGCTGACTCTGGCTTGGTTCAGTTCGACAGTCACTGGTTCACCTCCCCTGAAGGTACTGACTCTGGCTGGGATCAGTTGTACACTCACTGGTATCCCTCCCCCGAAGGTAATGATTCTGGCTGGATTCAGTTCTACACTCACTGGTTCCCCTCCCCTGAAGTTACTGACTCTGGCTGGGTTCAGTTCTACACACACTGGTTCCCCTCCCCTGAAGTTGCTGACTCTGGCTGGGTTCAGTTCTACACTCACTGGTTCCCCTCCCCTGAAGGTGCTGACTCTGTCTGGGTTCAGTTCTACACTCATTGGTTCCCCTCCCCTGAAGGTACTGACTCTGGCTGGGTTTAGGTCTACACTCACTGGTTCCCCTCCCCTGAAGTTACTGACTCTGTCTGGGTTCAGTTCTGCACTCACTGGTTCTCCTCCCCTGAAGGTGCTGACTCTGGCTGGGTTCAGTTCTACACTCACTGGTTCCCCTCCCCTGAAGGTACTGACTCTGGCTGGGTTCAGTTCTACACTCACTGGTTCCCCTCCCCTGAAGGTGCTGACTCTGGCTGGGTTCAGTTCTACACTCACTGGTTCCCCTCCCCTGAAGGTACTGACTCTGGCTGGGTACAGTTCTACACTCACTGGTTCCCCTCCCCTGAATGTACTGACTCTGGCTGGGTTCAGTTCTACACTCACTGGTTCCCCTCCCCTGAAGGTACTGACTCTGGCTGGGTTCAGTTGTGCACTCACTGGTTCCCCTCCCCTGAAGGTACTGTCTCTGGCTGGGTTTAGTTCTACACTCACTGGTTCCCCTCCCCTGAAGTTACTGACTCTGGCTGGGTTCAGTTCTGCACTCACTTAATCCCCTCCCCTGAAGGTGCTGACTCTGGCTGGGTTCAGTTCTACACTCACTGGTTCTCCTCCCCTGAAGGTACTGACTCTGTCTGGGTTCAGTTCTACACTCACTGGTTCCCCTCCCCTGAAGGTGCTGACTCTGGCTGGGTTCAGTTCTACACTCACTGGTTCCCCTCCCCTGAAGGTACTGACTCTGGCTGGGTACAGTTCTACACTCACTGGTTCCCCTCCCCTGAAGGTACTGACTCTGGCTGCGTTCAGTTCTACATTCACTGGTTCCCCTCCCCTGAATGTACTGACTCAGGCTGGGTTCAGTTCTACACTCACTGGTTCCCCTCCCCTGAAGGTGCTGACTCTGGTTGGGTTCAGTTCTGCACTCATTGGTTCCCCACCCCTGAAGGTACTGACTCTGGCTGGGTTCAGTTCTAAACTCACTGGTTCCCTTCCCCTGAATGTGCTGACTCTGGCTGGGTTCAGTTCGACAGTCACTGGTTCCCCTCCCCTGAAGGTACTGACTCTGGCTGGGATCAGTTCTACACCCACTGCTTTCCCTCCCCCGAAGGTAATGACTCTGGCTGGATTCAGTTCTACACTCACTGGTTCCCCTCCCCTGAAGTTACTGACTCTGGCTGGGTTCAGTTCTACACACACTGGTTCCCCTCCCCTGAAGGTGCTGACTCTGGCTGGGTTCAGTTCTACACTCACTGGTTCCCCTCCCCTGAAGGTGCTGACTCTGTCTGGGTTCAGTTCTACACTCATTGGTTCCCCTCCCCTGAAGGTGCTGACTCTGGCTGGGTTCAGTTCTGCACTCACTGGTTCCCCTCCCCTGAAGGTGCTGAATCTGGCTAGGTTTAGTTCGACACTCACTGGTTCCCCTCCCCTGAAGGTACTGACTCTGGCTGGGTTTAGGTCTACACTCACTGGTTCCCCTCCCCTGAAGATACTGACTCTGTCTGGGTTCAGTTCTGCACTCACTGGTTCTCGTCCCCTGAAGGTGCTGACTCTGGCTGGGTTCAGTTCTACACTCACTGGTTCCCCTCCCCTGAAGGTACTGACTCTGGCTGGGTTCAGTTCTGCACTCACTGGTTCCACTCCCCTGAAGGTGCTAACTCTGGCAGGGTTCAGTTCTACACTCACTGGTTCCCCTCCCCTGAAGGTGCTGACTCTGGCTGGGTTCAGTTCTACACTCACTGGTTCCCCTCCCCTGAAGGTGCTGACTCTGGCTGGGTTCAGTTCTACACTCACTGGTTCCCCTCCCCTGAAGGTGCTGAATCTGGCTAGGTTTAGTTCTACACTCACTGGTTCCCCTCCCCTGAAGGTACTGACTCTGGCTGGGTTTAGGTCTACACTCACTGGTTCCCCTCCCCTGAAGGTACTGACTCTGTCTGGGTTCAGTTCTGCACTCACTGGTTCTCCTCCCCTGAAGGTGCTGACTCTGGCTGAGTTCAGTTCTACACTCACTGGTTCCCCTCCCCTGAAGGTACTGACTCTGGCTGGGTTCAGTTCTGCACTCACTGGTTCCCCTCCCCTGAAGGTGCTAACTCTGGCAGGGTTCAGTTCTACACTCACTGGTTCCCCTCCCCTGAAGGTGCTGACTCTGGCTGGGTTCAGTTCTACACTCACTGGTTTCCCTCCCCTGAAGGTGCTGACCCTGGCTGGGTTCAGTTCTACACTCACTGGTTCCCCTCCCCTGAAGGTGCAGAATCTGGCTAGGTTTAGTTCTACACTCACTGGTTCCCCTCCCCTGAAGGTACTGACTCTGGCTGGGTTTAGGTCTACACTCACTGGTTCCCCTCCCCTGAAGTTACTGACTCTGGCTGGGTTCAGTTCTGCACTCACTGGTTCCCCTCCCCTGAAGGTGCTGACTCTGGCTGGGTTCAGTTCTACACTCACTGGTTCTCCTCCCCTGAAGGTACTGACTCTGTCTGGGTTCAGTTCTACACTCACTGGTTCCCCTCCCCTGAAGGTGCTGACTCTGGCTGGGTTCAGTTCTACACTCACTGGTTCCCCTCCCCTGAATGTACTGACTCAGGCTGGGTTCAGTTCTACACTCACTGGTTCCCCTCCCCTGAAGGTGCTGACTCTGGTTGGGTTCAGTTCTGCACTCACTGGTTCCCCACCCCTGAAGGTACTGACTCTGGCTGGGTTCAGTTCTAAACTCACTGGTTCCCTTCCCCTGAATGTGCTGACTCTGGCTGGGTTCAGTTCGACAGTCACTGGTTCCCCTCCCCTGAAGGTACTGACTCTGGCTGGGATCAGTTCTACACCCACTGCTTTCCCTCCCCCGAAGGTAATGACTCTGGCTGGATTCAGTTCTACACTCACTGGTTCCCCTCCCCTGAAGTTACTGACTCTGGCTGGGTTCAGTTCTACACACACTGGTTCCCCTCCCCTGAAGGTGCTGACTCTGGCTGGGTTCAGTTCTACACTCACTGGTTCCCCTCCCCTGAAGGTGCTGACTCTGTCTGGGTTCCGTTCTACACTCATTGGTTCCCCTCCCCTGAAGGTGCTGACTCTGGCTGGGTTCAGTTCTGCACTCACTGGTTCCCCTCCCCTGAAGGTGCTGAATCTGGCTAGGTTTAGTTCTACACTCACTGGTTCCCCTCCCCTGAAGGTACTGACTCTGGCTGGGTTTAGGTCTACACTCACTGGTTCCCCTCCCCTGAAGGTACTGACTCTGTCTGGGTTCAGTTCTGCACTCACTGGTTCTCCTCCCCTGAAGGTGCTGACTCTGGCTGGGTTCAGTTCTACACTCACTGGTTCCCCTCCCCTGAAGGTACTGACTCTGGCTGGGTTCAGTTCTGCACTCACTGGTTCCCCTCCCCTGAAGGTGCTAACTCTGGCAGGGTTCAGTTCTACACTCACTGGTTCCCCTCCCCTGAAGGTGCTGACTCTGGCTGGGTTCAGTTCTACACTCACTGGTTTCCCTCCCCTGAAGGTGCTGACCCTGGCTGGGTTCAGTTCTACACTCACTGGTTCCCCTCCCCTGAAGGTGCTGAATCTGGCTAGGTTTAGTTCTACACTCACTGGTTCCCCTCCCCTGAAGTTACTGACTCTGGCTGGGTTTAGGTCTACACTCACTGGTTCCCCTCCCCTGAAGTTACTGACTCTGGCTGTGTTCAGTTCTGCACTCACTGGTTCCCCTCCCGTGAAGGTGCTGACTCTGGCTGGGTTCAGTTCTACACTCACTGGTTCTCCTCCCCTGAAGGTACTGACTCTGTCTGGGTTTAGTTCTACACTCACTGGTTCCCCTCCCCTGAAGGTGCTGACTCTGGCTGGGTTCAGTTCTACACTCACTGGTTCCCCTCCCCTGAAGGTGCTGACTCTGTCTGGGTTCAGTTTTACACTCATTGGTTCCCCTCCCCTGAAGGTGCTGACTCTGGCTGGGTTCAATTCTACACTCACTGGTTCCCCTCCCCTGAAGTTGCTGAATCTGGCTAGGTTTAGTTCTACACTCACTGGTTCCCCTCCCCTGAAGGTACTGACTCTGGCTGGGTTTAGGTCAACACTCACTGGTTCCCCTCCCCTGAAGGTACTGACTCTGTCTGGGTTCAGTTCTGCACTCACTGGTTCTCCTCCCCTGAAGGTGCTGACTCTGGCTGAGTTCAGTTCTACACTCACTGGTTCCCCTCCCCTGAAGGTACTGACTCTGGCTGGGTTCAGTTCTGCACTCACTGGTTCCCCTCCCCTGAAGGTGCTAACTCTGGCAGGGTTCAGTTCTACACTCACTGGTTCCCCTCCCCTGAAGGTGCTGACTCTGTCTGGGTTCAGTTCTACACTCATTGGTTCCCCTCCCCTGAAGGTGCTGACTCTGGCTGGGTTCAGTTCTGCACTCACTGGTTCCCCTCCCCTGAAGGTGCTGAATCTGGCTAGGTTTAGTTCGACACTCACTGGTTCCCCTCCCCTGAAGGTACTGACTCTGGCTGGGTTTAGGTCTACACTCACTGGTTCCCCTCCCCTGAAGATACTGACTCTGTCTGGGTTCAGTTCTGCACTCACTGGTTCTCGTCCCCTGAAGGTGCTGACTCTGGCTGGGTTCAGTTCTACACTCACTGGTTCCCCTCCCCTGAAGGTACTGACTCTGGCTGGGTTCAGTTCTGCACTCACTGGTTCCACTCCCCTGAAGGTGCTAACTCTGGCAGGGTTCAGTTCTACACTCACTGGTTCCCCTCCCCTGAAGGTGCTGACTCTGGCTGGGTTCAGTTCTACACTCACTGGTTCCCCTCCCCTGAAGGTGCTGACTCTGGCTGGGTTCAGTTCTACACTCACTGGTTCCCCTCCCCTGAAGGTGCTGAATCTGGCTAGGTTTAGTTCTACACTCACTGGTTCCCCTCCCCTGAAGGTACTGACTCTGGCTGGGTTTAGGTCTACACTCACTGGTTCCCCTCCCCTGAAGGTACTGACTCTGTCTGGGTTCAGTTCTGCACTCACTGGTTCTCCTCCCCTGAAGGTGCTGACTCTGGCTGAGTTCAGTTCTACACTCACTGGTTCCCCTCCCCTGAAGGTACTGACTCTGGCTGGGTTCAGTTCTGCACTCACTGGTTCCCCTCCCCTGAAGGTGCTAACTCTGGCAGGGTTCAGTTCTACACTCACTGGTTCCCCTCCCCTGAAGGTGCTGACTCTGGCTGGGTTCAGTTCTACACTCACTGGTTTCCCTCCCCTGAAGGTGCTGACCCTGGCTGGGTTCAGTTCTACACTCACTGGTTCCCCTCCCCTGAAGGTGCAGAATCTGGCTAGGTTTAGTTCTACACTCACTGGTTCCCCTCCCCTGAAGGTACTGACTCTGGCTGGGTTTAGGTCTACACTCACTGGTTCCCCTCCCCTGAAGTTACTGACTCTGGCTGGGTTCAGTTCTGCACTCACTGGTTCCCCTCCCCTGAAGGTGCTGACTCTGGCTGGGTTCAGTTCTACACTCACTGGTTCTCCTCCCCTGAAGGTACTGACTCTGTCTGGGTTCAGTTCTACACTCACTGGTTCCCCTCCCCTGAAGGTGCTGACTCTGGCTGGGTTCAGTTCTACACTCACTGGTTCCCCTCCCCTGAATGTACTGACTCAGGCTGGGTTCAGTTCTACACTCACTGGTTCCCCTCCCCTGAAGGTGCTGACTCTGGTTGGGTTCAGTTCTGCACTCACTGGTTCCCCACCCCTGAAGGTACTGACTCTGGCTGGGTTCAGTTCTAAACTCACTGGTTCCCTTCCCCTGAATGTGCTGACTCTGGCTGGGTTCAGTTCGACAGTCACTGGTTCCCCTCCCCTGAAGGTACTGACTCTGGCTGGGATCAGTTCTACACCCACTGCTTTCCCTCCCTTGAAGGTAATGACTCTGGCTGGATTCAGTTCTACACTCACTGGTTCCCCTCCCCTGAAGTTACTGACTCTGGCTGGGTTCAGTTCTACACACACTGGTTCCCCTCCCCTGAAGGTGCTGACTCTGGCTGGGTTCAGTTCTACACTCACTGGTTCCCCTCCCCTGAAGGTGCTGACTCTGTCTGGGTTCCGTTCTACACTCATTGGTTCCCCTCCCCTGAAGGTGCTGACTCTGGCTGGGTTCAGTTCTGCACTCACTGGTTCCCCTCCCCTGAAGGTGCTGAATCTGGCTAGGTTTAGTTCTACACTCACTGGTTCCCCTCCCCTGAAGGTACTGACTCTGGCTGGGTTTAGGTCTACACTCACTGGTTCCCCTCCCCTGAAGGTACTGACTCTGTCTGGGTTCAGTTCTGCACTCACTGGTTCTCCTCCCCTGAAGGTGCTGACTCTGGCTGGGTTCAGTTCTACACTCACTGGTTCCCCTCCCCTGAAGGTACTGACTCTGGCTGGGTTCAGTTCTGCACTCACTGGTTCCCCTCCCCTGAAGGTGCTAACTCTGGCAGGGTTCAGTTCTACACTCACTGGTTCCCCTCCCCTGAAGGTGCTGACTCTGGCTGGGTTCAGTTCTACACTCACTGGTTTCCCTCCCCTGAAGGTGCTGACCCTGGCTGGGTTCAGTTCTACACTCACTGGTTCCCCTCCCCTGAAGGTGCTGAATCTGGCTAGGTTTAGTTCTACACTCACTGGTTCCCCTCCCCTGAAGTTACTGACTCTGGCTGGGTTTAGGTCTACACTCACTGGTTCCCCTCCCCTGAAGTTACTGACTCTGGCTGGGTTCAGTTCTGCACTCACTGGTTCCCCTCCCGTGAAGGTGCTGACTCTGGCTGGGTTCAGTTCTACACTCACTGGTTCTCCTCCCCTGAAGGTACTGACTCTGTCTGGGTTTAGTTCTACACTCACTGGTTCCCCTCCCCTGAAGGTGCTGACTCTGGCTGGGTTCAGTTCTACACTCACTGGTTCCCCTCCCCTGAAGGTGCTGACTCTGTCTGGGTTCAGTTTTACACTCATTGGTTCCCCTCCCCTGAAGGTGCTGACTCTGGCTGGGTTCAATTCTACACTCACTGGTTCCCCTCCCCTGAAGTTGCTGAATCTGGCTAGGTTTAGTTCTACACTCACTGGTTCCCCTCCCCTGAAGGTACTGACTCTGGCTGGGTTTAGGTCAACACTCACTGGTTCCCCTCCCCTGAAGGTACTGACTCTGTCTGGGTTCAGTTCTGCACTCACTGGTTCTCCTCCCCTGAAGGTGCTGACTCTGGCTGAGTTCAGTTCTACACTCACTGGTTCCCCTCCCCTGAAGGTACTGACTCTGGCTGGGTTCAGTTCTGCACTCACTGGTTCCCCTCCCCTGAAGGTGCTAACTCTGGCAGGGTTCAGTTCTACACTCACTGGTTCCCCTCCCCTGAAGGTGCTGACTCTGTCTGGGTTCAGTTCTACACTCATTGGTTCCCCTCCCCTGAAGGTGCTGACTCTGGCTGGGTTCAGTTCTGCACTCACTGGTTCCCCTCCCCTGAAGGTGCTGAATCTGGCTAGGTTTAGTTCGACACTCACTGGTTCCCCTCCCCTGAAGGTACTGACTCTGGCTGGGTTTAGGTCTACACTCACTGGTTCCCCTCCCCTGAAGATACTGACTCTGTCTGGGTTCAGTTCTGCACTCACTGGTTCTCGTCCCCTGAAGGTGCTGACTCTGGCTGGGTTCAGTTCTACACTCACTGGTTCCCCTCCCCTGAAGGTACTGACTCTGGCTGGGTTCAGTTCTGCACTCACTGGTTCCACTCCCCTGAAGGTGCTAACTCTGGCAGGGTTCAGTTCTACACTCACTGGTTCCCCTCCCCTGAAGGTGCTGACTCTGGCTGGGTTCAGTTCTACACTCACTGGTTCCCCTCCCCTGAAGGTGCTGACTCTGGCTGGGTTCAGTTCTACACTCACTGGTTCCCCTCCCCTGAAGGTGCTGAATCTGGCTAGGTTTAGTTCTACACTCACTGGTTCCCCTCCCCTGAAGGTACTGACTCTGGCTGGGTTTAGGTCTACACTCACTGGTTCCCCTCCCCTGAAGGTACTGACTCTGTCTGGGTTCAGTTCTGCACTCACTGGTTCTCCTCCCCTGAAGGTGCTGACTCTGGCTGAGTTCAGTTCTACACTCACTGGTTCCCCTCCCCTGAAGGTACTGACTCTGGCTGGGTTCAGTTCTGCACTCACTGGTTCCCCTCCCCTGAAGGTGCTAACTCTGGCAGGGTTCAGTTCTACACTCACTGGTTCCCCTCCCCTGAAGGTGCTGACTCTGGCTGGGTTCAGTTCTACACTCACTGGTTTCCCTCCCCTGAAGGTGCTGACCCTGGCTGGGTTCAGTTCTACACTCACTGGTTCCCCTCCCCTGAAGGTGCAGAATCTGGCTAGGTTTAGTTCTACACTCACTGGTTCCCCTCCCCTGAAGGTACTGACTCTGGCTGGGTTTAGGTCTACACTCACTGGTTCCCCTCCCCTGAAGTTACTGACTCTGGCTGGGTTCAGTTCTGCACTCACTGGTTCCCCTCCCCTGAAGGTGCTGACTCTGGCTGGGTTCAGTTCTACACTCACTGGTTCTCCTCCCCTGAAGGTACTGACTCTGTCTGGGTTCAGTTCTACACTCACTGGTTCCCCTCCCCTGAAGGTGCTGACTCTGGCTGGGTTCAGTTCTACACTCACTGGTTCCCCTCCCCTGAATGTACTGACTCAGGCTGGGTTCAGTTCTACACTCACTGGTTCCCCTCCCCTGAAGGTGCTGACTCTGGTTGGGTTCAGTTCTGCACTCACTGGTTCCCCACCCCTGAAGGTACTGACTCTGGCTGGGTTCAGTTCTAAACTCACTGGTTCCCTTCCCCTGAATGTGCTGACTCTGGCTGGGTTCAGTTCGACAGTCACTGGTTCCCCTCCCCTGAAGGTACTGACTCTGGCTGGGATCAGTTCTACACCCACTGCTTTCCCTCCCCCGAAGGTAATGACTCTGGCTGGATTCAGTTCTACACTCACTGGTTCCCCTCCCCTGAAGTTACTGACTCTGGCTGGGTTCAGTTCTACACACACTGGTTCCCCTCCCCTGAAGGTGCTGACTCTGGCTGGGTTCAGTTCTACACTCACTGGTTCCCCTCCCCTGAAGGTGCTGACTCTGTCTGGGTTCCGTTCTACACTCATTGGTTCCCCTCCCCTGAAGGTGCTGACTCTGGCTGGGTTCAGTTCTGCACTCACTGGTTCCCCTCCCCTGAAGGTGCTGAATCTGGCTAGGTTTAGTTCTACACTCACTGGTTCCCCTCCCCTGAAGGTACTGACTCTGGCTGGGTTTAGGTCTACACTCACTGGTTCCCCTCCCCTGAAGGTACTGACTCTGTCTGGGTTCAGTTCTGCACTCACTGGTTCTCCTCCCCTGAAGGTGCTGACTCTGGCTGGGTTCAGTTCTACACACACTGGTTCCCCTCCCCTGAAGGTACTGACTCTGGCTGGGTTCAGTTCTGCACTCACTGGTTCCCCTCCCCTGAAGGTGCTAACTCTGGCAGGGTTCAGTTCTACACTCACTGGTTCCCCTCCCCTGAAGGTGCTGACTCTGGCTGGGTTCAGTTCTACACTCACTGGTTTCCCTCCCCTGAAGGTGCTGACCCTGGCTGGGTTCAGTTCTACACTCACTGGTTCCCCTCCCCTGAAGGTGCTGAATCTGGCTAGGTTTAGTTCTACACTCACTGGTTCCCCTCCCCTGAAGTTACTGACTCTGGCTGGGTTTAGGTCTACACTCACTGGTTCCCCTCCCCTGAAGTTACTGACTCTGGCTGGGTTCAGTTCTGCACTCACTGGTTCCCCTCCCGTGAAGGTGCTGACTCTGGCTGGGTTCAGTTCTACACTCACTGGTTCTCCTCCCCTGAAGGTACTGACTCTGTCTGGGTTTAGTTCTACACTCACTGGTTCCCCTCCCCTGAAGGTGCTGACTCTGGCTGGGTTCAGTTCTACACTCACTGGTTCCCCTCCCCTGAAGGTGCTGACTCTGTCTGGGTTCAGTTCTACACTCATTGGTTCCCCTCCCCTGAAGGTGCTGACTCTGGCTGGGTTCAATTCTACACTCACTGGTTCCCCTCCCCTGAAGTTGCTGAATCTGGCTAGGTTTAGTTCTACACTCACTGGTTCCCCTCCCCTGAAGGTACTGACTCTGGCTGGGTTTAGGTCAACACTCACTGGTTCCCCTCCCCTGAAGGTACTGACTCTGTCTGGGTTCAGTTCTGCACTCACTGGTTCTCCTCCCCTGAAGGTGCTGACTCTGGCTGAGTTCAGTTCTACACTCACTGGTTCCCCTCCCCTGAAGGTACTGACTCTGGCTGGGTTCAGTTCTGCACTCACTGGTTCCCCTCCCCTGAAGGTGCTAACTCTGGCAGGGTTCAGTTCTACACTCACTGGTTCCCCTCCCCTGAAGGTGCTGACTCTGGCTGGGTTCAGTTCTACACTCACTGGTTCCCCTCCCCTGAAGGTGCTAACTCTGGCAGGGTTCAGTTCTACACTCACTGGTTCCCCTCCCCTGAAGGTGCTGACTCTGGCTGGGTTCAGTTCTACACTCACTGGTTTCCCTCCCCTGAAGGTGCTGACCCTGGCTGGGTTCAGTTCTACACTCACTGGTTCCCCTCATCTGAAGGTGCAGAATCTGGCTAGGTTTAGTTCTACACTCACTGGTTCCCCTCCCCTGAAGGTACTGACTCTGTCTGGGTTTAGGTCTACACTCACTGGTTCCCCTCCCCTGAAGTTACTGACTCTGGCTGGGTTCAGTTCTGCACTCACTGGTCCCCCTCCCCTGAAGGTGCTGACTCTGGCTGGGTTCAGTTCTACACTCACTGGTTCTCCTCCCCTGAAGGTACTGACTCTGTCTGGGTTCAGTTCTACACTCACTGGTTCCCCTCCCCTGAAGGTGCTGACTCTGGCTGGGTTCAGTTCTACACTCACTGGTTCCCCTCCCCTGAAGGTACTGACTCTGGCTGGGTACAGTTCTACACTCACTGGTTCCCCTCCCCTGAAGTTACTGACTCTGGCTGCTTTCAGTTCTGCACTCACTGGTTCCCCTCCCCTGAAGGTGCTGACTCTGGCTGGGTTCAGTTCTACACTCACTGGTTCCCCTCCCCTGAAAGTGCTGACTCTGGCTGGGTTCAGTTCTACACTCACTGGTTCCCCTCCCCTGAAGGTACTGACTCTGGCTGGGTACAGTTCTACACTCACTGGTTCCCCTCCCCTGAAGGTACTGACTCAGGCTGGGTTCAGTTCTACACTCACTGGTTCCCCTCCCCTGAAGGTGCTGACTCTGGTTGGGTTCAGTTCTGCACTCACTGGTTCCCCACCCCTGAAGGTACTGACTCTGGCTGGGTTCAGTTCTAAACTCACTGGTTCCCTTCCCCTGAAGGTGCTGACTCTGGCTTGGTTCAGTTCGACAGTCACTGGTTCACCTCCCCTGAAGGTACTGACTCTGGCTGGGATCAGTTCTACACTCACTGGTATCCCTCCCCCGATGGTAATGATTCTGGCTGGATTCAGTTCTAATCTCACTGGTTCCCCTCCCCTGAAGTTACTGACTCTGGCTGGGTTCAGTTCAACACACACTGGTTCCCCTCCCCTGAAGTTGCTGACTCTGGCTGGGTTCAGTTCTACACTCACTGGTTCCCCTCCCCTGAAGGTGCTGACTCTGTCTGGGTTCAGTTCTACACTCATTGGTTCCCCTCCCCTGAAGGTACTGACTCTGGCTGGGTTTAGGTCTACACTCACTGGTTCCCCTCCCCTGAAGTTACTGACTCTGTCTGGGTTCAATTCTGCACTCACTGGTTCTCCTCCCCTGAAGGTGCTGACTCTGGCTGGGTTCAGTTCTACACTCACTGGTTCCCCTCCCCTGAAGGTACTGACTCTGGCTGGGTTCAGTTCTACACTCACTGGTTCCCCTCCCCTGAAGGTGCTAACTCTGGCTGGGTTCAGTTCTACACTCACTGGTTCCCCTCTCCTGAAGGTGCTGACTCTGGCTGGGTTCAGTTCTACACTCACTGGTTTCCCTCCCCTGAAGGTGCTGACCCTGGCTGGGTTCAGTTCTACACTCACTGGTTTCCCTCCCCTGAAGGGACTTACTCTGGCTGTGTTCAGTTCTACACTCACTGGTTCTCCTCCCCTGAAGGTACTGACTCTGGCTGGCTTCAGTTCTACACTCACTGGTTCCCCTCCCCTGAAGGTACTGAATCTGGCTGGGTTCAGTTCGACACTCACTGGTTCCCCTCCCCTGAAGGTGCTGACTCTGGCTCGTTTAGTTCTACACTCACTGGTTCCCCTCCCCTAAAGGTACTGACTCTGGCTGGGTTCAGTTCTACACTCACTGGTTCCCCTCCCCTGAAGGTGCTGACTCTGGCTGGGTTCAGTTCTACACTCAATGGTTCCCCTCCCCTGAAGGTACTGACTCTGGCTGGGTTCAGTTCAACACTCACTGGTTTTCCTCCCCTGAAGGTAATGATTCTGGCTGGGTTCAGTTCGACATTCACTGGTTCCCCTCCCCTGAAGGAAGTGACTCTGGCTGGGTTCAGTTCTAAACTCACTGTTTCACCTCCCCTGAAGGTACTGACTCTGGCTGGGTTCAGTTCTACACTCACTGGTTCTCCTCCCCTCAAGTTACTGACTCTGGCTGGGTTCAGTTCTACACTCACTGGTTCCCCTCCCCTGAAGGTGCTGACTCTGGCTGGGTTCAGTTCTACATTCACTGGTTCCCCTCCCCTGAAGGTACTGACTCTGGCTGGGCTCAGTTCTACACTCACTGGTTCCCCTCCCCTGAAGGTGCTGACTCTGTCTGGGTTCCGTTCTACACTCATTGGTTCCCCTCCCCTGAAGGTGCTGACTCTGGCTGGGTTCAGTTCTGCACTCACTGGTTCCCCTCCCCTGAAGGTGCTGAATCTGGCTAGGTTTAGTTCTACACTCACTGGTTCCCCTCCCCTGAAGGTACTGACTCTGGCTGGGTTTAGGTCTACACTCACTGGTTCCCCTCCCCTGAAGGTACTGACTCTGTCTGGGTTCAGTTCTGCACTCACTGGTTCTCCTCCCCTGAAGGTGCTGACTCTGGCTGGGTTCAGTTCTACACTCACTGGTTCCCCTCCCCTGAAGTTACTGACTCTGGCTGGGTTCAGTTCTGCACTCACTGGTTCCCCTCACCTGAAGGTGCTAACTCTGGCAGGGTTCAGTTCTACACTCACTGGTTCCCCTCCCCTGAAGGTGCTGACTCTGGCTGGGTTCAGTTCTACACTCACTGGTTTCCCTCCCCTGAAGGTGCTGACCCTGGCTGGGTTCAGTTCTACACTCACTGGTTCCCCTCCCCTGAAGGTGCTGAATCTGGCTAGGTTTAGTTCTACACTCACTGGTTCCCCTCCCCTGAAGTTACTGACTCTGGCTGGGTTTAGGTCTACACTCACTGGTTCCCCTCCCCTGAAGTTACTGACTCTGGCTGGGTTCAGTTCTGCACTCACTGGTTCCCCTCCCGTGAAGGTGCTGACTCTGGCTGGGTTCAGTTCTACACTCACTGGTTCTCCTCCCCTGAAGGTACTGACTCTGTCTGGGTTTAGTTCTACACTCACTGGTTCCCCTCCCCTGAAGGTGCTGACTCTGGCTGGGTTCAGTTCTACACTCACTGGTTCCCCTCCCCTGAAGGTGCTGACTCTGTCTGGGTTCAGTTCTACACTCATTGGTTCCCCTCCCCTGAAGGTGCTGACTCTGGCTGGGTTCAATTCTACACTCACTGGTTCCCCTCTTCTGAAGGTGCTGAATCTGGCTAGGTTTAGTTCTACACTCACTGGTTCCCCTCCCCTGAAGGTACTGACTCTGGCTGGGTTTAGGTCTACACTCACTGGTTCCCCTCCCCTGAAGGTACTGACTCTGTCTGGGTTCAGTTCTGCACTCACTGGTTCTCCTCCCCTGAAGGTGCTGACTCTGGCTGAGTTCAGTTCTACACTCACTGGTTCCCCTCCCCTGAAGGTACTGACTCTGGCTGGGTTCAGTTCTGCACTCACTGGTTCCCCTCCCCTGAAGGTGCTAACTCTGGCAGGGTTCAGTTCTACACTCACTGGTTCCCCTCCCCTGAAGGTGCTGACTCTGGCTGGGTTCAGTTCTACACTCACTGGTTCCCCTCCCCTGAAGGTGCTAACTCTGGCAGGGTTCAGTTCTACACTCACTGGTTCCCCTCCCCTGAAGGTGCTGACTCTGGCTGGGTTCAGTTCTACACTCACTGGTTTCCCTCCCCTGAAGGTGCTGACCCTGGCTGGGTTCAGTTCTACACTCACTGGTTCCCCTCATCTGAAGGTGCAGAATCTGGCTAGGTTTAGTTCTACACTCACTGGTTCCCCTCCCCTGAAGGTACTGACTCTGTCTGGGTTTAGGTCTACACTCACTGGTTCCCCTCCCCTGAAGTTACTGACTCTGGCTGGGTTCAGTTCTGCACTCACTGGTCCCCCTCCCCTGAAGGTGCTGACTCTGGCTGGGTTCAGTTCTACACTCACTGGTTCTCCTCCCCTGAAGGTACTGACTCTGTCTGGGTTCAGTTCTACACTCACTGGTTCCCCTCCCCTGAAGGTGCTGACTCTGGCTGGGTTCAGTTCTACACTCACTGGTTCCCCTCCCCTGAAGTTACTGACTCTGGCTGGGTACAGTTCTACACTCACTGGTTCCCCTCCCCTGAAGGTACTGACTCAGGCTGGGTTCAGTTCTACACTCACTGGTTCCCCTCCCCTGAAGGTGCTGACTCTGGTTGGGTTCAGTTCTGCACTCACTGGTTCCCCACCCCTGAAGGTACTGACTCTGGCTGGGTTCAGTTCTAAACTCACTGGTTCCCTTCCCCTGAAGGTGCTGACTCTGGCTTGGTTCAGTTCGACAGTCACTGGTTCACCTCCCCTGAAGGTACTGACTCTGGCTGGGATCAGTTCAACACACACTGGTTCCCCTCCCCTGAAGTTGCTGACTCTGGCTGGGTTCAGTTCTACACTCACTGGTTCCCCTCCCCTGAAGGTGCTGACTCTGTCTGGGTTCAGTTCTACACTCATTGGTTCCCCTCCCCTGAAGGTACTGACTCTGGCTGGGTTTAGGTCTACACTCACTGGTTCCCCTCCCCTGAAGTTACTGACTCTGTCTGGGTTCAATTCTGCACTCACTGGTTCTCCTCCCCTGAAGGTGCTGACTCTGGCTGGGTTCAGTTCTACACTCACTGGTTCCCCTCCCCTGAAGGTACTGACTCTGGCTGGGTTCAGTTCTACACTCACTGGTTCCCCTCCCCTGAAGGTGCTAACTCTGGCTGGGTTCAGTTCTACACTCACTGGTTCCCCTCTCCTGAAGGTGCTGACTCTGGCTGGGTTCAGTTCTACACTCACTGGTTTCCCTCCCCTGAAGGTGCTGACCCTGGCTGGGTTCAGTTCTACACTCACTGGTTTCCCTCCCCTGAAGGGACTTACTCTGGCTCTGTTCAGTTCTACACTCACTGGTTCTCCTCCCCTGAAGGTACTGACTCTGGCTGGCTTCAGTTCTACACTCACTGGTTCCCCTCCCCTGAAGGTACTGAATCTGGCTGGGTTCAGTTCGACACTCACTGGTTCCCCTCCCCTGAAGGTGCTGACTCTGGCTCGTTTAGTTCTACACTCACTGGTTCCCCTCCCCTAAAGGTACTGACTCTGGCTGGGTTCAGTTCTACACTCACTGGTTCCCCTCCCCTGAAGGTGCTGACTCTGGCTGGGTTCAGTTCTACACTCAATGGTTCCCCTCCCCTGAAGGTACTGACTCTGGCTGGGTTCAGTTCAACACTCACTGGTTTTCCTCCCCTGAAGGTAATGATTCTGGCTGGGTTCAGTTCGACATTCACTGGTTCCCCTCCCCTGAAGGAACTGACTCTGGCTGGGTTCAGTTCTAAACTCACTGTTTCACCTCCCCTGAAGGTACTGACTCTGGCTGGGTTCAGTTCTACACTCACTGGTTCTCCTCCCCTCAAGTTACTGACTCTGGCTGGGTTCAGTTCTACACTCACTGGTTCCCCTCCCCTGAAGGTGCTGACTCTGGCTGGGTTCAGTTCTACATTCACTGGTTCCCCTCCCCTGAAGGTACTGACTCTGGCTGGGCTCAGTTCTACACTCACTGGTTCCACTCCCCTGAAGGTGCTGACTCTGGCTGTGTTCAGTTCGACACTCACTGGTTCCCCTCCCCTTAAGTTGCTGACTCTGGCTGGGTTCAGTTCTACATTCACTGGTTCCCCTCCCCTGAAGGTAATGACTCTGGCTGGGTTCAGTACTACACTCACTGGTTCCCCTCCCCTGAAGGTGCTGACTCTGGTTGGGTTCAGTTCTACAGTCACTGCATCCCCACCCCTGAAGGTACTGACTCTGGCTGGGTTCAGTTCTACACTCACTGGTTCCCTTCCCCTGAAGGTGCTGACTCTGGCTGGGTTCAGTTCGACAGTCACTGGTTCCCCTCCCCCGAAGGTAATGATTCTGGCTGGATTTAGTTCTACACTCACTGGTTCCCCTCCCCTGAAGTTACTGACTCTGGCTGGGTTCAGTTCTACACTCACTGGTTCCCCTCCCCTGAAGATGCTGACTCTGGCTGGGTTCAGTTCTACACTCACTGGTTCCCCTCCCCTGAAGGTGCTGACTCTGTCTGGGTTCAGTTCTACACTCATTGGTTCCCCACCCCTGAAGGTGCTGACTCTGGCTGGGTTCAGTTCTACACTCACTGGTTCTCCTCCCCTGAAGGTACTGACTCTGTCTGGGTTCAGTTCGACACTCACTGGTTCCCCTCCCCTGAAGGTGCTGACTCTGGCTGGGTTCAGTTCTACACTCACTGGTTCCCCTCCCCTGACGGTACTGACTCTGGCTGGGTACAGTTCTACACTCACTGGTTCCCCTCCCCTGAAGGTGCTGACTCTGGCAGGGTTCAGTTCTACACTCACTGGTTCCCCTCCCCTGAAGGTACTGACTCTGGCTGGGTATAGTTCTACACTCACTGGTTCCCCTCCCCTGAAGGTACTGGCTCTGGCTGGGTTCAGTTCTACACTCACTGGTTCCCCTCCCCTGAAGGTGCTGACTCTGGCTGGGTTCAGTTCTGCACTCACTGGTTCCCCTCCCCTGCAGGTATTGTCTCTGGCTGGGTTGAGTTCTACACTCACTGGTTCCCCTCCCCTGAAGTTACTGACTCTGGCTGGGTTCAGTTCTGCACTCACTGGTTCCCCTCCCCTGAAGGTGCTGACTCTGGCTGGGTTCAGTTCTACACTCACTGGTTCTCCTCCCCTGAAGGTACTGACTCTGTCTGGGTTCAGTTCTACACACACTGGTTCCCCTCCCCTGAAGGTGCTGACTCTGGCTGGGTTCAGTTCTACACTCACTGGTTCCCCTCCCCTGAAGGTACTGACTCTGGCTGGGTACAGTTCTACACTCACTGGTTCCCCTCCCCTGAAGGTGCTGACTCTGGCGGGAGTCGAGAGAGGCAGCGGCCTATAAAAGGCTCAGCAGTCAGGGGAGCGTCGAGAGAAGCGGGAGTCGAGAGAGGCAGCGGCCTATAAAAGGCTCAGCAGTCCGGGGAGCGTCGAGAGAGGCGGGAGTCGAGAGAGGCAGCGGCCTATAAAAGGCTCAGCAGTCCGGGGAGCGTCGAGAGAGGCGGGAGTCGAGAGAGGCAGCGGCCTATAAAAGGCTCAGCAGTCCGGGGAGCGTCGAGAGAGGCGGGAGTCGAGAGAGGCAGCGGCCTATAAAAGGCTCAGCAGTCCGGGGAGCGTCGAGAGAGGCGGGAGTCGAGAGAGGCAGCGGCCTATAAAAGGCTCAGCAGTCCGGGGAGCGTCGAGAGAGGCGGGAGTCGAGAGAGGCAGCGGCCTATAAAAGGCTCAGCAGTCCGGGGAGCGTCGAGAGAGGCGGGAGTTGAGAGAGGCGTACCGGTGCAGCTCCAGCTGAGAGAAGTCAAAAAAGAAGTAGAAAGAAATCAAAAGGTGACGTCACAGCCAAAGTGGTAAGTGATTGGCTGCTGATTGGTGAGTAGTTTTTCTTTTTCTTTATTAGTCAGTAACTTTTAACATTGTTGTCGGCAATTTAAGTGTATCTAAGGGTTAAGTCATGGCAGGACAGCTCGGTCATGTGATATGCTCCTCCTGTACCATGTGGGAACACGGGGACAACACCAGTGTCCCTGACGACTTCATGTGCGGGAAGTTTGTCCACCTCCGGCTACTGACGGTCCGCGTTGCGGAGTTGGAGCTGAAGGTGGATTCACTCTGGGGCATCCACGATGCTGAGAATGACGTGAGTATCACGTGTAGCGAGTTGGTCTTCCCGCAGGAGAAGGGTCCACAGCCAGCGAGGGAATGGAAGACCAGCAGGAAGAGTAGTGCAAGGAAGGTAGTGCAGGGGTCCCCTGTGGTCATCCCACTGCAAAACAGATACACTGCTTTGAGTGCTGTTGAGGGGGATGACTCATCAGGAGTGGGCAGCAGCAGCCAAGTTCATGGCACCGTGGCTGGCTCTGTTGCACAGGAGGGCAGGAAAAAGAGTGGGCGAGCGATAGTGATAGGGGATTCAATTGTAAGGGGAATAGATAGGCGTTTCTGCGGCCGCAACCGAGACTCCAGGATGGTATGTTGCCTCCCTGGTGCAAGGGTCAAGGATGTCTCGGAGCGGGTGCAGGACATTCTAAAAAGGGAGGGAGAACAGCCAGTTGTCGTGGTGCACGTTGGTACCAATGACATCGGTAAAAAAAGGGATGAGTTCCTACGAAATGAATTTAAGGAGCTCGGAGCTAAATTAAAAAGTAGGACCTCAAAAGTAGTAATCTCGGGATTGCTACCAGTGCCACGTGCTAGTCAGAGTAGGAATCGCAGGATAGTTCAGATGAATACGTGGCTTGAGCAATGGTGCAGCAGGGAGGGATTCAAATTCCTGGGGCATTGGAACCGGTTCTGGGGGAGGTGGGACCAGTACAATCCGGACGGTCTGCACCTGGGCAGAATCGGAACCAATGTCCTCGGGGGAGTGTTTGCTAGTGCTGTTGGGGAGGAGTTAAACTAATATGGCAGGGGGATGGGAACCAATGCAGGGAGATAGAGGGAAACAAAAAGGAGGCAAAAAGAAAAGACAGAAAGGAGATGAGGAAAAGTGGAGGGCAGAGAAACCCAAGGCAAAGAACAAAAAGGGCCATTGTACAGCAAAATTCTAAAAGGACAGAGGGTGTTAAAAAAACAAGCCTAAAGGCTTTGTGTCTTAATGCAAGGAGTATCCGCAATAAGGTGGATGAATTAACTGTGCAAATAGATGTCAACAAATATGATGTGATTTGGATTACGGAGACGTGGCTCCAGGATGAGCAGGGCTGGGAACTCAACATCCAGGGGTATTCAACATTCAGGAAGGATAGAATAAAAGGAAAAGGAGGTGGGGTGGCATTGCTGGTTAAGGAGGAGATTAAGGCAATAGTTAGGAAGGACATTAGCTTGGATGATGTGGAATCTATATGGGTAGAGCTGCAGAACACCGAAGGGCAAAAAACGTTAGTGGGAGTTGTGTACAGACCTCCAAACAGTAGTAGTGACGTTGGGGAGGGCATCAAACAGGAAATTAGGGGTGCGTGCAATAAAGGTGCAGCAGTTATAATGGGTGACTTTAATATGCACATAGATTGGGCTAACCAAACTGGAAGCAATACGGTGGAGGAGGATTTTCTGGAGTGCATAAGGGATGGTTTTTTAGACCAATATGTCGAGGAACCAACTAGGGGGGAGGCCATCTTAGACTGGGTGTTATGTAATGAGAAAGGATTAATTAGCAATCTCGTTGTGCGAGGCCCCTTGGGGAAGAGTGACCATAATATGGTGGAATTCTGCATTAGGATGGAGAATGAAACAGTTAATTCAGAGACCATGGTCCAGAACTTAAAGAAGGTTAACTTTGAAGGTATGAGGCGTGAATTGGCTGAGATGGATTGGAGAATGATACTTAAGGGGTTGACTGTGGATGGGCAATGGCAGACATTTAGAGACCGCATGGATGAATTACAACAATTGTACATTCCTGTCTGGCATAGAAATAAAAAAGGGAAGGTGGCTCAACCGTGGCTATCAAGGGAAATCAGGGATAGTATTAAAGCCAAGGAAGTGGCATACAAATTGGCCAGAAATAGCAGCGAATCTGGGGACTGGGAGAAATTTAGAACTCAGCAGAGGAGGACAAAGGGTTTGATTAGGGCAGGGAAAATGGAGTATGAGAAGAAGCTTGCAGGGAACATTAAGACGGATTGCAAAAGTTTCTATAGATATGTAAAGAGAAAAAGGTTAGTAAAGACAAACGTAGGTCCCCTGCAGTCAGAATCAGGGGAAGTCATAACGGGGAACAAAGAAATGGCGGACCAATTGAACAAGTACTTTGGTTCGGTATTCACGAAGGAGGACACGAACAACCTTCCGGTTATAAAAGGGGTCGGGGGGTCTAGTAAGGAGGAGGAACTGAGGGAAATCCTTATTAGCCGGGAAATTGTGTTGGGGAAATTGATGGGATTGAAGGCCGATAAATCCCCAGGGCCTGATGGACTGCATCCCAGAGTACTTAAGGAGGTGGCCTTGGAAATAGTGGATGCGTTGACAGTCATTTTCCAACATTCCATTGACTCTGGATCAGTTCCTATGGAGTGGAGGGTAGCCAATGTAAACCCACTTTTTAAAAAAGGAGGGAGAGAGAAAACAGGGAATTATAGACCGGTCAGCCTGACATCGGTAGTGGGTAAAATGATGGAAAGAGATGACATGATAGGTCCAAGTCAGCATGGATTTGTGAAAGGGAAATCATGCTTGACAAATCTTCTGGAATTTTTTGAGGATGTTTCCAGTAGAGTGGATAAGGGAGAACCAGTTGATGTGGTATATTTGGACTTTCAGAAGGCGTTCGACAAGGTCCCACACAAGAGATTGATGTGCAAAGTTAGAGCACATGGGATTGGGGGTAGTGTACTGACATGGATTGAGAACTGGTTGTCAGACAGGAAGCAAAGAGTAGGAGTAAATGGGTACTTTTCAGAATGGCAGGCAGTGAATAGTGGGGTACCGCAAGGTTCTGTGCTGAGTCCCCAGCTGTTTACACTGTACATTAATGATTTAGATGAGGGGATTAAATGTAGTATCTCCAAATTTGCGGATGACACTAAGTTGGGTGGCACTGTGAGCTGCGAGGAGGATGCTGTGAGGCTGCAGAGCGACTTGGATAGGTTAGGTGAGTGGGCAAATGCATGGCAGATGAAGTATAATGTGGATAAATGTGAGGTTATCCACTTTGGTGGTAAAAACAGAGAGGCAGACTATTATCTGAATGGTGACAGATTAGGAAAAGGGGAGGTGCAAAGAGACCTGGGTGTCATGGTACATCAGTCATTGAAGGTTGGCATGCAGGTGCAGCAGGCGGTTAAGAAAGCAAATGGCATGTTGGCCTTCATAGCAAGGGGATTTGAGTACAGGGGCAGGGAGGTGTTGCTACAGTTGTACAGGGCATTGGTGAGGCCACACCTGGAGTATTGTGTAGAGTTTTGGTCTCCTAACCTGAGGAAGGACATTCTTGCTATTGAGGGAGTGCAGCGAAGGTTCAGCAGACTGATTCCCGGGATGGCGGGACTGACCTATCAAGAAAGACTGGATCAACTGGGCTTGTATTCACTGGAGTTCAGAAGAATGAGAGGGGACCTCATAGAAACATATAAAATTCTGACGGGGTTAGACAGGTTAGATGCAGGAAGAATGTTCCCAAAGTTGGGGAAGTCCAGAACCAGGGGTCACAGTCTCAGGATAAGGGGTAAGCCATTTAGGACCGAGATGCGGAGGAACTTCTTCACCCAGAGAGTGGTGAACCTGTGGAATTCTCTGCCACAGAAAGTTGTTGAGGCCAATTCACAAAATATATTCAAAAAGGAGTTAGATGAGGTCCTTACTGCTAGGTGGATCAAGGGGTATGGCGAGAAAGCAGGAATGGGGTACTGAAGTTGAATGTTCAGCCATGAACTCATTGAATGGCGGTGCAGGCTAGAAGGGGCGAATGGCCTACTCCTGCACCTATTTTCTATGTTTCTATGTTTCTATGGTTCCGCTCCCCTGAAGGTACTGACTCTGGCTGGGTTTAGGTCTACACTCACTGGTTCCCCTCCCCTGAAGGTACTGACTCTGTCTGGCTTCAGTTCTACACTCACTGGTTCTCCTCCCCTGAAGGTGCTGACTCTGGCTGGGTTCAGTTCTACACTCACTGGTTCCCCTCCCCTGAAGGTACTGACTCTGGCTGGGTTCAGTTCTACACTCACTGGTTCCCCTCCCCTGAAGGTACTGACTCTGGCTGGGTTCAGTTCTACATTCACTGGTTCCACTCCCCTGAAGGCACTGACTCTGGCTGGGTTCAGTTCTACACTCACTGGTTCCCCTCCCCTGAAGGTGCTGATTATGGCTGGGTTTAGTTCCACACTCACTGTTTCCCCTCCCCTGAAGGTACTGACTCTGGCTGGGTTCAGTTCTACACTCACTGGTTCCCCTCCCCTGAAGGTGCTAACTCTGGCTGGGTTCAGTTCTGCCCTCACTGGTTCCCCTCCCCTGAAGATACTGACTCTGGCTGGGTTCAGTTCTACACTCACTGGTTCCGATCCCCTGAAGGTGCTGACTCTGGCTGGGTTCAGTTCTACACTCACTGGTTCCCCTCCCCTGAAGATGCTGACTCTGGCTGGGTTCCGTTCTACAATCACTGGTTCCCCTCCCCTGAAGGTACTGACTCTGGCTGGGTTCAGTTCTACACTCACTGGTTCCCCTCCCCTGAAGGTACTGACTCTGGCTGCGTTCAGTTCTACACTCACTGGTTCCCCTCCCCTGAAGGTACTGACTCTGGCTGGGTTCAGTTCTGCACTCACTGGTTCCCTTCCCCCGAAGGTACTGACTCTGGCTGGGCTTCAGTTCAACACTCACTGGTTCCGTTCCCCTGAAGGTACTGACTCTGGCTGGGTTCAGTTCTACACTCACTGGTTCCACCCTCCTGAAGGTCGTGACTCTGGATGTGTTCAGTTCTACACTCAATGGTTCCCTTCCCCTGAATGTACTGACTCTGGCTGGGTTCAGTTCTGCACTCACTGGTTCCCCTCCACTGAAGGTACTGACTCTGGCTGGGTTCAATTCGACATTCACTGGTTCCCCTCCCCTGAAAGAACTGACTCTGGCTGGGTTCAGTTCTACACTCACTGGTTCCCTTCCCCTGTAGGTACTGACTCTGGCTGGGTTCAGTTCTACACTCACTGGTTCCCCTCCCCTGAAGGTACTGACTCTGTCTGGGTTCAGTTCTACACTCACTGGTTCCCCTCACCTGAAGGTACTGACTCTGGCTGGGTTTAGTTCTGCACTCACTGGTTCCCCTCCCCTGAAGGTGCTGACTCTGGCTCGGTTCAGTTCTACAATCACTGGTTCCGATCCCCTGAAGGTGCTGACTCTGGCTGGGTTTAGTTCTACACTCACTGGTTCCCTTCCCCTGAAGGAACTGACTCTGGCTGGGTTCGGTTCTACACTCACTGGTTCCCTTCCCCTGCAGGTACTGACTCTGGCTGGGTTCAGTTCTACACTCACTGGTTTCCCTCCCCTGAAGGTACTGACTCTGGCTGGGTTCAGTTCTACACTCAATGGTTCCGCTCCCCTGAAGTTACTGACTCTGGCTGGGTTCAGTTCTACACTCACAGGTTCCCCTCCCCTGAAGGTAATGACTCTGGATGGGTTCAGTTCTACACTCACTGGTTCCCCTCCCCTGAAGGTACTGAATCTGGCTGGGTTCAGTTCGACACTCACTGGTTCCCCTCCCCTGAAGGTGCTGACTCTGGCTGGGTTCAGTTCTACACTCACTGGTTCCCCTCCCCTGAAGGTACTGACTCTGGCTGTGTTCAGTTCTACACTCACTGGTTCCCCTCCCCTGAAGGTGCTGACTCTGGCTGGGTTCAGTTCTACACTCACTTGTTCCTCTCTGCTGAAGGTACTGACTCTGGCTGGGTTCAGTTCTACACTCACATGGTTCCCCTCCCCTGAAGGTACTGACTCTGGCTGGGTTCAGTTCTACACTCACTGGATCCCCTCCCCTGAAGGTACTGACTCTGGCTGGCTTCAGTTCTACACTCACTGGTTCCCCTCCCCTGAAAGTACTGACTCTGGCTGGGTTCCGTTCTACATTCACTATTTCCCCTCCCCTGAAGTTACTGACTCTGGCTGGGTTACTGTTCTACACTCACTGCTTCCCCTCCCCTGAAGGCGCTGACTCTGGCTGGGTTTAGTTCTACACTCACTGGTTCCCCTCCCCTAGTCCGGTAATAATCCCAAATTTATCCCACTACCCCGCGCTCTCCCCATAGTCCTGTATCAATCCCCAAACTAATCCCACTGCCCCGCTCTCTCCCCATAGCCCTGTATCAATCCCCAAACTAATCCCACTGCCCCGCACTCTCCCCATAGCCCTGTATCAATCCCCAAACTAAACCCACTGCCCCGCTCTCTCCCCATAGTCCGGTATCAATCCCAAACTTATCCCACTGCCCCGCTCTCTCCCCATAGTACTGTATCAATCCCAAACTAGTTCCACTGCCCCGCTCTCTTCCCATATTCCTGTATCAATCGCCAAACTAATCCGATTGCCCCGCTCTCTCCCCATAGTCCTGTATCAATCCCCAAACTAATCCCACTGCCCCGCTCTCTCCCCATAGTCCTGTATCAATCCCCAGCTAATCCCACAGCCCCGCTCTCTCCCCATAGTCTTGTATCAATCTCTCAACTAATCCCACTGCCCTGCTCTCTCCCCATAGTCCTGTATCAATCCCCAAACTAATCCCACTGTCCCGCTCTCTCCCCATAGTCCTATATAACATTCCCAAACTAATCCCACTGCCCCGCTCTCTCCCCATAGTCCTATATAACATCCCCAAAAAATCCCACTGCCCCGCTCTCTCTCCATAGCCCTGTATCAATCCCCAAACTAATCCCACTGCCCCGCTCTCTCCCCATAGTCCTGTACCAATCTCCAAACTAATCCCACTGCCCCGCTCTCTCCCCATACTCCTATATAACATCCCCAAACTAATCCCACTGCCCCGCTCCCTCCCCATAGTCCTATATAACATCCCCAAACTAATCCCACTGCCCCGCTCTCTCTCCATAGCCCTGTATCAATCCCCAAACTAATCCCACTGCCCCGCTCTCTCCCCATAGTCGTGTACGAATCCCCAACTAATCCCACTGTCCCGCTCTCTCCCCATAGTCCTGTATCAGTCCCAAACGAGTTCCACTGCCCCGCTTCCTCCCCATATTCCTGTATCAATCTCCCAACTAATCGCACTGCCTCGCTCTATCCCCATAGCCCTGTATCAATCCCCAAACTAATCCCACTGCCCCGCTCTCTCCCCATAGTCCTGTATCAATCCCCAAACTAATCCCACTGCCCCGCTCTCTCCCCATAGTCCTGTATCAATCCCCAAACCAATCCCACTGCCCCGCTCTCTCCCCATAGTCCTGCATCAATCTCCAAACTAATCCCACTGCCCCGCTCTTTCCCCATGGCCCTGTATCAATCCCCAAACTAATCCCACTGCCCCGCTCTCTCCCCATAGTCCTGTATCAATCCCCAAACCAATCCCACTGCCCCGCTCTCTCCCCATAGTCCTGCATCAATCTCCAAACTAATCCCACTGCCCCGCTCTTTCCCCATGGCCCTGTATCAATCCACAAATTAATCCGACTGCCCCGCTCTCTCCCCATACTCCTGTATCAATCCCCAGCTAATCCCACAGCCCCGCTCTCTCCCCATAGTCTTGTATCAATCTCCCAACTAATCCCACTGCCCTGCTCTCTCCCCATAGTCCTGTATCAATCCCCAAACTAATCCCACTGTCCCGCTCTCTCCCCATAGTCCTATATAACATTCCCAAACTAATCCCACTGCCCCGCTCTCTCCCCATAGTCCTATATAACATCCCCAAAAAATCCCACTGCCCCGCTCTCTCTCCATAGCCCTGTATCAATCCCCAAACTAATCCCACTGCCCCGCTCTCTCCCCATAGTCCTGTACCAATCTCCAAACTAATCCCACTGCCCCGCTCTCTCCCCATACTCCTATATAACATCCCCAAACTAATCCCACTGCCCCGCTCCCTCCCCATAGTCCTATATAACATCCCCAAACTAATCCCACTGCCCCGCTCTCTCTCCATAGCCCTGTATCAATCCCCAAACTAATCCCACTGCCCCGCTCTCTCCCCATAGTCGTGTACGAATCCCCAACTAATCCCACTGTCCCGCTCTCTCCCCATAGTCCTGTATCAGTCCCAAACGAGTTCCACTGCCCCGCTTCCTCCCCATATTCCTGTATCAATCTCCCAACTAATCGCACTGCCTCGCTCTATTCCCATAGCCCTGTATCAATCCCCAAACTAATCCCACTGCCCCGCTCTCTCCCCATAGTCCTGTATCAATCCCCAAACTAATCCCACTGCCCCGCTCTCTCCCCATAGTCCTGTATCAATCCCCAAACCAATCCCACTGCCCCGCTCTCTCCCCATAGTCCTGCATCAATCTCCAAACTAATCCCACTGCCCCGCTCTTTCCCCATGGCCCTGTATCAATCCCCAAACTAATCCCACTGCCCCGCTCTCTCCCCATAGTCCTGTATCAATCCCCAAACTAATCCCACTGCCCCGCTCTCTCCCCATAGTACTGTATCAATCCCAAACTAGTTCCACTGCCCCGCTCTCTTCCCATATTCCTGTATCAATCGCCAAACTAATCCGATTGCCCCGCTCTCTCCCCATAGTCCTGTATCAATCCCCAAACTAATCCCACTGCCCCGCTCTCTCCCCATAGTCCTGTATCAATCCCCAGCTAATCCCACAGCCCCGATCTCTCGCCATAGTCTTGTATCAATCTCCCAACTAATCCCACTGCCCTGCTCTCTCCCCATAGTCCTGTATCAATCCCCAAACTAATCCCACTGTCCCGCTCTCTCCCCATAGTCCTATATAACATTCCCAAACTAATCCCACTGCCCCGCTCTCTCCCCATAGTCCTATATAACATCCCCAAAAAATCCCACTGCCCCGCTCTCTCTCCATAGCCCTGTATCAATCCCCAAACTAATCCCACTGCCCCGCTCTCTCCCCATAGTCCTGTACCAATCTCCAAACTAATCCCACTGCCCCGCTCTCTCCCCATACTCCTATATAACATCCCCAAACTAATCCCACTGCCCCGCTCCCTCCCCATAGTCCTATATAACATCCCCAAACTAATCCCACTGCCCCGCTCTCTCTCCATAGCCCTGTATCAATCCCCAAACTCATCCCACTGCCCCGCTCTCTCCCCATAGTCGTGTACGAATCCCCAACTAATCCCACTGTCCCGCTCTCTCCCCATAGTCCTGTATCAGTCCCAAACGAGTTCCACTGCCCCGCTTCCTCCCCATATTCCTGTATCAATCTCCCAACTAATCGCACTGCCTCGCTCTATCCCCATAGCCCTGTATCAATCCCCAAACTAATCCCACTGCCCCGCTCTCTCCCCATGGCCCTGTATCAATCCCCAAACTAATCCCACTGCCCCGCTCTCTCCCCATAGTCCTGTATCAATCCCCAAACCAATCCCACTGCCCCGCTCTCTCCCCATAGTCCTGCATCAATCTCCAAACTAATCCCACTGCCCCGCTCTTTCCCCATGGCCCTGTATCAATCCACAAATTAATCCGACTGCCCCGCTCTCTCCCCATACTCCTGTATCAATCCCCAGCTAATCCCACAGCCCCGCTCTCTCCCCATAGTCTTGTATCAATCTCCCAACTAATCCCACTGCCCTGCTCTCTCCCCATAGTCCTGTATCAATCCCCAAACTAATCCCACTGTCCCGCTCTCTCCCCATAGTCCTATATAACATTCCCAAACTAATCCCACTGCCCCGCTCTCTCCCCATAGTCCTATATAACATCCCCAAAAAATCCCACTGCCCCGCTCTCTCTCCATAGCCCTGTATCAATCCCCAAACTAATCCCACTGCCCCGCTCTCTCCCCATAGTCCTGTACCAATCTCCAAACTAATCCCACTGCCCCGCTCTCTCCCCATACTCCTATATAACATCCCCAAACTAATCCCACTGCCCCGCTCCCTCCCCATAGTCCTATATAACATCCCCAAACTAATCCCACTGCCCCGCTCTCTCTCCATAGCCCTGTATCAATCCCCAAACTAATCCCACTGCCCCGCTCTCTCCCCATAGTCGTGTACGAATCCCCAACTAATCCCACTGTCCCGCTCTCTCCCCATAGTCCTGTATCAGTCCCAAACGAGTTCCACTGCCCCGCTTCCTCCCCATATTCCTGTATCAATCTCCCAACTAATCGCACTGCCTCGCTCTATCCCCATAGCCCTGTATCAATCCCCAAACTAATCCCACTGCCCCGCTCTCTCCCCATAGTCCTGTATCAATCCCCAAACTAATCCCACTGCCCCGCTCTCTCCCCATAGTCCTGTATCAATCCCCAAACCAATCCCACTGCCCCGCTCTCTCCCCATAGTCCTGCATCAATCTCCAAACTAATCCCACTGCCCCGCTCTTTCCCCATGGCCCTGTATCAATCCCCAAACTAATCCCACTGCCCCGCTCTCTCCCCATAGTCCTGTATCAATCCCCAATCTAATCCCACTGCCCCGCTCTCTCCCCATAGTACTGTATCAATCCCAAACTAGTTCCAATGCCCCGCTCTCTTCCCATATTCCTGTATCAATCCCCAAACTAATCCCACTGCCCCGCTCTCTCCCCATAGTCCTGTATCAATCCCCAGCTAATCCCACAGCCCCGCTCTCTCCCCATAGTCTTGTATCAATCTCCCAACTAATCCCACTGCCCTGCTCTCTCCCCATAGTCCTGTATCAATCCCCAAACTAATCCCACTGTCCCGCTCTCTCCCCATAGTCCTATATAACATTCCCAAACTAATCCCACTGCCCCGCTCTCTCCCCATAGTCCTATATAACATCCCCAAAAAATCCCACTGCCCCGCTCTCTCTCCATAGCCCTGTATCAATCCCCAAACTAATCCCACTGCCCCGCTCTCTCCCCATAGTCCTGTACCAATCTCCAAACTAATCCCACTGCCCCGCTCTCTCCCCATACTCCTATATAACATCCCCAAACTAATCCCACTGCCCCGCTCCCTCCCCATAGTCCTATATAACATCCCCAAACTAATCCCACTGCCCCGCTCTCTCTCCATAGCCCTGTATCAATCCCCAAACTAATCCCACTGCCCCGCTCTCTCCCCATAGTCGTGTACGAATCCCCAACTAATCCCACTGTCCCGCTCTCTCCCCATAGTCCTGTATCAGTCCCAAACGAGTTCCACTGCCCCGCTTCCTCCCCATATTCCTGTATCAATCTCCCAACTAATCGCACTGCCTCGCTTTATCCCCATAGCCCTGTATCAATCCCCAAACTAATCCCACTGCCCCGCTCTCTCCCCATAGTCCTGTATCAATCCCCAAACTAATCCCACTGCCCCGCTCTCTCCCCATAGTCCTGTATCAATCCCCAAACCAATCCCACTGCCCCGCTCTCTACCCATAGTCCTGCATCAATCTGCAAACTAATCCCACTGCCCCGCTCTTTCCCCATGGCCCTGTATCAATCCCCAAACTAATCCCACTGCCCCGCTCTCTCCCCATAGTCCTGTATCAATCCCCAAACCAATCCCACTGCCCCGCTCTCTCCCCATAGTCCTGCATCAATCTCCAAACTAATCCCACTGCCCCGCTCTTTCCCCATGGCCCTGTATCAATCCACAAATTAATCCGACTGCCCCGCTCTCTCCCCATACTCCTGTATCAATCCCCAAACTAATCTCACTGCCCCGCTCTCTCCCCATCGCCCTGTTTCAATCTCCAAATTAATCCCACTGCCCAGCTCTCTCCCCATAGTTCTGTATCAATCCCCAAATTAATCCCACTGCCCCGCTCTCTTCCCATTGTCCTGTATCAATCCCAAACGAGTTCCACTGCCCCGCTCTCTCCCCATATTCCTGTATCAATCTCCAAACTAATCCCAATGCCTCGCTCTCTCCCCATAGTCCTGTATCAATCCCCAAACTAATCCCATTGCCCCGCTCTCTCCCCATAGTCCTGTATCAATTCCAAACTAATCCCACTGCCTCGCTCTCTCCCCATAGCCCTGTATCAATTCCAAACTAATCCCACTGCCTCGCTCTATCCCCATAGCCCTGTATCAATCCCCAAACTAATCCCACTGCCCCGCTCTCTCCCCATAGTCCTGTATCAATCCCCAAACTAATCCCACTGCCCCGCTCTCTCCCCATAGTCCTGTATCAATCCCCAAACCAATCCCACTGCCCCGCTCTCTCCCCATAGTCCTGCATCAATCTCCAAACTAATCCCACTGCCCCGCTCTTTCCCCATGGCCCTGTATCAATCCACAAATTAATCCGACTGCCCCGCTCTCTCCCCATACTCCTGTATCAATCCCCAAACTAATCCCACTGCCCCGCTCTCTCC
This sequence comes from Pristiophorus japonicus, assembly GCF_044704955.1. Classification (NCBI taxonomy): domain Eukaryota; kingdom Metazoa; phylum Chordata; class Chondrichthyes; family Pristiophoridae; genus Pristiophorus; species Pristiophorus japonicus. Next base: position 384,915 of record NW_027254467.1, on the reverse strand, counting down.
CCATCGCCCTGTTTCAATCTCCAAACTAATCCCACTGCCCCGCTCTCTCCCCATAGTTCTGTATCAATCCCCAAATTAATCCCACTGCCCCGCTCTCTTCCCATAGTCCTGTATCAATCCCAAACGAGTTCCACTGCCCCGCTGTCTCCCCATATTCCTGTATCAATCTCCAAACTAATCCCAATGCCTCGCTCTCTCCCCATAGTCCTGTATTAATCCCCAAACCAATCCCACAGCCCCGCTCTCTCCCCATAGTCCTGCATCAATCTCCAAACTAATCCCACTGCCCCGCTCTTTCCCCATAGCCCTGTATCAATCCCCAAATTAATCCCACTGCCCCGCTTTCTTCCCATAGTCCTGTATCAATCCCAAACGAGTTCCACTGCCCCGCTCTCTCGCCATATTCCTGTATCAATCTCCAAACTAACCCCAATGCCTCGGTCTCTCCCCATAGTCCTGTAGCAATCCCCAAACTAATCCCACTGCCCCGCTCTCTCCCCATAGTCCTGTATCAATTCCAAACTAATCCCACTGCCTCGCTCTCTCCCCATAGCCCTGTATCAATCTCCAAACTAATCCCACTGCCCCGCTCTCTACCCATAGACCTGTATCAATCCCCAAGCTAAACCCACTGCCCCGCTCTCTCCCCATAGTCCTGTATCAATCCCCAAACTAATCCCACTGCCCCGCTCTCTCTCCATAGCCCTGTATCAATCCCCAAACTAATCCCACTGTCCCACTCTCTCCCCATAGCCCCGTATCAATCCCCAAACTAAACCCACTGCCCCGCTCTCTCCCCATAGTCTTGTATCAATCCCCAACTAATGCCACTGCCCCGCTCTCTCCCCATAGTCCTTTATCAATCCCAAACGAGTTCCACTGCCCCGCTCTCTCCCCATATTCCTGTTTCAATCTCCAAACTAATCCCAATGCCTCGCTCTCTCCCCATAGTCCTGTATCAATCCCCAAACTAATCCCACTGCCCCGCTCTCTCCCCATAGTCCTGTATCAATTCCAAACTAATCCCACTGCCTCGCTCTCTCCCCATAGCCCTATATCAATCCCCAAACTAATCCCACTGCCCCGCTCTCTCCCCATAGCCCTGTATCAATCCCCAAGCTAAACCCACTGCCCCGCTCTCTCCCCATAGTCAGGTATCAATCCCAAACTTATCCCACTGCCCCGCGCTCTCCCCATAGTCCTGTATCAATCCCCAAACTAATCCCACTGCCCAGCTCTCTCCCCATAGTCCTGTATCAATCCCCAAACTAATCCCACTGCCCCGCTCTCTCCCCATAGCCCTGTATCAATCCCCAAACTAATCCCACTGCCCCGCTCTCTCCCCATAGCCCTGTATCAATCCCCAAACTAAACCCACTGCCCCGCTCTCTCCCCATAGTCCGGTAATAATCCCAAACTTATCCCACTACCCCGCGCTCTACCCATAGTCCTGTATCAATCCCCAAACTAATCCCACTGCCCCGCTCTCTCTCCATAGCCCTGTATCAATCCCCAAACTAATCCCACTGTCCCGCTGTCTCCCCTTAGCCCCGTATCAATCCCCAAACTAAACCCACTGCCCCGCTCTCTCGCCATAGTCCTGTATCAATCCCCAACTAATGCCACTGCCCCGCTCTCTCCCCATAGTCCTTTATCAATCCCAAACGAGTTCCACTGCCCCGCTCTCTCCCCATATTCCTATTTCAATCTCCAAACTAATCCCAATGCCTCGCTCTCTCCCCATAGTCCTGTATCAATCCCCAAACTAATCCCACTGCCCCGCTCTCTCCCCATAGTCCTGTATCAATTCCAAACTAATCCCACTGCCTCGCTCTCTCCCCATAGTCCTATATCAATCCCCAAACTAATCCCACTGCCCCGCTCTCTCCCCATAGCCCTGTATCAATCCCCAAGCTAAACCCACTGCCCCGCTCTCTCCCCATAGTCAGGTATCAATCCCAAACTTATCCCACTGCCCCGCGCTCTCCCCATAGTCCTGTATCAATCCCCAAACTAATCCCACTGCCCAGCTCTCTCCCCATAGTCCTGTATCAATCCCCAAACTAATCCCACTGCCCCGCTCTCTCCCCATAGTCCTGTATCAATTCCCAAACCAATCCCACTGCCCCGCTCTCTCCCCATAGTCCTGCATCAATCTCCAAACTAATCCCACTGCCCCGCGCTCTCCCCATAGTCCTGTATCAATCCCCAAACTAATCCCACTGCCCCGCTCTCTCCCCATCGCCCTGTATCAATCCCCAAACTAATCCCACTGCCCAGCTCTCTCCCCATAGCCCTGTGTCAATCCCCAAACTAAACCCACTGCCCCGCTCTCTCCCCATAGTCCGGTAATAATCGCAAACTTATCCCACTACCCCGCGCTCTCCCCATAGCCCTGTATCAATCCCCAAACTAAACCCACTACCCCGCTCTCTCCCCATAGTCTGGTATCAATCCCAAACTTATCCCACTGCCCCGCTCTCTCCCCATAGTACTGTATCAATCCCAAACTAGTTCCACTGCCCCGCTCTCTTCCCATATTCCTGTATCAATCGCCAAACTAATCCGATTGCCCCGCTCACTCCCCATCGTCCTGTATCAATCCCCAAACTAATCCCACTGCCCTGCTCTCTCCCCATAGTCCTGTATTAATCCCCAACTATTCCCACTGTCCCGCTCTCTCCCCATAGTCCTATATAACATCCCCAAACTAATCACCCGCCCCGCTCTCTCCCCATAGTCCTATATAACATCCCCAATCTAATCCCACTGCCCCGCTCTCTCTCCATAGCCCTGTATCAATCCCCAAACTAATCCCACTGCCCCGCTCTCTCCCCATAGTCCTGTATCAATCCCCAAACTAATCCCACTGCCCCGCTCTCTCCCCATACTCCTATATAACATCTCCAAACTAATCCCACTGCCCCGCTCTCTCACCATAGTCCTATATAACATCCCCAAACTAATCCCACTGCCCCGCTCTCTCTCCATAGCCATGTATCAATCCCCAAACTAATCCCACGGCCCCGCTCTCTCCCCATAGTCCTGTATGAATCCCCAACTAATCCCACTGCCCCGCTCTCTCCCCATAGTCCTGTATCAGTCCCAAACGAGTTCCACTGCCCCGCTCTCTCCCCATATTCCTGTATCAATGTCCAAACTAATCCCACTGCCTCGCTCTCTCCCCATAGTCCTGTATCAATCCCCAAACTAATCCCACTGCCCCGCTCTCTCCCCATAGTCCTGTATCAATTCCAAACTAATCCCACTGCCTCGCTCTATCCCCATAGCCCTGTATCAATCCCCAAACTAATCCCACTGCCCCGCTCTCTTCCCATAGCCCTGTATCAATCCCCAAACTAAACCCACTGCCCCGCTCTCTCCCCATAGTCCGGTATCAATCCCAAACTTATCCCCCTGCCCCGCTCTCTCCCCATAGTCCTGTATCAATCCCCAAACTAATCCCACTGCCCCGCTCTCTCCCCATAGTCCTGTATCAATCCCCAAACTAATCCCACTGCCCCGCTCTCTCCCCATAGTCCTCTATCAATCCCCAAACCAATCCCACAGCCCCGCTCTCTCCCCATAGTCCTGCATCAATCTCCAAACTAATCCCACTGCCCCGCTCTTTCCCCATAGCCCTGTATCAATCCCCAAATTAATCCCACTGCCCCGCTCTCTTCCCATAGTCCTGTATCAATCCCAAACAAGTTCCACTGCCCCGCTCTCTCGCCATATTCCTGTATCAATCTCCAAACTAACCTCAATGCCTCGGTCTCTCCCCATAGTCCTGTAGCAATCCCCAAACTAATCCCACTGCCCCGCTCTCTCCCCATAGTCCTGTATCAATTCCAAACTAATCCCACTGCCTCGCTCTCTCCCCATAGCCCTGTATCAATCTCCAAACTAATCCCACTGCCCCGCTCTCTACCCATAGACTTGTATCAATCCCCAAGCTAAACCCACTGCCCCGCTCTCTCCCCATAGTCCGGTATCAATCCCAAACTTATCCCACTGCCCCGCGCTCTCCCCATAGTCCTGTATCAATCCTCAAACTAATCCCACTGCCCCGCTCTCTCCCCATAGCCCTGTATCAATCCCCAAACTAAACCCACTGCCCCGCTCTCTCCCCATAGTCCGGTAATAATCCCAAACTTATCCCACTACCCCGTGCTCTTCCCATAGTCCTGTATCAATCCCCAAACTAATCCCACTGCCCCGCTCTCTCTCCATAGCCCTGTATCAATCCCCAAACTAATCCCACTGTCCCGCTCTCTCCCCATAGCCCCGTATCAATCCCCAAACTAAACCCACTGCCCCGCTCTCTCCCCATAGTCCTGTATCAATCCCCAACTAATGCCACTGCCCCGCTCTCTCCCCATAGTCCTGTATCAATCCCAAACGAGTTCCACTGCCCCGCTCTCTCCCCATATTCCTGTATCAATCTCCAAACTCATCCCAATGCCTCGCTCTCTCCCCATAGTCCTGTATCAATCCCCAAACTAATCCCACTGCCCCGCTCTCTCCCCATAGTCCTGTATCAATTCCAAACTAATCCCACTGCCTCGCTCTCTCCCCATAGCCCTGTATCAATCCCCAAACTAATCCCACTGCCCCGCTCTCTCCCCATAGCCCTGTATCAATCCCCAAGCTAAACCCACTGCCCCGCTCTCTCCCCATAGTCAGGTATCAATCCCAAACTTATCCCACTGCCGCGCGCTCTCCCCATAGTCCTGTATCAATCCCCAAACTAATCCCACTGCCCAGCTCTCTCCCCATAGTCCTGTATCAATCCCCAAACTAATCCCACTGCACCGCTCTCTCCCCATAGTCCTGTATCAATCCCCAAACTAATCCCACTGCCTCGCTCTCTCCCCATAGCCCTGTATCAATCCCCAAACTAATCCCACTGCCCCGCTCTATCCCCATAGCCCTGTATCAATCCCCAAGCTAAACCCACTGCCCCGCTCACTCCCCATAGTCCGGTATCAATCCCAAACTTATCCCACTGCCTCGCTCTCACCCCATAGCCCTGTATCAATCCCCAAACTAATCCCACTGCCCCGCTCTCTCCCCATAGCCCTGTATCAATCCCCAAACTAAACCCACTGCCCCGCTCTCTCCCCATAGTCCGGTTTCAATCCCCAACTTATTCCACTGCCCCGCTCTCTCCCCATAGTCCTGTATCAATCCCCAAACTAATCCCACTGCCCCGCTCTCTCCCCATAGTCCTGTATCAATCCCCAAACTAATCCCACTGCCGCTCTCTCTCCCCATAGTCCTGTATCAATCCCCAAACTAATCCCACTGCCTCGCTCTCTCCCCATAGCCCTGTATCAATCCCCAAACTAATCCCACTGCCCCGCTCTATCCCCATAGCCCTGTATCAATCCCCAAGCTAAACCCACTGCCCCGCTCACTCCCCATAGTCCGGTATCAATCCCAAACTTATCCCCCTGCCCCGCGCTCTCCCCATAGTCCTGTATCAATCCCCAAACAAATCCCACTGCCCAGCTCTCTCCCCATAGTCCTGTATCAATCCCCAAACTAATCCAACTGCCCCGCTCTCTCCCCATAGCCCTGTATCAATCCCCAAACCAATCCCACTGCCCCGCTCTCTCCCCATAGTCCTGCATCAATCTCCAAACTAATCCCACTGCCCCGCGCTCTCCCCATAGTCCTGTATCAATCCCCAAACTAATCCCACTGCCCCGCTCTCTCCCCATAGCCCTGTATCAATCCCCAAACTAATCCCACTGCCCCGCTCTCTCCCCATTGCCCTGTATCAATCCCCAAACTAAACCCACTGCCCCGCTCTCTCCCCATAGTCCGGTAATAATCCCAAACTTATCCCACTACCCCGCGCTCTACCCATAGTCCTGTATCAATCCCCAAACTAATCCCACATCCCCTCTCTCTCTCCATAGCCCTGTATCAATCCCCAAACTAATCCCACTGTCCCGCTCTCTCCCCATAGCCCCGTATCAATCCCCAAACCAAACCCACTGCCCCGCTCTCTCCCCATAGTCCTGTATCAATCCCCAACTAATGCCACTGCCCCGCTCTCTCCCCATAGTCCTTTATCAATCCCAAACGAGTTCCACTGCCCCGCTCTCTCCCCATATTCCTGTTTCAATCTCCAAACTAATCCCAATGCCTCGCTCTCTCCCCATAGTCCTGTATCAATCCCCAAACTAATCCCACTGCCCCGCTCTCTCCCCATAGTCCTGTATCAATTCCAAACTAATCCCACTGCCTCGCTCTCTCCCCATAGCCCTATATCAATCCCCAAACTAATCCCACTGCCCCGCTCTCTCCCCACAGCCCTTTATCAATCCCCAAGCTAAACCCACTGCCCCGCTCTCTCCCTATAGTCAGGTATCAATCCCAAACTTATCCCACTGCCCCGCGCTCTCCCCATAGTCCTGTATCAATCCCCAAACTAATCCCACTGCCCAGCTCTCTCCCCATAGTCCTGTATCAATCCCCAAACTAATCCCACTGCCCCGCTCTCTCCCCATAGTCCTGTATCAATTCCCAAACCAATCCCACTGCCCCGCTCTCTCCCCATAGTCCTGCATCAATCTCCAAACTAATCCCACTGCCCCGCGCTCTCCCCATAGTCCTGTATCAATCCCCAAACTAATCCCACTGCCCCGCTCTCTCCCCATAGCCCTGTATCCATCCCCAAACTAATCCCACTGCCCAGCTCTCTCCCCATAGCCCTGTATCAATCCCCAAACTAAACACACTGCCCCGCTGTCTCCCCATAGTCCGGACTAATCCCAAACTTATCCCACTACCCCGCGCTCTCCCCATAGCCCTGTATCAATCCCCAAACTAAACCCACTGCCCCGCTCTCTCCCCATAGTCTGGTATCAATCCCAAACTTATCCCACTGCCCCGCTCTCTCCCCATAGTACTGTATCAATCCCAAACTAGTTCCACTGCCCCGCTCTCTTCCCATATTCCTGTATCAATCGCCAAACTAATCCGATTGCCCCGCTCTCTCCCCATCGTCCTGTATCAATCCCCAAACTAATCCCACTGCCCCGCTCTCTCCCCATAGTCCTGTATCAATCCCCAACTAATCCCACAGCCCCGCTCTCTCCCCATAGTCCTGTATCAATCTCCAATCTAATCCCACTGCCCTGCTCTCTCCCCATAGTCCTGTATCAATCCCCAAACTAATCCCACTGTCCCGCTCTCTCCCCATAGTCCTATATAACATCCCCAAGCTAATCCCACTGCCCCGCTCTCTCCCCATAGTCCTATATAACATCCCCAATCTAATCCCACTGCCCCGCTCTCTCTCCATAGCCCTGTATCAATCCCCAAACTAATCCCACTGCCCCGCTCTCTCCCCATAGTCCTGTATCAATCCCCAAACTAATCCCACTGCCCCGCTCTCTCCCCATACTCCTATATAACATCTCCAAACTAATCCCACTGCCCCGCTCTCTCCCCATAGTCCTGTATCAGTCCCAAACGAGTTCCACTGCCCCGCTCTCTCCCCATATTCCTGTATCAATGTCCAAACTAATCCCACTGCCTCGCTCTCTCCCCATAGTCCTGTATCAATCCCCAAACTAATCCCACTGCCCCGCTCTCTCCCCATCGCCCTGTTTCAATCTCCAAACTAATCCCACTGCCCAGCTCTCTCCCCATAGTTCTGTATCAATCCCCAAATTAATCCCACTGCCCCGCTCTCTTCCCATAGTCCTGTATCAATCCCAAACGAGTTCCACTGCCCCGCTCTCTCGCCATATTCCTGTATCAATCTCCAAACTAACCCCAATGCCTCGCTCTCTCCCCATAGTCCTGTATCAATCCCCAAACTAATCCCACTGCCCCGCTCTCTCCCCATAGTCCTGTATCAATTCCAAACTAATCCCACTGGCTCGCTCTCTCCCCATAGCCCTGTATCAATCTCCAAACTAATCCCACTGCCCCGCTCTCTACCCATAGACTTGTATCAATCCCCAAGCTAAACCCACTGCCCCGCTCTCTCCCCATAGTCCGGTATCAATCCCAAACTTATCCCACTGCCCCGCGCTCTCCCCATAGTCCTGTATCAAACCCCAAACAAATCCCACTGCCCAGCTCTCTCCCCATAGTCCTGTATCAATCCCCAAACTAATCCCACTGCCCCGCTCTCTCCCCATAGCCCTGTATCAATCCCCAAACCAATCCCACTGCCCCGCTCTCTCCCCATAGTCCTGCATCAATCTCCAAACTAATCCCACTGCCCCGCGCTCACCCCATAGTCCTGTATCAATCCCCAAACTAATCCCACTGCCCCGCTCTCTCCCCATAGCCCTGTATCAATCCCCAAACTAATCCCACTGCCCCGCTTTCTCCCCATAGCCCTGTATCAATCCCCAAACTAAACCCACTGCCCCGCTCTCTCCCCATAGTCCGGTAATAATCCCAAACTTATCCCACTACCCCGCGCTCTCCCCATAGTCCTGTATCAATCCCCAAACTAATCCCACTGCCCCGCTCTCTCTCCATAGCCCTGTATCAATCTCCAAACTAATCCCACTGTCCCGCTCTCTCTCCATAGCCCCGTATCAATCCCCAAACTAAACCCACTGCCCCGCTCTCTCCCCATAGTCCTGTATCAATCCCCAACTAATGCCACTGCCCCGCTCTCTCCCCATAGTCCTGTATCAATCCCAAACGAGTTCCACTGCCCCGCTCTCTCCCCATATTCCTGTATCAATCTCCAAACTCATCCCAATGCCTCGCTCTCTCCCCATAGTCCTGTATCAATCCCCAAACTAATCCCACTGCCCCGCTCTCTCCCCATAGTCCTGTATCAATTCCAAACTAATCCCACTGCCTCGCTCTCTCCCCATAGCCCTGTATCAATCCCCAAACTAATCCCACTGCCCCGCTCTCTCCCCATAGCCCTGTATCAATCCCAAAGCTAAACCCACTGCCCCGCTCTCTCCCCATAGTCAGGTATCAATCCCAAACTTATCCCACTGCCCCGCGCTCTCCCCATAGTCCTGTATCAATCCCCAAACTAATCCCACTGCCCAGCTCTCTACCCATAGTCCTGTATCAATCCCCAAACTAATCCCACTGCCCCGCTCTCTCCCCATAGTCCTGTATCAATCCCCAAACCAATCCCACTGCCCCGCTCTCTCCCCATAGTCCTGCATCAATCTCCAAACTAATCCCACTGCCCCGCGCTCTCCCCATAGTCCTGTATCAATCCCCAAACTAATCCCACTGCCCCGCTCTCTCCCAATAGCCCTGTATCAATTCCCAAACTAATCCCACTGCCCAGCTCTCTCCCCATATCCCTGTATCAATCCCCAAACTAAACCCACTGCCCCGCTCTCTCCCCACAGTCCGGTAATAATCCCAAACTTATCCCACTACCCCGCGCTCTCCCCATAGCCCTGTATCAATCCCCAAACTAATCCCACTGCCCCGCTCTCTCCCCATAGCCCTGTATCAATCCCCAAACTAAACCCACTGCCCCGCTCTCTCCCCATAGTCCTGTATCAATTCCAAATTAATCCCACTGCCTCGCTCCCTCCCCATAGCCCTGTATCAATCCCCAAACTAATCCCACTGCCCCGCTCTCTCCCCATAGCCCTGTATCAATCCCCAAACTAAACCCACTGCCCCGCTCTCTCCCCATAGTCCGGTTTCAATCCCCAACTTATTCCACTGCCCCGCTCTCTCCCCATAGTCCTGTATCAATCCCCAAACTAATCCCACTGCCCCGCTCTCTCCCAATAGTCCTGTATCAATCTCCAAACTAATCCCACTGCCCCGCTCTCTCCCCATAGTCCTGTATCAATCGCCAAACTAATCCCACTGCCCCGCTCTCTCCCCGTAGTCCTGCATCAATCTCCAAACTAATCCCACTGCCCCGCTCTTTCCCCATAGCCCTTTATCAATCCACAAATTAATCCGACTGCCCCGCTCTCTCCCCATACTCCTGTATCAATCCCCAAACTAATCCCACTGCCCCGCTCTCTCCCCATCGCCCTGTTTCAATCTCCAAACTAATCCCACTGCCCTGCTCTCTCCCCATAGTTCTGTATCAATCCCCAAATTAATCCCACTGCCCCGCTATCTCCCCATAGCCCTCTATCAATCGCCAAACTAATCCCACTGCCCCGCTCTCTCCCCATAGCCCTGTATCAATCGCCAAGCTAATCCGACTGCCCCGCTCTCTCCCAATAGTCCTGTATCAATCTCCAAACTGATCCCACTGCTCCGCTCTCTCCCCATAGTCCTGTATCAATCCCCAAACAAATCCCACTGCCCCGCTCTCTCCTCATAGTCCTGTATCAATCCCCAACTAATGCCACTGCCCCGCTCTCTCCCCATAGCCCTGTATCAATCCCCAAGCTAAACCCACTGCCCCGCTCTCTCCCCATAGTCAGGTATCAATCCCAAACTTATCCCACTGCCCCGCGCTCTCCCCATAGTCCTGTATCAATCCCCAAACTAATCCCACTGCCCAGCTCTCTCCCCATAGTCCTGTATCAATCCCCAAACTAATCCCACTGCCCCGCTCTCTCCCCATAGTCCTGTATCAATCCCCAAACCAATCCCACTGCCCCGCTCTCTCCCCATCGTCCTGCATCAATCTCCAAACTAATCCCACTGCCCCGCACTCTCCCCATAGTCCTGTATCAATCCCCAAACTAATCCCACTGCCCCGCTCTCTCCCCATAGCCCTGTATCAATTCCCAAACTAATCCCACTGCCCAGCTCTCTCCCCATATCCCTGTATCAATCCCCAAATTAAACCCACTGCCCCGCTCTATCCCCACAGTCCGGTAATAATCCCAAACTTATCCCACTACCCCGCGCTCTCCCCATAGCCCTGTATCAATCCCCAAACTAATCCGACTGCCCCGCTCTCTCCCCATAGCCCTGTATCAATCCCCAAACTAAACCCACTGCCCCGCTCTCTCCCCATAGTCCTGTATCAATTCCAAACTAATCCCACTGCCTCGCTCCCTCCCCATAGCCCTGTATCAATCCCCAAACTAATCCCACTGCCCCGCTCTCTCCCCATAGTCCTGTATCAATCCCCAAACTAATCCCACTGCCACGCTCTCTCCCCATAGTCCTATATAACATCCCCAAACTAATCCCACTGCCCCGCTCTCTCCCCATAGTCCTATATAACATCCCCAAACTAATCCCACTGCCCCGCTCTCTCTCCATAGCCCTATATCAAACCCCAAACTAATCCCACTGCCCCGCTCTCTCCCCATAGTCCTATATCAATCCCCAACTAGTCCCACTGCCCCGCTCTCTCCCCATAGTCCTTTATCAATTCCAAACTAATCCCAATGCCTCGCTCTCTCCCCATAGCCCTGTATCAATCCCCAAACTATTCCCACTGCCCCGCTCTCTCCCCATAGCCCTGTATCAATCCCCAAACTAATCTCACTGCCCCGCTCTCTCTCCATAGTCCGGTATCAAGCCCAAACTTATCCCACTGCCCCGCGCTCTCCCCATAGTCCTGTATCAATCCCCAAACAAATCCCACTGCCCAGCTCTCTCCCCATAGTCCTGTATCAATCCCCAAACTAATCCCACTCCCCCGCTCTCTCCCCATAGTCCTGTATCAATCCCCAACTAATCCCACTGCCCCGCTCTCTCCCCATAGTCCTGTATCAATCTCCAAACTAATCGCACTGCCCTGCTCTCTCCCCATAGTACTGTATCAATCCCCAAACTAATCCCACTGCCCCGCTCTCTCCCCATAGTCCTATATAAGATCCCCAAACTAATCCCACTGCCCCGCTCTCTCCCCATAGTCCTATATAACATCCCCAAACTAATCCCACTGCCCCGCTCTCTCTCCATAGCCCTGTATCAATCCCCAAACAAATCCCACTGCCCCGCTCTCTCCCCATAGTCCTGTATCAATCCCCAAACTAATCCCACTGCCCCGCTCTCTCCCCATAGTCCTATATAACATCCCCAAACTAATCCCACTGCCTCGCTCTCTCCCCATAGCCCTGTATCAATCCCCAAACTAAACCCACTGCCCCGCTCTCTCCCCATATTCCGGTTTCAATCCCAAACTTATTCCACTGCCCCGCTCTCTCCCCATAGTCCTGTATCAATCCCCAAACTAATCCCACTGCCCCGCTCTCTCCCCATAGTCCTGTATCAATCCCCAAACTAATCCCACTTCCCCGCTCTCACCCCATAGTCCTGTATCAATCCCCAAACCAATCCCACTGCCCCGCTCTCTCCCCATAGTCCTGCATCAATCTCCAAACTAATCCCACTGCCCCGCTCTTTCCCCATAGCCCTTTATCAATCCACAAATTAATCCGACTGCCCCGCTCTCTCGCCATACTCCTGTATCAATCCCCAAACTATTCCCACTGCCCCGCTCTCTCCCCATCGCCCTGTTTCAATCTCCAAACTAATCCCACTGCCCTGCTCTCTCCCCATAGTTCTGTATCAATCCCCAAATTAATCCCACTGCCCCGCTCTCTCCCCATAGCCCTGTGTCAATCCAAAAAATAAACCCACTGCCCCGCTCTCTCCCCATAGTCCTGTATCAATTCCAAACTAATCCCACTGCCTCGCTCTCTCCCCATAGCCCTGTATCAATCCCCAAACTAATCCCACTGCCCCGCTCTCTCCCCATAGTCCTGTATCAATCCCCAAACTAATCCCACTGCCCCGCTCTCTCCCCATAGTCCTGTATCAATCCCCAAACGAATCCCACTGCCCCGCTCTCTCCCCGTAGTCCTGCATCAATCTCCAAACTAATCCCACTGCCCCGCTCTTTCCCCATAGCCCTTTATCAATCCACAAATTAATCCGACTGCCCCGCTCTCTCCCCATACTCCTGTATCAATCCCCAAACTAATCCCACTGTCCCGCTCTCTCCCCATCGCCCTGTTTCAATCTCCAAACTAATCCCACTGCCCTGCTCTCTCCCCATAGTTCTGTATCAATCCCCAAATTAATCCCACTGCCCCGCTCTCCCCATAGCCCTCTACCAATCGCCAAACTAATCCCACTGACCCGCTCTCTCCCCATAGCCCTGTATAAATCGCCAAACAAATCCGACTGCCTCGCTCTCTCCCAATAGTCCTGTATCAATCTCCAAACTAATCCCACTGCCCCGCTCTCTCCCCATAGTCCTGTATCAATCCCCAAACAAATCCCACTGCCCCGCTCTCTCCTCATAGTCCTGTATCAATCCCCAACTAATGCCACTGCCCCGCTCTCTCCCCATAGTCCTGTATCAATCCCAAACGAGTTCCACTGCCCCGCACTCTCCCCATATTCCTGTATCAATCTCCAAACTAATCCCAATGCCTTGCTCTCTCCCCATAGTCCTGTATCAATCCCCAAACTAATCCCACTGTCCCTCTCTCTCTCCATAGTCCTGTATCAATCCCCAACTAATCCCACTGCCCCGCTCTCTCCCCATAGTCCTGTATCAATCTCCAAACTAATCACACTGCCCTGCTCTCTCCCCATAGTCCTGTATCAATCCCCAAACTAATCCCACTGACCCGCTCTCTCCCCATAGTCCTATATAACATCCCCAAACTAATCCCACTGCAACGCTCTCTCCCCATAGTCCTAAATAACATCCCCAAACTAATCCCACTGCCCCGCTCTCTCCCCATAGTCCTGTATCAATCCCCAAACTAATCCCACTGTCCCTCTCTCTCCCCATAGTCCTGTATCAATCCCCAACTAATCCCACTACCCCGCGCTCTCCCCATAGCCCTGTATCAATCCCCAAACTAATCCCACTGCCCCGCTCTCTCCCCATAGCCCTGTATCAATCCCCAAACTAAACCCACTGCCCCGCTCTCTCCCCATAGTCCTGTATCAATTCCAAACTAATCCCACTGCCTCGCTCCCTCCCCATAGCCCTGTATCAATCCCCAAACTAATCCCACTGCCCCGCTCTCTCCCCATAGTCCTGTATCAATCCCCAAACTAATCCCACTGCCACGCTCTCTCCCCATAGTCCTATATAACATCCCCAAACTAATCCCACTGCCCCGCTCTCTCCCCATAGTCCTATATAACATCCCCAAACTAATCCCACTGCCCCGCTCTCTCTCCATAGCCCTATATCAAACCCCAAACTAATCCCACTGCCCCGCTCTCTCCCCATAGTCCTGTATCAATCCCCAACTAGTCCCACTGCCCCGCTCTCTCCCCATAGTCCTTTATCAATTCCAAACTAATCCCACTGCCTCGCTCTCTCCCCATAGCCCTGTATCAATCCCCAAACTATTCCCACTGCCCCGCTCTCTCCCCATAGCCCTGTATCAATCCCCAAACTAATCTCACTGCCCCGCTCTCTCTCCATAGTCCGGTATCAAGCCCAAACTTATCCCACTGCCCCGCGCTCTCCCCATAGTCCTGTATCAATCCCCAAACAAATCCCACTGCCCAGCTCTCTCCCCATAGTCCTGTATCAATCCCCAAACTAATCCCACTCCCCCACTCTCTCCCCATAGTCCTGTATCAATCCCCAACTAATCCCACTGCCCCGCTCTCTCCCCATAGTCCTGTATCAATCTCCAAACTAATCGCACTGCCCTGCTCTCTCCCCATAGTACTGTATCAATCCCCAAACTAATCCCACTGCCCCGCTCTCTCCCCATAGTCCTATATAAGATCCCCAAACTAATCCCACTGCCCCGCTCTCTCCCCATAGTCCTATATAACATCCCCAAACTAATCCCACTGCCCCGCTCTCTCTCCATAGCCCTGTATCAATCCCCAAACAAATCCCACTGCCCCGCTCTCTCCCCATAGTCCTGTATCAATCCCCAAACTAATCCCACTGCCCCGCTCTCTCCCCATAGTCCTATATAACATCCCCAAACTAATCCCACTGCCTCGCTCTCTCCCCATAGCCCTGTATCAATCCCCAAACTAAACCCACTGCCCCGCTCTCTCCCCATATTCCGGTTTCAATCCCAAACTTATTCCACTGCCCCGCTCTCTCCCCATAGTCCTGTATCAATCCCCAAACTAATCCCACTGCCCCGCTCTCTCCCCATAGTCCTGTATCAATCCCCAAACTAATCCCACTTCCCCGCTCTCACCCCATAGTCCTGTATCAATCCCCAAACCAATCCCACTGCCCCGCTCTCTCCCCATAGTCCTGCATCAATCTCCAAACTAATCCCACTGCCCCGCTCTTTCCCCATAGCCCTTTATCAATCCACAAATTAATCCGACTGCCCCGCTCTCTCGCCATACTCCTGTATCAATCCCCAAACTATTCCCACTGCCCTGCTCTCTCCCCATCGCCCTGTTTCAATCTCCAAACTAATCCCACTGCCCTGCTCTCTCCCCATAGTTCTGTATCAATCCCCAAATTAATCCCACTGCCCCGCTCTCTCCCCATAGCCCTGTGTCAATCCAAAAAATAAACCCACTGCCCCGCTCTCTCCCCATAGTCCTGTATCAATTCCAAACTAATCCCACTGCCTCGCTCTCTCCCCATAGCCCTGTATCAATCCCCAAACTAATCCCACTGCCCCGCTCTCTCCCCATAGTCCTGTATCAATCCCCAAACTAATCCCACTGCCCCGCTCTCTCCCCATAGTCCTGTATCAATCCCCAAACGAATCCCACTGCCCCGCTCTCTCCCCGTAGTCCTGCATCAATCTCCAAACTAATCCCACTGCCCCGCTCTTTCCCCATAGCCCTTTATCAATCCACAAATTAATCCGACTGCCCCGCTCTCTCCCCATACTCCTGTATCAATCCCCAAACTAATCCCACTGTCCCGCTCTCTCCCCATCGCCCTGTTTCAATCTCCAAACTAATCCCACTGCCCTGCTCTCTCCCCATAGTTCTGTATCAATCCCCAAATTAATCCCACTGCCCCGCTCTCCCCATAGCCCTCTATCAATCGCCAAACTAATCCCACTGACCCGCTCTCTCCCCATAGCCCTGTATAAATCGCCAAACAAATCCGACTGCCTCGCTCTCTCCCAATAGTCCTGTATCAATCTCCAAACTAATCCCACTGCCCCGCTCTCTCCCCATAGTCCTGTATCAATCCCCAAACAAATCCCACTGCCCCGCTCTCTCCTCATAGTCCTGTATCAATCCCCAACTAATGCCACTGCCCCGCTCTCTCCCCATAGTCCTGTATCAATCCCAAACGAGTTCCACTGCCCCGCACTCTCCCCATATTCCTGTATCAATCTCCAAACTAATCCCAATGCCTCGCTCTCTCCCCATAGTCCTGTATCAATCCCCAAACTAATCCCACTGTCCCTCTCTCTCCCCATAGTCCTGTATCAATCCCCAACTAATCCCACTGCCCCGCTCTCTCCCCATAGTCCTGTATCAATCTCCAAACTAATCCCACTGCCCTGCTCTCTCCCCATAGTCCTGTATCAATCCCCAAACTAATCCCACTGACCCGCTCTCTCCCCATAGTCCTATATAACATCCCCAAACTAATCCCACTGCAACGCTCTCTCCCCATAGTCCTAAATAACATCCCCAAACTAATCCCACTGCCCCGCTCTCTCTCCATAGCCCTGTATCAATCCCCAAACTAATCCCACTGCCCCGCTCTCTCCCCATAGTCCTGTATCAATCCCCAAACTAATCCCACTGCCACGCTCTCTCCCCATAGTCCTATATAACATCCCCAAACTAATCCCACTGCCCCGCTCTCTCCCCATAGTCCTATATAACATCCCCAAACTAATCCCACTGCCCCGCTCTCTCTCCATAGCCCTGTATCAAACCCCAAACTAATCCCACTGCCCCGCTCTCTCCCCATAGTCCTGTATCAATCCCCAACTAGTCCCACTGCCCCGCTCTCTCCCCATAGTCCTGTATCAATTCCAAACTAATCCCACTGCCTCGCTCTCTCCCCATAGCCCTGTATCAATCCCCAAACTATTCCCACTGCCCCGCTCTCTCCCCATAGCCCTGTATCAATCCCCAAACTAATCCCACTGCCCCGCTCTCTCCCCATAGTCCGGTATCAAGCCCAAACTTATCCCACTGCCCCGCGCTCTCCCCATAGTCCTGTATCAATCCCCAAACAGATCCCACTGCCCAGCTCTCTCCCCATAGTCCTGTATCAATCCCCAAACTAATCCCACTCCCCCGCTCTCTCCCCATAGTCCTGTATCAATCCCCAACTAATCCCACTGCCCCGCTCTCTCCCCATAGTCCTGTATCAATCTCCAAACTAATCCCACTGCCCTGCTCTCTCCCCATAGTCCTGTATCAATCCCCAAACTAATCCCACTGCCCCGCTCTCTCCCCATAGTCCTATATAACATCCCCAAACTAATCCCACTGCCCCGCTCTCTCCCCATAGTCCTATATAACATCCCCAAACTAATCCCACTGCCCCGCTCACTCTCCATAGCCCTGTATCAATCCCCAAACAAATCCCACTGCCCCGCTCTCTCCCCATAGTCCTGTATCAATCCCCAAACTAATCCCACTGCCCCGCTCTCTCCCCATAGTCCTATATAACATCCCCAAACTAATCCCACTGCCTCGCTCTCTCCCCATTGCCCTGCATCAATCCCCAAACTAATCCCACTGCCCCGCTCTCTCCCCATAGCCCTGTATCAATCCCCAAACTAAACCCACTGCCCCGCTCTCTCCCCATAGTCCTGTATCAATCCCCAAACTAATCCCACTTCCCCGCTCTCACCCCATAGTCCTGTACCAATCCCCAAACCAATCCCACTGCCCCGCTCTTTCCCCATAGCCCTTTATCAATCCACAAATTAATCCGACTGCCCCGCTCTCTCGCCATACTCCGGTATCAATCCCCAAACTATTCCCACTGCCCCGCTCTCTCCCCATCGCCCTGTTTCAATCTCCAAACTAATCCCACTGCCCTGCTCTCTCCCCATAGTTCTGTATCAATCCCCAAATTAATCCCACTGCCCCGCTCTCTCCCCATAGCCCTCTATCAATCGCCAAACTAATCCCACTGACCCGCTCTCTCCCCATACCCCTGTATCAATCGCCAAACTAATCCGACCTACCCGCTCTCTCCCAATAGTCCTGTATCAATCTCCAAACTAATCCCACTGCCCCGCTCTCTCCCCATAGTCCTGTATCAATCCCCAAACAAATCCCACTGCCCCACTCTCTCCTCATAGTCCTGTATCAATCCCCAACTAATGCCACTGCCCCGCTCTCTCCCCATAGTCCTGTATCAATCCCAAACGAGTTCCACTGCCCCGCACTCTCCCCATATTCCTGTATCAATCTCCAAACTAATCCCAATGCCTCGCTCTCTCCCCATAGTCCTGTATCAATCCCCAAACTAATCCCACTGTCCCTCTCTCTCCCCATAGTCCTGTATCAATCCCCAACTACTCCCACTGCCCCGCTCTCTCCCCATAGTCCTGTATCAATCTCCAAACTAATCCCACTGCCCTGCTCTCTCCCCATAGTCCTGTATCAATCCCCAAACTAATCCCACTGACCCGCTCTCTCCCCATAGTCCTATATAACATCCCCAAACTAATCCCACTGCCCTGCTCTCTCCCCATAGTCCTATATAACATCCCCAAACTAATCCCACTGCCCCGCTCTCTCTCCATAGCCCTGTATCAATCCCCAAACAAATCCCACTGCACCGCTCTCTCCCCATAGTCCTGTATCAATCCCCAAACTAATCCCACTGCCCCGCTCTCTCCCCATAGTCCTATATAACATCCCCAAACTAATCCCACCGCCTCGCTCTCTCCCCATTGCCCTGTATCAATCCCCAAACGAATCCCACTGCCCCGCTCTCTCCCCATAGCCCTGTATCAATCCCCAAATTAAACCCACTGCCCCGCTCTCTCCCCATATTCCGGTTTCAATCCCAAACTTATTCCACTGCCCCGCTCTCTCCCCATAGTCCTGTATCAATCCCCAAACTAATCCCACTGCCCCGCTCTCTCCCCATAGTCCTGTATCAATCCCCAAACTAATCCCACTGCCCCGCTCTCTCCCCATAGTCCTGTATCAATCCCCAAACCCATCCCACTGCCCCGCTCTCTGCCCATAGTCCTGCATCAATCTCCAAACTAATCCCACTGCCCCGCTCTTTCCCCATAGCCCTTTATCAATCCACAAATTAATCCGACTGCCCCGCTCTCTCCCCATACTCCTGTATCAATCCCCAAACTATTTCCACTGCCCCGCTCTCTCCCCATCGCCCTGTTTCAATCTCCAAACTAATCCCACTGCCCTGCTCTCTCCCCATAGCCCTGTATCAATCGCCAAACTAATCCCACTGCCCCGCTCTCTCCCCATAGCCCTGTATCAATCGCCAAACTAATCCGACTTCCCCGCTCTCTCCCCATAGTCCTGTATCAATCTCCAAACTAATCCCACTGCCCCGCTCTCTCCCCATAGTCCTGTATCAATCCCCAAACAAATCCCACTGCCCCGCTCTCTCCTCATAGTCCTGTATCAATCCCCAACTAATGCCACTGCCCCGCTCTCTCCCCATAGTCCTGCATCAATCCCAAACGAGTTCCACTGCCCCGCTCTCTCCCCATAGTCCTGTATCAATCCCCAACTATTCCCACTGCCCCGCTCTCTCCCCATAGTCCTGTATCAATCTCCAAACTAATCCCACTGCCCTGCTCTCTCCCCATAGTCCTGTATCAATCCCCAAACTAATCCCACTGACCCGCTCTCTCCCCATAGTCCTATATAACATCCCCAAACTAATCCCACTGCCCCGCTCTCTCTCCATAGCTATGTATCAATCTCCAAACTAATCCCACTGCCCCGCTCTCTCCCCATAGTCCTGTATGAATCCCCAACTAATCCCACTGCCCCGCTCTCTCCCCATCGTCCTGTATCAGTCCCAAACGAGTTCCACTGCCCCGCTCTCTCCCCATATTCCTGTATCAATCTCCAAACTAATCACACTGCCTCGCTCTATCCCCATAGCCCTGTATCAATCCCCAAACTAATCCCACTGCCCCGCTCTCTCCCCATAGCCCTGTATCAATCCCCAAACTAAACCCACTGCCCCGCTCTCTCCCCATAGTCCGGTATCAATCCCAAACTTATCCCCCTGCCCCGCTCTCTCCCCATAGTCCTGTATCAATCCCCAAACTAGTCCCACTGCCCCGCTCTCTCCCCATAGTCCTGTATCAATCCCCAAACTAATCCCTCTGCCCCGCTCTCTCCCCATAGTCCTGTATCAATCCCCAAACCAATCCCACAGCCCCGCTCTCTCCCCATAGTCCTGCATCAATCTCCAAACTAATCCCACTGCCCCGCTCTTTCCCCATAGCCCTGTAAAAATCCACAAATTAATCCGACTGCCCCGCTCTCTCCCCATACTCCTGTATCAATCCCCAAACTAATCCCACTGCCCCGCTCTCTCCCCATCGCCCTGTTTCAATCTCCAAACTAATCATACTGCTCAGCTCTCTCCCCATAGTTCTGTATCAATCCCCAAACTAATCCCACTGCCCCGCTCTCTTCCCATAGTCCGGTATCAATCCCAAACGAGTTCCACTGCCCCGCTCTCTCGCCATATTCCTGTATCAATCTCCAAACTAACCCCAATGCCTCGCTCTCTCCCCATAGTCCTGTATCAATCCTCAAACTAATCCCACTGCCCCGCTCTCTCCCCATAGTCCTGTATCAATTCCAAACTAATCCCACTGCCTCGCTCTCTCTCCATAGCCCTCTATCAATCCCCAAGCTAAACCCACTGCCCCGCTCTCTCCCCATAGTCCGGAATCAATCCCAAACTTATCCCACTGCCCCGCGCTCTCCCCATAGTCCTGTATCAATCCCCAAACAAATCCCACTGCCCAGCTCTCTCCCCATAGTCCTGTATCAATCCCCAAACTAATCCCACTGCCCCGCTCTCTCCCCATAGTCCTGCATCAATCTCCAAACTAATCCCACTGCCCCGCGCTCTCTCCATAGTCCTGTATCAATCCCCAAACTAAACCCACTGCCCCGCTTCTCCCCATAGCCCTGTATCAATCCCCAAACTAATCCCACTGCCCCGCTCTCTCCCCATAGCCCTGTATCAATCCCCAAACTAAACCCACTGCCCCGCTCTCTCCCCATAGTACGGTAATAATCCCAAACTTATCCTACTTCCCCGCGCTCTCCCCATAGTCCTGTATTAAACCCCAAACTAATCCCACTGCCCCGCTCTCTCTCCATAGCCCTGTATCAATCCCCAAACTAATCCCACTGTCCCGCTCTCTCCCCATAGCCCCGTATCAATCCCCAAACTAAACCCACTGCCCCGCTCTCTCCCCATAGTCCTGTATCAATCCACAACTAATGCCACTGCCCCGCTCTCTCCCCATAGTCCTGTATCAATCGCAAACGAGTTCCACTGCCCCGCTCTCTCCCCATATTCCTGTATCAATCTCGAAACTCATCCCAATGCCTCGCTCTCTCCCCATAGTCCTGTATCAATCCCCAAACTAATCCCACTGCCCCGCTCTCTCCCCATAGTCCTGTATCAATTCCAAACTAATCCCAATGCCTCGCTCTCTCCCCATAGTCCTGTATCAATCCCCAAACTAATCCCACTGCCCCGCTCTCTCCCCATAGTCCTGTATCAATTCCAAACTAATCCCACTGCCTCGCTCTCTCCCCATAGCCCTGTATCAATCCCCAAACTAATCCCACTGCCCCGCTCTCTCCCCATAGCCCTGTATCAATCCCCAAACTAATCCCACTGCCCAGCTCTCTGCCCATAGTCCTGTATCAATCCCCAAACTAATCCCACTGCCCCTCTCTCTCCCCATAGTCCTGTATCAATCCCCAAACCAATCCCACTGCCCCGCTCTCTCCCCATTGTCCTGCATCAATCTCCAAACTAATCCCACTGCCCCGCTCTCTCCCCATAGTCCTGTATCAATCTCCAAACTAATCCCACTGCCCCGCTCTCTCCCCATAGTCCTGTATCAATCCCCAAACAAATCCCACTGCCCCGCTCTCTCCTCATAGTCCTGTATCAATCCCCAACTAATGGCACTGCCCCGCTCTCTCCCCATAGTCCTGTATCAATCCCAAACGAGTTCCACTGCACCGCTCTCTCCCCAAAGTCCTGTATCAATCCCCAACTATTCCCACTGCCCCGCTCTCTCCCCATAGTCCTGTATCAATCTCCAAACTAATCCCACTGCCCTGCTCTATCCCCATAGTCCTGTATCAATCCCCAAACAAATCCCACTGCCCAGCTCTCTCCCCATAGTCCTGTATCAATCCCCAAACTAATCCCACTGCCCCGCTCTCTCCCCATAGCCCTGTATCAATCCCCAAACCAATCCCACTGCCCCGCTCTCTCCCCATAGTCCTGCATCAATCTCCAAACTAATCCCACTGCCCCGCGCTCTCTCCATAGTCCTGTATCAATCCCCAAACTAAACCCACTGCCCCGCTTCTCCCCATAGCCCTGTATCAATCCCCAAACTAATCCCACTGCCCCGCTCTCTCCCCATAGCCCTGTATCAATCCCCAAACTAAACCCACTGCCCCGCTCTCTCCCCATAGTACGGTAATAATCCCAAACTTAACCTACTTCCCCGCGCTCTCCCCATAGTCCTGTATCAATCCCCAAACTAATCCCACTGCCCCGCTCTCTCTCCATAGCCCTGTATCAATCCCCAAACTAATCCCACTGTCCCGCTCTCTCCCCATAGCCCCGTATCAATCCCCAAACTAAACCCACTGCCCCGCTCTCTCCCCATAGTCCTGTATCAATCCACAACTAATGCCACTGCCCCGCTCTCTCCCCATAGTCCTGTATCAATCGCAAACGAGTTCCACTGCCCCGCTCTCTCCCCATATTCCTGTATCAATCTCGAAACTCATCCCAATGCCTCGCTCTCTCCCCATAGTCCTGTATCAATCCCCAAACTAATCCCACTGCCCCGCTCTCTCCCCATAGTCCTGTATCAATTCCAAACTAATCCCAATGCCTCGCTCTCTCCCCATAGTCCTGTATCAATCCCCAAACTAATCCCACTGCCCCGCTCTCTCCCCATAGTCCTGTATCAATTCCAAACTAATCCCACTGCCTCGCTCTCTCCCCATAGCCCTGTATCAATCCCCAAACTAATCCCACTGCCCCGCTCTCTCCCCATAGCCCTGTATCAATCCCCAAACTAATCCCACTGCCCAGCTCTCTCCCCATAGTCCTGTATCAATCCCCAAACTAATCCCACTGCCCCTCTCTCTCCCCATAGTCCTGTATCAATCCCCAAACCAATCCCACTGCCCCGCTCTCTCCCCATTGTCCTGCATCAATCTCCAAACTAATCCCACTGCCCCGCTCTCTCCCCATAGTCCTGTATCAATCTCCAAACTAATCCCACTGCCCCGCTCTCTCCCCATAGTCCTGTATCAATCCCCAAACAAATCCCACTGCCCCGCTCTCTCCTCATAGTCCTGTATCAATCCCCAACTAATGGCACTGCCCCGCTCTCTCCCCATAGTCCTGTATCAATCCCAAACGAGTTCCACTGCACCGCTCTCTCCCCATAGTCCTGTATCAATCCCCAACTATTCCCACTGCCCCGCTCTCTCCCCATAGTCCTGTATCAATCTCCAAACTAATCCCACTGCCCTGCTCTATCCCCATAGTCCTGTATCAATCCCCAAACTAATCCCACTGACCCGCTCTCTCCCCATAGTCCTATATAACATCCCCAAACTAATCCCACTGCCCCGCTCTCTCTCCATAGCTATGATTCAATCCCCAAACTAATCCCACTGCCCCGCTCTCTCCCCATAGTCCTGTATGAATCCCCAACTAATCCCACTGCCCCGCTCTCTCCCCATCGTCCTGTATCAGTCCCAAACGAGTTCCACTGCCCCGCTCTCTCCCCATATTCCTGTATCAATCTCCAAACTAATCACACTGCCTCGCTCTATCCCCATAGCCCTGTATCAATCCCCAAACTAATCCCACTGCCCCGCTCTCTCCCCATAGCCCTGTATCAATCCCCAAACTAAACCCACTGCCCCGCTCTCTCCCCATAGTCCGGTATCAATCCCAAACTTATCCCCCTGCCCCGCTCTCTCCCCATAGTCCTGTATCAATCCCCAAACTAATCCCACTGCCCCGCTCTCTCCCCATAGTCCTGTATCAATCCCCAAACTAATCCCACTGCCCCGCTCTCTCCCCATAGTCCTGTATCAATCCCCAAACCAATCCCACAGCCCCGCTCTCTCCCCATAGTCCTGCATCAATCTCCAAACTAATCCCACTGCCCCGCTCTTTCCCCATAGCCCTGTATCAATCCACAAATTAATCCGACTGCCCCGCTCTCTCCCCATACTCCTGTATCAATCCCCAAACTAATCCCACTGCCCCGCTCTCTCCCCATCGCCCTGTTTCAATCTCCAAACTAATCAAACTGCTCAGCTCTCTCCCCATAGTTCTGTATCAATCCCCAAACTAATCCCACTGCCCCGCTCTCTTCCCATAGTCCTGTATCAATCCCAAACGAGTTCCACTGCCCCGCTCTCTCGCCATATTCCTGTATCAATCTCCAAACTAACCCCAATGCCTCGCTCTCTCCCCATAGTCCTGTATCAATCCTCAAACTAATCCCACTGCCCCGCTCTCTCCCCATAGTCCTGTATCAATTCCAAACTAATCCCACTGCCTCGCTCTCTCTCCATAGCCCTCTATCAATCCCCAAGCTAAACCCACTGCCCCGCTCTCTCCCCATAGTCCGGAATCAATCCCAAACTTATCCCACTGCCCCGCGCTCTCCCCATAGTCCTGTATCAATCCCCAAACAAATCCCACTGCCCAGCTCTCTCCCCATAGTCCTGTATCAATCCCCAAACTAATCCCACTGCCACGCTCTCTCCCCATAGCCCTGTATCAATCCCCAAACCAATCCCACTGCCCCGCTCTCTCCCCATAGTCCTGCATCAATCTCCAAACTAATCCCACTGCCCCGCGCTCTCTCCATAGTCCTGTATCAATCCCCAAACTAAACCCACTGCCCCGCTTCTCCCCATAGCCCTGTATCAATCCCCAAACTAATCCCACTGCCCCGCTCTCTCCCCATAGCCCTGTATCAATCCCCAAACTAAACCCACTGCCCCGCTCTCTCCCCATAGTCCGGTAATAATCCCAAACTTATCCTACTTCCCCGCGCTCTCCCCATAGTCCTGTATCAATCCCCAAACTAATCCCACTGCCCCGCTCTCTCTCCATAGCCCTGTATCAATCCCCAAACTAATCCCACTGTCCCGCTCTCTCCCCATAGCCCCGTATCAATCCCCAAACTAAACCCACTGCCCCGCTCTCTCCCCATAGTCCTGTATCAATCCACAACTAATGCCACTGCCCCGCTCTCTCCCCATAGTCCTGTATCAATCCCAAACGAGTTCCACTGCCCCGCTCTCTCCCCATATTCCTGTATCAATCTCGAAACTCATCCCAATGCCTCGCTCTCTCCCCATAGTCCTGTATCAATCCCCAAACTAATCCCACTGCCCCGCTCTCTCCCCATAGTCCTGTATCAATTCCAAACTAATCCCAATGCCTCGCTCTCTCCCCATAGTCCTGTATCAATCCCCAAACTAATCCCACTGCCCCGCTCTCTCCCCATAGTCCTGTATCAATTCCAAACTAATCCCACTGCCTCGCTCTCTCACCATAGCCCTGTATCAATCCCCAAACTAATCCCACTGCCCCGCTCTCTCCCCATAGCCCTGTATCAATCCCCAAACTAATCCCACTGCCCAGCTCTCTCCCCATAGTCCTGTATCAATCCCCAAACTAATCCCACTGCCCCTCTCTCTCCCCATAGTCCTGTATCAATCCCCAAACCAATCCCACTGCCCCGCTCTCTCCCCATTGTCCTGCATCAATCTCCAAACTAATCCCACTGCCCCGCGCTCTCCCCATAGTCCTGTATCAATCCCCAAACTAATCCCACTGCCCCGCTCTCTCCCCATAGCCCTGTATCAATCCCCAAACTAATCCCACTGCCCAGCTCTCTCCCTATAGCCCTGTATCAATCCCCAAACTAAACCCACTGCCCCGCTCTCTCCCCATAGTCCGGTAATAATCCCAAACTTATCCCACTACCCCGCGCTCTCCCCATAGCCCTGTATCAATCCCCAAACTAATTCCACTGCCCCGCTCTCTCCCCATAGCCCTGTATCAATCCCCAAACTAAACCCACTGCCCCGCTCTCTCCCCATAGTCCGGTATCAATCCCAAACATATCCCACTGCCCCGTTCTCTCCCCATAGTACTGTATCAATCCCAAACTTGTTCCACTGCCCCGCTCTCTCCCCATATTCCTGTATCAATCGCCAAAGTAATCCGACTGCCCCGCTCTCTCCGCATAGTCCTGTATCAATCCCCAAACTAATCCCAATGCCCCGCTCTCTCCCCATAGTCCTGTATCAATCCCCAACTAATCCCACTGCCCCGCTCTCTCCCCATAGTCCTGTATCAATCTCCAAACTAATCCCACTGCCCTGCTCTCTCCCCATAGTCCTGTATCAATCCCCAAACTAATCCCACTGATCCGCTCTCTCCCCATAGTCCTATATAACATCCCCAAACTAATCCCACTGCCCCGCTCTCTCCCCATAGTCCCATATAACATCCCCAAACTAATCCCACTGCCCCGCTCTCTCTCCATAGCCCTGTATCAATCCCCAAACTAATCCCACTGCCCCGCTCTCTCCCCATAGTCCTGTATCAATCCCCAAACTAATCCCACTGCCACGCTCTCTCCCCATAGTCCTATATAACATCCCCAAACTAATCCCACTGCCCCGCCCTCTCCCCATAGTCCTATATAACATCCCCAAACTAATCCCACTGCCCCGCTCTCTCTCCATAGCCCTGTATCAATCGCCAAACTAATCCCACTGCCCCGCTCTCTCCCCAGAGTCCTGTATCAATCCCCAACTATTCCCTCTGCCCCGCTCTCTCCCCATATTCCTGTATCAGTCCCAAACAAGTTCCACTGCCCCGCTCTCTCCCCATGTTCCTGTATCAATCTCCAAACTAATCCCACTGCCCCGCTCTTTCCCCATAGCCGTTTTTCAATCCACAAATTAATCCGACTGCCCCGCTCTCTCCCCATACTCCTGTATCAATCCCCAAACCAATCCCACTGCCCCGCTCTCTCCCCATCGCCCTGTATCAATCTCCAAACTAATCCCACTGCCCAGCTCTCTCCCCATAGTCCTGTATCAATCCCCAAACTAATCCCACTGACCCGCTCTCGCCCCATAGTCCTATATAACATCCCCAAACTAATCCCACTGCCCCGCTCTCTCCCCATAGTCCTATATAACATCCCCAAACTAATCCGACTGCCTCGCTCTCTCCCCATCGTCCTGTATCAATTCCAAACTAATCCCACTGCCTCGCTCTCTCCCCATAGTCCTGTGTCAATCCCCAACTATTCCCACTGCCCCGCTCTCTCCCCATAGTCCTGTATCAATCTCCAAACTAATCCCACTGCCCTGCTCTCTCCTCATAGTCCTGTATCAATCCCCAAACTAATCCCACTGACCCGCTCTCTCCCCATAGTCCTATATAACATCCCCAAACTAATCCCACTGCCCCGCTCTCTCTCCATAGCTATGTATCAATCCCCAAACTAATCCCACTGCCCCGCTCTCTCCCCATAGTCCTGTATGAATCCCCAACTAATCCCACTGCCCCGCTCTCTCCCCATCGTCCTGTATCAGTCCCAAACGAGTTCCACTGCCCCGCACTCTCCCCATATTCCTGTATCAATCTCCAAACTAATCACACTGCCTCGCTCTATCACCATAGCCCTGTATCAATCCCCAAACTAATCCCACTGCCCCGCTCTCTCCCCATAGCCCTGTATCAATCCCCAAACTACACCCACTGCCCCGCTCTCTCCCCATAGTCCGGTATCAATCCCAAACTGAACCCCCTGCCCCGCTCTCTCCCCATAGTCCTGTATCAATCCCCAAACTAATCCCACTGCCCCGCTCTCTCCCCATAGTCCTGTATCAATCCCCAAACTAATCCCACTGCCCCGCTCTCTCCCCATAGTCCTGTATCAATCCCCAAACCAATCCCACAGCCCCGCTCTCTCCCCATAGTCCTGCATCAATCTCCAAACTAATCCCACTGCCCCGCTCTTTCCCCATAGACCTGTATCAATCCACAAATTAATCCGACTGCCCCGCTCTCTCCCCATACTCCTGTATCAATCCCCAAACTAATCCCACTGCCCCGCTCTCTCCCCATCGCCCTGTTTCAATCTCCAAACTAATCATACTGCTCAGCTCTCTCCCTATAGTTCTGTATCAATCCCCAAACTAATCCCACTGCCCCGCTCTCTTCCCATAGTCCTGTATCAATCCCAAACGAGTTCCACTGCCCCGCTCTCTCGCCATATTCCTGTATCAATCTCCAAACTAACCCCAATGCCTCGCTCTCTCCCCATAGTCCTGTATCAATCCTCAAACTAATCCCACTGCCCCGCTCTCTCCCCATAGTCCTGTATCAATTCCAAACTAATTCACTGCCTCGCTCTCTCTCCATAGCGCTCTATCAATCCCCAAGCTAAACCCACTGCCCCGCTCTCTCCCCATAGTCCGGAATCAATCCCAAACTTATCCCACTGCCCCGCGCTCTCCCCATAGTCCTGTATCAATCCCCAAACAAATCCCACTGCCCAGCTCTCTCCCCATAGTCCTGTATCAATCCCCAAACTAATCCCACTGCCCCGCTCTCTCCCCATAGCCCTGTATCAATCCCCAAACCAATCCCACTGCCCCGCTCTCTCCCCATAGTCCTGCATCAATCTCCAAACTAATCCCACTGCCCCGCGCTCTCTCCATAGTCCTGTATCAATCCCCAAACTAATCCCACTGCCCCGCTTCTCCCCATAGCCCAGTATCAATCCCCAAACTAATCCCACTGCCCCGCTCTCTCCCCATAGCCCTGTATCAATCCCCAAACTAAACCCACTGCCCCGCTCTCTCCCCATAGTCCGGTAATAATCCCAAACTTATCCCACTTCCCCGCGCTCTCCCCATAGTCCTGTATCAATCCCCAAACTAATCCCACTGCCCCGCTCTCTCTCCATAGCCCTGTATCAATCCCCAAACTAATCCCACTGTCCCGCTCTCTCCCCATAGCTCCGTATCAATCCCAAAACTAAACCCACTGCCCCGCTCTCTCCCCATAGTCCTGTATCAATCCCCAACTAATGCCACTGCCCCGCTCTCTCCCCATAGTCCTGTATCAATCCCAAACGAGTTCCACTGCCCCCTCTCTCCCCATATTCCTGTATCAATCTCGAAACTCATCCCAATGCCTCGCTCTCTCCCCATAGTCCTGTATCAATCCCCAAACCAATCCCACTGCCCCGCTCTCTCCCCATTGTCCTGCATCAATCTCCAAACTAATCCCACTGCCCCGCGCTCTCCCCATAGTCCTGTATCAATCCCCAAACTAATCCCACTGCCCCGCTCTCTCCCCATAGCCCTGTATCAATCCCCAAACTAATCCCACTGCCCAGCTCTCTCCCTATAGCCCTGTATCAATCCCCAAACTAAACCCACTGCCCCGCTCTCTCCCCATAGTCCGGTAATAATCCCAAACTTATCCCACTACCCCGCGCTCTCCCCATAGCCCTGTATCAATCCCCAAACTAATTCCACTGCCCCGCTCTCTCCCCATAGCCCTGTATCAATCCCCAAACTAAACCCACTGCCCCGCTCTCTCCCCATAGTCCGGTATCAATCCCAAACATATCCCACTGCCCCGTTCTCTCCCCATAGTACTGTATCAATCCCAAACTTGTTCCACTGCCCCGCTCTCTCCCCATATTCCTGTATCAATCGCCAAAGTAATCCGACTGCCCCGCTCTCTCCGCATAGTCCTGTATCAATCCCCAAACTAATCCCAATGCCCCGCTCTCTCCCCATAGTCCTGTATCAATCCCGAACTAATCCCACTGCCCCGCTCTCTCCCCATAGTCCTGTATCAATCTCCAAACTAATCCCACTGCCCTGCTCTCTCCCCATAGTCCTGTATCAATCCCCAAACTAATCCCACTGATCCGCTCTCTCCCCATAGTCCTATATAACATCCCCAAACTAATCCCACTGCCCCGCTCTCTCCCCATAGTCCCATATAACATCCCCAAACTAATCCCACTGTCCCGCTCTCTCTCCATAGCCCTGTATCAATCCCCAAACTAATCCCACTGCCCCGCTCTCTCCCCATAGTCCTGTATCAATCCCCAAACTAATCCCACTGCCACGCTCTCTCCCCATAGTCCTATATAACATCCCCAAACTAATCCCACTGCCCCGCTCTCTCTCCATAGCCCTGTATCAATCGCCAAACTAATCCCACTGCCCCGCTCTCTCCCCAGAGTCCTGTATCAATCCCCAACTAATCCCTCTGCCCCGCTCTTTCCCCATATTCCTGTATCAGTCCCAAACGAGTTCCACTGCCCCGCTCTCTCCCCATGTTCCTGTATCAATCTCCAAACTAATCCCACTGCCTCGCTCTCTCCCCATAGTCCTGTATCAATCCTCAAACTAATCCCACTGCCCCGCTCTCTCCCCATAGTCCTGTATCAATTCCAAACTAATCCCACTGCCTCGCTCTCTCTCCATAGCCCTCTATCAATCCCCAAGCTAAACCCACTGCCCCGCTCTCTCCCCATAGTCCGGAATCAATCCCAAACTTATCCCACTGCCCCGCGCTCTCCCCATACTCCTGTATCAATCCCCAAACCAATCCCACTGCCCCGCTCTCTCCCCATCGCCCTGTATCAATCTCCAAACTAATCCCACTGCCCAGCTCTCTCCCCATAGTCCTGTATCAATCCCCAAACTAATCCCACTGACCCGCTCTCTCCCCATAGACCTATATAACATCCCCAAACTAATCCCACTGCCCCGCTCTCTCCCCATAGTCCTATATAACATCCCCAAACTAATCCGACTGCCTCGCTCTCTCCCCATCGTCCTGTATCAATTCCAAACTAATCCCACTGCCTCGCTCTCTCCCCATAGTCCTGTATCAATCCCCAACTATTCCCACTGCCCCGCTCTCTCCCCATAGTCCTGTATCAATCTCCAAACTAATCCCACTGCCCTGCTCTCTCCCCATAGTCCTGTATCAATCCCCAAACTAATCCCACTGACCCGCTCTCTCCCCATAGTCCTATATAACATCCCCAAACTAATCCCACTGCCCCGCTCTCTCTCCATAGCTATGTATCAATCCCCAAACTAATCCCACTGCCCCGCTCTCTCCCCATAGTCCTGTATGAATCCCCAACTAATCCCACTGCCCCGCTCTCTCCCCATCGTCCTGTATCAGTCCCAAACGAGTTCCACTGCCCCGCACTCTCCCCATATTCCTGTATCAATCTCCAAACTAATCACACTGCCTCGCTCTATCCCCATAGCCCTGTATCAATCCCCAAACTAATCCCACTGCCCCGCTCTCTCCCCATAGCCCTGTATCAATCCCCAAACTAAACCCACTGCCCCGCTCTCTCCCCATAGTCCGGTATCAATCCCAAACTGAACCCCCTGCCCCGCTCTCTCCCCATAGTCCTGTATCAATCCCCAAACTAATCCCACTGCCCCGCTCTCTCCCCATAGTCCTGTATCAATCCCCAAACTAATCCCACTGCCCCGCTCTCTCCTCATAGTCCTGTATCAATCCCCAAACCAATCCCACAGCCCCGCTCTCTCCCCATAGTCCTGCATCAATCTCCAAACTAATCCCACTGCCCCGCTCTTTCCCCATAGACCTGTATCAATCCACAAATTAATCCGACTGCCCCGCTCTCTCCCCATACTCCTGTATCAATCCCCAAACTAATCCCACTGCCCCGCTCTCTCCCCATTGCCCTGTTTCAATCTCCAAACTAATCATACTGCTCAGCTCTCTCCCCATAGTTCTGTATCAATCCCCAAACTAATCCCACTGCCCCGCTCTCTTCCCATAGTCCTGTATCAATCCCAAACGAGTTCCACTGCCCCGCTCTCTCGCCATATTCCTGTATCAATCTCCAAACTAACCCCAATGCCTCGCTCTCTCCCCATAGTCCTGTATCAATCCTCAAACTAATCCCACTGCCCCGCTCTCTCCCCATAGTCCTGTATCAATTCCAAACTAATCCCACTGCCTCGCTCTCTCTCCATAGCCCTCTATCAATCCCCAAGCTAAACCCACTGCCCCGCTCTCTCCCCATAGTCCGGAATCAATCCCAAACTTATCCCACTGCCCCGCGCTCTCCCCATAGTCCTGTATCAATCCCCAAACAAATCCCACTGCCCAGCTCTCTCCCCATAGTCCTGTATCAATCCCCAAACTAATCCCACTGCCCCGCTCTCTCCCCATAGCCCTGTATCAATCCCCAAACCAATCCCACTGCCCCGCTCTCTCCCCATAGTCCTGCATCAATCTCCAAACTAATCCCACTGCCCCGCGCTCTCTCCATAGTCCTGTATCAATCCCCAAACTAATCCCACTGCCCCGCTTCTCCCCATAGCCCAGTATCAATCCCCAAACTAATCCCACTGCCCCGCTCTCTCCCCATAGCCCTGTATCAATCCCCAAACTAAACCCACTGCCCCGCTCTCTCCCCATAGTCCGGTAATAATCCCAAACTTATCCCACTTCCCCGCGCTCTCCCCATAGTCCTGTATCAATCCCCAAACTAATCCCACTGCCCCGCTCTCTCTCCATAGCCCTGTATCAATCCCCAAACTAATCCCACTGTCCCGCTCTCTCCCCATAGCTCCGTATCAATCCCCAAACTAAACCCACTGCCCCGCTCTCTCCCCATAGTCCTGTATCACTCCCCAAACTAATCCCACTGCCCCGCTCTCTCCCCATAGTCCTGTATCAATTCCAAACTAATCCCACTGCCTCGCTCTCTCCCCATAGCCCTGCATCAATCCCCAAACTAATCCCACTGCCCCGCTCTCTCCCCATAGCCCTGTATCAATCCCCAAACTAATCCCACTGCCCAGCTCTCTCCCCATAGTCCTGTATCAATCCCCAAACTAATCCCACTGCCCCTCTCTCTCCCCATAGTCCTGTATCAATCCCCAAACCAATCCCACTGCCCCGCTCTCTCCCCATTGTCCTGCATCAATCTCCAAACTAATCCCACTGCCCCGCGCTCTCCCCATAGTCCTGTATCAATCCCAAAATAATCCCACTGCCCCGCTCTCTCCCCATAGCCCTGTATCAATCCCCAAACTAATCCCACTGCCCAGCTCTCTCCCTATAGCCCTGTATCAATCCCCAAACTAAACCCACTGCCCCGCTCTCTCCCCATAGTCCGGTAATAATCCCAAACTTATCCCACTACCCCGCGCTCTCCCCATAGCCCTGTATCAATCCCCAAACTAATCCCACTGCCCCGCTCTCTCCCCATAGCCCTGTATCAATCCCCAAACTAAACCCACGGCCCCGCTCTCTCCCCATAGTCCGGTATCAATCCCAAACATATCCCACTGCCCCGTTCTCTCCCCATAGTACTGTATCAATCCCAAACTTGTTCCACTGCCCCGCTCTCTCCCCATATTCCTGTATCAATCGCCAAACTGATCCGACTGCCCCGCTCTCTCCGCATAGTCCTGTATCAATCCCCAATCTAATCCCAATGCCCCGCTCTCTCCCCATAGTCCTGTATCAATCCCCAACTAATCCCACTGCCCCGCTCTCTCCCCATAGTCCTGTATCAATCTCCAAACTAATCCCACTGCCCTGCTCTCTCCCCATAGTCCTGTATCAATCCCCAAACTAATCCCACTGACCCGCTCTCTCCCCATAGTCCTATATAACATCCCCAAACTAATCCCACTGCCCCGCTCTCTCCCCATAGTCCTATATAACATCCCCAAACTAATCCCACTGCCCCGCTCTCTCTCCATAGCCCTGTATCAATCCCCAAACTAATCCCAATGCCCCGCTCTCTCCCCATAGTCCTGTATCAATCCCCAAACTAATTGCACTGCCACGCTCTCTCCCCATAGTCCTATATAACATCCCCAAACTAATCCCACTGCCCCGCTCTCTCCCCATAGTCCTATATAACATCCCCAAACTAATCCCACTGCCCCGCTCTCTCTCCATAGCCCTGTATCAATCCCCAAACTAATCCCACTGCCCCGCTCTCTCCCCAGAGTCCTGTATCAATCTCCAACTAATCCCTCTGCCCCGCTCTCTCCCCATAGTCCTGTATCAGTCCCAAACGAGTTCCACTGCCCTGCTCTCTCCCCATGTTCCTGTATCAATCTCCAAACTAATCCCACTGCCCCGCTCTTTCCCCATAGCCCTTTATCAATCCACAAATTAATCCGACTGCCCCGCTCTCTCCCCATACTCCTGTATCAATCCCCAAACCAATCCCACTGCCCCGCTCTCTCCCCATCGCCCTGTATCAATCTCCAAACTTATCCCACTGCCCTGCTCTCTCCCCATAATCCAGTATCAATCCCCAAACTAATCCCACTGACCCGCTCTCTCCCCATAGTCCTATATAACATCCCCAAACTAATCCCACTGCCCCGCTCTCTCCCCATAGTCCTATATAACATCCCCAAACTAATCCGACTGCCTCGCT
The DNA here is from genome assembly GCF_044704955.1 of Pristiophorus japonicus. Taxonomy (NCBI): domain Eukaryota; kingdom Metazoa; phylum Chordata; class Chondrichthyes; family Pristiophoridae; genus Pristiophorus; species Pristiophorus japonicus. Next base: position 350,296 of record NW_027254467.1, on the reverse strand, counting down.
CTCTCCCCATCGTCCTGTATCAATTCCAAACTAATCCCACTGCCTCGCTCTCTCCCCATAGCCGTGTATCAATCCCCAAACTAATCCCACTGCCCCGCTCTCTCCCCATAGACCTGTATCAATCCCCAAACTAAACCCACTGCCCCGATCTCTCCCCATAGTCCGGTTTCAATCTCAAACTTATTCCACTGCCCCGCTCTCTCCCCATAGTCCTGTATCAATCCCCAAACTAATCCCACTGCCCCGCTCTCTCCCCATAGTCCTGTATCAATCCCCAAACTAATCCCACTGCCCCGCTCTCTCCCCATAGTCCTGTATCAATCCCCAAACGAATCCCACTGCCCCGCTCTCTCCCCGTAGTCCTGCATCAATCTCCAAACTAATCCCACTGCCCCGCTCTTTCCCCATAGCCCTTTATCAATCCACAAATTAATCCGACTGCCCCGCTCTCTCCCCATACTCCTGTATCAATCCCCAAACCAATCCCACTGCCCCGCTCTCTCCCCATCGCCCTGTTTCAATCTCCAAACGAATCCCACTGCCCTGCTCTCTCCCCATAGTTCTGTATCAATCCCCAAATTAATCCCACTGCCCCGCTCTCTCCCCATAGCCCTCTATCAATCGCCAAACTAATCCCACTGCCCCGCTCTCTCCCCATAGTCCTGTATCAATCTCCAAACTAATCCCACTGCCCCGCTCTCTCCCCATAGTCCTGTATCAATCCCCAAACAAATCCCACTGCCCCGCTCTCTCCTCATAGTCCTGTATCAATCCCCAACTAATGCCACTGCCCCGCTCTCTCCCCATAGTCCTGTATCAATCCCAAACGAGTTCCACTGCCCCGCACTCTCCCCATATTCCTGTATCAATCTACAAACTAATCCCAATGCCTCGCTCTCTCCCCATAGTCCTGTATTAATCCCCAAACTAATCCCACTGTCCCTCTCTCTCCCCATAGTCCTGTATCAATCCCCAACTAATCCCACTGCCCCGCTCTCTCCCCATAGTCCTGTATCAATCTCCAAACTAATCCCACTGCCCTGCTCTCTCCCCATAGTCCTGTATCAATCCCCAACCTAATTCACTGACCCGCTCTCTCCCCATAGTCCTATATAACATCCCCAACCTAATCCCACTGCCCCGCTCTCTCCCCATAGCCCTGTATCAATCCCCAAACTAATCCCACTGCCCCGCTCTCTCCCCATAGTCCGGTATCAAGCCCAAACTTATCCCACTGCCCCGCTCTCTCCCAATAGTCCTATATAACATCCCCAAACTAATCCCACTGCCCCGCTCTCTCTCCATAGCCCTGTATCAAACCCCAAACTAATCCCACTGCCCCGCTCTCTCCCCATAGTCCTGTATCAATCCTCAAACTAATCCCACTGCCCCGCTCTCTCCCCATAGTCCTGTATCAATTCCAAACTAATCCCACTGCCTCGCTCTCTCTCCATAGCCCTCTATCAATCCCCAAGCTAAACCCACTGCCCCGCTCTCTCCCCATAGTCCGGAATCAATCCCAAACTTATCCCACTGCCCCGCGCTCTCCCCATAGTCCTGTATCAATCCCCAAACAAATCCCACTGCCCAGCTCTCTCCCCATAGTCCTGTATCAATCCCCAAACTAATCCCACTGCCCCGCTCTCTCCCCATAGCCCTGTATCAATCCCCAAACTAATCCCACTGCCCCGCTCTCTCCCCATAGTCCTGCATCAATCTCCAAACCAATCCCACTGACCCGCTCTCTCCCCATAGTCCTATATAACATCCCCAACCTAATCCCACTGCCCCGCTCTCTCCCCATAGCCCTGTATCAATCCCCAAACTAATCCCACTGCCCCGCTCTCTCCCCATAGTCCGGTATCAAGCCCAAACTTATCCCACTGCCCCGCTCTCTCCCAATAGTCCTATATAACATCCCCAAACTAATCCCACTGCCCCGCTCTCTCTCCATAGCCCTGTATCAAACCCCAAACTAATCCCACTGCCCCGCTCTCTCCCCATAGTCCTGTATCAATCCCCAACTAGTCCCACTGCCCCGCTCTCTCCCCATAGTCCTGTATCAATTCCAATCTAATCCCACTGCCTCGCTCTCTCCCCATAGCCCTGTATCAATCCCCAAACTAATCTCACTGCCCCGGTCTCTCCCCAAAGCCCTGTATCAATCCCCAAACTAATCCCACTGCCCCGCTCTCTCCCCATAGTCCGGTATCAAGCCCAAACTTATCCCACTGCCCCGCGCTCTCCCCATAGTCCTTTATCAATCCCCAAACAAATCCCACTGCCCAGCTCTCTCCCCATAGTCCTGTATCAATCCCCAAACTAATCCCAATGCCCCGCTCTCTCCCCATAGTCCTGTATCAATCCCCAAACTAATTGCACTGCCACGCTCTCTCCCCATAGTCCTATATAACATCCCCAAACTAATCCCACTGCCCCGCTCTCTCCCCATAGTCCTATATAACATCCCCAAACTAATCCCACTGCCCCGCTCTCTCTCCATAGCCCTGTATCAATCCCCAAACTAATCCCACTGCCCCGCTCTCTCCCCAGAGTCCTGTATCAATCTCCAACTAATCCCTCTGCCCCGCTCTCTCCCCATAGTCCTGTATCAGTCCCAAACGAGTTCCACTGCCCCGCTCTCTCCCCATGTTCCTGTATCAATCTCCAAACTAATCCCACTGCCCCGCTCTTTCCCCATAGCCCTTTATCAATCCACAAATTAATCCGACTGCCCCGCTCTCTCCCCATACTCCTGTATCAATCCCCAAACCAATCCCACTGCCCCGCTCTCTCCCCATCGCCCTGTATCAATCTCCAAACTTATCCCACTGCCCTGCTCTCTCCCCATAGTCCAGTATCAATCCCCAAACTAATCCCACTGACCCGCTCTCTCCCCATAGTCCTATATAACATCCCCAAACTAATCCCACTGCCCCGCTCTCTCCCCTTAGTCCTATATAACATCCCCAAACTAATCCGACTGCCTCGCTCTCTCCCCATCGTCCTGTATCAATTCCAAACTAATCCCACTGCCTCGCTCTCTCCCCATAGCCGTGTATCAATCCCCAAACTAATCCCACTGCCCCGCTCTCTCCCCATAGACCTGTATCAATCCCCAAACTAAACCCACTGCCCCGATCTCTCCCCATAGTCCGGTTTCAATCTCAAACTTATTCCACTGCCCCGCTCTCTCCCCATAGTCCTGTATCAATCCCCAAACTAATCCCACTGCCCCGCTCTCTCCCCATAGTCCTGTATCAATCCCCAAACTAATCCCACTGCCCTGCTCTCTCCCCATAGTCCTGTATCAATCCCCAAACGAATCCCACTGCCCCGCTCTCTCCCCGTAGTCCTGCATCAATCTCCAAACTAATCCCACTGCCCCGCTCTTTCCCCATAGCCCTTTATCAATCCACAAATTAATCCCACTGCCCCGCTCTCTCTCCATAGCCCTGTATCAATCCCCAAACTAATCCCACTGCCCCGCTCTCTCCCCATAGTCCTGTATCAATCCCCAAACTAATCCCACTGCCACGCTCTCTCCCCATAGTCCTATATAACATCCCCAAACTAATCCCACTGCCCCGCTCTCTCCCCATAGTCCTATATAACATCCCCAAACTAATCCCACTGCCCCGCTCTCTCTCCATAGCCCTGTATCAAACCCCAAACTAATCCCACTGCCCCGCTCTCTCCCCATAGTCCTGTATCAATCCCCAACTAGTCCCACTGCCCCGCTCTCTCCCCATAGTCCTGTATCAATTCCAATCTAATCCCACTGCCTCGCTCTCTCCCCATAGCCCTGTATCAATCCCCAAACTAATCTCACTGCCCCGGTCTCTCCCCATAGCCCTGTATCAATCCCCAAACTAATCCCACTGCCCCGCTCTCTCCCCATAGTCCGGTATCAAGCCCAAACTTATCCCACTGCCCCGCGCTCTCCCCATAGTCCTTTATCAATCCCCAAACAAATCCCACTGCCCAGCTCTCTCCCCATAGTCCTGTATCAATCCCCAAACTAATCCCACTCCCCCGCTCTCTCCCCATAGTCCTGTATCAATCCCCAACTATTCCCACTGCCCCGCTCTCTCACCATAGTCCTATATAACATCCCCAAACTAATCCCACTGCCCCGCTCTCTCCCCATAGTCCTATATAACATCCCCAAACTAATCCCACTGCCTCGCTCTCTCCCCATTGCCCTGTATCAATCCCCAAACTAATCCCACTGCCCCGCTCTCTCCCCATAGCCCTGTATCAATCCCCAAACTAAACCCACTGCCCCGCTCTCTCCCCATATTCCGGTTTCAATCCCAAACTTATTCCACTTCCCCGCTCTCTCCCCATAGTCCTGTATCAATCCCCAAACTAATCCCACTGCCCCGCTCTCTCCCCATAGTCCTGTATCAATCCCTAAACTAATCCCACTGCCCTGCTCTCTCCCCATAGTCCTGTATCAATCCCCAAACCAATCCCACTGCCCCGCTCTCTCCCCACAGTCCTGCATCAATCTCCAAACTAATCCCACTGCCCCGCTCTTTCCCCATAGCCCTTTATCAATCCACAAATTAATCCGACTGCCCCGCTCTCTCCCCATACTCCTGTATCAATCCCCAAACTATTCCCACTGCCCCGCTCTCTCCCCATCGCCCTGTTTCAATCGCCAAACTAATCCCACTGCCCTGCTCTCTCCCCATAGTTCTGTATCAATCCCCAAATTAATCCCACTGCCCCGCTCTCTTCCCATAGCCCTCTATCAATCGTCAAACTAATCCCACTGCCCCGCTCTCTCCCCATAGCCCTGTATCAATCGCCAAACTAATGCCACTGCCCCGCTCTCTCCCCATAGCCCTGTATCAATCGCCAAACTAATCCGACTTCCCCGCTCTCTCCCCATAGTCCTGTATCAATCTCCAAACTAATCCCACTGCCCCGCTCTCTCCCCATAGTCCTGTATCAATCCCCAAACAAATCCCACTGCCCCGCTCTCTCCTCATATTCCTGTATCAATCCCCAACTAATGCCACTGCCCCGCTCTCTCCCCATAGTCCTGTATCAATCCCAAACGAGTTCCACTGCCCCGCACTCTCCCCATATTCCTGTATCAATCTCCAAACTAATCCCACTGCCCCGCCTTCTCCCCATAGTCCTGTATCAATCTCCAAACTAATCCCACTGCCCTGCTCTCTCCCCATAGTCCTGTATCAATCCCCAAACTAATCCCACTGACCCGCTCTCTCCCCATAGACCTATATAACATCCCCAAACTAATCCCACTGCCCCGCTCTCTCCCCATAGTCCTATATAACATCCCCAAACTAATCCCACTGCCCCGCTCTCTCCCCATAGCCCTGTATCAATCCCAAACTTATTCCACTGCCCCGCTCTCTCCCCATAGTCCTGTATCAATCCCCAAACTAAGCCCACTGCCCCGCTCTCTCCCCATAGTCCGGTATCAAACCCAAACATATTCCACTGCCCCGCTCTCTCCCCATAGTCCTGTATCAATCCCCAAACTAATCCCACTGCCCCGCTCTCTCCCCATAGTCCTGTATCAATCGCCAAACTAATCCCACTGCCCCGCTCTCTCCCCATAGTCCTGTATCAATCCCCAAACCAATCCCACTGCCCCACTCTCTCCCCATAGTCCTTACTCAATCCCCAAACTACTCCCACTGCCCCGCTCTCTCTCCATAGCCCTGTATCAATCCCCAAACTAATCCCACTGCCCCGCTCTCTCCCCATAGTCCGGTATCAATCCCAAACTTATCCCACTGCCCCGCGCTCTCCCCATAGTCCTGTATCAATCCCCAAACACTCCCACTGCCCAGCTCTCTCCCCATAGTCCTGTATCAATCCCCAAACTAATCCCACTGCCCCGCTCTCTCCCCATAGTCCTGTATCAATCCCCAACTAATCCCACTGCCCCTCTCTCTCCCCATAGTCCTGTATCAATCTCCAAACTAATCCCACTGACCTGCTCTCTCCCCATAGTCCTGTATCAATCCCCAAACTAATCCCACTGCCCCGCTCTCTCCCCATAGTCCTATATAACATACCCAAACTAATCCCACTGCCCCGCTCTCTCCCCATAGTCCTATATAACATCCCCAAACTAATCCCACTGCCCCGCTCTCTCTCCATAGCCTTGTATCAATCCCCAAACTAATCCCACTGCCCCGCTCTCTCCCCATAGTCCTGTATCAATCCCCAAACTAATCCCACTGCACCGCTCTCTCCCCATAGTCCTGTATAACATCCCCAAACTAATCCCACTGCCCCGCTCTCTCCCCATAGTCCTATGTAACATCCCCAAACTAATCCCACTGCCCCGCTCTCTCCCCATAGTCCGATATAACATCCCCAAACTAATCCCACTGCCTCGCTCTCTCCCCATAGTCCTGCATCAATCTCCAAACTAATCCCACTGCCCCGCTCTCTCCCCATAGTCCTGTATCAATCCCCAAACTAATCCGACTGCCCCGCTCTCTCCCCATAGTCCTGTATCAATCCCCAAACTAATCCCACTGCCCCGCTCTCTCCCCATAGTCCTATATAACAACCCCAAACTAATCCCACTTCACCGCTCTCTCCCCATAGTCCTGCATCAATCTCCAAACTAATCCCACTGCCCCGCTCTCTCCCCGTAGCCCTGTATCAATCGCCAAACTAATCCCACTGCCCCGCTCTCTCCCCATAGCCCTGTATCAATCTCCAAACTAATCCGACTACCCCGCTCTCTCCCCATAGTCCTGTATCAATCTCCAAACTAATCCCACTGCCCCGCTCTCTCCCCATAGTCCTGTATCAATCCCCAAACTAATCCCACTGCCACGCTCTCTCCCCATAGTCCTGTATCAATCCCCAACTAATCCCACTGCCCCGCTCTCACCCCATTGTCCTGTATCAGTCCCAAACGATTTCCACTGCCCCGCTCTCTCCCCATATTCCTGTATCAATCTCCAACCTAATCCCACTGCCTCGCTCTCTCCCCATAGTCCTGTATCAATCCCCAAACTAATCCCACTGCCCCGCTCTCTCCCCATAGTCCTTTATCAATTCCAAACTAATCCCACGGCCTCGCTCTCTCCCCATAGCCCTGTATCAATCCCCAAACTAATCCCACTGCCCCGGTCTCTCCCCATAGCCCTGTATCAATCCCCAAACTAAACCCACTGCCCCGATCTCTCCCCATAGTCCGGTATCAATCCCAAACTTATCCCACTGCCCCGCTCTCTCCCCATAGTCCTGTATCAATCCCCAAACCAATCCCACTGCCCCGCTCACTCCCCATAGTCCTGCATCAATCTCCAAACTAATCCCACTGCCCCGCTCTTTCCCCATAGCCCTGTATCAATCCACAAATTAATCCGACTACCCCGCTCTCTCCCCATATTCCTGTATCAATCCCCAAACTGATCCCACTGCCCCGCTCTCTCCCCATAGCCCTGTTTCAATCTCCAAACTAATCCCACTGCCCCGCTCTCTCCCCATAGTTCTGTATCAATCCCCAAATTAATCCCACTGCCCCGCTCTCTTCCCATGGCCCTCTATGATTCGCCAAACTAATCCCACTGCCCCGCTCTCTCCCCATAGCCCTGTATCAATCGCCAAACTAATCCCACTGCCCCGCTCTCTCCCCATAGCCCTGTATCAATCGCCAAACTAATCCGACTGCCCCGCTCTCTCCCCATAGTCCTGTATCAATCTCCAAACTAATCCCACTGCCCCGCTCTCTCCCCATAGTCCTGTATCAATCCCCAACTAATGCCACTGTCCCGCTCTCTCCCCATAGTCCTGTATCAATCCCAAACGAGTTCCACTGCCCCGCTCTCTCCTCATAGTCCTGTATCAATCCCCAAACTAATCCAACTACCCCGCTCTCTCCCCATAGTCCTGTATCAATCCCCAACTAATCCCACTGCCCCGCTCTCTCCCCATAGTCCTGTATCAGTCCCAAACGAGTTCCCCTGCCACGCTCTCTCCCCATATTCCTGTATCAATCTCCAAACTAATCCCACTGCCTCGCTCTCTCCCCATAGTCCTTTATCAATCCCCAAACTAATCCCACTGCCCCGCTCTCTCCACATAGTCCTGTATCAATCCCCAAACCAATCCCACTGCCCCACTCTCTCCCCAAAGTCCTGCATCAATCTCCAAACTAATCCCACTGCCCCGCTCTTTCCCCATAGCCCTGTATCAATCCACAAATTAATCCGACTACCCCGCTCTCTCCCCATACTCCTGTATCAATCCCCAAACTGATCCCACTGCCCCGCTCTCTCCCCATAGCCCTGTTTCTATCTCCAAACTAATCCCACTGCCCCGCTCTCTCCCCATAGATCTGTATCAATCCCCAAATTAATCCCACTGCCCCGCTCTCTTCCCATAGCCCTCTATGATTCGCCAAACTAATCCCACTGCCCCGCTCTCTCCCCATAGCCCTGTATCAATCGCCAAACTAATCCCACTGCCCCGCTCTCTCCCCATAGCCCTGTATCAATCGCCAAACTAATCCGACTGCCCCGCTCTCTCCCCATAGTCCTGTATCAATCTCCAAACTAATCCCACTGCCCCGCTCTCTCCCCATAGTCCTGTATCAATCCCCAACTAAAGCCACTGTCCCGCTCTCTCCCCATAGTCCTGTATCAATCCCAAACGAGTTCCACTGCCCCGCTCTCTCCTCATAGTCCTGTATCAATCCCCAAACTAATCCAACTACCCCGCTCTCTCCCCATAGTCCTGTATCAATCCCCAACTAATTCCACTGCCCCGCTCTCTCCCCATAGTCCTGTATCAGTCCCAAACGAGTTCCCCTGCCACGCTCTCTCCCCATATTCCTGTATCAATCTCCAAACTAATCCCACTGCCTCGCTCTCTCCCCATAGTCCTGTATCAATCCCCAAACTAATCCCACTGCCCCGCAATCTCCCAATAGTCCTGTATCAATTCCAAACTAATCCCACTGCCTCGCTCGATCCCCAGAGCCCTGTATCAATCCCCAAATTAATCCCACTGCCCCGCTCTCTCCCCATAGCCATGTATCAATCCCCAAACTAAACCCACTACCCCGCTCTCTCCCCATAGTCCGGTATCAATCCCAAACTTATCCCACTGCCCCGCGCTCTCCCCATAGTCCTTTATCAATCCCCAAACAAATCCCACTGCCCAGCTCTCTCCCCATAGTCCTGTATCAATCCCCAAACTAATCCCACTCCCCCGCTCTCTCCCCATAGTCCTGTATCAATCCCCAACTATTCCCACTGCCCCGCTCTCTCCCCATAGTCCTGTATCAATCTCCAAACTAATCCCACTGCCCTGCTCTCTCCCCATAGTCATGTATCAATCCCCAAACTAATCCCACTGCCCCGCTCTCTCACCATAGTCCTATATAACATCCCCAAACTAATCCCACTGCCCCGCTCTCTCCCCATAGTCCTATATAACATCCCCAAACTAATCCCACTGCCTCGCTCTCTCCCCATTGCCCTGTATCAATCCCCAAACTAATCCCACTGCCCCGCTCTCTCCCCATAGCCCTGTATCAATCCCCAAACTGAACCCACTGCCCCGCTCTCTCCCCATATTCCGGTTTCAATCCCAAACTTATTCCACTGCCCAGCTCTCTCCCCATAGTCCTGTATCAATCACCAAACTAATCCAACTGCCCCGCTCTCTCCCCATAGTCCTGTATCAATCCCCAACTAATCCCACTGCCCCGCTCTCTCCCCATAGTCCTGTATCAGTCCCAAACGAGTTCCCCTGCCACGCTCTCTCCCCATATTCCTGTATCAATCTCCAAACTAATCCCACTGCCTCGCTCTCTCCACATAGTCCTGTATCAATCCCCAAACTAATCCCACTGCCCCGCTCTCTCCCCATAGTCCTGTATCAATTCCAAACTAATCCCACTGCCTCGCTCGATCCCCAGAGCCCTGTATCAATCCCCAAATTAATCCCACTGCCCCGCTCTCTCCCCATAGCCCTGTATCAATCCCCAAACTAAACCCACTACCCCGCTCTCTCCCCATAGGCCGGTATCAATCCCAAACTTATCCCACTGCCCCGCTCTCTCCCCATAGTCCTGTATCAATCCCCAAACTAATCCCACTCCCCCGCTCTCTCCCCATAGTCCTGTATCAATCCCCAAACTAATCCCACTGCCCCGCTCTCTCCCCATAGCCCTGTATCAATCCCCAAACTAATCCCACTGTCCCGCTCTCTCCCCATAGCCCCGTATCAATCCCCAAACTAAACCCACTGCCCCGCTCTCTCCCCATAGTCCTGTAAATCCCCAACTAATGCCACTGCCCCGCTCTCTCCCCATAGTCCTGTATCAATCCCAAACGAGTTCCACTGCCCCGCTCTCTCCCCATATTCCTGTATCAATCTCCAAACTAATCCCAATGCCTCGCTCTCTCCCCATAGTCCTGTATCAATCCCCAAACTAATCCCACTGACCCGCTCTCTCCCCATAGACCTATATAACATCCCCAAACTAATCCCACTTCCCCGCTCTCTCCCCATAGTCCTATATAACATCCCCAAACTAATCCCACTGCCCCGCTCTCTCCCCATAGCCCTGTATCAATCCCAAACTTATTCCACTGCCCCGCTCTCTCCCCATAGTCCTGTATCAATCCCCAAACTAAGCCCACTGCCCCGCTCTCTCCCCATAGTCCGGTATCAAACCCAAACATATTCCACTGCCCCGCTCTCTCCCCATAGTCCTGTATCAATCCCCAAACTAATCCCACTGCCCCGCTCTCTCCCCATAGTCCTGTATCAATCGCCAAACTAATCCCACTGCCCCGCTCTCTCCCCATAGTCCTGTATCAATCCCCAAACCAATCCCACTGCCCCACTCTCTCCCCATAGTCCTTACTCAATCCCCAAACTACTCCCACTGCCCCGCTCTCTCTCCATAGCCCTGTATCAATCCCCAAACTAATCCCACTGCCCCGCTCTCTCCCCATAGTCCGGTATCAATCCCAAACTTATCCCACTGCCCCGCGCTCTCCCCATAGTCCTGTATCAATCCCCAAACACTCCCACTGCCCAGCTCTCTCCCCATAGTCCTGTATCAATCCCCAAACTAATCCCACTGCCCCGCTCTCTCCCCATAGTCCTGTATCAATCCCCAACTAATCCCACTGCCCCTCTCTCTCCCCATAGTCCTGTATCAATCTCCAAACTAATCCCACTGACCTGCTCTCTCCCCATAGTCCTGTATCAATCCCCAAACTAATCCCACTGCCCCGCTCTCTTCCCATAGTCCTATATAACATACCCAAACTAATCCCACTGCCCCGCTCTCTCCCCATAGTCCTATATAACATCCCCAAACTAATCCCACTGCCCCGCTCTCTCTCCATAGCCTTGTATCAATCCCCAAACTAATCCCACTGCCCCGCTCTCTCCCCATAGTCCTGTATCAATCCCCAAACTAATCCCACTGCACCGCTCTCTCCCCATAGTCCTGTATAACATCCCCAAACTAATCCCACTGCCCCGCTCTCTCCCCATAGTCCTATGTAACATCCCCAAACTAATCCCACTGCCCCGCTCTCTCCCCATAGTCCGATATAACATCCCCAAACTAATCCCACTGCCTCGCTCTCTCCCCATAGTCCTGCATCAATCTCCAAACTAATCCCACTGCCCCGCTCTCTCCCCATAGTCCTGTATCAATCCCCAAACTAATCCGACTGCCCCGCTCTCTCCCCATAGTCCTGTATCAATCCCCAAACTAATCCCACTGCCCCGCTCTCTCCCCATAGTCCTATATAACAACCCCAAACTAATCCCACTTCACCGCTCTCTCCCCATAGTCCTGCATCAATCTCCAAACTAATCCCACTGCCCCGCTCTCTCCCCGTAGCCCTGTATCAATCGCCAAACTAATCCCACTGCCCCGCTCTCTCCCCATAGCCCTGTATCAATCTCCAAACTAATCCGACTACCCCGCTCTCTCCCCATAGTCCTGTATCAATCTCCAAACTAATCCCACTGCCCCGCTCTCTCCCCATAGTCCTGTATCAATCCCCAAACTAATCCCACTGCCCCGCTCTCTCCCCATAGTCCTGTATCAATCCCCAACTAATCCCACTGCCCCGCTCTCACCCCATTGTCCTGTATCAGTCCCAAACGATTTCCACTGCCCCGCTCTCTCCCCATATTCCTGTATCAATCTCCAACCTAATCCCACTGCCTCGCTCTCTCCCCATAGTCCTGTATCAATCCCCAAACTAATCCCACTGCCCCGCTCTCTCCCCATAGTCCTTTATCAATTCCAAACTAATCCCACGGCCTCGCTCTCTCCCCATAGCCCTGTATCAATCCCCAAACTAATCCCACTGCCCCGGTCTCTCCCCATAGCCCTGTATCAATCCCCAAACTAAACCCACTGCCCCGATCTCTCCCCATAGTCCGGTATCAATCCCAAACTTATCCCACTGCCCCGCTCTCTCCCCATAGTCCTGTATCAATCCCCAAACCAATCCCACTGCCCCGCTCACTCCCCATAGTCCTGCTTCAATCCCCAAACTAATCCCACTGCCCCGCTCTCTCCCCATAGTCCTGTATCAATCCCCAAACTAATCCCACTGCCCCGCTCTCTCCACATAGTCCTGTATCAATCCCCAAACCAATCCCACTGCCCCGCTCTCTCCCCAAAGTCCTGCATCAATCTCCAAACTAATCCCACTGCCCCGCTCTTTCCCCATAGCCCTGTATCAATCCACAAATTAATCCGACTACCCCGCTCTCTCCCCATATTCCTGTATCAATCCCCAAACTGATCCCACTGCCCCGCTCTCTCCCCATAGCCCTGTTTCAATCTCCAAACTAATCCCACTGCCCCGCTCTCTCCCCATAGTTCTGTATCAATCCCCAAATTAATCCCACTGCCCCGCTCTCTTCCCATGGCCCTCTATGATTCGCCAAACTAATCCCACTGCCCCGCTCTTTCCCCATAGCCCTGTATCAATCGCCAAACTAATCCCACTGCCCCGCTCTCTCCCCATAGCCCTGTATCAATCGCCAAACTAATCCGACTGCCCCGCTCTCTCCCCATAGTCCTGTATCAATCTCCAAACCAATCCCACTGCCCCGCTCTCTCCCCATAGTCCTGTATCAATCCCCAACTAATGCCACTGTCCCGCTCTCTCCCCATAGTCCTGTATCAATCCCAAACGAGTTCCACTGCCCCGCTCTCTCCTCATAGTCCTGTATCAATCCCCAAACTAATCCAACTACCCCGCTCTCTCCCCATAGTCCTGTATCAATCCTCAACTAATCCCACTGCCCCGCTCTCTCCCCATAGTCCTGTATCAGTCCCAAACGAGTTCCCCTGCCACGCTCTCTCCCCATATTCCTGTATCAATCTCCAAACTAATCCCACTGCCTCGCTCTCTCCCCATAGTCCTTTATCAATCCCCAAACTAATCCCACTGCCCCGCTCTCTCCACATAGTCCTGTATCAATCCCCAAACCAATCCCACTGCCCCACTCTCTCCCCAAAGTCCTGCATCAATCTCCAAACTAATCCCACTGCCCCGCTCTTTCCCCATAGCCCTGTATCAATCCACAAATTAATCCGACTACCCCGCTCTCTCCCCATACTCCTGTATCAATCCCCAAACTGATCCCACTGCCCCGCTCTCTCCCCATAGCCCTGTTTCAATCTCCAAACTAATCCCACTGCCCCGCTCTCTCCCCATAGATCTGTATCAATCCCCAAATTAATCCCACTGCCCCGCTCTCTTCCCATAGCCCTCTATGATTCGCCAAACTAATCCCACTGCCCCGCTCTCTCCCCATAGCCCTGTATCAATCGCCAAACTAATCCCACTGCCCCGCTCTCTCCCCATAGCCCTGTATCAATCGCCAAACTAATCCGACTGCCCCGCTCTCTCCCCATAGTCCTGTATCAATCTCCAAACTAATCCCACTGCCCCGCTCTCTCCCCATAGTCCTGTATCAATCCCCAACTAAAGCCACTGTCCCGCTCTCTCCCCATAGTCCTGTATCAATCCCAAACGAGTTCCACTGCCCCGCTCTCTCCTCATAGTCCTGTATCAATCCCCAAACTAATCCAACTACCCCGCTCTCTCCCCATAGTCCTGTATCAATCCCCAACTAATTCCACTGCCCCGCTCTCTCCCCATAGTCCTGTATCAGTCCCAAACGAGTTCCCCTGCCACGCTCTCTCCCCATATTCCTGTATCAATCTCCAAACTAATCCCACTGCCTCGCTCTCTCCCCATAGTCCTGTATCAATCCCCAAACTAATCCCACTGCCCCGCAATCTCCCAATAGTCCTGTATCAATTCCAAACTAATCCCACTGCCTCGCTCGATCCCCAGAGCCCTGTATCAATCCCCAAATTAATCCCACTGCCCCGCTCTCTCCCCATAGCCATGTATCAATCCCCAAACTAAACCCACTACCCCGCTCTCTCCCCATAGTCCGGTATCAATCCCAAACTTATCCCACTGCCCCGCGCTCTCCCCATAGTCCTTTATCAATCCCCAAACAAATCCCACTGCCCAGCTCTCTCCCCATAGTCCTGTATCAATCCCCAAACTAATCCCACTCCCCCGCTCTCTCCCCATAGTCCTGTATCAATCCCCAACTATTCCCACTGCCCCGCTCTCTCCCCATAGTCCTGTATCAATCTCCAAACTAATCCCACTGCCCTGCTCTCTCCCCATAGTCATGTATCAATCCCCAAACTAATCCCACTGCCCCGCTCTCTCACCATAGTCCTATATAACATCCCCAAACTAATCCCACTGCCCCGCTCTCTCCCCATAGTCCTATATAACATCCCCAAACTAATCCCACTGCCTCGCTCTCTCCCCATTGCCCTGTATCAATCCCCAAACTAATCCCACTGCCCCGCTCTCTCCCCATAGCCCTGTATCAATCCCCAAACTGAACCCACTGCCCCGCTCTCTCCCCATATTCCGGTTTCAATCCCAAACTTATTCCACTGCCCAGCTCTCTCCCCATAGTCCTGTATCAATCACCAAACTAATCCAACTGCCCCGCTCTCTCCCCATAGTCCTGTATCAATCCCCAACTAATCCCACTGCCCCGCTCTCTCCCCATAGTCCTGTATCAGTCCCAAACGAGTTCCCCTGCCACGCTCTCTCCCCATATTCCTGTATCAATCTCCAAACTAATCCCACTGCCTCGCTCTCTCCCCATAGTCCTGTATCAATTCCAAACTAATCCCACTGCCTCGCTCGATCCCCAGAGCCCTGTATCAATCCCCAAATTAATCCCACTGCCCCGCTCTCTCCCCATAGCCCTGTATCAATCCCCAAACTAAACCCACTACCCCGCTCTCTCCCCATAGGCCGGTATCAATCCCAAACTTATCCCACTGCCCCGCTCTCTCCCCATAGTCCTGTATCAATCCCCAAACTAATCCCACTCCCCCGCTCTCTCCCCATAGTCCTGTATCAATCCCCAAACTAATCCCACTGCCCCGCTCTCTCCCCATAGCCCTGTATCAATCCCCAAACTAATCCCACTGTCCCGCTCTCTCCCCATAGCCCCGTATCAATCCCCAAACTAAACCCACTGCCCCGCTCTCTCCCCATAGTCCTGTAAATCCCCAACTAATGCCACTGCCCCGCTCTCTCCCCATAGTCCTGTATCAATCCCAAACGAGTTCCACTGCCCCGCTCTCTCCCCATATTCCTGTATCAATCTCCAAACTAATCCCAATGCCTCGCTCTCTCCCCATAGTCCTGTATCAATCCCCAAACTAATCCCACTGCCCCGCTCTCTCCCCATACTCCTGTATCAATCCCCAAACTAATCCCACTGTCCCGCTCTCTCCCCATCGCCCTGTTTCAATCCCCAACTAATGCCACTGCCCTGCTCTCTCCCCATAGTCCTGTATCAATCCCCAAACTAATCCCACTGCCCCGCTCTCTCCCCATAGTCCTGTATCAATCCCCAAACTAATCCCAATGCCCCGCTCTCTCCTCATAGTCCGGTATCAATCCCAAACTTATCCCACTTCCCCACGCTCTCCCCATAGACCTGTATCAATCCCCAAACAAATCCCACTGCCCAGCTCTCTCCCCATAGTCCTGTATCAATCCCCAACTAATCCCACTGCCCCGCTCTCTCCCCATAGTCCTGTATCAATCTCCAAACTAATCCCACTGCCCTGCTCTCTCCCCATAGTCCTGTATCAATCCCCAAACTAATCCCACTGCCCCGCTCTCTCCCCATAGTCCTATATAACATCCCCAAACTAATCCCACTGCCCCGCTCTCTCCCCATAGCCCTGTATCAATCGCGAAACTAATCCCACTGCCCCGCTCTCTCCCCATAGCCCTGTATCAATCGCCAAACTAATCCGACTGCCCCGCTCTCTCCCCATAATCCTGTATCAATCTCCAAACTAATCCCACTGCCCCGCTATCTCCCCATAGTCCTGTATCAATCCCCAAACTAATCCCACTGCCCCGCTCTCTCCCCATAGTCCTGTATCAATCCCCAACTAATCCCACTGCCTCGCTCTCTCCCCATAGCCCTGTATCAATCCCCGAACTAATCCCACTGCCCCGCTCTCTCCCCATAGCCCTGTATCAATCCCCAAACTAATCCCACTGCCCCGCTCTCTCCCCATAGTCCGGTATCAATCCCAAACTTATCCCACTGCCCCGCGCTCTCCCCATCATCCTGTATCAATCCCCAAACACTCCCACTGCCCAGCTCTCTCCCCATAGTCATGTATCAATCCCCAAACTAATCCCACTGCCCCGCTCTCTCCCCATAGTCCTGTATCAATCCCCAACTAATCCCACTGCCCCTCTCTCTCCCCATAGTCCTGTCTCAATCTCCAAACTAATCCAACTGCCCTGCTCTCTCCCCATAGTCCTGTATCAATCCCCAAACTAATCCCACTGCCCCGCTCTCTCCCCATAGTCCTATATAACATCCCCAAACTAATCCCACTGCCCCGCTCTCTCCCCATAGTCCTATATAACATCCCCAAACTAATCCCACTGCCCCGCTCTCTCTCCATAGCCCTGTATCAATCCCCAAACTAATCCCACTGCCCCGCTCTCTCCCCATAGTCCTATATAACATCCCCAAACTAATCCCACTGCCCCGCTCTCTCCCCATAGTCCTGTATCAATCCCCAAACTAATCCCACTGCCCCGCTCTCTCCCCATAGCCCTGTATCAATCCCCGAACTAATCCCACTGCCCCGCTCTCTCCCCATAGCCCTGTATCAATCCGCAAACTAATCCCACTGCCCCGCTCTCTCCCCATAGTCCGGTATCAATCCCAAACTTATCCCACTGCCCCGCGCTCTCCCCATAATCCTGTATCAATCCCCAAACACTCCCACTGCCCAGCTCTCTCCCCATAGTCATGTATCAATCCCCAAACTAATCCCACTGCCCCGCTCTCTCCCCATAGTCCTGTATCAATCCCCAACTAATCCCACTGCCCCTCTCTCTCCCCATAGTCCTGTATCAATCTCCAAACTAATCCCACTGCCCTGCTCTCTCCCCATAGTCCTGTATCAATCCCCAAACTAATCCCACTGCCCCGCTCTCTCCCCATAGTCCTATATAACATCCCCAAACTTATCCCACTGCCCCGCTCTCTCCCCATAGTCCTATATAACATCCCCAAACTAATCCCACTGCCCCGCTCTCTCTCCATAGCCCTGTATCAATCCCCAAACTAATCCCACTGCCCCGCTCTCTCCCCATAGTCCTGTATCAATCCCCAAACTAATCCCACTGCACCGCTCTCTCCCCATAGTCCTATGTAACATCCCCAAACTAATCCCACTGCCCCGCTCTCTCCCCATAGTCCGATATAACATCCCCAAACTAATCCCACTGCCTCGCTCTCTCCCCATAGTCCTGCATCAATCTCCAAACTAATCCCACTGCCCCGCTCTCTCCCCATAGTCCTGTATCAATCCCCAAACTAATCCCACTGCCCCGCTCTCTCCCCATAGTCCTGTATCAATCCAAAAACTAATCCCACTGCCCCGCTCTCTCCCCATAGTCCTATATAACAACCCCAAACTAATCCCACTGCACCGCTCTCTCCCCATAGTCCTGCATCAATCTCCAAACTAATCCCACTGCCCCGCTCTCTCCCCATAGCCCTGTATCAATCGCCAAACTAATCCCACTGCCCCGCTCTCTCCCCATAGCCCTGTATCAATCTCCAAACTAATCCGACTACCCCGCTCTCTCCCCATAGTCCTGTATCAATCTCCAAACTAATCCCACTGCCCCGCTCTCTCCCCATAGTCCTGTATCAATCCCCAAACTAATCCCACTGCCCCGCTCTCTCCCCATAGTCCTGTATCAATCCCCAACCAATCCCACTGCCCCGCTCTCACCCCATTGTCCTGTATCAGTCCCAAACGATTTCCACTCCCCGCTCTCTCCCCATATTCCTGTATCAATCTCCAAACTAATCCCACTGCCTCGCTCTCTCCCCATAGTCCTGTATCAATCCCCAAACTAATCCCACTGCCCCGCTCTCTCCCCATAGTCCTGTATCAATTGCAA
The DNA here is from genome assembly GCF_044704955.1 of Pristiophorus japonicus. Taxonomy (NCBI): domain Eukaryota; kingdom Metazoa; phylum Chordata; class Chondrichthyes; family Pristiophoridae; genus Pristiophorus; species Pristiophorus japonicus. Next base: position 331,721 of record NW_027254467.1, on the reverse strand, counting down.
ACTAATCCCACGGCCTCGCTCTCTCCCCATAGCCCTGTATCAATCCCCAAACTAATCCCACTGCCCCGGTCTCTCCCCATAGCCCTGTATCAATCCCTAAACTAAACCCACTGCCCCGATCTCTCCCCATAGTCCGGTATCAATCCCAAACTTATCCCACTGCCCCGCTCTCTCCCCATAGTCCTGTATCAATCCCCAAACCAATCCCACTGCCCCGCTCACTCCCCATAGTCCTGCTTCAATCCCCAAACTAATCCCACTGCCCCGCTCTCTCCCCATAGTCCTGTACCAATCCCCAAACTAATCCCACTGCCCCGCTCTCTCCACATAGTCCTGTATCAATCCCCAAACCAATCCCACTGCCCCGCTCTCTCCCCAAAGTCCTGCATCAATCTCCAAACTAATCCCACTGCCCCGCTCTTTCCCCATAGCCCTGTATCAATCCACAAATTAATCCGACTACCCCGCTCTCTCCCCATACTCCTGTATCAATCCCCAAACTAATCCCACTGCCCCGCTCTCTCCCCATAGCCCTGTTTCAATCTCCAAACTAATCCCACTGCCCCGCTCTCTCCCCATAGTTCTGTATCAATCCCCAAATTAATCCCACTGCCCCGCTCTCTTCCCATAGCTCTCTATGAATCGCCAAACTAATCCCACTGCCCCGCTCTCTCCCCATACCCCTGTATCAATCGCCAAACTAATCCCACTGCCCCGCTCTCTTCCCATAGCCCTGTATCAATCGCCAAACTAATCCGACTGCCCCGCTCTCTCCCCATAGTCCTGTATCAATCTCCAAACTAAACCCACTGCCCCGCTCTCTCCCCATAGTCCTGTATCAATCCCCAAACTAATTCCACTGCCCCGCTCTCTCCCCATAGTCCTGTATCAATCCCCAACTAATGCCACTGTCCCGCTCTCTCCCCATAGTCCTGTATCAATCCCAAACGAGTTCCACTGCCCCGCTCTCTCCCCATAGTCCTGTATCAATCCCCAAACTAATCCAACTGCCCCGCTCTCTCCCCATAGTCCTGTATCAATCCCCAACTAATCCCACTGCCCCGCTCTCTCCCCATAGTCCTGTATCAGTCCCAAACGAGTTCCCCTGCCACGCTCTCTCCCCATATTCCTGTATCAATCTCCAAACTAATCCCACTGCCTCGCTCTCTCCCCATAGTCCTGTATCAATCCCCAAACTAATCCCACTGCCCCGCTCTCTCCCCATAGTCCTGTATCAATTCCAAACTAATCCCACTGCCTCGCTCGATCCCCAGAGCCCTGTATCAATCCCCAAATTAATCCCACTGCCCCGCTCTCTCCCCATAGTCCTGTATCAATCCCCAACCAATCCCACTGCCCCGCTCTCACCCCATTGTCCTGTATCAGTCCCAAACGATTTCCACTCCCCGCTCTCTCCCCATATTCCTGTATCAATCTCCAAACTAATCCCACTGCCTCGCTCTCTCCCCATAGTCCTGTATCAATCCCCAAACTAATCCCACTGCCCCGCTCTCTCCCCATAGTCCTGTATCAATTGCAAACTAATCCCACGGCCTCGCTCTCTCCCCATAGCCCTGTATCAATCCCCAAACTAATCCCACTGCCCCGGTCTCTCCCCATAGCCCTGTATCAATCCCTAAACTAAACCCACTGCCCCGATCTCTCCCCATAGTCCGGTATCAATCCCAAACTTATCCCACTGCCCCGCTCTCTCCCCATAGTCCTGTATCAATCCCCAAACCAATCCCACTGCCCCGCTCACTCCCCATAGTCCTGCTTCAATCCCCAAACTAATCCCACTGCCCCGCTCTCTCCCCATAGTCCTGTACCAATCCCCAAACTAATCCCACTGCCCCGCTCTCTCCACATAGTCCTGTATCAATCCCCAAACCAATCCCACTGCCCCGCTCTCTCCCCAAAGTCCTGCATCAATCTCCAAACTAATCCCACTGCCCCGCTCTTTCCCCATAGCCCTGTATCAATCCACAAATTAATCCGACTACCCCGCTCTCTCCCCATACTCCTGTATCAATCCCCAAACTAATCCCACTGCCCCGCTCTCTCCCCATAGCCCTGTTTCAATCTCCAAACTAATCCCACTGCCCCGCTCTCTCCCCATAGTTCTGTATCAATCCCCAAATTAATCCCACTGCCCCGCTCTCTTCCCATAGCCCTCTATGAATCGCCAAACTAATCCCACTGCCCCGCTCTCTCCCCATACCCCTGTATCAATCGCCAAACTAATCCCACTGCCCCGCTCTCTTCCCATAGCCCTGTATCAATCGCCAAACTAATCCGACTGCCCCGCTCTCTCCCCATAGTCCTGTATCAATCTCCAAACTAAACCCACTGCCCCGCTCTCTCCCCATAGTCCTGTATCAATCCCCAAACTAATTCCACTGCCCCGCTCTCTCCCCATAGTCCTGTATCAATCCCCAACTAATGCCACTGTCCCGCTCTCTCCCCATAGTCCTGTATCAATCCCAAACGAGTTCCACTGCCCCGCTCTCTCCCCATAGTCCTGTATCAATCCCCAAACTAATCCAACTGCCCCGCTCTCTCCCCATAGTCCTGTATCAATCCCCAACTAATCCCACTGCCCCGCTCTCTCCCCATAGTCCTGTATCAGTCCCAAACGAGTTCCCCTGCCACGCTCTCTCCCCATATTCCTGTATCAATCTCCAAACTAATCCCACTGCCTCGCTCTCTCCCCATAGTCCTGTATCAATCCCCAAACTAATCCCACTGCCCCGCTCTCTCCCCATAGTCCTGTATCAATTCCAAACTAATCCCACTGCCTCGCTCGATCCCCAGAGCCCTGTATCAATCCCCAAATTAATCCCACTGCCCCGCTCTCTCCCCATAGCCCTGTATCAATCCCCAAACTAAACCCACTACCCCGCTCTCTCCCCATAGTCCGGTATCAATCCCAAACTTATCCCACTGCCCCGCTCTCTCCCCATAGTCCTGTATCAATCCCTAAACTAATCCCACTGCCCCGCTCTCTCCCCATAGTCCTGTATCAATCCCCAAACTAATCCCACTGCCCCGCTCTCTCCCCATAGCCCTGTATCAATCCCCAAACTAATCCCACTGTCCCGCTCTCTCCCCATAGCCCCGTATCAATCCCCAAACTAAACCCACTGCCCCGCTCTCTCCCCATAGTCCTGTAAATCCCCAACTAATGCCACTGCCCCGCTCTCTCCCCATAGTCCTGTGTCAATCCCAAACGAGTTCCACTGCCCCGCTCTCTCCCCATATTCCTGTATCTATCTCCAAACTAATCCCAATGCCTCGCTCTCTCCCCATAGTCCTGTATCAATCCCCAAACTAATCCCACTGCCCCGCTCTCTACCCATAGTCCTGTATCAATTCCAAACTAATCCCACTGCCTCGCTCTCTCCCCATAGCCCTGTATCAATCCCCAAACTAATCCCACTGCCCCGCTCTCTCCCCACAGCCAATGTATCAATCCCCAAGCTAAACCCACTGCCCCGCTCTCTCCCCATAGTCCTGTATCAATTCCAAACTAATCCCACTGCCTCGCTCTCTCCCCATAGCCCTGTATCAATCCCCAAACCAATCCCACTGCCCCGCTCTCTCCCCAAAGTCCTGCATCAATCTCCAAACTAATCCCACTGCCCCGCTCTTTCCCCATAGCCCTGTATCAATCCACAAATTAATCCGACTACCCCGCTCTCTCCCCATACTCCTGTATCAATCCCCAAACTAATCCCACTGCCCCGCTCTCTCCCCATAGCCCTGTTTCAATCTCCAAACTAATCCCACTGCCCCGCTCTCTCCCCATAGTTCTGTATCAATCCCCAAATTAATCCCACTGCCCCGCTCTCTTCCCATAGCCCTCTATGAATCGCCAAACTAATCCCACTGCCCCGCTCTCTCCCCATAGCCCTGTATCAATCGCCAAACTAATCCCACTGCCCCGATCTCTCCCCATAGCCCTGTATCAATCGCCAAACTAATCCGACTGCCCCGTTCTCTCCCCACAGTCCTGTATCAATCTCCAAACTAATCCCACTGCCCCGCTCTCTCCCCATAGTCCTGTATCAATCCCCAAACTAATCCCAGTGCCCCGCTCTCTCCCCATAGTCCTGTATCAATCCCCAACTAATGCCACTGTCCCGCTCTCTCCCCATAGTCCTGTATCAATCCCAAACGAGTTCCACTGCCCCGCTCTCTCCCCATAGTCCTGTATCAATCCCCAAACTAATCCAACTGCCCCGCTCTCTCCCCATAGTCCTGTATCAATCCCCAACTAATCCCACTGCCCCGCTCTCTCCCCATAGTCCTGTATCAGTCCCAAACGAGTTCCCCTGCCACGCTCTCTCCCCATATTCCTTTATCAATCTCCAAACTAATCCCACTGCCTCGCTCTCTCCCCATAGTCCTGTATCAATCCCCAAACTAATCCCACTGCCCCGCTCTCTCCCCATAGTCCTGTATCAATTCCAAACTAATCCCACTGCCTCGCTCGATCCCCATAGCCCTGTATCAATCCCCAAATTAATCCCACTGCCCCGCTCTCTCCCCATAGCCCTGTATCAAACCCCAAACTAAACCCACTACCCCGCTCTCTCCCCATAGTCCTGTATCAATCCCCAAACTAATCCCAGTGCCCCGCTCTCTCCCCATAGTCCTGTATCAATCCCCAACTAATGCCACTGTCCCGCTCTCTCCCCATAGTCCTGTATCAATCCCAAACGAGTTCCACTGCCCCGCTCTCTCCCCATAGTCCTGTATCAATCCCCAAACTAATCCAACTGCCCCGCTCTCTCCCCATAGTCCTGTATCAATCCCCAACTAATCCCACTGCCCCGCTCTCTCCCCATAGTCCTGTATCAGTCCCAAACGAGTTCCCCTGCCACGCTCTCTCCCCATATTCCTTTATCAATCTCCAAACTAATCCCACTGCCTCGCTCTCTCCCCATAGTCCTGTATCAATCCCCAAACTAATCCCACTGCCCCGCTCTCTCCCCATAGTCCTGTATCAATTCCAAACTAATCCCACTGCCTCGCTCGATCCCCATAGCCCTGTATCAATCCCCAAATTAATCCCACTGCCCCGCTCTCTCCCCATAGCCCTGTATCAAACCCCAAACTAAACCCACTACCCCGCTCTCTCCCCATAGTCCGGTTTCAATCCCAAACTTATCCCACTGCCCCGCTCTCTCCCCATAGTCCTGTATCAATCCCCAAACTAATCCCACTGCCCCGCTCTCTCCCCATAGTCCGGTATCAATCCCAAACTTATCCCACTGCCCCGCTCTCTCCCCATACTCCTGTATCAATCCCCAAACTAATCCCACTGCCCCGCTCTCTCCCCATCGCCCTGTTTCATTCTCCAAACTAATCCCACTGCCCAGCTCTCTCCCCATAGTTCTGTATCAATCCCCAAATTAATCCCACTGCCCCGCTCTCTTCCCATAGTCCTGTATCAATCCCAAACGAGTTCCACTGCCCCGCTCTCTTCCCATAGTCCTGTATCAATCCCAAACGAGTTCCACTGCCCCGCTCTCTCCCCATATTCCTGTATCAATCTCCAAACTAATACCAATGCCTCGCTCTCTCCCCATAGTCCTGTATCAATCCCCAAACTAATCCCACTGCCCCGCTCTCTCCCCATAGCCCTGTATCAATCCCCAAACTAATCCCACTGCCCCGCTCTCTCCCCATAGCCCTGTATCAATCCCCAAACTAAACCCACTGCCCCGCTCTCTCCCCAAAGTCCGGTAATAATCCCAAACGTATCCCACTACCCCGCGCTCTCCCCATAGTCCTGTATCAATCCCCAAACTAATCCCACTGCCCCGCTCTCTCCCCATAGCCCTGTATCAATCCCCAAACTAATCACACTGTCCCGCTCTCTCCCCATAGCCCCGTATCAATCCCCAAACTAAACCCACTGCCCAGCTCTCTCCCCATAGTCCTGTAAATCCCCAACTAATGCCACTGCCCCGCTCTCTCCCCATAGTCCTGTATCAATCCCAAACGAGTTCCACTGCCCCGCTCCCTCCCCATATTCCTGTATCAATCTCCAAACTAATCCCAATGCCTCGCTCTCTCCCCATAGTCCTGTATCAATCCCCAAACTAATCCCACTGCCCCGCTCTCTCCCCATAGTCCTGTATCAATTCCAAACTAATCCCACTGCCTCGCTCTCTCCCCATAGCCCTGTATCAATCCCCAAACTAATCCCACTGCCCCGCTCTCTCCCCACAGCCAATGTATCAATCCCCAAGCTAAACGCACTGCCCCGCTCTCTCCCCATAGTCCGGTATCAATCCCAAACTTATCCCACTGCCCCGCTCTCTCCCCATAGTCCTGTATCAATCCCCAAACTAATCCCACTGCCCAGCTCTCTCCCCATAGTCCTGTATCAATCCCCAAACTAATCCCACTGCCCCGCTCTCTCCCCATAGTCCTGTATCAATCCCCAAACCAATCCCACTGCCCCGCTCTCTCCCCATAGTCCTGTATCAGTCCCAAACGAGTTCCCCTGCCACGCTCTCTCCCCATATTCCTGTATCAATCTCCAAACTAATCCCACTGCCTCGCTCTCTCCGCATAGTCCTATATAACATCCCCAAACTAATCCCACTGCCCCGCTCTCTCTCCATAGCCCTGTATCAATCCCCAAACTAATCCCACTGCCCCGCTCTCTCCCCATAGTCCTGTATCAATTCCCGAACTAATCCCACTGCACCGCTCTCTCCCCATAGTCCTGTATAACATCCCCAAACTAATCCCACTGCCCCGCTCTCTCCCCATAGTCCTATGTAACATCCCCAAACTAATCCCACTGCCCCGCTCTCTCCCCATAGTCCGATATAACATCCCCAAACTAATCCCACTGCCTCGCTCTCTCCCCATAGTCCTGCATCAATCTCCAAACTAATCCCACTGCCCCGCTCTCTCCCCATAGTCCTGTATCAATCCCCAAACTAATCCCACTGCCCCGCTCTCTCCCCATAGTCCTGTATCAATCCCCAAACTAATCCCACTGCCCCGCTCTCTCCCCATAGTCCTATATAACAACCCCAAACTAATCCCACTGCACCGCTCTCTCCCCATAGTCCTGCATCAATCTCCAAACTAATCCCACTGCCCCGCTCTCTCCCCATAGCCCTGTATCAATCGCCAAACTAATCCCACTGCCCCGCTCTCTCCCCATAGCCCTGTATCAATCGCCAAACTAATCCGACTACCCCGCTCTCTCCCCATAGTCCTGTATCAATCCCCAACTAATCCCACTGCCCCGCTCTCTCCCCATTGTCCTGTATCAGTCCCAAACGATTTCCACTGCCCCGCTCTCTCCCCATATTCCTGTATCAATCTCCAAACTAATCCCACTGCCTCGCTCTCTCCCCATAGTCCTGTATCAATCCCCAAACTAATCCCACTGCCCCGCTCTCTCCCCATAGTCCTGTATCAATTCCAAACTAATCCCACTGCCTCGCTCTCTCCCCATAGCCCTGTATCAATCACCAAACTAATCCTACTGCCCCGGTCTCTCCCCATAGCCCTGTATCAATCCCCAAACTAAACCCACTGCCCCGCTCTCTCCCCGTAGTCCTATATAACAACCCCAAACTAATCCCACTGCACCGCTCTCTCCCCATAGTCCTGCATCAATCTCCAAACTAATCCCACTGCCCCGCTCTCTCCCCATAGCCCTGTATCAATCCCCAAACTAATCCCACTGCCCCGCTCTCTCCCCATAGCCCTGTATCAATCCCCAAACTAAACCCACTGCCCCGCTCTCTCCCCAAAGTCCGGTAATAATCCCAAACGTATCCCACTACCCCGCGCTCTCCCCATAGTCCTGTATCAATCCCCAAACTAATCCCACTGCCCCGCTCTCTCCCCATAGCCCTGTATCAATCCCCAAACTAATCACACTGTCCCGCTCTCTCCCCATAGCCCCGTATCAATCCCCAAACTAAACCCACTGCCCAGCTCTCTCCCCATAGTCCTGTAAATCCCCAACTAATGCCACTGCCCCGCTCTCTCCCCATAGTCCTGTATCAATCCCAAACGAGTTCCACTGCCCCGCTCCCTCCCCATATTCCTGTATCAATCTCCAAACTAATCCCAATGCCTCGCTCTCTCCCCATAGTCCTGTATCAATCCCCAAACTAATCCCACTGCCCCGCTCTCTCCCCATAGTCCTGTATCAATTCCAAACTAATCCCACTGCCTCGCTCTCTCCCCATAGCCCTGTATCAATCCCCAAACTAATCCCACTGCCCCGCTCTCTCCCCACAGCCAATGTATCAATCCCCAAGCTAAACGCACTGCCCCGCTCTCTCCCCATAGTCCGGTATCAATCCCAAACTTATCCCACTGCCCCGCTCTCTCCCCATAGTCCTGTATCAATCCCCAAACTAATCCCACTGCCCAGCTCTCTCCCCATAGTCCTGTATCAATCCCCAAACTAATCCCACTGCCCCGCTCTCTCCCCATAGTCCTGTATCAATCCCCAAACCAATCCCACTGCCCCGCTCTCTCCCCATAGTCCTGTATCAGTCCCAAACGAGTTCCCCTGCCACGCTCTCTCCCCATATTCCTGTATCAATCTCCAAACTAATCCCACTGCCTCGCTCTCTCCGCATAGTCCTATATAACATCCCCAAACTAATCCCACTGCCCCGCTCTCTCTCCATAGCCCTGTATCAATCCCCAAACTAATCCCACTGCCCCGCTCTCTCCCCATAGTCCTGTATCAATTCCCGAACTAATCCCACTGCACCGCTCTCTCCCCATAGTCCTGTATAACATCCCCAAACTAATCCCACTGCCCCGCTCTCTCCCCATAGTCCTATGTAACATCCCCAAACTAATCCCACTGCCCCGCTCTCTCCCCATAGTCCGATATAACATCCCCAAACTAATCCCACTGCCTCGCTCTCTCCCCATAGTCCTGCATCAATCTCCAAACTAATCCCACTGCCCCGCTCTCTCCCCATAGTCCTGTATCAATCCCCAAACTAATCCCACTGCCCCGCTCTCTCCCCATAGTCCTGTATCAATCCCCAAACTAATCCCACTGCCCCGCTCTCTCCCCATAGTCCTATATAACAACCCCAAACTAATCCCACTGCACCGCTCTCTCCCCATAGTCCTGCATCAATCTCCAAACTAATCCCACTGCCCCGCTCTCTCCCCATAGCCCTGTATCAATCGCCAAACTAATCCCACTGCCCCGCTCTCTCCCCATAGCCCTGTATCAATCGCCAAACTAATCCGACTACCCCGCTCTCTCCCCATAGTCCTGTATCAATCCCCAACTAATCCCACTGCCCCGCTCTCTCCCCATTGTCCTGTATCAGTCCCAAACGATTTCCACTGCCCCGCTCTCTCCCCATATTCCTGTATCAATCTCCAAACTAATCCCACTGCCTCGCTCTCTCCCCATAGTCCTGTATCAATCCCCAAACTAATCCCACTGCCCCGCTCTCTCCCCATAGTCCTGTATCAATTCCAAACTAATCCCACTGCCTCGCTCTCTCCCCATAGCCCTGTATCAATCACCAAACTAATCCTACTGCCCCGGTCTCTCCCCATAGCCCTGTATCAATCCCCAAACTAAACCCACTGCCCCGCTCTCTCCCCGTAGTCCTATATAACAACCCCAAACTAATCCCACTGCACCGCTCTCTCCCCATAGTCCTGCATCAATCTCCAAACTAATCCCACTGCCCCGCTCTCTCCCCATAGTCCTGTATCAATCCCCAACTAATCCCACTGCCCCGCTCTCTCCCCATTGTCCTGTATCAGTCCCAAACGATTTCCACTGCCCCGCTCTCTCCCCATATTCCTGTATCAATCTCCAAACTAATCCCACTGCCTCGCTCTCTCCCCATAGTCCTGTATCAATCCCCAAACTAATCCCACTGCCCCGCTCTCTCCCCATAGTCCTGTATCAATTCCAAACTAATCCCACTGCCTCGCTCTCTCCCCATAGCCCTGTATCAATCACCAAACTAATCCCACTGCCCCGGTCTCTCCCCATAGCCCTGTATCAATCCCCAAACTAAACCCACTGCCCCGCTCTCTCCCCGTAGTCCTATATAACAACCCCAAACTAATCCCACTGCACCGCTCTCTCCCCATAGTCCTGCATCAATCTCCAAACTAATCCCACTGCCCCGCTCTCTCCCCATAGCCCTGTATCAATCGCCAAACTAATCCCACTGCCCCGCTCTCTCCCCATAGCCCTGTATCAATCGCCAAACTAATCCGACTACCGCGCTCTCTCCCCATAGTCCTGTATCAATCTCCAAACTAATCCCACTGCCCCGCTCTCTCCCCATAGTCCTGTATCAATCCCCAAACTAATCCCACTGCCCCGCTCTCTCCCCATAGTCCTGTATCAATCCCCAACTAATCCCACTGCCCCGCTCTCTCCCCATTGTCCTGTATCAGTCCAAAACGATTTCCACTGCCCCGCTCTCTCCCCATATTCCTGTATCAATCTCCAAACTAATCCCACTGCCTCGCTCTCTCCCCATAGTCCTGTATCAATCCCCAAACTAATCCCACTGCCCCGCTCTCTCCCCATAGTCCTGTATCAATTCCAAACTAATCCCACTGCCTCGCTCTCTCCCCATAGCCCTGTATCAATCACCAAACTAATCCCACTGCCCCGGTCTCTCCCCATAGCCCTGTATCAATCCCCAAACTAAACGCACTGCCCCGATCTCTCCCCATAGTCCGGTATCAATCCCAAACTTATCCCACTGCCCCGCTCTCTCCCCAAAATCCTGTATCAATCTCCAAACCAATCCCACTGCCCCGCTCACTCCCCATAGTCCTGCTTCAATCCCCAAACTAATCCCACTGCCCCGCTCTCTCCCCATAGTCCTGTATCAATCCCCAAACTAATCCCACTGCCCCGCTCTCTCCACATAGTCCTGTATCAATCCCCAAACCAATCCCACTGCCCCGCTCTCTCCCCATAGTCCTGTATCAGTCCCAAACGAGTTCCCCTGCCACGCTCTCTCCCCATATTCCTGTATCAATCTCCAAACTAATCCCACTGCCTCGCTCTCTCCCCATAGTCCTGTATATATCCCCAAACTAATCCCACTGCCCCGCTCTCTCCCCATAGTCCTGTATCAATTCCAAACTAATCCCACTGCCTCGCTCGATCCCCATAGCCCTGTATCAATCCCCAAATTAATCCCACTGCCCCGCTCTCTCCCCATAGCCCTGTATCAATCCCCAAACTAAACCCACTGCCCCGCTCTCTCCCCATAGTCCGGTATCAATCCCAAACTTATCCCACTGCCCCGCTCTCTCCCCATAGTCCTGTATCAATCCCCAAACTAATCCGACTACCCCGCTCTCTCCCCATAGTCCTGTATCAATCTCCAAACTAATCCCACTGCCCCGCTCTCTCCCCATAGTCCTGTATCAATCCCCAAACTAATCCCACTGCCCCGCTCTCTCCCCATAGTCCTGTATCAATCCCCAACTAATCCCACTGCCCCGCTCTCTCCCCATTGTCCTGTATCAGTCCCAAACGTTTTCCACTGCCCCGCTCTCTCCCCATATTCCTGTATCAATCTCCAAACTAATCCCACTGCCCTGCTCTCTCCCCATAGTTCTTTATCAATCCCCAAATTAATCCCACTGCCCCGCTCTCTTCCCATAGCCCTGTGTGAATCGCCAAACTAATCCCACTGCCCCGCTCTCTCCCCATAGCCCTGTATCAATCGCCAAACTAATCCCACTGCCCCGCTCTCTCCCCATAGCCCTGTATCAATCGCCAAACTAATCCGACTGCCCCGCTCTCTCCCCATAGTCCTGTATCAATCTCCAAACTAATCCCACTGCCCGGCTCTCTCCCCATAGTCCTGTATCAATCCCCAAACTAATCCCACTGCCCCGCTCTCTCCCCATAGTCCTGTATAAATCCCCAACTAATGCCACTGTCCCGCTCTCTCCCCATAGTCCTGTATCAATGCCAAACGAGTTCCACTGCCCCGCTCTCTCCCCATAGTCCTGTATCAATCCCCAAACCATTCCCACTGCCCCGCTCTCTCCCCATAGTCCTGTATCAATCCCCAACTAATCCCACTGCCCCGCTCTCTCCCCATAGTCCTGTATCAGTCCCAAACGAGTTCCCCTGCCACGCTCTCTCCCCATATTCCTGTATCAATCTCCAAACTAATCCCACTGCCTCGCTCTCTCCCCATAGTCCTGTATCAATCCCCAAACTAATCCCACTGCCCCGCTCTCTCCCCATAGTCCTGTATCAATTCCAAACTAATCCCACTGCCTCGCTCGATCCCCATAGCCCTGTATCAATCCCCAAATTAATCCCACTGCCCCGCTCTCTCCCCATAGCCCTGTATCCATCCCCAAACTAATCCCACTGCCCCGCTCTCTCCCCATTGTCCTGTATCAGTCCAAAACGATTTCCACTGCCCCGCTCTCTCCCCATATTCCTGTATCAATCTCCAAACTAATCCCACTGCCTCGCTCTCTCCCCATAGTCCTGTATCAATCCCCAAACTAATCCCACTGCCCCGCTCTCTCCCCATAGTCCTGTATCAATTCCAAACTAATCCCACTGCCTCGCTCTCTCCCCATAGCCCTGTATCAATCACCAAACTAATCCCACTGCCCCGGTCTCTCCCCATAGCCCTGTATCAATCCCCAAACTAAACGCACTGCCCCGATCTCTCCCCATAGTCCGGTATCAATCCCAAACTTATCCCACTGCCCCGCTCTCTCCCCAAAATCCTGTATCAATCTCCAAACCAATCCCACTGCCCCGCTCACTCCCCATAGTCCTGCTTCAATCCCCAAACTAATCCCACTGCCCCGCTCTCTCCCCATAGTCCTGTATCAATCCCCAAACTAATCCCACTGCCCCGCTCTCTCCACATAGTCCTGTATCAATCCCCAAACCAATCCCACTGCCCCGCTCTCTCCCCATAGTCCTGTATCAGTCCCAAACGAGTTCCCCTGCCACGCTCTCTCCCCATATTCCTGTATCAATCTCCAAACTAATCCCACTGCCTCGCTCTCTCCCCATAGTCCTGTATATATCCCCAAACTAATCCCACTGCCCCGCTCTCTCCCCATAGTCCTGTATCAATTCCAAACTAATCCCACTGCCTCGCTCGATCCCCATAGCCCTGTATCAATCCCCAAATTAATCCCACTGCCCCGCTCTCTCCCCATAGCCCTGTATCAATCCCCAAACTAAACCCACTGCCCCGCTCTCTCCCCATAGTCCGGTATCAATCCCAAACTTATCCCACTGCCCCGCTCTCTCCCCATAGTCCTGTATCAATCCCCAAACTAATCCGACTACCCCGCTCTCTCCCCATAGTCCTGTATCAATCTCCAAACTAATCCCACTGCCCCGCTCTCTCCCCATAGTCCTGTATCAATCCCCAAACTAATCCCACTGCCCCGCTCTCTCCCCATAGTCCTGTATCAATCCCCAACTAATCCCACTGCCCCGCTCTCTCCCCATTGTCCTGTATCAGTCCCAAACGTTTTCCACTGCCCCGCTCTCTCCCCATATTCCTGTATCAATCTCCAAACTAATCCCACTGCCCTGCTCTCTCCCCATAGTTCTTTATCAATCCCCAAATTAATCCCACTGCCCCGCTCTCTTCCCATAGCCCTGTGTGAATCGCCAAACTAATCCCACTGCCCCGCTCTCTCCCCATAGCCCTGTATCAATCGCCAAACTAATCCCACTGCCCCGCTCTCTCCCCATAGCCCTGTATCAATCGCCAAACTAATCCGACTGCCCCGCTCTCTCCCCATAGTCCTGTATCAATCTCCAAACTAATCCCACTGCCCGGCTCTCTCCCCATAGTCCTGTATCAATCCCCAAACTAATCCCACTGCCCCGCTCTCTCCCCATAGTCCTGTATAAATCCCCAACTAATGCCACTGTCCCGCTCTCTCCCCATAGTCCTGTATCAATGCCAAACGAGTTCCACTGCCCCGCTCTCTCCCCATAGTCCTGTATCAATCCCCAAACCATTCCCACTGCCCCGCTCTCTCCCCATAGTCCTGTATCAATCCCCAACTAATCCCACTGCCCCGCTCTCTCCCCATAGTCCTGTATCAGTCCCAAACGAGTTCCCCTGCCACGCTCTCTCCCCATATTCCTGTATCAATCTCCAAACTAATCCCACTGCCTCGCTCTCTCCCCATAGTCCTGTATCAATCCCCAAACTAATCCCACTGCCCCGCTCTCTCCCCATAGTCCTGTATCAATTCCAAACTAATCCCACTGCCTCGCTCGATCCCCATAGCCCTGTATCAATCCCCAAATTAATCCCACTGCCCCGCTCTCTCCCCATAGCCCTGTATCCATCCCCAAACTAAACCCACTGCCCCGCTCTCTCCCCATAGTCCGGTATCAATCCCAAACTTAGCACACTGCCCCGCTCTCTCCCCATAGTCCTGTATCAATCCCCAAACTAATCCCACTGCCCCGCTCTCTCCCCATAGTCCGGTATCAATCCCAAACTTTTCCCACTGACCCGCTCTCTCCCCATACTCCTGTATCAATCCCCAAACTAATCCCACTGCCCCGCTCTCTCCCCATAGTCCTGCATCAATCTCCAAACTAATCCCACTGCCCCGCTCTCTCCCCATAGTCCTGTATCAATCCCCAACTAATCCCACTGCCCCGCTCTCTCCCCATTGTCCTGTATCAGTCCCAAACGATTTCCACTGCCCCGCTCTCTCCCCATATTCCTGTATCAATCTCCAAACTAATCCCACTGCCTCGCTCTCTCCCCATAGTCCTGTATCAATCCCCAAACTAATCCCACTGCCCCGCTCTCTCCCCATAGTCCTGTATCAATTCCAAACTAATCCCACTGCCTCGCTCTCTCCCCATAGCCCTGTATCAATCACCAAACTAATCCCACTGCCCCGGTCTCTCCCCATAGCCCTGTATCAATCCCCAAACTAAACCCACTGCCCCGCTCTCTCCCCGTAGTCCTATATAACAACCCCAAACTAATCCCACTGCACCGCTCTCTCCCCATAGTCCTGCATCAATCTCCAAACTAATCCCACTGCCCCGCTCTCTCCCCATAGCCCTGTATCAATCGCCAAACTAATCCCACTGCCCCGCTCTCTCCCCATAGCCCTGTATCAATCGCCAAACTAATCCGACTACCCCGCTCTCTCCCCATAGTCCTGTATCAATCTCCAAACTAATCCCACTGCCCCGCTCTCTCCCCATAGTCCTGTATCAATCCCCAAACTAATCCCACTGCCCCGCTCTCTCCCCATAGTCCTGTATCAATCCCCAACTAATCGCACTGCCCCGCTCTCTCCCCATTGTCCTGTATCAGTCCCAAACGATTTCCACTGCCCCGCTCTCTCCCCATATTCCTGTATCAATCTCCAAACTAATCCCACTGCCTCGCTCTCTCCCCATAGTCCTGTATCAATCCCCAAACTAATCCCACTGCCCCGCTCTCTCCCCATAGTCCTGTATCAATTCCAACCTAATCCCACTGCCTCGCTCTCTCCCCATAGCCCTGTATCAATCACCAAACTAATCCCACTGCCCCGGTCTCTCCCCATAGCCCTGTATCAATCCCAAACTTATCCCACTGCCTCGCTCTCTCCCCATAGCCCTGTATCAATCCCCAAACTAAACGCACTGCCCCGATCTCTCCCCATAGTCCGGTATCAATCCCAAACTTATCCCACTGCCCCGCTCTCTCCCCAAAATCCTGTATCAATCTCCAAACCAATCCCACTGCCCCGCTCACTCCCCATAGTCCTGCTTCAATCCCCAAACTAATCCCACTGCCCCGCTCTCTCCCCATAGTCCTGTATCAATCCCCAAACTAATCCCACTGCCCCGCTCTCTCCACATAGTCCTGTATCAATCCCCAAACCAATCCCACTGCCCCGCTCTCTCCCCATAGTCCTGTATCAGTCCCAAACGAGTTCCCCTGCCACGCTCTCTCCCCATATTCCTGTATCAATCTCCAAACTAATCCCACTGCTTCGCTCTCTCCCCATAGTCCTGTATATATCCCCAAACTAATCCCACTGCCCCGCTCTCTCCCCATAGTCCTGTATCAATTCCAAACTAATCCCACTGCCTCGCTCGATCCCCATAGCCCTGTATCAATCCCCAAATTAATCCCACTGCCCCGCTCTCTCCCCATAGCCCTGTATCAATCCCCAAACTAAACCCACTGCCCCGCTCTCTCCCCATAGTCCGGTATCAATCCCAAACTTATCCCACTGCCCCGCTCTCTCCCCATAGTCCTGTATCAATCCCCAAACTAATCCGACTACCCCGCTCTCTCCCCATAGTCCTGTATCAATCTCCAAACTAATCCCACTGCCCCGCTCTCTCCCCATAGTCCTGTATCAATCCCCAAACTAATCCCACTGCCCCGCTCTCTCCCCATAGTCCTGTATCAATCCCCAACTAATCCCACTGCCCCGCTCTCTCCCCATTGTCCTGTATCAGTCCCAAACGTTTTCCACTGCCCCGCTCTCTCCCCATATTCCTGTATCAATCTCCAAACTAATCCCACTGCCCTGCTCTCTCCCCATAGTTCTTTATCAATCCCCAAATTAATCCCACTGCCCCGCTCTCTTCCCATAGCCCTCTATGAATCGCCAAACTAATCCCACTGCCCCGCTCTCTCCCCATAGCCCTGTATCAATCGCAAAACTAATCCCACTGCCCCGCTCTCTCCCCATAGCCCTGTATCAATCGCCAAACTAATCCGACTGCCCCGCTCTCTCCCCATAGTCCTGTATCAATCTCCAAACTAATCCCACTGCCCCGCTCTCTCCCCATAGTCCTGTATCAATCCCCAAACTAATCCCACTGCCCCGCTCTCTCCCCATAGTCCTGTATCAATCCCCAACTAATGCCACTGTCCCGCTCTCTCCCCATAGTCCTGTATCAATGCCAAACGAGTTCCACTGCCCCGCTCTCTCCCCATAGTCCTGTATCAATCCCCAAACCATTCCCACTGCCCCGCTCTCTCCCCATAGTCCTGTATCAATCCCCAACTAATCCCACTGCCCCGCTTTCTCCCCATAGTCCTGTATCAGTCCCAAACGAGTTCCCCTGCCACGCTCTCTCCCCATATTCCTGTATCAATCTCCAAACTAATCCCACTGCCTCGCTCTCTCCCCATAGTCCTGTATCAATCCCCAAACTAATCCCACTGCCCCGCTCTCTCCCCATAGTCCTGTATCAATTCCAAACTAATCCCACTGCCTCGCTCGATCCCCATAGCCCTGTATCAATCCCCAAATTAATCCCACTGCCCCGCTCTCTCCCCATAGCCCTGTATCCATCCCCAAACTAAACCCACTGCCCCGCTCTCTCCCCATAGTCCGGTATCAATCCCAAACTTAGCACACTGCCCCGCTCTCTCCCCATAGTCCTGTATCAATCCCCAAACTAATCCCACTGCCCCGCTCTCTCCCCATAGTCCGGTATCAATCCCAAACTTATCCCACTGACCCGCTCTCTCCCCATACTCCTGTATCAATCCCCAAACTAATCCCACTGCCCCGCTCTCTCCCCATCGCCCTGTTTCATTCTCCAAACTAATCCCACTGCCCAGCTCTCTCCCCATAGTTCTGTATCAATCCCCAAATTAATCCCACTGCCCCGCTCTCTTCCCATAGTCCTGTATCAAATCCAAACGAGTTCCACTGCCCCGCTCTCTCCCCATATTCCTGTATCAATCTCCAAACTAATACCAATGCCTCGCTCTCTCCCCATAGTCCTGTATCAATCCCCAAACTAATCCCACTGCCCCGCTCTCTCCCCATAGTCCTGTATCAATTCCAAACTAATCCCACTGCCTCGCTCTCTCCCCATAGCCCTGTATCAATCCCCAAACTAATCCCACTGCCCCGCTCTCTCCCCATAGCCCTGTATCAATCCACAAGCTAAACCCACTGCCCCGCTCTCTCCCCAAAGTCCTCTATCAATCCCCAAACTAATTCCACTGCCCCGCTCTCTCCCCATAGTCCTGTATCAATCCCCAAACTAATCCCACTGCCCCGCTCTCTCCCCATAGTCCTGCATCAATCTCCAAAATAATCCCAGTGCCCCGCGCTCTCCCCCTGGTCCTGTATCAATCCCCAAACTAATCCCACTGCTCCGCTCTCTCCCCATAGCCCTGTATCAATCCCCAAACTAATCCCAGGTCCCCGCTCTCTCCCCATAGCCCTGTATCAATCCCCAAACTAAACCCACTGCCCCGCTCTCTCCCCAAAGTCCGGTAATAATCCCAAACGTATCCCACTACCCCGCGCTCTCCCCATAGTCCTGTATCAATCCCCAAACTAATCCCACTGCCCCGCTCTCTCCCCATAGCCCTGTATCAATCCCCAAACTAATCCCACTGTCCCACTCTCTCCCCATAGCCCCGTATCAATCCCCAAACTAAACCCACTGCCCCGCTCTCTCCCCATAGTCCTGTAAACCCCAACAATGCCACTGCCCCGCTCTCTCCCCATAGTCCTGTATCAATCCCAAACGAGTTCCACTGCCCCGCTCTCTCCCCATATTCCTGTATCAATCTCCAAACTAATCACAATGCCTCGCTCTCTCCCCATAGTCCTGTATCAATCCCCAAACTAATCCCACTGCCCCGCTCTCTCCCCATAGTCCTGTATCAATTCCAAACTAATCCCACTGCCTCGCTCTCTCCCCATAGCCCTGTTTCAATCCCCAAACTAATCCCACTGCCCCGCTCTCTCCCCACAGCCAATGTATCAATCCCCAAGCTAAACCCACTGCCCCGCTCTCTCCCCATAGTCCGGTATCAATCCCAAACTTATCCCACTGCCCCGCTCTCTCCCCATAGTCCTGTATCAATCCCCAAACTAATCCCACTGCCCAGCTCTCTCCCCATAGTCCTGTATCAATCCCCAAACTAATCCCACTGCCCCGCTCTCTCCCCATAGTCCTGTATCAATCCCCAACTAATCCCACTGCCCCGCTCTCTCCCCATAGCCCTGTATCAATCCCTAAACTAATCCCACTGCCCCGCGCTCTCCCCATCGCCCTGTATCAATCCCCAAACTAAACCCACTGCCCCGCTCTCTCCCCATAGTCCGGTAATAATCCCAAACTTATCCCACTACCCCGCGCTCTCCCCATAGTCCTGTATCAAACCCAAACTAATCCCACTGCCCCGCTCTCTCCCCATAGCCCTGTATCAATCCCCAAACTAATCCCACTGCCCCGCTCTCTCCCCATAGCCCTGTATCAATCCCCAAACTAAACCCACTGCCTTGCTCTCTCCCCATAGTCCGGTAATAATCCCAAACTTATCCCACTACCCCGCGCTCTCCCCATAGTCCTGTATCAATCCCCAAACACTCCCACTGCCCAGCTCTCTCCCCATAGTCCTGTATCAATCCCCAAACTAATCCCACTGCCCCGCTCTCTCCCCATAGTCCTGTATCAATCCCCAACTAATCCCACTGCCCCGCTCTCTCCCCATAGTCCTGTATCAATCTCCAAACTAATCCCACTGCCCTGCTCTCTCCCCATAGTCCTATGTAACATCCCCAAACTAATCCCACTGCCCCGCTCTCTCCCCATAGTCCGATATAACATTCCCAAACTAATCCCACTGCCCCGCTCTCTCCCCATAGTCCTGTATCAATCCCCAAACCAATCCCACTGCCCCGCTCTCTCCCCATAGTCCTGCATCAATCTCCAAACTAATCCCACTGCCCCGCGCTCTCCCCATAGTCCTGTATCAATCCCCAAACTAATCCCACTGCCCCGCTCTCTCCCCATAGCCCTGTATCAATCCCCAAACTAATCCCACTGCTCCGCGCTCTCCCAATAGCTCTGTATCAATCCCCAAACTAAACCCACTGCCCCGCTCTCTCCCCATAGTCCGGTAATAATCCCAAACTTATCCCACTACCCCGCGCTCTCCCTTTAGTCCTGTATCAATCCCCAAACTAATCCCACTGCTCCGCGCTCTCCCAATAGCTCTGTATCAATCTCCAAACTAATCCCACTGCCCTGCTCTCTCCCCATAGTCCTATATAACATCCCCAAACTAATCCCACTGCCCCGCTCTCTCCCCATAGTCCTATATAACATCCCCAAACTAATCCCACTGCCCCGCTCTCTCTCCATAGCCCTGTATCAATCCCCAAACTAATCCCACTGCCCCGCTCTCTCCCCATAGTCCTGTATCAATCCCCAAACTAATCCCACTGCACCGCTCTCTCCCCATAGTCCTATATAACATCCCCAAACTAAGCCCACTGCCCCGCTCTCTCCCCATAGTCCGATGTAACATCCCCAAACTAATCCCACTGCCCCGCTCTCTCACCATAGTCCGATATAACATCCCCAAACTAATCCCACTGTCTCGCTCTCTCCCCATAGTCCTGCATCAATCTCCAAACTAATCCCAATGCCCCGCTCTCTCCCCATAGTCCTGTATCAATCACCAAACTAATCCCACTGCCCCGCTCTCTCCCCATAGTCCTGTATCAATCCCCAAACTAATCCCACTGCCCCGCTCTCTCCCCATAGTCCTATATAACAACCCCAAACTAATCCCACTGCTCCGCTCTCTCCCCATAGTCCTGCATCAATCTCCAAACTAATCCCACTGCCCCGCTCTCTCCCCATAGCCCTGTATCAATCCCCAAACAAATCCCACTGCCCCGCTCTCTCCCCATAGCCCTGTATCAATCCCCAAACTAAACCCACTGCCCCGCTCTCTCCCCATAGTCCGGTAAAAATCCCAAACTTATCCCACTACCCCGCGCTCTCCCTTTAGTCCTGTATCAATCCCCAAACACTCCCACTGCCCCGCTCTCTCCCCATAGTCCTGTATCAATCCCCAACTAATCCCACTGCCCCGCTCTCTCCCCATAGTCATGTATCAATCTCCAAACTAATCCCACTGCCCTGCTCTCTCCCCATAGTCCTATATAACATCCCCAAACTAATCCCACTGCCCCGCTCTCTCCCCATAGTCCTATATAACATCGCCAAACTAATCCCACTGCCCCGCTCTCTCTCCATAGCCCTGTATCAATCCCCAAACTAGTCCCACTGCCCCGCTCTCTCCCCATAGTCCTGTATCAATCCCCAAACTAATCCCACTGCACCGCTCTCTCCCCATAGTCCTATATAACATCCCCAAACTAAGCCCACTGCCCCGCTCTCTCCCCATAGTCCGATGTAACATCCCCAAACTAATCCCACTGCCCCGCTCTCTCACCATAGTCCGATATAACATCCCCAAACTAATCCCACTGCCTCGCTCTATCCCCATAGTCCTGCATCAATCTCCAAACTAATCCCACTGCCCCGCTCTCTCCCCATAGTCCTGTATCAATCACCAAACTAATCCCACTGCCCCGCTCTCTCCCCATAGTCCTGTATCAATCCCCAAACTAATCCCACTGCCCCGCTCTCTCCCCATAGTCCTATATAACAACCCCAAACTAATCCCACTGCCCCGCTCTCTCCCCATAGTCCTGCATCAATCTCCAAACTAATCCCACTGCCCCGCTCTCTCCCCATAGCCCTGTATCAATCGCCAAACTAATCCCACTGCCCCGCTCTCTCCCCATAGTTCTGTATCAATCTCCAAACTAATCCCACTGCCCTGCTCCCTCCCCATAGTCCTATGTAACATCCCCAAACTAATCCCACTGCCCCGCTCTCTCCCCATAGTCCGATATAACATCCCCAAACTAATCCCACTGCCCCGCTCTCTCCCCATAGTCCTGTATCAATCCCAAACCAATCCCACTGCCCCGCTCTCTCCCCATAGTCCTGCATCAATCTCCAAACTAATCCCACTGCCCCGCGCTCTCCCCATAGTCCTGTATCAATCCCCAAACTAATCCCACTGCCCCGCTCTCTCCCCATAGCCCTGTATCAATCCCCAAACTAATCCCACTGCTCCGCGCTCTCCCAATAGCCCTGTATCAATCCCCAAACTAAACCCACTGCCCCGCTTTCTCCCCATAGTCCGGTAATAATCCCAAACTTATCCCACTACCCCGCGCTCTCCCCATAGTCCTGTATCAATCCCCAAACTAATCCCACTGCCCCGCTCTCTCCCCATAGCCCTGTATCAATCCCCAAACTAATCCCACTGCCCCGCTCTCTCCCCATAGCCCTGTATCAACCCCAAACTAAACCCACTGCCCCGCTCTCTCCCAATAGTCCGGTAATAATCCCAAACTTATCCCACTACCCCGCGCTCTCCCCATAGTCCTTTATCAATCCCCAAACACTCCCACTGCCCAGCTCTCTCCCCATAGACCTGTATCAATCCCCAAACTAATCCCACTGCCCCGCTCTCTCCCCATAGTCCTGTATCAATCCCCAACTAATCCCACTGCCCCGCTCTCTCACCATAGTCATGTATCAATCTCCAAACTAATCCCACTGCCCTGCTCTCTCCCCATAGTCCTATATAACATCCCCAAACTAATCCCACTGCCCCGCTCTCTCCCCATAGTCCTATATAACATCCCCAAACTAATCCCACTGCCCCGCTCTCTCTCCATAGCCCTGTATCAATCCCCAAACTAATCCCACTGCCCCGCTCTCTCCCCATAGTCCTGTATCAATCCCCAAACTAATCCCACTGCACCGCTCTCTCCCCATAGTCCTGTATCAATCCCCAAACTAATCCCACTGCCCCGCTCTCTCCCCATAGTCCTGTATCAATCCCCAAACTAATCCCACTGCCCCGCTCTCTCCCCATAGTCCTGTATCAATTCCAAACTAATCCCACTGCCTCGCTCTCTCCCCATAGCCCTGTATCAATCACCAAACTAATCCCACTGCCCCGGTCTCTCCCCATAGCCCTGTATCAATCCCCAAACTAAACGCACTGCCCCGATCTCTCCCCATAGTCCGGTATCAATCCCAAACTTATCCCACTGCCCCGCTCTCTCCCCAAAATCCTGTATCAATCTCCAAACCAATCCCACTGCCCCGCTCACTCCCCATAGTCCTGCTTCAATCCCCAAACTAATCCCACTGCCCCGCTCTCTCCCCATAGTCCTGTATCAATCCCCAAACTAATCCCACTGCCCCGCTCTCTCCACATAGTCCTGTATCAATCCCCAAACCAATCCCACTGCCCCGCTCTCTCCCCATAGTCCTGTATCAGTCCCAAACGAGTTCCCCTGCCACGCTCTCTCCCCATATTCCTGTATCAATCTCCAAACTAATCCCACTGCCTCGCTCTCTCCCCATAGTCCTGTATATATCCCCAAACTAATCCCACTGCCCCGCTCTCTCCCCATAGTCCTGTATCAATTCCAAACTAATCCCACTGCCTCGCTCGATCCCCATAGCCCTGTATCAAGCCCCAAATTAATCCCACTGCCCCGCTCTCTCCCCATAGCCCTGTATCAATCCCCAAACTAAACCCACTGCCCCGCTCTCTCCCCATAGTCCGGTATCAATCCCAAACTTATCCCACTGCCCCGCTCTCTCCCCATAGTCCTGTATCAATCCCCAAACTAATCCGACTACCCCGCTCTCTCCCCATAGTCCTGTATCAATCTCCAAACTAATCCCACTGCCCCGCTCTCTCCCCATAGTCCTGTATCAATCCCCAAACTAATCCCACTGCCCCGCTCTCTCCCCATAGTCCTGTATCAATCCCCAACTAATGCCACTGTCCCGCTCTCTCCCCATAGTCCTGTATCAATGCCAAACGAGTTCCACTGCCCCGCTATCTCCCCATAGTCCTGTATCAATCCCCAAACCATTCCCACTGCCCCGCTCTCTCCCCATAGTCCTGTATCAATCCCAACTAATCCCACTGCCCCGCTCTCTCCCCATAGTCCTGTATCAGTCCCAAACGAGTTCCCCTGCCACGCTCTCTCCCCATATTCCTGTATCAATCTCCAAACTAATCCCACTGCCTCGCTCTCTCCCCATAGTCCTGTATCAATCCCCAAACTAATCCCACTGCCGCGCTCTCTCCCCATAGTCCTGTATCAATTCCAAACTAATCCCACTGCCTCGCTCGATCCCCATAGCCCTGTATCAATCCCCAAATTAATCCCACTGCCCCGCTCTCTCCCCATAGCCCTGTATCCATCCCCAAACTAAACCCACTGCCCCGCTCTCTCCCCATAGTCCGGTATCAATCCCAAACTTAGCACACTGCCCCGCTCTCTCCCCATAGTCCTGTATCAATCCCCAAACTAATCCCACTGCCCCGCTCTCTCCCCATAGTCCGGTAACAATCCCAAACTTATCCAACTGCCCCGCTCTCTCCCCATACTCCTGTATCAATCCCCAAACTAATCCCACTGCCCCGCTCTCTCCCCATCGCCCTGTTTCATTCTCCAAACTAATCCCACTGCCCAGCTCTCTCCCCATAGTTCTGTATCAATCCCCAAATTAATCCCACTGCCCCGCTCTCTTCCCATAGTCCTGTATCAAACCCAAACGAGTTCCACTGCCCCGCTCTCTCCCCATATTCCTGTATCAATCTCCAAACTAATACCAATGCCTCGCTCTCTCCCCATAGTCCTGTATCAATCCCCAAACTAATCCCACTGCCCCGCTCTCTCCCCATAGTCCTGTATCAATTCCAAACTAATCCCACTGCCTCGCTCTCTCCCCATAGCCCTGTATCAATCCCCAAACTAATCCCACTGCCCCGCTCTCTCCCCATAGCCCTGTATCAATCCACAAGCTAAACCCACTGCCCCGCTCTCTCCCCAAAGTCCTCTATCAATCCCCAAACTAATTCCACTGCCCCGCTCTCTCCCCATAGTCCTGTATCAATCCCCAAACTAATCCCACTGCCCCGCTCTCTCCCCATAGTCCTGCATCAATCTCCAAAATAATCCCAGTGCCCCGCGCTCTCCCCCTGGTCCTGTATCAATCCCCAAACTAATCCCACTGCTCCGCTCTCTCCCCATAGCCCTGTATCAATCCCCAAACTAATCCCAGGTCCCCGCTCTCTCCCCATAGCCCTGTATCAATCCCCAAACTAAACCCACTGCCCCGCTCTCTCCCCAAAGTCCGGTAATAATCCCAAACGTATCCCACTACCCCGCGCTCTCCCCATAGTCCTGTATCAATCCCCAAACTAATCCCACTGCCCCGCTCTCTCCCCATAGCCCTGTATCAATCCCCAAACTAATCCCACTGTCCCACTCTCTCCCCATAGCCCCGTATCAATCCCCAAACTAAACCCACTGCCCCGCTCTCTCCCCATAGTCCTGTAAACCCCAACAATGCCACTGCCCCGCTCTCTCCCCACAGTCCTGTATCAATCCCAAACGAGTTCCACTGCCCCGCTCTCTCCCCATATTCCTGTATCAATCTCCAAACTAATCACAATGCCTCGCTCTCTCCCCATAGTCCTGTATCAATCCCCAAACTAATCCCACTGCCCCGCTCTCTCCCCATAGTCCTGTATCAATTCCAAACTAATCCCACTGCCTCGCTCTCTCCCCATAGCCCTGTTTCAATCCCCAAACTAATCCCACTGCCCCGCTCTCTCCCCACAGCCAATGTATCAATCCCCAAGCTAAACCCACTGCCCCGCTCTCTCCCCATAGTCCGGTATCAATCCCAAACTTATCCCACTGCCCCGCTCTCTCCCCATAGTCCTGTATCAATCCCCAAACTAATCCCACTGCCCAGCTCTCTCCCCATAGTCCTGTATCAATCCCCAAACTAATCCCACTGCCCCGCTCTCTCCCCATAGTCCTGTATCAATCCCCAACTAATCCCACTGCCCCGCTCTCTCCCCATAGCCCTGTATCAATCCCCAAACTAATCCCACTGCCCCGCGCTCTCCCCATCGCCCTGTATCAATCCCCAAACTAAACCCACTGCCCCGCTCTCTCCCCATAGTCCGGTAATAATCCCAAACTTATCCCACTACCCCGCGCTCTCCCCATAGTCCTGTATCAAACCCAAACTAATCCCACTGCCCCGCTCTCTCCCCATAGCCCTGTATCAATCCCCAAACTAATCCCACTGCCCCGCTCTCTCCCCATAGCCCTGTATCAATCCCCAAACTAAACCCACTGCCTTGCTCTCTCCCCATTGTCCGGTAATAATCCCAAACTTATCCCACTACCCCGCGCTCTCCCCATAGTCCTGTATCAATCCCCAAACACTCCCACTGCCCAGCTCTCTCCCCATAGTCCTGTATCAATCCCCAAACTAATCCCACTGCCCCGCTCTCTCCCCATAGTCCTGTATCAATCCCCAACTAATCCCACTGCCCCGCTCTCTCCCCATAGTCCTGTATCAATCTCCAAACTAATCCCACTGCCCTGCTCTCTCCCCATAGTCCTATGTAACATCCCCAAACTAATCCCACTGCCCCGCTCTCTCCCCATAGTCCGATATAACATTCCCAAACTAATCCCACTGCCCCGCTCTCTCCCCATAGTCCTGTATCAATCCCCAAACCAATCCCACGGCCCCGCTCTCTCCCCATAGTCCTGCATCAATCTCCAAACTAATCCCACTGCCCCGCGCTCTCCCCATAGTCCTGTATCAATCCCCAAACTAATCCCACTGCCCCGCTCTCTCCCCATAGCCCTGTATCAATCCCCAAACTAATCCCACTGCTCCGCGCTCTCCCAATAGCTCTGTATCAATCCCCAAACTAAACCCACTGCCCCGCTCTCTCCCCATAGTCCGGTAATAATCCCAAACTTATCCCACTACCCCGCGCTCTCCCCATAGTCCTGTATCAATCCCCAAACTAATCCCACTGCCCCGCTCTCTCCCCATAGCCCTGTATCAATCCCCAAACAAATCCCACTGCCCCGCTCTCTCCCCATAGCCCTGTATCAATCCCCAAACTAAACCCACTGCCCCGCTCTCTCCCCATAGTCCGGTAAAAATCCCAAACTTATCCCACTACCCCGCGCTCTCCCTTTAGTCCTGTATCAATCCCCAAACACTCCCACTGCCCCGCTCTCTCCCCATAGTCCTGTATCAATCCCCAACTAATCCCACTGCCCCGCTCTCTCCCCATAGTCATGTATCAATCTCCAAACTAATCCCACTGCCCTGCTCTCTCCCCATAGTCCTATATAACATCCCCAAACTAATCCCACTGCCCCGCTCTCTCCCCATAGTCCTATATAACATCCCCAAACTAATCCCACTGCCCCGCTCTCTCTCCATAGCCCTGTATCAATCCCCAAACTAGTCCCACTGCCCCGCTCTCTCCCCATAGTCCTGTATCAATCCCCAAACTAATCCCACTGCACCGCTCTCTCCCCATAGTCCTATATAACATCCCCAAACTAAGCCCACTGCCCCGCTCTCTCCCCATAGTCCGATGTAACATCCCCAAACTAATCCCACTGCCCCGCTCTCTCACCATAGTCCGATATAACATCCCCAAACTAATCCCACTGCCTCGCTCTATCCCCATAGTCCTGCATCAATCTCCAAACTAATCCCACTGCCCCGCTCTCTCCCCATAGTCCTGTATCAATCACCAAACTAATCCCACTGCCCCGCTCTCTCCCCATAGTCCTGTATCAATCCCCAAACTAATCCCACTGCCCCGCTCTCTCCCCATAGTCCTATATAACAACCCCAAACTAATCCCACTGCCCCGCTCTCTCCCCATAGTCCTGCATCAATCTCCAAACTAATCCCACTGCCCCGCTCTCTCCCCATAGCCCTGTATCAATCGCCAAACTAATCCCACTGCCCCGCTCTCTCCCCATAGTCCTGTATCAATCTCCAAACTAATCCCACTGCCCTGCTCCCTCCCCATAGTCCTATGTAACATCCCCAAACTAATCCCACTGCCCCGCTCTCTCCCCATAGTCCGATATAACATCCCCAAACTAATCCCACTGCCCCGCTCTCTCCCCATAGTCCTGTATCAATCCCCAAACCAATCCCACTGCCCCGCTCTCTCCCCATAGTCCTGCATCAATCTCCAAACTAATCCCACTGCCCCGCGCTCTCCCCATAGTCCTGTATCAATCCCCAAACTAATCCCACTGCCCCGCTCTCTCCCCATAGCCCTGTATCAATCCCCAAACTAATCCCACTGCTCCGCGCTCTCCCAATAGCCCTGTATCAATCCCCAAACTAAACCCACTGCCCCGCTCTCTCCCCATAGTCCGGTAATAATCCCAAACTTATCCCACTACCCCGCGCTCTCCCCATAGTCCTGTATCAATCCCCAAACTAATCCCACTGCCCCGCTCTCTCCCCATAGCCCTGTATCAATCCCCAAACTAATCCCACTGCCCCGCTCTCTCCCCATAGTCCTACATAACAACCCCAAACTAATCCCACTGCCCCGCTCTCTCCCCATAGTCCTGCATCAATCTCCAAACTAATCCCACTGCCCCGCTCTCTCCCCATAGCCCTGTATCAATCGCCAAACTAATCCCACTGCCCCGCTCTCTCCCCATAGTCCTGTATCAATCTCCAAACTAATCCCACTGCCCTGCTCCCTCCCCATAGTCCTATGTAACATCCCCAAACTAATCCCACTGCCCCGCTCTCTCCCTTGTCCGATATAACATCCCCAAACTAATCCCACTGCCCCGCTCTCTCCCCATAGTCCTGTATCAATCCCCAAACCAATCCCACTGCCCCGCTCTCTCCCCATAGTCCTGCATCAATCTCCAAACTAATCCCACTGCCCCGCGCTCTCCCCATAGTCCTGTATCAATCCCCAAACTAATCCCACTGCCCCGCTCTCTCCCCATAGCCCTGTATCAATCCCCAAACTAATCCCACTGCTCCGCGCTCTCCCAATAGCCCTGTATCAATCCCCAAACTAAACCCACTGCCCCGCTCTCTCCCCATAGTCCGGTAATAATCCCAAACTTATCCCACTACCCCGCGCTCTCCCCATAGTCCTGTATCAATCCCCAAACTAATCCCACTGCCCCGCTCTCTCCCCATAGCCCTGTATCAATCCCCAAACTAATCCCACTGCCCCGCTCTCTCCCCATAGCCCTGTATCAACCCCAAACTAAACCCACTGCCCCGCTCTCTCCCCATAGTCCGGTAATAATCCCAAACTTATCCCACTACCCCGCGCTCTCCCCATAGTCCTTTATCAATCCCCAAACACTCCCACTGCCCAGCTCTCTCCCCATAGACCTGTATCAATCCCCAAACTAATCCCACTGCCCCGCTCTCTCCCCATAGTCCTGTATCAATCCCCAACTAATCCCACTGCCCCGCTCTCTCACCATAGTCATGTATCAATCTCCAAACTAATCCCACTGCCCTGCTCTCTCCCCATAGTCCAATATAACATCCCCAAACTAATCCCACTGCCCCGCTCTCTCCCCATAGTCCTATATAACATCCCCAAACTAATCCCACTGCCCCGCTCTCTCTCCATAGCCCTGTATCAATCCCCAAACTAATCCCACTGCCCCGCTCTCTCCCCATAGTCCTGTATCAATCCCCAAACTAATCCCACTGCACCACTCTCTCCCCATAGTCCTATATAACATCCCCAAACTAATCCCACTGCCCCGCTCTCTCCCCATAGTCCGATGTAACATCCCCAAACTAATCCCACTGCCCCGCTCTCTCACCATAGTCCGATATAACATCCCCAAACTAATCCCACTGCCTCGCTCTCTCCCCATAGTCCTGCATCAATCTCCAAACTAATCCCACTGCCCCGCTCTCTCCCCATAGTCCTGTATCAATCACCAAACTAATCCCACTGCCCCGCTCTCTCCCCATAGTCCTGTATCAATCCCCAAACTAATCCCACTGCCCCGCTCTCTCCCCATAGTCCTATATAACAACCCCAAACTAATCCCACTGCCCCGCTCTCTCCCCATAGTCCTGCATCAATCTCCAAACTAATCCCACTGCCCCGCTCTCTCCCCATAGCCCTGTATCAATCGCCAAACTAATCCCACTGCCCCGCTCTCTCCCCATAGCCCTGTATCAATCGCAAAACTAATCCGACTACCCCGCTCTCTCCCCATAGTCCTGTATCAATCTCCAAACTAATCCCACTGCCCCGCTCTCTCCCCATAGTCCTGTATCAATCCCCAAACTAATCCCACTGCCCCGCTCTCTCCGCATAGTCCTGTATCAATCCCCAACTAATCCCACTTCCCCGCTCTCTCCCCATTGTCCTGTATCAGTCCCAAACGATTTCCACTGTCCCGCTCTCACCCCATATTCCTGTATCAATCTCCAAACTAATCCCACTGCCTCGCTCTCTCCCCATAGTCCTGTATCAATCCCCAAACTAATCCCACTGCCCCGCTCTCTCCCCATAGTCCTGCATCAATCCCCAAACTAATCCCACTGCCCCGCTCTCTCCCCATAGTCCTGTATCAATCCCCAAACTACTCCCACTGCCCTGCTCTCTCCACATAGTCCAGTATCAATCCCCAAACCAATCCCACTGCCCCGCTCTCTCCCCAAAGTCCTGCATCAATCTCCAAACTAATCCCACTGCCCCGCTCTTTCCCCATAGCCCTGTATCAATCCACAAATTAATCCGACTGCCCCGCTCTCTCCCCATACTCCTGTATCAATCCCCAAATTAATCCCACTGCCCCGCTCTCTCCCCATAGCCCTGTTTCAATCTCCAAACTAATCCCACTGCCCCGCTCTCTCCCCATAGTACTGTATCAATCCCCAAATTAATCCCACTGCCCCGCTCTCTTCCCATAGCCCTCTATGAATCGCCAAACTAATCCCACTGCCCCGCTCTCTCCCCATAGCCCTGTATCAATCGCCAAACTAATCCCACTGCCCCGCTCTGTCCCCATAGCCCTGTATCAATCGCCAAACTAATCCGACTGCCCCGCTCTCTCCCCATAGTCCTGTATCAATCTCCAAATTAATCCCACTGCCCCGCTCTCTCCCCATAGTCCTGTATCAATCCCCAAACTAATCCCACTTCCCCGCTCTCTCCCCATAGTCCTGTATCAATCCCCAACTAATGCCACTGTCCCGCTCTCTCCCCATAGTCCTGTATCAATCCCAAACGAATTCCACTGCCCCGCTCTCTCCCCATAGTCCTGTATCAATCCCCAAACTAATCCCACTGCCCCGCTCTCTCCCCATAGTCCTGTATCAATCCCCAACTAATCCCACTGCCCCGCTCTCTCCCCATAGTCCTGTATCAGTCCCAAACGAGTTCCCCTGCCACGCTCTCTCCCCATATTCCTGTATCAATCTCCAAACTAATCCCACTGCCTCGCTCTCTCCCCATAGTCCTGTATCTATCCCCAAACTAATCCCACTGCCCCGCTCTCTCCCCATAGTCCTGTATCAATTCCAAACTAATCCCACTGCCTCGCTCTATCCCCATAGCCCTGTATCAATCCCGAAATTAATCCCACTGCCCCGCTCGCTCCCCATAGCCCTGTTTCAATCCCCAAACTAATCCCACTGCCCCGCTCTCTCCCCACAGCCAATGTATCAATCCCCAAGCTAAACCCACTGCCCCGCTCTCTCCCCATAGTCCGGTATCAATCCCAAACTTATCCCACTGCCCCGCTCTCTCCCCATAGTCCTGTATCAATCCCCAAACTAATCCCACTGCCCAGCTCTCTCCCCATAGTCCTGTATCAATCCCCAAACTAATCCCACTGCCCCGCTCTCTCCCCATAGTCCTGTATCAATCCCCAACTAATCCCACTGCCCCGCTCTCTCCCCATAGCCCTGTATCAATCCCCAAACTAATCCCACTGCCCCGCGCTCTCCCCATCGCCCTGTATCAATCCCCATACTAAACCCACTGACCCGCTCTCTCCCCATAGTCCGGTAATAATCCCAAACTTATCCCACTACCCCGCGCTCTCCCCATAGTCCTGTATCAAACCCAAACTAATCCCACTGCCCCGCTCTCTCCCCATAGCCCTGTATCAATCCCCAAACTAATCCCACTGCCCCGCTCTCTCCCCATAGCCCTGTATCAATCCCCAAACTAAACCCACTGCCTTGCTCTCTCCCCATAGTCCGGTAATAATCCCAAACTTATCCCACTACCCCGCGCTCTCCCCATAGTCCTGTATCAATCCCCAAACACTCCCACTGCCCAGCTCTCTCCCCATAGTCCTGTATCAATCCCCAAACTAATCCCACTGCCCCGCTCTCTCCCCATAGTCCTGTATCAATCCCCAACTAATCCCACTGCCCCGCTCTCTCCCCATAGTCCTGTATCAATCTCCAAACTAATCCCACTGCCCTGCTCTCTCCCCATAGTCCTATGTAACATCCCCAAACTAATCCCACTGCCCCGCTCTCTCCCCATAGTCCGATATAACATTCCCAAACTAATCCCACTGCCCCGCTCTCTCCCCATAGTCCTGTATCAATCCCCAAACCAATCCCACTGCCCCGCTCTCTCCCCATAGTCCTGCATCAATCTCCAAACTAATCCCACTGCCCCGCGCTCTCCCCATAGTCCTGTATCAATCCCCAAACTAATCCCACTGCCCCGCTCTCTCCCCATAGCCCTGTATCAATCCCCAAACTAATCCCACTGCTCCGCGCTCTCCCAATAGCTCTGTATCAATCCACAAACTAAACCCACTGCCCCGCTCTCTCCCCATAGTCCGGTAATAATCCCAAACTTATCCCACTACCCCGCGCTCTCCCCATAGTCCTGTATCAATCCCCAAACTAATCCCACTGCCCCGCTCTCTCCCCATAGCCCTGTATCAATCCCCAAACTAATCCCACTGCCCCGCTCTCTCCCCATAGCCCTGTATCAATCCCCAAACTAAACCCACTGCCCCGCTCTCTCCCCATAGTCCGGTAAAAATCCCAAACTTATCCCACTACCCCGCGCTCTCCCTTTAGTCCTGTATCAATCCCCAAACACTCCCACTGCCCCGCTCTCTCCCCATAGTCCTGTATCAATCCCCAACTAATCCCACTGCCCTGCTCTCTCCCCATAGTCATGTATCAATCTCCAAACTAATCCCACTGCCCTGCTCTCTCCCCATAGTCCTATATAACATCCCCAAACTAATCCCACTGCCCCGCTCTCTCCCCATAGTCCTATATAACATCCCCAAACTAATCCCACTGCCCCGCTCTCTCTCCATAGCCCTGTATCAATCCCCAAACTAATCCCACTGCCCCGCTCTCTCCCCATAGTCCTGTATCAATCCCCAAACTAATCCCACTGCACCGCTCTCTCCCCATAGTCCTATATAACATCCCCAAACTAAGCCCACTGCCCCGCTCTCTCCCCATAGTCCGATGTAACATCCCCAAACTAATCCCACTGCCCCGCTCTCTCACCATAGTCCGATATAACATCCCCAAACTAATCCCACTGCCTCGCTCTCTCCCCATAGTCCTGCATCAATCTCCAAACTAATCCCACTGCCCCGCTCTCTCCCCATAGTCCTGTATCAATCACCAAACTAATCCCACTGCCCCGCTCTCTCCCCACAGTCCTGTATCAATCCCCAAACTAATCCCACTGCCCCGCTCTCTCCCCATAGTCCTATATAACAACCCCAAACTAATCCCACTGCCCCGCTCTCTCCCCATAGTCCTGTATCAATCCCCAACTAATGCCACTGTCCCGCTCTCTCCCCATAGTCCTGTATCAATCCCAAACGAATTCCACTGCCCCGCTCTCTCCCCATAGTCCTGTATCAATCCCCAAACTAATGCCACTGCCCCGCTCTCTCCCCATAGTCCTGTATCAATCCCCAACTAATCCCACTGCCCCGCTCTCTCCCCATAGTCCTGTATCAGTCCCAAACGAGTTCCCCTGCCACGCTCTCTCCCCATATTCCTGTATCAATCTCCAAACTAATCCCACTGCCTCGCTCTCTCCCCATAGTCCTGTATCAATCCCCAAACTAATCCCACTGCCCCGCTCTCTCCCCATAGTCCTGTATCAATTCCAAACTAATCCCACTGCCCCGCTCTCTCCCCATAGTCCGGTATCAATCCCAAACTTATCCCACTGCCCCGCTCTCTCCCCATAGTCCTGTATCAATCCCCAAACTAATCCCACTGCCCAGCTCTCTCCCCATAGTCCTGTATCAATCCCCAAACTAATCCCACTGCCCCGCTCTCTCCCTATCGCCCTGTATCAATCCCCATACTAAACCCACTGCCCCGCTCTCTCCCCATAGTCCGGTAATAATCCCAAACTTATCCCACTACCCCGCGCTCTCCCCATAGTCCTGTATCAAACCCAAACTAATCCCACTGCCCCGCTCTCTCCCCATAGCCCTGTATCAATCCCCAAACTAATCCCACTGCCCCGCTCTCTCCCCATAGCCCTGTATCAATCCCCAAACTAAACCCACTGCCTTGCTCTCTCCCCATAGTCCGGTAATAATCCCAAACTTATCCCACTACCCCGCGCTCTCCCCATAGTCCTGTATCAATCCCCAAACACTCCCACTGCCCAGCTCTCTCCCCAAAGACCTGTATCAATCCCCAAACTAATCCCACTGCCCCGCTCTCTCCCCATAGTCCTATATCAATCCCCAACTAATCCCACTGCCCCGCTCTCTCCCCATAGTCCTGTAGCAATCTCCAAACTAATCCCACTGCCCTGCTCTCTCCCCATAGTCCTATGTAACATCCCCAAACTAATCCCACTGCCCCGCTCTCTCCCCACAGTCCGATATAACATTCCCAAACTAATCCCACTGCCCCGCTCTCTCCCCATAGTCCTGTATCAATCCCCAAACCAATCCCACTGCCCCGCTCTCTCCCCATAGTCCTGCATCAATCTCCAAACTAATCCCACTGCCCCGCGCTCTCCCCATAGTCCTGTATCAATCCCCAAACTAATCCCACTGCCCCGCTCTCTCCCCATAGCCCTGTATCAATCCCCAAACTAATCCCACTGCTCCACGCTCTCCCAATAGCTCTGTATCAATCCACAAACTAAACCCACTGCCCCGCTCTCTCCCCATAGTCCGGTAATAATCCCAAACTTATCCCACTACCCCGCGCTCTCCCCATAGTCCTGTATCAATCCCCAAACTAATCCCACTGCCCCGCTCTCTCCCCATAGCCCTGTATCAATCCCCAAACTAATCCCACTGCCCCGCTCTCTCCCCATAGCCCTGTATCAATCCCCAAACTAAACCCACTGCCCCGCTCTCTCCCCATAGTCCGGTAAAAATCCCAAACTTATCCCACTACCCCGCGCTCTCCCTTTAGTCCTGTATCAATCCCCAAACACTCCCACTGCCCCGCTCTCTCCCCATAGTCCTGTATCAATCCCCAACTAATCCCACTGCCCCGCTCTCTCCCCATAGTCATGTATCAATCTCCAAACTAATCCCACTGCCCTGCTCTCTCCCCATAGTCCTATATAACATCCCCAAACTAATCCCACTGCCCCGCTCTCTCCCCATAGTCCTATATAACATCCCCAAACTAATCCCACTGCCCCGCTCTCTCTCCATAGCCCTGTATCAATCCCCAAACTAATCCCACTGCCCCGCTCTCTCCCCATAGTCCTGTATCAATCCCCAAACTAATCCCACTGCACCGCTCTCTCCCCATAGTCCTATATAACATCCCCAAACTAAGCCCACTGCCCCGCTCTCTCCCCATAGTCCGATGTAACATCCCCAAACTAATCCCACTGCCCCGCTCTCTCACCATAGTCCGATATAACATCCCCAAACTAATCCCACTGCCTCGCTCTCTCCCCATAGTCCTGCATCAATCTCCAAACTAATCCCAATGCCCCGCTCTCTCCCCATAGTCCTGTATCAATCACCAAACTAATCCCACTGCCCCGCTCTCTCCCCATAGTCCTGTATCAATCCCCAAACTAATCCCACTGCCCCGCTCTCTCCCCATAGTCCTATATAACAACCCCAAACTAATCCCACTGCCCCGCTCTCTCCCCATAGTCCTGCATCAATCTCCAAACTAATCCCACTGCCCCGCTCTCTCCCCATAGCCCTGTATCAATCGCCAAACTAATCCCACTGCCCCGCTCTCTCCCCATAGTCCTGTATCAATCTCCAAACTAATTCCACTGCCCTGCTCCCTCCCCATAGTCCTATGTAACATCCCCAAACTAATCCCACTGCCCCGCTCTCTCCCCATAGTCCGATATAACATCCGCAAACTAATCCCACTGCCCCGCTCTCTCCCCATAGTCCTGTATCAATCCCCAAACCAATCCCACTGCCCCGCTCTCTCCCCATAGTCCTGCATCAATCTCCAAACTAATCCCACTGCCCCGCGCTCTCCCCATAGTCCTGTATCAATCCCCAAACTAATCCCACTGCCCCGCTCTCTCCCCATAGCCCTGTATCAATCCCCAAACTAATCCCACTGCCCCGCTCTCTCCCCATAGCCCTGTATCAATCCCCAAACTAAACCCACTGCCCCGCTCTCTCCCCATAGTCCGGTAATAATCCCAAACTTATCCCACTACCCCGCGCTCTCCCCATAGTCCTTTATCAATCCCCAAACACTCCCACTGCCCAGCTCTCTCCCCATAGACCTGTATCAATCCCCAAACTAATCCCACTGCCCCGCTCTCTCCCCATAGTCCTGTATCAATCCCCAACTAATCCCACTGCCCCGCTCTCTCACCATAGTCATGTATCAATCTCCAAACTAATCCCACTGCCCTGCTCTCTCCCCATAGTCCTATATAACATCCCCAAACTAATCCCACTGCCCCGCTCTCTCCCCATAGTCCTATATAACCTCCCCAAACTAATCCCACTGCCCCGCTCTCTCTCCATAGCCCTGTATCAATCACCAAACTAATCCCACTGCCCCGCTCTCTCCCCATAGTCCTGTATCAATCCCCAAACTAATCCCACTGCATCGCTCTCTCCCCATAGTCCTATATAACATCCCCAAACTAATCCCACTGCCCCGCTCTCTCCCCATAGTCCGATGTAACATCCCCAAACTAATCCCACTGCCCCGCTCTCTCACCATAGTCCGATATAACATCCCCAAACTAATCCCACTGCCTCGCTCTCTCCCCATAGTCCTGCATCAATCTCCAAACTAATCCCACTGCCCCGCTCTCTCCCCATAGTCCTGTATCAATCACCAAACTAATCCCACTGCCCCGCTTTCTCCCCATAGTCCTGTATCAATCCCCAAACTAATCCCACTGCCCCGCTCTCTCCCCATAGTCCTATATAACAACCCCAAACTAATCCCACTGCCCCGCTCTCTCCCCATAGTCCTGCATCAATCTCCAAACTAATCCCACTGCCCCGCTCTCTCCCCATAGCCCTGTATCAATCGCCAAACTAATCCCACTGCCCCGCTCTCTCCCCATAGCCCTGTATCAATCGCCAAACTAATCCGACTACCCCGCTCTCTCCCCATAGTCCTGTATCAATCTCCAAACTAATCCCACTGCCCCGCTCTCTCCCCATAGTCCTGTATCAATCCCCAAACTAATCCCACTGCCCCGCTCTCTCCGCATAGTCCTGTATCAATCCCCAACTAATCCCACTTCCCCGCTCTCTCCCCATTGTCCTGTATCAGTCCCAAACGATTTCCACTGCCCCGCTCTCACCCCATATTCCTGTATCAATCTCCAAACTAATCCCACTGCCTCGCTCTCTCCCCATAGTCCTGTATCAATCCCCAAACTAATCCCACTGCCCCGCTCTCTCCCCATAGTCCTGTATCAATCCCCAAACCAATCCCACTGCCCCGCTCTCTCCCCATAGTCCTGCATCAATCCCCAAACTAATCCCACTGCCCCGCTCTCTCCCCATAGTCCTGTATCAATCCCCAAACTACTCCCACTGCCCTGCTCTCTCCACATAGTCCAGTATCAATCCCCAAACCAATCCCACTGCCCCGCTCTCTCCCCAAAGTCCTGCATCAATCTCCAAACTAATCCCACTGCCCCGCTCTTTCCCCATAGCCCTGTATCAATCCACAAATTAATCCGACTGCCCCGCTCTCTCCCCATACTCCTGTATCAATCCCCAAATTAATCCCACTGCCCCGCTCTCTCCCCATAGCCCTGTTTCAATCTCCAAACTAATCCCACTGCCCCGCTCTCTCCCCATAGTACTGTATCAATCCCCAAATTAATCCCACTGCCCCGCTCTCTTCCCATAGCCCTCTATGAATCGCCAAACTAATTCCACTGCCCCGCTCTCTCCCCATAGCCCTGTATCAATCGCCAAACTAATCCCACTGCCCCGCTCTGTCCCCATAGCCCTGTATCAATCGCCAAACTAATCCGACTGCCCCGCTCTCTCCCCATAGTCCTGTATCAATCTCCAAACTAATCCCACTGCCCCGCTCTCTCCCCATAGTCCTGTATCAATCCCCAACTAATGGCACTGTCCCGCTCTCTCCCCATAGTCCTGTATCAATCCCAAACGAATTCCACTGCCCCGCTCTCTCCCCATAGTCCTGTATCAATCCCCAAACTAATCCCACTGCCCCGCTCTCTCCCCATAGTCCTGTATCAATCCCCAACAAATCCCACTGCCCCGCTCTCTCCCCATAGTCCTGTATCAGTCCCAAACGAGTTCCCCTGCCACGCTCTCTCCCCATATTCCTGTATCAATCTCCAAACTAATCCCACTGCCTCGCTCTCTCCCCATAGTCCTGTATCAATCCCCAAACTAATCCCACTGCCCCGCTCTCTCCCCATAGTCCTGTATCAATTCCAAACTAATCCCACTGCCTCGCTCTATCCCCATAGCCCTGTATCAATCCCCAAATTAATCCCACTGCCCCGCTCGCTCCCCATAGCCCTGTATCAATCCCCAAACTAAACCCACTGCCCCGCTCTCTCCCCATAGTCCGGTATCAATCCCAAACTTATCCCACTGCCCCGCTCTCTCCCCATAGTCCTGTATCAATCCCCAAACTAATCCCACTGCCCCGCTCTCTCCCCATAGTCCGGTATCAATCCCAAACTTATCCCACTGCCCCGCTCTCTCCCCATACTCCTGTATCAATCCCCAAATTAATCCCACTGCCCCGCTCTCTTCCCATAGTCCTGTATCAATCCCAAACGCGTTCCACTGCCCCGCTCTCTCCCCATATTCCTGTATCAATCTCCAAACTAATACCAATGCCTCGCTCTCTCCCAATAGTCCTGTATCAATCCCCAAACTAATCCCACTGCCCCGCTCTCTCCCCATAGTCCTGTATCAATTCCAAACTAATCCCACTGCCTCGCTCTCTCCCCATAGCCCTGTATCAATCCCCAAACTAATCCCACTGCCCCGCTCTCTCCCGATAGCCCTGTATCAATCCCCAAGCTAAACCCACTGCCCCGCTCTCTCCCCAAAGTCCTGTATCAATCCCCAAACTAATCCCACTGCCCCGCTCTCTCCCCATAGTCCTGTATCAATCCCCAAACCAATCCCACTGCCCCGCTCTCTCCCCATAGTCCTGCATCAATCTCCAAAATAATCCCACTGCCCCGCGCTCTCCCCCTGGACCTGTTTCAATCCCCAAACTAATCCCACTGCCCCGCTCTCTCCCCATAGTCCTGTATCAATTCCAAACTAATCCCACTGCCTCGCTCTCTCCCCATAGCCCTGTATCAATCCCCAAACTAATCCCACTGCCCCGCTCTCTCCCGATAGCCCTGTATCAATCCCCAAGCTAAACCCACTGCCCCGCTCTCTCCCCAAAGTCCTGTATCAATCCCCAAACTAATCCCACTGCCCCGCTCTCTCCCCATAGCCCTGTATCAATCCCCAAACTAAACCCACTGCCCCGCTCTCTCCCCATAGTCCGGTAATAATCCCAAACTTATCCCACTACCCCGCGCTCTCCCCATAGTCCTTTATCAATCCCCAAACACTCCCACTGCCCAGCTCTCTCCCCATAGACCTGTATCAATCCCCAAACTAATCCCACTGCCCCGCTCTCTCCCCATAGTCCTGTATCAATCCCCAACTAATCCCACTGCCCCGCTCTCTCACCATAGTCATGTATCAATCTCCAAACTAATCCCACTGCCCTGCTCTCTCCCCATAGTCCTATATAACATCCCCAAACTAATCCCACTGCCCCGCTCTCTCCCCATAGTCCTATATAACATCCCCAAACTAATCCCACTGCCCCGCTCTCTCTCCATAGCCCTGTATCAATCCCCAAACTAATCCCACTGCCCCGCTCTCTCCCCATAGTCCTGTATCAATCCCCAAACTAATCCCACTGCACCGCTCTCTCCCCATAGTCCTATATAACATCCCCAAACTAATCCCACTGCCCCGCTCTCTCCCCATAGTCCGATGTAACATCCCCAAACTAATCCCACTGCCCCGCTCTCTCACCATAGTCCGATATAACATCCCCAAACTAATCCCACTGCCTCGCTCTCTCCCCATAGTCCTGCATCAATCTCCAAACTAATCCCACTGCCCCGCTCTCTCCCCATAGTCCTGTATCAATCACCAAACTAATCCCACTGCCCCGCTCTCTCCCCATAGTCCTGTATCAATCCCCAAACTAATCCCACTGCCCCGCTCTCTCCCCATAGTCCTATATAACAACCCCAAACTAATCCCACTGCCCCGCTCTCTCCCCATAGTCCTGCATCAATCTCCAAACTAATCCCACTGCCCCGCTCTCTCCCCATAGCCCTGTATCAATCGCCAAACTAATCCCACTGCCCCGCTCTCTCCCCATA
The DNA here is from genome assembly GCF_044704955.1 of Pristiophorus japonicus. Classification (NCBI taxonomy): domain Eukaryota; kingdom Metazoa; phylum Chordata; class Chondrichthyes; family Pristiophoridae; genus Pristiophorus; species Pristiophorus japonicus. The sequence goes on along the minus strand of NW_027254467.1, from coordinate 291,084 downwards.
GCCCTGTTTCAATCGCCAAACTAATCCGACTACCCCGCTCTCTCCCCATAGTCCTGTATCAATCTCCAAACTAATCCCACTGCCCCGCTCTCTCCCCATAGTCCTGTATCAATCCCCAAACTAATCCCACTGCCCCGCTCTCTCCGCATAGTCCTGTATCAATCCCCAACTAATCCCACTTCCCCGCTCTCTCCCCATTGTCCTGTATCAGTCCCAAACGATTTCCACTGCCCCGCTCTCACCCCATATTCCTGTATCAATCTCCAAACTAATCCCACTGCCTCGCTCTCTCCCCATAGTCCTGTATCAATCCCCAAACTAATCCCACTGCCCCGCTCTCTCCCCATAGTCCTGTATCAATCCCCAAACCAATCCCACTGCCCCGCTCTCTCCCCATAGTCCTGCATCAATCCCCAAACTAATCCCACTGCCCCGCTCTCTCCCCATAGTCCTGTATCAATCCCCAAACTACTCCCACTGCCCTGCTCTCTCCACATAGTCCAGTATCAATCCCCAAACCAATCCCACTGCCCCGCTCTCTCCCCAAAGTCCTGCATCAATCTCCAAACTAATCCCACTGCCCCGCTCTTTCCCCATAGCCCTGTATCAATCCACAAATTAATCCGACTGCCCCGCTCTCTCCCCATACTCCTGTATCAATCCCCAAATTAATCCCACTGCCCCGCTCTCTCCCCATAGCCCTGTTTCAATCTCCAAACTAATCCCACTGCCCCGCTCTCTCCCCATAGTACTGTATCAATCCCCAAATTAATCCCACTGCCCCGCTCTCTTCCCATAGCCCTCTATGAATCGCCAAACTAATCCCACTGCCCCGCTCTCTCCCCATAGCCCTGTATCAATCGCCAAACTAATCCCACTGCCCCGCTCTGTCCCCATAGCCCTGTATCAATCGCCAAACTAATCCGACTGCCCCGCTCTCTCCCCATAGTCCTGTATCAATCTCCAAACTAATCCCACTGCCCCGCTCTCTCCCCATAGTCCTGTATCAATCCCCAAACTAATCCCACTGCCCCGCTCTCTCCCCATAGTCCTGTATCAATCCCCAACTAATGCCACTGTCCCGCTCTCTCCCCATAGTCCTGTATCAATCCCAAACGAATTCCACTGCCCCGCTCTCTCCCCATAGTCCTGTATCAATCCCCAAACTAATCCCACTGCCCCGCTCTCTCCCCATAGTCCTGTATCAATCCCCAACTAATCCCACTGCCCCGCTCTCTCCCCATAGTCCTGTATCAGTCCCAAACGAGTTCCCCTGCCACGCTCTCTCCCCATATTACTGTATCAATCTCCAAACTAATCCCACTGCCTCGCTCTCTCCCCATAGTCCTGTATCAATCCCCAAACTAATCCCACTGCCCCGCTCTCTCCCCATAGTCCTGTATCAATTCCAAACTAATCCCACTGCCTCGCTCTATCCCCATAGCCCTGTATCAATCCCCAAATTAATCCCACTGCCCCGCTCGCTCCCCATAGCCCTGTATCAATCCCCAAACTAAACCCACTGCCCCGCTCTCTCCCCATAGTCCGGTATCAATCCCAAACTTATCCCACTGCCCCGCTCTCTCCCCATAGTCCTGTATCAATCCCCAAACTAATCCCACTGCCCCGCTCTCTCCCCATAGTCCGGTATCAATCCCAAACTTATCCCACTGCCCCGCTCTCTCCCCATACTCCTGTATCAATCCCCAAATTAATCCCACTGCCCCGCTCTCTTCCCATAGTCCTGTATCAATCCCAAACGAGTTCCACTGCCCCGCTCTCTCCCCATATTCCTGTATCAATCTCCAAACTAATACCAATGCCTCGCTCTCTCCCCATAGTCCTGTATCAATCCCCAAACTAATCCCACTGCCCCGCTCTCTCCCCATAGTCCTGTATCAATTCCAAACTAATCCCACTGCCTCGCTCTCTCCCCATAGCCCTGTATCAATCCCCAAACTAATCCCACTGCCCCGCTCTCTCCCGATAGCCCTGTATCAATCCCCAAACTAATCCCACTGCCCCGCTCTCTCCCCATAGTCCTGTATCAATCCCCAAACCAATCCCACTGCCCCGCTCTCTCCCCATAGTCCTGCATCAATCTCCAAAATAATCCCACTGCCCCGCGCTCTCCCCCTGGACCTGTATCAATCCCCAAACTAATCCCACTGCCCCGCTCTCTCCCCATAGTCCTGTATCAGTCCCAAACGAGTTCCCCTGCCACGCTCTCTCCCCATAGTCCTGTATCAATCCCCAAACTAATCCCACTGCCCCGCTCTCTCCCCATAGTCCTGTATCAATTCCAAACTAATCCCACTGCCTCGCTCTCTCCCCATAGCCCTGTATCAATCCCCAAACTAATCCCACTGCCCCGCTCTCTCCCGATAGCCCTTTATCAATCCCCAAGCTGTCTCGGAGCGGGTGGAGGACATTCTAAAAAGGGAGGGAGAACAGCCAGTTGTCGTGGTGCACGTTGGTACCAATGACATAGGTAAAAAAAGGGATGAGTTCCTACGAAATGAATTTAAGGAGCTAGGAGCTAAATTAAAAAGTAGGACCTCAAAAGTAGTAATCTCGGGATTGCTACCAGTGCCACGTGCTAGTCAGAGTAGGAATCGCAGGATAGCTCAGATGAATACGTGGCTTGAGCAATGGTGCAGCAGGGAGGGATTCAAATTCCTGGGGCATTGGAACCGGTTCTGGGGGAGGTGGGACCAGTACAATCCGGACGGTCTGCACCTGGGCAGAATCGGAACCAATGTCCTCGGGGGAGTGTTTGCTAGTGCTGTTGGGGAGGAGTTAAACTAATATGGCAGGGGGATGGGAACCAATGCAGGGAGATAGAGGGAAACAAAAAGGAGGCAAAAACAAAAGACAGAAAGGAGATGAGGAAAAGTGGAGGGCAGAGAAACCCAAGGCAAAGAACAAAAAGGGCCATTGTACAGCAAAATTCTAAAAGGACAGAGGGTGTTAAAAAAACAAGCCTAAAGGCTTTGTGTCTTAATGCAAGGAGTATCCGCAATAAGATGGATGAATTAACTGTGCAAATAGATGTTAACAAATATGATGTGATTGGGATTACGGAGACGTGGCTCCAGGATGAGCAGGGCTGGGAACTCAACATCCAGGGGTATTCAACATTCAGGAAGGATAGAATAAAAGGAAAAGGAGGTGGGGTAGCATTGCTGGTTAAGGAGGAGATTAAGGCAATAGTTAGGAAGGATATTAGCTTGGATGATGTGGAATCTATATGGGTAGAGCTGCAGAACACCAAAGGGCAAAAAACGTTAGTGGGAGTTGTGTACAGACCTCCAAACAGTAGTAGTGATGTTGGGGAGGGCATCAAACAGGAAATTAGGGGTGCGTGCAATAAAGGTGCAGCAGTTATAATGGGTGACTTTAATATGCACATAGATTGGGCTAACCAAACTGGAAGCAATACGGTGGAGGAGGATTTTCTGGAGTGCATAAGGGATGGTTTTTTAGACCAATATGTCGAGGAACCAACTAGGGGGGAGGCCATCTTAGACTGGGTGTTATGTAATGAGAAAGGATTAATTAGCAATCTCGTTGTGCGAGGCCCCTTGGGGAAGAGTGACCATAATATGGTGGAATTCTGCATTAGGATGGAGAATGAAACAGTTAATTCAGAGACCATGGTCCAGAACTTAAAGAAGGCTAACTTTGAAGGTATGAGGCGTGAATTGGCTGAGATGGATTGGCGAATGATACTTAAGGGGTTGACTGTGGATGGGCAATGGCAGACATTTAGAGACCGCATGGATGAACTACAACAATTGTACATTCCTGTCTGGCATAGAAATAAAAAAGGGAAGGTGGCTCAACCGTGGCTATCAAGGGAAATCAGGGATAGTATTAAAGCCAAGGAAGTGGCATACAAATTGGCCAGAAATAGCAGCGAACCTGGGGACTGGGAGAAATTTAGAACTCAGCAGAGGAGGACAAAGGGTTTGATTAGGGCAGGGAAAATGGAGTATGAGAAGAAGCTTGCAGGGAACATTAAGACGGATTGCAAAAGTTTCTATAGATATGTAAAGAGAAAAAGGTTAGTAAAGACAAACGTAGGTCCCCTGCAGTCAGAATCAGGGGAAGTCATAACGGGGAACAAAGAAATGGCGGACCAATTGAACAAGTACTTTGGTTCGGTATTCACGAAGGAGGACACGAACAACCTTCCGGTTATAAAAGGGGTCGGGGGGTCTAGTAAGGAGGAGGAACTGAGGGAAATCCTTATTAGCCGGGAAATTGTGTTGGGGAAATTGATGGGATTGAAGGCCGATAAATCCCCAGGGCCTGATGGACTGCATCCCAGAGTACTTAAGGAGGTGGCCTTGGAAATAGTGGATGCGTTGACAGTCATTTTCCAACATTCCATTGACTCTGGATCAGTTCCTATGGAGTGGAGGGTAGCCAATGTAACCCCACTTTTTAAAAAAGGAGGGAGAGAGAAAACAGGGAATTATAGACCGGTCAGCCTGACATCGGTAGTGGGTAAAATGATGGAATCAATTATTAAGGATGTCATAGCAGTGCATTTGGAAAGAGGTGACATGATAGGTCCAAGTCAGCATGGATTTGTGAAAGGGAAATCATGCTTGACAAATCTTCTGGAATTTTTTGAGGATGTTTCCAGTAGAGTGGATAAGGGAGAACCAGTTGATGTGGTATATTTGGACTTTCAGAAGGCGTTCGACAAGGTCCCACACAAGAGATTGATGTGCAAAGTTAGAGCACATGGGATTGGGGGTAGTGTACTGACATGGATTGAGAACTGGTTGTCAGACAGGAAGCAAAGAGTAGGAGTAAATGGGTACTTTTCAGAATGGCAGGCAGTGACTAGTGGGGTACCGCAGGGTTCTGTGCTGGGGCCCCAGCTGTTTACACTGTACATTAATGATTTAGATGAGGGGATTGAGTGTAGTATCTCCAAGTTTGCGGATGACACTAAGTTGGGTGGCAGTGTGAGCTGCGAGGAGGATGCTGTGAGGCTGCAGAGCGACTTGGATAGGTTAGGTGAGTGGGCAAATGCATGGCAGATGAAGTATAATGTGGATAAATGTGAGGTTATCCACTTTGGTGGTAAAAACAGAGAGACAGACTATTATCTGAATGGTGACAGATTAGGAAAAGGGGAGGTGCAAAGAGACCTGGGTGTCATGGTACATCAGTCATTGAAGGTTGGCATGCAGGTGCAGCAGGCGGTTAAGAAAGCAAATGGCATGTTGGCCTTCATAGCAAGGGGATTTGAGTACAGGGGCAGGGAGGTGTTGCTACAGTTGTACAGGGCATTGGTGAGGCCACACCTGGAGTATTGTGTACAGTTTTGGTCTCCTAACCTGAGGAAGGACATTCTTGCTATTGAGGGAGTGCAGCGAAGGTTCACCAGACTGATTCCCGGGATGGCGGGACTGACCTATCAAGAAAGACTGGATCAACTGGGCTTGTATTCACTGGAGTTCAGAAGAATGAGAGGGGACCTCATAGAAACATATAAAATTCTGACGGGGTTAGACAGGTTAGATGCAGGAAGAATGTTCCCAATGTTGGGGAAGTCCAGAACCAGGGGTCACAGTCTAAGGATAAGGGGTAAGCCATTTAGGACCGAGATGCGGAGGAACTTCTTCACCCAGAGAGTGGTGAACCTGTGGAATTCTCTACCACAGAAAGTTGTTGAGGCCAATTCACTAAATATATTCAAAAAGGAGTTAGATGAGGTCCTTACTGCTAGGGGGATCAAGGGGTATGGCGAGAAAGCAGGAATGGGGTACTGAAGTTGAATGTTCAGCCATGAACTCATTGAATGGCGGTGCAGGCTAGAAGGGCCGAATGGCCTACTCCTGCACCTACTTTCTATGTTTCTATGTTTCTATGTAACCCACTGCCCCGCTCTCTCCCCAAAGTCCTGTATCAATCCCCAAACTAATCCCACTGCCCCGCTCTCTCCCCATAGTCCTGTATCAATCCCCAAACCAATCCCACTGCCCCGCTCTCTCCCCATAGTCCTGCATCAATCTCCAAAATAATCCCACTGCCCCGCGCTCTCCCCCTGGACCTGTATCAATCCCCAAACTAATCCCACTGCCCCGCTCTCTCCCCATAGCCCTGTATCAATCCCCAAACTAATCCCACTGCCCCGCTCTCTCCCCATAGCCCTGTATCAATACCAAACTAAACCCATTGCCCCGCTCTCTCCCCAAAGTCCGGTAATAATCCCAAACGTATCCCACTACCCCGCGCTCTCCCCATAGTCCTGTATCAATCCCCAAACTAATCCCACTGCCCCGCTCTCTCCCCATAGCCCTGTATCAATCCCCAAACTAATCCCACTGTCCCGATCTCTCCCCATAGCCCCGTATCAATCCCCAAAATAAACCCACTGCCCCGCTCTCTCCCCATAGTCCTGTAAATCCCCAACTAATGCCACTGCCCCGCTCTCTCCCCATAGTCCTGTATCAATCCCAAACGAGTTCCACTGCCCCGCTCTCTCCCCATATTCCTGTATCAATCTCCAAACTAATCCCAATGCCTCGCTCTCTCCCCATAGTCCTGTATCAATCCCCAAACTAATCCCACTGCCCCGCTCTCTCCCCATAGTCCTGTATCAATCCCAAACGAGTTCCACTGCCCCGCTCTCTCCCCATATTCCTGTATCAATCTCCAAACTAATCCCACTGCCCCGCTCTATCCCCATAGTCCTGTATCAATCCCCAAACCAATCCCACTGCCCCGCTCTCTCCCCATAGTCCTGCATCAATCTCCAAACTAATCCCACTGCCCCGCGCTCTCCCCATAGTCCTGTATCAATCCCCAAACTAATCCCACTGCCCCGCTCTCTCCCCATAGCCCTGTATCAATCCCCAAACTAATCCCACTGCCCCGCGCTCTCCCCATAGCCCTGTATCAATCCCCAAACTAAACCCACTGCCCCGCTCTCTCCCCATAGTCAGGTAATAATCCCAAACTTATCCCACTACCCCTCGCTCTCCCCATAGTCCTGTATCAATCCCCAAACTAATCCCACTGCCCCGCTCTCTCCCCATAGCCCTGTATCAATCCCCAAACTAATCCCACTGCCCCGCTCTCTCCCCATAGCCCTGTATCAATCCCCAAACTAAACCCACTGCCCCGCTCTCTCCCCATAGTCCGGTAATAATCCCAAACTTATCCCACTACCCCGCGCTCTCCCCATAGTCCTGTATCAATCCCCAAACTAATCCCACTGCCCCGCTCTCTCCCCATAGCCCTGTATCAATCCCCAAACTAATCCCACTGCCCCGCTCTCTACCCATAGCCCTGTTTCAATCCCCAAACTAAACCCACTGCCCCGCTCTCTCCCCATAGTCCGGTATCAATCCCAAACTTATCCCACTGCCCCGCTCTCTCCCCATAGTACTGCATCAATCCCAAACTAGTTCCACTGCCCCGCTCTCTCCCCATATTCCTGTATCAATCGCCAAACTAATCCGACTGCCCCGCTCTCTCCCCATAGACCTGTATCAATCCCCAAACTAGTTCCACTGCCCCGCTCTCTCCCCATATTCCTGTATCAATCGCCAAACTAATCCGACTGCCCCGCTCTCTCCCCAAAGTCCTGTATCAATCCCCAAACTAATCCCATTGCCCCGCTCTCTCCCCATAGTCCTGTATCAATCCCCAACTAATCCCACTGCCCCGCTCTCTCCCCATAGTCCTGTATCAATCTCCAAACTAATCCCACTGCCCTGCTCTCTCCCCATAGTCCTGTATCAATCCCCAAACTAATCCCACTGACCCGCTCTCTCCCCATAGTCCTATGTAACATCCCCAAACTAATCCCACTGCCCCGCTCTCTGCCCAAAGTCCTATATCACATCCACAAACTAATCCCACTGCCCCGCTCTCTCTCCATAGCCCTGTATCAATCCCCAAACTAATCCCACTGCCCCGCTCTCTCCCCATAGTTCTGTATCAATCCCCAAACTAATCCCACTGCCACGCTCTCTCCCCATAGTCCTATATAACATCCCCAAACTAATCCCACTGCCCCGCTCTCTCCCCATAGTCCTATATAACATCCCCAAACTAATCCCACTGCCCCGCTCTCTCTCCATAGCCCTGTATCAATCCCCAAACTAATCCCACTGCCCCGCTCTCTCCCCATAGTCCTGTATCAATCCCCAAACTAAACCCACTGCCCCGCTCTCTCCCCATAGTCCGGTATCAATCCCAAACTTATCCCACTGCCCCGCTCTCTCCCCATAGTACTGTATCAATCCAACACTAATCCCACTGCCACGCTGTCTCCCCATAGTCCTATATAACATCCCCAAACTAATCCCACTGCCCCGCTCTCTCCCCATAGTCCTATATAACATCCCCAAACCAATCCCACTGCCCCGCTCTCTCCCCATAGTCCTGTATCAATCCCCAACTAATGCCACTGTCCCGCTCTCTCCCCATAGTCCTGTATCAATCCCAAACGAATTCCACTGCCCCGCTCTCTCCCCATAGTCCTGTATCAATCCCCAAACTAATCCCACTGCCTCGCTCTCTCCCCATTCTCCTGTATCAATTCCAAACTAATCCCACTGCCTCGCTCTCTCCGCATAGCCCTGTATCAATCCCCAAACTAATCCCACTACCCCGCTCTCTCCCCAGAGCCATGTATCAATCCCCAAACTAAACCCACAGCCCGCTCTCTCCCCATAGTCCGGTATCAATCCCAAACTTATCCCACTGCCCCGCTCTCTCCCCATAGTCCTGTATCAATATCCAAACTAATCCCACTGCCCCGCTCTCTCCCCATAGTCCTGTATCAATCCCCAAACTAATCCCACTGCCCCGCTCTCTCCCCATAGTCCCATATCAATCCCCAAACTAAACGCACTGCCCCGATCTCTCCCCATAGTCCGGTATCAATTCCAAACTAATCCCAATCCCCCGCTCTCTCCCCATAGCCCTGTATCAATCCCCAAAATAATCCCACTGCCCCGCTCTCTCCCCATAGCCCTGTTTCAATCTCCAAACTAATCCCACTGCCCTGCTCTCTCCCCATAGTTCTGTATCAATCCCCAAACTAATCCCACTGCCCCGCTCTCTCCCCATAGTCCTGTATCAATCCACAGACTAAGCCCACTGCCTCGCTCTCTCACCATAGTCCTGTATCAATCCCCAAACTAATCCCACTGCCCCGCTCTCTCCCCATAGTCCTGTATCTATCCCCAAACTAATCCCACTGCCCCGCTCTCTCCCCATAGTCCTGTATCAATCCCCAAACTAATCCCACTGCCTCGCTCACTCCCCATAGACCTGTATCAATCCCCAACCTAATCCTACTGCCCCGCTCTCTCCCCATAGCCCTCTATCAATCCCCAAACTAAACCCACTGCCCCGCTCTCTCCCCATAGTCCGGTATCAATCCCAAAATAATCCCACTGCCCCGCTCTCTCCCCATAGTCCTGTATCAATCCCCAATCTAATCCCACTGCCCCGCTCTCTCCCCATAGTCCTGTATCAATCCCCAAACTAATCCCACTGCCCCGCTCTCTCCCCATAGTCCTGTATCAATCCCCAAACCAAACCCACTGCCCCGCTCTCTCCCCATAGTCCTGCATCAATCTCCAAACTAATCCCACTGCCCCGCTCTTTCCCCATAGCCCTGTATCAATCCCCAAATTAATCCGACTGCCCCGCTCTCTCCCCATACTCCTGTATCAATCCCCAAACTAATCCCACTGCCCCGCTCTCTCCCCATAGTCCTGTATCAATCCCCAAACTAATCCCTCTGCCCCGCTCTCTCCCCATAGTCCTGTATCAATCCATAAACTAAGCCCACTGCCTCGCTCTCTGCCCGTAGTCCTGTATCAATCCCCAAACTAATCCCACTGCCCCGCTCTCTTCCCATAGTCCTGTATCTATCCCGAAACTAATCCCACTGCCCCGCTCTCTCGCCATAGTCCTGTATCAATCCTCAAACTAATGCCACTGCCCCGCTCTCTCCCCATAGTCCTGTATCAATCCCCAAACTAATCCCACTGCCATGCTCTCTCCCCATAGTCCTGTATCAATCTCCAAACTAATCCCACTGCCTCGCTCTCTCCCCATAGTCCTGTATCAATCCCCAAACTAATCCCACTGCCCCGCTCTCTCCCCATAGTCCTGTATCAATCCACAAACTAAGCCCACTGCCTCGCTCTCTGCCCGTAGTCCTGTATCAATCCCCAAACTAATCCCACTGCCCCGCTCTCTCCCCATAGTCCTGTATCTATCCCGAAACTAATCCCACTGCCCCGCTCTCTCCCCATAGTCCTGCATCAATCCTCAAACTAATGCCACTGCTCCGCTCTCTCCCCATAGTCCTGTATCAATCCCCAAACTAATCCCACTGCCATGCTCTCTCCCCATAGTACTGTATCAATATCCAAACTAATCCCACTGCCCCGCTCTCTCCCCATAGTCCTGTATCAATCCCCAAACTAATCCCACTGCCCCGCTCTCTCCCCATAGTCCTATATCAATCCCCAAACTAAACCCACTGCCCCGATCTCTCCCAATAGTCCGGTATAATTCCAAACTAATCCCAATCCCCCGCTCTCTCCCCATAGCCCTGTATCAATCCCCAAAATAATCCCACTGCCCCGCTCTCTCCCCATAGCCCTGTTTCAATCTCCAAACTAATCCCACTGCCCTGCTCTCTCCCCATAGTTCTGTATCAATCCCCAAACTAATCCCACTGCCCCGCTCTCTCCCCATAGTCCTGTATCAATCCACAGACTAAGCCCACTGCCTCGCTCTCTCACCATAGTCCTGTATCAATCCCCAAACTAATCCCACTGCCCCGCTCGCTCCCCATAGTCCTGTGTCTATCCCCAAACTAATCCCACTACCCCGCTCTCTCCCCATAGTCCTGTATCAATCCCCAAACTAATCCCACTGCCTCGCTCACTCCCCATAGCCCTGTATCAATTCCCAACCTAATCCTACTGCCCCGCTCTCTCCCCATAGCCCTCAATCAATCCCCAAACTAAACCCACTGCCCCGCTCTCTCCCCATAGTCCGGTATCAATCCCAAACTTATCCCACTGCCCCGCTCTCTCCCCATAGTCCTGTATCAATCCCCAATCTAATCCCACTGCCCCGCTCTCTCCCCATAGTCCTGTATCAATTCCCAAACTAATCCCACTGCCCCGCTCTCTCCCCATAGTCCTGTATCAATCCCCAAACCAAACCGACTGCCCCGCTCTCTCCCCATAGTCCTGCATCAATCTCCAAACTAATCCTACTGCCCCGCTCTTTCCCCATAGCCCTATATCAATCCCCATATTAATCCGACTGCCCCGCTCTCTCCCCATACTCCTGTATCAATCCCTAAACTAATCCCACTGCCCCGCTCTCTCCCCACAGTCCTGTGTCAATCCCCAAACTAATCCCTCTGCCCCGCTCTCTCCCCATAGTCCTGTATCAATCCACAAACTAAGCCCACTGCCTCGCTCTCTGCCCGTAGTCCTGTATCAATCCCCAAACTAATCCCACTGCCCCGCTCTCTTCCCATAGTCCTGTATCTATCCCGAAACTAATCCCACTGCCCCGCTCTCTCGCCATAGTCCTGTATCAATCCTCAAACTAATGCCACTGCCCCGCTCTCTCCCCATAGTCCTGTATCAATCCCCAAACTAATCCCACTGCCATGCTCTCTCCCCATATTCCTGTATCAATCTCCAAACTAATCCCACTGCCTCGCTCTCTCCCCATAGTCCTGTATCAATCCCCAAACTAATCCCACTGCCCCGCTCTCTCCCCATAGTCCTGTATCAATCCACAAACTAAGCCCACTGCCTCGCTCTCTGCCCGTAGTCCTGTATCAATCCCCAAACTAATCCCACTGCCCCGCTCTCTCCCCATAGTCCTGTATCTATCCCGAAACTAATCCCACTGCCCCGCTCTCTCCCCATTGTACTGTATCAATTCCAAACTAGTTCCACGGTCCCGCTCTCTCCCCATATTCCTGTATCAATCGCCAAACTAATCCGACTGCCCCGTTCTCTCCCCATAGTCCTGTATCAATCCCCAAACTAATCCCACTGCCCCGCTCTCTCCCCATAGTCCTGTATCAATCCCCAACTCATCCCACTGCCCCGCTCTCTCCCCATAGTCCTGTATCAGTCCCAAACGATTCCACTGCCCCGCTCTCTCCCCATAGTCCTGTATCAGTCCCAAACGATTCCTCTGCCCCGCTCTCTCCCCATAGTCCTGTATCAATCCCCAACTAATCCCACTGCCCCGCTCTCTCCCCATAGTCCTGTATCAATTCCAAACTAATCCCACTGCCTCGCTCTCTCCCCATAGCCCTGTATCAATCCCCAAACTAATCCCACTGCCCCGCTCTCAACCCATAGTCCTGTATCAATCCCCAAACTAATCCCACTGCCTCGCTCTCTCCCCATAGCCCTGTATCAATCCCCAAACTAATCCTACTGCCCGCTCTCTCCCCATAGCCCTGTTTCAATCCCCAAACTAAACCCACTGCCGTGCTCTCTCCCCATAGTCCGGTATCAATCCCAAACTTATCCCACTGCCCCGCTCTCTCCCCATAGTCCTGTATCAATCCCCAATCTAATCCCACTGCCCCGCTCTCTCCCCATAGTCCTGTATCAATCCCCAAACTAATCCCACTGCCCCGCTCTCTCCCCATAGTCCTGTATCAATCCCCAAACCAATCCCACTGCCCCGCTCTCTCCCCATAGTCCTGCATCAATCTCCAAACTAATCCCACTGCCCCGCTCTTTCCCCATAGCCCTGTATCAATCCCCATATTAATCCGACTGCCCCGCTCTCTCCCCATACTCCTGTATCAATCCCCAAACTAATCCCACTGCCCCGCTCTCTCCCCATAGTCCTGTATCAATCCCCAAACTAATCCCTCTGCCCCGCTCTCTCCCCATAGTCCTGTATCAATCCCCAACTAATCCCACTGCCCCGCTCTCTCCCCATAGTCCTGTATCAATTCCAAACTAATCCCAATGCCTCGCTATCTCCCCATAGCCCTGTATCAATCCACAAATTAATCCGACTGCCCCGCTCTCTCCCCATACTCCTGTATCAATCCCCAAACTAATCCCACTGCCCCGCTTTCTCCCCATAGCCCTGTTTCAATCTCCAAACTAATCCCACTGCCCCTCTCTCTCCCCATAATTCTGTATCAATCCCCAAACTAATCCCACTGCCCCGCTCTCTCCCCATAGTCCTGTATCAATCCCCAAACTAATCCCACTGCCATGCTCTCTCCCCGTAGTCCTGTATCAATCCCCAAACTAATCCCACTGCCCCGCTCTCTCCCCATAGTCCTGTATCTATCCCCAAACTAATCCCACTGCCCTGCTCTCTCCCCATAGTCCTGTATCAATCATCAACTAATCCCATGCCCCGCTCTCTCCCCACAGCCCTGTATCAATCACAAACTCGTCCCATTGCCCCGATCTCTCCCCACAGCCCTGTATCAAACGCCAAACTAATCCCACTGCCCCGCTCTCTCCCCATAGTACTGTATCAATCCCAAACTAGTTCCACGGCCCCGCTCTCTCCCCATATTCCTGTATCAATCGCCAAACTAATCCGACTGACCCGCTCTCTCCCCAGAGCCATGTATCAATCCCCCAACTAAACCCACAGCCCGCACTCTCCCCATAGTCCGGTATCAAGCCCAAACGTATCCCACTGCCCCGCTCTCTCCCCATAGTCCTGTATCAATATCCAAACTAATCCCACTGCCCCGCTCTCTCCCCATAGTCCTGTATCAATCCCCAAACTAATCCCACTGCCCCGCTCTCTCCCCATAGTCCTGTATCAATCCCCAAAATAATCCCACTGCCCCGCTCTCTCCCCATAGCCCTGTATCAATCCCCAAAATAAACCGACTGCCCCGATCTCTCCCCATAGTCCGGTATCAATTCCAAACTAATCCCACTCCCCCGCTCTCTCCCCATAGCCCTGTTTCAATCTCCAAACTAATCCCACTGCCCCGCTGTCTCCCCATAGTCCTGTATCAATCCCCAAACTAATCCCACTGCCTCGCTCTCTCCCCATAGCCCTGTATCAATCCCCAAACTAATCCTACTGCCCGCTCTCTCCCCATAGCCCTGTTTCAATCCCCAAACTAAACCCACTGCCGTGCTCTCTCCCCATAGTCCGGTATCAATCCCAAACTTATCCCACTGCCCCGCTCTCTCCCCATAGTCCTGTATCAATCCCCAATCTAATCCCACTGCCCCGCTCTCTCCCCATAGTCCTGTATCAATCCCCAAACTAATCCCACTGCCCCGCTCTCTCCCCATAGTCCTGTAGCAATCCCCAAACCAATCCCACTGCCCCGCTCTCTCCCCATAGTCCTGCATCAATCTCCAAACTAATCCCACTGCCCCGCTCTTTCCCCATAGCCCTGTATCAATCCCCATATTAATCCGACTGCCCCGCTCTCTCCCCATACTCCTGTATCAATCCCCAAACTAATCCCACTGCCCCGCTCTCTCCCCATAGTCCTGTATCAAACCCCAAACTAATCCCTCTGCCCCGCTCTCTCCCCATAGTCCTGTATCAATCCACAAACTAAGCCCACTGCCTCGCTCTCTGCCCGTAGTCCTGTATCAATCCACAAACTAAGCCCACTGCCTCGCTCTCTGCCCGTAGTCCTGTATCTATCCCGAAACTAATCCCACTGCCCCCTCTCTCCCCATAGTCCTGTATCAATCCTCAAACTAATGCCACGGCCCCGCTCTCTCCCCATAGTCCTGTATCAATCCCCAAACTTATCCCACTGCCATGCTCTCTCCCCATAGTCCTGTATCAATCCCAAACTAGTTCCACGGCCCCGCTCTCTCCCCATATTCCTGTATCAATCGCCAAACTAATCCGACTGCCCCGCTCTCTCCCCATAGTCCTGTATCAATCTCCAAACTAATCCTACTGCCCCGCTCTCTCGCCATAGTCCTGTATCAATCCCCAAACTAATCCCACTGCCCCGCTCTCTCCCCATAGTCCTGTATCAATCCCCAACTAATCCCACTGCCCCGCTCTCTCCCCATAGTCCTGTATCAGTCCCAAACGATTCCACTGCCCCGCTCTCTCCCCATAGTCCTGTATCAGTCCCAAACGATTCCACTGCCCCGCTCTCTCCCCATAGTCCTGTATCAATCACCAACTAATCCCACTGCCCCGCTCTCTCCCCATAGTCCTATATCAATCCCCTAACTAATCCCACTGCCCCGCTCTCTCCCCATAGTCCTGTTTCAATTCCAAACTAATCCCACTGCCCCGCTCTCTCCCCATAGTCCTGTATCAATCCCCAAACTAATCCCACTGCCCCGCTCTCTCCCCATAGTCCTGTATCAATCCCCAACTAATCCCACTGCCCCGCTCTCTCCCCATAGTCCTGTATCAGTCCCAAACGAGTTCCACTGCCTCGCTCACTCCCCATAGCCCTGTATCAATCCCCAAACTAATCCCACTGCCCCGCTATCTCCCCATAGCCCTGTATCAATCCCCAAACTTAACCCACTGCCCCGCTCTCTCCCCATAGTCCGGTATCAATCCCAAACTTATCCCACTGCCCCGCTATCTCCCCATAATCCTGTATCAATCCCCAATCTAATCCCACTGCACCGCTCTCTCCCAATAGTCCTGTTTCAATCCCCAAAATAATCCCACTGCCCCGCTCTCTCCCCATAGTCCTGTATCAATCCCCAAACCAATCCCACTGCCCCGCACTCTCCCCATAGTCCTGCATCAATCTCCAAACTAATCCCACTGCCCCGCTCTTTCCCAATAGCCCTGTATCAATCCACAAATTAATCCGACTGCCCCGCTCTCTCCCCATACTCCTGTATCAATCCCCAAACTAATCCCACTGCCCCGCTCTCTCCCCATAGCCCTGTTTCAATCCCCAAACTAATCCCACTGCCTCGCTCTCTCCCCATAGCCCTGTATCAATTGCCAAACTAATCCTACTGCCCGCTCTCTCCCCATAGCCCTGTTTCAATCCGCAAACTAAACCCACTGCCCCGCTCTCTCCCCATAGTCCGGTATCAATCCCAAACTTATCCCACTGCCCCGCTCTCTCCCCATAGTCCTGTATCAATTCCCAATCTAATCCCACTGCCCCGCTCTCTCCCCATAGTCCTGTATCAATCCCCAAACTAATCCCACTGCCCCGCTCTCTCCCCATAGTCCTGTATCAATCCCCAAACCAATCCCACTCCCCCGCTCTCTCCCCATAGTCCTGCATCAATCTCCAAACTAATCCCACTGCCCCGCTCTTTCCCCATAGCCCTGTATCAATCCCCATATTAATACGACTGCCCCGCTCTCTCCCCATACTCCTGTATCAATCCCCAAACTAATCCCACTGCTCCGCTCTCTCCCCATAGTCCTGTATCAATCCCCAAACTAATCCCTCTGCCCCGCTCTCTCCCCATAGTCCTGTATCAATCCACAAACTAAGCCCACTGCCTCGCTCTCTGCCCGTAGTCCTGTATCAATCCCCAAACTAATCCCACTGCCCCGCTCTCTCCCCATAGTCCTGTATCTATCCCGAAACTAATCCCACTGCCCCGCTCTCTCCCCATAGTCCTGTATCAATCCTCAAACTAATGCCACGGCCCCGCTCTCTCCCCATAGTCCTGTATCAATCCCCAAACTTATCCCACTGCCATGCTCTCTCCCCATAGTCCTGTATCAATCTCCAAACTAATCCCACTGCCCCGCTCTCTCCCCATAGTCCTGTATCAATCCCCAAACTAATCCCACTGCCCCGCTCTCTCCCCATAGTCCTGTATCAATCCACAAACTAAGCCCACTGCCTCGCTCTCTGCCCGTAGTCCTGTATCAATCCCCAAACTAATCCCACTGCCCCGCTCTCTCCCCATAGTCCTGTATCTATCCCGAAACTAATCCCACTGCCCCGCTCTCTCCCCATAGTCCTGTATCAATCCTCAAACTAATGCCACTGCTCCGCTCTCTCCCCATAGTCCTGTATCAATCCCCAAACTAATCCCACTGCCATGCTCTCTCCCCATAGTCCTGTATCAATCTCCAAACTAATCCCACTGCCCCGCTCTCTCCCCATAGACCTGTATCAATCCCCAAACTAATCCCACTGCCCTGCTCTCTCCACATAGTCCTGTATCAATCCCCAACTAATCCCACTACCCCGCTCTCTCCCCATAGCCCTGTATCAATCCCAAACTCGTCCCATTGCCCCGATCTCTCCCCACAGCCCTGTATCAATCGCCAAACTAATCCCACTGCCCCGCTCTCTCCCCATAGTACTGTATCAATCCCAAACTAGTTCCACGGCCCCGCTCTCTCCCCATATTCCTGTAAATCGCCAAACTAATCCGACTGCCCCGTTCTCGCTCCATAGTCCTGTATCAATCTCCAAACTAATCCCACTGCCCCGCTCTCTCCCCATAGTCCTGTATCAATCCCCAAACTAATCCCACTGCCCCGCTCTCTCCCCATAGTCCTGTATCAATCCCCAACTCATCCCACTGCCCCGCTCTCTCCCCATAGTCCTGTATCCGTCCCAAACGATTCCACTGCCCCGCTCTCTCCCCATATTCCTGTATCAGTCCCAAACGATTCCTCTGCCCCGCTCTCTCCCCATAGTCCTGTATCAATTCCAAACTAATCCCACTGCCTCGCTCTCTCCCCATAGCCCTGTATCAATCCCCAAACTAATCCCACTGCCCCGCTCTCTCCCCATAGCCTGCATCAATCTACAAACTAATCCCACTGTCCCGCTCTTTCCCCATAGCCCTGTATCAATCCCCACATTAATCCGACTGCCCCGCTCTCTCCCCATACTCCTGTATCAATCCCCAAACTAATCCCACTGCCCCGCTCTCTCCCCATAGTCCTGTATCAATCCCCAAACTAATCCCTCTGCCCCGCTCTCTCCCCATAGTCCTGTATCAATCCACAAACTAATCCCACTGCCCCGCTCTCTCCCCATAGTACTGTATCAATCCCAAACTAGTTCCACGGCCCCGCTCTCTCCCCATATTCCTGTGTCAATCGCCAAACTAATCCGACTGCCCCGCTCTCTCCCCATAGTCCTGTATCAATCCCCAAACTAATCCCACTGCCCCGCTCTCTCCCCATTGTCCTGTATCAATTCCAAACTAATCCCACTGCCTCGCTCTCTCCGCATAGCCCTAATCAATCCCCAAACTAATCCCACTACCCCGCTCTCTCCCCAGAGCCATGTATCAATCCCCCAACTAAACCCACAGCCCGCTCTCTCCCCATAGTCCGGTATCAATCCCAAACGTATCCCACTGCCCCGCTCTCTCCCCATAGTCCTGTATCAATATCCAAACTAATCCCACTGCCTCGCTCTCTCCCCATAGTCCTGTATCAATCCCCAAACTAATCCCACTGCCCCGCTCTCTCCCCATAGTCCTGTATCAATCCCCAAAATAATCCCACTGCCCCGCTCTCTCCCCATAGCCCTGTATCAATCCCCAAACTAAACCGACTGCCCCGATCTCTCCCCATAGTCCGGTATCAATTCCAAACTAATCCCACTCCCCGGCTCTCTCCCCATAGCCCTGTTTCAATCTCCAAACTAATCCCACTGCCCCGCTGTCTCCCCATAGTCCTGTATCAATCCCCAAACTAATCCCACTGCCTCGCTCTCTCCCCATAGCCCTGTATCAATCCCCAAACTAATCCTACTGCCCCGCTCTTTCCCAATAGCCCTGTATCAATCCACAAATTAATCCGACTGCCCCGCTCTCTCCCCATACTCCTGTATCAATCCCCAAACTAATCCCACTGCCCCGCTCTCTCCCCATAGCCCTGTTTCAATCCCCAAACTAATCCCACTGCCTCGCTCTCTCCCCATAGCCCTGTATCAATTGCCAAACTAATCCTACTGCCCGCTCTCTCCCCATAGCCCTGTTTCAATCCGCAAACTAAACCCACTGCCCCGCTCTCTCCCCATAGTCCGGTATCAATCCCAAACTTATCCCACTGCCCCGCTCTCTCCCCATAGTCCTGTATCAATTCCCAATCTAATCCCACTGCCCCGCTCTCTCCCCATAGTCCTGTATCAATCCCCAAACTAATCCCACTGCCCCGCTCTCTCCCCATAGTCCTGTATCAATCCCCAAACCAATCCCACTCCCCCGCTCTCTCCCCATAGTCCTGCATCAATCTCCAAACTAATCCCACTGCCCCGCTCTTTCCCCATAGCCCTGTATCAATCCCCATATTAATACGACTGCCCCGCTCTCTCCCCATACTCCTGTATCAATCCCCAAACTAATCCCACTGCTCCGCTCTCTCCCAATAGTCCTGTATCAATCCCCAAACTAATCCCTCTGCCCCGCTCTCTCCCCATAGTCCTGTATCAATCCACAAACTAAGCCCACTGCCTCGCTCTCTGCCCGTAGTCCTGTATCAATCCCCAAACTAATCCCACTGCCCCGCTCTCTCCCCATAGTCCTGTATCTATCCCGAAACTAATCCCACT
This sequence comes from Pristiophorus japonicus, assembly GCF_044704955.1. Lineage (NCBI taxonomy): Eukaryota > Metazoa > Chordata > Chondrichthyes > Pristiophoridae > Pristiophorus > Pristiophorus japonicus. The sequence continues at coordinate 271,556 of NW_027254467.1, read as the reverse complement.
GCCCCGCTCTCTCCCCATAGTCCTGTATCAATCCTCAAACTAATGCCACGGCCCCGCTCTCTCCCCATAGTCCTGTATCAATCCCCAAACTTATCCCACTGCCATGCTCTCTCCCCATAGTCCTGTATCAATCTCCAAACTAATCCCACTGCCCCGCTCTCTCCCCATAGTCCTGTATCAATCCCCAAACTAATCCCACTGCCCCGCTCTCTCCCCATAGTCCTGTATCAATCCACAAACTAAGCCCACTGCCTCGCTCTCTGCCCGTAGTCCTGTATCAATCCCCAAACTAATCCCACTGCCCCGCTCTCTCCCCATAGTCCTGTATCTATCCCGAAACTAATCCCACTGCCCCGCTCTCTCCCCATAGTCCTGTATCAATCCTCAAACTAATGCCACTGCTCCGCTCTCTCCCCATAGTCCTGTATCAATCCCCAAACTAATCCCACTGCCATGCTCTCTCCCCATAGTCCTGTATCAATCTCCAAACTAATCCCACTGCCCCGCTCTCTCCCCATAGACCTGTATCAATCCCCAAACTAATCCCACTGCCCTGCTCTCTCCACATAGTCCTGTATCAATCCCCAACTAATCCCACTACCCCGCTCTCTCCCCATAGCCCTGTATCAATCCCAAACTCGTCCCATTGCCCCGATCTCTCCCCACAGCCCTGTATCAATCGCCAAACTAATCCCACTGCCCCGCTCTCTCCCCATAGTACTGTATCAATCCCAAACTAGTTCCACGGCCCCGCTCTCTCCCCATATTCCTGTAAATCGCCAAACTAATCCGACTGCCCCGTTCTCGCTCCATAGTCCTGTATCAATCTCCAAACTAATCCCACTGCCCCGCTCTCTCCCCATAGTCCTGTATCAATCCCCAAACTAATCCCACTGCCCCGCTCTCTCCCCATAGTACTGTATCAATCCCAAACTAGTTCCACGGCCCCGCTCTCTCCCCATATTCCTGTAAATCGCCAAACTAATCCGACTGCCCCGTTCTCGCTCCATAGTCCTGTATCAATCTCCAAACTAATCCCACTGCCCCGCTCTCTCCCCATAGTCCTGTATCAATCCCCAAACTAATCCCACTGCCCCGCTCTCTCCCCATAGTCCTGTATCAATCCCCAACTCATCCCACTGCCCCGCTCTCTCCCCATAGTCCTGTATCAGTCCCAAACGATTCCACTGCCCCGCTCTCTCCCCATAGTCCTGTATCAGTCCCAAACGATTCCTCTGCCCCGCTCTCTCCCCATAGTCCTGTATCAATTCCAAACTAATCCCACTGCCTCGCTCTCTCCCCATAGCCCTGTATCAATCCCCAAACTAATCCCACTGCCCCGCTCTCTCCCCATAGCCTGCATCAATCTACAAACTAATCCCACTGTCCCGCTCTTTCCCCATAGCCCTGTATCAATCCCCACATTAATCCGACTGCCCCGCTCTCTCCCCATACTCCTGTATCAATCCCCAAACTAATCCCACTGCCCCGCTCTCTCCCCATAGTCCTGTATCAATCCCCAAACTAATCCCTCTGCCCCGCTCTCTCCCCATAGTCCTGTATCAATCCACAAACTAATCCCACTGCCCCGCTCTCTCCCCATAGTACTGTATCAATCCCAAACTAGTTCCACGGCCCCGCTCTCTCCCCATATTCCTGTGTCAATCGCCAAACTAATCCGACTGCCCCGCTCTCTCCCCATAGTCCTGTATCAATCCCCAAACTAATCCCACTGCCCCGCTCTCTCCCCATTGTCCTGTATCAATTCCAAACTAATCCCACTGCCTCGCTCTCTCCGCATAGCCCTAATCAATCCCCAAACTAATCCCACTACCCCGCTCTCTCCCCAGAGCCATGTATCAATCCCCCAACTAAACCCACAGCCCGCTCTCTCCCCATAGTCCGGTATCAATCCCAAACGTATCCCACTGCCCCGCTCTCTCCCCATAGTCCTGTATCAATATCCAAACTAATCCCACTGCCTCGCTCTCTCCCCATAGTCCTGTATCAATCCCCAAACTAATCCCACTGCCCCGCTCTCTCCCCATAGTCCTGTATCAATCCCCAAAATAATCCCACTGCCCCGCTCTCTCCCCATAGCCCTGTATCAATCCCCAAACTAAACCGACTGCCCCGATCTCTCCCCATAGTCCGGTATCAATTCCAAACTAATCCCACTCCCCGGCTCTCTCCCCATAGCCCTGTTTCAATCTCCAAACTAATCCCACTGCCCCGCTGTCTCCCCATAGTCCTGTATCAATCCCCAAACTAATCCCACTGCCTCGCTCTCTCCCCATAGCCCTGTATCAATCCCCAAACTAATCCTACTGCCCGCTCTCTCCCCATAGCCCTGTTTCAATCCCCAAACTAAACCCACTGCCCCGCTCTCTCCCCATAGTCCGGTATCAATCCCAAACTTATCCCACTGCCCCGCTCTCTCCCCATAGTCCTGTATCAATCCCCAATGTAATCCCACTGCCCCGCTCTCTCCCCATAGTCCTGTATCAATCCCCAAACTAATCCCACTGCCCCGCTCTCTCCCCATAGTGCTGTATCAATCCCCAAACCAATCCCACTGCCCCGCTCTCTCCCCATAGTCCTGCATCAATCTCCAAACTAATCCCACTGCCCCGCTCTTTCCCCATAGCCCTGTATCAATCCCCATATTAATCCGACTGCCCCGCTCTCTCCCCATACTCCTGTATCAATCCCCAAACTAATCCCACTGCCCCGCTCTCTCCCCATTGTCCTGTATCAATCCCCAAACTAATCCCTCTGCCCCGCTCTCTCCCCATAGTCCTGTATCAATCCACAAACTTAGGCCACTGCCTTGCTCTCTGCCCGTAGTCCTGTATCAATCCCCAAACTAATCCCACTGCCCCGCTCTCTCCCCATAGTCCTGTATCTATCCCCAAACTAATCCCACTGCCCCGCTCTCTCCCCATAGTCCTGTATCAATCCACAAACTAAGCCCACTGCCTCGCTCTCTTCCCGTAGTCCTGTATTAATCCCCAAACTAATCCCACTGCCCCGCTCTCTCCCCATAGTCCTGTATCTATCCCGAAACTAATCCCACTGCCCCGCTCTCTCCCCATAGTCCTGTATCAATCCTCAAACTAATGCCACTGCTCCGCTCTCTCCCCATAGTCCTGTATCAATCCCCAAACTAATCCCACTGCCATGCTCTCTCCCCATAGTCCTGTATCAATCTCCAAACTAATCCCACTGCCCCGCTCTCTCCCCATAGTCCTGTATCAATCCCCAAACTAATCCCACTGCCCTGCTCTCTCCCCATAGTCCTGTATCAATCCCCAACTAATCCCACTACCCCGCTCTCTCCCCATAGCCCTGTATCAATCCCAAACTCGTCCCATTGCCCCGATCTCTCCCCACAGCCCTGTATCAATCGCCAAACTAATCCCACTGCCCCGCTCTCTCCCCATAGTACTGTATCAATCCCAAACTAGTTCCACGGCCCCGCTCTCTCCCCATATTCCTGTATCAATCGCCAAACTAATCCGACTGCCCCGTTCTCTCCCCATAGTCCTGTATCAATCTCCAAACTAATCCCACTGCCCCGCTCGCTCCCCATAGTCCTGTATCAATCCCCAAACTAATCCCACTGCCCCGCTCTCTCCCCATAGTCCTGTATCAATCCCCAACTCATCCCACTGCCCCGCTCTCTCCCCATAGTCCTGTATCAGTCCCAAACGATTCCACTGCCCCGCTCTCTCCCCATAGTCCTGTATCAGTCCCAAACGTTTCCTCTGCCCCGCTCTCTCCCCATAGTCCTGTATCAATTCCAAACTAATCCCACTGCCTCGCTCTCACCCCATACCCCTGTATCAATCCCCAAACTAATCCCACTGCCCCGCTCTCTCCCCATAGTCCTGCATCAATCTACAAACTAATCCCACTGTCCCGCTCTTTCCCCATAGCCCTGTATCAATCCCCACATTAATCCGACTGCCCCGCTCTCTCCCCATACTCCTGTATCAATCCCCAAACTAATCCCACTGCCCCGCTCTCTCCCCATAGTCCTGTATCAATCCCCAAACTAATCCCTCTGCCCCGCTCTCTCCCCATAGTCCTGTATCAATCCACAAACTAATCCCACTGCCCCGCTCTCTCCCCATAGTACTGTATCAATCCCAAACTAGTTGCACGGCCCCGCTCTCTCCCCATATTCCTGTATCAATCGCCAAACTAATCCGACTGCCCCGCTCTTTCCCCATAGTCCTGTATCAATCCCCAAACTAATCCCACTGCCCCGCTCTCTCCCCATTGTCCTGTATCAATTCCAAACTAATCCCACTGCCTCGCTCTCTCCGCATAGCCCTGTATCAATCCCCAAACTAATCCCTCTACCCCGCTCTCTCCCCAGAGCCATGTATCAATCCCCCAACTAAACCCACAGCCCGCTCTCTCCCCATAGTCCGGTATCAATCCCAAAAGTATCCCACTGCCCCGCTCTCTCCCCATAGTCCTGTATCAATATCCAAACTAATCCCACTGCCTCGCTCTCTCCCCATAGTCCTGTATCAATCCCCAAATTAATCCCACTGCCCCGCTCTCTCCCCATAGTCCTGTATCAATCCCCAAAATAATCCCACTGCCCCGCTCTCTCCCCATAGCCCTGTATCAATCCCCAAACTAAACCGACTGCCCCGATCTCTCCCCATAGTCCGGTATCAATTCCAAACTAATCCCATTCCCCCGCTCTCTCCCCATAGCCCTGTTTCAATCTCCAAACTAATCCCACTGCCCCGCTGTCTCCCCATAGTCCTGTATCAATCCCCAAACTAATCCCACTGCCTCGCTCTCTCCCCATAGCCCTGTATCAATCCCCAAACTAATCCTACTGCCCGCTCTCTCCCCATAGCCCTGTTTCAATCCCCAAACTAAACCCACTGCCCCGCTCTCTCCCCATAGTCCGGTATCAATCCCAAACTTATCCCACTGCCCCGCTCTCTCCCCATAGTCCTGTATCAATCCCCAATGTAATCCCACTGCCCCGCTCTCTCCCCATAGTCCTGTATCAATCCCCAAACTAATCCCACTGCCCCGCTCTCTCCCCATAGTGCTGTATCAATCCCCAAACCAATCCCACTGCCCCGCTCTCTCCCCATAGTCCTGCATCAATCTCCAAACTAATCCCACTGCCCGGCTCTTTCCCCATAGCCCTGTATCAATCCCCATATTAATCCGACTGCCCCGCTCTCTCCCCATACTCCTGTATCAATCCCCAAACTAATCCCACTGCCCCGCTCTCTCCCCATTGTCCTGTATCAATCCCCAAACTAATCCCTCTGCCCCGCTCTCTCCCCATAGTCCTGTATCAATCCACAAACTTAGGCCACTGCCTCGCTCTCTGCCCGTAGTCCTGTATCAATCCCCAAACTAATCCCACTGCCCCGCTCTCTCCCCATAGTCCTGTATCTATCCCGAAACTAATTCCACTGCCCCGCTCTCTCCCCATAGTCCTGTATCAATCTTCAAACTAATGCCACGGCCCCGCTCTCTCCCCATAGTCCTGTATCAATCCCCAAACTTATCCCACTGCCATGCTCTCACCCCATAGTCCTGTATCAATCTCCAAACTAATCCCAATGCCCCGCTCTCTCCCCATAGTCCTGTATCAATCCCCAAACTAATCCCACTGCTCCGCTCTCTCCCCATAGTCCTGTATCAATCCACAAACTAAGCCCACTGCCTCGCTCTCTGCCCGTAGTCCTGTATCAATCCCCAAACTAATCCCACTGCCCCGCTCTCTCCCCATAGTCCTGTATCTATCCCGAAACTAATCCCACTGCCCCGCTCTCTCCCCATAGTCCTGTATCAATCCTCAAACTAATGCCACTGCTCCGCTCTCTCCCCATAGTCCTGTATCAATTCCCAAACTAATCCCACTGCCATGCTCTCTCCCCATAGTCCTGTATCAATCTCCAAACTAATCCCACTGCCCCGCTCTCTCCCCATAGTCCTGTATCAATCCCCAAACTAATCCCACTGCCCTGCTCTCTCCCCATAGTCCTGTATCAATCCCCAACTAATCCCACTACCCCGCTTTCTCCCCATAGCCCTGTATCAATCCCAAACTCGTCCCATTGCCCCGATCTCTCCCCACAGCCCTGTATCAATCGCCAAACTAATCCCACTGCCCCGCTCTCTCCCCATAGTACTGTATCAACCCCAAACTAGTTCCACGGCCCCGCTCTCTCCCCATATTCCTGTATCAATCGCCAAACTAATCCGACTGCCCCGTTCTCTCCCCATAGTCCTGTATCAATCTCCAAACTAATCCCACTGCCCCGCTCTCTCCCCATAGTCCTGTATCAATCCCCAAACTAATTCCACTGCCCCGCTCTCTCCCCATAGTCCTGTATCAATCCCCAACTCATCCCACTGCCCCGCTCTCTCCCCATAGTCCTGCATAAATCTCCAAACTAATCCCACTGCCCCGCTCTTTCCCCATAGCCCTGTATCAATCCCCAATTAATCCGACTGCCCCGCTCTCTCCCCATACTCCAGTATCAATCCCCAAACTAATCCCACTGCCCCGCTCTCTCCCCATTGTCCTGTATCAATCCCCAAACTAATCCCTCTGCCCCGCTCTCTCCCCATAGTCCTGTATCAATCCACAAACTTAGGCCACTGCCTCGCTCTCTGCCCGTAGTCCTGCATCAATCCCCAAACTAATCCCACTGCCCCGCTCTCTCCCCATAGTCCTGTATCTATCCCGAAACTAATCCCACTGCCCCGCTCTCTCCCCATAGTCCTGTATCAATCCTCAAACTAATGCCACGGCCCCGCTCTCTCCCCATAGTCCTGTATCAATCCCCAAACTTATCCCACTGCCATGCTCTCTCCCCATAGTCCTGTATCAATCTCCAAACTAATCCCAATGCCCCGCTCTCTCCCCATAGTCCTGTATCAATCCCCAAACTAATCCCACTGCTCCGCTCTCTCCCCATAGTCCTGTATCAATCCAAAAACTAAGCCCACTGCCTCGCTCTCTGCCCGTAGTCCTGTATCAATCCCCAAACTAATCCCACTGCCCCGCTCTCTCCCCATAGTCCTGTATCTATCCCGAAACTAATCCCACTGCCCCGCTCTCTCCCCATAGTCCTGTATCAATCCTCAAACTAATGCCACTGCTCCGCTCTCTCCCCATAGTCCTGTATCAATCCCCAAACTAATCCCACTGCCATGCTCTCTCCCCATAGTCCTGTATCAATCTCCAAACTAATCCCACTGCCCCGCTCTCTCCCCATAGTCCTGTATCAATCCCCAAACTAATCCCACTGCCCTGCTCTCTCCCCATAGTCCTGTATCAATCCCCAACTAATCCCACTACCCCGCTTTCTCCCCATAGACCTGTATCAATCCCAAACTCGTCCCATTGCCCCGATCTCTCCCCACAGCCCTGTATCAATCGCCAAACTAGTCCCACTGCCCCGCTCTCTCCCCATAGTACTGTATCAATCCCAAACTAGTTCCAAGGCCCCGCTCTCTCCCCATATTCCTGTATCAATCGCAAAACTAATCCGACTGCCCCGTTCTCTCCCCATAGTCCTGTATCAATCTCCAAACTAATCCCACTGACCCGCTCTCTCCCCATAGTCCTGTATCAATCCCCAAACTAATCCCACTGCCCCGCTCTCTCCCCATAGTCCTGTATCAATCCCCAACTCATCCCACTGCCCCGCTCTCTCCCCATAGTCCTGTATCAGTCCCAAACGATTCCACTGCCCCGCTCTCTCCCCATAGTCCTGTATCAGTCCCAAACGATTCCTCTGCCCCGCTCTCTCCCCATAGTCCTGTATCAATTCAAAACTAATCCCACTGCCTCGCTCTCTCCCCATAGCCCTGTATCAATCCCCAAACTAATCCCACTGCCCCGCTCTCCCCCATAGTCCTGCATCAATCTACAAACTAATCCCACTGCCCCGCTCTTTCCCCATAGCCCTGTATCAATCCCCACATTAATCCGACTGCCCCGCTCTCTCCCCATACTCCTGTATCAATCCCCAAACTAATCCCACTGCCCCGCTCTCTCCCCATAGTCCTGCATCAATCCCCAAACTAATCCCTCTGCCCCGCTCTCTCCCCTAGTCCTGTATCAATCCACAAACTAAGCCCACTGCCTCGCTCTCTGCCCGTAGTCCTGTATCAATCCACAAACTAATCCCACTGCCCCGCTCTCTCCCCATAGTCCTGTATCTATCCCGAAACTAATCCCACTGCCCCGCTCTCTCCCCATAGTCCTGTATCAATCCTCAAACTAATGCCACTGCCCCGCTCTCTCCCCTTAGTCCTGTATCAATCCCCAAACTAATCCCACTGCCATGCTCTCTCCCCATAGTCCTGTATCAATCTCCAAACTAATCCCACTGCCCCGCTCTCTCCCCATAGTCCTGTATCAATCCCAAAACTAATCCCACTGCCCCGCTCTCTCCCCATAGTCCTGTATCAATCCACAAACTAAGCCCGCTGCCTCGCTCTCTGCCCGTAGTCCTGTATCAATCCCCAAACTAATCCCACTGCCCCGCTCTCTCCCCATAGTCCTGTATCTATGCCGAAACTAATCCCACAGCCCCGCTCTCTCCCCATAGTCCTGTATCAATCCTCAAACTAATGCCACTGCTCCGCTCTCTCCCCATAGTCCTGTATCAATCCCCAAACTAATCCCACTGCCATGCTCTCTCCCCATAGTCCTGTATCAATCTCCAAACTAATCCCACTGCCCCGCTCTCTCCCCATAGTCCTGTATCAATCCCCAAACTAATCCCACTGCCCTGCTCTCTCCCCATAGTCCTGTATCAATCCCCAACTAATCCCACTACCCCGCTCTCTCCCCATAGCCCTGTATCAATCCCAAACTCGTCCCATTGCCCCGATCTCTCCCCACAGCCCTGAATCAATCGCCAAACTAATCCCACTGCCCCGCTCTCTCCCCATAGTACTGTATCAATCCCAAACTAGTTCCACGGCCCCGCTCTCTCCCCATATTCCTGTATCAATCGCCAAACTAATCCGACTGCCCCGTTCTCTCCCCATAGTCCTGTATCAATCCCCAAACTAATCCCACTGCCCCGCTCTCTCCCCATAGTCCTGTATCAATCCCCAACTCATCCCACTGCCCCGCTCTCTCCCCATAGTCCTGTATCAGTCCCAAACGATTCCACTGCCCCGCTCTCTCCCCATAGTCCTGTATCAGTCCCAAACGATTCCTCTGCCCCGCTCTCTCCCCATAGTCCTGTATCAATCCCCAACTAATCCCACTGCCCCGCTCTCTCCCCATAGTCCTGTATAAATTACAAACTAATCCCACTGCCTCGCTCTCTCCCCATAGCCCTGAATCAATCCCCAAACTAATCCCACTGCCCCGCTCTCTCCCCATAGTCCTGTATCAGTCCCAAACGATTCCACTGCCCCGCTCTCTCCCCATAGTCCTGTATCAATCCCCAACTAATCCCACTGCCCCGCTCTCTCCCCATAGTCCTGTATCAATCCCCAAACTAATCCCACTGCCTCGCCGCTCTCTCCCCATAGTCCTGTATCAATTCCAAACTAATCCCACTGCCTCGCTCTCTCCCCATAGTCCTGTATCAATCCACAAACTAAGCCCACTGCCTCGCTCTCTCCCCATAGTCCTGTATCTATCCCCAAACTAATCCCACTGCCCCGCTCTCTCCCCATAATCGTGTATCAATCCTCCAACTATTGCCACTGCCCAGCTCTCTCCCCATAGTGCTGTATCAATTCCCAAACTAATCCCACTGCCCCGCTCCCTCCCCATAGTCCTGTATCAATCCCCAAACTAATCCCACTGCCCCGCTCTCTCCCCATAGTCCTGTATCAATCCTCAACTAATCCCACTGCCTCGCTCACTCCCCATAGCCCTGTATCAATTCCCAACCTAATCCTACTGCCCCGCTCTCTCCCCATAGCCCTCAATCAATCCCCAAACTAAACCCACTGCCCCGCTCTCTCCCCATAGTCCGGTATCAATCCCAAACTTATCCCACTGCCCCGCTCTCTCCCCATAGTCCTGTATCAATCCCCAATCTAATCCCACTGCCCCGCTCTCTCCCCATAGTCCTGTATCAATCCCCAAACTAAACCCACTGCCCCGCTCTCTCCCCATAGTCCTGTATCAATCCCCAAACTAATCCCACTGCCCTGCTCTCTCCCCATAGTCCTGTATCAATCCCCAACTAATCCCACTACCCCGCTCTCTCCCCATAGCCCTGTATCAATCCCAAACTCGTCCCATTGCCCCGATCTCTCCCCACAGCCCTGAATCAATCGCCAAACTAATCCCACTGCCCCGCTCTCTCCCCATAGTACTGTATCAATCCCAAACTAGTTCCACGGCCCCGCTCTCTCCCCATATTCCTGTATCAATCGCCAAACTAATCCGACTGCCCCGTTCTCTCCCCATAGTCCTGTATCAATCCCCAAACTAATCCCACTGCCCCGCTCTCTCCCCATAGTCCTGTATCAATCCCCAACTCATCCCACTGCCCCGCTCTCTCCCCATAGTCCTGTATCAGTCCCAAACGATTCCACTGCCCCGCTCTCTCCCCATAGTCCTGTATCAGTCCCAAACGATTCCTCTGCCCCGCTCTCTCCCCATAGTCCTGTATCAATCCCCAACTAATCCCACTGCCCCGCTCTCTCCCCATAGTCCTGTATAAATTACAAACTAATCCCACTGCCTCGCTCTCTCCCCATAGCCCTGAATCAATCCCCAAACTAATCCCACTGCCCCGCTCTCTCCCCATAGTCCTGTATCAGTCCCAAACGATTCCACTGCCCCGCTCTCTCCCCATAGTCCTGTATCAATCCCCAACTAATCCCACTGCCCCGCTCTCTCCCCATAGTCCTGTATCAATCCCCAAACTAATCCCACTGCCTCGCCGCTCTCTCCCCATAGTCCTGTATCAATTCCAAACTAATCCCACTGCCTCGCTCTCTCCCCATAGTCCTGTATCAATCCACAAACTAAGCCCACTGCCTCGCTCTCTCCCCATAGTCCTGTATCTATCCCCAAACTAATCCCACTGCCCCGCTCTCTCCCCATAATCGTGTATCAATCCTCCAACTATTGCCACTGCCCAGCTCTCTCCCCATAGTGCTGTATCAATTCCCAAACTAATCCCACTGCCCCGCTCTCTCCCCATAGTCCTGTATCAATCCTCAACTAATCCCACTGCCTCGCTCACTCCCCATAGCCCTGTATCAATTCCCAACCTAATCCTACTGCCCCGCTCTCTCCCCATAGCCCTCAATCAATCCCCAAACTAAACCCACTGCCCCGCTCTCTCCCCATAGTCCGGTATCAATCCCAAACTTATCCCACTGCCCCGCTCTCTCCCCATAGTCCTGTATCAATCCCCAATCTAATCCCACTGCCCCGCTCTCTCCCCATAGTCCTGTATCAATCCCCAAACTAAACCCACTGCCCCGCTCTCTCCCCATAGTCCTGTATCAATCCCCAAACCAAACCCACTGCCCCGCTCTCTCCCCATAGTCCTGCATCAATCTCCAAACTAATCCCACTGCCCCGCTCTTTCCCCATAGCCCTATATCAATCCCCATATTAATCCGACTGCCCCGCTCTCTCCCCATACTCCTGTATCAATCCCCAAACTAATCCCACTGCCCCGCTCTCTCCCCACAGTCCTGTATCAATCCCCAAACTAATCCCTCTGCCCCGCTCTCTCCCCATAGTCCTGTATCAATCCACAAACTAAGCCCACTGCCTCGCTCTCTGCCCGTAGTCCTGTATCAATCCCCAAACTAATCCCACTGCCCCGCTCTCTTCCCATAGTCCTGTGTCTATCCCGAAACTAATCCCACTGCCCCGCTCTCGCGCCATAGACCTGTATCAATCCTCAAACTAATGCCACTGCCCCGCTCTGTCCCCATAGTCCTGTATCAATCCCCAAACTAATCCCACTGCCATGCTCTCTCCCCATAGTCCTGTATCAATCTCCAAACTAATCCCACTGCCTCGCTCTCTCCCCATAGTCCTGTATCAATCCCCAAACTAATCCCACTGCCCCGCTCTCTCCCCATAGTCCTCTATCAATCCACAAACTAAGCCCACTGCCTCGCTCTCTGCCCGTAGTCCTGTATCAATCCCCAAACTAATCCCACTGCCCCGCTCTCTCCCCATAGTCCTGTATCTATCCCGAAACTAATCCCACTGCCCCGCTCTCTCCCCACAGTCCTGTATCAATCCTCAAACTAATGCCACTGCTCCGCTCTCTCCCCATAGTCCTGTATCAATCCGCAAACTAATCCCACTGCCATGCTCTCTCCCCATAGTCCTGTATCAATCTCCAAACCAATCCCACTGCCCCGCTCTCTCCCCATAGTCCTGTATCAATCCCCAAACTAATCCCACTGCCCTGCTCTCTCCCCATAGTCCTGTATCAATCCCCAACTAATCCCACTACCCCGCTCTCTCCCCATAGCCCTGTATCAATCCCATCTCGTCCCATTGCCCCGATCTCTCCCCACAGCCCTGTATCAATCGCCAAACTAATCCCACTGCCCCGCTCTCTCCCCATAGTACTGTATCAATCCCAAACTAGTTCCACGGTCCCGCTCTCTCCCCATATTCCTGTATCAATCGCCAAACTAATCCGACTGCCCCGTTCTCTCCCCATAGTCCTGTATCAATCCCCAAACTAATCCCACTGCCCCGCTCTCTCCCCATAGTCCTGTATCAATCCCCAACTCATCCCACTGCCCCGCTCTCTCCCCATAGTCCTGTATCAGTCCCAAACGATTCCACTGCCCCGCTCTCTCCCCATAGTCCTGTATCAGTCCCAAACGATTCCTCTGCCCCGCTCTCTCCCCATAGTCCTGTATCAATCCCCAACTAATCCCACTGCCCCGCTCTCTCCCCATAGTCCTGTATCAATTCCAAACTAATCCCACTGCCTCGCTCTCTCCCCATAGCCCTGTATCAATCCCCAAACTAATCCCACTGCCCCGCTCTCAACCCATAGTCCTCTATCAATCCCCAACTAATCCCACTGCCCCGCTCTCTCCCCATAGTCCTGTATCAGTCCCAAACGATTCCACTGCCCCGCTCTCTCCCCATAGTCCTGTATCAGTCCCAAACAATTCCACTGCCCCGCTCTCTCCCCATAGTCCTGTATCAATCCCCAACTAATCCCACTGCCCCGCTCTCTCCCCATAGTCCTGTATCAATTCCAAACTAATCCCAATGCCTCGCTATCTCCCCATAGCCCTGTATCAATCCACAAATTAATCCGACTGCCCCGCTCTCTCCCCATACTCCTGTATCAATCCCCAAACTAATCCCACTCCCCCGCTTTCTCCCCATAGCCCTGTTTCAATCTCCAAACTAATCCCACTGCTCCTCTCTCTCCCCATAGTTCTGTATCAATCCCCAAACTAATCCCACTGCCCCGCTCTCTCCCCATAGTCCTGTATCAATCCCCAAACTAATCCCACTGCCATGCTCTCTCCCCGTAGTCCTGTATCAATCCCCAAACTAATCCCACTGCCCCGCTCTCTCCCCATAGTCCTGTATCTATCCCCAAACTAATCCCACTGCCCTGCTCTCTCCCCATAGTCCTGTATCAATCCTCAACTAATCCCATGCCCCGCTCTCTCCCCACAGCCCTGTATCAATCACAAACTCGTCCCATTGCCCCGATCTCTCCCCACAGCCCTGTATCAAACGCCAAACTAATCCCACTGCCCCGCTCTCTCCCCATAGTACTGTATCAATCCCAAACTAGTTCCACGGCCCCGCTCTCTCCCCATATTCCTGTATCAATCGCCAAACTAATCCGACTGCCCCGCTCTCTCCCCATAGTCCTGTATCAATCCCCAAACTAATCCCACTGCCCCGCTCTCTCCCCATTGTCCTGTATCAATTCCAAACTAATCCCAACGCCTCGCTCTCTCCGCATAGCCCTGTATCAATCCCCAAACTAATCCCACTACCCCGCTCTCTCCCCAGAGCCATGTATCAATCCCCCAACTAAACCCACAGCCCGCTCTCTCCCCATAGTCCGGTATCAATCCCAAACGTATCCCACTGCCCCGCTCTCTCCCCATAGTCCTGTATCAATATCCAAACTAATCCCACTGCCCCGCTATCTCCCCATAGTCCTGTATCAATCCCCAAACTAATCCCACTGCCCCGCTCTCTCCCCATAGTCCTGTATCAATCCCCAAAATAATCCCACTGCCCCGCTCTCTCCCCATAGCCCTGTATCAATCCCCAAACAAAACCGACTGCCCCGATCTCTCCCCATAGTCCGGTATCAATCCCCAAACTAATCCCACTGCCTCGCTCTCTCCCCATAGCCCTGTATCAATCCCCAAACTAATCCTACTGCCCGCTCTCTCCCCATAGCCCTGTTTCAATCCCCAAACTAAACCCACTGCCCCGCTCTCTCCCCATAGTCCGGTATCAATCCCAAACTTATCCCACTGCCCCGCTCTCTCCCCATAGTCCTGTATCAATCCCCAATCTAATCCCACTGCCCCGCTCTCTCCCCATAGTCCTGTATCAATCCCCAAACTAATCCCACTGCCCAGCTCTCTCCCCATAGTCCTGTATCAATCCCCAAACCAATCCCACTGCCCCGCTCTCTCCCCATAGTCCTGCATCAATCTCCAAACTAATCCCACTGCCCCGCTCTTTCCCCGTAGCCCTGTATCAATCCCCATATTAATCCGACTGCCCCGCTCTCTCCCCATACTCCTGTATCAATCCCCAAACTAATCCCTCTGCCCCGCTCTCTCCCCATAGTCCTGTATCAATCCCCAAACTAATCCCTCTGCCCCGCTCTCTCCCCATAGTCCTGTATCAATCCACAAACTAAGCCCACTGCCTCGCTCTCTGCCCGTATGTCCTGTATCAATCCCCAAACTAATCCCACTGCCCCGCTCTCTCCCCATAGTCCTGTATCTATCCCGAAACTAATCCCACTGCCCCGCTCTCTCCACATAGTCCTGTATCAATCCTCAAACTAATGCCACGGCCCCGCTCTCTCCCCATAGTCCTGTATCAATCCCCAAACTTATCCCACTGCCATGCTCTCTCCCCATAGTCCTGTATCAATCCCAAACTAGTTCCACGGCCCCGCTCTCTCCCCATATTCCTGTATCAATCGCCAAACTAATCCGACTGCCCCGCTCTCTCCCCATAGTCCTGTATCAATCTCCAAACTAATCCTACTGCCCCGCTCTCTCGCCATAGTCCTGTATCAATCCCCAAACTAATCCCACTGCCCCGCTCTCTCCCCATAGTCCTGTATCAATCCCCAACTAATCCCACTGCCCCGCTCTCTCCCCATAGTCCTGTATCAGTCCCAAACGATTCCACTGCCCCGCTCTCTCCCCATAGTCCTGTATCAGTCCCAAACGATTCCACTGCCCCGCTCTCTCCCCATAGTCCTGTATCAATCACCAACTAATCCCACTGCCCCGCTCTCTCCCCATAGTCCTATATCAATCCCCTAACTAATCCCACTGCCCCGCTCTCTCCCCATAGTCCTGTTTCAATTCCAAACTAATCCCACTGCCCCGCTCTCTCCCCATAGTCCTGTATCAATCCCCAAACTAATCCCACTGCCCCGCTCTCTCCCCATAGTCCTGTATCAATCCCCAACTAATCCCACTGCCCCGCTCTCTCCCCATAGTCCTGTATCAGTCCCAAACGAGTTCCACTGCCTCGCTCACTCCCCATAGCCCTGTATCAATCCCGAAACTAATCCCACTGCCCCGCTATCTCCCCATAGCCCTGTATCAATCCCCAAACTTAACCCACTGCCCCGCTCTCTCCCCATAGTCCGGTATCAATCCCAAACTTATCCCACTGCCCCGCTATCTCCCCATAATCCTGTATCAATCCCCAATCTAATCCCACTGCCACGCTCTCTCCCAATAGTCCTGTATCAATCCCCAAAATAATCCCACTGCCCCGCTCTCTCCCCATAGTCCTGTATCAATCCCCAAACCAATCCCACTGCCCCGCACTCTCCCCATAGTCCTGCATCAATCTCCAAACTAATCCCACTGCCCCGCTCTTTCCCAATAGCCCTGTATCAATCCACAAATTAATCCGACTGCCCCGCTCACTCCCCATACTCCTGTATCAATCCCCAAACTAATCCTACTGCCCGCTCTCTCCCCATAGCCCTGTTTCAATCCCCAAACTAAACCCACTGCCCCGCTCTCTCCCCATAGTCCGGTATCAATCCCAAACTTATCCCACTGCCCCGCTCTCTCCCCATAGTCCTGTATCAATTCCCAATCTAATCCCACTGCCCCGCTCTCTCCCCATAGTCCTGTATCAATCCCCAAACTAATCCCACTGCCCCGCTCTCTCCCCATAGTCCTGTATCAATCCCCAAACCAATCCCACTCCCCCGCTCTCTCCCCATAGTCCTGCATCAATCTCCAAACTAATCCCACTGCCCCGCTCTTTCCCCATAGCCCTGTATCAATCCCCATATTAATACGACTGCCCCGCTCTCTCCCCATACTCCTGTATCAATCCCCAAACTAATCCCACTGCCCCGCTCTCTCCCCATAGTCCTGTATCAATCCCCAAACTAATCCCTCTGCCCCGCTCTCTCCCCATAGTCCTGTATCAATCCACAAACTCAGCCCACTGCCTCGCTCTCTGCCCGTAGTCCTGTATCAATCCCCAAACTAATCCCACTGCCCCGCTCTCTCCCCATAGTCCTGTATCTATCCCGAAACTAATCCCACTGCCCCGCTCTCTCCCCATAGTCCTGTATCAATCCTCAAACTAATGCCACGGCCCCGCTCTCTCCCCATAGTCCTGTATCAATCCCCAAACTTATCCCACTGCCATGCTCTCTCCCCATAGTCCTGTATCAATCTCCAAACTAATCCCACTGCCCCGCTCTCTCCCCATAGTCCTGTATCAATCCCCAAACTAATCCCACTGCCCCGCTCTCTCCCCATAGTCCTGTATCAATCCACAAACTAAGCCCACTGCCTCGCTCTCTGCCCGTAGTCCTGTATCAATCCCCAAACTAATCCCACTGCCCCGCTCTCTCCCCATAGTCCTGTATCTATCCCGAAACTAATCCCACTGCCCCGCTCTCTCCCCATAGTCCTGTATCAATCCTCAAACTAATGCCACTGCTCCGCTCTCTCCCCATAGTCCTGTATCAATCCCCAAACTAATCCCACTGCCATGCTCTCTCCCCATAGTCCTGTATCAATCTCCAAACTAATCCCACTGCCCCGCTCTCTCCCCATAGTCCTGTATCAATCCCCAAACTAATCCCACTGCCCTGCTCTCTCCCCATAGTCCTGTATCAATCCCCAACTAATCCCACTACCCCGCTCTCTCCCCATCGCCCTGTATCAATCCCAAACTCGTCCCATTGCCCCGATCTCTCCCCACATCCCTGTATCAATCGCCAAACTAATCCCACTGCCCCGCTCTCTCCCCATAGTACTGTATCAATCCCAAACTAGTTCCACGGCCCCGCTCTCTCCCCATATTCCTGTATCAATCGCCAAACTAATCCGACTGCCCCGTTCTCGCTCCATAGTCCTGTATCAATCTCCAAACTAATCCCACTGCCCCGCTCTCTCCCCATAGTCCTGTATCAATCCCCAAACTAATCCCACTGCCCCGCTCTCTCCCCATAGTCCTGTATCAATCCCCAACTCATCCCACTGCCCCGCTCTCTCCCCATAGTCCTGTATCAGTCCCAAACGATTCCACTGCCCCGCTCTCTCCCCATAGTCCTGTATCAGTCCCAAACGATTCCTCTGCCCCGCTCTCTCCCCATAGTCCTGTATCAATTCCAAACTAATCCCACTGCCTCGCTCTCTCCCCATAGCCCTGTATCAATCCCCAAACTAATCCCACTGCCCCGCTCTCTCCCCATAGTCCTGCATCAATCTACAAACTAATCCCACTGTCCCGCTCTTTCCCCATAGCCCTGTATCAATCCCCACATTAATCCGACTGCCCCGCTCTCTCCCTATACTCCTGTATCAATCCCCAAACTAATCCCACTGCCCCGCTCTCTCCCCATAGTCCTGTATCAATCCCCAAACTAATCCCTCTGCCCCGCTCTCTCCCCATAGTCCTGTATCAATCCACAAACTAATCCCACTGCCCCGCTCTCTCCCCATAGTACTGTATCAATCCCAAACTAGTTCCACGGCCCCGCTCTCTCCCCATATTCCTGTGTCAATCGCCAAACTAATCCGACTGCCCCGCTCCCTCCCCATAGTCCTGTATCAATCCCCAAACTAATCCCACTGCCCCGCTCTCTCCCCATTATCCTGTATCAATTCCAAACTAATCCCACTGCCTCGCTCTCTCCGCATAGCGCTGTATCAATCCCCAAACTAATCCCACTACCCCGCTCTCTCCCCAGAGCCATGTATCAATCCCCCAACTAAACCCACAGCCCGCTCTCTCCCCATAGTCCTGTATCAATCCCCAAACTAATCCCACTGCCCCGCTCTCTCCCCATAGTCCTGTATCAATCCCCAAAATAATCCCACTGCCCCGCTCTCTCCCCATAGCCCTGTATCAATCCCCAAACTAAACCGACTGCCCCGATCTCTCCCCATAGTCCGGTATCAATTCCAAACTAATCCCACTCCCCGGCTCTCTCCCCATAGCCCTGTTTCAATCTCCAAACTAATCCCACTGCCCCGCTGTCTCCCCATAGTCCTGTATCAATCCCCAAACTAATCCCACTGCCTCGCTCTCTCCCCATAGCCCTGTATCAATCCCCAAACTAATCCTACTGCCCGCTCTCTCCCCATAGCCCTGTTTCAATCCCCAAACTAAACCCACTGCCCCGCACTCTCCCCATAGTCAGGTATCAATCCCAAACTTATCCCACTGCCCCGCTCTCTCCCCATAGTCCTGTATCAATCCCCAATGTAATCCCACTGCCCCGCTCTCTCCCCATAGTCCTGTATCAATCCCCAAACTAATCCCACTGCCCCGCTCTCTCCCCATAGTGCTGTATCAATCCCCAAACCAATCCCACTGCCCCGCTCTCTCCCCATAGTCCTGCATCAATCTCCAAACTAATCCCACTGCCCCGCTCTTTCCCCATAGCCCTGTATCAATCCCCATATTAATCCGACTGCCCCGCTCTCTCCCCATACTCCTGTATCAATCCCCAAACTAATCCCACTGCCCCGCTCTCTCCCCATTGTCCTGTATCAATCCCCAAACTAATCCCTCTGCCCCGCTCTCTCCCCATAGTCCTGTATCAATCCACAAACTTAGGCCACTGCCTCGCTCTCTGCCCGTAGTCCTGTATCAATCCCCAAACTATTCCCACTGCCCCGCTCTCTCCCCATAGTCCTGTATCTATCCCCAAACTAATCCCACTGCCCCGCTCTCTCCCCATAGTCCTGTATCAATCCACAAACTAAGCCCACTGCCTCGCTCTCTGCCCGTAGTCCTGTATCAATCCCCAAACTAATCCCACTGCCCCGCTCTCTCCCCATAGTCCTGTATCTATCCCGAAACTAATCCCACTGCCCCGCTCTCTCCCCATAGTCCTGTATCAATCCTCAAACTAATGCCACTGCTCCGCTCTCTCCCCATAGTCCTGTATCAATCCCCAAACTAATCCCACTGCCATGCTCTCTCCCCATAGTCCTGTATCAATCTCCAAACTAATCCCACTGCCCCGCTCTCTCCCCATAGTCCTGTATCAATCCCCAAACTAATCCCACTGCCCTGCTCTCTCCCCATAGTCCTGTATCAATCGCCAAACTAATCCGACTGCCCCGTTCTCTCCCCATAGTCCTGTATCAATCTCCAAACTAATCCCACTGCCCCGCTCTCTCCCCATAGTCCTGTATCAATCCCCAAACTAATCCCACTGCCCCGCTCTCTCCCCATAGTCCTGTATCAATCCCCAACTCATCCCACTGCCCCGCTCTCTCCCCATAGTCCTGTATCAGTCCCCAAACAAAACCGACTGCCCCGATCTCTCCCCATAGTCCGGTATCAATCCCCAAACTAATCCCACTGCCTCGCTCTCTCCCCATAGCCCTGTATCAATCCCCAAACTAATCCTACTGCCCGCTCTCTCCCCATAGCCCTGTTTCAATCCCCAAACTAAACCCACTGCCCCGCTCTCTCCCCATAGTCCGGTATCAATCCCAAACTTATCACACTGCCCCGCTCTCTCCCCATAGTCCTGTATCAATCCCCAATCTAATCCCACTGCCCCGCTCTCTCCCCATAGTCCTGTATCAATCCCCAAACAAATCCCACTGCCCAGCTCTCTCCCCATAGTCCTGTATCAATCCCCAAACCAATCCCACTGCCCCGCTCTCTCCCCATAGTCCTGCATCAATCTCCAAACTAATCCCACTGCCCCGCTCTTTCCCCATAGCCCTGTATCAATCCCCATATTAATCCGACTGCCCCGCTCTCTCCCCATACTCCTGTATCAATCCCCAAACTAATCCCTCTGCCCCGCTCTCTCCCCATAGTCCTGTATCAATCCCCAAACTAATCCCTCTGCCCCGCTCTCTCCCCATAGTCCTGTATCAATCCACAAACTAAGCCCACTGCCTCGCTCTCTGCCCGTATGTCCTGTATCAATCCCCAAACTAATCCCACTGCCCCGCTCTCTCCCCATAGTCCTGTATCTATCCCGAAACTAATCCCACTGCCCCGCTCTCTCCACATAGTCCTGTATCAATCCTCAAACTAATGCCACGGCCCCGCTCTCTCCCCATAGTCCTGTATCAATCCCCAAACTTATCCCACTGCCATGCTCTCTCCCCATAGTCCTGTATCAATCCCAAACTAGTTCCACGGCCCCGCTCTCTCCCCATTTCCTGTATCAATCGCCAAACTAATCCGACTGCCCCGCTCTCTCCCCATAGTCCTGTATCAATCTCCAAACTAATCCTACTGCCCCGCTCTCTCGCCATAGTCCTGTATCAATCCCCAAACTAATCCCACTGCCCCGCTCTCTCCCCATAGTCCTGTATCAATCCCCAACTAATCCCACTGCCCCGCTCTCTCCCCATAGTCCTGTATCAGTCCCAAACGATTCCACTGCCCCGCTCTCTCCCCATAGTCCTGTATCAGTCCCAAACGATTCCACTGCCCCGCTCTCTCCCCATAGTCCTGTATCAATCACCAACTAATCCCACTGCCCCGCTCTCTCCCCATAGTCCTATATCAATCCCCTAACTAATCCCACTGCCCCGCTCTCTCCCCATAGTCCTGTTTCAATTCCAAACTAATCCCACTGCCCCGCTCTCTCCCCATAGTCCTGTATCAATCCCCAAACTAATCCCACTGCCCCGCTCTCTCCCCATAGTCCTGTATCAATCCCCAACTAATCCCACTGCCCCGCTCTCTCCCCATAGTCCTGTATCAGTCCCAAACGAGTTCCACTGCCTCGCTCACTCCCCATAGCCCTGTATCAATCCCGAAACTAATCCCACTGCCCCGCTATCTCCCCATAGCCCTGTATCAATCCCCAAACTTAACCCACTGCCCCGCTCTCTCCCCATAGTCCGGTATCAATCCCAAACTTATCCCACTGCCCCGCTATCTCCCCATAATCCTGTATCAATCCCCAATCTAATCCCACTGCCACGCTCTCTCCCAATAGTCCTGTATCAATCCCCAAAATAATCCCACTGCCCCGCTCTCTCCCCATAGTCCTGTATCAATCCCCAAACCAATCCCACTGCCCCGCACTCTCCCCATAGTCCTGCATCAATCTCCAAACTAATCCCACTGCCCCGCTCTTTCCCAATAGCCCTGTATCAATCCACAAATTAATCCGACTGCCCCGCTCACTCCCCATACTCCTGTATCAATCCCCAAACTAATCCTACTGCCCGCTCTCTCCCCATAGCCCTGTTTCAATCCCCAAACTAAACCCACTGCCCCGCTCTCTCCCCATAGTCCGGTATCAATCCCAAACTTATCCCACTGCCCCGCTCTCTCCCCATAGTCCTGTATCAATTCCCAATCTAATCCCACTGCCCCGCTCTCTCCCCATAGTCCTGTATCAATCCCCAAACTAATCCCACTGCCCCGCTCTCTCCCCATAGTCCTGTATCAATCCCCAAACCAATCCCACTCCCCCGCTCTCTCCCCATAGTCCTGCATCAATCTCCAAACTAATCCCACTGCCCCGCTCTTTCCCCATAGCCCTGTATCAATCCCCATATTAATACGACTGCCCCGCTCTCTCCCCATACTCCTGTATCAATCCCCAAACTAATCCCACTGCCCCGCTCTCTCCCCATAGTCCTGTATCAATCCCCAAACTAATCCCTCTGCCCCGCTCTCTCCCCATAGTCCTGTATCAATCCACAAACTCAGCCCACTGCCTCGCTCTCTGCCCGTAGTCCTGTATCAATCCCCAAACTAATCCCACTGCCCCGCTCTCTCCCCATAGTCCTGTATCTATCCCGAAACTAATCCCACTGCCCCGCTCTCTCCCCATAGTCCTGTATCAATCCTCAAACTAATGCCACGGCCCCGCTCTCTCCCCATAGTCCTGTATCAATCCCCAAACTTATCCCACTGCCATGCTCTCTCCCCATAGTCCTGTATCAATCTCCAAACTAATCCCACTGCCCCGCTCTCTCCCCATAGTCCTGTATCAATCCCCAAACTAATCCCACTGCCCCGCTCTCTCCCCATAGTCCTGTATCAATCCACAAACTAAGCCCACTGCCTCGCTCTCTGCCCGTAGTCCTGTATCAATCCCCAAACTAATCCCACTGCCCCGCTCTCTCCCCATAGTCCTGTATCTATCCCGAAACTAATCCCACTGCCCCGCTCTCTCCCCATAGTCCTGTATCAATCCTCAAACTAATGCCACTGCTCCGCTCTCTCCCCATAGTCCTGTATCAATCCCCAAACCAATCCCACTGCCATGCTCTCTCCCCATAGTCCTGTATCAATCTCCAAACTAATCCCACTGCCCCGCTCTCTCCCCATAGTCCTGTATCAATCCCCAAACTAATCCCACTGCCCTGCTCTCTCCCCATAGTCCTGTATCAATCCCCAACTAATCCCACTACCCCGCTCTCTCCCCATCGCCCTGTATCAATCCCAAACTCGTCCCATTGCCCCGATCTCTCCCCACATCCCTGTATCAATCGCCAAACTAATCCCACTGCCCCGC
This sequence comes from Pristiophorus japonicus, assembly GCF_044704955.1. Classification (NCBI taxonomy): domain Eukaryota; kingdom Metazoa; phylum Chordata; class Chondrichthyes; family Pristiophoridae; genus Pristiophorus; species Pristiophorus japonicus. The sequence continues at coordinate 248,352 of NW_027254467.1, read as the reverse complement.
TCTCTCCCCATAGTACTGTATCAATCCCAAACTAGTTCCACGGCCCCGCTCTCTCCCCATATTCCTGTATCAATCGCCAAACTAATCCGACTGCCCCGTTCTCGCTCCATAGTCCTGTATCAATCTCCAAACTAATCCCACTGCCCCGCTCTCTCCCCATAGTCCTGTATCAATCCCCAAACTAATCCCACTGCCCCGCCCTCTCCCCATAGTCCTGTATCAATCCCCAACTCATCCCACTGCCCCGCTCTCTCCCCATAGTCCTGTATCAGTCCCAAACGATTCCACTGCCCCGCTCTCTCCCCATAGTCCTGTATCAGTCCCAAACGATTCCTCTGCCCCGCTCTCTCCCCATAGTCCTGTATCAATTCCAAACTAATCCCACTGCCTCGCTCTCTCCCCATAGCCCTGTATCAATCCCCAAACTAATCCCACTGCCCCGCTCTCTCCCCATAGTCCTGCATCAATCTACAAACTAATCCCACTGTCCCGCTCTTTCCCCATAGCCCTGTATCAATCCCCACATTAATCCGACTGCCCCGCTCTCTCCCTATACTCCTGTATCAATCCCCAAACTAATCCCACTGCCCCGCTCTCTCCCCATAGTCCTGTATCAATCCCCAAACTAATCCCTCTGCCCCGCTCTCTCCCCATAGTCCTGTATCAATCCACAAACTAATCCCACTGCCCCGCTCTCTCCCCATAGTACTGTATCAATCACAAACTAGTTCCACGGCCCCGCTCTCTCCCCATATTCCTGTGTCAATCGCCAAACTAATCCGACTGCCCCGCTCCCTCCCCATAGTCCTGTATCAATCCCCAAACTAATCCCACTGCCCCGCTCTCTCCCCATTATCCTGTATCAATTCCAAACTAATCCCACTGCCTCGCTCTCTCCGCATAGCGCTGTATCAATCCCCAAACTAATCCCACTACCCCGCTCTCTCCCCAGAGCCATGTATCAATCCCCCAACTAAACCCACAGCCCGCTCTCTCCCCATAGTCCTGTATCAATCCCCAAACTAATCCCACTGCCCCGCTCTCTCCCCATAGTCCTGTATCAATCCCCAAAATAATCCCACTGCCCCGCTCTCTCCCCATAGCCCTGTATCAATCCCCAAACTAAACCGACTGCCCCGATCTCTCCCCATAGTCCGGTATCAATTCCAAACTAATCCCACTCCCCGGCTCTCTCCCCATAGCCCTGTTTCAATCTCCAAACTAATCCCACTGCCCCGCTGTCTCCCCATAGTCCTGTATCAATCCCCAAACTAATCCCACTGCCTCGCTCTCTCCCCATAGCCCTGTATCAATCCCCAAACTAATCCTACTGCCCGCTCTCTCCCCATAGCCCTGTTTCAATCCCCAAACTAAACCCACTGCCCCGCACTCTCCCCATAGTCAGGTATCAATCCCAAACTTATCCCACTGCCCCGCTCTCTCCCCATAGTCCTGTATCAATCCCCAATGTAATCCCACTGCCCCGCTCTCTCCCCATAGTCCTGTATCAATCCCCAAACTAATCCCACTGCCCCGCTCTCTCCCCATAGTGCTGTATCAATCCCCAAACCAATCCCACTGCCCCGCTCTCTCCCCATAGTCCTGCATCAATCTCCAAACTAATCCCACTGCCCCGCTCTTTCCCCATAGCCCTGTATCAATCCCCATATTAATCCGACTGCCCCGCTCTCTCCCCATACTCCTGTATCAATCCCCAAACTAATCCCACTGCCCCGCTCTCTCCCCATTGTCCTGTATCAATCCCCAAACTAATCCCTCTGCCCCGCTCTCTCCCCATAGTCCTGTATCAATCCACAAACTTAGGCCACTGCCTCGCTCTCTGCCCGTAGTCCTGTATCAATCCCCAAACTATTCCCACTGCCCCGCTCTCTCCCCATAGTCCTGTATCTATCCCCAAACTAATCCCACTGCCCCGCTCTCTCCCCATAGTCCTGTATCAATCCACAAACTAAGCCCACTGCCTCGCTCTCTGCCCGTAGTCCTGTATCAATCCCCAAACTAATCCCACTGCCCCGCTCTCTCCCCATCGTCCTGTATCTATCCCGAAACTAATCCCACTGCCCCGCTCTCTCCCCATAGTCCTGTATCAATCCTCAAACTAATGCCACTGCTCCGCTCTCTCCCCATAGTCCTGTATCAATCCCCAAACTAATCCCACTGCCATGCTCTCTCCCCATAGTCCTGTATCAATCTCCAAACTAATCCCACTGCCCCGCTCTCTCCCCATAGTCCTGTATCAATCCCCAAACTAATCCCACTGCCCTGCTCTCTCCCCATAGTCCTGTATCAATCCCCAACTAATCCCACTACCCCGCTCTCTCCCCATAGCCCTGTATCAATCCCAAACTCGTCCCATTGCCCCGATCTCTCCCCACAGCCCTGTATCAATCGCCAAACTAATCCCACTGCCCCGCTCTCTCCCCATAGTACTGTATCAATCCCAAACTAGTTCCACGGCCCCGCTCTCTCCCCATATTCCTGTATCAATCGCCAAACTAATCCGACTGCCCCGTTCTCTCCCCATAGTCCTGTATCAATCTCCAAACTAATCCCACTGCCCCGCTCTCTCCCCATAGTCCTGTATCAATCCCCAAACTAATCCCACTGCCCCGCTCTCTCCCCATAGTCCTGTATCAATCCCCAACTCATCCCACTGCCCCGCTCTCTCCCCATAGTCCTGTATCAGTCCCAAACGATTCCACTGCCCCGCTCTCTCCACATAGTCCTGTATCAGTCCCAAACGATTCCTCTGCCCCGCTCTCTCCCCATAGTCCTGTATCAATTCCAAACTAATCCCACTGCCTCGCTCTCTCCCCATTGCCCTGTTTCAATCCCCAAACTAATCCCACTGCCCCGCTCTCTCCCCATAGTCCTGCATCAATCTACAAACTAATCCCACTGTCCCGCTCTTTCCCCATAGCCCTGTATCAATCCCCACATTAATCCGACTGCCCCGCTCTCTCCCCATACTCCTGTATCAATCCCCAAACTAATCCCACTGCCCCGCTCTCTCCCCATAGTCCTGTATCAATCCACAAACTAATCCCACTGCCCCGCTCTCTCCCCATAGTACTGTATCAATCCCAAACTAGTTCCACGGCCCCGCTCTCTCCCCATATTCCTGTATCAATCGCCAAACTAATCCGACTGCCCCGCTCTCTCCCCATAGTCCTGTATCAATCCCCAAACTAATCCCACTGCCCCGCTCTCTCCCCATTGTCCTGTATCAATTCCAAACTAATCCCACTGCCTCGCTCTCTCCGCATAGCCCTGTATCAATCCCCAAACTAATCCCACTACCCCGCTCTCTCCCCAGAGCCATGTATCAATCCCCCAACTAAACCCACAGCCCGCTCTCTCCCCATAGTCCGGTATCAATCCCAAAAGTATCCCACTGCCCCGCTCTCTCCCCATAGTCCTGTATCAATATCCAAACTAATCCCACTGCCTCGCTCTCTCCCCATAGTCCTGTATCAATCCCCAAACTAATCCCACTGCCCCGCTCTCTCCCCATAGTCCTGTATCAATCCCCAAAATAATCCCACTGCCCCGCTCTCTCCCCATAGCACTGTATCAATCCCCAAACTAAACCGACTGCCCCGATCTCTCCCCATAGTCCGGTATCAATTCCAAACTAATCCCACTCCCCCGCTCTCTCCCCATAGCCCTGTTTCAATCTCCAAACTAATCCCACTGCCCCGCTGTCTCCCCATAGTCCTGTATCAATCCCCAAACTAATCCCACTGCCTCGCTCTCTCCCCATAGCCCTGTATCAATCCCCAAACTAATCCTACTGCCCGCTCTCTCCCCATAGCCCTGTTTCAATCCCCAAACTAAACCCACTGCCCCGCTCTCTCCCCATAGTCCGGTATCAATCCCAAACTTATCCCACTGCCCCGCTCTCTCCCCATAGTCCTGTATCAATCCCCAATGTAATCCCACTGCCCCGCTCTCTCCCCATAGTCCTGTATCAATCCCCAAACTAATCCCACTGCCCCGCTCTCTCCCCATAGTGCTGTATCAATCCCCAAACCAATCCCACTGCCCCGCTCTCTCCCCATAGTCCTGCATCAATCTCCAAACTAATCCCACTGCCCGGCTCTTTCCCCATAGCCCTGTATCAATCCCCATATTAATCCGACTGCCCCGCTCTCTCCCCATACTCCTGTATCAATCCCCAAACTAATCCCACTGCCCCGCTCTCTTCCCATTGTCCTGTATCAATCCCCAAACTAATCCCTCTGCTCCACTCTCTCCCCATAGACCTGTATCAATCCACAAACTTAGGCCACTGCCTCGCTCTCTGCCCGTAGTCCTGTATCAATCCCCAAACTAATCCCACTGCCCCGCTCTCTCCCCATAGTCCTGTATCTATCCCGAAACTAATCCCACTGCCCCGCTCTCTCCCCATAGTCCTGTATCAATCCTCAAACTAATGCCACGGCCCCGCTCTCTCCCCATAGTCCTGTATCAATCCCCAAACTTATCCCACTGCCATGCTCTCTCCCCATAATCCTGTATCAATCTCCAAACTAATCCCAATGCCCCGCTCTCTCCCCATAGTCCTGTATCAATCCCCAAACTAATCCCACTGCTCCGCTCTCTCCCCATAGTCCTGTATCAATCCACAAACTAAGCCCACTGCCTCGCTCTCTGCCCGTAGTCCTGTATCAATCCCCAAACTAATCCCACTGCCCCGCTCTCTCCCCATAGTCCTGTATCTATCCCGAAACTAATCCCACTGCCCCGCTCTCTCCCCATAGTCCTGTATCAATCCTCAAACTAATGCCACTGCTCCGCTCTCTCCCCATAGTCCTGTATCAATCCCCAAACTAATCCCACTGCCATGCTCTCTCCCCATAGTCCTGTATCAATCTCCAAACTAATCCCACTGCCCCGCTCTCTCCCCATAGTCCTGTATCAATCCCCAAACTAATCCCACTGCCCTGCTCTCTCCCCATAGTCCTGTATCAATCCCCAACTAATCCCACTACCCCGCTTTCTCCCCATAGCCCTGTATCAATCCCAAACTCGTCCCATTGCCCCGATCTCTCCCCACAGCCCTGTATCAATCGCCAAACTAATCCCACTGCCCCGCTCTCTCCCCATAGTACTGTATCAATCCCAAACTAGTTCCACGGCCCCGCTCTCTCCCCATATTCCTGTATCAATCGCCAACCTAATCCGACTGCCCCGTTCTCTCCCCATAGTCCTGTATCAATCTCCAAACTAATCCCACTGCCCCGCTCTCTCCCCATAGTCCTGTATCAATCCCCAAACTAATTCCACTGCCCCGCTCTCTCCCCATAGTCCTGTATCAATCCCCAACTCATCCCACTGCCCCGCTCTCTCCCCATAGTCCTGCATAAATCTCCAAACTAATCCCACTGCCCCGCTCTTTCCCCATAGCCCTGTATCAATCCCCATATTAATCCGACTGCCCCGCTCTCTCCCCATACTCCAGTATCAATCCCCAAACTAATCCCACTGCCCCGCTCTCTCCCCATTGTCCTGTATCAATCCCCAAATTAATCCCTCTGCCCCGCTCTCTCCCCATAGTCCTGTATCAATCCACAAACTTAGGCCACTGCCTCGCTCTCTGCCCGTAGTCCTGCATCAATCCCCAAACTAATCCCACTGCCCCGCTCTCTCCCCATAGTCCTGTATCTATCCCGAAACTAATCCCACTGCCCCGCTCTCTCCCCATAGTCCTGTATCAATCCTCAAACTAATGCCACGGCCCCGCTCTCTCCCCATAGTCCTGTATCAATCCCCAAACTTATCCCACTGCCATGCTCTCTCCCCATAGTCCTGTATCAATCTCCAAACTAATCCCAATGCCCCGCTCTCTCCCCATAGTCCTGTATCAATCCCCAAACTAATCCCACTGCTCCGCTCTCTCCCCATAGTCCTGTATCAATCCACAAACTAAGCCCACTGCCTCGCTCTCTGCCCGTAGTCCTGTATCAATCCCCAAACTAATCCCACTGCCCCGCTCTCTCCCCATAGTCCTGAATCTATCCCGAAACTAATCCCACTGCCCCGCTCTCTCCCCATAGTCCTGTATCAATCCTCAAACTAATGCCACTGCTCCGCTCTCTCCCCATAGTCCTGTATCAATCCCCAAACTAATCCCACTGCCATGCTCTCTCCCCATAGTCCTGTATCAATCTCCAAACTAATCCCACTGCCCCACTCTCTCCCCATAGTCCTGTATCAATCCCCAAACTAATCCCACTGCCCTGCTCTCTCCCCATAGTCCTGTATCAATCCCCAACTAATCCCACTACCCCGCTTTCTCCCCATAGCCCTGTATCAATCCCAAACTCGTCCATTTGCCCCGATCTCTCCCCACAGCCCTGTATCAATCGCCAAACTAATCCCACTGCCCCGCTCTCTCCCCATAGTACTGTATCAATCCCAAACTAGTTCCAAGGCCCCGCTCTCTCCCCATATTCCTGTATCAATCGCCAAACTAATCCGACTGCCCCGTTCTCTCCCCATAGTCCTGTATCAATCTCCAAACTAATCCCACTGCCCCGCTCTCTCCCCATAGTCCTGTATCAATCCCCAAACTAATCCCACTGCCCCGCTCTCTCCCCATAGTCCTGTATCAATCCCCAACTCATCCCACTGCCCCGCTCTCTCCCCATAGTCCTGTATCAGTCCCAAACGATTCCACTGCCCCGCTCTCTCCCCATAGTCCTGTATCAGTCCCAAACGATTCCTCTGCCCCGCTCTCTCCCCATAGTCCTGTATCAATTCCAAACTAATCCCACTGCCTCGCTCTCTCCCCATAGCCCTGTATCAATCCCCAAACTAATCCCACTGCCCCGCTCTCTCCCCATAGTCCTGCATCAATCTACAAACTAATCCCACTGCCCCGCTCTTTCCCCATAGCCCTGTATCAATCCCCACATTAATCCGACTGCCCCGCTCTCTCCCCATACTCCTGTATCAATCCCCAAACTAATCCCACTGCCCCGCTCTCTCCCCATAGTCCTGCATCAATCCCCAAACTAATCCCTCTGCCCCGCTCTCTCCCCATAGTCCTGTATCAATCCACAAACTAAGCCCACTGCCTCGCTCTCTGCCCGTAGTCCTGTATCAATCCCCAAACTAATCCCACTGCCCCGCTCTCTCCCCATAGTCCTGTATCTATCCCGAAACTAATCCCACTGCCCCGCTCTCTCCCCATAGTCCTGTATCAATCCTCAAACTAATGCCACTGCCCCGCTCTCTCCCCTTAGTCCTGTATCAATCCCCAAACTAATCCCACTGCCATGCTCTCTCCCCATAGTCCTGTATCAATCTCCAAACTAATCCCACTGCCCCGCTCTCTCCCCATAGTCCTGTATCAATCCCAAAACTAATCCCACTGCCCCGCTCTCTCCCCATAGTCCTGTATCAATCCACAAACTAAGCCCACTGCCTCGCTCTCTGCCCGTAGTCCTGTATCAATCCCCAAACTAATCCCACTGCCCCGCTCTCTCCCCATAGTCCTGTATCTATGCCGAAACTAATCCCACAGCCCCGCTCTCTCCCCATAGTCCTGTATCAATCCTCAAACTAATGCCACTGCTCCGCTCTCTCCCCATAGTCCTGTATCAATCCCCAAACTAATACCACTGCCATGCTCTCTCCCCATAGTCCTGTATCAATCTCCAAACTAATCCCACTGCCCCGCTCTCTCCCCATAGTCCTGTATCAATCCCCAAACTAATCCCACTGCCCTGCTCTCTCCCCATAGTCCTGTATCAATCCCCAACTAATCCCACTACCCCGCTCTCTCCCCATAGCCCTGTATCAATCCCAAACTCGTCCCATTGCCCCGATCTCTCCCCACAGCCCTGAATCAATCGCCAAACTAATCCCACTGCCCCGCTCTCTCCCCATAGTACTGTATCAATCCCAAACTAGTTCCACGGCCCCGCTCTCTCCCCATATTCCTGTATCAATCGCCAAACTAATCCGACTGCCCCGTTCTCTCCCCATAGTCCTGTATCAATCTCCAAACTAATCCCACAGCCCCGCTCTCTCCCCATAGTCCTGTATCAATCCCCAAACTAATCCCACTGCCCCGCTCTCTCCCCATAGTCCTGTATCAATCCCCAACTCATCCCACTGCCCCGCTCTCTCCCCATAGTCCTGTATCAGTCCCAAACGATTCCACTGCCCCGCTCTCTCCCCATAGTCCTGTATCAGTCCCAAACGATTCCTCTGCCCCGCTCTCTCCCCATAGTCCTGTTTCAATCCCCAACTAATCCCACTGCCCCGCTCTCTCCCCATAGTCCTGTATCAATTCCAAACTAATCCCACTGCCTCGCTCTCTCCCCATAGCCCTGAATCAATCCCCAAACTAATCCCACTGCCCCGCTCTCTCCCCATAGTCCTGTATCAGTCCCAAACGATTCCACTGCCCCGCTCTCTCCCCATAGTCCTGTATCAATCCCCAACTAATCCCACTGCCCCGCTCTCTCGCCATAGTCCTGTATCAATCCCCAAACTAATCCCACTGCCTCGCCGCTCTCTCCCCATAGTCCTGTATCAATTCCAAACTAATCCCACTGCCTCGCTCTCTCCCCATAGTCCTGTATCAATCCACAAACTAAGCCCACTGCCTCGCTCTCTCCCCATAGTCCTGTATCTATCCCCAAACTAATCCCACTGCCCCGCTCTCTCCCCATAGTCGTCTATCAATCCTCCAACTATTGCCACTGCCCAGCTCTCTCCCCATAGTGCTGTATCAATTCCCAAACTAATCCCACTGCCCCGCTCCCTCCCCATAGTCCTGTATCAATCCCCAAACTAATCCCACTGCCCCGCTCTCTCCCCATAGTCCTGTATCAATCCTCAACTAATCCCACTGCCTCGCTCACTCCCCATAGCCCTGTATCAATTCCCAACCTAATCCTACTGCCCCGCTCTCTCCCCATAGCCCTCAATCAATCCCCAAACTAAACCCACTGCCCCGCTCTCTCCCCATAGTCCGGTATCAATCCCAAACTTATCCCACTGCCCCGCTCTCTCCCCATAGTCCTGTATCAATCCCCAATCTAATCCCACTGCCCCGCTCTCTCCCCATAGTCCTGTATCAATCCCCAAACTAATCCCACTGCCCCGCTCTCTCCCCATAGTCCTGTATCAATCCCCAAACCAAACCCACTGCCCCGCTCTCTCCCCATAGTCCTGCATCAATCTCCAAACTAATCCCACTGCCCCGCTCTTTCCCCATAGCCCTATATCAATCCCCATATTAATCCGACTGCCCCGCTCTCTCCCCATACTCCTGTATCAATCCCCAAACTAATCCCACTGCCCCGCTCTCTCCCCACAGTCCTGTATCAATCCCCAAACTAATCCCTCTGCCCCGCTCTCTCCCCATAGTCCTGTATCAATCCACAAACTAAGCCCACTGCCTCGCTCTCTGCCCGTAGTCCTGTATCAATCCCCAAACTAATCCCACTGCCCCGCTCTCTTCCCATAGTCCTGTATCTATCCCGAAACTAATCCCACTGCCCTGCTCTCTCGCCATAGTCCTGTATCAATCCTCAAACTAATGCCACTGCCCCGCTCTCTCCCCATAGTCCTGTATCAATCCCCAAACTAATCCCACTGCCATGCTCTCTCCCCATAGTCCTGTATCAATCTCCAAACTAATCCCACTGCCTCGCTCTCTCCCCATAGTCCTGTATCAATCCCCAAACTAATCCCACTGCCCCGCTCTCTCCCCATAGTCCTGTATCAATCCACAAACTAAGCCCACTGCCTCGCTCTCTGCCCGTAGTCCTGTATCAATCCCCAAACTAATCCCACTGCCCCGCTCTCTCCCCATAGTCCTGTATCTATCCCGAAACTAATCCCACTGCCCCGCTCTCTCCCCACAGTCCTGTATCAATCCTCAAACTAATGCCACAGCTCCGCTCTCTCCCCATAGTCCTGTATCAATCCCCAAACTAATCCCACTGCCATGCTCTCTCCCCATAGTCCTGTATCAATCTCCAAACTAATCCCACTGCCCCGCTCTCTCCCCATAGTCCTGTATCAATCCCCAAACTAATCCCACTGCCCTGCTCTCTCCCCATAGTCCTGTATCAATCCCCAACTAATCCCACTACCCCGCTCTCTCCCCATAGCCCTGTATCAATCCCAAACTCGTCCCATTGCCCCGATCTCTCCCCACAGCCCTGTATCAATCGCCAAACTAATCCCACTGCCCCGCTCTCTCCCCATAGTACTGTATCAATCCCAAACTAGTTCCACGGTCCCGCTCTCTCCCCATATTCCTGTATCAATCGCCAAACTAATCCGACTGCCCCGTTCTCTCCCCATAGTCCTGTATCAATCCCCAAACTAATCCCACTGCCCCGCTCTCTCCCCATAGTCCTGTATCAATCCCCAACTCATCCCACTGCCCCGCTCTCTCCCCATAGTCCTGTATCAGTCCCAAACGATTCCACTGCCCCGCTCTCTCCCCATAGTCCTGTATCAGTCCCAAACGATTCCTCTGCCCCGCTCTCTCCCCATAGTCCTGTATCAATCCCCAACTAATCCCACTGCCCCGCTCTCTCCCCATAGTCCTGTATCAATTCCAAACTAATCCGACTGCCTCGCTCTCTCCCCATAGCCCTGTATCAATCCCCAAACTAATCCCACTGCCCCGCTCTCAACCCATAGTCCTCTATCAATCCCCAACTAATCCCACTGCCCCGCTCTCTCCCCATAGTCCTGTATCAGTCCCAAACGATTCCACTGCCCCGCTCTCTCCCCATAGTCCTGTATCAGTCCCAAACGATTCCACTGCCCCGCTCTCTCCCCATAGTCCTGTATCAATCCCCAACTAATCCCACTGCCCCGCTCTCTCCCCATAGTCCTGTATCAATTCCAAACTAATCCCAATGCCTCGCTATCTCCCCATAGCCCTGTATCAATCCACAAATTAATCCGACTGCCCCGCTCTCTCCCCATACTCCTGTATCAATCCCCAAACTAATCCCACTGCCCCGCTTTCTCCCCATAGCCCTGTTTCAATCTCCAAACTAATCCCACTGCCCCTCTCTCTCCCCATAGTTCTGTATCAATCCCCAAACTAATCCCACTGCCCCGCTCTCTCCCCATAGTCCTGTATCAATCCCCAAACTAATCCCACTGCCATGCTCTCTCCCCGTAGTCCTGTATCAATCCCCAAACTAATCCCACTGCCCCGCTCTCTCCCCATAGTCCTGTATCTATCCCCAAACTAATCCCACTGCCCTGCTCTCTCCCCATAGTCCTGTATCAATCCTCAACTAATCCCATGCCCCGCTCTCTCCCCACAGCCCTGTATCAATCACAAACTCGTCCCATTGCCCCGATCTCTCCCCACAGCCCTGTATCAAACGCCAAACTAATCCCACTGCCCCGCTCTCTCCCCATAGTACTGTATCAATCCCAAACTAGGTCCACGGCCCCGCTCTCTCCCCATATTCCTGTATCAATCGCCAAACTAATCCGACTGCCCCGCTCTCTCCCCATAGTCCTGTATCAATCCCCAAACTAATCCCACTGCCCCGCTCTCTCCCCATTGTCCTGTATCAATTCCAAACTAATCCCAACGCCTCGCTCTCTCCGCATAGCCCTGTATCAATCCCCAAACTAATCCCACTACCCCGCTCTCTCCCCAGAGCCATGTATCAATCCCCCAACTAAACCCACAGCCCGCTCTCTCCCCATAGTCCGGTATCAATCCCAAACGTATCCCACTTCCCCGCTCTCTCCCCATAGTCCTGTATCAATATCCAAACTAATCCCACTGCCCCGCTCTCTCCCCATAGTCCTGTATCAATCCCCAAACTAATCCCACTGCCCCGCTCTCTCCCCATAGTCCTGTATCAATCCCCAAAATAATCCCACTGCCCCGCTCTCTCCCCATAGCCCTGTATCAATCCCCAAACTAAACCGACTGCCCCGATCTCTCCCCATAGTCCGGTATCAATTCCAAACTAATCCCACTCCCCCGCTCTCTCCCCATAGCCCTGTTTCAATCTCCAAACTAATCCCACTGCCCCGCTCTCTCCCCATAGCCCTGTTTCAATCCCCAAACTAATCCCACTGCCTCGCTCTCTCCCCATAGCCCTGTATCAATCCCCAAACTAATCCTACTGCCCGCTCTCTCCCCATAGCCCTGTTTCAATCCCCAAACTAAACCCACTGCCCCGCTCTCTCCCCATAGTCCGGTATCAATCCCAAACTTATCCCACTGCCCCGCTCTCTCCCCATAGTCCTGTATCAATCCCCAATCTAATCCCACTGCCCCGCTCTCTCCCCATAGTCCTGTATCAATCCTCCAACTATTGCCACTGCCCAGCTCTCTCCCCATAGTGCTGTATCAATTCCCAACCTAATCCTACTGCCCCGCTCTCTCCCCATAGCCCTCAATCAATCCCCAAACTAAACCCACTGCCCCGCTCTCTCCCCATAGTCCGGTATCAATCCCAAACTTATCCCACTGCCCCGCTCTCTCCCCATAGTCCTGTATCAATCCCCAATCTAATCCCCCTGCCCCGCTCTCTCCCCATAGTCCTGTATCAATCCCCAAACCAAACCCACTGCCCCGCTCTCTCCCCATAGTCCTGCATCAATCTCCAAACTAATCCCACTGCCCCGCTCTTTCCCCATAGCCCTATATCAATCCCCATATTAATCCGACTGCCCCGCTCTCTCCCCATACTCCTGTATCAATCCCCAAACTAATCCCACTGCCCCGCTCTCTCCCCACAGTCCTGTATCAATCCCCAAACTAATCCCTCTGCCTCGCTCTCTCCCCATAGTCCTGTATCAATCCACAAACTAAGCCCACTGCCTCGCTCTCTGCCCGTATTCCTGTATCAATCCCCAAACTAATCCCACTGCCCCGCTCTCTTCCCATAGTCCTGTATCTATCCCGAAACTAATCCCACTGCCCCGCTCTCTCGCCATAGTCCTGTATCAATCCTCAAACTAATGCCACTGCCCCGCTCTCTCCCCATAGTCCTGTATCAATCCCCAAACTAATCCCACTGCCATGCTCTCTCCCCATAGTCCTGTATCAATCTCCAAACTAATCCCACTGCCTCGCTCTCTCCCCATAGTCCTGTATCAATCCCCAAACTAATCCCACTGCCCCGCTCTCTCCCCATTGTCCTGTATCAATCCACAAACTAAGCCCACTGCCTCGCTCTCTGCCCGTAGTCCTGTATCAATCCCCAAACTAATCCCACTGCCCCGCTCTCTCCCCATAGTCCTGTATCTATCCCGAAACTAATCCCACTGCCCCGCTCTCTCCCCACAGTCCTGTATCAATCCTCAAACTAATGCCACTGCTCCGCTCTCTCCCCATAGTCCTGTATCAATCCCCAAACTAATCCCACTGCCATGCTCTCTCCCCATAGTCCTGTATCAATCTCCAAACTAATCCCACTGCCCCGCTCTCTCCCCATAGTCCTGTATCAATCCCCAAACTAATCCCACTGCCCTGCTCTCTCCCCATAGTCCTGTATCAATCCCCAACTAATCCCACTACCCCGCTCTCTCCCCATAGCCCTGTATCAATCCCAAACTCGTCCCATTGCCCCGATCTCTCCCCACAGCCCTGTATCAATCGCCAAACTAATCCCACTGCCCCGCTCTCTCCCCATAGTACTGTATCAATCCCAAACTAGTTCCACGGTCCCGCTCTCTCCCCATATTCCTGTATCAATCGCCAAACTAATCCGACTGCCCCGTTCTCTCCCCATAGTCCTGTATCAATTCCCAAACTAATCCCACTGCCCCGCTCTCTCCCCATAGTCCTGTATCAATCCCCAACTCATCCCACTGCCCCGCTCTCTCCCCATAGTCCTGTATCAGTCCCAAACGATTCCACTGCCCCGCTCTCTCCCCATAGTCCTGTATCAGTCCCAAACGATTCCTCTGCCCCGCTCTCTCCCCATTGTCCTGTATCAATCCCCAACTAATCCCACTGCCCCGCTCTCTCCCCATAGTCCTGTATCAATTCCAAACTAATCCCACTGCCTCGCTCTCTCCCCATAGCCCTGTATCAATCCCCAAACTAATCCCACTGCCCCGCTCTCAACCCATAGTCCTCTATCAATCCCCAACTAATCCCACTGCCCCGCTCTCTCCCCATAGTCCTGTATCAGTCCCAAACGATTCCACTGCCCCGCTCTCTCCCCATAGTCCTGTATCAGTCCCAAACGATTCCACTGCCCCGCTCTCTCCCCATAGTCCTGTATCAATCCCCAACTAATCCCACTGCCCCGCTCTCTCCCCATAGTCCTGTATCAATTCCAAACTAATCCCAATGCCTCGCTATCTCCCCATAGCCCTGTATCAATCCACAAATTAATCCGACTGCCCCGCTCTCTCCCCATACTCCTCTATCAATCCCCAAACTAATCCCACTGCCCCGCTTTCTCCCCATAGCCCTGTTTCAATCTCCAAACTAATCCCACTGCCCCTCTCTCTCCCCATAGTTCTGTATCAATCCCCAAACTAATCCCACTGCCCCGCTCTCCCCCCATAGTCCTGTATCAATCCCCAAACTAATCCCACTGCCATGCTCTCTCCCCGTAGTCCTGTATCAATCCCCAAACTAATCCCACTGCCCCGCTCTCTCCCCATAGTCCTGTATCTATCCCCAAACTAATCCCACTGCCCTGCTCTCTCCCCATAGTCCTGTATCAATCCTCAACTAATCCCATGCCCCGCTCTCTCCCCACAGCCCTGTATCAATCACAAACTCGTCCCATTGCCCCGATCTCTCCCCACAGCCCTGTATCAAACGCCAAACTAATCCCACTGCCCCGCTCTCTCCCCATAGTACTGTATCAATCCCAAACTAGTTCCACGGCCCCGCTCTCTCCCCATATTCCTGTATCAATCGCCAAACTAATCCGACTGCCCCGCTCTCTCCCCATAGTCCTGTATCAATCCCCAAACTAATCCCACTGCCCCGCTCTCTCCCCATTGTCCTGTATCAATTCCAAACTAATCCCAACGCCTCGCTCTCTCCGCATAGCCCTGTATCAATCCCCAAACTAATCCCACTACCCCGCTCTCTCCCCAGAGCCATGTATCAATCCCCCAACTAAACCCACAGCCCGCTCTCTCCCCATAGTCCGGTATCAATCCCAAACGTATCCCACTGCCCCGCTCTCTCCCCATAGTCCTGTATCAATATCCAAACTAATCCCACTGCCCCGCTCTCTCCCCATAGTCCTGTATCAATCCCCAAACTAATCCCACTGCCCCGCTCTCTCCCCATAGTCCTGTATCAATCCCCAAAATAATCCCACTGCCCCGCTCTCTCCCCATAGCCCTGTATCAATCCCCAAACTAAACCGACTGCCCCGATCTCTCCCCATAGTCCGGTATCAATTCCAAACTAATCCCACTCCCCCGCTCTCTCCCCATAGCCCTGTTTCAATCTCCAAACTAATCCCACTGCCCCGCTGTCTCCCCATAGTCCTGTATCAATCCCCAAACTAATCCCACTGCCTCGCTCTCTCCCCATAGCCCTGTATCAATCCCCAAACTAATCCTACTGCCCGCTCTCTCCCCATAGCCCTGTTTCAATCCCCAAACTAAAGCCACTGCCCCGCTCTCTCCCCATAGTCCGGTATCAATCCCAAACTTATCCCACTGCCCCGCTCTCTCCCCATAGTCCTGTATCAATCCCCAATCTAATCCCACTGCCCCGCTCTCTCCCCATAGTCCTGTATCAATCCCCAAACTAATCCCACTGCCCAGCTCTCTCCCCATAGTCCTGTATCAATCCCCAAACCAATCCCACTGCCCCGCTCTCTCCCCATAGTCCTGCATCAATCTCCAAACTAATCCCACTGCCCCGCTCTTTCCCCATAGCCCTGTATCAATCCCCATATTAATCCGACTGCCCCGCTCTCTCCCCATACTCCTGTATCAATCCCCAAACTAATCCCACTGCCCCGCTCTCTCCCCATAGTCCTGTATCAATCCTCAAACTAATCCCTCTGCCCCGCTCTCTCCCCATAGTCCTGTATCAATCCACAAACTAAGCCCACTGCCTCGCTCTCTGCCCGTAGTCCTGTATCAATCCCCAAACTAATCCCACTGCCCCGCTCTCTCCCCATAGTCCTGTATCTATCCCGAAACTAATCCCACTGCCCCGCTCTCTCCCCATAGTCCTGTATCAATCCTCAAACTAATGCCACGGCCCCGCTCTCTCCCCATAGTCCTGTATCAATCCCCAAACTTATCCCACTGCCATGCTCTCTCCCCATAGTCCTGTATCAATCCCAAACTAGTTCCACGGCCCCGCTCTCTCCCCATATTCCTGTATCAATCGCCAAACTAATCCGACTGCCCCGCTCTCTCCCCATAGTCCTGTATCAATCTCCAAACTAATCCTACTGCCCCGCTCTCTCGCCATAGTCCTGTATCAATCCCCAAACTAATCCCACTGCCCCGCTCTCTCCCCATAGTCCTGTATCAATCCCCAACTAATCCCACTGCCCCGCTCTCTCCCCATAGTCCTGTATCAGTCCCAAACGATTCCACTGCCCCGCTCTCTCCCCATAGTCCTGTATCAGTCCCAAACGTTTCCACTGCCCCGCTCTCTCCCCATAGTCCTGTATCAATCACCAACTAATCCCACTGCCCCGCTGTCTCCCCATAGTCCTGTATCAATCCCCAAACTAATCCCACTGCCTCGCTCTCTCCCCATAGCCCTGTATCAATCCCCAAACTAATCCTACTGCCCGCTCTCTCCCCATAGCCCTGTTTCAATCCCCAAACTAAACCCACTGCCCCGCTCTCTCCCCATAGTCCGGTATCAATCCCAAACTTATCCCACTGCCCCGCTCTCTCCCCATAGTCCTGTATCAATCCCCAATCTAATCCCACTGCCCCGCTCTCTCCCCATAGTCCTGTATCAATCCCCAAACTAATCCCACTGCCCAGCTCTCTCCCCATAGTCCTGTATCAATCCCCAAACCAATCCCACTGCCCCGCTCTCTCCCCATAGTCCTGCATCAATCTCCAAACTAATCCCACTGCCCCGCTCTTTCCCCATAGCCCTGTATCAATCCCCATATTAATCCGACTGCCCCGCTCTCTCCCCATACTCCTGTATCAATCCCCAAACTAATCCCACTGCCCCGCTCTCTCCCCATAGTCCTGTATCAATCCCCAAACTAATCCCTCTGCCCCGCTCTCTCCCCATAGTCCTGTATCAATCCACAAACTAAGCCCACTGCCTCGCTCTGTGCCCGTAGTCCTGTATCAATCCCCAAACTAATCCCACTGCCCCGCTCTCTCCCCATAGTCCTGTATCTATCCCGAAACTAATCCCACTGCCCCGCTCTCTCCCCATAGTCCTGTATCAATCCTCAAACTAATGCCACGGCCCCGCTCTCTCCCCATAGTCCTGTATCAATCCCCAAACTAATCCCACTGCCCAGCTCTCTCCCCATAGTCCTGTATCAATCCCCAAACCAATCCCACTGCCCCGCTCTCTCCCCATAGTCCTGCATCAATCTCCAAACTAATCCCACTGCCCCGCTCTTTCCCCATAGCCCTGTATCAATCCCCATATTAATCCGACTGCCCCGCTCTCTCCCCATACTCCTGTATCAATCCCCAAACTAATCCCACTGCCCCGCTCTCTCCCCATAGTCCTGTATCAATCCCCAAACTAATCCCTCTGCCCCGCTCTCTCCCCATAGTCCTGTATCAATCCACAAACTAAGCCCACTGCCTCGCTCTGTGCCCGTAGTCCTGTATCAATCCCCAAACTAATCCCACTGCCCCGCTCTCTCCCCATAGTCCTGTATCTATCCCGAAACTAATCCCACTGCCCCGCTCTCTCCCCATAGTCCTGTATCAATCCTCAAACTAATGCCACGGCCCCGCTCTCTCCCCATAGTCCTGTATCAATCCCCAAACTTATCCCACTGCCATGCTCTCTCCCCATAGTCCTGTATCAATCCCAAACTAGTTCCACGGCCCCGCTCTCTCCCCATATTCCTGTATCAATCGCCAAACTAATCCGACTGCCCCGCTCTCTCCCCATAGTCCTGTATCAATCTCCAAACTAATCCTACTGCCCCGCTCTCTCGCCATAGTCCTGTATCAATCCCCAAACTAATCCCACTGCCCCGCTCTCTCCCCATAGTCCTGTATCAATCCCCAACTAATCCCACTGCCCCGCTCTCTCCCCATAGTCCTGTATCAGTCCCAAACGATTCCACTGCCCCGCTCTCTCCCCATAGTCCTGTATCAGTCCCAAACGTTTCCACTGCCCCGCTCTCTCCCCATAGTCCTGTATCAATCACCAACTAATCCCACTGCCCCGCTCTCTCCCCATAGTCCTATATCAATCCCCTAACTAATCCCACTGCCCCGCTCTCTCCCCATAGTCCTGTTTCAATTCCAAACTAATCCCACTGCCCCGCTCTCTCCCCATAGTCCTGTATCAATCCCCAAACTAATCCCACTGCCCCGCTCTCTCCCCATAGTCCTGTATCAATCCCCAACTAATCCCACTGCCCCGCTCTCTCCCCATAGTCCTGTATCAGTCCCAAACGAGTTCCACTGCCTCGCTCACTCCCCATAGCCCTGTATCAATCCCCAAACTAATCCCACTGCCCCGCTATCTCCCCATAGCCCTGTATCAATCCCCAAACTTAACCCACTGCCCCGCTCTCTCCCCATAGTCAGGTATCAATCCCAAACTTATCCCACTGCCCCGCTATCTCCCCATAATCCTGTATCAATCCCCAATCTAATCCCACTGCCCCGCTCTCTCCCAATAGTCCTGTATCAATCCCCAAAATAATCCCACTGCCCCGCTCTCTCCCCATAGTCCTGTATCAATCCCCAAACCAATCCCACTGCCCCGCACTCTCCCCATAGTCCTGCATCAATCTCCAAACTAATCCCACTGCCCCGCTCTTTCCCAATAGCCCTGTATCAATCCACAAATTAATCCGACTGCCCCGCTCTCTCCCCATACTCCTGTATCAATCCCCAAACTAATCCCACTGCCCCGCTCTCTCCCCATAGCCCTGTTTCAATCCCCAAACTAATCCCACTGCCTCGCTCTCTCCCCATAGCCCTGTATCAATTGCCAAACTAATCCTACTGCCCGCTCTCTCCCCATAGCCCTGTTTCAATCCCCAAACTAAACCCACTGCCCCGCTCTCTCCCCATAGTCCGGTATCAATCCCAAACTTATCCCACTGCCCCGCTCTCTCCCCATAGTCCTGTATCAATTCCCAATCTAATCCCACTGCCCCGCTCTCTCCCCATAGTCCTGTATCAATCCCCAAACTAATCCCACTGCCCCGCTCTCTCCCCATAGTCCTGTATCAATCCCCAAACCAATCCCACTCCCCCGCTCTCTCCCCATAGTCCTGCATCAATCTCCAAACTAATCCCACTGCCCCGCTCTTTCCCCATAGCCCTGTATCAATCCCCATATTAATACGACTGCCCCGCTCTCTCCCCATACTCCTGTATCAATCCCCAAACTAATCCCACTGCCCCGCTCTCTCCCCATAGTCCTGTATCAATCTCCAAACTAATCCCTCTGCCCCGCTCTCTCCCCATAGTCCTGTATCAATCCACAAACTAAGCCCACTGCCTCGCTCTCTGCCCGTAGTCCTGTATCAATCCCCAAACTAATCCCACTGCCCCGCTCTCTCCCCATAGTCCTGTATCTATCCCGAAACTAATCCCACTGCCATGCTCTCTCCCCATAGTCCTGTATCAATCCTCAAACTAATGCCACGGCCCCGCTCTCTCCCCATAGTCCTGTATCAATCCCCAAACTAATCCCACTGCCCCGCTCTCTCCCCATAGTCCTGTATCAATCCCCAAACCAATCCCACTCCCCCGCTCTCTCCCCATAGTCCTGCATCAATCTCCAAACTAATCCCACTGCCCCGCTCTTTCCCCATAGCCCTGTATCAATCCCCATATTAATACGACTGCCCCGCTCTCTCCCCATACTCCTGTATCAATCCCCAAACTAATCCCACTGCCCCGCTCTCTCCCCATAGTCCTGTATCAATCTCCAAACTAATCCCTCTGCCCCGCTCTCTCCCCATAGTCCTGTATCAATCCACATACTAAGCCCACTGCCTCGCTCTCTGCCCGTAGTCCTGTATCAATCTCCAAACTAATCCCACTGCCCCGCTCTCTCCCCATAGTCCTGTATCAATCCCCAAACTAATCCCACTGCCCCGCTCTCTCCCCATAGTCCTGTATCAATCCACAAACTAAGCCCACTGCCTCGCTCTCTGCCCGTAGTCCTGTATCAATCCCCAAACTAATCCCACTGCCCCGCTCTCTCCCCATAGTCCTGTATCTATCCCGAAACTAATCCCACTGCCCCGCTCTCTCCCCATAGTCCTGTATCAATCCTCAAACTAATGCCACTGCTCCGCTCTCTCCCCATAGTCCTGTATCAATCCCCAAACTAATCCCACTGCCATGCTCTCTCCCCATAGTCCTGTATCAATCTCCAAACTAATCCCACTGCCCCGCTCTCTCCCCATAGTCCTGTATCAATCCCCAAACTAATCCCACTGCCCTGCTCTCTCCCCATAGTCCTGTATCAATCCCCAACTAATCCCACTACCCCGCTCTCTCCCCATAGCCCTGTATCAATCCCAAACTCGTCCCATTGCCCCGATCTCTCCCCACAGCCCTGTATCAATCGCCAAACTAATCCCACTGCCCCGCTCTCTCCCCATAGTACTGTATCAATCCCAAACTAGTTCCACGGCCCCGCTCTCTCCCCATATTCCTGTATCAATCGTCAAACTAATCCGACTGCCCCGTTCTCGCTCCATAGTCCTGTATCAATCTCCAAACTAATCCCACTGCCCCGCGCTCTCCCCATAGTCCTGTATCAATCCCCAAACTAATCCCACTGCCCCGCTCTCTCCCCATAGTCCTGTATCAATCCCCAACTCATCCCACTGCCCCGCTCTCTCCCCATAGTCCTGTATCAGTCCCAAACGATTCCACTGCCCCGCTCTCTCCCCATAGTCCTGTATCAGTCCCAAACGATTCCTCTGCCCCGCTCTCTCCCCATAGTCCTGTATCAATTCCAAACTAATCCCACTGCCTCGCTCTCTCCCCATAGCCCTGTATCAATCCCCAAACTAATCCCACTGCCCCGCTCTCTCCCCATAGTCCTGCATCAATCTACAAACTAATCCCACTGTCCCGCTCTTTCCCCATAGCCCTGTATCAATCCCCACATTAATCCGACTGCCCCGCTCTCTCCGCATACTCCTGTGTCAATTCCCAAACTAATCCCACTGCCCCGCTCTCTCCCCATAGTCCTGTATCAATCCCCAAACTAATCCCTCTGCCCCGCTCTCTCCCCATAGTCCTGTATCAATCCACAAACTAATCCCACTGCCCCGCTCTCTCCCCATAGTACTGTATCAATCCCAAACTAGTTCCACGGCCCCGCTCTCTCCCCATATTCCTGTGTCAATCGCCAAACTAATCCGACTGCCCCGCTCTCTCCCCATAGTCCTGTATCAATCCCCAAACTAATCCCACTGCCCCGCTCTCTCCCCATTGTCCTGTATCAATTCCAAACTAATCCCACTGCCTCGCTCTCTCCGCATAGCCCTGTATCAATCCCCAAACTAATCCCACTACCCCGCTCTCTCCCCAGAGCCATGTATCAATCCCCCAACTAAACCCACAGCCCGCTCTCTCCCCATAGTCCGGTATCAATCCCAAACGTATCCCACCGCCCCGCTCTCTCCCCATAGTCCTGTATCAATATCCAAACTAATCCCACTGCCTCGCTCTCTCCCCATAGTCCTGTATCAATCCCCAAACTAATCCCACTGCCCCGCTCTCTCCCCATAGTCCTGTATCAATCCCCAAAATAATCCCACTGCCCCGCTCTCTCCCCATAGCCCTGTATCAATCCCCAAACTAAACCGACTGCCCCGATCTCTCCCCATAGTCCGGTATCAATTCCAAACTAATCCCACTCCCCGGCTCTCTCCCCATAGCCCTGTTTCAATCTCCAAACTAATCCCACTGCCCCGCTGTCTCCCCATAGTCCTGTATCAATCCCCAAACTAATCCCACTGCCTCGCTCTCTCCCCATAGCCCTGTAGCAATCCCCAAACTAATCCTACTGCCCGCTCTCTCCCCATAGCCCTGTTTCAATCCCCAAACTAAACCCACTGCCCCGCTCTCTCCCCATAGTCCGGTATCAATCCCAAACTTATCCCACTGCCCCGCTCTCTCCCCATAGTCCTGTATCAATCCCCAATGTAATCCCACTGCCCCGCTCTCTCCCCATAGTCCTGTATCAATCCCCAAACTAATCCCACTGCCCCGCTCTCTCCCCATAGTGCTGTATCAATCCCCAAACCAATCCCACTGCCCCGCTCTCTCCCCATAGTCCTGCATCAATCTCCAAACTAATCCCACTGCCCCGCTCTTTCCCCATAGCCCTGTATCAATCCCCATATTAATCCGACTGCCCCGCTCTCTCACCATACTCCTGTATCAATCCCCAAACTAATCCCACTGCCCCGCTCTCTCCCCATTGTCCTGTATCAACCCCAAACTTATCCCTCTGCCCCGCTCTCTCCCCATAGTCCTGTATCAATCCACAAACTTAGGCCACTGCCTCGCTCTCTGCCCGTAGTCCTGTATCAATCCCCAAACTAATCCCACTGCCCCGCTCTCTCCCCATAGTCCTGTATCTATCCCCAAACTAATCCCACTGCCCCGCTCTCTCCCCATAGTCCTGTATCAATCCACAAACTAAGCCCACTGCCTCGCTCTCTGCCCGTAGTCCTGTATCAATCCCCAAACTAATCCCACTGCCCCGCTCTCTCCCCATAGTCCTGTATCTATCCCGAAACTAATCCCACTGCCCCGCTCTCTCCCCATAGTCCTGTATCAATCCTCAAACTAATGCCACTGCTCCGCTCTCTCCCCATAGTCCTGTATCAATCCCCAAACTAATCCCACTGCCATGCTCTCTCCCCATAGTCCTGTATCAATCTCCAAACTAATCCCACTGCCCCGCTCTCTCCCCATAGTCCTGTATCAATCCCCAAACTAATCCCACTGCCCTGCTCTCTCCCCATAGTCCTGTATCAATCCCCAACTAATCCCACTACCCCGCTCTCTCCCCATAGCCCTGTATCAATCCCAAACTCGTCCCATTGCCCCGATCTCTCCCCACAGCCCTGTATCAATCGCCAAACTAATCCCACTGCCCCGCTCTCTCCCCATAGTACTGTATCAATCCCAAACTAGTTCCACGGCCCCGCTCTCTCCCCATATTCCTGTATCAATCGCCAAACTAATCCGACTGCCCCGTTCTCTCCCCATAGTCCTGTATCAATCTCCAAACTAATCCCACTGCCCCGCTCTCTCCCCATAGTCCTGTATCAATCCCCAAACTAATCCCACTGCCCCGCTCTCTCCCCATAGTCCTGTATCAATCCCCAACTCATCCCACTGCCCCGCTCTCTCCCCATAGTCCTGTATCAGTCCCAAACGATTCCACTGCCCCGCTCTCTCCCCATAGTCCTGTATCAGTCCCAAACGATTCCTCTGCACCGCTCTTTCCCCATAGTCCTGTATCAATTCCAAACTAATCCCACTGCCTCGCTCTCTCCCCATAGCCCTGTATCAATCCCCAAACTAATCCCACTGCCCCGCTCTCTCCCCATAGTCCTGCATCAATCTACAAACTAATCCCGCTGTCCCGCTCTTTCCCCATAGCCCTGTATCAATCCCCACATTAATCCGACTGCCCCGCTCTCTCCCCATACTCCTGTATCAATCCCCAAACTAATCCCACTGCCCCGCTCTCTCCCCATAGTCCTGTATCAATCCCCAAACTAATCCCTCTGCCCCGCTCTCTCCCCATAGTCCTGTATCAATCCACAAACTAATCCCACTGCCCCGCTCTCTCCCCATAGTACTGTATCAATCCCAAACTAGTTCCACGGCCCCGCTCTCTCCCCATATTCCTGTATCAATCGCCAAACTAATCTGACTGCCCCGCTCTCTCCCCATAGTCCTGTATCAATCCCCAAACTAATCCCACTGCCCCGCTCTCTCCCCATTGTCCTGTATCAATTCCAAACTAATCCCACTGCCTCGCTCTCTCCGCATAGCCCTGTATCAATCCCCAAACTAATCCCACTACCCCGCTCTCTCCCCAGAGCCATGTATCAATCCCCCAACTAAACCCACAGCCCGCTCTCTCCCCATAGTCCGGTATCAATCCCAAAAGTATCCCACTGCCCCGCTCTCTCCCCATAGTCCTGTATCAATATCCAAACTAATCCCACTGCCTCGCTCTCTCCCCATAGTCCTGTATCAATCCCCAAACTAATCCCACTGCCCCGCTCTCTCCCCATAGTCCTGTATCAATCCCCAAAATAATCCCACTGCCCCGCTCTCTCCCCATAGCCCTGTATCAATCCCCAAACTAAACCGACTGCCCCGATCTCTCCCCATAGTCCGGTATCAATTCCAAACTAATCCCACTCCCCCGCTCTCTCCCCATAGCCCTGTTTCAATCTCCAAACTAATCCCACTGCCCCGCTGTCTCCCCATAGTCCTGTATCAATCCCCAAACTAATCCCACTGCCTCGCTCTCTCCCCATAGCCCTGTATCAATCCCCAAACTAATCCTACTGCCCGCTCTCTCCCCATAGCCCTGTTTCAATCCCCAAACTAAACCCACTGCCCCGCTCTCTCCCCATAGTCCGGTATCAATCCCAAACTTATCCCACTGCCCCGCTCTCTCCCCATAGTCCTGTATCAATCCCCAATGTAATCCCACTGCCCCGCTCTCTCCCCATAGTCCTGTATCAATCCCCAAACTAATCCCACTGCCCAGCTCTCTCCCCATAGTGCTGTATCAATCCCCAAACCAATCCCACTGCCCCGCTCTCTCCCCATAGTCCTGCATCAATCTCCAAACTAATCCCACTGCCCGGCTCTTTCCCCATAGCCCTGTATCAATCCCCATATTAATCCGACTGCCCCGCTCTCTCCCCATACTCCTGTATCAATCCCCAAACTAATCCCACTGCCCCGCTCTCTCCCCATTGTCCTGTATCAATCCCCAAACTAATCCCTCTGCCCCGCTCTCTCCCCATAGTCCTGTATCAATCCACAAACTTAGGCCACTGCCTCGCTCTCTGCCCGTAGTCTTGTATCAATCCCCAAACTAATCCCACTGCCCCGCTCTCTCCCCATAGTCCTGTATCTATCCCGAAACTAATCCCACTGCCCCGCTCTCTCCCCATAGTCCTGTATCAATCCTCAAACTAATGCCACGGCCCCGCTCTCTCCCCATAGTCCTGTTTCAATCCCCAAACTTATCCCACTGCCATGCTCTCTCCCCATAGTCCTGTATCAATCTCCAAACTAATCCCAATGCCCCGCTCTCTCCCCATAGTCCTGTATCAATCCCCAAACTAATCCCACTGCTCCGCTCTCTCCCCATAGTCCTGTATCAATCCACAAACTAAGCCCACTGCCTCGCTCTCTGCCCGTAGTCCTGTATCAATCCCCAAACTAATCCCACTGCCCCGCTCTCTCCCCATAGTCCTGTATCTGTCCCGAAACTAATCCCACTGCCCCGCTCTCTCCCCATAGTCCTGTATCAATCCTCAAACTAATGCCACTGCTCCGCTCTCTCCCCATAGTCCTGTATCAATCCCCAAACTAATCCCACTGCCATGCTCTCTCCCCATAGTCCTGTATCAATCTCCAAACTAATCCCACTGCCCCGCTCTCTCCCCATAGTCCTGTATCAATCCCCAAACTAATCCCACTGCCCTGCTCTCTCCCCATAGTCCTGTATCAATCCCCAACTAATCCCACTACCCCGCTTTCTCCCCATAGCCCTGTATCAATCCCAAACTCGTCCCATTGCCCCGATCTCTCCCCACAGCCCTGTATCAATCGCCAAACTAATCCCACTGCCCCGCTCTCTCCCCATAGTACTGTATCAATCCCAAACTAGTTCCACGGCCCCGCTCTCTCCCCATATTCCTGTATCAATCGCCAAACTAATCCGACTGCCCCGTTCTCTCCCCATAGTCCTGTATCAATCTCCAAACTAATCCCACTGCCCCGCTCTCTCCCCATAGTCCTGTATCAATCCCCAAACTAATTCCACTGCCCCGCTCTCTCCCCATAGTCCTGTATCAATCCCCAACTCATCCCACTGCCCCGCTCTCTCCCCATAGTCCTGCATAAATCTCCAAACTAATCCCACTGCCCCGCTCTTTCCCCATAGCCCTGTATCAATCCCCATATTAATCCGACTGCCCCGCTCTCTCCCCATACTCCAGTATCAATCCCCAAACTAATCCCACTGCCCCGCTCTCTCCCCATTGTCCTGTATCAATCCCCAAACTAATCCCTCTGCCCCGCTCTCTCCCCATAGTCCTGTATCAATCCACAAACTTAGGCCACTGCCTCGCTCTCTGCCCGTAGTCCTGCATCAATCCCCAAACTAATCCCACTGCACCGCTCTCTCCCCATAGTCCTGTATCTATCCCGAAACTAATCCCACTGCCCCGCTCTCTCCCCATAGTCCTGTATCAATCCTCAAACTAATGCCACGGCCCCGCTCTCTCCCCATAGTCCTGTATCAATCCCCAAACTTATCCCACTGCCATGCTCTCTCCCCATAGTCCTGTATCAATCTCCAAACTAATCCCAATGCCCCGCTCTCTCCCCATAGTCCTGTATCAATCCCCAAACTAATCCCACTGCTCCGCTCTCTCCCCATAGTCCTGTATCAATCCACAAACTAAGCCCACTGCCTCGCTCTCTGCCCGTAGTCCTGTATCAATCCCCAAACTAATCCCACTGCCCCGCTCTCTCCCCATAGTCCTGTATCTATCCCGAAAC
Source organism: Pristiophorus japonicus (assembly GCF_044704955.1). NCBI lineage: Eukaryota > Metazoa > Chordata > Chondrichthyes > Pristiophoridae > Pristiophorus > Pristiophorus japonicus. The sequence continues at coordinate 221,388 of NW_027254467.1, read as the reverse complement.
TAATCCCACTGCCCCGCTCTCTCCCCATAGTCCTGTATCAATCCTCAAACTAATGCCACTGCTCCGCTCTCTCCCCATAGTCCTGTATCAATCCCCAAACTAATCCCACTGCCATGCTGTCTCCCCATAGTCCTGTATCAATCTCCAAACTAATCCCACTGCCCCACTCTCTCCCCATAGTCCTGTATCAATCCCCAAACTAATCCCACTGCCCTGCTCTCTCCCCATAGTCCTGTATCAATCCCCAACTAATCCCACTACCCCGCTTTCTCCCCATAGCCCTGTATCAATCCCAAACTCGTCCCATTGCCCCGATCTCTCCCCACAGCCCTGTATCAATCGCCAAACTAATCCCACTGCCCCGCTCTCTCCCCATAGTACTGTATCAATCCCAAACTAGTTCCAAGGCCCCGCTCTCTCCCCATATTCCTGTATCAATCGCCAAACTAATCCGACTGCCCCGTTCTCTCCCCATAGTCCTGTATCAATCTCCAAACTAATCCCACTGCCCCGCTCTCTCCCCATAGTCCTGTATCAATCCCCAAACTAATCCCACTGCCCCGCTCTCTCCCCATAGTCCTGTATCAATCCCCAACTCATCCCACTGCCCCGCTCTCTCCCCATAGTCCTGTATCAGTCCCAAACGATTCCACTGCCCCGCTCTCTCCCCATAGTCCTGTATCAGTCCCAAACGATTCCTCTGCCCCGCTCTCTCCCCATAGTCCTGTATCAATTCCAAACTAATCCCACTGCCTCGCTCTCTCCCCATAGCCCTGTATCAATCCCCAAACTAATCCCACTGCCCGGCTCTCTCCCCATAGTCCTGCATCAATCTACAAACTAATCCCACTGCCCCGCTCTTTCCCCATAGCCCTGTATCAATCCCCACATTAATCCGACTGCCCCGCTCTCTCCCCATACTCCTGTATCAATCCCCAAACTAATCCCACTGCCCCGCTCTCTCCCCATAGTCCTGCATCAATCCCCAAACTAATCCCTCTGCCCCGCTCTCTCCCCATAGTCCTGTATCAATCCACAAACTAAGCCCACTGCCTCGCTCTCTGCCCGTAGTCCTGTATCTATCCCGAAACTAATCCCACTGCCCCGCTCTCTCCCCATAGTCCTGTATCAATCCTCAAACTAATGCCACTGCCCCGCTCTCTCCCCTTAGTCCTGTATCAATCCCCAAACTAATCCCACTGCCATGCTCTCTCCCCATAGTCCTGTATCAATCTCCAAACTAATCCCACTGCCCCGCTCTCTCCCCATAGACCTGTATCAATCCCAAAACTAATCCCACTGCCCCGCTCTCTCCCCATAGTCCTGTATCAATCCACAAACTAAGCCCACTGCCTCGCTCTCTGCCCGTAGTCCTGTATCAATCCCCAAACTAATCCCACTGCCCCGCTCTCTCCCCATAGTCCTGTATCTATGCCGAAACTAATCCCACAGCCCCGCTCTCTCCCCATAGTCCTGTATCAATCCTCAAACTAATGCCACTGCTCCGCTCTCTCCCCACAGCCCTGAATCAATCGCCAAACTAATCCCACTGCCCCGCTCTCTCCCCATAGTACTGTATCAATCCCAAACTAGTTCCACGGGCCCGCTCTCTCCCCATATTCCTGTATCAATCGCCAAACTAATCCGACTGCCCCGTTCTCTCCCCATAGTCCTGTATCAATCTCCAAACTAATCCCACAGCCCCGCTCTCTCCCCATAGTCCTGTATCAATCCCCAAACTAATCCCACTGCCCCGCTCTCTCCCCATAGTCCTGTATCAATCCCCAACTCATCCCACGGCCCCGCTCTCTCCCCATAGTCCTGTATCAGTCCCAAACGATTCCACTGCCCCGCTCTCTCCCCATAGTCCTGTATCAGTCCCAAACGATTCCTCTGCCCCGCTCTCTCCCCATAGTCCTGTATCAATCCCCAACTAATCCCACTGCCCCGCTCTCTCCCCATAGTCCTGTATCAATTCCAAACTAATCCCACTGCCTCGCTCTCTCCCCATAGCCCTGAATCAATCCCCAAACTAATCCCACTGCCCCGCTCTCTCCCCATAGTCCTGTATCAGTCCCAAACGATTCCACTGCCCCGCTCTCTCCCCATAGTCCTGTATCAATCCCCAACTAATCCCGCTGCCCCGCTCTCTCCCCATAGTCCTGTATCAATCCCCAAACTAATCCCACTGCCTCGCCGCTCTCTCCCCATAGTCCTGTATCAATTCCAAACTAATCCCACTGCCTCGCTCTCTCCCCATAGTCCTGTATCAATCCACAAACTAAGCCCACTGCCTCGCTCTCTCCCCATAGTCCTGTATCTATTCCCAAACTAATCCCACTGCCCCGCTCTCTCCCCATAGTCGTGTATCAATCCTCCAACTATTGCCACTGCCCAGCTCTCTCCCCATAGTGCTGTATCAATTCCCAAACTAATCCCACTGCCGCGCTCCCTCCCCATAGTCCTGTATCAATCCCCAAACTAATGCCACTGCCCAGCTCTCTCCCCATAGTCCTGTATCAATCCCCAAACTAATCCCACTGCCATGCTCTCTCCCCATAGTCCTGTATTTATCTCCAAACTAATCCCACTGCCCCGCTCTCTCCCCATAGTCCTGTATCAATCCCCAAACTAATCCCACTGCCCTGCTCTCTCCCCATAGTCCTGTATAAATCCCCAACTAATCCCACTGCCCCGCTCTCTCCCCATAGCCCTGTATCAATCCCAAACTCGTCCCATTGCCCCGATCTCTCCCCACAGCCCTGTATCAATCGCCAAACTAATCCCACTGCCCCGCTCTCTCCCCATAGTACTGTATCAATCCCAAACTAGTTCCACGGCCCCGCTCTCTCCCCATATTCCTGTATCAATCGCCAAACTAATCCGACTGCCCCGCTCTCTCCCCATAGTCCTGTATCAATCTCCAAACTAATCCTACTGCCCCGCTCTCTCGCCATAGTCCTGTATCAATCCCCAAACTAATCCCACTGCCCCGCTCTCTCCCCATAGTCCTGTATCAATCCCCAACTAATCCCACTGCCCCGCTCTCTCCCCATAATCCTGTATCAGTCCCAAACGATTCCACTGCCCCGCTCTCTCCCCATAGTCCTGTATCAGTCCCAAACGATTCCACTGCCCCGCTCTCTCCCCATAGTCCTGTATCAATCACCAACTAATCCCACTGCCCCGCTCTCTCCCCATAGTCCTATATCAATCCCCTAACTAATCCCACTGCCCCGCTCTCTCCCCATAGTCCTGTTTCAATTCCAAACTAATCCCACTGCCCCGCTCTCTCCCCATAGTCCTGTATCAATCCCCAAACTAATCCCACTGCCCCGCTCTCTCCCCATAGTCCTGTATCAATCCCCAACTAATCCCACTGCCCCGCTCTCTCCCCATAGTCCTGTATCAGTCCCAAACGAGTTCCACTGCCTCGCTCTCTCCCCATGGCCCTGTATCAATCCCCAAACTAATCCCACTGCCCCGCTCTCTCCCCATAGCCCTGTTTCAATCCCCAAACTAATCCCACTGCCTCGCGCTCTCCCCATAGCCCTGTATCAATCCCCAAACTAATCCTACTGCCCGCTCTCTCCCCATAGCCCTGTTTCAATCCCCAAACTAAACCCACTGCCCCGCTCTCTCCCCATAGTCCGGTATCAATCCCAAACTTATCCCACTGCCCCGCTCTCTCCCCATAGTCCTGTATCAATTCCCAATCTAATCCCACTGCCCCGCTCTCTCCCCATAGTCCTGTATCAATCCCCAAACTAATCCCACTGCCCCGTTCTCTCCCCATAGTCCTGTGTCAATCTCCAAACTAATCCCACTGCCCCGCTCTCTCCCCATAGTCCTGTATCAATCCCCAAACTAATCCCACTGCCCCGCTCTCTCCCCATAGTCCTGTATCAATCCCCAACTCATCCCACTGCCCCGCTCTCTCCCCATAGTCCTGTATCAGTCCCAAACGATTCCACTGCCCCGCTCTCTCCCCATAGTCCTGCATCAGTCCCAAACGATTCCTCTGCCCCGCTCTCTCCCCATAGTCCTGTATCAATTCCAAACTAATCCGACTGCCCCGCTCTCTCCCCATAGCCCTGTATCAATCCCCAAACTAATCCCACTGCCCCGCTCTCTCCCCATAGTCCTGCATCAATCTACAAACTAATCCCACTGCCCCGCTCTTTCCCCATAGTCCTGTATCAATCCCCAAACCAATCCCTCTGCCCCGCTCTCTCCACATAGTCCTGCATCAATCTCCAAACTAATCCCACTGCCACGCTCTCTCCCCATAGTCCTGTATCAATCCTCAAACTAATGCCACGGCCCCGCTCTCTCCCCATAGTCCTGTATCAATCCCCAAACTTATCCCACTGCCATGCTCTCTCCCCATAGTCCTGTATCAATCTCCAAACTAATCCCACTGCCCCGCTCTCTCCCCATAGTCCTGTATCAATCCCCAAACTAATCCCACTGCCCCGCTCTCTCCCCATAGTCCTGTATCAATGCACAAACTAAGCCCACTGCCTCGCTCTCTGCCCGTAGTCCTGTATCAATCCCCAAACTAATCCCACTGCCCCGCTCTCTCCCCATAGTCCTGTATCTATCCCGAAACTAATCCCACTGCCCCGCTCTCTCCCCATAGACCTGTATCAATCCTCAAACTAATGCCACTGCTCCGCTCTCTCCCCATAATCCTGTATCAATCCCCAAACTAATCCCACTGCCATGCTCTCTCCCCATAGTCCTGTATCAATCTCCAAACTAATCCCACTGCCCCGCTCTCTCCCCATAGACCTGTATCAATCCCCAAACTAATCACACTGCCCTGCTCTCTCCCCATAGTCCTGTATCAATCCCCAACTAATCCCACTACCCCGCTCTCTCCCCATAGCCCTGTATCAATCCCACACTCGTCCCATTGCCCCGATCTCTCCCCACAGCCCTGTATCAATCGCTAAACTAATCCCACTGCCCCGCTCTCTCCCCAAAGTACTGTATCAATCCCAAACTAGTTCCACGGCCCCGCTCTCTCCCCATATTCCTGTATCAATCGCCAAACTAATCCGACTGCCCCGTTCTCTCCCCATAGTCCTGTATCAATCTCCAAACTAATCCCACTGCCCCGCTCTCTCCCCATAGTCCTGTATCAATCCCCAAACTAATCCCACTGCCCCGCTCTCTCCCCATAGTCCTGTATCAATCCCCAACTCATCCCACTGCCCCGCTTTCTCCCCATAGTCCTGTATCAGTCCCAAAGGATTCCACTGCCCCGCTCTCTCCCCATAGTCCTGTATCAGTCCCAAACGATTCCTCTGCCCCGCTCTCTCCCCATAGTCCTGTATCAATTCCAAACTAATCCCACTGCCTCGCTCTCTCCCCATAGCCCTGTATCAATCCCCAAACTAATCCCACTGCCCCGCTCTCTCCCCATAGTCCTGCATCAATCTACAAACTAATCCCACTGTCCCGCTCTTTCCCCATAGCCCTGTATCAATCCCCACATTAATCCGACTGCCCCGCTCTCTCCCCATACTCCTGTATCAATCCCCAAACTAATCCCACTGCCCCGCTCTCTCCCCATAGTCCTGTATCAATCCCCAAACTAATCCCTCTGCCCCGCTCTCTCCCCATAGTCCTGTATCAATCCACAAACTAAGCCCACTGCCTCGCTCGCTGCCCGTAGTCCTGTATCAATCCCCAAACTAATCCCACTGCCCCGCTCTCTCCCCATAGTCCTGTATCTATCCCGAAACTAATCCCACTGCCCCGCTCTCTCCCCATAGTCCTGTATCAGTCCCAAACGATTCCACTGCCCCGCACTCTCCCCATAGTCCTGTATCAGTCCCAAACGATTCCTCTGCCCCGCTCTCTCCCCATAGTCCTGTATCAATCCCCAACTAATCCCACTGCCCCGCTCTCTCCCCATAGTCCTGTATCAATTCCAAACTAATCCCACTGCCTCGCTCTCTCCCCATAGCCCTGTATCAATCCCCAAACTAATCCCACTGCCCCGCTCTCTCCCCATAGTCCTGTATCAGTCCCAAACGATTCCACTGCCCCGCTCTCTCCCCATAGTTCTGTATCAATCCCCAACTAATCCCACTGTCCCGCTCTCTCCCCATAGTCCTGTATCAATCCCCAAACTAATCCCACTGCCCCGCTCTCTCCCCATAGTCCTGTATCAATTCCAAACTAATCCCACTGCCTCGCTCTCTCCCCATAGTCCTGTATCAATCCACAAACTAAGCCCACTGCCTCGCTCTCTCCCCATAGTCCTGTATCTATCCCCAAACTAATCCCACTGCCCCGCTCTCTCCCCATAGTCGTGTATCAATCCTCCAACTATTGCCACTGCCCAGCTCTCTCCCCATAGTGCTGTATCAATTCCCAAACTAATCCCACTGCCCCGCTCTCTCCCCATAGTCCTGTATCAATCTCCAAACTAATCCCACTGCCCCGCTCTCTCCCCATAGTCCTGTATCAATCCCAAAACTAATCCCACTGCCCCGCTCTCTCCCCATAGTCCTGTATCAATCCACAAACTAAGCCCACTGCCTCGCTCTCTGCCCGTAGTCCTGTATCAATCCCCAAACTAATCCCACTGCCCCGCTCTCTCCCCATAGTCCTGTATCTATCCCGAAACTAATCCCACTGCCCCGCTCTCTCCCCATAGTCCTGTATCAATCCTCAAACTAATGCCACTGCTCCGCTCTCTCCCCATAGTCCTGTATCAATCCCCAAACTAATCCCACTGCCATGCTCTCTCCCCATAGTCCTGTATCAATCTCCAAACTAATCCCACTGCCCCGCTCTCTCCCCATAGTCCTGTATCAATCCCCAAACTAATCCCACTGCCCTGCTCTCTCCCCATAGTCCTGTATCAATCCCCAACTAATCCCACTACCCCGCTCTCTCCCCATAGCCCTGTATCAATCCCAAACTCGTCCCATTGCCCCGATCTCTCCCCACAGCCCTGTATCAATCGCCAAACTAATCCCACTGCCCCGCTCTCTCCCCATAGTACTGTATCAATCCCAAACTAGTTCCACGGCCCCGCTATCTCCCCATATTCCTGTATCAATCGCCAAACTAATCCGACTGCCCCGTTCTCTCCCCATAGTCCTGTATCAATCTCCAAACTAATCCCACTGCCCCGCTCTCTCCCCGTAGTCCTGTATCAATCCCCAAACTAATCCCACTGCCCCGCTCTCTCCCCATAGTCCTATATCAATCCCCAACTCATCCCACTGCCCCGCTCTCTCCCCATAGTCCTGTATCAGTCCCAAACGATTCCACTGCCCCGCTCTCTCCCCATAGTCCTGTATCAGTCCCAAACGATTCCTCTGCCCCGCTCTCTCCCCATAGTCCTGTATCAATCCCCAACTAATCCCACTGCCCCGCTCTCTCCCCATAGTCCTGTATCAATTCCAAACTAATCCCACTGCCTCGCTCTCTCCCCATAGCCCTGTATCAATCCCCAAACTAATCCCACTGCCCCGCTCTCTCCCCATAGTCCTGTATCAGTCCCAAACGATTCCACTGCCCCGCTCTCTCCCCATAGTTCTGTATCAATCCCCAACTAATCCCACTGTCCCGCTCTCTCCCCATAGTCCTGTATCAATCCCCAAACTAATCCCACTGCCCCGCTCTCTCACCATAGTCCTGTATCAATTCCAAACTAATCCCACTGCCTCGCTCTCTCCCCATAGTCCTGTATCAATCCACAAACTAAGCCCACTGCCTCGCTCTCTCCCCATAGTCCTGTATCTATCCCCAAACTAATCCCACTGCCCCGCTCTCTCCCCATAGTCGTGTATCAATCCTCCAACTATTGCCACTGCCCAGCTCTCTCCCCATAGTGCTGTATCAATTTCCAAACTAATCCCACTGCCCCGCTCTCTCCCCATAGTCCTGTATCAATCCCCAAACTAATGCCACTGCCCAGCTCTCTCCCCATAGTCCTGTATCAATCCCCAAACTAATCCCACTGCCATGCTCTCTCCCCATAGTCCTGTATTTATCTCCAAACTAATCCCACTGCCCCGCTCTCTCCCCATAGTCCTGTATCAATCCCCAAACTAATCCCACTGCCCTGCTCTCTCCCCATAGTCCTGTATAAATCCCCAACTAATCCCACTGCCCCGCTCTCTCCCCATAGCACTGTATCAATCCCAAACTCGTCCCATTGCCCCGATCTCTCCCCACAGCCCTGTATCAATCGCCAAACTAATCCCACTGCCCCGCTCTCTCCCCATAGTACTGTATCAATCCCAAACTAGTTCCACGGCCCCGTTCTCTCCCCATATTCCTGTATCAATCGCCAAACTAATCCGACTGCCCCGCTCTCTCCCCATAGTCCTGTATCAATCTCCAAACTAATCCTACTGCCCCGCTCTCTCGCCATAGTGCTGTATCAATCCGCAAACTAATCCCACTGCCCCGCTCTCTCCCCATAGTCCTGTATCAATCCCCAACTAATCCCACTGCCCCGCTCTCTCCCCATAGTCCTGTATCAGTCCCAAACGATTCCACTGCCCCGCTCTCTCCCCATAGTCCTGTATCAGTCCCAAACGATTCCACTGCCCCGCTCTCTCCCCCTAGTCCTGTATCAATCACCAACTAATCCCACTGCCCCGCTCTCTCCCCATAGTCCTATATCAATCCCCTAACTAATCCCACTGCCCCGCTCTCTCCCCATAGTCCTGTTTCAATTCCAAACTAATCCCACTGCCCCGCTCTCTCCCCATAGTCCTGTATCAATCCCCAAACTAATCCCACTGCCCCGCTCTCTCCCCATAGTCCTGTATCAATCCCCAACTAATCCCACTGCCCCGCTCTCTCCCCATAGTCCTGTATCAGTCCCAAACGAGTTCCACTGCCTCGCTCTCTCCCCATAGCCCTGTATCAACCCCAAACTAATCCCACTGCCCCGCTCTCTCCCCATAGCCCTGTATCAATCCCCAAATTTAACCCACTGCCCCGCTCTCTCCCCATAGTCCGGTATCAATCCCAAACTTATCCCACTGCCCCGCTCTCTCCCCATAATCCTGTATCAATCCCCAATCTAATCCCACTGCCCCGCTCTCTCCCAATAGTCCTGTATCAATCCCCAAAATAATCCCACTGCCCCGCTCTCTCCCCATAGTCCTGTATCAATCCCCAAACCAATCCCACTGCCCCGCACTCTCCCCATAGTCCTGCATCAATCTCCAAACTAATCCCACTGCCCCGCTCTTTCCCCATAGCCCTGTATCAATCCACAAATTAATCCGACTGCCCCGCTCTCTCCCCAGACTCCTGTATCAATCCCCAAACTAATCCCACTGCCCCGCTCTCTCACCATAGCCCTGTTTCAATCTCCAAATTAATCCCACTGCCCCGCTCTCTCCCCATAGTTCTGTATCAATCCCCAAGCTAATCCCACTGCCCCGCTCTCTCCCCATAGTCCTGTATCAATCCACAAACTAAGCCCACTTCCTCGCTCTCTCCCCGTAGTCCTATATCAATCCCCAAACTAATCCTACTGCCCCGCTCTCTCCCCATAGTCCTGTATCTATCCCCAAACTAATCCCACTGCCCCGCTCTCTCCCCATAGACCTGTATCAATCCTCAAACTAATGCCACTGCCCAGCTCTCTCCCCATAGTCCTGTATCAATCCCCAAACTAATCCCACTGCCATGCTCTCTCCCCATAGTCCTGTATCAATCCCCAAACTAATCCCACTGCCATGCTCTCTCCCAATAGTCCTGTATCAATCCCCAAACTAATCCCACTGCCCTGCTCTCTCCCCATAGTCCTGTATCAATCCCCAACTAATCCCACTGCCCCGCTCTCTCCCCATAGCCCTGTATCAATCCCAAACTCGTCCCATTGCCCCGATCTCTCCCCACAGCCCTGTATCAATCGCCAAACTAATCCCACTGCCCCGCTCTCTCCCCATAGTACTGTATCAATCCCAAACTAGTTCCACTTCCCCGCTCTCTCCCCATATTCCTGTATCAATCGCCAAACTAATCCGACTGCCCCGCTCTCTCCCCACAGTCCTGTATCAATCCCCAAACTAATCCCACTGCCCCGCTCTCTCCCCATCGTCCTGTATCAATTCCAAACTAATCCCACTGCCTCGCTCTCTCCCCATAATCCTGTATCAATCCCCAAACTAATCCCACTGCCACGCTCTCTCCCCATAGCCCTGTATCAATCCCCAAACTAAACCCACTGCCCCGATCTCTCCCCATAGTCCGGTATCAATTCCAAACTAATCCCACTACCCCGCTCTCTCCCCATAGCCCTGTATCAATCCCCAAACTAATCCCACTGCCCCGCTCTCTCCCCATAGCCCTGTATCAAAACTCAAAATAAACCCACTGCCTCGATCTCTCCCCATCGTCCGGTATCAATTCCAAACTAATCCCACTCCCCCGCTCTCTCCCCATAGCCCTGTTTCAATCTCCAAACTAATCCCACTGCCCTGCTCTCTCCCCATAGTCCTGTATCAATCCACAAACTAAGCCCACTGCCTCGCTCTTTCACCATAGTCCTGTATCAATCCCCAAACTAATCCCACTGCCCCGCTCTCTCCCCATAGTCCTGTATCTATCCCCAAACTAATCCCACTGCCCCGCTCTCTCCCCATAGTCCTGTATCAATCCCCAAACTAATCCCACTGCCTCGCACTCTCCCCATAGCCCTTTATCAATCCCCAAACTAATCCCACTGCCCCGCTCTCTCCCCATAGCCCTGTATCAATCCCCAAACTAAACCCACTGCCCCGTTCTCTCCCCATAGTCCGATATCAATTCCAAACTTATCCCACAGCCCCGCTGTCTCCCCATAGTCCTGTATCAATCCCCAATCTAATCCCACTGCCCCGCTCTTTCCCCATAGTCCTGTATCAAACCCCAAAATAATCCCACTGCCCCGCTCTCTCCCCATAGTCCTGTATCAATCCCCAAACCAATCCCACTGCCCCGCTCTCTCCCCATAGTCCTGCATCAATCTCCAAACTAATCCCACTGCCCCGCTCTTTCCCCATAGCCCTGTATCAATCCACAAATTAATCCGACTGCACCGCTCTCTCCCCATAATCCTGTATCAATCCCCAAACTAATCCCACTGCCCCGCTCTCTCCCCATAGCCCTGTTTCAATCTCCAAACTAATCCCACTGCCCCGCTCTCTCCCCATAGTTCTGTATCAATCCCCAAACTAATCCCACTGCCCCGCTCTCTCCCCATAGTCCTGTATCTATCCCCAAACTAATCCTACTGCCCCACTCTCTCCCCATAGTCCTGTATCAATCCTCAAACTAATGCCACTGCCCAGCTCTCTCCCCATAGTCCTGTATCAATCCCCAAACTAATCCCACTGCCCCGATCTCTCCCCATAGCCATGTATCAATCCCCAAACTAAACCCACAGCCCGCTCTCTCCCCATAGTCCGGTATCAATCCCAAACTTATCCCACTGCCCCGCTCTCTCCCCATAATCCTGTATCAATATCCAAACTAATCCCACTGCCCCGATCTCTCCCCATAGTCCGGTATCAATTCCAAACTAATCCCACTCCCCCGCTCTCTCCCCATAGCCCTGTATCAATCCCCAAACTAATCCCACTGCCCCGCTCTCTCCCCATAGCCCTGTATCAATCCCCAAACTAAACCCACTGCCCCGATCTCTCCCCATAGTCCGGTATCAATTCCAAACTAATCCCACTCACCCGCTCTGTCCCCATAGCCCTGTTTCAATCTCCAAACTAATCCCACTGCCCTGCTCTCTCCCCATAGTTCTGTATCAATCCCCAAACTAATCCCACTGCCCCGCGCTCTCCCCATAGTCCTGTATCAATCCACAAACTAAGCCCACTGCCTCGCTCTCTCACCACAGTCCTGCATCAATCCCCAAACTAATCCCACTGCCCCGCTCTCTGCCCATAGTCCTGTATCTATCCCCAAACTAATCCCACTGCCCCGCTCTCTCCCCATAGTCCTGTATCAATCCCCAGACTAATCCCACTGCCTCGCTCTCTCCCCATAGCCCTGTATCAATCCCCAAACTAATCCCACTGCCCCGCTCTCTCCCCATAGCCCTGTATCAATCCCCAAACTAAACCCACTGCCCCGCTCTCTCCCCATAGTCCGGTATCAATCCCAAACTTATCCCACTGCCCCGCTCTCTCCCCATAGTCCTGTATCAATCCCCAATCTAATCCCACTGCCCCGCTCTCTCCCCATAGTCGTGTATCAATCCCCAAACTAATCCCACTGCCCCGCTCTCTCCCCATAGTCCTGTATCAATCCCCAAACCAATCCCACTGCCCCGCTCTCTCCCCATAGTCCTGCATCAATCTCCAAACTAATCCCACTGCCCCGCTCTTTCCCCATAGCCCTGTATCAATCCACATATTAATCCGACTGCCTCGCTCTCTCCCCATACTCCTGTATCAATCCCCAAACTAAGCCCACTGCCTCGCTCTCTGCCCGTAGTCCTGTATCAATCCCCAAACTAATCCCACTGCCCGGCTCTCTCCCCCATAGTCCTGTATCAATCCCAAACTCGTCCCATTGCCCCGATCTCTCCCCACAGCCCTGTATCAATCGCCAAACTAATCCCACTGCCCCGCTCTCTCCCCATAGTACTGTATCAATCCCAAACTAGTTCCACGGCCCCGCTCTCTCCCCATATTCCTGTATCAATCGCCAAACTAATCCGACTGCCCCGCTGTCTCCCCATAGTCCTGTATCAATCTCCAAACTAATCCTACTGCCCCGCTCTCTCCCCATAGTCCTGTATCAATCCCCAAACTAATCCCACTGCCCCGCTCTCTCCCCATAGTCCTGTACCAATCCCCAACTAATCGCACTGCCCCGCTCTCTCCCCATAGTCCTGTATCAGTCCCAAACGATTCCACTGCCCCGCTCTCTCCCCATAGTCCTGCATCAGTCCCAAACGGTTCCTCTGCCCCGCTCTCTCCCCATAGTGCTGTATCAATCCCCAACTAATCCCATTGCCCCGCTCTCTCCCCATAGTCCTGTATCAATCCCCAAACTAATCCCACTGCCCCGCTCTCTCCCCATAGTCCTGTATCAATTCCAAACTAATCCCACTGCCTCGCTCTCTCCCCATAGCCCTGTATCAATCCCCAAACTAATCCCACTGCCCCGCTCTCTCCCCATTGTCCGGTATCAATCCCAAATTTATCCCACTGCCCCGCTCTCTCCCCATAGTCCTGTATCAATCCCCAACCAAATCCCACTGCCCCGCTCTCTCCCCATAGTCCTGTATCAATCACCAAACTAATCCCACTGCCCCGCTCTCTCCCCATAGTCCTGTATCAATCCCCAAACTAATCCCACTGCCCCGCTCTCTCCCGATAGTCCTGTATCAATCCCCAAACTAATCCCACTGCCCCGCACTCTGCCCATAGTCCTGTATCAATGCCCAAACTAATCCCACTGCCCCGCTCTCTCCCCATGGTCCTGTATCAATTCCCAAACTAATCCCACTACCCCGCCCTCTCCATAGCACTGTATCAATCACCAAACTAATCCCTCTGCCCCTCTCTCTCCCCATAGTCCTGTATCAATCCCCAAACTAATCCCACTGCCCCGCTCTCTCCCCATTGTCCTATATAACATCCCCAAACTAATCCCACTGCCCCGCTCTCTCCCCATAGTCCTATATAACATCTCCAAACTAATCCCACTGCCCCGCTTTCTCCCCATAGCCCTCTATCAATCGCCAAACTAATCCGACTGCCCCTCTCTCTCCCCATAGTCCGGTATCAATTCCAAACTTATCCCACTGCCCCGCTCTCTCCCCATAGTCCTGTATCAATCCCCAATCTAATCCCACTGCCCCGCTCTCTCCCCATAGTCCTGTATCAATCCCCAAAATAATCCCACTGCCCCGCTCTCTCCCCATAGTCCTGTATCTATCCCCAAACCAATCCCACTGCCCCGCTCTCTCCCCATAGTCCTGCATCAATCTCCAAACTAATCCCACTGCCCCGCTCTTTCCCCATAGCCCTGTATCAATCCACAAATTAATCCGACTGCCCCGCTCTCTCCCCATACTCCTGTATCAATCCCCAAACTAATCCCACTGCCCCGCTCTCTCCCCATAGCCCTGTTTCAATCTCCAAACTAATCCCACTGCCCCGCTCTCTCCCCATAGTTCTGTATCAATCCCCAAACTAATCCCACTGCCCCGCTCTCTCCCCATAGTCCTGTATCAATCCACAAACTAAGCCCACTGCCTCGCTCTCTCCCCGTAGTCCTGTATCAATCCCCAAACTAATCCCACTGCCCCGCTCTCTCCCCATCGTCCTGTATCTATCCCCAAACTAATCCTACTGCCCCGCTCTCTCCCCATAGTCCTGTATCAATCCTCAAACTAATGCCACTGCCCAGCTCTCTCCCCGTAGTCCTGTATCAATCCCCAAACTAATCCCACTGCCATGCTCTCTCCCCATAGTCCTGTATCAATCTTCAAACTAATCCCACTGCCCCGCTCTCTCCCCATAGTCCTGTATCAATCCCCAAACTAATCCCACTGCCCTGCTCTCTCCCCATAGTCCTGTATCAATCCCCAACTAATCCCACTGCCCCGCTCTCTCCCCATAGCCCTGTATCAATCCCAAACTCGTCCCATTGCCCCGATCTCTCCCCACAGCCCTGTATCAATCGCCAAACTAATCCCACTGCCCCGCTCTCTCCCCATTGTACTGTATCAATCCCAAACTAGTTCCACGGCCCCGGTCTCTCCCCATATTCCTGTATCAATCGCCAAACTAATCCGACTGCCCCGCTCTCTCCCCACAGTCCTGTATCAATCCCCAAACTAATACCACTGCCCCGCTCTCTTTCCATAGTCCTGTATCAATTCCAAACTAAACCCACTGCCTCGCTCTCTCCCCATAGACCTGTGTCAATCCCCAAACTAATCCCACTGCCCCGCTCTCTCCCCATAGCCATGTATCAATCCCCAAACTAAACCCACAGCCCGCTCTCTCCCCATAGTCCGGTATCAATCCCAAACTTATCCCACTGCCCCGCTCTCTCCCCATAATCCTGTATCAATCCCCAAACTAATCCCACTGCCCCGCTCTCTCCCCATAATCCTGTATCAATCCCCAAACTAATCCCACTGCCACGCTCTCTCCCCATAGCCCTGTATCAATCCCCAAACTAAACCCACTGCCCCGATCTCTCCCCATCGTCCGGTATCAATTCCAAACTAATCCCACTCCCCCGCTCTCTCCCCATAGCCCTGTATCAATCCCCAAACTAATCCCACTGCCCCGCTCTCTCCCCATAGCCCTGTATCAATCCACAAACTAAGCCCTCTGCCTCGCTCTCTCACCATAGTCCTGTATCAATCCCCAAACTAATCCCACTGCCCCGCTCTCTCCCCATAGTCCTGTATCTATCCCCAAACTAATCCCACTGCCTCGCTCTCTCACCATTGTCCTGTATCAATCCCCAAACTAATCCCACTGCCCCGCTCTCTCCCCATAGTCCTGTATCTATCCCCAAACTAATCCCACTGCCCCGCTCCCTCCCCATAGTCCTGTATCAATCCCCAAACTAATCCCACTGCCTCGCTCTCTCCCCATAGCCCTGTATCAATCCCCAAACTAATCCCACTGCCCCGCTCTCTCCCCATAGCCCTGTATCAATCCCCAAACTAAACCCACTGCCCCGCTCTCTCCCCATAGTCCGGTATCAATCCCAAACTTATCCCACTGCCCCGCTCTCTCCCGTAAGTCCTGTATCATTCCCCAATCTAATCCCACTGCCCCGCTCTCTCCCCATAGTCCTGTATCAATCCCCAAACTAATCCCACTGCCCCGCTCTCTCCCCATAGTCCTGTATCAATCCCCAAACCAATTCCACTGCCCCGCTGTCTCCCCACAGTCCTGCATCAATCTCCAAACTAATCCCACTGCCCCGCTCTTTCCCCATAGCCCTGTATCAATCAACATATTAATCCAACTGCCCCGCTCTCTCCGCATACTCCTGTATCAATCCCCAAACTAATCCCACTGCCCCGCTCTCTCCCCATAGCCCTGTTTCAATCTCCAAACTAATCCCACAGCTCCGCTCTCTCCCCATAGCCCTGTTTCAATCTCCAAACTAATCCCACTGTCCCGCTCTCTCCCCATAGTTCTGTATCAATCCCCAAACTAATCCCAGTGCCCCGCTCTCTCCCCATAGTCCTGTATCAATCCACAAACTAAGCCCACTGCCTCGCTCTCTGCCCGTAGTCCTGTATCAATCCCCAAACTAATCCCACTGCCCCGCTCTCTCTCCCCATAGTCCTGTATCTATCCCGAAACTAATCCCACTGCCCCGCTCTCTCCCCATAGTCCTGTATCAATCCTCAAACTAATGCCACTGCCCCGCTCTCTCCCCATAGTCCTGTATCAATCCCCAAACTAATCCCACTGCCATGCTCTCTCCCCATAGTCCTGTATCAATCTCCAAACTTATCCCACTGCCCCGCTCTCTCCCCATAGTCCTGTATCAATCCCCAAACTAATCCCACTGCCCTGCTCTCTCCCCATAGTCCTTTATCAATCCACAACTGGTCCCACTGCCCCGCTCTCTCCCCATAGCCCTGTATCAATCCCAAACTCGTCCCATTGCCCCGATCTCTCCCCACAGCCCTGTATCAATCGCCAAACTAATCCCACTGCCCCGCTCTCTCCCCATAGTACTGTATCAGTCCCAATCGATTCCACTGCTCCGCTCTCTCCCCATATTCCAGTATCAATCGCCAAACTAATCCGACTGCCCCGCTCTCTCCCCATAGTCCTGTATCAATCACCAAACTAATCCCACTGCCCCGCTCTCTCCCCATAGTCCTGTATCAATCCCCAAACTAATCCCACTGCCCCGCTCTCTCCCGATAGTCCTGTATCAATCCCCAAACTAATCCCACTGCCCCGCACTCTGCCCATAGTCCTGTATCAATGCCCAAACTAATCCCACTGCCCCGCTCTCTCCCCATGGTCCTGTATCAATTCCCAAACTAATCCCACTACCCCGCCCTCTCCATAGCACTGTATCAATCACCAAACTAATCCCTCTGCCCCGCTCTCTCCCCATAGTCCTGTATCAATCCCCAAACTAATCCCACTGCCCCGCTCTCTCCCCATAGTCCTATATAACATCCCCAAACTAATCCCACTGCCCCGCTCTCTCCCCATAGTCCTATATAACATCTCCAAACTAATCCCACTGCCCCGCTCTCTCCCCATAGCCCTCTATCAAACGCCAAACTATTCCCACTGCACCGCTCTCTCCCCGTAGCCCTGTTTCAATCGCCAAACTAATCCGACTGCCCCTCTCTCTCCCCACAGTCCGGTATCAAGTCCAAACTTATCCCACTGCCCCGCTCTCTCCCCATTGTCCTGTATCAATCCCTAAACTAATCCCACTGCCCCGCTCTCTCCCCATAGCCCTGTTTCAATCTCCAAACTAATCCCACTGCCCCGCTCTCTCCCCATAGTTCTGTATCAATCCCCAAACTAATCCCACTGCCCCGCTCTCTCCCCATCGTCCTGTATGTATCCCCAAACTAATCCTACTGCCCCGCTCTCTCCCAATAGTCCTGTATCTATCCCCAAACCAATCCCACTGCCCCGCTCTCTCCCCATAGTCCTGCATCAATCTCCAAACTAATCCCACTGCCCCGCTCTTTCCCCATAGCCCTGTATCAATCCACAAATTAATCCGACTGCCCCGCTCTCTCCCCATACTCCTGTATCAATCCCCAAACTAATTCCACTGCCCCGCTCTCTCCCCATAGCCCTGTTTCAATCTCCAAACTAATCCCACTGCCCCGCTCTCTCCCCATAGTTCTGTATCAATCCCCAAACTAATCCCACTGCCCCGCTCTCTCCCCATAGTCCTGTATCAATCCACAAACTAAGCCCACTGCCTCGCTCTCTCCCCGTAGTCCTGTATCAATCCCCAAACTAATCCCACTGCCCCGCTCTCTCCCCATCGTCCTGTATCTATCCCCAAACTAATCCTACTGCCCCGCTCTCTCCCCATACTCCTGTATCAATCCTCAAACTATTGCCACTGCCCAGCTCTCTCCCCATAGTCCTGTATCAATCCCCAAACTAATCCCACTGCCATGCTCTCTCCCCATAGTCCTGTATCAATCTTCAAACTAATCCCACTGCCCCGCTCTCTCCCCATAGCCCTGTATCAATCCCAAACTCGTCCCATTGCCCCGATCTCTCCCCACAGCCCTGTATCAATCGCCAAACTAATCCCACTGCCCCGCTCTCTCCCCATTGTACTGTATCAATCCCCAAACTAATCCCACTGCCCCGCTCTCTCCCAATAATCCTGTATCAATCCCCAAACTAATCCCACTGCCACGCTCTCTCCCCATAGCCCTGTATCAATCCCCAAACTAAACCCACTGCCCCGCTCTCTCCCCATAGTCCGGTATCAATTCCAAACTACTCCCACTCCCCCGCTCTCTCCCCATAGCCCTCTATCAATCCCCAAACTAATACCACTGCCCCGCTCTCTCCCCATAGCCCTGTATCAATCCCCAAACTAAACCCACTGCCCCAATCTCTCCCCATAGTCCGGTATCAATTCCAAACTAATCCCACACCCCCGCTCTCTCCCCATAGCCCTGTTTCAATCTCCAAACTAATCCCACTGCCCTGCTCTCTCCCCATAGTTCTGTATCAATCCCCAAACTAATCCCACTGCCCCGCTCTCTCCCCATAGTCCTGTATCTATCCCCAAACTAATCCCACTGCCCCGCTCTCTCCCCATAGTCCTGTATCAATCCCCAAACTAATCCCACTGCCTCGCTCTCTCCCCATAGCCCTGTATCAATCCCCAAACTAATCCCACTGCCCCGCTCTCTCCCCATAGCCCTGTATCAATCCCCAAACTAAACCCACTGCCCCGCTCTCTCCCCATAGTCCGGTATCAATCCCAAACTTATCCCACTGCCCCGCTCTCTCCCGTAAGTCCTGTATCTTTCCCCAATCTAATCCCACTGCCCCGCTCTCTCCCCATAGTCTTGTATCAATCCCCAAACTAATCCCACTGCCCCGCTCTCTCCCCATAGTCCTGTATCAATCCCCAAACCAATCCCACTGCCCCGCTCTCTCCCCATAGTCCTGCATCAATCTCCAAACTAATCCCACTGCCCCGCTCTTTCCCCATAGCCCTGTATCAATCCACATATTAATCCGACTGCCCCGCTCTCTCCCCATACTCCTGTATCAATCCCCAAACTAATCCCACTGCCCCGCTCTCTCCCCATAGCCCTGTTTCAATCTCCAAACTAATCCCACAGCTCCGCTCTCTCACCACAGCCCTGTTTCAATCTCCAAACTAATCCCACTGTCCCGCTCTCTCCCCATAGTTCTGTATCAATCCCCAAACTAATCCCAGTGCCCCGCTCTCTCCCCATAGTCCTGTATCAATCCACAAACTAATCCCACTGCCCCGCTCTCTCCCCATAGTCCTGTATCAATCCTCAAACTAATGCCACTGCCCCGCTCTCTCCCCATAGTCCTGTATCAATCCCCAAACTAATCCCACTGCCATGCTCTTTCCCCATAGTCCTGTATCAATCTCCAAACTTATCCCACTGCCCCGCTCTGTCCCCATAGTCCTGTATCAATCCCCAAACTAATCCCACTGCCCTGCCCTCTCCCCATAGTCCTTTATCAATCCACAACTGGTCCCACTGCCCCGCTCTCTCCCCATAGCCCTGTATCAATCCCAAACTCGTCCCATTGCCCCGATCTCTCCCCACAGCCCTGTATCAATCGCCAAACTAATCCCACTGCCCCGCTCTCTCCCCATAGTACTGTATCAATACCAAACTAGTTCCACGGCCCCGCTCTCTCCCCATATTCCAGTATCAATCGCCAAACTAATCCGACTGCCCCGCTCTCTCCCCATAGTCCTGTATCAATCTCCAAACTAATCCCACTGCCCCGGTCTCTCCCCATAGTCCTGTATCAATCCCCAAACTGATCCCACTGCGCCGCTCTCTCCCCATAGTCCTGTATCAATCCCCAACTAATCGCACTGCCCCGCTCTCTCCCCATAGTCCTGTATCAGTCCCAAACGATTCCACTGCCCCGCTCTCTCCCCATAGTCCTGTATCAGTCCCAAACGATTCCTCTGCCCCGCTCTCTCCTCATAGTCCTGTATCAATCCCCAACTAATCCCATTGCCCCGCTCTCTCCCCATAGTCCTGTATCAATCCCCAAACTAATCCCACTGCCCCGCTCTCTCCCCATAGTCCTGTATCAATTCCAAACTAATCCCACTGCCTCGCTCTCTCCCCATAGCCCTGTATCAATCCCCAAACTAATCCCACTGCCCCGCTCTCTCCCCATTGTCCGGTATCAATCCTAAACTGATCCCACTGCCCCGCTCTCTCCCCATAGTCCTGTATCAATCCCCAAACAAATCCCACTGCCCCGCTCTCTCCCCATAGTCCTGTATCAATCACCAAACTAATCCCACTGCCCCGCTCTCTCCCCATAGTCCTGTATCAATCCCCAAACTAATCCCACTGCCCCGCTCTCTCCCGATAGTCCTGTATCAATCCCCAAACTAATCCCACTGCCCCGCTCTCTGCCCATAGTCCTGTATCAATGGCCAAACTAATCCCACTGCCGCGCTCTCTCCCCATGGTCCTGTATCAATTCCCAAACTAATCCCACTACCCCGCCCTCTCCATAGCACTGTATCAATCACCAAACTAATCCCACTGCCCCGCTCTCTCCCCATAGTCCTGGATCAATCCCCAAACTAATCCAACTGCCCCGCTCTCTCCCCATAGTCCTATATAACATCCGCAAACTAATCCCACTGCCCCGCTCTCTCCCCATAGTCCTATATAACATCTCCAAACTAATCCCACTGCCCTGCTCTCTCCCCATAGCCCTCTATCAAACGCCAAACTATTCCCACTGCACCGCTCTCTCCCCATAGCCCTGTATCAATCGCCAAACTAATCCGACTGCCCCTCTCTCTCCCCATAGTCATGTATCAATTCCCAAACTAATTCCACTGCCCCGCTCGCTCCCCATAGTCCTGTATCAATCCCCAACTAATCCCACTCCCCCGCTCTCTCCCCATAGTCCTGTATCAGTCCCAAACGAGTTCCACTGCCCCGCTCTCTCCCCATATTCCTGTATCAATCCCTAAACTAATGCCACTGCCTCGCTCTCTCCCCATAGTCCTGTATCAATCCCTAAACTAATCCCACTGCCCCGCTCTCTCCCCATAGCCCTGTATCAATCCCCAAACTAAACCCACTGCCCCGCTCTCTCCCCATAGTCCGGTATCAATCCCAAACTTATCCCACTGCCCCGCTCTCTCCCCATAGTCCTGTATCAATCCCCAAACTAATCCCACTGCCCCGCTCTCTCCCCATAGCCCTGTATCAATCCCCAAACTAATCCCACTGCCCCGCTCTCTCCCCATAGCCCTGTATCAATCCCCAAACAAAACCCACTGCCCCGCTCTCTCCCCATAGTCCGGTATCAATCCGAAACTTATCCCACTACCCCTCGCTCTCCCCATATTCCTGTTTCAATCCCCAAACTAATCCCACTGCCCCGCTCTCTCCCCATAGCCCTGTATCAATCCCCAAACTAATCCCACTGCCCCGCTCTCTCCCCATCGCCCTGCATCAATCCCCAAACTAAACCCACTGCCCCGCTCTCTCCCCATAGTCCGGTATCAATCCCAAACTTATCTCACTGCCCCGCTCTCTCCCCATAGTACTGTATCAATCCCAAACTAGTTCCACTACCCCGCTCTCTCCCCATATTCCTGTATCAATCGCCAAACTAATCCGACTGCCCCGCTCTCTCCCCATAGTCCTGTATCAATCCCCAAACTAATCCCACAGCCCCACTCTCTCCCCATAGTCCTGTATCAATCTCCAAACTAATCCCACTGCCCCGCTCTCTCCCCATAGTCCTGTATCATTCTCCAAACTAATCCTACTGCCCCGCTCTCTCCCCATAGTCCTGTATCAATCCCCAAACTAATCCCAATGCCCCGCTCTCTCCCTATAGTCCTGTATCAATCCCCAATCTAATCCCACTGCCCCGCGCTCTCCCCATAGTCCTGTATCAATCCCCAAACCAATCCCACTTCCCCGCTCTCTCCCCATAGTCCTGCTTCAATCCCCAAACTAATCCCAATGCCCCGCTCTCTCCCTATAGTCCTGTATCAATCCCCAATCTAATCCCACTGCCCCGCGCTCTCCCCATAGTTCTGTATCAATCCCCAAACCAATCCCACTTCCCCGCTCTCTCCCCATAGTCCTGCTTCAATCTCCAAACTAATCCCACTGCCCCGCTCTTTCCCCATAGCCCTGTATCAATCCACATATTAATCCGACTGCCCCGCTCTCTCCCCATACTCCGGTAGCAATCCCCAAACTAATCCCACTGCCCCGCTCTCTCCCCATAGCCCTGTTTCAATCTCCAAACTAATCCCACAGCTCCGGTCTCTCCCCATGGCCCTGTTTCAATCTCCAAACTAATCCCACTGTCCCTCTCTCTCCCCATAGTTCTGTATCAATCCCCAAACTAATCCCAGTGCCCCGCTCTCTCCCCATAGTCCTGTATCAATCCACAAACTAAGCCCACTGCCTCGCGCTCTGCCCGTAGTCCTGTATCAATCCCCAAACTAATCCCACTGCCCCGCTGTCTCTCCCCATAGTCCTGTATCTATCCCGAAACTAATCCCACTGCCCCGCTCTCTCCCCATAGTCCGGTATCAATCCTCAAACTAATGCCACTGCCCCGCTCTCTCCCCATAGTCCTGTATCAATCCCCAAACTAATCCCAATGCCATGCTCTCTCCCCATAGTCCTGTATCAATCTCCAAACTTATCCCACTGCCCCGCTCTCTCTCCATATTCCTGTATCAATCCCCAAACTAATCCCACTGCCCTGCTCTCTCCCCATAGTCCTTTATCAATCCACAACTGGTCCCATTGCCCCGATCTCTCCCCACAGCCCTGTATCAATCGCCAAACTAATCCCACTGCCCCGCTCTCTCCCCATAGTACTGTATCAATCCCAAACTAGTTCCACGGCCCCGCTCTCTCCCCATATTCCTGTATCAATCGCCAAACTAATCCGACTGCCCCGCTCTCTCCCCATAGTCCTGTATCAATCTCCAAACTAATCCCACTGCCCCGCTCTCTCCCCATAGGCCTGTATCAATCCCCAAACTAATCCCACTGCCCCGCTCTCTCCCCATAGTCCTGTATCAATCCCCAACTAATCGCACTGCCCCGCTCTCTCCCCATAGTCCTGTATCAGTCCCAAACGATTCCACTGCCCCGCTCTCTCCCCATAGTCCTGTATCAGTCCCAAACGATTCCTCTGCCCCGCTCTCTCCCCATAGTCCTGTATCAATCCCCAACTAATCCCATTGCCCCGCTCTCTCCCCATAGTCCTGTATCAATCCCCAAACTAATCCCACTGCCCCGCTCTCTCCCCATAGTCCTGTATCAATTACCAACCTAATCCCACTGCCCCGCTCTCTCCCCATAGCCCTGTATCAATCCCCAAACTAATCCCACTGCCCCGCTCTCTCCCCATCGCCCTGCATCAATCCCCAAACTAAACCCACTGCCCCGCTCTCTCCCCATAGTCCGGTATCAATCCCAAACTTATCTCACTGCCCCGCTCTCTCCCCATAGTACTGTATCAATCCCAAACTAGTTCCACTGCCCCGCTCTCTCCCCATATTCCTGTATCAATCGCCAAACTAATCCGACTGCCCCGCTCTCTCCCCATAGCCCTGTATCAATCGCCAAACTAATCCGACTGCCCCTCTCTCTCCCCATAGTCATGTATCAATTCCCAAACTAATTCCACTGCCCCGCTCGCTCCCCATAGTCCTGTATCAATCCCCAACTAATCCCACTCCCCCGCTCTCTCCCCATAGTCCTGTATCAGTCCCAAACGAGTTCCACTGCCCCGCTCTCTCCCCATATTCCTGTATCAATCCCTAAACTAATGCCACTGCCTCGCTCTCTCCCCATAGTCCTGTATCAATCCCTAAACTAATCCCACTGCCCCGCTCTCTCCCCATAGCCCTGTATCAATCCCCAAACTAAACCCACTGCCCCGCTCTCTCCCCATAGTCCGGTATCAATCCCAAACTTATCCCACTGCCCCGCTCTCTCCCCATAGTCCTGTATCAATCCCCAAACTAATCCCACTGCCCCGCTCTCTCCCCATAGCCCTGTATCAATCCCCAAACTAATCCCACTGCCCCGCTCTCTCCCCATAGCCCTGTATCAATCCCCAAACAAAACCCACTGCCCCGCTCTCTCCCCATAGTCCGGTATCAATCCCAAACTTATCCCACTACCCCTCGCTCTCCCCATATTCCTGTTTCAATCCCCAAACTAATCCCACTGCCCCGCTCTCTCCCCATAGCCCTGTATCAATCCCCAAACTAATCCCACTGCCCCGCTCTCTCCCCATCGCCCTGCATCAATCCCCAAACTAAACCCACTGCCCCGCTCTCTCCCCATAGTCCGGTATCAATCCCAAACTTATCTCACTGCCCCGCTCTCTCCCCATAGTACTGTATCAATCCCAAACTAGTTCCACTGCCCCGCTCTCTCCCCATATTCCTGTATCAATCGCCAAACTAATCCGACTGCCCCGCTCTCTCCCCATAGTCCTGTATCAATCCCCAAACTAATCCCACAGCCCCACTCTCTCCCCATAGTCCTGTATCAATCTCCAAACTAATCCCACTGCCCCGCTCTCTCCCCATAGTCCTGTATCATTCTCCAAACTAATCCTACTGCCCCGCTCTCTCCCCATAGTCCTGTATCAATCCCCAAACTAATCCCAATGCCCCGCTCTCTCCCTGTAGTCCTGTATCAATCCCCAATCTAATCCCACTGCCCCGCGCTCTCCCCATAGTCCTGTATCAATCCCCAAACCAATCCCACTTCCCCGCTCTCTCCCCATAGTCCTGCTTCAATCCCCAAACTAATCCCAATGCCCCGCTCTCTCCCTATAGTCCTGTATCAATCCCCAATCTAATCCCACTGCCCCGCGCTCTCCCCATAGTCCTGTATCAATCCCCAAACCAATCCCACTTCCCCGCTCTCTCCCCATAATCCTGCTTCAATCTCCAAACTAATCCCACTGCCCCGCTCTTTCCCCATAGCCCTGTATCAATCCACATATTAATCCGACTGCCCCGCTCTCTCCCCATACTCCGGTAGCAATCCCCAAACTAATCCCACTGCCCCGCTCTCTCCCCATAGCCCTGTTTCAATCTCCAAACTAATCCCACAGCTCCGGTCTCTCCCCATGGCCCTGTTTCAATCTCCAAACTAATCCCACTGTCCCTCTCTCTCCCCATAGTTCTGTATCAATCCCCAAACTAATCCCAGTGCCCCGCTCTCTCCCCATAGTCCTGTATCAATCCACAAACTAAGCCCACTGCCTCGCGCTCTGCCCGTAGTCCTGTATCAATCCCCAAACTAATCCCACTGCCCCGCTGTCTCTCCCCATAGTCCTGTATCTATCCCGAAACTAATCCCACTGCCCCGCTCTCTCCCCATAGTCCGGTATCAATCCTCAAACTAATGCCACTGCCCCGCTCTCTCCCCATAGTCCTGTATCAATCCCCAAACTAATCCCAATGCCATGCTCTCTCCCCATAGTCCTGTATCAATCTCCAAACTTATCCCACTGCCCCGCTCTCTCTCCATATTCCTGTATCAATCCCCAAACTAATCCCACTGCCCTGCTCTCTCCCCATAGTCCTTTATCAATCCACAACTGGTCCCATTGCCCCGATCTCTCCCCACAGCCCTGTATCAATCGCCAAACTAATCCCACTGCCCCGCTCTCTCCCCATAGTACTGTATCAATCCCAAACTAGTTCCACGGCCCCGCTCTCTCCCCATATTCCTGTATCAATCGCCAAACTAATCCGACCGCCCCGCTCTCTCCCCATAGTCCTGTATCAATCTCCAAACTAATCCCACTGCCCCGCTCTCTCCCCATAGGCCTGTATCAATCCCCAAACTAATCCCACTGCCGCGCTCTCTCCCCATAGTCCTGTATCAATCCCCAACTAATCGCACTGCCCCGCTCTCTCCCCATAGTCCTGTATCAGTCCCAAACGATTCCACTGCCCCGCTCTCTCCCCATAGTCCTGTATCAGTCCCAAACGATTCCTCTGCCCCGCTCTCTCCCCATAGTCCTGTATCAATCCCCAACTAATCCCATTGCCCCGCTCTCTCCCCATAGTCCTGTATCAATCCCCAAACTAATCCCACTGCCCCGCTCTCTCCCCATAGTCCTGTATCAATTACCAACCTAATCCCACTGCCCCGCTCTCTCCCCATAGTCCTGTATCAATCCCCAAACTAATCCCACTGCCCCGCTCTCTCCCGATAGTCCTGTATCAATCCCCAAACTAATCCCACTGCCCCGCTCTCTGCCCATAGTCCTGTATCAATGCCCAAACTAATCCCAGTGCCCCGCTCTCTCCCCATGGTCCTGTATCAATTCCCAAACTAATCCCACTACCCCGCCCTCTCCATAGCACTGTATCAATCACCAAACTAATCCCACTGCCCCGCTCTCTCCCCATAGTCCTGTATCAATCCCCAAACTAATCTCACTGCCCCGCTCTCTCCCCATAGTCCTATATAACATCCCCAAACTAATTCCACTGCCCCGCTCTCTCCCCATAGTCCTATATAACATCTCCAAACTAATCCCACTGCCCCGCTCTCTCCCGATAGCCCTCTATCAAACGCCAAACTATTCCCACTGCACCGCTCTCTCCCCATAGCCCTGTATCAATCGCCAAACTAATCCCAGTACCCCGCTCTCTCCATAGCCCTGTATCAATCGCCAAACTAATCCCACTGCCCCGCTCTCTCCCCATAGCCCTGTATCAATCGCCAAACTAATCCCACTCCCCGCTCTCTCTCCATAGCCCTGTATCAATCGCCAAACTAATCCGACTGCCCCGCTCTCTCCCCATAGTCCTGTATCAATCTACAAACTAATCCCACTGCCCCGCTCTCTCCCCATGGTCCTGTATCAATCCCCAAACTAATCCCACTCTCCCGCTCTCTCCCCATAGTCCTGTATCAATTCCCAAACTAATCCCACTACCCCGCTCTCTCCATAGCCCTGTATCAATCGCCAAACTAATCCCACTGCCCCGCTCTCTCCCCATAGCCCTGTATCAATCGCCAAACTCATCCCACTGCCCCGCTCTCTCCCCATGGTCCTGTATCAATTCCCAAACTAATCCCACTACCCCGCCCTCTCCATAGCACTGTATCAATCACCAAACTAATCCCACTGCCCCGCTCTCTCCCCATAGTCCTGTATCAATCCCCAAACTAATCCCACTGCCCGCTCTCTCCCCATAGTCCTATATAACATCCCCAAACTAATCCCACTGCCCCGCTCTCTCCCCATAGCCCTCTATCAAACGCCAAACTATTCCCACTGCACCGCTCTCTCCCCATAGCCCTGTATCAATCGCCAAAGTAATCCGACTGCCCCTCTCTCTCCCCATAGTCCTGTATCAATCTCCAAACTAATCCCACTGCCCCGCTCTCTCCCCATAGTCCTGTATCAATCCCCAAACTAATCCCACTGCCCCGCTCGCTCCCCATAGTCCTGTATCAATCCCCAACTAATCCCACTCCCCCGCTCTCTCCCCATAGTCCTGAATCAGTCCCAAACGAGTTCCACTGCCCCGCTCTCTCCCCATATTCCTGTATCAATCCCTAAACTAATGCCACTGCCCCGCTCTCTCCCCATAGTCCTGTATCAATTCCAAACTAATCCACTGCCTCGCTCTCTCCCCATAGTCCTGTATCAATCCCTAAACTAATCCCACTGCCCCGCTCTCTCCCCATAGCCCTGTATCAATCCCCAAACTAAACCCACTGCCCCGCTCTCTCCACATAGTCCGGTATCAATCCCAAACTTATCCCACTCCCCCGCTCTCTCCCCACAGTCCTGTATCAATCCCCAAACTAATCCCAATGCCCCGCTCTCTCCCCATCGCCCTGCATCAATCCCCAAACTAAACCCACTGCCCCGCTCTCTCCCCATAGTCCGGTATCAATCCCAAACTTATCTCACTGCCCCGCTCTCTCCCCATAGTACTGTATCAATCCCAAACTAGTTCCACTGCCCCGCTCTCTCCCCATATTCCTGTATCAATCGCCAAACTAATCCGACTGCCCCGCTCTCTCCCCATAGTCCTGTATCAATCCCCAAACTAATCCCACTGCCCCGCTCTCTCCCCATAGTCCTGTATCAATTCCCAAACTAATCCCACTACCCCGCTCTCTCCATAGCCCTGTATCAATCGCCAAACTAAGCCCACTGCCCCGCTCTCTCCCCATAGCCCTGTATCAATCGCCAAACTAATCCCACTCCCCGCTCTCTCCCCATAGCCCTGTATCAATCGCCAAACTAATCCGACTGCCCCGCTCTCTCCCCATAGTCCTGTATCAATCTACAAACTAATCCCACTGCCCCGCTCTCTCCCCATGGTCCTGTATCAATCCCCAAACTAATCCCACTCTCCCGCTCTCTCCCCATAGTCCTGTATCAATTCCCAAACTAATCCCACTACCCCGCTCTCTCCATAGCCCTGTATCAATCGCCAAACTAATCCCACTGCCCCGCTCTCTCCCCATAGCCCTGTATCAATCGCCAAACTCATCCCACTGCCCCGCTCTCTCCCCATGGTCCTGTATCAATTCCCAAACTAATCCCATTACCCCGCCCTCTCCATAGCACTGTATCAATCACCAAACTAATCCCACTGCCCCGCTCTCTCCCCATAGTCCTGTATCAATCCCCAAACTAATCCCACTGCCCCGCTCTCTCCCCATAGTCCTATATAACATCCCCAAACTAATCCCACTGCCCCGCTCTCTCCCCATAGTCCTATATAACATCTCCAAACTAATCCCACTGCCCCGCTCTCTCCCCATAGCCCTCTATCAAACGCCAAACTATTCCCACTGCACCGCTCTCTCCCCATAGCCCTGTATCAATCGCCAAAGTAATCCGACTGCCCCTCTCTCTCCCCATAGTCCTGTATCAATCTCCAAACTAATCCCACTGCCCCGCTCTCTCCCCATAGTCCTGTATCAATCCCCAAACTAATCCCACTGCCCCGCTCGCTCCCCATAGTCCTGTATCAATCCCTAAACTAATGCCACTGCCCCGCTCTCTCCCCATAGTCCTGTATCAATTCCCAACTAATCCACTGCCTCGCTCTCTCCCCATAGTCCTGTATCAATCCCTAAACTAATCCCACTGCCCCGCTCTCTCCCCATAGCCCTGTATCAATCCCCAAAATAAACCCACTGCCCCGCTCTCTCCCCATAGTCCGGTATCAATCCCAAACTTATCCCACTGCCCCGCTCTCTCCCCATAGTCCTCTATCAATCCCCAAACTAATCCCACTGCCCCGCTCTCTCCCCATAGTCCTATATAACATCTCCAAACTAATCCCACTGCCCCGCTCTCTCCCCATAGCCCTCTATCAAACGGAAAACTATTCCCACTGCCCCGCTCTCTCCCCATAGTCCTCTATCAATCCCCATCTAATCCCACTGCCCCGCTCTCTCCCCATAGTCCTGTATCAATTCCCAAACTAATCCCACTACCCCGCTCTCTCCATAGCCCTGTATCAATCGCCAAACTAATCCCACTGCCCCGCTCTCTCCCCATAGCCCTGTATCAATCGCCAAACTAATCCCACTGCCCCGCTCTCTCCCCATAGCCCTGTATCAATCGCCAAACTAATCCGACTGCCCCGCTCTCTCCCCATAGTCCTGTATCAATCTACAAACTAATCCCACTGCCCCGCTCTCTCCCCATGGTCCTGTATCAATCCCCAAACTAATCCCACTCTCCCGCTCTCTCCCCAAAGTCCTGTATCAATCCCCAAACTAATCCCACTGCCCCGCTCTCTCCCCATAGTCCTATATAACATCCCCAAACTAATCCCACTGCCCCGCTCTCTCCCCATAGCCCTGCATCAATCTCCAAACTAATCCCACTGCACCGCTCTCTCCCCATAGCCCTCTATCAAACGCCAAACTCATCACTTGGCCCCGCTCTCTCCCCATAGTCCTGTATCAATCTCCAAACTAATCCCACTGCCCCGCTCTCTCCCCATAGCCCTGTATCAATCGCCAAACTAATCCGACAGCCCCGCTCTCTCCCCATAGTCCTGTATCAGTCTCTAAACTAATCCCACTGCCCCGCTCTCTCCCCATAGTCCTGTATCAATCCCCAAACTAATCCCACTGCCCCGCTCTCTCCCCATAGTCCTGTATCAATCCCCAACTAATCCCACTGCCCCGCTCTGTCCCCATAGTCCTGTATCAGTCCCAAACGAGTTCCACTGCCAGCTCTCTCCCCATATTCCTGTGTCAATCCCCAAACTAATCCCACTGCCCCGCTCTCTCCCTGTAGTCCTGTATCAATCCCCAAACTAATCCCACTGCCCCGCTCTCTGCCCATAGTCCTGTATCAATCCCCAAACTAATACCACTGCCCCGCTCTCTCCCCATAGTGCTGTATCAATTCCCAAACTAATCCCACTACCCCGCTCTCTCCATAGCACTGTATCAATCACCAAACTAATCCCACTGCCCCGCTCTCTCCCCATAGTCCTGTATCAATCCCCAAACTAATCCCACTGTCCCGCTCTCTCCCCAGAGTCCTATATAACATCCGCAAACTAATCCCACTGACCCGCTCTCTCCCCATAGTCCTGCATCAATCTCCAAACTAATCCCACTGCCCCGCTCCCTCCCCATAGCCCTCTATCAAACGCCAAACTAATCCCACTGCCCCGCTCTCTCCCCATAGTCCTGTATCAATCCCCAAACTAATCCCACTGCCCCGCTCTCTTCCCATAGTCCTGTATCAATCCCCAAACTAATCCCACTGCCCCACTCTCTCCCCATAGCCCTGTATCAATCCCCAAACTAAACCCACTGCCCCGCTCTCTCCCCATAGTCCGGTATCAATCCCAAACTTATCCCACTACCCCGCGCTCTCCCCATAGCCCTGTATCAATCCTCAAACTAATCCCACTGCCCCGCTCTCTCCCCATTGTCCGGTATCATTCCCAAACTTATCCCACTGCCCCGCTCTCTCCCCATAGTCCTGTATCAATCCCCAAACAAATCCCACTGCCCCGCTCTCTCCCCATAGTCCTCTATCAATTACCATACTAATCCCACTGCCCCGCTCTCTCCCCATAGTCCTGTATCAATCCCCAAACTAATCCCACTGCCCCGCTCTCTCCCGATAGTCCTGTATCAATCCCCAAACTAATCCCACTGCCCCGCACTCTGCCCATAGTCCTGTATCAATGCCCAAACTAATCCCACTGCCCCGCTCTCTCCCCATGGTCCTGTATCAATGCCCAAGCTAATCCCAGTGCCCCGCTCTCTCCCCATGGTCCTGTATCAATTCCCAAACTAATCCCACTACCCCGCCCTCTCCATAGCACTGTATCAATCACCAAACTAATCCCACTGCCCCGCTCTCTCCCCATAGTCCTGTATCAATCCCCAAACTAATCTCACTGCCCCGCTCTCTCCCCATAGTCCTATATAACATCCCCAAACTAATCCCACTGCCCCGCTCTCTCCCCATAGTCCTATATAACATCTCCAAACTAATCCGACTGCCCCGCTCTCTCCCGATAGCCCTCTATCAAACGCCAAACTATTCCCACTGCACCGCTCTCTCCCCATAGCCCTGTATCAATCGCCAAACTAATCCCACTACCCCGCTCTCTCCATAGCCCTGTATCAATCGCCAAACTAATCCCACTGCCCCGCTCTCTCCCCATAGCCCTGTATCAATCGCCAAACTAATCCCACTCCCCGCTCTCTCCCCATAGCCCTGTATCAATCGCCAAACTAATCCGACTGCCTCACTCTCTCCCCATAGTCCTGTATCAATCTACAAACTAATCCCACTGCCCCGCTCTCTCCCCATGGTCCTGTATCAATCCCCAAACTAATCCCACTCTCCCGCGCTCTCCCCATAGTCCTGTATCAATTCCCAAACTAATCCCACTACCCCGCTCTCTCCATAGCCCTGTATCAATCGCCAAACTAATCCCACTGCCCCGCTCTCTCCCCATAGCCCTGTATCAATCGCCAAACTAATCCCACTGCCCCGCTCTCTCCCCATGGTCCTGTATCAATTCCCAAACTAATCCCACTACCCCGCCCTCTCCATAGCACTGTATCAATCACCAAACTAATCCCACTGCCCCGCTCTCTCCCCATAGTCCTGTATCAATCCCCAAACTAATCCCACTGCCCGCTCTCTCCCCATAGTCCTATATAACATCCCCAAACTAATCCCACTGCCCCGCTCTCTCCCCATAGTCCTATATAGCATCTCCAAACTAATCCCACTGCCCCGCTCTCTCCCCATAGCCCTCTATCAAACGCCAAACTATTCCCACTGCACCGCTCGCTCCCCATAGTCCTGTATCAATCCCCAACTAATCCCACTCCCCCGCTCTCTCCCCATAGTCCTGTATCAGTCCCAAACGAGTTCCACTGCCCCGCTCTCTCCCCATATTCCTGGAGCAATCCCTAAACTAATGCCACTGCCCCGCTCTCTCCCCATAGTCCTGTATCAATTCCAAACTAATCTACTGCCTCGCTCTCTCCCCATAGTCCTGTATCAATCCCTAAACTAATCCCACTGCCCCGCTCTCTCCCCATAGCCCTGTATCAATACCCAAAATAAACCCACTGCCCCGCTCTCTCCCCATAGTCCGGTATCAATCCCAAACTTATCCCACTGCCCCGCTCTCTCCCCATAGTCCTGTATCAATCCCCAAACTAATCCCACTGCCCCGCTCTCTCCCCATAGCCCTGTATCAATCCCCAAACTAATCCCACTGCCCCGCTCTCTCCCCATAGCCCTGTATCAATCCCCAAACTAAACCCACTGCCCCGCTCTCTCCCCATAGTCCGGTATCAATCCCAAACTTATCCCACTACCCCGCGCTCTCCCCATAGTCCTGTTTCAATCCCCAAACTAATCCCACTGCCCCGCTCTCTACCCATAGCCCTGTATCAATCCCCAAACTAATCCCACTGCCCCGCTCTCTCCCCATCGCCCTGCATCAATCCCCAAACTAAACCCACTGCCCCGCTCTCTCCCCATAGTCCGGTATCAATCCCAAACTTATCCCACTGCCCCGCTCTCTCCCCATAGTCCTGTATCAATCCCCAAACTAATCCCACTGCCCCGCTCTCTCCCCATAGCCCTGTATCAATCCCCAAACTAATCCCACTGCCCCGCTCTCTCCCGATAGTCCTGTATCAATCCCCAAACTAATCCCACTGCCCCGCACTCTGCCCATAGTCCTGTATCAATGCCCAAACTAATCCCACTGCCCCGCTCTCTCCCCATGGTCCTGTATCAATGCCCAAGCTAATCCCAGTGCCCCGCTCTCTCCCCATGGTCCTGTATCAATTCCCAAACTAATCCCACTACCCCGCCCTCTCCATAGCACTGTATCAATCACCAAACTAATCCCACTGCCCCGCTCTCTCCCCATAGTCCTGTATCAATCCCCAAACTAATCTCACTGCCCCGCTCTCTCCCCATAGTCCTATATAACATCCCCAAACTAATCCCACTGCCCCGCTCTCTCCCCATAGTCCTATATAACATCTCCAAACTAATCCCACTGCCCCGCTCTCTCCCGATAGCCCTCTATCAAACGCCAAACTATTCCCACTGCACCGCTCTCTCCCCATAGCCCTGTATCAATCGCCAAACTAATCCCACTACCCCGCTCTCTCCATAGCCCTGTATCAATCGCCAAACTAATCCCACTGCCCCGCTCTCTCCCCATAGTCCTGTATCAATCGCCAAACTAATCCCACTCCCCGCTCTCTCCCCATAGCCCTGTATCAATCGCCAAACTAATCCGACTGCCCCACTCTCTCCCCATAGTCCTGTATCAATCTACAAACTAATCCCACTGCCCCGCTCTCTCCCCATGGTCCTGTATCAATCCCCAAACTAATCCCACTCTCCCGCTCTCTCCCCATAGTCCTGTATCAATTCCCAAACTAATCCCACTACCCCGCTCTCTCCATAGCCCTGTATCAATCGCCAAACTAATCCCACTGCCCCGCTCTCTCCCCATAGCCCTGTATCAATCGCCAAACTAATCCCACTGCCCCGCTCTCTCCCCATGGTCCTGTATCAATTCCCAAACTAATCCCACTATCCCGCCCTCTCCATAGCACTGTATCAATCACCAAACTAATCCCACTGCCCCGCTCTCTCCCCATAGTCCTGTATCAATCCCCAAACTAATCCCACTGCCCGCTCTCTCCCCATAGTCCTATATAACATCCCCAAACTAATCCCACTGCCCCGCTCTCTCCCCATAGTCCTATATAACATCTCCAAACTAATCCCACTGCCCCGCTCTCTCCCCATAGCCCTCTATCAAACGCCAAACTATTCCCACTGCACCGCTCTCTCCCCATAGCCCTGTATCAATCGCCAAAGTAATCCGACTGCCCCTCTCTCTCCCCATAGTCCTGTATCAATCTCCAAACTAATCCCACTGCCCCGCTCTCTCCCCATAGTCCTGTATCAATCCCCAAACTAATCCCACTGCCCCGCTCGCTCCCCATAGTCCTGTATCAATCCCTAAACTAATGCCACTGCCCCGCTCTCTCCCCATAGTCCTGTATCAATTCCAAACTAATCCACTGCCTCGCTCTCTCCCCATAGTCCTGTATCAATCCCTAAACTAATCCCACTGCCCCGCTCTCTCCCCATAGCCCTGTATCAATCCCCAAAATAAACCCACTGCCCCGCTCTCTCCCCATAGTCCGGTATCAATCCCAAACTTATCCCACTGCCCCGCTCTCTCCCCATAGTCCTCTATCAATCCCCAAACTAATCCCACTGCCCCGCTCTCTCCCCATAGTCCTATATAACATCTCCAAACTAATCCCACTGCCCCGCTCTCTCCCCATAGCCCTCTATCAAACGGAAAACTATTCCCACTGCCCCGCTCTCTCCCCATAGTCCTCTATCAATCCCCATCTAATCCCACTGCCCCGCTCTCTCCCCATAGTCCTGTATCAATTCCCAAACTAATCCCACTACCCCGCTCTCTCCATAGCCCTGTATCAATCGCCAAACTAATCCCACTGCCCCGCTCTCTCCCCATAGCCCTGTATCAATCGCCAAACTAATCCCACTGCCCCGCTCTCTCCCCATAGCCCTGTATCAATCGCCAAACTAATCCGACTGCCCCGCTCTCTCCCCATAGTCCTGTATCAATCTACAAACTAATCCCACTGCCCCGCTCTCTCCCCATGGTCCTGTATCAATCCCCAAACTAATCCCACTCTCCCGCTCTCTCCCCAAAGTCCTGTATCAATCCCCAAACTAATCCCACTGCCCCGTTCTCTCCCCATAGTCCTATATAACATCCCCAAACTAATCCCACTGCCCCGCTCTCTCCCCATAGCCCTGCATCAATCTCCAAACTAATCCCACTGCACCGCTCTCTCCCCATAGCCCTCTATCAAACGCCAAACTCATCACTTGGCCCCGCTCTCTCCCCATAGTCCTGTATCAATCTCCAAACTAATCCCACTGCCCCGCTCTCTCCCCATAGCCCTGTATCAATCGCCAAACTAATCCGACAGCCCCGCTCTCTCCCCATAGTCCTGTATCAGTCTCTAAACTAATCCCACTGCCCCGCTCTCTCCCCATAGTCCTGTATCAATCCCCAAACTAATCCCACTGCCCCGCTCTCTCCCCATAGTCCTGTATCAATCCCCAACTAATCCCACTGCCCCGCTCTGTCCCCATAGTCCTGTATCAGTCCCAAACGAGTTCCACTGCCAGCTCTCTCCCCATATTCCTGTGTCAATCCCCAAACTAATCCCACTGCCCCGCTCTCTCCCTGTAGTCCTGTATCAATCCCCAAACTAATCCCACTGCCCCGCTCTCTGCCCATAGTCCTGTATCAATCCCCAAACTAATACCACTGCCCCGCTCTCTCCCCATAGTGCTGTATCAATTCCCAAACTAATCCCACTACCCCGCTCTCTCCATAGCACTGTATCAATCACCAAACTAATCCCACTGCCCCGCTCTCTCCCCATAGTCCTGTATCAATCCCCAAACTAATCCCACTGTCCCGCTCTCTCCCCAGAGTCCTATATAACATCCGCAAACTAATCCCACTGACCCGCTCTCTCCCCATAGTCCTGCATCAATCTCCAAACTAATCCCACTGCCCCGCTCCCTCCCCATAGCCCTCTATCAAACGCCAAACTAATCCCACTGCCCCGCTCTCTCCCCATAGTCCTGTATCAATCCCCAAACTAATCCCACTGCCCCGCTCTCTTCCCATAGTCCTGTATCAATCCCCAAACTAATCCCACTGCCCCACTCTCTCCCCATAGCCCTGTATCAATCCCCAAACTAAACCCACTGCCCCGCTCTCTCCCCATAGTCCGGTATCAATCCCAAACTTATCCCACTACCCCGCGCTCTCCCCATAGCCCTGTATCAATCCTCAAACTAATCCCACTGCCCCGCTCTCTCCCCATTGTCCGGTATCATTCCCAAACTTATCCCACTGCCCCGCTCTCTCCCCATAGTCCTGTATCAATCCCCAAACAAATCCCACTGCCCCGCTCTCTCCCCATAGTCCTCTATCAATTACCATACTAATCCCACTGCCCCGCTCTCTCCCCATAGTCCTGTATCAATCCCCAAACTAATCCCACTGCCCCGCTCTCTCCCGATAGTCCTGTATCAATCCCCAAACTAATCCCACTGCCCCGCACTCTGCCCATAGTCCTGTATCAATGCCCAAACTAATCCCACTGCCCCGCTCTCTCCCCATGGTCCTGTATCAATGCCCAAGCTAATCCCAGTGCCCCGCTCTCTCCCCATGGTCCTGTATCAATTCCCAAACTAATCCCACTACCCCGCCCTCTCCATAGCACTGTATCAATCACCAAACTAATCCCACTGCCCCGCTCTCTCCCCATAGTCCTGTATCAATCCCCAAACTAATCTCACTGCCCCGCTCTCTCCCCATAGTCCTATATAACATCCCCAAACTAATCCCACTGCCCCGCTCTCTCCCCATAGTCCTATATAACATCTCCAAACTAATCCGACTGCCCCGCTCTCTCCCGATAGCCCTCTATCAAACGCCAAACTATTCCCACTGCACCGCTCTCTCCCCATAGCCCTGTATCAATCGCCAAACTAATCCCACTACCCCGCTCTCTCCATAGCCCTGTATCAATCGCCAAACTAATCCCACTGCCCCGCTCTCTCCCCATAGCCCTGTATCAATCGCCAAACTAATCCCACTCCCCGCTCTCTCCCCATAGCCCTGTATCAATCGCCAAACTAATCCGACTGCCTCACTCTCTCCCCATAGTCCTGTATCAATCTACAAACTAATCCCACTGCCCCGCTCTCTCCCCATGGTCCTGTATCAATCCCCAAACTAATCCCACTCTCCCGCGCTCTCCCCATAGTCCTGTATCAATTCCCAAACTAATCCCACTACCCCGCTCTCTCCATAGCCCTGTATCAATCGCCAAACTAATCCCACTGCCCCGCTCTCTCCCCATAGCCCTGTATCAATCGCCAAACTAATCCCACTGCCCCGCTCTCTCCCCATGGTCCTGTATCAATTCCCAAACTAATCCCACTACCCCGCCCTCTCCATAGCACTGTATCAATCACCAAACTAATCCCACTGCCCCGCTCTCTCCCCATAGTCCTGTATCAATCCCCAAACTAATCCCACTGCCCGCTCTCTCCCCATAGTCCTATATAACATCCCCAAACTAATCCCACTGCCCCGCTCTCTCCCCATAGTCCTATATAACATCTCCAAACTAATCCCACTGCCCCGCTCTCTCCCCATAGCCCTCTATCAAACGCCAAACTATTCCCACTGCACCGCTCGCTCCCCATAGTCCTGTATCAATCCCCAACTAATCCCACTCCCCCGCTCTCTCCCCATAGTCCTGTATCAGTCCCAAACGAGTTCCACTGCCCCGCTCTCTCCCCATATTCCTGGAGCAATCCCTAAACTAATGCCACTGCCCCGCTCTCTCCCCATAGTCCTGTCTCAATTCCAAACTAATCTACTGCCTCGCTCTCTCCCCATAGTCCTGTATCAATCCCTAAACTAATCCCACTGCCCCGCTCTCTCCCCATAGCCCTGTATCAATCCCCAAAATAAACCCACTGCCCCGCTCTCTCCCCATAGTCCGGTATCAATCCCAAACTTATCCCACTGCCCCGCTCTCTCCCCATAGTCCTGTATCAATCCCCAAACTAATCCCACTGCCCCGCTCTCTCCCCATAGCCCTGTATCAATCCCCAAACTAATCCCACTGCCCCGCTCTCTCCCCATAGCCCTGTATCAATCCCCAAACTAAACCCACTGCCCCGCTCTCTCCCCATAGTCCGGTATCAATCCCAAACTTATCCCACTACCCCGCGCTCTCCCCATAGTCCTGTTTCAATCCCCAAACTAATCCCACTGCCCCGCTCTCTACCCATAGCCCTGTATCAATCCCCAAACTAATCCCACTGCCCCGCTCTCTCCCCATCGCCCTGCATCAATCCCCAAACTAAACCCACTGCCCCGCTCTCTCCCCATAGTCCGGTATCAATCCCAAACTTATCCCACTGCCCCGCTCTCTCC
The DNA here is from genome assembly GCF_044704955.1 of Pristiophorus japonicus. NCBI lineage: Eukaryota > Metazoa > Chordata > Chondrichthyes > Pristiophoridae > Pristiophorus > Pristiophorus japonicus. The sequence goes on along the minus strand of NW_027254467.1, from coordinate 182,544 downwards.
CCATAGTCCTGTATCAATCCCCAAACTAATCCCACTGCCCCGCTCTCTCCCCATAGCCCTGTATCAATCCCCAAACTAATCCCACTGCCCCGCTCTCTCCCGATAGTCCTGTATCAATCCCCAAACTAATCCCACTGCCCCGCACTCTGCCCATAGTCCTGTATCAATGCCCAAACTAATCCCACTGCCCCGCACTCTGCCCATAGTCCTGTATCAATGCCCAAACTAATCCCACTGCCCCGCTCTCTCCCCATGGTCCTGTATCAATGCCCAAGCTAATCCCAGTGCCCCGCTCTCTCCCCATGGTCCTGTATCAATTCCCAAACTAATCCCACTACCCCGCCCTCTCCATAGCACTGTATCAATCACCAAACTAATCCCACTGCCCCGCTCTCTCCCCATAGTCCTGTATCAATCCCCAAACTAATCTCACTGCCCCGCTCTCTCCCCATAGTCCTATATAACATCCCCAAACTAATCCCACTGCCCCGCTCTCTCCCCATAGTCCTATATAACATCTCCAAACTAATCCCACTGCCCCGCTCTCTCCCGATAGCCCTCTATCAAACGCCAAACTATTCCCACTGCACCGCTCTCTCCCCATAGCCCTGTATCAATCGCCAAACTAATCCCACTACCCCGCTCTCTCCATAGCCCTGTATCAATCGCCAAACTAATCCCACTGCCCCGCTCTCTCCCCATAGCCCTGTATCAATCGCCAAACTAATCCCACTCCCCGCTCTCTCCCCATAGCCCTGTATCAATCGCCAAACTAATCCGACTGCCCCACTCTCTCCCCATAGTCCTGTATCAATCTACAAACTAATCCCACTGCCCCGCTCTCTCCCCATGGTCCTGTATCAATCCCCAAACTAATCCCACTCTCCCGCTCTCTCCCCATAGTCCTGTATCAATTCCCAAACTAATCCCACTACCCCGCTCTCTCCATAGCCCTGTATCAATCGCCAAACTAATCCCACTGCCCCGCTCTCTCCCCATAGCCCTGTATCAATCGCCAAACTAATCCCACTGCCCCGCTCTCTCCCCATGGTCCTGTATCAATTCCCAAACTAATCCCACTATCCCGCCCTCTCCATAGCACTGTATCAATCACCAAACTAATCCCACTGCCCCGCTCTCTCCCCATAGTCCTGTATCAATCCCCAAACTAATCCCACTGCCCGCTCTCTCCCCATAGTCCTATATAACATCCCCAAACTAATCCCACTGCCCCGCTCTCTCCCCATAGTCCTATATAACATCTCCAAACTAATCCCACTGCCCCGCTCTCTCCCCATAGCCCTCTATCAAACGCCAAACTATTCCCACTGCACCGCTCTCTCCCCATAGCCCTGTATCAATCGCCAAAGTAATCCGACTGCCCCTCTCTCTCCCCATAGTCCTGTATCAATCTCCAAACTAATCCCACTGCCCCGCTCTCTCCCCATAGTCCTGTATCAATCCCCAAACTAATCCCACTGCCCCGCTCGCTCCCCATAGTCCTGTATCAATCCCCAACTAATCCCACTCCCCCGCTCTCTCCCCATAGTCCTGTATCAGTCCCAAACGAGTTCCACTGCCCCGCTCTCTCCCCATATTCCTGTATCAATCCCTAAACTAATGCCACTGCCCCGCTCTCTCCCCATAGTCCTGTATCAATTCCAAACTAATCCACTGCCTCGCTCTCTCCCCATAGTCCTGTATCAATCCCTAAACTAATCCCACTGCCCCGCTCTCTCCCCATAGCCCTGTATCAATCCCCAAAATAAACCAACTGCCCCGCTCTCTCCCCATAGTCCGGTATCAATCCCAAACTTATCCCACTGCCCCGCTCTCTCCCCATAGTCCTGTATCAATCCCCAAACTAATCCCTCTGCCCCGCTCTCTCCCCATAGCCCTGTATCAATCCCCAAACTAATCCCACTGCCCCGCTCTCTCCCCATAGCCCTGTATCAATCCGCAAACTAAACCCACTGCCCCGCTCTCTCCCCATAGTCCGGTATCAATCCCAAACTTATCCCACTACCCCGCGCTCTCCCCATAGTCCTGTTTCAATCCCCAAACTAATCCCACTGCCCTGCTCTCTACCCATAGCCCTGTATCAATCCCCAAACTAATCCCACTGCCCCGCTCTCTCCCCATCGCCCTGCATCAATCCCCAAACTAAACCCACTGCCCCGCTCTCTCCCCATAGTCCGGTATCAATCCCAAACTTATCTCACTGCCCCGCTCTCTCCCCATAGTACTCTATCAATCCCAAACTAGTTCCACTGCCCCGCTCTCTCCCCATATTCCTGTATCAATCGCCAAACTAATCCGACTGCCCCGCTCTCTCCCCATAGTCCTGTATCAATCCCCAAACTAATCCCACAGCCCCACTCTCTCCCCATAGTCCTGTATCAATCTCCAAACTAATCCCACTGCCCCGCTCTCTCCCCATAGTCCTGTATCATTCTCCAAACTAATCCCACTGCCCCGCTCTCTCCCCATAGTCCTGTATCAATCCCCAAACTAATCCCACTGCCACGCTCTCTCCCCATAGTCCTGTATCAATCCCCAACTAATCCCATTGCCCCGCTCTCTCCCCATAGTCCTGTATCAATCCCCAAACTAATCCCACTGCCCCGCTCTCTCCCCATAGTCCAGGATCAATTCCAAACTAATCCCACTGCCTCGCTCTCTCCCCATAGCCCTGTATCAATTCCCAAACTAATCCCACTGCCCCGCTCTCTCCCCATTGTCCAGTATCAATCCCAAACTTATCCCACTGCCCCGCTCTCTCCCCATAGTCCTGTATCAATCCCCAAACAAATCCCACTGCCCCGCTCTCTCCCCATAGTCCTGTATCAATCACCAAACTAATCCCACTGCCCCGCTCTCTCCCCATAGTCCTGTATCAATCCCCAAACTAATCCCACTGCCCCGCTCTCTCCAGATAGTCCTGTATCAATCCCCAAACTAATCCCACTGCCCCGCTCTCTGCCCATAGTCCTGTATCAACGCCCAAACTAATCCCACTGCCCCGCTCTCTCCCCATGGTCCTGTATCAAGTCCCAAACTAATCCCACTACCCCGCCCTCTCCATAGCACTGTATCAATCACAAAACTAATCCCACTGCCCCGCTCTCTCCCCATAGTCCTGTATCAATCCCCAAACTAATCCCATTGCCCCGCTCTCTCCCCATAGTCCTATATAACATCCCCAAACTAATCCCACTGCCCCGCTCTCTCCCCATAGTCCTATATAACATCTCCAAACTAATCCCACTGCCCCGCTATCTCCCCATAGCCCTCTATCAAACGGAAAACTATTCCCACTGCCCCGCTCTCTCCCCATAGTCCTGTATCAATCCCCAACTAATCCCACTGCCCCGCTCTCTCCCCATAGTCCTGTATCAATTCCCAAACTAATCCCACTACCCCGCTCTCTCCATAGCCCTGTATCAATCGCCAAACTAATCCCACTGCCCCGCTCTCTCCCCATAGTCCTATATAACATCCCCAAACTAATCCCACTGCCCCGCTCTCTCCCCATAGCCCTGCATCAATCTCCAAACTAATCCCACTGCCCCGCTCTCTCCCCATAGCCCTCTATCAAACGCCAAACTCATCACACTGCCCCGCTCTCTCCCCATAGTCCTGTATCAATCTCCAAACTAATCCCACTGCCCCGCTCTCTCCCCATAGCCCTGTATCAATCGCCAAACTAATCCGACAGCCCCGCTCTCTCCCCATAGTCCTGTATCAGTCTCTAAACTAATCCCACTGCCCCGCTCTCTCCCCATAGTCCTGTATCAATCCCCAAACTAATCCCACTGCCCCGCTCTCTCCCCATAGTCCTGTATCAATCCCCAACTAATCCCACTCCCCCGCTCTGTCCCCATAGTCCTGTATCAGTCCCAAACGAGTTCCACTGCCAGCTCTCTCCCCATATTCCTGTGTCAATCCCCAAACTAGTCCCACTGCCCCGCTCTCTCCCTGTAGTCCTGTATCAATCCCCAAACTAATCCCACCGCCCCGCTCTCTGCCCATAGTCCTGTATCAATCCCCAAACTAATACCACTGCCACGCTCTCTCCCCATAGTGCTGTATCAATTCCCAAACTAATCCCACTACCCCGCTCTCTCCATAGCACTGTATCAATCACCAAACTAATCCCACTGCCCCGCTCTCTCCCCATAGTCCTGTATCAATCCCCAAACTAATCCCACTGTCCCGCTCTCTCCCCAGAGTCCTATATAACATCCGCACTCTAATCCCACTGAACCGCTCTCTCCCCATAGTCCTGCATCAATCTCCAAACTAATCCCAATGCCCCGCTCTCTCCCCATAGCCCTCTATCAAACGCCAAACTAATCCCACTGCCCCGCTCTCTCCCCATAGTCCTGTATCAATCCCCAAACTAATCCCACTGCCCCGCTCTCTCCCCATAGTCCTGTATCAATCCCCAAACTAATCCCACTGCCCCACTCTCTCCCCATAGCCCTGTATCAATCCCCAAACGAAACCCACTGCCCCGCTCTCTCCCCATAGTCCGGTATCAATCCCAAACTTATCCCACTACCCCGCGCTCTCCCCATAGCCCTGTATCAATCCCCAAACTAATCCCACTGCCCCGCTCTCTCCCCATTGTCCGGTATCAATCCCAAACTTATCCCACTGCCCCGCTCTCTCCCCATAGTCCTGTATCAATCCCCAAACAAATCCCACTGCCCCGCTCTCTCCCCATAGTCCTGTATCAATTACCAAACTAATCCCACTGCCCCGCTCTCTCCCCATAGTCCTGTATCAATCCCCAAACTAATCCCACTGCCCCGCTCTCTCCAGATAGTCCTGTATCAATCCCCAAACTAATCCCACTGCCCCGCTCTCTGCCCATAGTCCTGTATCAACGCCCAAACTAATCCCACTGCCCCGCTCTCTCCCCATGGTCCTGTATCAAGTCCCAAACTAATCCCACTACCCCGCCCTCTCCATAGCACTGTATCAATCACAAAACTAATCCCACTGCCCCGCTCTCTCCCCATAGTCCTGTATCAATCCCCAAACTAATCCCATTGCCCCGCTCTCTCCCCATAGTCCTATATAACATCCCCAAACTAATCCCACTGCCCCGCTCTCTCCCCATAGTCCTATATAACATCTCCAAACTAATCCCACTGCCCCGCTATCTCCCCATAGCCCTCTATCAAACGGAAAACTATTCCCACTGCCCCGCTCTCTCCCCATAGTCCTGTATCAATCCCCAACTAATCCCACTGCCCCGCTCTCTCCCCATAGTCCTGTATCAATTCCCAAACTAATCCCACTACCCCGCTCTCTCCATAGCCCTGTATCAATCGCCAAACTAATCCCACTGCCCCGCTCTCTCCCCATAGTCCTATATAACATCCCCAAACTAATCCCACTGCCCCGCTCTCTCCCCATAGCCCTGCATCAATCTCCAAACTAATCCCACTGCCCCGCTCTCTCCCCATAGCCCTCTATCAAACGCCAAACTCATCACACTGCCCCGCTCTCTCCCCATAGTCCTGTATCAATCTCCAAACTAATCCCACTGCCCCGCTCTCTCCCCATAGCCCTGTATCAATCGCCAAACTAATCCGACAGCCCCGCTCTCTCCCCATAGTCCTGTATCAGTCTCTAAACTAATCCCACTGCCCCGCTCTCTCCCCATAGTCCTGTATCAATCCCCAAACTAATCCCACTGCCCCGCTCTCTCCCCATAGTCCTGTATCAATCCCCAACTAATCCCACTCCCCCGCTCTGTCCCCATAGTCCTGTATCAGTCCCAAACGAGTTCCACTGCCAGCTCTCTCCCCATATTCCTGTGTCAATCCCCAAACTAGTCCCACTGCCCCGCTCTCTCCCTGTAGTCCTGTATCAATCCCCAAACTAATCCCACCGCCCCGCTCTCTGCCCATAGTCCTGTATCAATCCCCAAACTAATACCACTGCCACGCTCTCTCCCCATAGTGCTGTATCAATTCCCAAACTAATCCCACTACCCCGCTCTCTCCATAGCACTGTATCAATCACCAAACTAATCCCACTGCCCCGCTCTCTCCCCATAGTCCTGTATCAATCCCCAAACTAATCCCACTGTCCCGCTCTCTCCCCAGAGTCCTATATAACATCCGCACTCTAATCCCACTGAACCGCTCTCTCCCCATAGTCCTGCATCAATCTCCAAACTAATCCCAATGCCCCGCTCTCTCCCCATAGCCCTCTATCAAACGCCAAACTAATCCCACTGCCCCGCTCTCTCCCCATAGTCCTGTATCAATCCCCAAACTAATCCCACTGCCCCGCTCTCTCCCCATAGTCCTGTATCAATCCCCAAACTAATCCCACTGCCCCACTCTCTCCCCATAGCCCTGTATCAATCCCCAAACGAAACCCACTGCCCCGCTCTCTCCCCATAGTCCGGTATCAATCCCAAACTTATCCCACTACCCCGCGCTCTCCCCATAGCCCTGTATCAATCCCCAAACTAATCCCACTGCCCCGCTCTCTCCCCATTGTCCGGTATCAATCCCAAACTTATCCCACTGCCCCGCTCTCTCCCCATAGTCCTGTATCAATCCCCAAACAAATCCCACTGCCCCGCTCTCTCCCCATAGTCCTGTATCAATTACCAAACTAATCCCACTGCCCCGCTCTCTCCCCATAGTCCTGTATCAATCCCCAAACTAATCCCACTGCCCCGCTCTCTCCCGATAGTCCTGTATCAATCCCCAAACTAATCCCACTGCCCCCGCACTCTGCCCATAGTCCTGTATCAATGCCCAAACTAATCCCACTGCCCCGCTCTCTCCCCATGGTCCTGTATCAATTCCCAAACTAATCCCACTACCCCGCCCTCTCCATAGCACTGTATCAATCACCAAACTAATCCCACTGCCCCGCTCTCTCCCCGTAGTCCTGTATCAATCCCCAAATTAATCCCACTGCCCCGCTCTCTCCCCATAGTCCTATATAACATCCCCAAACTAATCCCACTGCCCCGCTCTCTCCCCATAGTTATATATAACATCTCCAAACTAATCCCACGGCCCCGCTCTCTCCCCATAGTCCAGGATCAATTCCAAACTAATCCCACTGGCTCGCTCTCTCCCCATAGCCCTGTATCAATCCCCAAACTAATCCCACTGCCCCGCTCTCTCCCCATTGTCCGGTATCAATCCCAAACTTATCCCACTGCCCCGCTCTCTCCCCATAGTCCTGTATCAATCCCCAACCAAATCCCACTGCCCCGCTCTCTCCCCATAGTCCTGTATCAATCACCAAACTAATCCCACTGCCCCGCTCTCTCCCCATAGTCCTGTATCAATCCCCAAACTAATCCCACTGCCCCGCTCTCTCCCGATAGTCCTGTATCAATCCCCAAACTAATCCCACTGCCCCGCTCTCTGCCCATAGTCCTGTATCAATGCCCAAACTAATCCCACTGTCCCGCTCTCTCCCCATGGTCCTGTATCAAGTCCCAAACTAATCCCACTACCCCGCCCTCTCCATAGCACTGTATCAATCACCAAACTATTCCCACAGCCCCGCTCTCTCCCCATAGTCCTGTATCAATCCCCAAACTAATCCCACTGCCCCGCTCTCTCCCCATAGTCCTATATAACATCCCCAAACTAATCCCACTGCCCCGCTCTCTCCCCATAATCCTATATAACATCTCCAAACTAATCCCACTGCCCCGCTCTCTCCCCATAGCCCTCTATCAAACGCAAAACTATTCCCACTGCCCCGCTCTCTCCCCATAGTCCTGTATCAATCCCCAACTAATCCCACTGCCCCGCTCTCTCCCCATAGTCCAGTATCAGTCCCAAACGATTCCACTGCCCTGCTCTCTCCCCATGTTCCTGTATCAATCTCCAAACTAATCCCACTGCCTCGCTCTCTCCCCATGGTCCTGTATCAATTCCCAAACTAATCCCACTACCCCGCTCTCTCCATAGCCCTGTATCAATCCCCAAACTAATCCCACTCTCCCGCTCTCTCCCCAAAGTCCTGTATCAATCCCCAAACTAATCCCACTGCCCCGCTCTCTCCCCATAGTCCTATATAACATCCCCAAACTAATCCCACTGCCCCGCTCTCTCCCCATAGCCCTGCATCAATCTCCAAAATAATCCCAACGCCCCGCTCTCTCCCCATAGCCCTCTATCAAACGCCAAACTCATCACACTGCCCCGCTCTCTCCCCATAGTCCTGTATCAATCGCCAAACTAATCCCACTGCCCCGCTCTCTCCCCATAGCCCTGTACCAATCGCCAAACTAATCCGACAGCCCCGCTCTCTCCCCAAAGTCCTGTATCAGTCTCCAAACTAATCCCACTGCCCCGCTCTCTCCCCATAGTCCTGTATCAATCCCCAAACTAATCCCACTGCCCCGCTCTCTCCCCATAGTCCTGTGTCAATCCTCAACTAATCCCACTCCCCCGCACTCTCCCCATAGTCCTGTATCAGTCCCAAACCAACACCACTGCCAGCTCTCTCCCCATATTCCTGTATCAATCCCCAAACTAATCCCACTGCCCCGCTCTCTCCCTGTAGTCCTGTATCAATCCCCAAACTAATCCCACTGCCCCGCTCTCTGCCCATAGTCCTGTATCAATCCCCAAACTAATACCACTGCCCCGCTCTCTCCCCATAGTCCTGTATCAATTCCCAAACTAATCCCACTACCCCGCTCTCTCCATAGCACTGTATCAATCACCAAACTAATCCCACTGCCCCGCTCTCTCCCCATAGTCCTGTATCAATCCCCAAACTAATCCCACTGTCCCGCTCTCTACCCAGAGTCCTATATAACATCCGCAAACTAATCCCACTGACCCGCTCTCTCCCCATAGTCCTGCATCAATCTCCAAACTAATCCCACTGCCCCGCTCTCTCCCCATAGCCCTCTATCAAACGCCAAACTAATCCCACTGCCCCGCTCTCTCCCCATAGCCCTGGAGCAATCGCCAAACTAATCCCACTGCCCCGCTCTCTCCCCATAGCCCTGTAACAATCGCCAAACTAATCCGACTGCCCCGCTCTCTCCCCATAGTCCTGTATCAATCTCCAACTAATCCCACTGCCCCGCTCTCTCCCCATAGTCCTGTATCAATCCCCAAACTAATCCCACTGCCCCGCTCTCTCCCCTTCGCCCTGTATCAATCCCCAAACTAATCCCACTGCCCCGCTCTCTCCCCATAGCCCTGTATCAATCCCCAAACTAAACCCACTGCCCCGCTCTCTCCCCATAGTCCGGTATCAATCCCAAACTTATCCCACTACCCCGCGCTCTCCCCATAGTCCTGTTTCAATCCCCAAACTAATCCCACTGCCCCACTCTCTCCCCACAACCCTGTATCAATCCCCAAACTAATCCCACTGCCCCGCTCTCTCCCCATCGCCCTGCATCAATCCCCAAACTAAACCCACTGCCCCGCTCTCTCCCCATAGTCCGGTATCAATCCCAAACTTATCTCACTGCCCCGCTCTCTCCCCATAGTACTGTATCAATCCTAAACTAGTTCCACTGCCCCGCTCTCTCCCCATATTCCTGTATCAATCCACAAACTAATCCCACTGCCCCACTCTCTCCCCATAGTCCTGTATCAATCTCCAAACTAATCCCACTGCCCCGCTCTCTCCCCATAGTCCTGTATCATTCTCCAAACTAATCCCACTGCCCCGCTCTCTCCCCATAGTCCTGTATCAATCCCCAAACTAATCCCACTGCCCCGCTCTCTCCCCATAGTCCTGTATCAATCCCCAACTAATCCCACTGCCCCGCTCTCTCCCCATAGTCCAGTATCAGTCCCAAACGATTCCACTGCCCTGCTCTCTCCCCATATTCCTGTATCAATCTCCAAACTAATCCCACTGCCTCGCTCTCTCCCCATAGTCCTGTATCAATTCCCAAACTAATCCCACTGCCCCGCTCTCTCCCCATAGTCCTGTATCAATTCCCAAACTAATCCCACTACCCCGCTCTCTCCATAGCCCTGTATCAATCGCCAAACTAATCCCACTGCCCCGCTCTCTCCCCAGAGCCCTGTATCAATCGCCAAACTAATCCCACTGCCCCGCTCTCTCCCCATAGCCCTGTATCAATCGCCAAACTAATCCGACTGCCCCGCTCTCTCCCCATAGTCCTGTATCAATTCCCAAACTAATCCCACTGCCCCGCTCTCTCCCCATAGTCCTGTATCAATTCCCAAACTAATCCCACTACCCCGCTCTCTCCATAGCCCTGTATCAATCGCCAAACTAATCCCACTGCCCCGCTCTCTCCCCAGAGCCCTGTATCAATCGCCAAACTAATCCCACTGCCCCGCTCTCTCCCCATAGCCCTGTATCAATCGCCAAACTAATCCGACTGCCCCGCTCTCTCCCCATAGTCCTGTATCAATCTACAAACTAATCCCACTGCCCCGCTCTCTCCCCATAGCCCTGCATCAATCTCCAAACTAATCCCACTGCCCCGCTCTCTCCCCAAAGCCCTCTATCAAACGCCAAACTCATCCCACTGCCCCGCTCTCTCCCCATATTCCTGTATCAATCGCCAAACTAATCCCACTGCCCCACTCTCTCCCCATAGCCCTGTATCAATCGCCAAACTAATCCGACAGCCCCGCTCTCTCCCCATAGTCCTGTATCAATCTCCAAACTAATCCCACTGCCCCGCTCTCTCCCTATAGTCCTGTATCAATCCCCAAACTAATCCCACTGCCCCGCTCTCTCCCCATAGTCCTGTATCAATCGCCAACTAATCCCACTCCCCCGCTCTCTCCCCATTGTCCTGTATCAGTCCCAAACGAGTTCCACTGCCCCGCTCTCTCCCCATATTCCTATATCAATCCCCAAACTAATCCCACTGCCCCGCTCTCTCCCTATAGTCCTGTATCAATCCTCAAACTAATCCCACTGCCCCGCTCTCTGCCCATAGTCCTGTATCAATCCCCAAACTAATCCCACTGCCCCGCTCTCTCCCCATAGTCCTGTATCAATTCCCAAACTAATCCCACTACCCCGCTCTCTCCATAGCACTGTATCAATCACCAAACTAATCCCACTGCCCCGCTCTCTCCCCATAGTCCTGTATCAATCGCCAAACTAATCCGACTGCCCCGCTCTCTCCCCATAGTCCTGTATCAATCTCCAAACTAATCCCACTGCCCCGCTCTCTCCCCATAGTCCTCTATCAGTCCCAAACGATTCCATTGCCCTGCTCTCTCCCCATATTCCTGTATCAATCTCCAAACTAATCCCACTGCCCCGCTCTCTCCCCATGGTCCTGTATCAATCCCCAAACTAATCCCACTCTCCCGCTCTCTCCCCATAGTCCTGTATCAATCCCCAAACTAATCCCACTGCCCCGCTCTCTCCCCATAGTCCTATATAACATCCCCAAACTAATCCCACTGCCCCGCTCTCTCCCTATAGTCCTGTATCAATCCCCAAACTAATTCCACTGCCCCGCTCTCTGCCCATAGTCCTTTATCAATCCCCAAACTAATCCCACTGCCCCGCTCTCTCCCCATAGTCCTGTATCAATTCCCAAACTAATCCCACTACCCCGCTCTCTCCATAGCACTGTATCAATCACCAAACTAATCCCACTGCCCCGCTCTCTCCCCATAGTCCTGTATCAATCCCCAAAATAATCCCACTGTCCCGCTCTCTCCCCATAGTCCTATATAACGTCCCCAAACTAATCCCACTGACCCGCTCTCTCCCCATAGTCCTGCAACAATCTCCAAACTAATCCCACTGCCCCGCTCTCTCCCCATAGCCCTCTATCAAACGCCAAACTAATCCCACTGCCCCGCTCTCTCCCCATAGCCCTGGATCAATCGACAAACTAATCCCGCTGCCCCGCTCTCTCCCCATAGCCCTGTATCAATCGCCAAACTAATCCGACTGCCCCGCTCTCTCCCCATAGTCCTGTATCAATCTCCAAACTAATCCCACTGCCCCGCTCTCTCCCCATAGTCCTGTATCAATCCCCAAACTAATCCCACTGCCCCGCTCGCTCCCCATAGTCCGGTATCAATCCCAAACTTATCCCACTGTCCCGCTCTCTCCCCATAGTCCTGTATCAATCCCCAAACTAATCCCACTGCCCCGCTCTCTCCCCATAGCCCTGTATCAATCCCCAAACTAATCCCACTGCCCCGCTCAAACCCCATAGCCCTGTATCAATCCACGAACGAAACCCACTGCCCCGCTCTCTCCCCATAGTCCGGTATTAATCCCAAACTTATCCCACTACCCCGCGCTCTCCCCATAGTCCTGTTTCAATCCCCAAACTAATCCCACTGCCCCGCTCTCTCCCCATAGTCATGTATCAGTCCGAAACGAGTTCCACTGCCCCGCTCTCTCCCCATAGCCCTGTATCAATCCCCAAACTAATCCCACTGCCCCGCTCTCTCCCCATAGTCCGGTATCAATCCCAAACTTATCTCACTGCCCCGCTCTCTGCCCGTAGTACTATATCAATCCCAAACTAGTTCCACCACCCCGCTCTCTCCCTATATTCCTGTATCAATCGCCAAACTAATCCGACTGCCCCGCTCTCTCCCCATAGTCCTGTATCAATCCCCAAACTAATCCCACTGCCCCACTCTCTCCCCATAGTCCTGTATCAATCTCCAAACTAATCCCACTGCCCCGCTCTCTCCACATAGTCCTGTATCAATCTCCAAACTAATCCCACTGCCCCGCTCTTTCACCATATCCCTGTATCAATCCACAAATTAATCCGACTGCCCCGCTCTCTCCCCATACTCCTGTATCAATCTCCAAACTAATCCCAAGCCCCGCTCTCTCCCCATAGTTCTGTATCAATCCCCAAATTAATCCCACTGCCCCGCTCTCTCCCCATATTCCTGTATCAATCGCCAAACTAATCCGACTGCCCCGCTCTCTCCCCATAGTCCTGTATCAATCCCCAACTAATCCCACTGCCCCACTCTCTCCCCATAGTCCTGTATCAATCTCCAAACTAATCCCACTGCCCCGCTCTCTCCCCATAGTCCTGTATCAATCCCCAAACTAATCCCACTGCCCCGCTCTCTCCCCATAGTCCTGTATCAATCTCCAAACTAATCCCACTGCCCCGCTCTCTCCCCATAGTCCTGTATCAATCCCCAAACTAATCCCACTGCCCCGCTCTCTCCCCATAGTCCTGTATCAATCCCCAACTAATCCCACTGCCCCGCTCTCTCCCCATAGTCCTGTATCAGTCCCAAACGATTCCACTGTCCTGCTCTCTCCCCATATTCCTGTAACAATCTCCAAACTAATCCCACTGCCTCGCTCTCTCCCCATAGTCCTGTATCAATCCCCAAACTAATCCCACTGCCCCGCTCTCTCCCCATAGTCCTGTATCAATTCCCAAACTAATCCCACTACCCCGCTCTCTCCATAGCCCTGTATCAATCGCCAAACTAATCCCACTGCCCCGCTCTCTCCCCAGAGACCTGTATCAATCGCCACACTAATCCGACTGCCCCGCTCTCTCCCCATAGTCCTGTATCAAGCTCCAAACTAATCCCACTGCCCCGCTCTCTCCCCATGGTCCTGTATCATTCCCCAAACTAATCCCACTGCCCCGCTCTCTCCCCATAGTCCTGTATCAATCCCCAAACTAATCCCACTGCCCCGCTCTCTGCCCATAGTCCTATATAACATCCCCAAACTAATCCCACTGCCCCGCTCTCTCCCCATAGTCCTGTATCAATCCCCAACTAATCCCACTCCACCGCTCTCTCCCCATAGTGCTCTGTCAGTCCCAAACGAGTTCCACTGCCCCGCTCTCTCCCCATAGTCCTGTATCAATCTCCAAACTAATCCCACTGCCCCACTCTATCCCCATAGTCCTGTATCAATCTCCAAACTAATCCCATTGCCCCGCTCTCTTCCCATAGTCCTGTATCAATCTCCAAACTAATCCCACTGCCCCGCTCTCTCCCCATAGTCCTGTATCAATCCCCAAACTAATCCCACTGCCCCGCTCTCTCCCGATAGTCCTGTATCAATCCACAACTAATCCCACTGCCCCGCTCTCTCCCCATAGTCCTGTATCAGTCCCAAACGATTCCACTGCCCTGCTCTCTCCCCAAAATCCTGTATCAATCCCTAAACTAATCCCACTGCCCCGCTCTCTCCCCATCGCCCTGCATCAATCCCCAAACTAAACCCACTGCCCCGCTCTCTCCCCATAGTCCGGTATCAATCCCAAACTTATCTCACTGCCCCGCTCTCTCCCCATAGTACTGTATCAATCCCAAACTAGTTCCAATGCCCCGCTCTCTCCCCATATTCCTGTATCAATCGCCAAACTAATCCGACTGCCCCGCTCTCTCCCCATAGTCCTGTATCAATCCCCAAACTAATCCTACTGCCCCACTCTCTCCCCATAGTCCTGTATCAATCTCCAAACTAATCCCACTGCCCCGCTCTCTCCCCATAGTCCTGTATCAATCTCCAAACTAATCCCACTTCCCCGCTCTCTCCCCATAGTCCTGTATCAATCCCCAAACTAATCCCACTGCCCCGCTCTCTCCCGATAGTCCTGTATCAATCCCCAACTAATCCCACTGCCCCGCTCTCTCCCCATAGTCCTGTATCAGTCCCAAACGAGTCCACTGCCCTGCTCTCTCCCCATATTCCTGTATCAATCTCCAAACTAATCCCACTGCCTCGCTCTCTCCCCATAGTCCTGTATCAATCCCCAAACTAATCCCACTGCCCCGCTCTCTCCCCATAGTCCTGTATCAATTCCCAAACTAATCCCACTACCCCGCTCTCTCCATAGCCCTGTATCAATCGCCAAGCTAATCCCACTGCCCCGCTCTCTTCCCATAGCCCTGTATCAATCGCCAAACTAATCCGACTGCCCCGCTCTCTCCCCATAGTCCTGTATCAATCTCCAAACTAATCCCACTGCCCCGCTCTCTCCCCATGGTCCTGTATCAATCCCCAAACTAATCCCACTGCCCCGCTCTCTCCCCATAGTCCTGTATCAATCCCCAAACTAATCCCACTGCCCCGCTCTCTGCCCATAGTCCTATATAACATCCCCAAACTAATCCCACTGCCCCGCTCTCTCCCCATAGTCCTGCATCAATCCCCAACTAATCCCACTCCCCCGCTCTCTCCCCATAGTCCTGTTTAAGTCCCAAACGAGTTCCACTGCCCCGCTCTCTCCCCATATTCCTGTGTCAATCTCCAAACTAATCCCACTGCCTCGCTCTCTCCACATAGTCCTGTATCAATCCCTAAACTAATGCCACTGCCCCGCTCTCTCCCCATAGTCCTGTATCAATTCCAAACTAATCCACTGCCCAGCTCTCTCCCCATAGTCCTGTATCAGTCCCCAAACTAAACCCACTGCCCCGCTCTCTCCCCATAGTCCGGTATCAATCCCAAACTTAGCCCACTACCCCGCGCTCTCCCCATAGTCTTGTTTCAATCCCCAAACTCATCCCACTGCCCCGCTCTCTCCCCATAGCCCTGTACCAATCCCCAAACTAATCCCACTGCCCCGCTCTCTCCCCATCGCCTTGTATCAATCCCCAAACTAAACCCACTGCTCCGCTCTCTCCCCATAGTCCGGTATCAATCCCTAAACTAATGCCACTGCCCCGCTCTCTCCCCATAGTCCTGTATCAATTCCAAACTAATCCACTGCCCCGCCCTCTCCCCATAGTCCTGTATCAATCCCCAAACTAATCCCACTGCCCCACCCTCTCCCCATAGTCCTGTATCAATCTCCAAACTAATCCCACTGCCCCGCTCTCTCCCCATAGTCCTGTATCAATCTCCAATCTAATCCCACTGCCCTGCTCTTTCCCCATAGTCCTGTATCAATCCGCAAACTAATCCCACTGCCCCGCTCTCTCCCCATAGTCCTGTATCAATCCCCAACTAATCCATCTGCCCCGCTCTCTCCCCATAGTCCTGTATCAGTCCCAAACGATTCCACTGCCCTGCTCTCTCCCCATAGTACTGTATCAATCCCAAACTAGTTCCACTGCCCCGCTCTCTCCCCATAGTCCTGTATCAATCCCCAAACTAATCCCACTGCCCCACTCTCTCCCCACAGTCCTGTATCAATTCCCAAACTAATCCCACTACCCCGCTCTTTCCATAGCCCTGTATCAATCGCCAAACTAATCCCACTGCCGCGCTCTCTCCCCATAGCCCTGTATCAATCGCCAAACTAATCCCACTGCCCCGCTCTCACCCCATAGCCCTGTAACAATCGCCAAACTAATCCGACTGCCCCGCTCTCTCCCCATAGTCCTGTATCAATCTCCAAACTAGTCCCACTGCCCCGCTCTCTCCCCATGGTCCTGTATCAATCAGCAAACTAATCCCACTGCCCCGCTCTCTCCCCATAGTCGTGTATCAATCCCCAACTAATCCCACTGCCCCGCTCTCTCCCCATAGTCCTGTATCAGTCCGAAACGAGTTCCACTGCCCCGCTCTCTCCCCATATTCCTGTATCAATCTGCAAACTAATCCCACTGCATCGCTCTCTCCCCATAGTCCTGTATCAATCCCCAAACTAATCCCACTGCCCCGCTCTCTCCACATAGCCCTGTATCAATCCCCAAACTAAACCCACTGCCCCGCTCTCTCCCCATAGTCCGGTATCAATCCCAAACTTATCCCACTGCCCCGCTCTCTCCCCATAATCCTGTATCAATCCCCAAACTAATCCCACTGCCCCGCTCTCTCCCCATAGTCCTGTATCAATCTCCAAACTAAACCCACCGCCCCGCTCTCTCCCCATAGTCCTGCATCAATCCCCAAACCAATCCCACTGCCCTGCTCTCTCCCCATAGTCCTGCATCAATCTCCAAACTAATCACACTGCCCCGCTCTTTCCCCATAGCCCTGTATCAATCCACAAATTAAACCGACTGCCCCGCTCTCTCCCCATACTCCTGTATCAATCTCCAAACTAATCCCAAGCCCCGCTCTCTCCCCATAGTTCTGTATCAATCCCCAAATTAATCCCACTGCCCCGCTCTCTTACCATAGCCATCGATCAATCGCCAAAATAATCCCACTGCCCCGCTCTCTCCCCATAGCCCTGTATCAATCGCCAAACTAATCCCACTGCCCCACTCTCTCCTCATAGCCCTGTATCAATCCCCAAACTAATCCCACTGCCCCGCTCTCTCCCCATAGTCCAGTTTCAATCTTCAAACTAATCCCACTGCCCCGCTCTCTCCCCATGGACCTGTATCAATCCCCAAACTAATCCCACTGCCCCGCTCTCTCCCCATAGTCCTGTATCAATCCCCAAACTAATCCCACTGCCCCGCTCTCTGCCCATAGTCCTATATAACATCCCCAAACTAATCCCACTGCCCCGCTCTCTCCCCATAGTCCTGTATCAATCCCCAACTAATCCCACTCCTCCGCTCTCTCCCCATAGTCCTCTATCAGTCCCAAACGAGTTCCACTGCCCCGCTCTCTCCCCCTAGTCCTATATCAATCTCCAAACTATTCCCACTGCCCCACTCTCTCCCCATATTCCTGTATCAATCGCCAAAATAATCCGACTGCCCCGCTCTCTCCACATAGTCCTGTATCAATCCCCAAACTAATCCCACTGCCCCACTCTCTCCCCATAGTCCTGTATCAATCTCCAAACTAATCCCACTGCCCCGCTCTCTCCCCATAGTCCTGTATCAATCTCCAAACTAATCCCACTGCCCCGCTCTCTCCCCATAGTCCTGTATCAATCCCCAAACTAATCCCACTGCCCCGCTCTCTCCCGATAGTCCTGTATCAATCCCCAACTAATCCCACTGCCCCGCTCTCTCCCCATAGTCCTGTATCAGTCCCAAACGATTCCACTGCCCTGCTCTCTCCCCATATTCCTGTATCAATCTCCAAACTAATCCCACTGCCTCGCTCTCTCCCCATAGTCCTGTATCAATCCCCAAACTAATCCCACTGCCCCGCTCTCCCCCCATAGTCCTGTATCAATTCCCAAACTAATCCCACTACCCCGCTCTCTCCATAGCGCTGTATCAATCGCCAAACTAATCCCACTGCCCCGCTCTCTCCCCATAGCCCTGTATCAATCGCCAAACTAATCCGACTGCCCCGCTCTCTCCCCATAGTCCTGTATCAATCTCCAAACTAATCCCACTGCCCCGCTTTCTCCCCATGGTCCTGTATCAATCCCCAAACTAATCCCACTGCCCCGCTCTCTCCCCATAGTCCTGTATCAATCCCCAAACTAATCCCACTGCCCCGCTCTCTGCCCATAGTCCTATATAACATCCCCAAACTAATCCCACTGCCCCGCTCTCTCCCCATAGTCCTGCATCAATCCCCAACTAATCCCACTCCCCCGCTCTCTCCCCATAGTCCTGTTTAAGTCCCAAACGAGTTCCACTGCCCCGCTCTCTCCCCATATTCCTGTATCAATCTCCAAACTAATCCCACTGCCTCGCTCTCTCCACATAGTCCTGTATCAATCCCGAAACAAATGCCACTGCCCCGCTCTCTCCCCATAGTCCTGTATCAATTCCAAACCAATCCACTGCCCCGCTCTCTCCCCATAGTCCTGTATCAGTCCCCGAACTAAACCCACTGCCCCGTTCTCTCCCCATAGTCCGGTATCAATCCCAAACTTAGCCCACTACCCCGCGCTCTCCCCATAGTCCTGTTTCAATCCCCAAACTCATCCCACTGCCCCGCTCTCTCCCCATAGCCCTGTATCAATCCCAAACTAGTTCCACTGCCTCGCTCTCTCCCCATAGACCTGTATCAATCCCCAAACTAATCCCACTGCCCCGCTCTCTCCCCATAGTCCTGTATCAATTCCCAAACTAATCCCACTACCCCGCTCTTTCCATAGCCCTGTATCAATCGCCAAACTAATCCCACTGCCGCGCTCTCTCCCCATAGCCCTGTATCAATCGCCAAACTAATCCCACTGCCCCGCTCTCACCCCATAGCCCTGTAACATTCGCCAAACTAATCAGACTGCCCCGCTCTCTCCCCATAGTCCTGTATCAATCTCCAAACTAGTCCCACTGCCCCGCTCTCTCCCCATGGTCCTGTATCAATCAGCAAACTAATCCCACTGCCCCGCTCTCTCCCCATAGTCCTGTATCAATCCCCAACTAATCCCACTGCCCCGCTCTCTCCCCATAGTCCTGTATCAGTCCGAAACGAGTTCCACTGCCCCGCTCTCTCCCCATATTCCTGTATCAATCTGCAAACTAATCCCACTGCATCGCTCTCTCCCCATAGTCCTGTATCAATCCCCAAACTAATCCCACTGCCCCGCTCTCTCCCCATAGTCCTGTATCAATCCCCAAACTAAACCCACTGCCCCGCTCTCTCCCCATAGTCCTGCATCAATCCCCAAACCAATCCCACTGCCCTGCTCTCTCCCCATAGTCCTGCATCAATCTCCAAACTAATCCCACTGCCCCGCTCTTTCCCCATAGCCCTGTGTCAATCCACAAATTAATCCGACTGCCCCGCTCTCTCACCATACTCCTGTATCAATCTCCAAACTAATCCCAAGCCCCGCTCTCTCCCCATAGTTCTGCATCAATCCCCAAATTAATCCCACTGCCCCGATCTCTTCCCATAGCCCTCGATCAATCGCCAAAATAATCCCACTGCCCCGCTCTCTCCCCATAGCCCTGTATCAATCGCCAAACTAATCCCACTGCCCCACTCTCTCCTCATAGCCCTGTATCAATCGCCAAACTAATCCGACTGCCCCGCTCTCTCCCAATAGTCCTGTATCAATCCCCAAACTAATCCCACTGCCCCGCTCTCTCCCTATAGCCCTGTATCAATCCCCAAACTAATCCCACTGCCCCGCTCTCTCCCCATCGCCCTGCATCAATCCCCAAACTAAACCCACTGCCCCGCTCTCTCCCCATAGTCCGGTATCAATCCCAAACTTATCTCACTGCCCCGCTCTCTCCCCATAGTACTGTATCAATCCCAAACTAGTTCCACTGCCCCGCTCTCTCCCCATATTCCTGTATCAATTGCCAAACTAATCCGACTGCCCCGCTCTCTCCCCATAGTCCTGTATCAATCCCCAAACTAATCCCACTGCCCCACTCTCTCCCCATAGTCCTGTATCAATCTCCAAACTAATCCCACTGCCCCGCTCTCTCCCCATAGTCCTGTATCAATCTCCAAACTAATCCCATTGCCCCGCTCTCTCCCCATAGTCCTGTATCAATCCCCAAACTAATCCCACTGCCCCGCTCTCTCCCGATAGTCCTGTATCAATCCCCAACTAATCCCACTGCCCCGCTCTCTCCCCATAGTCCTGTATCAGTCCCAAACGATTCCACTGCCCTGCTCTCTCCCCATATTCCTGTATCAATCTCCAAACTAATCCCACTGCCTCGCTCTCTCCCCATAGTCCTGTATCAATCCCCAAACTAATCCCACTGCCCCGCTCTCTCCCCATAGTCCTGTATCAATTCCCAAACTAATCCCACTACCCCGCTCTCTCCATAGCCCTGTATCAATCGCCAAACTAATCCCACTGCCCCGCTCTCTGCCAATAGCCCTGTATCAATCGCCAAACTAATCCGACTGCCCCGCTCTCTCCCCACAGTCCTGTATCAATCTCCAAACTAATCCCACAGCCCCGCTCTCTCCCCATAGTCCTGTATCAATTCCCAAACTAATCCCACTACCCCGCTCTTTCCATAGCCCTGTATCAATCGCCAAACTAATCCCACTGCCGCGCTCTCTCCCCATAGCCCTGTATCAATCGCCAAACTAATCCCACTGCCCCGCTCTCACCCCATAGCCCTGTAACAATCGCCAAACTAATCCGACTGCCCCGCTCTCTCCCCATAGTCCTGTATCAATCTCCAAACTAGTCCCACTGCCCCGCTCTCTCCCCATGGTCCTGTATCAATCAGCAAACTAATCCCACTGCCCCGCTCTCTCCCCATAGTCCTGTATCAATCCCCAACTAATCCCACTGCCCCGCTCTCTCCCCATAGTCCTGTATCAGTCCGAAACGAGTTCCACTGCCCCGCTCTCTCCCCATATTCCTGTATCAATCTGCAAACTAATCCCACTGCATCGCTCTCTCCCCATAGTCCTGTATCAATCCCCAAACTAATCCCACTGCCCCGCTCTCTCCCCATAGCCCTGTATCAATCCCCAAACTAAACCCACTGCCCCGCTCTCTCCCCATAGTCCGGTATCAATCCCAAACTTATCCCACTGCCCCGCTCTCTCCCCATAATCCTGTATCAATCCCCAAACTAATCCCAATTGCCCCGCTCTCTCCCCATAGTCCTGTATCAATCCCCAAACTAAACCCACTGCCCCGCTCTCTCCCCATAGTCCTGCATCAATCCCCAAACCAATCCCACTGCCCTGCTCTCTCCCCATAGCCCTGCATCAATCTCCAAACTAATCCCACTGCCCCGCTCTTTCCCCATAGCCCTGTATCAATCCACAAATTAATCCGACTGCCCCGCTCTCTCCCCATACTCCTGTATCAATCTCCAAACTAATCCCAAGCCCCGCTCTCTCCCCATAGTTCTGTATCAATCCCCAAATTAATCCCACTGCCCCGCTCTCTTCCCATAGCCCTCGATCAATCGCCAAAATAATCCCACTGCCCCGCACTCTCCCCATAGCCCTGTATCAATCGCCAAACTAATCCCACTGCCCCACTCTCTCCCCATAGCCCTGTATCAATCGCCAAACTAATCCGACTGCCCCGCTCTCTCCCCATAGTCCTGTATCAATCCCCAAACTAATCCCACAGCCCCGCTCTCTCCCCATAGCCCTGTATCAATCCCCAAACTAATCCCACTGCCCCGCTCTCTCCCCATCGCCCTGCATCAATCCCCAAACTAAACCCACTGCCCCGCTCTCTCCCCATAGTCCGGTATCAATCCCAAACTTATCTCACTGCCCCGCTCTCTCCCCATAGTACTGTTTCAATCCCAAACTAGTTCCACTGCCCCGCTCTCTCCCCATATTCCTGTATCAATCGCCAAACTAATCCGACTGCCCCGCTCTCTCCCCATAGTCCTGTATCAATCCCCAAACTAATCCCACTGCTCCACTCTCTCCCCATAGTCCTGTATCAATCTCCAAACTAATCCTACTGCCCCGCTCTCTCCCCATAGTCCTGTATCAATCTCCAAACTAATCCAATTGCCCCGCTCTCTCCCCATAGTCCTGTATCAATCCCCAAACTAATCCCACTGCCCCGCTCTCTCCGGATAGTCCTGTATCAATCCCCAACTAATCCCACTGCCCCGCTCTCTCCCCATAGTCCTGTATCAGTCCCAAACGATTCTACTGCCCTGCTCTCTCCCCATATTCCTGTATCAATCTCCAAACTAATCCCACTGCCTCGATCTCTCCCCATAGTCCTGTATCAATCCCCAAACTAATCCCACTGCCCCGCTCTCTCCCCATAGTCCTGTATCAATTCCCAAACTAATCCCACTACCCCGCTCTCTCCATAGCCCTGTATCAATCGCCAAACTAATCCCACTGCCCCGCTCTCTCCCAATAGCCCTGTATCAATCGCCAAACTAATCCGACTGCCCCGCTCTCTCCCCATAGTCCTGTATCAATCTCCAAACTAATCCCACTGCCCCGCTCTCTCCCCATGGTCCTGTATCAATCCCCAAACTAATCCCACTGCCCCGCTCTCTCCCCATAGTCCTGTATCAATCCCCAAACTAATCCCACTGCCCCGCTCTCTGCCCAGAGTCGTATATAACATCCCCAAACTAATCCCACTGTCCCGCTCTCTCCCCATAGTCCTGTATCAATCCCCAACTAATCCCACTCCCCCGCTCTCTCCCCATAGTCCTCTATCAGTCCCAAACGAGTTCCACTGCCCCGCTCTCTCCCCATATTCCTGTATCAATATCCAAACTAATCCCACTGCCTCGCTCTCTCCACATAGTCCTGTATCAATCCCTAAACTACTGCCACTGCCCCGCTCTCTCCCCATAGTCCTGTATCAATTCCAAACTAATCCCACTGCCCCACTCTCTCCCCATAGTCCTGTATCAATCTCCAAACTAATCCCACTGCCCCGCTCTCTCCCCATAGTCCTGTATCAAACCCCAAATAATCCAACTGCCCCGCTCTCTCCCCATCGTCCTGTATCAGTCCCAAACGATTCCACTGCCCTGCTCTCTCCCCATAGTACTGTATCAATCCCAAACTAGTTCCACTGCCCCGCTCTCTCCCCATAGTCCTCTATCAATCCCCAAACTAAACCCACTGCTCCGCTCTCTCCCCATAGTCCGGTATCAATCCCAAACTTATCTCACTGCCCCGCTCTCTCGCCATAGTACTGTATCAATCCCAAACTAGTTCCACTGCCCCGCTCTCTCCCCATATTCCTGTATCAATCGCCAGCTAATCCCACTGCCCCGCTCTTTCCCCATAGTCCTGTATCAATCCCCAAACTAAACGCACTGCCCCGCTCTCTCCCCATAGTCCTGTATCAATCCCCAAACTAATCCCACTGCCCCACTCTCTCCCCATAGCCCTGTATCAATCTCCAAACTAATCCCACTGCCCCGCTCTCTCCCCATAGTCATGTATCAATCTCCAAACTAATCCCACTGCCCTGCTCTTTCCCCATAGTCCTGTATCAATCCCCAAACTAATCCCACTGCCCCGCTCTCTCCCCATAGTCCTGTATCAAACCCCAAATAATCCAACTGCCCAGCTCTCTCCCCATCGTCCTGTATCAGTCCCAAACGATTCCACTGCCCTGCTCTCTCCCCATAGTACTGTATCAATCCCAAACTAGTTCCACTGCCCCGCTCTCTCCCCATAGTCCTGTATCAATCCCCAAACTAATCCCACTGCCACGCTCTCTCCCCATAGTCCTGTATCAATTCCCAAACTAATCCCACTACCCCGCTCTCTCCATAGCCCTGTATCAATCGCCAAACTAATCCCACTGCCCCGCACTCTCCCCATATCCCTGTATCAATCGCCAAACTAATCCCACTGCCCCGCTCTCACCCCATAGCCCTGTAACAATCGCCAAACTAATCCGACTGCCCCGCTCTCTCCCCATAGTCCTGTATCAATCTCCAAACTAGTCCCACTGCCCCGCTCTCTCCCCATGGTCCTGTATCAATCACCAAACTAATCCCACTGCCCCGCTCTCTCCCCATAGTCCTGTATCAATCCCCAACTAATCCCACTGCCCCGCTCTCTCCCCATAGTCCTGTATCAGTCCGAAACGTGTTCCACTGCCCCGCTCTCTCCCCATATTCCTGTATCAATCTGCAAACTAATCCCACTGCATCGCTCTCTCCCCATAGTCCTGTATCAATCCCCAAACTAATCCCACTGCCCCGCTCTCTCCCCATAGCCCTGTATCAATACCCAAACTAAACCCACTGCCCCGCTCTCTCCCCATAGTCCGGTATCAATCCCAAACTTATCCCACTGCCCCGCTCTCTCCCCATAATCCTGTATCAATCCCCAAACTAATCCCACTGCCCCGCTCTCTCCCCATAGTCCTGTATAACATCCCCAAACTAATCCCACTGCCCCGCTCTCTCCCCATAGTCCTGTATCAATCCCCAACTAATCCCACTCCCCCGCTCTCTCCCCATAGTCCTGTATCAGTCCCAATCGAGTTCCACTGCCCCGCTCTCTCCCCATATTCCTGAATCAATCTCCAAACTAATCCCACTGCCTCGCTCTCTCCACATAGTCCTGTATCAATCCCTAAACTAATGCCACTGCCCCGCTCTCTCCCCATAGTCCTGTATCAATTCCAAACTAATCCACTGGCCCGCTCTCTCCCCATAGTCCTGTATCAATCCCTAAACTAATCCCACTGCCCCGCTCTCTTCCCATAGCCCTGTATCAATCCCCAAACTAAACCCACTGCCCCGCTCTCTCCCCATAGTCCTGTATCAATCCCCAAACTAATCCCACTGCCCTGCTCTCTCACCATAGCCCTACATCAATCCCCAAACTAATCCCACTGCCCCGCTCTCTCCCCATAGCCCTGTATCAATCCCTAAACTAATCCCACTGCCTCGCTCTCTCCACATAGTCCTGTATCAATCCCTAAACTACTGCCACTGCCCCGCTCTCTCCCCATAGTCCTGTATCAATTCCATACTAATCCACTGCCCCGCTCTCTCCCCATAGTCCTGTATCAATCCCTAAACTAATCCCACTGCCCCGCTCTCTTCCCATAGCCCTGTATCAATCCCCAAACTAAACCACCTGCCCCGCTCTTTTCCCATAGTCCTGTATCAATCCCCAAACTAATCCCACTGCCCCGCTCTCTCCCCATAGTCCGGTATCAATCCCAAACTTAGCCCACTACCCCGCGCTCTCCCCATAGTCCTGTTTCAATCCCCAAACTTTCCCACTGCCCCGCTCTCTCGCCATAGCCCTGTATCAATCCCCAAACTAATCCCACTGCCCCGCTCTCTCCCCATCGCCTTGTATCAATCCCCAAACTAAACCCACTGCTCCTTTCTCTCCCCATAGTCCGGTATCAATCCCAAACTTATCTCACTGCCCCGCTCTCTCGCCATAGTACTGTATCAATCCCAAACAGTTCCACTGCCCCGCTCTCTCCCCATATTCCTGTATCAATCGCCAGCTAATCCCAATGCCCCGCTCTTTCCCCGTAGTCCTGTATCAATCCCCAAACTAAACGCACTGCCCCGCTCTCTCCCCATAGTCCTGTATCAATCCCCAAACTAATCCCACTGCCCCACTCTCTCCCCATAGTCCTGTATCAATCTCCAAACTGATCCCACTGCCCCGCTCTCTCCCCACAGTCATGTATCAATCTCCAAACTAATCCCACTGCCCTGCTCTTTCCCCATAGTCCTGTATCAATCCCCAAACTAATCCCACTGCCCCGCTCTCTCTCCATAGTCCTGTATCAAACCCGAAATAATCCAACTGCCCCGCTCTCTCCCCATCGTCCTGTATCAGTCCCAAACGATTCCACTGCCCTGCTCTCTCCCCATAGTACTGTATCAATCCCAAACTAGTTCCACTGCCCCGCTCTCTCCCCATAGTCCTGTATCAATCCCCAAACTAATCCCACTGCCCCGCTCTCTCCCCATAGTCCTGTATCAATTCCCAAACTAATCCCACTGCCCCGCTCTCTTCCCATAGCCCTCGATCAATCGCCAAAATAATCCCACTGCCCCGCTCTCTCCCCATAGCCCTGTATCAATCGCCAAACTAATCCCACTGCCCCACTCTCTCCCCATAGCCCTGTATCAATCGCCAAACTAATCCGACTGCCCCGCTCTCTCCCCATAGTCGTGTATCAATCCCCAAACTAATCCCACAGCCCCGCTCTCTCCCCATAGCCCTGTATCAATCCCCAAACTAATCCCACTGCCCCGCTCTCTCCCCATCGCCCTGCATCAATCCCCAAACTAAACCCACTGCCCCGCTCTCTCCCCATAGTCCGGTATCAATCCCAAACTTATCTCACTGCCCCGCTCTCTCCCCATAGTACTGTTTCAATCCCAAACTAGTTCCACTGCCCCGCTCTCTCCCCATATTCCTGTATCAATCGCCAAACTAATCCGACTGCCCCGCTCTTTCCCCATAGTCCTGTATCAATCCCCAAACTAATCCCACTGCCCCACTCTCTCCCCATAGTCCTGTATCAATCTCCAAACTAATCCCACTGCCCCGCTCTCTCCCCATAGTCCTGTATCAATCTCCAAACTAATCCCATTGCCCCGCTCTCTCCCCATAGTCCTGTATCAATCCCCAAACTAATCCCACTGCCCCGCTCTCTCCCGATAGTCCTGTATCAATCCCCAACTAATCCCACTGCCCCGCTCTCTCCCCATAGTCCTGTATCAGTCCCAAACGATTCTACTGCCCTGCTCTCTCCCCATATTCCTGTATCAATCTCCAAACTAATCCCACTGCCTCGATCTCTCCCCATAGTCCTGTATCAATCCCCAAACTAATCCCACTGCCCCGCTCTCTCCCCATAGTCCTGTATCAATTCCCAAACTAATCCCAATACCCCGCTCTCTCCATAGCCCTGTATCAATCGCCAAACTAATCCCACTGCCCCGCTCTCTCCCAATAGCCCTGTATCAATCGCCAAACTAATCCGACTGGCCCGCTCTCTCCCCATAGTCCTGTATCAATCTCCAAACTAATACCACTGCCCCGCTCTCTCCCCATGGTCCTGTATAAATCCCCAAACTAATCCCACTGCCCCGCTCTCTCCCCATAGTCCTGTATCAATCCCCAAACTAATCCCACTGCCCCGCTCTCTGCCCAGAGTCCTATATAACATCCCCAAACTAATCCCACTGTCCCGCTCTCTCCCCATAGTCCTGTATCAATCCCCAACTAATCCCACTCCCCCGCTCTCTCCCCATAGTCCTCTATCAGTCCCAAACGAGTTCCACTGCCCCGCTCTCTCCCCATATTCCTGTATCAATCTCCAAACTAATCCCACTGCCTCGCTCTCTCCACATAGTCCTGTATCAATCCCTAAACTACTGCCACTGCCCCGCTCTCTCCCCATAGTCCTGTATCAATTCCAAACTAATCCACTGCCCCGCTCTCTCCCCATAGTCCTGTATCAATCCCTACACTAATCCCACTGCCCCGCTCTCTTCCCATAGGCCTGTATCAATCCCCAAACTAAACCAACTGCCCCGCTCTTTTCCCATAGTCCTGTATCAATCCCCAAACTAATCCCACTGCCCTGCTCTCTCACCATAGCCCTACATCAATCCCCAAACTAATCCCACTGCCCCGCTCTCTTCCCATAGCCCTGTATCAATCCCCAAACTAAACCCACTGCCCCGCTCTCTCCCCATAGTCCGGTATCAATCCCAAACTTAGCCCACTACCCCGCGCTCTCCCAATAGTCCTGTTTCAATCCCCAAACTCATCCCACTGCCCCGCTCTCTCGCCATAGCCCTGTATCAATCCCCAAACTAATCCCACTGCCCCGCTCTCTCCCCATCGCCTTGTATCAATCCCCAAACTAAACCCACTGCTCCGCTCTCTCCCCATAGTCCGGTATCAATCCCAAACTTATCTCACTGCCCCGCTCTCTCGCCATAGTACTGTATCAATCCCAAACTAGTTCCACTGCCCCGCTCTCTCCCCATATTCCTGTATCAATCGCCAGCTAATCCCACTGCCCCGCTCTTTCCCCATAGTCCTGTATCAATCCCCAAACTAAACGCACTGCCCCGCTCTCTCCCCATAGTCCTGTATCAATCCCCAAACTAATCCCACTGCCCCACTCTCTCCCCATAGTCCTGTATCAATCTCCAAACTAATCCCACTGCCCCGCTCTCTCCCCA
Organism: Pristiophorus japonicus; assembly: GCF_044704955.1. Lineage (NCBI taxonomy): Eukaryota > Metazoa > Chordata > Chondrichthyes > Pristiophoridae > Pristiophorus > Pristiophorus japonicus. The sequence goes on along the minus strand of NW_027254467.1, from coordinate 154,171 downwards.
TAGTCATGTATCAATCTCCAAACTAATCCCACTGCCCTGCTCTTTCCCCATAGTCCTGTATCAATCCCCAAACTAATCCCACTGCCCCGCTCTCTCCCCATAGTCCTGTATCAAACCCCAAATAATCCAACTGCCCCGCTCTCTCCCCATCGTCCTGTATCAGTCCCAAACGATTCCACTGCACTGCTCTCTCCCCATAGTACTGTATCAATCCCAAACTAGTTCCACTGCCCCGCTCTCTCCCCATAGTCCTCTATCAATCCCCAAAATAAACCCACTGCTCCGCTCTCTCCCCATAGTCCGGCATCAATCCCAAACGTATCTCACTGCCCCGCTCTCTCGCCATAGTACTGTATCAATCCCAAACTAGTTCCACTGCCCCGCTCTCTCCCCATATTCCTGTATCAATCGCCAGCTAATCCCACTGCCCCGCTCTTTCCCCATAGTCCTGTATCAATCCCCAAACTAAACGCACTGCCCCGCTCTCTCCCCATAGTCCTGTATCAATCCCCAAACTAATCCCACTGCCCCGCTCTCTTCCCATAGCCCTCGATCAATCGCCAAAATAATCCCACTGCCCCGCTCTCTCCCCATAGCCCTGTATCAATCGCCAAACTAATCCCACTGCCCCACTCTCTCCCCATAGCCCTGTATCAATCGCCAAACTAATCCGACTGCCCCGCTCTCTCCCCATAGTCCTGTATCAATCCCCAAACTAATCCCACAGCCCCGCTCTCTCCCCATAGCCCTGTATCAATCCCCAAACTAATCCCACTGCCCCGCTCTCTCCCCATCGCCCTGCATCAATCCCCAAACTAAACCCACTGCCCCGCTCTCTCCCCATAGTCCGGTATCAATCCCAAACTTATCTCACTGCCCCGCTCTCTCCCCATAGTACTGTTTCAATCCCAAACTAGTTCCACTGCCCCGCTCTCTCCCCATATTCCTGTATCAATCGCCAAACTAATCCGACTGCCCCGCTCTCTCCCCATAGTCCTGCATCAATCCCCAAACTAATCCCACTGCCCCACTCTCTCCCCATAGTCCTGTATCAATCTCCAAACTAATCCCACTGCCCCGCTCTCTCCCCATAGTCCTGTATCAATCTCCAAACTAATCCCATTGCCCCGCTCTCTCCCCATAGTCCTGTATCAATCCCCAAACTAATCCCACTGCCCCGCTCTCTCCCGATAGTCCTGTATCAATCCCCAACTAATCCCACTGCCCCGCTCTCTCCCCATCGTCCTGTATCAGTCCCAAACGATTCCACTGCCCTGCTCTCTTCCCATATTCCTGTATCAATCTCCAAACTAATCCCACTGCCTCGATCTCTCCCCATAGTCCTGTATTAATCCCCAAACTAATCCCACTGCCCCGCTCTCTCCCCATAGTCCTGTATCAATTCCCAAACTAATCCCAATACCCCGCTCTCTCCATAGCCCTGTATCAATCGCCAAACTAATCCCACTGCCCCGCTCTCTCCCAATAGCCCTGTATCAATCGCCAAACTAATCCGACTGCCCCGCTCTCTCCCCATAGTCCTGTATCAATCTCCAAACTAATACCACTGCCTCGCTCTCTCCCCATGGTCCTGTATCAATCCACAAACTAATCCCACTGCCCCGCTCTCTCGCCATAGTCCTGTATCAATCCCCAAACTAATCCCACTGCCCCGCTCTCTGCCCAGAGTCCTATATAACATCCCCAAACTAATCCCACTGTCCCGCTCTCTCCCCATAGTCCTGTATCAATCCCCAACTAATCCCACTCCCCCGCTCTCTCCCCATAGTCCTCTATCAGTCCCAAACGAGTTCCACTGCCCCGCTCTCTCCCCATATTCCTGTATCAATCTCCAAACTAATCCCACTGCCTCGCTCTCTCCACATAGTCCTGTATCAATCCCTAAACTACTGCCACTGCCCCGCTCTCTCCCCATAGTCCTGTATCAATTCCAAACTAATCCACTGCCCCGCTCTCTCCCCATAGTCCTGTATCAATCCCTACACTAATCCCACTGCCCCGCTCTCTTCCCATAGGCCTGTATCAATCCCCAAACTAAACCAACTGCCCCGCTCTTTTCCCATAGTCCTGTATCAATCCCCAAACTAATCCCACTGCCCTGCTCTCTCACCATAGCCCTACATCAATCCCCAAACTAATCCCACTGCCCCGCTCTCTCCCCATAGCCCTGTATCAATCCCCAAACTAAACCCACTGCCCCGCTCTCTCCCCATAGTCCGGTATCAATCCCAAACTTAGCCCACTACCCCGCGCTCTCCCAATAGTCCTGTTTCAATCCCCAAACTCATCCCACTGCCCCGCTCTCTCGCCATAGCCCTGTATCAATCCCCAAACTAATCCCACTGCCCCGCTCTCTCCCCATCGCCTTGTATCAATCCCCAAACTAAACCCACTGCTCCGCTCTCTCCCCATAGTCCGGTATCAATCCCAAACTTATCTCACTGCCCCGCTCTCTCGCCATAGTACTGTATCAATCCCAAACTAGTTCCACTGCCCCGCTCTCTCCCCATATTCCTGTATCAATCGCCAGCTAATCCCACTGCCCCGCTCTTTCCCCATAGTCCTGTATCAATCCCCAAACTAAACGCACTGCCCCGCTCTCTCCCCATAGTCCTGTATCAATCCCCAAACTAATCCCACTGCCCCACTCTCTCCCCATAGTCCTGTATCAATCTCCAAACTAATCCCACTGCCCCGCTCTCTCCCCATAGTCATGTATCAATCTCCAAACTAATCCCACTGCCCTGCTCTTTCCCCATAGTCCTGTATCAATCCCCAAACTAATCCCACTGCCCCGCTCTCTCCCCATAGTCCTGTATCAAACCCCAAATAATCCAACTGCCCCGCTCTCTCCCCATCGTCCTGTATCAGTCCCAAACGATTCCACTGCCCTGCTCTCTCCCCATAGTACTGTATCAATCCCAAACTAGTTCCACTGCCCCGCTCTCTCCCCATAGTCCTCTATCAATCCCCAAACTAAACCCACTGCTCCGCTCTCTCCCCATAGTCCGGTATCAATCCCAAACGTATCTCACTGCCCCGCTCTCTCGCCATAGTACTGTATCAATCCCAAACTAGTTCCACTGCCCCGCTCTCTCCCCATATTCCTGTATCAATCGCCAGCTAATCCCACTGCCCCGCTCTTTCCCCATAGTCCTGTATCAATCCCCAAACTAAACGCACTGCCCCGCTCTCTCCCCATAGTCCTGTATCAATCCCCAAACTAATCCCACTGCCCCACTCTCTCCCCATAGTCCTGTATCAATCTCCAAACTAATCCCACTGCCCCGCTCTCTCCCCATAGTCATGTATCAATCTCCAAACTAATCCCACTGTCCTGCTCTTTCCCCATAGTCCTGTATCAATCCCCAAACTAATCCCACTGCCCCGCTCTCTCCCCATAGTCCTGTATCAAACCCCAAATAATCCAACTGCCCCGCTCTCTCCCCATCGTCCTGTATCAATCCCAAACTAGTTCCACTGCCCCGCTCTCACCCCATAGTCCTGCATCAATCCCCAAACTAATCCCACTGCCCCGCTCTTTCCCCATAGTCCTGTATCAATCCCCAAACTAATCCCACTGCCCCGCTCTCTCCCCATAGTCCTGTATCAAACCCCAAATAATCCAACTGCCCCGCTCTCTCCCCATCGTCCTGTATCAGTCCCAAACGATTCCACTTCCCTGCTCTCTCCCCATAGTACTGTATCAATCCCAAACTAGTTCCACTGCCCCGCTCTCACCCCATAGTCCTGCATCAATCCCCAAACTAATCCCACTGCCCCGCTCTCTCCCCATAGTCCTGTATCAATTCCCAAACTAATCCCACTACCCCGCTCTCTCCATAGCCCTGTATCAATCGCCAAACTAATCCCACTGCCCCGCACTCTCCCCATAGCCCTGTATCAATCGCCAAACTAATCCCACTGCCCCGCTCTCACCCCATAGCCCTGTAACAATCGCCAAACTAATCCGACTGCCCCGCTCTCTCCCCATAGTCCTGTATCAATCTCCAAACTAGTCCCACTGCCCCGCTCTCTCCCCATGGTCCTGTATCAATCACCAAACTAATCCCACTGCCCCGCTCTCTCCCCATTGTCCTGTATCAATCCCCAACTAATCCCACTGCCCCGCTCTCTCCCCATAGTCCTGTATCAGTCCGAAACGTGTTCCACTGCCCCGCTCTCTCCCCATATTCCTGTATCAATCTGCAAACTAATCCCACTGCATCGCTCTCTCCCCATAGTCCTGTATCAATCCCCAAACTAATCCCACTGCCCCGCTCTCTCCCCATAGCCGTGTATCAATACCCAAACTAAACCCACTGCCCCGCTCTCTCCCCATAGTCCGGTATCAATCCCAAACTTATCCCACTGCCCCGCTCTCTCCCCATAATACTGTATCAATCCCCAAACTAATCCCACTGCCCCGCTCTCTCCCCATAGTCCTGTATAACATCCCCAAACTAATCCCACTGCCCCGCGCTCTCCCCATAGTCCTGTATCAATCCCCAACTAATCCCACTCCCCCGCTCTCTCCCCATAGTCCTGTATCAGTCCCAATCGAGTTCCACTGCCCCGCTCTCTCCCCATATTCCTGAATCAATCTCCAAACTAATCCCACTGCCTCGCTCTCTCCACATAGTCCTGTATCAATCCCTAAACTAATGCCACTGCCCCGCTCTCTCCCCATAGTCCTGTATCAATTCCAAACTAATCCACTGGCCCGCTCTCTCCCCATAGTCCTGTATCAATCCCTAAACTAATCCCACTGCCCCGCTCTCTTCCCATAGCCCTGTATCAATCCCCAAACTAAACCCACTGCCCCGCTCTCTCCCCATAGTCCTGTATCAATCCCCAAACTAATCCCACTGCCCTGCTCTCTCACCATAGCCCTACATCAATCCCCAAACTAATCCCACTGCCCCGCTCTCTCCCCATAGCCCTGTATCAATCCCTAAACTAATCCCACTGCCTCGCTCTCTCCACATAGTCCTGTATCAATCCCTAAACTACTGCCACTGCCCCGCTCTCTCCCCATAGTCCTGTATCAATTCCAAACTAATCCACTGCCCCGCTCTCTCCCCATAGTCCTGTATCAATCCCTAAACTAATCCCACTGCCCCGCTCTCTTCCCATAGCCCTGTATCAATCCCCAAACTAAACCAACTGCCCCGCTCTTTTCCCATAGTCCTGTATCAATCCCCAAACTAATCCCACTGCCCCGCTCTCTCCCCATAGTCCGGTATCAATCCCAAACTTAGCCCACTACCCCGCGCTCTCCCCATAGTCCTGTTTCAATCCCCAAACTTTCCCACTGCCCCGCTCTCTCGCCATAGCCCTGTATCAATCCCCAAACTAATCCCACTGCCCCGCTCTCTCCCCATCGCCTTGTATCAATCCCCAAACTAAACCCACTGCTCCGCTCTCTCCCCATAGTCCGGTATCAATCCCACACTTATCTCACTGCCCCGCTCTCTCGCCATAGTACTGTATCAATCCCAAACTAGTTCCACTGCCCCGCTCTCTCCCCATATTCCTGTATCAATCGCCAGCTAATCCCAGTGCCCCGCTCTTTCCCCGTAGTCCTGTATCAATCCCCAAACTAAACGCACTGCCCCGCTCTCTCCCCATAGTCCTGTATCAATCCCCAAACTAATCCCACTGCCCCACTCTCTCCCCATAGTCCTGTATCAATCTCCAAACTGATCCCACTGCCCCGCTCTCTCCCCACAGTCATGTATCAATCTCCAAACTAATCCCACTGCCCTGCTCTTTCCCCATAGTCCTGTATCAATCCCCAAACTAATCCCACTGCCCCGCTCTCTCTCCATAGTCCTGTATCAAACCCGAAATAATCCAACTGCCCCGCTCTCTCCCCATCGTCCTGTATCAGTCCCAAACGATTCCACTGCCCTGCTCTCTCCCCATAGTACTGTATCAATCCCAAACTAGTTCCACTGCCCCGCTCTCTCCCCATAGTCCTGTATCAATCCCCAAACTAATCCCACTGCCCCGCTCTCTCCCCATAGTCCTGTATCAATTCCCAAACTAATCCCACTACCCCGCTCTCTCCATAGCCCTGTATCAATCGCCAAACTAATCCCACTGCCCCGCACTCTCCCCATAGCCATGTATCAATCGCCAAACTAATCCCACTGCCCCGCTCTCAACCCATAGCCCTGTAACAATCGCCAAACTAATCCGACTGCCCCGCTCTCTCCCCATAGTCCTGTATCAATCTCCAAACTAGTCCCACTGCCCCGCTCTCTCCCCATGGTCCTGTATCAATCACCAAACTAATCCCACTGCCCCGCTCTCTCCCCATAGTCCTGTATCAATCCTCAACTAATCCCACTGCCCCGCTCTCTCCCCATAGTCCTGTATCAGTCCGAAACGAGTTCCACTGCCCCGCTCTCTCCCCATATTCCTGTATCAATCTGCAAACTAATCCCATGCATCGCTCTCTCCCCATAGTCCTGTATCAATCCCCAAACTAATCCCACTGCCCCGCTCTCTCCCCATAGCCCTGTATCAATACCCAAACTAAACGCACTGCCCCGCACTCTCCCCATAGTCCGGTATCAATCCCAAACTTATCCCACTGCCCCGCTCTCTCCCCATAATCCTGTATCAATCCCCAAACTAATCCCACTGCCCCGCTCTCTCCCCATAGTCCTGTATCAATCCCCAAACTAATCCCACTGCCCCGCTCTCTGCCCATAGTCCTATATAACATCCCCAAACTAATCCCACTGCCCCGCTCTCTCCCCATAGTCCTGTATCAATCCCCAACTAATCCCACTCCCCCGCTCTCTCCCCATAGTCCTGTATCAGTCCCAATCGAGTTCCACTGCCCCGCTCTCTCCCCATATTCCTGAATCAATCCCCAAACTAATCCCACTGCCCTGCTCTCTCACCATAGCCCTACATCAATCCCCAAACTAATCCCACTGCCCCGCTCTCTCCCCATAGCACTGTATCAATCCCCAAACTAAACCCACTGCCCCGCTCTCTCCCCATAGTCCGGTATCAATACCAAACTTAGCCCACTACCCCGCGGTCTCCCCATAGTCCTGTTTCAATCCCCAAACTCATCCCACTGCCCCGCTCTCTCCCCATAGCCCTGTATCAATCCCCAAACTAATCCCACTGACCCGCTCTCTCCCCATCGCCTTGTATCAATCCCCAAACTAAACCCACTGCTCCGCTCTCTCCCCATAGTCCGGTATCAATCCCAAACTTATCTCACTGCCCCGCTCTCTCGCCATAGTACTGTATCAATCCCAAACTAGTTCCACTGCCCCGCTCTCTCCCCATATTCCTGTATCAATCGCCAGCTAATCCCACTGCCCCGCTCTTTCCCCATAGTCCTGTATCAATCCCCAAACTAAACGCACTGCCCCGCTCTCTCCCCATAGTTCTGTATCAATCCCCAAACTAATCCCACTGCCCCACTCTCTCCCCATAGTCCTGTATCAATCTCCAAACTAATCCCACTGCCCCGCTCTCTCCCCATAGTCCTGTATCAATCTCCAAACTAATCCCACTGCCCTGCTCTTTCCCCATAGTCCTGTATCAATCGCCAAACTAATCCCACTGCCCCGCTCTCTCCCCATAGTCCTGTATCAATCCCCAACTAATCCAACTGCCCCGCTCTCTCCCCATCGTCCTGTATCAGTCCCAAACGATTCCACTGCCCTGCTCTCTCCCCATAGTACTGTATCAATCCCAAACTAGTTCCACTGCCCCGCTCTCTCCCCATAGTCCTGTATCAATCCCCAAACTAATCCCACTGCCCCGCTCTCTCCCCATTGTCCTGTATCAATTCCCAAACTAATCCCACTAACCCGCTCTCTCCATAGCCCTGTATCAATCGCCAAACTAATCCCACTGCCCCGCTCTCACCCCATAGCCCTGTAACAATCGCCAAACTAATCCGACTGCCCCGCTCTCTCCCCATAGTCCTGTATCAATCTCCAAACTAGTCCCACTGCCCCGCTCTCTCCCCATGGTCCTGTATCAATCACCAAACTAATCCCACTGCCCCGCTCTCTCCCCATAGTCCTGTATCAATCCCCAACTAATCCCACTGCCCCGCTCTCTCCCCATAGTCCTGTATCAGTCCGAAACGAGTTCCACTGCCCCGCTCTCTCCCCATATTCCTGTATCAATCTGCAAACTAATCCCACTGCATCGCTCTCTCCCCATAGTCCTGTATCAATCCCCAAACTAATCCCATTGCCCCGCTCTCTCCCCATAGTCCTGTATCAATTCCAAACTAATCCCACTGCCTCGCTCTCTCCCCATAGCCCTGTATCAATCCCCAAACTAAACCCACTGCCCCGCTCTCTCCCCATAGTCCTTTATCAATCCCCAAACCAATCCCACTGCCCTGCTCTCTCCCCATAGTCCTGCATCAATCTCCAAACTAATCCCACTGCCCCGCTCTTTCCCCATAGCCCTGTATCAATCCACAAATTAATCCGACTGCCCCGCTCTCTCCCCATACTCCTGCATCAATCGCCAAACTAATCCCACTGCCCCGCTCTCTCCCCATCGCCCTGTTTCAATCTCCAAACTAATCCCACTGCCCCGCTCTCTCCCCATAGTTCTGTATCAATCCCCAAACTAATCCCACTGCCCCTCTCTCTCCCCATAGTCCTGTATCATTCCACAAATTAAGCCCACTGCCTCGCTCTCTCCCCATAGTCCTGTTTCAATCCCCAAACTAATCCCACTGCCCCGCTCTCTCCCCATAGTCCTGTATCTATCCCCAAACTAATCCCACTGCCCCGCTCTCTCCCCATAGTCCTGTATCAATCCCCTAACTAATCCCACTGCCTCGCTCTCTCCCCATAGTCCTGTAACAATCCTCAAACTAATGCCACTGCCCCCCTCTCTCCCCATAGTCCTGCTTCAAACCCAAACTAATCCCACTGCCATGCTCTCTCCCCATAGTCCTGTATCAATCTCCAAACTAATCCCACTGCCCCGCTCTCTCCCCATAGTCCTGTATCAATCCCCAACTAATGTCACTGCCGCGCTCTCTCCCCATAGCCCTCTATCAATCCCTAACTCGTCCCATTGCCCCGATCTCTCCAAACAGCCCTGTATCAATCGCCAAACTAATCCTACTGCCCCGCTCTCTCCCCATAGTACTGTATCAATCCCAAACTAGTTCCACTGCCCCGCTCTCTCCCCATATTCCTGTATCAATCGCCAAACAAATCCGACTGCCCCGCTCTCCCCATAGTCCTGTATCAATCTCCAAACTAATCCCACTGCCCCGCTCTCTCCCCATAGTCCTGTATCAATCCCCAAACCAATCCCACTGCCCCGCTCTCTCCCCATAGTCCTGCATCAATCTCCAAACTAATCCCACTGCCCCGCTCTTTCCCCATAGCCCTGTATCAATCCACAAATTAATCCGACTGCCCCGCTCTCTCCCCATACTCCTGCATCAATCCCCAAACTAATCCCACTGCCCCGCTCTCTCCCCATAGCCCTGTTTCAATCTCCAAACTAATCCCACTGCCCCGCTCTCTCCCCATAGTTCTGTATCAATCCCCAAACTAATCGCACTGCCCCGCTCTCTCCCAATAGTCCTGTATCAATCCACAAACTAAGCCCACTGCCTCGCTCTCTCCCCATAGTCCTGTTTCAATCCCCAAACTAATCCCACTGCCCCGCTCTCTCCCCATAGTCCTGTATCTATCCCCAAACTAATCCCACTGCCCCGCTCTCTCCCCATAGTCCTGTATCAATCCCCTAACTAATCCCACTGCCTCGCTCTCTCCCCATAGTCCTGTATCAATCCTCAAACTAATGCCACTGCCCCCCTCTCTCCCCATAGTCCTGCATCAATCCCCAAACTAATCCCACTGCCATGCTCTCTCCCCATAGTCCTGTATCAATCTCCAAACTAATCCCACTTCCCCGCTCTCTCCCCATAGTCCTGTATCAATCCCCAAACAAATCCCACTGCCCCGCTCTCTCCCCATAGTCCTGTATCAATCCCCAACTAATGTCACTGCCGCGCTCTCTCCCCATAGCCCTCTATCAATCCCTAACTCGTCCCATTGCCCCGATCTCTCCAAACAGCCCTGTATCAATCGCCAAACTAATCCTACTGCCCCGCTCTCTCCCCATAGTACTGTATCAATCCCAAACTAGTTCCACTGCCCCGCTCTCTCCCCATATTCCTGTATCAATCGCCAAACAAATCCGACTGCCCCGCTCTCCCCATAGTCCTGTATCAATCTCCAAACTAATCCCACTGCCCCGCTCTCTCCCCATAGTCCTGTATCAATCCCCAAACCAATCCCACTGCCCCGCTCTCTCCCCATAGTCCTGCATCAATCTCCAAACTAATCCCACTGCCCCGCTCTTTCCCCATAGCCCTGTATCAATCCACAAATTAATCCGACTGCCCCGCTCTCTCCCCATATTCCTGCATCAATCCCCAAACTAATCCCACTGCCCCGCTCTCTCCCCATAGCCCTGTTTCAATCTCCAAACTAATCCCACTGCCCCGCTCTCTCCCCATAGTTCTGTATCAATCCCCAAACTAATCGCACTGCCCCGCTCTCTCCCAATAGTCCTGTATCAATCCACAAACTAAGCCCACTGCCTCGCTCTCTCCCCATAGTCCTGTTTCAATCCCCAAACTAATCCCACTGCCCCGCTCTCTCCCCATAGTCCTGTATCTATCCCCAAACTAATCCCACTGCCCCGCTCTCTCCCCATAGTCCTGTATCAATCCCCTAACTAATCCCACTGCCTCGCTCTCTCCCCATAGTCCTGTATCAATCCTCAAACTAATGCCACTGCCCCCCTCTCTCCCCATAGTCCTGCATCAATCCCCAAACTAATCCCATTGCCATGCTCTCTCTCCATAGTCCTGTATCAATCTCCAAACTAATCACACTTCCCCGCTCTCTCCCCATAGTCCTGTATCAATCCCCAAACAAATCCCACTGCCCCGCTCTCTCCCCATAGTCCTGTATCAATCCCCAACTAATCTCACTGCCGCGCTCTCTCCCCATAGCCCTCTATCAATCCCAAACTCGTCCCATTGCCCCGATCTCTCCAAGCAGCCCTGTATCAATCGCCAAACTAATCCTATTGCCCCGCTCTCTCCCCATAGTACTGTATCAATCCCAAACTAGTTCCACTGCCCCGCTCTTTCCCCATATTCCTGTATCAATCGCCAAACAAATCCGACTGCCCCGTTCTCTCCCCATAGTCCTGTATCAATCTCCAAACTAATCCCACTGCCCCGCTCTCTCCCCATAGTCCTGTATCAATCCCCAAACTAATCCCACTGCCCCGCTCTCTCCCCATAGTCCTGTATCAATCCTCAACTAATCCCACTGCCCCGCTCTCTCCCCATAGTCCTGTATCAGTCCCAAACGAGTTCCACTGCCCCGCTCTCTCCCCACATTCCTGTATCAATCTCCAAACTAATCCCACTGCCTTGCTCTCTCCCCATAGTCCTGTATCAATGCCCAAACTAATCCCACTGCCCCGCTCTCTCCCAATAGTCCTGTATAAATTCCAAACTAATCCCACTGCCTCACTCTCTCCACTTAGCCCTGTATCAATCCCCAAACTAATCCCACTGCCCCGCTCTCTCCCCATAGTCCTGTATCAATCCCCAAACTAATCCCACTGCCCCGCTCTCTCCCCATAGTCCGGTATCAATCCCAAACATATCCCACTGCCCCGCTCTCTCCCCTTAGTCCTGTATCAATCCCCGAACTAATCCCACTGCCCCGCTCTCTACCCATAGTCCTGTATCAATCCCCAAACTAATCCCACTGCCGCGCTCTCTCCCCATAGTCCTGTATTAATCCTCAAACTAATCCCACTGCCCCGCTCTCTCACCATAGTCCTGTATCAATCCCCAAACTAATCCCACTGACCCCCTCTCTCCCCATAGTCCTGTATCAATCCCCAAACCAATCCAACTGCCCCGCTCTCTCCCCATAGTCCTGTATCAATCCCCAACTAATCCAACTGCCTCGCTCTCTCCCCATCGTCCTGTATCAGTCCCAAACGATTCCACTGCCTTGCTCTCTCCCCATAGTACTGTATCAATCCCAAACTAGTTCCACTGCCCCGCTCTCTCCCCATAGTCCTGTATCAATCCCCAAACTAATCCCACTGCCCCGCTCTCTCCCCATTGTCCTGTATCAGTTCCCAAACTAATCCCACTACCCCGCTCTCTCCATAGCCCTGTATCAATCGCCAAACTAATCCCACTGCCCCGCTCTCACCCCATAGCCCTGTAACAATCGCCAAACTAATCCGACTGCCCCGCTCTCTCCCCATAGTCCTGTATCAATCTCCAAACTAGGCCCACTGCCCCGCTCTCTCCCCATGGTCCTGTATCAATCACCAAACTAATCCCACTGCCCCGCTCTCTCCCCATAGTCCTGTATCAATCCCCAAACTAATCCCATTGCCCCGCTCTCTCCCCATAGTCCTATATCAATTCCAAACTAATCCCACTGCCTCGCTCTCTCCCCATAGCCCTGTATCAATCCCCAAACTAATCCCACTGCCCCGCTCTCTCCCCATAGCCCTGTATCAATCCCCAAACTAAACCCACTGCCCCGCTCTCTCCCCATAGTCCGGAATCAATCCCAAACTTATCCCACTGCCCCGCTCTCTCCCCATAATCCTGTATCAATCCCCAAACCAATCCCACTGCCCTGCTCTCTCCCCATAGTCCTGCATCAATCTCCAAACTAATCCCACTGCCCCGCTCTTTCCCCATAGCCCTGTATCAATCCCCATACTAATCCCACTGCCCCGCTCTCTCCCCATAGTCCTGTATCAATCCCCAAACTAAACCCACTGCCCCGCTCTCTCCCCATAGTCCTGTATCAATCCCCAAACCAATCCCACTGCCCTGCTCTCTCCCCATAGTCCTGCATCAATCTCCAAACTAATCCCACTGCCCCGCTCTTTCCCCATAGCCCTGTATCAATCCACAAATTAATCCGACTGCCCCGCTCTCTCCCCATACTCCTGCATCAATCGCCAAACTAATCCCACTGCCCCGCTCTCTCCCCATAGCCCTGTTTCAATCTCCAAACTAATCCCACTGCCCCGCTCTCTCCCCATAGTTCTGTATCAATCCCCAAACTAATCCCACTGCCCCTCTCTCTCCCCATAGTCCTGTATCATTCCACAAATTAAGCCCACTGCCTCGCTCTCTCCCCATAGTCCTGTTTCAATCCCCAAACTAATCCCACTGCCCCGCTCTCTCCCCATAGTCCTGTATCTATCCCCAAACTAATCCCACTGCCCCGCTCTCTCCCCATAGTCCTGTATCAATCCCCTAACTAATCCCACTGCCTCGCTCTCTCCCCATAGTACTGTAACAATCCTCAAACTAATGCCACTGCCCCCCTCTCTCCCCATAGTCCTGCTTCAAACCCAAACTAATCCCACTGCCATGCTCTCTCCCCATAGTCCTGTATCAATCTCCAAACTAATCCCACTGCCCCGCTCTCTCCCCATAGTCCTGTATCAATCCCCAACTAATGTCACTGCCGCGCTCTCTCCCCATAGCCCTCTATCAATCCCAAACTCGTCCCATTGCCCCGATCTCTCCAAACAGCCCTGTATCAATCGCCAAACTAATCCTACTGCCCCGCTCTCTCCCCATAGTACTGTATCAATCCCAAACTAGTTCCACTGCCCCGCTCTCTCCCCATATTCCTGTATCAATCGCCAAACAAATCCGACTGCCCCGCTCTCCCCATAGTCCTGTATCAATCTCCAAACTAATCCCACTGCCCCGCTCTCTCCCCATAGTCCTGTATCAATCCCCAAACCAATCCCACTGCCCCGCTCTCTCCCCATAGTCCTGCATCAATCTCCAAACTAATCCCACTGCCCCGCTCTCTCCCCATAGCCCTGTATCAATCCACAAATTAATCCCACTGCCCCGCTCTCTCCCCATAGTTATGTATCAATCCCCAAACTAATCGCACTGCCCGGCTCTCTCCCAATAGTCCTGTATCAATCCACAAACTAAGCCCACTGCCTCGCTCTCTCCCCAAAGTCCTGTTTCAATCCCCAAACTAATCCCACTGCCCCGCTCTCTCCCCATAGTCCTGTATCTATCCCCAAACTAAACCCACTGCCCCGCTCTCTCCCCATAGTCCTGTATCAATCCCCTAACTAATCCCACTGCCTCGCTCTCTCCCCATAGTCCTGTATCAATCCTCAAACTAATGCCACTGCCCCCCTCTCTCCCCATAGTCCTGCATCAATCCCCAAACTAATCCCACTGCCATGCTCTCTCCCCATAGTCCTGTATCAATCTCCAAACTAATCCCACTTACCCGCTCTCTCCCCATAGTCCTGTATCAATCCCCAAACAAATCCCACTGTCCCGCTCTCTCCCCATAGTCCTGTATCAATCCCCAACTAATGTCACTGCCGCGCTCTCTCCCCATAGCCCTCTATCAATCCCAAACTCGTCCCATTGCCCCGATCTCTCCAAGCAGCCCTGTATCAATCGCCAAACTAATCCTATTGCCCCGCTCTCTCCCCATAGTAATGTATCAATCTCAAACTAGTTCCACTGCCCCGCTCTTTCCCCATATTCCTGTATCAATCGCCAAACAAATCCGACTGCCCCGTTCTCTCCCCATAGTCCTGTATCAATCTGCAAACTAATCCCATGCATCGCTCTCTCCCCATAGTCCTGTATCAATCCCCAAACTAATCCCACTGCCCCGCTCTCTCCCCATAGCCCTGTATCAATACCCAAACTAAACGCACTGCCCCGCACTCTCCCCATAGTCCGGTATCAATCCCAAACTTATCCCACTGCCCCGCTCTCTCCCCATAATCCTGTATCAATCCCCAAACTAATCCCACTGCCCCGCTCTCTCCCCATAGTCCTGTATCAATCCCCAAACTAATCCCACTGCCCCGCTCTCTGCCCATAGTCCTATATAACATCCCCAAACTAATCCCACTGCCCCGCTCTCTCCCCATAGTCCTGTATCAATCCCCAACTAATCCCACTCCCCCGCTCTCTCCCCATAGTCCTGTATCAGTCCCAATCGAGTTCCACTGCCCCGCTCTCTCCCCATATTCCTGAATCAATCCCCAAACTAATCCCACTGCCCTGCTCTCTCACCATAGCCCTACATCAATCCCCAAACTAATCCCACTGCCCCGCTCTCTCCCCATAGCCCTGTATCAATCCCCAAACTAAACCCACTGCCCCGCTCTCTCCCCATAGTCCGGTATCAATCCCAAACTTAGCCCACTACCCCGCGGTCTCCCCATAGTCCTGTTTCAATCCCCAAACTCATCCCACTGCCCCGCTCTCTCCCCATAGCCCTGTATCAATCCCCAAACTAATCCCACTGACCCGCTCTCTCCCCATCGCCTTGTATCAATCCCCAAACTAAACCCACTGCTCCGCTCTCTCCCCATAGTCCGGTATCAATCCCAAACTTATCTCACTGCCCCGCTCTCTCGCCATAGTACTGTATCAATCCCAAACTAGTTCCACTGCCCCGCTCTCTCCCCATATTCCTGTATCAATCGCCAGCTAATCCCACTGCCCCGCTCTTTCCCCATAGTCCTGTATCAATCCCCAAACTAAACGCACTGCCCCGCTCTCTCCCCATAGTCCTGTATCAATCCCCAAACTAATCCCACTGCCCCACTCTCTCCCCATAGTCCTGTATCAATCTCCAAACTAATCCCACTGCCCCGCTCTCTCCCCATAGTCCTGTATCAATCTCCAAACTAATCCCACTGCCCTGCTCTTTCCCCATAGTCCTGTATCAATCGCCAAACTAATCCCACTGCCCCGCTCTCTCCCCATAGTCCTGTATCAATCCCCAACTAATCCAACTGCCCCGCTCTCTCCCCATCGTCCTGTATCAGTCCCAAACGATTCCACTGCCCTGCTCTCTCCCCATAGTACTGTATCAATCCCAAACTAGTTCCACTGCCCCGCTCTCTCCCCATAGTCCTGTATCAATCCCCAAACTAATCCCACTGCCCCGCTCTCTGCCCATTGTCCTGTATCAATTCCCAAACTAATCCCACTAACCCGCTCTCTCCATAGCCCTGTATCAATCGCCAAACTAATCCCACTGCCCCGCTCTCACCCCATAGCCCTGTAACAATCGCCAAACTAATCCGACTGCCCCGCTCTCTCCCCATAGTCCTGTATCAATCTCCAAACTAGTCCCACTGCCCCGCTCTCTCCCCATGGTCCTGTATCAATCACCAAACTAATCCCACTGCCCCGCTCTCTCCCCATAGTCCTGTATCAATCCCCAACTAATCCCACTGCCCCGCTCTCTCCCCATAGTCCTGTATCAGTCCGAAACGAGTTCCACTGCCCCGCTCTCTCCCCATATTCCTGTATCAATCTGCAAACTAATCCCACTGCATCGCTCTCTCCCCATAGTCCTGTATCAATCCCCAAACTAATCCCATTGCCCCGCTCTCTCCCCATAGTCCTGTATCAATTCCAAACTAATCCCACTGCCTCGCTCTCTCCCCATAGCCCTGTATCAATCCCCAAACTAAACCCACTGCCCCGCTCTCTCCCCATAGTCCTTTATCAATCCCCAAACCAATCCCACTGCCCTGCTCTCTCCCCATAGTCCTGCATCAATCTCCAAACTAATCCCACTGCCCCGCTCTTTCCCCATAGCCCTGTATCAATCCACAAATTAATCCGACTGCCCCGCTCTCTCCCCATACTCCTGCATCAATCGCCAAACTAATCCCACTGCCCCGCTCTCTCCCCATCGCCCTGTTTCAATCTCCAAACTAATCCCACTGCCCCGCTCTCTCCCCATAGTTCTGTATCAATCCCCAAACTAATCCCACTGCCCCTCTCTCTCCCCATAGTCCTGTATCATTCCACAAATTAAGCCCACTGCCTCGCTCTCTCCCCATAGACCTGTTTCAATCCCCAAACTAATCCCACTGCCCCGCTCTCTCCCCATAGTCCTGTATCTATCCCCAAACTAATCCCACTGCCCCGCTCTCTCCCCATAGTCCTGTATCAATCCCCTAACTAATCCCACTGCCTCGCTCTCTCCCCATAGTCCTGTAACAATCCTCAAACTAATGCCACTGCCCCCCTCTCTCCCCATAGTCCTGCTTCAAACCCAAACTAATCCCACTGCCATGCTCTCTCCCCATAGTCCTGTATCAATCTCCAAACTAATCCCACTGCCCCGCTCTCTCCCCATAGTCCTGTATCAATCCCCAACTAATGTCACTGCCGCGCTCTCTCCCCATAGCCCTCTATCAATCCCTAACTCGTCCCATTGCCCCGATCTCTCCAAACAGCCCTGTATCAATCGCCAAACTAATCCTACTGCCCCGCTCTCTCCCCATAGTACTGTATCAATCCCAAACTAGTTCCACTGCCCCGCTCTCTCCCCATATTCCTGTATCAATCGCCAAACAAATCCGACTGCCCCGCTCTCCCCATAGTCCTGTATCAATCTCCAAACTAATCCCACTGCCCCGCTCTCTCCCCATAGTCCTGTATCAATCCCCAAACCAATCCCACTGCCCCGCTCTCTCCCCATAGTCCTGCATCAATCTCCAAACTAATCCCACTGCCCCGCTCTTTCCCCATAGCCCTGTATCAATCCACAAATTAATCCGACTGCCCCGCTCTCTCCCCATACTCCTGCATCAATCCCCAAACTAATCCCACTGCCCCGCTCTCTCCCCATAGCCCTGTTTCAATCTCCAAACTAATCCCACTGCCCCGCTCTCTCCCCATAGTTCTGTATCAATCCCCAAACTAATCGCACTGCCCCGCTCTCTCCCAATAGTCCTGTATCAATCCACAAACTAAGCCCACTGCCTCGCTCTCTCCCCATAGTCCTGTTTCAATCCCCAAACTAATCCCACTGCCCCGCTCTCTCCCCATAGTCCTGTATCTATCCCCAAACTAATCCCACTGCCCCGCTCTCTCCCCATAGTCCTGTATCAATCCCCTAACTAATCCCACTGCCTCGCTCTCTCCCCATAGTCCTGTATCAATCCTCAAACTAATGCCACTGCCCCCCTCTCTCCCCATAGTCCTGCATCAATCCCCAAACTAATCCCACTGCAATGCTCTCTCCCCATAGTCCTGTATCAATCTCCAAACTAATCCCACTTCCCCGCTCTCTCCCCATAGTCCTGTATCAATCCCCAAACAAATCCCACTGCCCCGCTCTCTCCCCATAGTCCTGTATCAATCCCCAACTAATGTCACTGCCGCGCTCTCTCCCCATAGCCCTCTATCAATCCCTAACTCGTCCCATTGCCCCGATCTCTCCAAACAGCCCTGTATCAATCGCCAAACTAATCCTACTGCCCCGCTCTCTCCCCATAGTACTGTATCAATCCCAAACTAGTTCCACTGCCCCGCTCTCTCCCCATATTCCTGTATCAATCGCCAAACAAATCCGACTGCCCCGCTCTCCCCATAGTCCTGTATCAATCTCCAAACTAATCCCACTGCCCCGCTCTCTCCCCATAGTCCTGTATCAATCCCCAAACCAATCCCACTGCCCCGCTCTCTCCCCATAGTCCTGCATCAATCTCCAAACTAATCCCACTGCCCCGCTCTTTCCCCATAGCCCTGTATCAATCCACAAATTAATCCGACTGCCCCGCTCTCTCCCCATATTCCTGCATCAATCCCCAAACTAATCCCACTGCCCCGCTCTCTCCCCATAGCCCTGTTTCAATCTCCAAACTAATCCCACTGCCCCGCTCTCTCCCCATAGTTCTGTATCAATCCCCAAACTAATCGCACTGCCCCGCTCTCTCCCAATAGTCCTGTATCAATCCACAAACTAAGCCCACTGCCTCGCTCTCTCCCCATAGTCCTGTATCTATCCCCAAACGAATCCCACTGCCCCGCTCTCTCCCCATAGTCCTGTATCAATCCCCTAACTAATCCCACTGCCTCGCTCTCTCCCCATAGTCCTGTATCAATCCTCAAACTAATGCCACTGCCCCCCTCTCTCCCCATAGTCCTGCATCAATCCCCAAACTAATCCCATTGCCATGCTCTCTCCCCATAGTCCTGTATCAATCTCCAAACTAATCCCACTTCCCCGCTCTCTCCCCATAGTCCTGTATCAATCCCCAAACAAATCCCACTGCCCCGCTCTCTCCCCATAGTCCTGTATCAATCCCCAACTAATCTCACTGCCGCGCTCTCTCCCCATAGCCCTCTATCAATCCCAAACTCGTCCCATTGCCCCGATCTCTCCAAGCAGCCCTGTATCAATCGCCAAACTAATCCTATTGCCCCGCTCTCTCCCCATAGTACTGTATCAATCCCAAACTAGTTCCACTGCCCCGCTCTTTCCCCATATTCCTGTATCAATCGCCA
The DNA here is from genome assembly GCF_044704955.1 of Pristiophorus japonicus. Classification (NCBI taxonomy): domain Eukaryota; kingdom Metazoa; phylum Chordata; class Chondrichthyes; family Pristiophoridae; genus Pristiophorus; species Pristiophorus japonicus. Next base: position 134,739 of record NW_027254467.1, on the reverse strand, counting down.
AACAAATCCGACTGCCCCGTTCTCTCCCCATAGTCCTGTATCAATCTCCAAACTAATCCCACTGCCCCGCTCTCTCCCCATAGTCCTGTATCAATCCCCAAACTAATCCCACTGCCCCGCTCTCTCCCCATAGTCCTGTATCAATCCTCAACTAATCCCACTGCCCCGCTCTCTCCCCATAGTCCTGTATCAGTCCCAAACGAGTTCCACTGCCCCGCTCTCTCCCCACATTCCTGTATCAATCTCCAAACTAATCCCACTGCCTTGCTCTCTCCCCATAGTCCTGTATCAATGCCCAAACTAATCCCACTGCCCCGCTCTCTCCCAATAGTCCTGTATAAATTCCAAACTAATCCCACTGCCTCACTCTCTCCACTTAGCCCTGTATCAATCCCCAAACTAATCCCACTGCCCCGCTCTCTCCCCATAGTCCTGTATCAATCCCCAAACTAATCCCACTGCCCCGCTCTCTCCCCATAGTCCGGTATCAATCCCAAACATATCCCACTGCCCCGCTCTCTCCCCTTAGTCCTGTATCAATCCCCGAACTAATCCCACTGCCCCGCTCTCTCCCCATAGTCCTGTATCAATCCCCAAACTAATCCCACTGCCGCGCTCTCTCCCCATAGTCCTGTATTAATCCTCAAACTAATCCCACTGCCCCGCTCTCTCACCATAGTCCTGTATCAATCCCCAAACTAATCCCACTGACCCCCTCTCTCCCCATAGTCCTGTATCAATCCCCAAACCAATCCAACTGCCCCGCTCTCTCCCCATAGTCCTGTATCAATCCCCATCTAATCCAACTGCCCCGCTCTCTCCCCATCGTCCTGTATCAGTCCCAAACGATTCCACTGCCCTGCTCTCTCCCCATAGTACTGTATCAATCCCAAACTAGTTCCACTGCCCCGCTCTCTCCCCATAGTCCTGTATCAATCCCCAAACTAATCCCACTGCCCCGCTCTCTCCCCATTGTCCTGTATCAGTTCCCAAACTAATCCCACTACCCCGCTCTCTCCATAGCCCTGTATCAATCGCCAAACTAATCCCACTGCCCCGCTCTCACCCCATAGCCCTGTAACAATCGCCAAACTAATCCGACTGCCCCGCTCTCTCCCCATAGTCCTGTATCAATCTCCAAACTAGTCCCACTGCCCCGCTCTCTCCCCATGGTCCTGTATCAATCACCAAACTAATCCCACTGCCCCGCTCTCTCCCCATAGTCCTGTATCAATCCCCAAACTAATCCCATTGCCCCGCTCTCTCCCCATAGTCCTATATCAATTCCAAACTAATCCCACTGCCTCGCTCTCTCCCCATAGCCCTGTATCAATCCCCAAACTAATCCCACTGCCCCGCTCTCTCCCCATAGCCCTGTATCAATCCCCAAACTAAACCCACTGCCCCGCTCTCTCCCCATAGTCCGGAATCAATCCCAAACTTATCCCACTGCCCCGCTCTCTCCCCATAATCCTGTATCAATCCCCAAACCAATCCCACTGCCCTGCTCTCTCCCCATAGTCCTGCATCAATCTCCAAACTAATCCCACTGCCCCGCTCTTTCCCCATAGCCCTGTATCAATCCCCAAACTAATCCCACTGCCCCGCTCTCTCCCCATAGTCCTGTATCAATCCCCAAACTAAACCCACTGCCCCGCTCTCTCCCCATAGTCCTGTATCAATCCCCAAACCAATCCCACTGCCCTGCTCTCTCCCCATAGTCCTGCATCAATCTCCAAACTAATCCCACTGCCCCGCTCTTTCCCCATAGCCCTGTATCAATCCACAAATTAATCCGACTGCCCCGCTCTCTCCCCATACTCCTGCATCAATCGCCAAACTAATCCCACTGCCCCGCTCTCTCCCCATAGCCCTGTTTCAATCTCCAAACTAATCCCACTGCCCCGCTCTCTCCCCATAGTTCTGTATCAATCCCCAAACTAATCCCACTGCCCCTCTCTCTCCCCATAGTCCTGTATCATTCCACAAATTAAGCCCACTGCCTCGCTCTCTCCCCATAGTCCTGTTTCAATCCCCAAACTAATCCCACTGCCCCGCTCTCTCCCCATAGTCCTGTATCTATCCCCAAACTAATCCCACTGCCCCGCTCTCTCCCCATAGTCCTGTATCAATCCCCTAACTAATCCCACTGCCTCGCTCTCTCCCCATAGTACTGTAACAATCCTCAAACTAATGCCACTGCCCCCCTCTCTCCCCATAGTCCTGCTTCAAACCCAAACTAATCCCACTGCCATGCTCTCTCCCCATAGTCCTGTATCAATCTCCAAACTAATCCCACTGCCCCGCTCTCTCCCCATAGTCCTGTATCAATCCCCAACTAATGTCACTGCCGCGCTCTCTCCCCATAGCCCTCTATCAATCCCAAACTCGTCCCATTGCCCCGATCTCTCCAAACAGCCCTGTATCAATCGCCAAACTAATCCTACTGCCCCGCTCTCTCCCCATAGTACTGTATCAATCCCAAACTAGTTCCACTGCCCCGCTCTCTCCCCATATTCCTGTATCAATCGCCAAACAAATCCGACTGCCCCGCTCTCCCCATAGTCCTGTATCAATCTCCAAACTAATCCCACTGCCCCGCTCTCTCCCCATAGTCCTGTATCAATCCCCAAACCAATCCCACTGCCCCGCTCTCTCCCCATAGTCCTGCATCAATCTCCAAACTAATCCCATTGCCCCGCTCTTTCCCCATAGCCCTGTATCAATCCACAAATTAATCCGACTGCCCCGCTCTCTCCCCATACTCCTGCATCAATCCCCAAACTAATCCCACTGCCCCGCTCTCTCCCCATAGCCCTGTTTCAATCTCCAAACTAATCCCACTGCCCCGCTCTCTCCCCATAGTTATGTATCAATCCCCAAACTAATCGCACTGCCCGGCTCTCTCCCAATAGTCCTGTATCAATCCACAAACTAAGCCCACTGCCTCGCTCTCTCCCCAAAGTCCTGTTTCAATCCCCAAACTAATCCCACTGCCCCGCTCTCTCCCCATAGTCCTGTATCTATCCCCAAACTAAACCCACTGCCCCGCTCTCTCCCCATAGTCCTGTATCAATCCCCTAACTAATCCCACTGCCTCGCTCTCTCCCCATAGTCCTGTATCAATCCTCAAACTAATGCCACTGCCCCCCTCTCTCCCCATAGTCCTGCATCAATCCCCAAACTAATCCCACTGCCATGCTCTCTCCCCATAGTCCTGTATCAATCTCCAAACTAATCCCACTTACCCGCTCTCTCCCCATAGTCCTGTATCAATCCCCAAACAAATCCCACTGTCCCGCTCTCTCCCCATAGTCCTGTATCAATCCCCAACTAATCTCACTGCCGCGCTCTCTCCCCATAGCCCTCTATCAATCCCAAACTCGTCCCATTGCCCCGATCTCTCCAAGCAGCCCTGTATCAATCGCCAAACTAATCCTATTGCCCCGCTCTCTCCCCATAGTACTGTATCAATCTCAAACTAGTTCCACTGCCCCGCTCTTTCCCCATATTCCTGTATCAATCGCCAAACAAATCCGACTGCCCCGTTCTCTCCCCATAGTCCTGTATCAATCTCCAAACTAATCCCACTGCCCCGCTCTCTCCCCATAGTCCTGTATCAATCCCCAAACTAATCCCACTGCCCCGCTCTCTCCCCATAGTCCTGTATCAATCCTCAACTAATCCCACTGCCCCGCTCTCTCCCCATAGTCCTGTATCAGTCCCAAACGAGTTCCACTGCCCCGCTCTCTCCCCACATTCCTGTATCAATCTCCAAACTAATCCCACTGCCTTGCTCTCTCCCCATAGTCCTGTATCAATGCCGAAACTAATCCCACTGCCCCGCTCTCTCCCAATAGTCCTGTATAAATTCCAAACTAATCCCACTGCCTCACTCTCTCCACTTAGCCCTGTATCAATCCCCAAACTAATCCCACTGCCCCGCTCTCTCCCCATAGTCCTGTATCAATCCCCAAACTAATCCCACTGCCCCGCTCTCTCCCCATAGTCCGGTATCAATCCCAAACATATCCCACTGCCCCGCTCTCTCCCCTTAGTCCTATATCAATCCCCGAACTAATCCCACTGCCCCGCTCTCTCCCCATAGTCCTGTATCAATCCCCAACTTATCCCACTGCCCCGCTCTCTCCCCATAGTCCTGTATTAATCCCCAAACTAATCCCACTGCCCCGCTCTCTCACCATAGTCCTGTATCAATCCCCAAACTAATCCCACTGACCCCCTCTCTCCCCATAGTCCTGTATCAATCCCCAAACCAATCCAACTGCCCCGCTCTCTCCCCATAGTCCTGCATCATTCTCCAAACTAATCCCACTGCCCCGCTCTTTCCCCATAGCCCTGTATCAATACACAAATTAATCCGACTGCCCCGCTCTCTCCCCATACTCCTGTATCAATCACCAAACTAATCCCACTGCCCCGCTCTCACCCCATAGCCCTGTTTCAATCTCCAAACTAATCCCACTGCCCCGCTCTCTCCCCATTGTTCTGTATCAATCCCCAAATTAATCCCATTGCCCCGCTCTCTCCCCATAGCCCTCTATCAATCGCCAAACTAATTCCACTGTCCCGCTCTCTCCCCATAGCCCTGTATCAATCGCCAAACTAATCCCACTGCCCCGCTCTCTCCCCATAGCCCTGTATCAATCGCCAAACTAATCCCACTGCCTCGCTCTCTCCCCATAGCCCTCTATCGATCCCCAAACTAATCCCACTGCCCCGCTCTCTCCCCATAGTCCTGTATCAATCCCCAAACCAATCCAACTGCCCCGCTCTCTCCCCATAGTCCTGCATCAATCTCCAAACTAATCCCACTGCCCCGCTCTTTCCCCATAGCCCTGTATCAATCCCCAAACTAATCCCACTGCCCCGCTCTCTCCCCATAGTCCTATATAACATCCCCAAACTAATCCCACTGCCCCGCTCTCTCCCTATAGTCCTGTATCAATCCCCAAACTAATTCCACTGCCCCGCTCTCTGCCCATAGTCCTTTATCAATCCCCAAACTAATCCCACTGCCCCGCTCTCTCCCCATAGTCCTGTATCAATTCCCAAACTAATCCCACTACCCCGCTCTCTCCATAGCACTGTATCAATCACCAAACTAATCCCACTGCCCCGCTCTCTCCCCATAGTCCTGTATCAATCCCCAAAATAATCCCACTGTCCCGCTCTCTCCCCATAGTCCTATATAACATCCCCAAACTAATCCCACTGACCCGCTCTCTCCCCATAGTCCTGCAACAATCTCCAAACTAATCCCACTGCCCCGCTCTCTCCCCATAGCCCTCTATCAAACGCCAAACTAATCCCACTGCCCCGCTCTCTCCCCATTGCCCTGGATCAATCGACAAACTAATCCCACTGCCCCGCTCTCTCCCCATAGCCCTGTATCAATCGCCAAACTAATCCGACTGCCCCGCTCTCTCCCCATAGTCCTGTATCAATCTCCAAACTAATCCCACTGCCCCGCTCTCTCCCCATAGTCCTGTATCAATCCCCAAACTAATCCCACTGCCCCGCTCGCTCCCCATAGTCCGGTATCAATCCCAAACTTATCCCACTGTCCCGCTCTCTCCCCATAGTCCTGTATCAATTTCCAAACTAATTCCACTGCCCCGCTCTCTCCCCATAGTTCTGTATCAATCTCCACACTAATCCCACTGCCCCGCTCTCTCCCCATAGTCCTGTATCAATCCCCAAACTAATCCCACTGCCCCGCTCTCTCCCCATAGTCCTGTATCAATCCCCAACTAATCCCACTGCCCCGCTCTCTCCCCATAGTCCTGGATCAGTCCCAAACGATTCCATTGCCCTGCTCTCTCCCCATATTCCTGTATCAATCTCCAAACTAATCCCACTGCCTCGCTCTCTCCCCATAGTCCTGTATCAATCCCCAAACTAATCCCACTGCCCCGCTCTCTCCCCATAGTCCTGTATCAATTCCCAAACTAATCCTACTGCCCCGCTCTCTCCATAGCCCTGTATCAATCGCCAAACTAATCCCACTGCCCCGCTCTCTCCCCATAGTCCTCTATCAATCGCCAAACTAATCCCACTGCCCCGCTCTCTCCCCATAGCCCTGTATCAATCGCCAAACTAATCCCACTGCCCCGCTCTCTCCCCATGGTCCTGTTTAAATCCCCAAACTAATCCCACTCTCCCGCTCTCTCCCCATAGTCCTGTATCAATCCCCAAACTAATCCCACTGCCCCGCTCTCTCCCCATAGTCCTATATAACATCACCAAACTAATCCCACTGCCCCGCTCTCTCCCCATAGTCCTGCATCAATCTCCAAACTAATCCCACTGCCCCGCTCTCTCCCCATAGCCCTCTATCAAACGCCAAACTAATCCCACTGCCCCGCTCTCTCCCCATAGCCCTGTATCAACCGCCAAACTAATCCCACTGCCCAGCTCTCTCCCCATAGCCCTGTATCAATCGCCAATCTAATCCGACTGCCCCGCTCTCTCCCCATAGTCCTGTATCAATCTCCAAACTAATCCCACTGCCCCGCACTCTCACCATAGTCCTGTATCAATCCCCAAACTAATCCCACTGCCCCGCTCTCTCCCCATAGTCCTGTAACAATCCCCAACTAATCCCACTCCCCCGCTCTCTCTCCATAGTTCTGTATCAGTCCCAAACGAGTTCCACTGCCCCGCTCTCTCCCCATATTCCTGTATCAATCTCCAAACTAATCCCACTTCCTCGCTCTCTCCCCATAGTCCTGTATCAATCCCTAAACTAATGCCACTGCCCCGCTCTCTCCCCATAGCCCTGTATCAATTCCAAACTAATCCACTGCCTCGCTCTCTCCCCATAGCCCTGTATCAATTCCAAACTAATCCACTGCCTCGCTCTCTCCCCATAGTCCTGTATCAATCCCCAAACTAATCCCACTGCCCCGCTCTCTCCCCATAGTACTGTATCAATCCCTAAACTAATCCCACTGCCCCGCTCTCTCCCCATAGTCCTGTATCAATCCCTCAACTAATCCCACTGCCCCGCTCTCTCCCCATAGTCCTGTATCAATCCCCAAACTAAACCCACTGCCCCGCTCTCTCCCCAATAGTCCGGTATCAATACCAAACTTATCCCACTGCCCCGCTCTCTCCCCATAGTCCTGTATCAATCCCCAAACTAATCCCACTGCCCCGCTCTCTCCCCATAGCCCTGTATCAATCCCCAAACGAATCCCACTGCCCCGCTCTCTCCCCATCGCCCTGCATCAATCCCCAAACTAAACCCACTGCCCTGCTCTCTCCCCATAGTCCGGTATCAATCCCAATCTAGTTCCACTGCCCCGCTCTCTCCCCATATTCCTTTATCAATCGCCAAACTGAGCCGACTGCCCCGCTCTCTCCCCATAGTCCTGTATCAATCCCCAAACTAATCCCTCTGCCCCACTCTCTCCCCATAGTCCTGTATCAATTTCCAAACTAATTCCACTGCCCCGCTCTCTCCCCATAGTTCTGTATCAATCTCCACACTAATCCCACTGCCCCGCTCTCTCCCCATAGTCCTGTATCAATCCCCAAACTAATCCCACTGCCCCGCTCTCTCCCCATAGTCCTGTATCAATCCCCAACTAATCCCACTGCCCCGCTCTCTCCCCATAGTCCTGTATCAGTCCCAAACGATTCCATTGCCCTGCTCTCTCCCCATATTCCTGTATCAATCTCCAAACTAATCCCACTGCTCGCTCTCTCCCCATAGTCCTGTATCAATCCCCAAACTAATCCCTCTGCCCCGCTCTCTCCCCATAGTCCTGTATCAATTCCCAAACTAATCCCACTACCCCGCTCTCTCCATAGCCCTGTATCAATCGCCAAACTAATCCCACTGCCCCGCTCTCTCCCCATAGCCCTCTATCAATCGCCAAACTAATCCCACTGCCCCGCTCTCTCCCCATAGCCCTGTATCAATCGCCAAACTAATACCACTGCCCCGCTCTCTCCCCATGGTCCTGTATAAATCCCCAAACTAATCCCACTCTCCCGCTCTCTCCCCATAGTCATGTATCAATCCCCAAACTAATCCCACTGCCCCGCTCTCTCCCCATAGTCCTATATAACATCACCAAACTAATCCCACTGCCCCGCTCTCTCCCCATAGTCCTGCATCAATCTCCAAACTAATCCCACTGCCCCGCTCTCTCCCCATAGCCCTCTATCAAACGCCAAACTAATCCCACTGCCCCGCTCTCTCCCCATAGCCCTGTATCAACCGCCAAACTAATCCCACTGCCCAGCTCTCTCCCCATAGCCCTGTATCAATCGCCAAACTAATCCGACTGCCCCGCTCTCTCCCCATAGTCCTGTATCAATCTCCAAACTAATCCCACTGCCCCGCTCTCTCCCCATAGTCCTGTATCAATCCCCAAACTAATCCCACTGCCCCGCTCTCTCCCCATAGTCCTGTAACAATCCCCAACTAATCCCACTCCCCCGCTCTCTCTCCATAGTTCTGTATCAGTCCCAAACGAGTTCCACTGCCCCGCTCTCTCCCCATATTCCTGTATCAATCTCCAAACTAATCCCACTTCCTCGCTCTCTCCCCGTAGTCCTGTATCAATCCCTAAACTAATGCCACTTCCCCGCTCTCTCCCCATAGCACTGTATCAATTCCAAACTAATCCACTGCCTCGCTCTCTCCCCATAGCCCTGTATCAATTCCAAACTAATCCACTGCCTCGCTCTCTCCCCATAGTCCTGTATCAATCCCCAAACTAATCCCATTGCCCCGCTCTCTCCCCATAGTACTGTATCAATCCCTAAACTAATCCCACTGCCCCGCTCTCTCCCCATAGTACTGTATCAATCCCTCAACTAATCCCACTGCCCCGCTCTCTCCCCATAGCCCTGTATCAATCCCCAAACTAAACCCACTGCCCCGCTCTCTCCCCAATAGTCCGGTATAAATACCAAACTTATCCCACTGCCCCGCTCTCTCCCCATAGTCCTGTATCAATCCCCAAACTAATCCCACTGCCCCGCTCTCTCCCCATAGCCCTGTATCAATCCCCAAACTAATCCCACTGCCCCACTCTCTCCCCATCGCCCTGCATCAATCCCCAAACTAAACCCACTGCTTCGCTCTCTCCCCATAGTCCGGAATCAATCCCAAACTTATCTCACTGACCCGCTCTCTCCCCATAGTACTATATCAATCCCGAACTAATCCACTGCCTCGCTCTCTCCCCATAGCCCTGTAACAATTCCAAACTAATCGACTGCCTCGCTCTCTCCCCATAGTCCTGTATCAATCCCCAAACTAATCCCACTGCCCCGCTCTCTCCCCATAGTACTGTATCAATCCCTAAACTAATCCCACTGCCCCGCTCTCTCCCCATAGTCCTCTATCAATCCCTCAACTAATCCCACTGCCCCGCTCTCTCCCCATAGTCCTGTATCAATCCCCAAACTAAACCCACTGCCCCGCTCTCTCCCCAATAGTCCGGTATCAATACCAAACTTATCCCACTGCCCCGCTCTCTCCCCATAGTCCTGTATCAATCCCCAAACTAATCCCACTGCCCCGCTCTCTCCCCATAGCCCTGTATCAATCCCCAAACTAATCCCACTGCCCCGCTCTCTCCCCATCGCCCTGCATCAATCCCCAAACTAAACCCACTGCCCCGCTCTCTCCCCATAGTCCGGTATCAATCCCAAACTTATCTCACTGCCCCGCTCTCTCCCCATAGTACTATATCAATCCCAAACTAGTTCCACTGCCCCGCTCTCTCCCCATATTCCTGTATCAATCGCCAAACTAATCCGACTGCCCCGCTCTCTCCCCATAGTCCTGTATCAATCCCCAAACTAATCCCACTGCCCCACTCTCTCCCCATAGTCCTGTATCAATCTCCAAACTAATCCCACTGCCCCGCTCTCTCCCCATAGTCCTGTATCAATCTCCAAACTAATCCCACTGCCCCGCTCTGTCCCCATAGTCCTGCATCAATCCCCAAACTAATCCCACTGCCCCGCTCTCTCCCGATAGTCCTGTATCAATCCCCAACTAATCCCACTGCCCCGCTCTCTCCCCATAGTTCTGTATCAGTCCCAAACGATTCCACTGTCCTGCTCTCTCCCCATATTCCTGTATCAATCTCCAAACTAATCCCACTGCCTCGCTCTCTCCCCATAGTCCTGTATCAATCCCCAAACTAATCCCACTGCCCCGCTCTCTCCCCATAGTCCTGTATCAATTCCCAAACTAATCCCACTACCCCGCTCTCTCCATAGCCCTGTATCAATCGCCAAACTAATCCCACTGCCCCGCTCTCTCCCCATAGCCCTGTATCAATCGCCAAACTAATCCGACTGCCCCGCTCTCTCCCCATAGTCCTGTATCAATCTCCAAACTAATCCCACTGCCCCGCTCTCTCCCCATGGTCCTGTATCAATCCCCAAACTAATCCCACTGCCCCGCTCTCTCCCCATAGTCCTGTATCAATCCCCAAACTAATCCCACTGCCCCGCTCTCTCCCCATAGTCCTATATAACATCCCCAAACTAATCCCACTGCCCCGCTCTCTCCCCATAGTCCTGTATCAATCCACAACTAATCCCACTCCCCCGCTCTCTCCCCATAGTCCTGTATCAGTCCCAAACGAGTTCCACTGCCCCGCTCTCTCCCCATATTCCTGTATCAATCTCCAAACTAATCCCACTGCCTCGCTCTCTCCACATAGTCCTGTATCAATCCCTAAACTAATGCCACTGTCCCGCTCTCTCCCCATAGTCCTGTACCAATCCCCAAACTAAACCCACTGCCCCGCTCTCTTCCCATAGCCCTGTATCAATCCCCAAACTCATCCCACTGCCCCGCTCTCTCCCCATAGCCCTGTATCAATCCCCAATCTAATCCCACTGCCCCGCTCTCTCCCCATCGCCTTGTATCAATCCCCAAACAAAACCCACTGCTCCGCTCTCTCCCCATAGTCAGGTATCAATCCCAAACTTATCTCACTGCCCCGCTCTCTCGCCATAGTACTGTATCAATCCCAAACTAGTTCCACTGCCCCGCTCTCTACCCATATTCCTGTATCAATCGCCAGCTAATCCCACTGCCCCGCTCTTTCCCCATAGTCCTGTATCAATCCCCAAACTAAACGCACTGCCCCGCTCTCTCCCCATAGTCCTGTATCAATCCCCAAACTAAACCCACTGCCCCGCTCTCTCCCCAATAGTCCGATATCAATACCAAACTTATCCCACTGCCCCGCTCTCTCCCCATAGCCCTGCATCAATCCTCAAACTAAACCCACTGCCCCGCTCTCTCCCCATAGTCCGGTATCAATCCCAAACTTATCTCACTGCCCCGCTCTCTCCCCGTAGTACTATATCAATCCCAAACTAGTTCCACTGCCCCGCTCTCTCCCCATATTCCTGTATCAATCGCCAAACTAATCCGACTGCCCCGCTCTCTCCCCATAGTCCTGTATCAATCCCCAAACTAATCCCACTGCTCCGCTCTCTCCCCATAGTCCGGTATCAATCCCAAACTTATCTCACTGCCCCGCTCTCTCGCCATAGTACTGTATCAATCCCAAACTAGTTCCACTGCCCCGCTCTCTACCCATATTCCTGTATCAATCGCCAGCTAATCCCACTGCCCCGCTCTTTCCCCATAGTCCTGTATCAAGCCCCAAACTAAACGCACTGCCCCGCTCTCTCCCCATAGTCCTGTATCAATCCCCAAACTAAACCCACTGCCCCGCTCTCTCCCCAATAGTCCGGTATCAATACCAAACTTATCCCACTGCCCCGCTCTCTCCCAATAGTCCTGTATCAATCCCCAAACTAATCCCACTGCCCCGCTCTCTCCCATAGCCCTGTATCAATCCCCAAACTAATCCCACTGCCCCGCTCTCTCCCCATCGCCCTGCATCAATCCCCAAACTAAACCCACTTCCCCGCTCTCTCCCCATAGTCCGGTATCAATCCCAAACTTATCTCACTGCCCCGCTCTCTCCCCGTAGTACTATATCAATCCCAAACTAGTTCCACTACCCCGCTCTCTCCCTATATTCCTGTATCAATCGCCAAACTAATCCGACTGCCCCGCTCTCTCCCCATAGTCCTGTATCAATCCCCAAACTAATCCCACTGCCCCGCTCTCTCCCCATGGTCCTGTATCAATCCCCAAACTAATCCCACTGCCCCGCTCTCTCCCCATAGTCCTGTATCAATCCCCAAACTAATCCCACTGCCCCGCTCTCTCCCCATAGTCCTATATAACATCCCCAAACTAATCCCACTGCCCCGCTCTCTCCCCATAGTCCTGTATCAATCCACAACTAATCCCACTCCCCCGCTCTCTCCCCATAGTCCTTATCAGTCCCAAACGAGTTCCACTGCCCCGCTCTCTCCCCATATTCCTGTATCAATCTCCAAACTAATCCCACTGCCTCGCTCTCTCCACATAGTCCTGTATCAATCCCTAAACTAATGCCACTGCCCCGCTCTCTCCCCATAGTCCTGTATCAATCCCCAAACTAAACCCACTGCCCCGCTCTCTTCCCATAGCCCTGTATCAATTCCAAACTAATCCACTGCCTCGCTCTCTCCCCATAGTCCTGTATCAATCCCCAAACTAATCCCACTGCCCCGCTCTCTCCCCATAGTACTGTATCAATCCCTAAACTAATCCCACTGCCCCGCTCTCTCCCCATAGTACTGTATCAATCCCTCAACTAATCCCACTGCCCCGCTCTCTCCCCATAGCCCTGTATCAATCCCCAAACTAAACCCACTGCCCCGCTCTCTCCCCAATAGTCCGGTATAAATACCAAACTTATCCCACTGCCCCGCTCTCTCCCCATAGTCCTGTATCAATCCCCAAACTAATCCCACTGCCCCGCTCTCTCCCCATAGCCCTGTATCAATCCCCAAACTAATCCCACTGCCCCGCTCTCTCCCCATCGCCCTGCATCAATCCCCAAACTAAACCCACTGCTTCGCTCTCTCCCCATAGTCCGGAATCAATCCCAAACTTATCTCACTGCCCCGCTCTCTCCCCATAGTACTATATCAATCCCGAACTAATCCACTGCCTCGCTCTCTCCCCATAGCCCTGTAACAATTCCAAACTAATCGACTGCCTCGCTCTCTCCCCATAGTCCTGTATCAATCCCCAAACTAATCCCACTGCCCCGCTCTCTCCCCATAGTACTGTATCAATCCCTAAACTAATCCCACTGCCCCGCTCTCTCCCCATAGTCCTCTATCAATCCCTCAACTAATCCCACTGCCCCGCTCTCTCCCCATAGTCCTGTATCAATCCCCAAACTAAACCCACTGCCCCGCTCTCTCCCCAATAGTCCGGTATCAATACCAAACTTATCCCACTGCCCCGCTCTCTCCCCATAGTCCTGTATCAATCCCCAAACTAATCCCACTGCCCCGCTCTCTCCCCATAGCCCTGTATCAATCCCCAAACTAATCCCACTGCCCCGCTCTCTCCCCATCGCCCTGCATCAATCCCCAAACTAAACCCACTGCCCCGCTCTCTCCCCATAGTCCGGTATCAATCCCAAACTTATCTCACTGCCCCGCTCTCTCCCCATAGTACTATATCAATCCCAAACTAGTTCCACTGCCCCGCTCTCTCCCCATATTCCTGTATCAATCGCCAAACTAATCCGACTGCCCCGCTCTCTCCCCATAGTCCTGTATCAATCCCCAAACTAATCCCACTGCCCCACTCTCTCCCCATAGTCCTGTATCAATCTCCAAACTAATCCCACTGCCCCGCTCTCTCCCCATAGTCCTGTATCAATCTCCAAACTAATCCCACTGCCCCGCTCTGTCCCCATAGTCCTGCATCAATCCCCAAACTAATCCCACTGCCCCGCTCTCTCCCGATAGTCCTGTATCAATCCCCAACTAATCCCACTGCCCCGCTCTCTCCCCATAGTTCTGTATCAGTCCCAAACGATTCCACTGTCCTGCTCTCTCCCCATATTCCTGTATCAATCTCCAAACTAATCCCACTGCCTCGCTCTCTCCCCATAGTCCTGTATCAATCCCCAAACTAATCCCACTGCCCCGCTCTCTCCCCATAGTCCTGTATCAATTCCCAAACTAATCCCACTACCCCGCTCTCTCCATAGCCCTGTATCAATCGCCAAACTAATCCCACTGCCCCGCTCTCTCCCCATAGCCCTGTATCAATCGCCAAACTAATCCGACTCCCCCGCTCTCTCCCCATAGTCCTGTATCAGTCCCAAACGAGTTCCACTGCCCCGCTCTCTCCCCATATTCCTGTATCAATCTCCAAACTAATCCCACTGCCTCGCTCTCTCCACATAGTCCGGTATCAATACCAAACTTATCCCACTGCCCCGCTCTCTCCCCATAGTCCTGTATCAATCCCCAAACTAATCCCACTGCCCCGCTCTCTCCCCATAGCCCTGTATCAATCCCCAAACTAATCCCACTGCCCCGCTCTCTCCCCATCGCCCTGCATCAATCCCCAAACTAAACCCACTGCCCCGCTCTCTCCCCATAGTCCGGTATCAATCCCAAACTTATCTCACTGCCCCGCTCTCTCCCCATAGTACTATATCAATCCCAAACTAGTTCCACTGCCCCGCTCTCTCCCCATATTCCTGTATCAATCGCCAAACTAATCCGACTGCCCCGCTCTCTCCCCATAGTCCTGTATCAATCCCCAAACTAATCCCACTGCCCCACTCTCTCCCCATAGTCCTGTATCAATCTCCAAACTAATCCCACTGCCCCGCTCTCTCCCCATAGTCCTGTATCAATCTCCAAACTAATCCCACTGCCCCGCTCTGTCCCCATAGTCCTGCATCAATCCCCAAACTAATCCCACTGCCCCGCTCTCTCCCGATAGTCCTGTATCAATCCCCAACTAATCCCACTGCCCCGCTCTCTCCCCATAGTTCTGTATCAGTCCCAAACGATTCCACTGTCCTGCTCTCTCCCCATAGTCCTGTATCAATCTCCAAACTAATCCCACTGCCCCGCTCTCTCCCCATGGTCCTGTATCAATCCCCAAACTAATCCCACTGCCCCGCTCTCTCCCCATAGTCCTGTATCAATCCCCAAACTAATCCCACTGCCCCGCTCTCTCCCCATAGTCCTATATAACATCCCCAAACTAATCCCACTGCCCCGCTCTCTCCCCATAGTCCTGTATCAATCCACAACTAATCCCACTCCCCCGCTCTCTCCCCATAGTCCTGTATCAGTCCCAAACGAGTTCCACTGCCCCGCTCTCTCCCCATATTCCTGTATCAATCTCCAAACTAATCCCACTGCCTCGCTCTCTCCACATAGTCCTGTATCAATCCCTAAACTAATGCCACTGTCCCGCTCTCTCCCCATAGTCCTGTACCAATCCCCAAACTAAACCCACTGCCCCGCTCTCTTCCCATAGCCCTGTATCAATCCCCAAACTCATCCCACTGCCCCGCTCTCTCCCCATAGCCCTGTATCAATCCCCAATCTAATCCCACTGCCCCGCTCTCTCCCCATCGCCTTGTATCAATCCCCAAACAAAACCCACTGCTCCGCTCTCTCCCCATAGTCAGGTATCAATCCCAAACTTATCTCACTGCCCCGCTCTCTCGCCATAGTACTGTATCAATCCCAAACTAGTTCCACTGCCCCGCTCTCTACCCATATTCCTGTATCAATCGCCAGCTAATCCCACTGCCCCGCACTTTCCCCATAGTCCTGTATCAATCCCCAAACTAAACGCACTGCCCCGCTCTCTCCCCATAGTCCTGTATCAATCCCCAAACTAAACCCACTGCCCCGCTCTCTCCCCAATAGTCCGATATCAATACCAAACTTATCCCACTGCCCCGCTCTCTCCCCATAGCCCTGCATCAATCCTCAAACTAAACCCACTGCCCCGCTCTCTCCCCATAGTCCGGTATCAATCCCAAACTTATCTCACTGCCCCGCTCTCTCCCCGTAGTACTATATCAATCCCAAACTAGTTCCACTGCCCCGCTCTCTCCCCATATTCCTGTATCAATCGCCAAACTAATCCGACTGCCCCGCTCTCTCCCCATAGTCCTGTATCAATCCACAAACTAATCCCACTGCCCCGCTCTGTCCCCATAGTCCTGTATCAATTCCCAAACTAATACCACTGCCCCGCTCTCTCCCGATAGTCCTGTATCAATCCCCAACTAATCCCACTGCCTCGCTCTCTCCCCATAGTTCTGTATCAGTCCCAAACGATTCCACTGCCCTGCTCTCTCCCCATATTCCTGTATCAATCTCCAAACTAATCCCACTGCCTCGCTCTCTCCCCATAGTCCTGTATCAATCCCCAAACTAATCCCACTGCTCCGCTCTCTCCCCATAGTCCGGTATCAATCCCAAACTTATCTCACTGCCCCGCTCTCTCGCCATAGTACTGTATCAATCCCAAACTAGTTCCACTGCCCCGCTCTCTACCCATATTCCTGTATCAATCGCCAGCTAATCCCACTGCCCCGCTCTTTCCCCATAGTCCTGTATCAAGCCCCAAACTAAACGCACTGCCCCGCTCTCTCCCCATAGTCCTGTATCAATCCCCAAACTAAACCCACTGCCCCGCTCTCTCCCCAATAGTCCGGTATCAATACCAAACTTATCCCACTGCCCCGCTCTCTCCCCATAGTCCTGTATCAATCCCCAAACTAATCCCACTGCCCCGCTCTCTCCCATAGCCCTGTATCAATCCCCAAACTAATCCCACTGCCCCGCTCTCTCCCCATCGCCCTGCATCAATCCCCAAACTAAACCCACTTCCCCGCTCTCTCCCCATAGTCCGGTATCAATCCCAAACTTATCTCACTGCCCCGCTCTCTCCCCGTAGTACTATATCAATCCCAAACTAGTTCCACTACCCCGCTCTCTCCCTATATTCCTGTATCAATCGCCAAACTAATCCGACTGCCCCGCTCTCTCCCCATAGTCCTGTATCAATCCCCAAACTAATCCCACTGCCCCGCTCTCTCCCCATGGTCCTGTATCAATCCCCAAACTAATCCCACTGCCCCGCTCTCTCCCCATAGTCCTGTATCAATCCCCAAACTAATCCCACTGCCCCGCTCTCTCCCCATAGTCCTATATAACATCCCCAAACTAATCCCACTGCCCCGCTCTCTCCCCATAGTCCTGTATCAATCCACAACTAATCCCACTCCCCCGCTCTCTCCCCATAGTCCTTATCAGTCCCAAACGAGTTCCACTGCCCCGCTCTCTCCCCATATTCCTGTATCAATCTCCAAACTAATCCCACTGCCTCGCTCTCTCCACATAGTCCTGTATCAATCCCTAAACTAATGCCACTGTCCCGCTCTCTCCCCATAGTCCTGTATCAATCCCCAAACTAAACCCACTGCCCCGCTCTCTTCCCATAGCCCTGTATCAATCCCCAAACTCATCCCACTGCCCCGCTCTCTCCCCATAGCCCTGTATCAATCCCCAATCTAATCCCACTGCCCCGCTCTCTCCCCATCGCCTTGTATCAATCCCCAAACAAAACCCACTGCTCCGCTCTCTCCCCATAGTCAGGTATCAATCCCAAACTTATCTCACTGCCCCGCTCTCTCGCCATAGTCCTGTATCAATCCCCAACTAATCCCACTGCCCCGCTCTCTCCCCATAGTTCTGTATCAGTCCCAAACGATTCCACTGCACTGCTCTCTCCCCATATTCCTGTATCAATCTCCAAACTAATCCCACTGCCTCGCTCTCTCCCCATAGTCCTGTATCAATCCCCAAACTAATCCCACTGCCCCGCTCTCTCCCCATAGTCCTGTATCAATTCCCAAACTAATCCCACTACTCCGCTCTCTCCATAGCCCTGTATCAATCGCCAAACTAATCCCACTTCCCCGCTCTCTCCCCATAGCCCTGTATCAATCGCCAAACTAATCCGACTGCCCCGCACTCTCCCCATAGTCCTGTATCAATCTCCAAACTAATCCCACTGCCCCGCTCTCTCCCCATGGTCCTTTATCAATCCCCAAACTAATCCCACTGCCCCGCTCTCTCCCCATAGTCCTGTATCAATCCCCAAACTAATCCCGCTGCCCCGCTCTCTCCCCATAGTCCTATATAACATCCCCAAACTAAACCCACTGCCCCGCTCTCTCCCCATGGTCCTTTATCAATCCCCAAACTAATCCCACTGCCCCGCTCTCTCCCCATAGTCCTATATAACATCCCCAAACTAATCCCACTGCCCCGCTCTCTCCCCATAGTCCTGTATCAATCCCCAACTAATCCCACTCCCCCGCTCTCTCCCCATAGTCCTGTATCAGTCCCAAACGAGTTCCACTGCGCCGCTCTCTCCCCATATTCCTGTATCAATCTCCAAACTAATTCCACTGCCTCGCTCTCTCCACATAGTCCTGTATCAATCCCTAAACTAAGGCCACTGCCCCGCTCTCTCCCCATAGTCCTGTATCAATCCCCAAACTAATCCCACTGCCCCGCTCTCTCCCCATAGTCCTATATAACATCCCCAAACTAATCCCACTGCCCCGCTCTCTCCCCATAGTCCTGTATCAATCCCCAACTAATCCCACTGCCCCGCTCTCTCCCCATAGTTCTGTATCAGTCCCAAACGATTCCACTGCCCTGCTCTCTCCCCATATTCCTGTATCAATCTCCAAACTAATCCCACTGCCTCGCTCTCTCCCCATAGTCCTGTATCAATCCCCAAACTAATCCCACTGCTCCGCTCTCTCCCCATAGTCCGGTATCAATCCCAAACTTATCTCACTGGCCCGCTCTCTCGCCATAGTACTGTATCAATCCCAAACTAGTTCCACTGCCCCGCTCTCTACCCATATTCCTGTATCAATCGCCAGCTAATCCCACTGCCCCGCTCTTTCCCCATAGTCCTGTATCAAGCCCCAAACTAAACGCACTGCCCCGCTCTCTCCCCATAGTCCTGTATCAATCCCCAAACTAAACCCACTGCCCCGCTCTCTCCCCAATAGTCCGGTATCAATACCAAACTTATCCCACTGCCCCGCTCTCTCCCCATAGTCCTGTATCAATCCCCAAACTAATCCCACTGCCCCGCTCTCTCCCATAGCCCTGTATCAATCCCCAAACTAATCCCACTGCCCCGCTCTCTCCCCATCGCCCTGCATCAATCCCCAAACTAAACCCACTTCCCCGCTCTCTCCCCATTGTCCGGTATCAATCCCAAACTTATCTCACTGCCCCGCTCTCTCCCCGTAGTACTATATCAATCCCAAACTAGTTCCACTACCCCGCTCTCTCCCTATATTCCTGTATCAATCGCCAAACTAATCCGACTGCCCCGCTCTCTCCCCATAGTCCTGTATCAATCCCCAAACTAATCCCACTGCCCCGCTCTCTCCCCATGGTCCTGTATCAATCCCCAAACTAATCCCACTGCCCCGCTCTCTCCCCATAGTCCTGTATCAATCCCCAAACTAATCCCACTGCCCCGCTCTCTCCCCATAGTCCTATATAACATCCCCAAACTAATCCCACTGCCCCGCTCTCTCCCCATAGTCCTGTATCAATCCACAACTAATCCCACTCCCCCGCTCTCTCCCCATAGTCCTTATCAGTCCCAAACGAGTTCCACTGCCCCGCTCTCTCCCCATATTCCTGTATCAATCTCCAAACTAATCCCACTGCCTCGCTCTCTCCACATAGTCCTGTATCAATCCCTAAACTAATGCCACTGTCCCGCTCTCTCCCCATAGTCCTGTATCAATCCCCAAACTAAACCCACTGCCCCGCTCTCTTCCCATAGCCCTGTATCAATCCCCAAACTCATCCCACTGCCCCGCTCTCTCCCCATAGCCCTGTATCAATCCCCAATCTAATCCCACTGCCCCGCTCTCTCCCCATCGCCTTGTATCAATCCCCAAACAAAACCCACTGCTCCGCTCTCTCCCCATAGTCAGGTATCAATCCCAAACTTATCTCACTGCCCCGCTCTCTCGCCATAGTCCTGTATCAATCCCCAACTAATCCCACTGCCCCGCTCTCTCCCCATAGTTCTGTATCAGTCCCAAACGATTCCACTGCACTGCTCTCTCCCCATATTCCTGTATCAATCTCCAAACTAATCCCACTGCCTCGCTCTCTCCCCATAGTCCTGTATCAATCCCCAAACTAATCCCACTGCCCCGCTCTCTCCCCATAGTCCTGTATCAATTCCCAAACTAATCCCACTACTCCGCTCTCTCCATAGCCCTGTATCAATCGCCAAACTAATCCCACTTCCCCGCTCTCTCCCCATAGCCCTGTATCAATCGCCAAACTAATCCGACTGCCCCGCACTCTCCCCATAGTCCTGTATCAATCTCAAAACTAATCCCACTGCCCCGCTCTCTCCCCATGGTCCTTTATCAATCCCCAAACTAATCCCACTGCCCCGCTCTCTCCCCATAGTCCTGTATCAATCCCCAAACTAATCCCACTGCCCCGCTCTCTCCCCATAGTCCTATATAACATCCCCAAACTAAACCCACTGCCCCGCTCTCTCCCCATGGTCCTTTATCAATCCCCAAACTAATCCCACTGCCCCGCTCTCTCCCCATAGTCCTATATAACATCCCCAAACTAATCCCACTGCCCCGCTCTCTCCCCATAGTCCTGTATCAATCCCCAACTAATCCCACTCCCCCGCTCTCTCCCCATAGTCCTGTATCAGTCCCAAACGAGTTCCACTGCGCCGCTCTCTCCCCATATTCCTGTATCAATCTCCAAACTAATTCCACTGCCTCGCTCTCTCCACATAGTCCTGTATCAATCCCTAAACTAAGGCCACTGCCCCGCTCTCTCCCCATAGTCCTGTATCAATCCCCAAACTAATCCCACTGCCCCGCTCTCTCCCCATAGTCCTATATAACATCCCCAAACTAATCCCACTGCCCCGCTCTCTCCCCATAGTCCTGTATCAATCCCCAACTAATCCCACTCCCCCGCTCTCTCCCCATAGTCCTGTATCAGTCCCAACCGAGTTCCACTGCCCCGCTCTCTCCCCATATTCCTGTATCAATCTCTAAACTAATTCCACTGCCTCGCTCTCTCCACATAGTCCTGTATCAATCCCTAAACTAAGGCCACTGCCCCGCTCTCTCCCCATAGTCCTGTATCAATCCCCAAACTAATCCCACTGCCCCGCTCTCTTCCCATAGCCCTGTATCAATCCCCAAACTAAACCCACTGCCCCGCTCTCTCACCATTGCCCTACATCAATTCCCAAACTAATCCCACTGCCCCGCTCTCTCCCCATAGCCCTGTATCAATCCCCAAACTAAACCCACTGCCCCGCTCTCTCCCCATAGTCCGGTATCAATCCCAAACTTAGCCCACTACCCCGCGCTCTCCCCATAGTCCTGTTTCAATCCCCAAACTCATCCCACTGCCCCGCTCTCTCCCCATAGCCCTGTATCAATCCCCAAACTAATCCCACTGCCCCGCTCTCTCCCCATCGCCTTGTATCAATCCCCAAACAAAACCCACTGCTCCGCTATCTCCCCATAGTCCGGTATCAATCCCAAACTTATCTCACTGCCACGCTCTCTCGCCATAGTACTGTATCAATCCCAAACTAGTTCCACTGCCCCGCTCTCTCCCCATATTCCTGTATCAATCGCCAGCTAATCCCACTGCCCCGCTCTTTCCCCATAGTCCTGTATCAATCCCCAAACTAAACGCACTGCCCCGCTCTCTCCCCATAGTCCTGAATCAATCCCCAAACTAATCTCACTGCCCCGCTCTCTCCCCATAGTCCTGTATCAATCTCTAAACTAATCCCACTGCACTGCTCTTTCCCCATAGTCCTGTATCAATCCCCAAACTAATCCCACTGTCCCGCTCTCTCCCCATAGTCCTGTATCAATCCCCAACTAATCCAACTGCCCCGCTCTCTCCCCATAGTCCTGTATCAGTCCCAAACGATTCCACTGCCCTGCTCTCTCCCCATAGTACTGTATCAATCCCAAACTAGTTCCACTGCCCCGCTCTCTCCCCATAGTCCTGTATCAATCCCCAAACTAATCCCACTGCCCCGCTCTCTCCCCATAGTCCTGTATCAATTCCCAAACTAATCCCACTACCCCGCTCTCTCCATAGCCCTGTATCAATCGCCAAACTAATCGCACTGCCCCGCTCTCTCCCCATAGCCCTGTATCAATCGCCAAACTAATCCCACTGCCCCGCTCTCACCCCATAGCCATGTAACAATCGCCAAACTAATCCGACTGCCCCGCTCTCTCCCCATGGTCCTGTATCAATCAGCAAACTAATCCCACTGCCCCGCTCTCTCCCCATAGTCCTGTATCAATCCCCAACTAATCCCACTGCCCCGCTCTCTCCCCATAGTCATGTATCAGTCCGAAACGAGTTCCACTGCCCCGCTCTCTCCCCATAGCCCTGTATCAATCCCCAAACTAATCCCACTGCCCCGCTCTCTCCCCATAGCCCTGTATCAATCCCCAAACTAAACCCACTGCCCCGCTCTCTCCCCATAGTCCGGTATCAATCCCAAACTTATCCCACTGCCCCGCTCTCTCCCCATAATCCTGCATCAATCCCCAAACTAATCCCACTGCCCGGATCTCTCCCCATAGTCCTGTATCAATCCCCAAACTAAACCCACTGCCCCGCTCTCTCCCCATAGTCCTGTATCAATCCCCAAACCAATCCCACTGCCCTGCTCTCTCCCCATAGTCCTGCATCTATCTCCAAACTAATCCCACTGCCCCGCTCTTTCCCCATATCCCTGTATCAATCCACAAATTAATCCGACTGCCCCGCTCTCTCCCCATACTCCTGTATCAATCTCCAAACTAATCCCAAGCCCCGCTCTCTCCCCATAGTTCTGTATCAATCCCCAAATTAATCCCACTGCCCCGGTCTCTCCCCATATTCCTGTATCAATCGCCAAACTAATCCGACTGCCCCGCTCTCTCCCCATAGTCCTGTCTCAATCCCCAAACTAATCCCACTGTCCCACTCTCTCCCCATAGTCCTGTATCAATCTCCAAACTAATCCCACTGCCCCGCTCTCTCCCCATAGTCCTGTATCAATCCCCAAACTAATCCCACTGCCCCGCTCTCTCCCCATAGTCCTGTATCAATCCCCAACTAATCCCACTGCCCCGCTCTCTCCCCATAGTCCTGTATCAGTCCCAAACGATTCCACTGTCCTGCTCTCTCCCCATATTCCTGTAACAATCTCCAAACTAATCCCACTGCCTCGCTCTCTCCCCATAGTCCTGTATCAATCACCAAACTAATCCCACTGCCCCGTTCTCTCCCCATAGTCCTGTATCAATCCCCAAACTAATCCCACTGCCCCGCTCTCTGCCCATAGTCCTATATAACATCCCCAACCTAATCCCACTGCCCCGCTCTCTCCCCATAGTCCCGTATCAATCCCCAACTAATCCCACTCCCCCGCTCTCTCCCCATAGTGCTCTATCAGTCCCAAACGAGTTCCACTGCCCCGCTCTCTCCCCATAGTCCTGTATCAATCTCCAAACTAATCCCACTGCCCCACTCTCTCCCCATAGTCCTGTATCAATCGCCAAACTAATCCCGCTGCCTCGCTCTCTCCCCATAGTCCTGTATCAATCACCAAACTAATCCCACTGCCCCGTTCTCTCCCCATAGTCCTGTATCAATTCCCAAACTAATCCCACTACCCCGCTCTCTCCATAGCCCTGTATCAATCGCCAAACTAATCCCACTGCCCCGCTCTCTCCCCATAGACCTGTATCAATCGCCAAACTAATCCGACTGCCCCGCTCTCTCCCATAGTCCTGTATCAAGCTCCAAACTAATCCCACTGCCCCGCTCTCTCCCCATGGTCCTGTATCAATCCCCAAACTAATCCCACTGCCCCGCTCTCTCCCCATAGTCCTGTATCAATCCCCAAACTAATCCCACTGCCCCGCTCTCTGCCCATAGTCCTATATAACATCCCCAAACTAATCCCACTGCCCCGCTCTCTCCCCATAGTCCTGTATCAATCCCCAACTAATCCCACTCCCCCGCTCTCTCCCCATAGTGCTCTATCAGTCCCAAACGAGTTCCACTGCCCCGCTCTCTCCCCATAGTCCTGTATCAATCTCCAAACTAATCCCACTGCCCCACTCTCTCCCCATAGTCCTGTATCAATCGCCAAACTAATCCCACTGCCCCGCTCTCTCCCCATAGTCCTGTATCAATCTCCAAACTAATCCCACTGCCCCGCTCTCTCCCCATAGTCCTGTATCAATCCCCAAACTAATCCCACTGCCCCGCTCTCTCCCGATAGTCCTGTATCAATCCACAACTAATCCCACTGCCCCGCTCTCTCCCCATAGTCCTGTATTAGTCCCAAACGATTCCACTGCCCTGCTCTCTCCCCAAAATCCTGTATCAATCCCAAACTTATCTCACTGCCCCGCTCTCTCCCCATAGTACTGTATCAATCCCAAACTAGTTCCAATGCCCCGCTCTCTCCCCATATTCCTGTATCAATCGCCAAACTAATCCGACTGCCCCGCTCTCTCCCCATAGTCCTGTATCAATCCCCAAACTAATCCCACTGCGCCACTCTCTCCCCATAGTCCTGTATCAATCTCCAAACTAATCCCACTACCCCGCTCTCTCCATAGCCCTGTATCAATCGCCAAACTAATCCCACTGCCCCGCTCTCTTCCCATAGCCCTGTATCAATCGCCAAACTAATCCGACTGCCCCGCTCTCTCCCCATAGTCCTGTATCAATCTCCAAACTAATCCCACTGCCCCGCTCTCTCCCCATGGTCCTGTATCAATCCCCAAACTAATCCCACTGCCCCGCTCTCTCCCCATAGTCCTGTATCAATCCCCAAACTAATCCCACTGCCCCGCTCTCTGCCCATAGTCCTATATAACATCCCCAAACTAATCCCACTGCCCCGCTCTCTCCCCATAGTCCTGCATCAATCCCCAACTAATCCCACTCCCCCGCTCTCTCCCCATAGTCCTGTTTAAGTCCCAAACGAGTTCCACTGCCCCGCTCTCTCCCCATATTCCTGTGTCAATCTCCAAACTAATCCCACTGCCTCGCTCTCTCCACATAGTCCTGTATCAATCCCTAAACTAATGCCACTGCCCCGCTCTCTCCCCATAGTCCTGTATCAATTCCAAACTAATCCACTGCCCCGCTCTCTCCCCATAGTCCTGTATCAGTCCCCAAACTAAACCCACTGCCCCGCTCTCTCCCCATAGTCCGGTATCAATCCCAAACTTAGCCCACTACCCCGCGCTCTCCCCATAGTCTTGTTTCAATCCCCAAACTCATCCCACTGCCCCGCTCTCTCCCCATAGCCCTGTACCAATCCCCAAACTAATCCCACTGCCCCGCTCTCTCCCCATCGCCTTGTATCAATCCCCAAACTAAACCCACTGCTCCGCTCTCTCCCCATAGTCCGGTATCAATCCCTAAACTAATGCCACTGCCCCGCTCTCTCCCCATAGTCCTGTATCAATTTCAAACTAATCCACTGCCCCGCCCTCTCCCTATAGTCCTGTATCAATCCCCAAACTAATCCCACTGCCCCACCCTCTCCCCATAGTCCTGTATCAATCTCCAAACTAATCCCACTGCCCCGCTCTCTCCCCATAGTCCTGTATCAATCTCCAATCTAATCCCACTGCCCTGCTCTTTCCCCATAGTCCTGTATCAATCCGCAAACTAATCCCACTGCCCCGCTCTCTGCCCATAGTCCTGTATCAATCCCCAACTAATCCAACTGCCCCGCTCTCTCCCCATAGTCCTGTATCAGTCCCAAACGATTCCACTGCCCTGCTCTCTCCCCATAGTACTGTATCAATCCCAAACTAGTTCCACTGCCCCGCTCTCTCCCCATAGTCCTGTATCAATCCCCAAACTAATCCCACTGCCCCACTCTCTCCCCACAGTCCTGTATCAATTCCCAAACTAATCCCACTACCCAGCTCTTTCCATAGCCCTGTATCAATCGCCAAACTAATCCCACTGCCGCGCTCTCGCCCCATAGCCCTGTATCAATCGCCAAACTAATCCCACTGCCCCGCTCTCACCCCATAGCCCTGTAACAATCGCCAAACTAATCCGACTGCCCCGCTCTCTCCCCATTGTCCTGTATCAATCTCCAAACTAGTCCCACTGCCCCGCTCTCTCCCATGGTCCTGTATCAATCAGCAAACTAATCCCACTGCCCCGCTCTCTCCCCATAGTCGTGTATCAATCCCCAACTTATCCCACTGCCCCGCTCTCTCCCCATAGTCCTGTATCAGTCCGAAACGAGTTCCACTGCCCCGCTCTCTCCCCATATTCCTGTATCAATCTGCAAACTAATCCCACTGCATCGCTCTCTCCCCATAGTCCTGTATCAATCCCCAAACTAATCCCACTGTCCCGCTCTCTCCCCATAGCCCTGTATCAATCCCCAAACTAAACCCACTGCCCCGCTCTCTCCCCATAGTCCGGTATCAATCCCAAACTTATCCCACTGCCCCGCTCTCTCCCCATAATCCTGTATCAATCCCCAAACTAATCCCACTGCCCCGCTCTCTCCGCATAGTCCTGCATCAATCCCCAAACCAATCCCACTGCCCTGCTCTCTCCCCATAGTCCTGCATCAATCTCCAAACTAATCCAACTGCATCGCTCTCTCCCCATAGTCCTGTATCAATCCCCAAACTAATCCCACTGTCCCGCTCTCTCCCCATAGCCCTGTATCAATCCCCAAATTAATCCCACTGCCCCGCTCTCTTACCATAGCCCTCGATCAATCGCCAAAATAATCCCACTGCCCCGCTCTCTCCCCATAGCCCTGTATCAATCGCCAAACTAATCCCACTGCCCCACTCTCTCCTCATAGCCCTGTATCAATCCCCAAACTAATCCCACTGCCCCGCTCTCTCCCCATAGTCCAGTATCAATCTCCAAACTAATCCAACTGCCCCGCTCTCTCCCCATGGTCCTGTATCAATCCCCAAACTAATCCCACTGCCCCGCTCTCTCCCCATAGTCCTGTATCAATCCCCAAACTAATCTCACTGCCCCGCTCTCTGCCCATAGTCCTATATAACATCCCCAAACTAATCCCACTGCCCCGCTCTCTCCCCATAGTCCTGTATCAATCCCCAACTAATCCCACTCCCCCGCTCTCTCCCCATATTCCTCTATCAGTCCCAAACGAGTTCCACTGCCCCGCTCTCTCCCCATAGTCCTGTATCAATCTCCAAACTATTCCCACTGCCCCACTCTCTCCCCATATTCCTGTATCAATCGCCAAAATAATCCGACTGCCCCGCTCTCTCCACATAGTCCTGTATCAATCCCCAAACTAATCCCACTGCCCCACTCTCTCCCCATAGTCCTGTATCAATCTCCAAACTAATCCCACTGCCCCGCTCTCTCCCCATAGTCCTGTATCAATCTCCAAACTAATCCCACTGCCCCGCTCTCTCCCCATAGTCCTGTATCAATCCCCAAACTAATCCCACTGCCCCGCTCTCTCCCGATAGTCCTGTATCAATCCCCAACTAATCCCACTGCCCCGCTCTCTCCCCATAGTCCTGTATCAGTCCCAAACGATTCCACTGCCCTGCTCTCTCCCCATATTCCTGTATCAATCTCCAAACTAATCCCACTGCCTCGCTCTCTCCCCATAGTCCTGTATCAATCCCCAAACTAATCCCACTGCCCCGCTCTCCCCCCATAGTCCTGTATCAATTCCCAAACTAATCCCACTACCCCGCTCTCTCCATAGCGCTGTATCAATCGCCAAACTAATCCCACTGCCCCGCTCTCTCCCCATAGCCCTGTATCAATCGCCAAACTAATCCGACTGCCCCGCTCTCTCCCCATAGTCCTGTATCAATCTCCAAACTAATCCCACTGCCCCGCTCTCTCCCCATGGTCCTGTATCAATCCCCAAACTAATCCCACTGCCCCGCTCTCTCCCCATAGTCCTGTATCAATCCCCAAACTAATCCCACTGCCCCGCTCTCTGCCGATAGTCCTATATAACATCCCCAAACTAATCCCACTGCCCCGCTCTCTCCCCATAGTCCTGCATCAATCCCCAACTAATCTCACTCCCCCGCTCTCTCCCCATAGTCCTGTTTAAGTCCCAAACGAGTTCCACTGCCCCGCTCTCTCCCCATATTCCTGTATCAATCTCCAAACTAATCCCACTGCCTCGCTCTCTCCACATAGTCCTGTATCAATCCCGAAACTAATGCCACTGCCCCGCTCTCTCCCCATAGTCCTGTATCAATTCCAAACCAATCCACTGCCCCGCTCTCTCCCCATAGTCCTGTATCAGTCCCCAAACTAAACCCACTGCCCCGCTCTCTCCCCATAGTCCGGTATCAATCCCAAACTTAGCCCACTACCCCGCGCTCTCCCCATAGTCCTGTTTCAATCCCCAAACTCATCCCACTGCCCCGCTCTCTCCCCATAGCCCTGTATCAATCCCAAACTAGTTCCACTGCCCCGCTCTCTCCCCATGGTCCTGTATCAAACCCCAACTAATCCCACTGCCCCGGTCTCTCCCCATAGTCCTGTATCAGTCCCAAACTAATCCCACTACCCCGCTCTTTCCATAGACCTGTATCAATCTCCAAACTTATCCCACTGCATCGCTCTCTCCCCATAGTCCTGTATCAATCCCCAAACTAATCCCACTGCCCCGCTCTCTCCCCATAGCCCTGTATCAATCCCCAAACTAAACCCACTGCCCCGCTCTCTCCCCATAGTCCGGTATCAATCCCAAACTTATCCCACTGCCCCGCTCTCTCCCCATAATCCTGTATCAATCCCCAAACTAATCCCACTGCCCCGCTCTCTCCCCATAGTCCTGTATCAATCTCCAAACTAAACCCACCGCCCCGCTCTCTCCCCATAGTCCTGCATCAATCCCCAAACCAATCCCACTGCCCTGCTCTCTCCCCATAGCCCTGTATCAATCCCCAAACTAATCCCACTGCCCCGCTCTTTCCCCATAGCCCTGTATCAATCCACAAATTAAACCGACTGCCCCGCTCTCTCCCCATACTCCTGTATCAATCTCCAAACTAATCCCAAGCCCCGCTCTCTCCCCATAGTTCTGCATCAATCCCCAAATTAATCCCACTGCCCCGCTCTCTTACCATAGCCCTCGATCAATCGCCAAAATAATCCCACTGCCCCGCTCTCTCCCCATAGCCCTGTATCAATCGCCAAACTAATCCCACTGCCCCACTCTCTCCTCATAGCCCTGTATCAATCCCCAAACTAATCCCACTGCCCCGCTCTCTCCCCATAGTCCAGTATCAATCTCCAAACTAATCCCACTGCCCCGCTCTCTCCCCATGGTCCTGTATCAATCCCCAAACTAATCCCACTGCCCCGCTCTCTCCCCATAGTCCTGTATCAATCCCCAAACTAATCCCACTGCCCCGCTCTCTCCCCATAATCCTATATAACATCCCCAAACTAATCCCACTGCCCCGCTCTCTCCCCATAGTCCTGTATCAATCCCCAACTAATCCCACTCCCCCGCTCTCTCCCCATAGTCCTATATCAGTCCCAAACGAGTTCCACTGCCCCGCTCTCTCCCCATAGTCCTCTATCAATCTCCAAACTATTCCCACTGCCCCACTCTCTCCCCATATTCCTGTATCAATCGCCAAAATAATCCGACTGCCCCGATCTCTCCACATAGTCCTGTATCAATCCCCAAACTAATCCCACTGCCCCACTCTCTCCCCATAGTCCTGTATCAATCTCCAAACTAATCCCACTGCCCCGCTCTCTCCCCATAGTCCTGTATCAATCTCCAAACTAATCCCACTGCCCCGCTCACTCCCCATAGTCCTGTATCAATCCCCAAACTAATCCCACTGCCCCGCTCTCTCCCGATAGTCCTGTATCAATCCCCAACTAATCCCACTGCCCCGCTCTCTCCCCATAGTCCTGTATCAGTCCAAAACGATTCCACTGCCCTGCTCTCTCCCCATATTCCTGTATCAAACTCCAAACTAATCCCACTGCCTCGCTCTCTCCCCATAGTCCTGTATCAATCCCCAAACTAATCCCACTGCCCCGCTCTCCCCCCATAGTCCTGTATCAATTCCCAAACTAATCCCACTACCCCGCTCTCTCCATAGCGCTGTATCAATCGCCAAACTATTCCCACTGCCCCGCTCTCTACCCATAGCCCTGTATCAATCCCCAAACTAATCCGACTGCCCCGCTCTCTCCCCATAGTCCTGTATCAATCTCCAAACTAATCCCACTGCCCCGCTCTCTCCCCATGGTCCTGTATCAATCCCCAAACTAATCCCACTGCCCCGCTCTCTCCTCATAGTCCTGTATCAATCCCCAAACTAATCCCACTGCCCCGCTCTCTGCCCATAGTCCTATATAACATCCCCAAACTAATCCCACTGCCCCGCTCTCTCCCCATAGTCCTGCATCAATCCCTAACTAATCCCACTCCCCCGCTCTCTCCCCATAGTCCTGTTTAAGTCCCAAACGAGTTCCACTGCCCCGCTCTCTCCCCATATTCCTGTATCAATCTCCAAACTAATCCCACTGCCTCGCTCTCTCCACATAGTCCTGTATCAATCCCGAAACTAATGCCACTGCCCCGCTCTCTCCCCATAGTCCTGTATCAATTCCAAACCAATCCACTGCCCCGCTCTCTCCCCATAGTCCTGTATCAGTCCCCAAACTAAACCCACTGCCCCGCTCTCTCCCCATAGTCCGGTATCAATCCCAAACTTAGCCCACTACCCCGCGCTCTCCCCATAGACCTGTTTCAATCCCCAAACTCATCCCACTGCCCCGCTCTCTCCCCATAGCCCTGTATCAATCCCAAACTAGTTCCACTGCCCCGCTCTCTCCCCATAGACCTGTATCAATCCCCAAACTAATCCCACTGCCCCGCTCTCTCCCCATAGTCCTGTATCAATTCCCAAACTAATCCCACTACCCCGCTCTTTCCATAGCCCTGTATCAATCGCCAAACTAATCCCACTGCCGCGCTCTCTCCCCATAGCCCTGTATCAATCGCCAAACTAATCCCACTGCCCCGCTCTCACCCCATAGCCCTGTAACAATCGCCAAACTAATCCGACTGCCCCGCTCTCTCCCCATAGCCCTGTATCAATCTCCAAACTAGTCCCACTGCCCCGCTCTCTCCCCATGGTCCTGTATCAATCAGCAAACTAATCCCACTGCCCCGCTCTCTCCCCATAGTCCTGTATCAATCCCCAACTAATCCCACTGCCCCGCTCTCTCCCCATAGTCCTGTATCAGTCCGAAACGAGTTCCACTGTCCCGCTCTCTCCCCATATTCCTGTATCAATCTGCAAACTAAACCCACTGCCCCGCTCTCTCCCCATAGTCCTGCATCAATCCCCAAACCAATCCCACTGCCCTGCTCTCTCCCCATAGTCCTGCATCAATCTCCAAACTAATCCCACTGCCCCGCTCTTTCGCCATAGCCCTGTGTCAATCCACAAATTAATCCGACTGCCCCGCTCTCTCACCATACTCCTATATCAATCTCCAAACTAATCCCAAGCCCCGCTCTCTCCCCATAGTTCTGCATCAATCCCCAAATTAATCCCACTGCCCCGCTCTCTTCCCATAGCCCTCGATCAATCGCCAAAATAATCCCACTGCCCCGCTCTCTCCCCATAGCCCTGTAACAATCGCCAAACTAATCCCACTGCCCCACTCTCTCCTCATAGCCCTGTATCAATCGCCAAACTAATCCGACTGCCCCGCTCTCTCCCCATAGTCCTGTATCAATCCCCAAACTAATCCCACTGCCCCGCTCTCTCCCTATAGCCCTGTATCAATCCCCAAACTAATCCCACTGCCCCGCTCTCTCCCCATCGCCCTGCATCAATCCCCAAACTAAACCCACTGCCCCGCTCTCTCCCCATAGTCCGGTATCAATCCCAAACTTATCTCACTGCCCCGCTCTCTCCCCATAGTACTGTATCAATCCCAAACTAGTTCCACTGCCCCGCTCTCTCCCCATATTCCTGTATCAATTGCCAAACTAATCCGACTGCCCCGCTCTCTCCCCATAGTCCTGTATCAATCCCCAAACTAATCCCACTGCCCCACTCTCTCCCCATAGTCCTGTATCAATCTCCAAACTAATCCCACTGCCCCGCTCTCTCCCCATAGTCCTGTATCAATCTCCAAACTAATCCCATTGCCCCGCTCTCTCCCCATAGTCCTGTATCAATCCCCAAACTAATCCCACTGCCCCGCTCTCTCCCGATAGTCCTGTATCAATCCCCAACTAATCCCACTGCCGCGCTCTCTCCCCATAGTCCTGTATCAGTCCCAAACGATTCCACTGCCCTGCTCTCTCCCCATATTCCTGTATCAATCTCCAAACTAATCCCACTGCCCCGCTCTCTCCCCATAGTCCTGTATCAATTCCCAAACTAATCCCACTACCCCGCTCTCTCCATAGCCCTGTATCAATCGCCAAACTAATCCCACTGCCCCGCTCTCTCCCAATAGCCCTGTATCAATCGCCAAACTAATCCGACTGCCCCGCTCTCTCCCCATAGTCCTGTATCAATCTCCAAACTAATCCCACTGCCCCGCTCTCTCCCCATAGTCCTGTATCAATTCCCAAACTAATCCCACTACCCCGCTCTTTCCATAGCCCTGTATCAATCGCCAAACTAATCCCACTGCCGCGCTCTCTCCCCATAGCCCTGTATCAATCGCCAAACTAATCCCACTGCCCCGCTCTCACCCCATAGCCCTGTAACAATCGCCAAACTAATCCGACTGCCCCGCTCTCTCCCCATAGTCCTGTATCAATCTCCAAACTAGTCCCACTGCCCCGCTCTCTCCCCATGGTCCTGTATCAATCAGCAAACTAATCCCACTGCCCCGCTCTCTCCCCATAGTATTGTATCAATCCCCAACTAATCCAACTGCCCCGCTCTCTCCCCATAGTCCTGTATCAGTCCGAAACGAGTTCCACTGCCCCGCTCTCTCCCCATATTCCTGTATCAATCTGCAAACTAATCGCACTGCATCGCTCTCTCCCCATAGTCCTGTATCAATCCCCAAACTAATCCCACTGCCCCGCTCTCTCCCCATAGCCCTGTATCAATCCCCAAACTAAACCCACTGCCCCGCTCTCTCCCCATAGTCCGCTATCAATCCCAAACTTATCCCACTGCCCCGCTCTCTCCCCATAATCCTGTATCAATCCCCAAACTAATCCCAATTGCCCCGCTCTCTCCCCATAGTCCTGTATCAATCCCCAAACTAAACCCACTGCCCCGCTCTCTCCCCATAGTCCTGCATCAATCCCCAAACCAATCCCACTGCCCTGCTCTCTCCCCATAGTCCTGCAACAATCTCCAAACTAATCCCACTGCCCCGCTCTTTCCCCATAGCCCTGTATCAATCCACAAATTAATCCGACTGCCCTGCTCTCTCCCCATACTCCTGTATCAATCTCCAAACTAATCCCAAGCCCCGCTCTCTCCCCATAGTTCTGTTTCAATCCCCAAATTAATCCCACTGCCCCGCTCTCTCCCCATAGCCCTGTATCAATCCCCAAACTAATCCCACTGCCCCGCTCTCTCCCCATCGCCCTGCATCAATCGCCAAACTAAACCCACTGCCCCGCTCTCTCCCCATAGTCCGGTATCAATCCCAAACTTATCTCACTGCCCCGCTCTCTCCCCATAGTACTGTTTCAATCCCAAACTAGTTCCACTGCCCCGCTCTCTCCCCATATTCCTGTATCAATCGCCAAACTAATCCAACTGCCCCGCTCTCTCCCCATAGTCCTGTATCAATCCCCAAACTAATCCCACTGCCCCACTCTCTCCCCATAGTCCTGTATCAATCTCCAAACTAATCCCACTGCCCCGCTCTCTCCCCATAGTCCTGTATCAATCTCCAAACTAATCCCATTGCCCCGCTCTCTCCCCATAGTCCTGTATCAATCCCCAAACTAATCCCACTGCCCCGCTCTCTCCCCATAGTCCTGTATCAGTCCCAAACGATTCTACTGCCCTGCTCTCTCCCCATATTCCTGTATCAATCTCCAAACTAATCCCACTGCCTCGATCTCTCCCCATAGTCCTGTATCAATCCCCAAACTAATCCCACTGCCCCGCTCTCTCCCCATAGTCCTGTATCAATTCCCAAACTATACCACTACCCCGCTCTCTCCATAGCCCTGTATCAATCGGCAAACTAATCCCACTGCCCCGCTCTCTCCCAAAAGCCCTGTATCAATCGCCAAACTAATCCGACTGCCCCGCTCTCTCCCCATAGTCCTGTATCAATCTCCAAACTAATCCCACTGCCCCGCTCTCTCCCCATGGTCCTGTATCAATCCCCAAACTAATCCCACTGCCCCGCTCTCTCCCCATAGTCCTGTATCAATCCCCAAACTAATCCGACTGCCCCGCTCTCTGCCCAGAGTCCTATATAACATCCCCAAACTAATCCCACTGTCCCGCTCTCTCCCCATAGTCCTGTATCAATCCCCAACTAATCCCACTCCCCCGCTCTCTCCCATAGTCCTCTATCAGTCCCAAACGAGTTCCACTGCCCCGCTCTCTCCCCATATTCCTGTATCAATCTCCAAACTAATCCCACTGCCTCGCTCTCTCCACATAGTCCTGTATCAATCCCTAAACTACTGCCACTGCCCCGCTCTCTCCCCATAGTCCTGTATCAATTCCAAACTAATCCACTGCCCCGCTCTCTCCCCATAGTCCTGTATCAATCCCTAAACTAATCCCACTGCCCCGCTCTCTTCCCATAGCCCTGTATCAATCCCCAAACTAAACCAACTGCCCCGCTCTTTTCCCATAGTCCTGTATCAATCCCCAAACTAATCCCACTGCCCTGCTCTCTCACCATAGCCCTACATCAATCCCCAAACTAATCCCACTGCCCCGCTCTCTCCCCATAGCCCTGTATCAATCCCCAAACTAAACCCACTGCCCCGCTCTCTCCCCATAGTCCGGTATCAATCCCAAACTTAGCCCTCTACCCCATGCTCTCCCAATAGTCCTGTTTCAATCCCCAAACTCATCCTACTGCCCCGCTCTCTCGCCATAGCCCTGTATCAATCCCCAAACTAATCCCACTGCCCCGCTCTCTCCCCATCGCCTTGTATCAATCCCCAAACTAAACCCACTGCTCCGCTCTCTCCCCATAGTCCGGTATCAATCCCAAACTTATCTCACTGCCCCGCTCTCTCGCCATAGTACTGTATCAATCCCAAACTAGTTCCACTGCCCCGCTCTCTCCCCATATTCCTGTATCAATCGCCAGCTAATCCCACTGCCCCGCTCTTTCCCCATAGTCCTGTATCAATCCCCAAACTAAACGCACTGCCCCGCTCTCTCCCCATAGTCCTGTATCAATCCCCAAACTAATCCCACTGCCCCACTCTCTCCCCATAGTCATGTATCAATCTCCAAACTAATCCCACTGCCCTGCTCTTTCCCCATAGTCCTGTATCAATCCCCAAACTAATCCCACTGCCCCGCTCTC
This sequence comes from Pristiophorus japonicus, assembly GCF_044704955.1. Classification (NCBI taxonomy): domain Eukaryota; kingdom Metazoa; phylum Chordata; class Chondrichthyes; family Pristiophoridae; genus Pristiophorus; species Pristiophorus japonicus. The sequence continues at coordinate 99,156 of NW_027254467.1, read as the reverse complement.
TCCCCATAGTCCTGTATCAAACCCCAAATAATCCAACTGCCCCGCTCTCTCCCCATCGTCCTGTATCAGTCCCAAACGATTCCACTGCCCTGCTCTCTCCCCATAGTACTGTATGAATCCCAAATTAGTTCCACTGCCCCGCTCTCTCCCCATAGTCCTGTATCAATCCCCAAACTAAACCCACTGCTCCGCTCTCTCCCCATAGTCCGGTATCAATCCCAAACTTATCTCACTGCCCCGCTCTCTCGCCATAGTACTGTATCAATCCCAAACTAGTTCCACTGCCCCGCTCTCTCCCCATATTCCTGTATCAATCGCCAGCTAATCCCACTGCCCCGCTCTTTCCCCATAGTCCTGTATCAATCCCCAAACTAAACGCACTGCCCCGCTCTCTCCCCATAGTCCTGTATCAATCCCCAAACTAATCCCACTGCCCCACTATCTCCCCATAGTCCTGTATCAATCTCCAAACTAATCCCACTGCCCCGCTCTCTCCCCATAGTCATGTATCAATCTCCAAACTAATCCCACTGCCCTGCTCTTTCCCCATAGTCCTGTATCAATCCCCAAACTAATCCCACTGCCCCGCTCTCTCCCCATAGTCCTGTATCAAACCCCAAATAATCCAACTGCCCCGCTCTCTCCCCATCGTCCTGTATCAGTCCCAAACGATTCCACTGCCCTGCTCTCTCCCCATAGTACTGTATCAATCCCAAACTAGTTCCACTGCCCCGCTCTCTCCCCATAGTCCTGTATCAATCCCCAAACTAATCCCACTGCCCCGCTCTCTCCCCATAGTCCTGTATCAATTCCCAAACTAATCCCACTACCCCGCTCTCTCCATAGCCCTGTATCAATCGCCAAACTAATCCCACTGCCCCGCACTCTCCCCATAGCCCTGTATCAATCGCCAAACTAATCCCACTGCCCCGCTCTCACCCCATAGCCCTGTAACAATCGCCAAACTAATCCGACTGCCCCGCTCTCTCCCCATAGCTCTGTATCAATCGCCAAACTAATCCCACTGCCCCACTCTCTCCCCATAGCCCTGTATCAATCGCCAAACTAATCCGACTGCCCCGCTCTCTCCCCATAGTCCTGTATCAATCCCCAAACTAATCCCACTGCCCCGCTCTCTCCCCATAGCCCTGTATCAATCCCCAAACTAATCCCACTGCCCCGCTCTCTCCCCATCGCCCTGCATCAATCCCCAAACTAAACCCACTGCCCCGCTCTCTCCCCATAGTCCGGTATCAATCCCAAACTTATCTCACTGCCCCGCTCTCTCCCCATAGTCCTGTATCAATCTCCAAGCTAATCCCATTGCCCCGCTCTCTCCCCATAGTCCTGTATCAATCCCCAAACTAATCCCACTGCCCCGCTCTCTCCCGATAGTCCTGTATCAATCCCCAACTAATCCCACTGCCCCGCTCTCTCCCCATAGTCCTGTATCAGTCCCAAACGATTCGACTGCCCTGCTCTCTCCCCATATTCCTGTATCAATCTCCAAACTAATCCCACTGCCTCGATCTCTCCCCATAGTCCTGTATCAATCCCCAAACTAATCCCACTGCCCCGCTCTCTCCCCATAGTCCTGTATCAATTCCCAAACTAATCCCACTACCCCGCTCTCTCCATAGCCCTGTATCAATCGGCAAACTAATCCCACTGCCCCGCTCTCTCCCAATAGCCCTGTATCAATCGCCAAACTAATCCGACTGCCCCGCTCTCTCCCCATAGTCCTTTATCAATCTCCAAACTAATCCCACTGCCCCGCTCTCTCCCCATGGTTCTGTATCAATCCGCAAACTAATCCCACTGCCCCGCTCTCTCCCCATAGTCCTGTATCAATCCCCAAACTAATCCCACTGCCCCGCTCTCTGCCCAGAGTCCTATATAACATCCCCAAACTAATCCCACAGTCCCGCTCTCTCCCCATAGTCCTGTATCAATCCCCAACTAATCCCACTCCCCCGCTCTCTCCCCATAGTCCTCTATCAGTCCCAAACGAGTTCCACTGCCACGCTCTCTCCCCATATTCCTGTATCAATCTCCAAACTAATCCCACTGCCTCGCTCTCTCCACATAGTCCTGTATTAATCCCTAAACTACTGCCACTGCCCCGCTCTCTCCCCATAGTCCTGAATCAATTCCAAACTAATCCACTGCCCCGCTCTCTCCCCATAGTCCTGTATCAATCCCTAAACTAATCCCACTGCCCCGCTCTCTTCCCATAGCCCTGTATCAATCCCCAAACTAAACCAACTGCCCCGCTCTTTTCCCATAGTCCTGTATCAATCCCCAAACTAATCCCACTGCCCTGCTCTCTCACCATAGCCCTACATCACTCCCCAAACTAATCCCACTGCCCCGCTCTCTCCCCATAGCCCTGTATCAATCCCCAAACTAAACCCACTGCCCCGCTCTCTGCCCATAGTCCGGTATCAATCCCAAACTTAGCCCACTACCCCGCGCTCTCCCAAAAGTCCTGTTTCAATCCCCAAACTCATCCCACTGCCCCGCTCTCTCGCCATAGCCCTGTATCAATCCCCAAACTAATCCCACTGCCCCGCTCTCTCCCCATCGCCTTGTATCAATCCCCAAACTAAACCCACTGCTCCGCTCTCTCCCCATAGTCCGGTATCAATCCCAAACTTATCTCACTGCCCCGCTCTCCCGCCATAGTACTGTATCAATCCCAAACTAGTTCCACTGCCCCGCTCTCTCCCCATATTCCTGTATCAATCGCCAGCTAATCCCACTGCCCCGCTCTTTCCCCATAGTCCTGTATCAATCCCCAAACTAAACGCACTGCCCCGCTCTCTCCCCATAGTCCTGTATCAATCCCCAAACTAATCCCACTGCCCCACTCTCTCCCCATAGTCCTGTATCAATCTCCAAACTAATCCGACTGCCCCGCTCTCTCCCCATAGTCCGGTATCAATCTCCAAACTAGTCCCACTGCCCCGCTCTCTCCCCATGGTCCTGTATCAATCACCAAACTAATCCCACTGCCCCGCTCTCTCCCCATAGTCCTGTATCAATCCCCAACTAATCCCACTGCCCCGCTCTCTCCCCATAGTCCTGTATCAGTCCGAAACGAGTTCCACTGCCCCGCTCTCTCCCCATATTCCTGTATCAATCTGCAAACTAATCCCACTGCATCGCTCTCTCCCCATAGTCCTGTATCAATCCCCAAACTAATCCCACTGCCCCGCTCTCTCTCCATAGCCCTGTATCAATACCCAAACTAAACCCACTGCCCCGCTCTCTCCCCATAGTCCGGTATCAATCCCAAACTTATCCCACTGCCCCGCTCTCTCCCCATAATCCTGTATCAATCCCCAAACTAATCCCACTGCCCCGCTCTCTCCCCATAGTCCTGTATAACATCCCCAATCTAATCCCACTGCCCCGCTCTCTCCCCATAGTCATGTATCAATCCCCAACTAATCCCACTCCCCCGCTCTCTCCCCATAGTCCTGTATCAGTCCCAATCGAGTTCCACTGCCCCGCTCTCTCCCCATATTCCTGAATCAATCTCCAAACTAATCCCACTGCCTCGCTCTCTCCACATAGTCCTGTATCAATCCCTAAACTAATGCGACTGCCCCGCTCTCTCCCCATAGTCCTGTATCAATTCCAAACTAATCCACTGGCCCGCTCTCTCCCCATAGTCCTATATCAATCCCTAAACTAATCCCACTGCCCCGCTCTCTTCCCATAGCCCTGTATCAATCCCCAAACTAAACCCACTGCCCCGCTCTCTCCCCATAGTCCTGTATCAATCCCCAAACTAATCCCACTGCCCTGCTCTCTCACCATAGCCCTACATGAATCCCCAAACTAATCCCACTGCCCCGCTCTCTCCCCATAGCCCTGTATCAATCCCTAAACTAATCCCACTGCCTCGCTCTCTCCACATAGTCCTGTATCAATCCCTAAACTACTGCCACTGCCCCGCTCTCTCCCCATAGTCCTGTATCAATTACAAACTAATCCACTGCCCCGCTCTCTCCCCATAGTCCTGTATCAATCCCTAAACTAATCCCACTGCCCCGCTCTCTTCCCATAGCCCTGTATCAATCCCCAAACTAAACCAACTGCCCCGCTCTTTTCCCATAGTCCTGTATCAATCCCCAAACTAATCCCACCGCCCCGCTCTCTCCCCATAGTCCGGTATCAATCCCAAACTTAGCCCACTACCCCGCGCTCTCCCCATAGTCCTGTTTCAATCCCCAAACTCATCCCACTGCCCCGCTCTCTCGCCATAGCCCTGTATCAATCCCCAAACTAATCCCACTGCCCCGCTCTCTCCCCATCGCCTTGTATCAATCCCCAAACTAAACCCACTGCTCCGCTCTCTCCCCATAGTCCGGTATCAATCCCAAACTTATCTCACTGCCCCGCTCTCTCGCCATAGTACTGTATCAATCCCAAACTAGTTCCACTGCCCCGCTCTCTCCCCATATTCCTGTATCAATCGCCAGCTAATCCCACTGCCCCGCTCTTTCCCCGTAGTCCTGTATCAATCCCCAAACTAAACGCACTGCCCCGCTCTCTCCCCATAGTCCTGTATCAATCCCCAAACTAATCCCACTGCCCCACTCTCTCCCCATAGTCCTGTATCAATCTCCAAACTGATCCCACTGCCCCGCTCTCTCCCCATAGTCCTGTATCAATTCCCAAACTAATCCCACTACCCCGCTCTCTCCATAGCCCTGTATCAATCGCCAAACTAATCCGACTGCCCCGCTCTCTCCCCATAGTCCTGTATCAATCTCCAAACTAATCCCACTGCCCCGCTCTCTCTCCATAGTCCTGTATCAAACCCGAAATAATCCAACTGCCCCGCTCTCTCCCCATCGTCCTGTATCAGTCCCAAACGATTCCACTGCCCTATTCTCTCCCCATAGTACTGTATCAATCCCAAACTAGTTCCACTGCCCCGCTCTCTCCCCATAGTCCTGTATCAATCCCCAAACTAATCCCACTGCCCCGCTCTCTCCCCATAGTCCTGTATCAATTCCCAAACTAATCCCACTACCCCGCTCTCTCCATAGCCCTGTATCAATCGCCAAACTAATCCCACTGCCCCGCACTCTCCCCATAGACATGTATCAATCGCCAAACTAATCCCACTGCCCCGCTCTCACCCCATAGCCCTGTAACAATCGCCAAACTAATCCGACTGCCCCGCTCTCTCCCCATAGTCCTGTATCAATCTCCAAACTAGTCCCACTGCCCCGCTCTCTCCCCATGGTCCTGTATCAATCACCAAACTAATCCCACTGCCCCGCTCTCTCCCCATAGTCCTGTATCAATCCGCAACTAATCCCACTGCCCCGCTCTCTCCCCATAGTCCTGTATCAGTCCGAAACGAGTTCCACTGCCCCGCTCTCTCCCCATATTCCTGTATCAATCTGCAAACTAATCCCATGCATCGCTCTCTCCCCATAGTCCTGTATCAATCCCCAAACTAATCCCACTGCCCCGCTCTCTCCCCATAGCCCTGTATCAATACCCAAAACTAAACCCACTGCCCCGCTCTCTCCCCATAGTCCGGTATCAATCCCAAACTTATCCCACTGCCCCGCTCTCTCCCCATAATCCTGTATCAATCCCCAAACTAATCCCACTGCCCCGCTCTCTCCCCATAGTCCTGTATCAATCCCCAAACTAATCCCACTGCCCCGCTCTCTGCTCATAGTCCTATATAACATCCCCAAACTAATCCCACTGCCCCGCTCTCTCCCCATAGTCCTGTATCAATCCCCAACTAATCCCACTCCCCCGCTCTCTCCCCATAGTCCTGTATCAGTCCCAATCGAGTTCCACTGCCCCGCTCTCTCCCCATATTCCTGAATCAATCCCCAAACTAATCCCACTGCCCTGCTCTCTCACCATAGCCCTACATCAATCCCCAAACTAATCCCACTGCCCCGCTCTCTCCCCATAGCCCTGTATCAATCCCCAAACTAAACCCACTGCCCCGCTCTCTCCCCATAGTCCGGTATCAATCCCAAACTTAGCCCACTACCCCGCGGTCTCCCCATAGTCCTGTTTCAATCCCCAAACTCATCCCACTGCCCCGCTCTCTCCCCATAGCCCTGTATCAATCCCCAAACTAATCCCACTGACCCGCTCTCTCCCCATCACCTTGTATCAATCCCCAAACTAAACCCACTGCTCCGCTCTCTCCCCATAGTCCGGTATCAATCCCAAACTTATCTCACTGCCCCGCTCTCTCGCCATAGTCCTGTATCAATCCCCAACAAATCCAACTGCCCCGCTCTCTCCCCATCGTCCTGTATCAGTCCCAAACGATTCCACTGCCCTGCTCTCTCCCCATAGTACTGTATCAATCCCAAACTAGTTCCACTGCCCCGCTCTCTCCCCATATTCCTGTATCAATCGCCAGCTAATCCCACTGCCCCGCTCTTTCCCCATAGTCCTGTATCAATCCCCAAACTAAACGCACTGCCCCGCTCTCTCCCCATAGTCCTGTATCAATCCCCAAACTAATCCCACTGCCCCACTCTCTCCCCATAGTCCTGTATCAATCTCCAAACTAATCCCACTGCCCCGCTCTCTCCCCATAGTCCTGTATCAATCTCCAAACTAATCCCACTGCCCTGCTCTTTCCCCATAGTCCTGTATCAATCACCAAACTAATCCCACTGCCCCGCTCTCTCCCCATAGTCCTGTATCAATCCCCAACTAATCCAACTGCCCCGCTCTCTCCCCATCGTCCTGTATCAGTCCCAAACGATTCCACTGCCCTGCTCTCTCCCCATAGTACTGTATCAATCCCAAACTAGTTCCACTGCCCCGCTCTCTCCCCATAGTCCTGTATCAATCCCCAAACTAATCCCACTGCCCCGCTCTCTCCCCATTGTCCTGTATCAATTCCCAAACTAATCCCACTACCCCGCTCTCTCCATAGCCCTGTATCAATCGCCAAACTAATCCCACTGCCCCGCTCTCACGCCATAGCCCTGTAACAATCGCCAAACTAATCCGACTGCCCCGCTCTCTCCCCATAGTCCTGTATCAATCTCCAAACTAGTCCCACTGCCCCGCTCTCTCCCCATGGTCCTGTATCAATCACCAAACTAATCCCACTGCCCCGCTCTCTCCCCATAGTCCTGTATCAATCCCCATCTAATCCCACTGCCCCGCTCTCTCCCCATAGTCCTGTATCAGTCCGAAACGAGTTCCACTGCCCCGCTCTCTCCCCATATTCCTGTATCAATCTGCAAACTAATCCCACTGCATCGCTCTCTCCCCATAGTCCTGTATCAATCCCCAAACTAATCCCATTGCCCCGCTCTCTCCCCATAGTCCTGTATCAATTCCAAACTAATCCCACTGGCTCGCTCTCTCCCCATAGCCCTGTATCAATCCCCAAACTAATCCCACTGCCCCGCTCTCTCCCCATAGCCCTGTATCAATCCCCAAACTAAACCCACTGCCCCGCTCTCTCCCCATAGTCCGGTATCAATCCCAAACTTATCCCACTGCCCCGCTATCTCCCCATAATCCTGTATCAATCCCCAAACCAATCCCACTGCCCTGCTCTCTCCCCATAGTCCTGCATCAATCTCCAAACTAATCCCACTGCCCCGCTCTTTCACCATAGCCCTGTATCAATCCCCAAACTAATCCCACTGCCCCGCTCTCTCCCCATAGTCCTGTATCAATCGCCAAACTAAACCCACTGCCCCGCTCTCTCCCCATAGTCCTGTATCAATCCCCAAACCAATCCCACTGCCCTGCTCTCTCCCCATAGTCCTGCATCAATCTCCAAACTAATCCCACTGCCCCGCTCTTTCCCCATAGCCCTGTATCAATCCACAAATTAATCCGACTGCCCCGCTCTCTCCCCATACTCCTGTATCAATCCCCAAACTAATCCCACTGCCCCGCTCTCTCCCCATACTCCTGCATCAATCGCCAAACTAATCCCACTGCCCCGCTCTCTCCCCATAGCCCTGTTTCAATCTCCAAACTAATCCCACTGCCCCGCTCTCTCCCCATAGTTCTGTATCAATCCCCAAACTAATCCCACTGCCCCTCTCTCTCCCCATAGTCCTGTATCATTCCACAAATTAAGCCCACTGCCTCGCTCTCTCCCCATAGTCCTGTATCTATCCCCAAACTAATCCCACTGCCCCGCTCTCTCCCCATAGTCCTGTATCAATCCCCTAACTAATCCCACTGCCTCGCTCTCTCCCCATAGTCCTGTAACAATCCTCAAACTAATGCCACTGCCCCCCTCTCTCCCCAAAGTCCTGCTTCAAACCCAAACTAATCCCACTGCCATGCTCTCTCCCCATAGTCCTGTATCAATCTCCAAACTAATCCCACTGCCCCGTTCTCTCCCCATAGTCCTGTATCAATCCCCAACTAATGTCACTGCCGCGCTCTCTCCCCATAGCCCTCTATCAATCCCAAACTCGTCCCATTGCCCCGATCTCTCCAAACAGCCCTGTATCAATCGCCAAACTAATCCTACTGCCCCGCTCTCTCCCCATAGTACTGTATCAATCCCAAACTAGTTCCACTGCCCCGCTCTCTCCCCATATTCCTGTATCAATCGCCAAACAAATCCGACTGCCCCGCTCTCCCCATAGTCCTGTATCAATCTCCAAACTAATCCCACTGCCCCGCTCTCTCCCCATAGTCCTGTATCAATCCCCAAACCAATCCCACTGCCCCGCTCTCTCCCCATAGTCCTGCATCAATCTCCAAACTAATCCCACTGCCCCGCTCTTTCCCCATAGCCCTGTATCAATCCACAAATTAATCCGACTGCCCCGCTCTCTCCCCATACTCCTGCATCAATCCCCAAACTAATCCCACTGCCCCGCTCTCTCCCCATAGCCCTGTTTCAATCTCCAAACTAATCCCACTGCCCCGCTCTCTCCCCATAGTTCTGTTTCAATCCCCAAACTAATCGCACTGCCCCGCTCTCTCCCAATAGTCCTGTATCAATCCACAAACTAAGCCCACTGCCTCGCTCTCACCCCATAGTCCTGTTTCAATCCCCAAACTAATCCCACTGCCCCGCTCTCTCCCCATAGTCCTGTATCTATCCCCAATCTAATCCCACTGCCCCGCTCTCTCCCCATAGTCCTGTATCAATCCCCTAACTAATCCCACTGCCTCGCTCTCTCCCCATAGTCCTGTATCAATCCTCAAACTAATGCCACTGCCCCCCTCTCTCCCCATAGTCCTGCATCAATCCCCAAACTAATCCCACTGCCATGCTCTCTCCCCATAGTCCTGTATCAATCTCCAAACTAATCCCACTTCCCCGCTCTCTCCCCATAGTCCTGTATCAATCCCCAAACAAATCCCACTGCCCCGCTCTCTCCCCATAGTCCTGTATCAATCCCCAACTAATCTCACTGCCGCGCTCTCTCCCCATAGCCCTCTATCAAACCCAAACTCGTCCCATTGCCCCGATCTCTCCAAGCAGCCCTGTATCAATCGCCAAACTAATCCTATTGCCCCGCTCTCTCCCCATAGTACTGTATCAATCCCAAACTAGTTCCACTGCCCCGCTCTTTCCCCATATTCCTGTATCAATCGCCAAACAAATCCGACTGCCCCGTTCTCTCCCCATAGTCCTGTATCAATCCTCAACTAATCCCACTGCCCCGCTCTCTCCCCATAGTCCTGTATCAGTCCCAAACGAGTTCCACTGCCCCGCTCTCTCCCCACATTCCTGTATCAATCTCCAAACTAATCCCACTGCCTTGCTCTCTCCCCATAGTCCTGTATCAATGCCCAAACTAATCCCACTGCCCCGCTCTCTCCCAATAGTCCTGTATAAATTCCAAACTAATCCCACTGCCTCACTCTCTCCACTTAGCCCTGTATCAATCCCCAAACTAATCCCACTGCCCCGCTCTCTCCCCATAGTCCTGTATCAATCCCCAAACTAATCCCACTGCCCAGCACTCTCCCCATAGTCCGGTATCAATCCCAAACATATCCCACTGCCCCGCTCTCTCCCCTTAGTCATGTATCAATCCCCGAACTAATCCCACTGCCCCGCTCTCTCCCCATAGTCCTGTATCAATCCCCAACTTATCCCACTGCCCCGCTCTCTCCCCATAGTCCTTTATTAATCCCCAAACTAATCCCACTGCCCCGCTCTCTCACCATAGTCCTGTATCAATCCCCAAACTAATCCCACTGACCCCCTCTCTCCCCATAGTCCTGTATCAATCCCCAAACCAATCCAACTGCCCCGCTCTCTCCCCATAGTCCTGCATCATTCTCCAAACTAATCCCACTGCCCCGCTCTTTCCCCATAGCCCTGTATCAATACACAAATTAATCCGACTGCCCCGCTCTCTCCCCATACTCCTGTATCAATCACCAAACTAATCCCACTGCCCCGCTCTCACCCCATAGCCCTGTTTCAATCTCCAAACTAATCCCACTGCCCCGCTCTCTCCCCATTGTTCTGTATCAATCCCCAAATTAATCCCATTGCCCCGCTCTCTCCCCATAGCCCTCTATCAATCGCCAAACTAATCCCACTGCCCCGCTCTCTCCCCATAGCCCTGTATCAATCGCCCAACTAATCCCACTGCCTCGTTCTCTCCCCATAGCCATCTATCGATCCCCAAACTAATCCCACTGCCCCGCTCTCTCCCCATAGTCCTGTATCAATCCCCAAACCAATCCAACTGCCCCGCTCTCTCCCCATAGTCCTGCATCAATCTCCAAACTAATCCCACTGCCCCGCTCTTTCCCCATAGCCCTGTATCAATACACAAATTAATCCGACTGCCCCGCTCTCTCCCCATACTCCTGTATCAATCCCCAAACTAATCCCACTGCCCCGCTCTCACCCCATATCCCTGTTTCAATCTCCAAACTAATCCCACTGCCCCGCTCTCTCCCCATTGTTCTGTATCAATCCCCAAATTAATCCCATTGCCCCGCTCTCTCCCCATAGCCCTCTATCAATCGCCAAACTAATTCCACTGCCCCGCTCTCTCCCCATAGCCCTGTATCAATCGCCAAACTAATCCCACTGCCCCGCTCTCTCCCCATAGCCCTGTATCAATCGCCAAACTAATCCCACTGCCTCGCTCTCTCCCCATAGCCCTGTATCGATCCCCAAACTAATCCCACTGCCCCGCTCTCTCCCCATAGCCCTGTATCAATCCCAAAACTAAACCCACTGCCCCGCTCTCTCCCCATAGTCCTGTATCAATCCCCAAACTAATCCCACTGCCCCGCTCTCTCCCCATAGTCCTGTATCAAGCTCCAAACTAAACCCACTGCCCCGCTCTCTCCCCATAGTCCTGTATCAATACCCAAACCAATGCCACTGCGCCGCTCTCTCCCCATAGTCCTGTATCAATCCCCAAACTAATCCCACTGCCCCGCTCTCTCCCCATAGTCCGGTATCAATCCCAAACATATCCCACTGCCCCGCTCTCTCCCCTTAGTCCTGTATCAATCCCCGAACTAATCCCACTGCCCCGCTCTCTCCCCATAGTCCTGTATCAATCCCCAACTTATCCCACTGCCCCGCTCTCTCCCCATAGTCCTGTATTAATCCCCAAACTAATCCCACTGCCCCGCTCTCTCACCATAGTCCTGTATCAATCCCCAAACTAATCCCACTGCCCCCCTCTCTCCCCATAGTCCTGTATCAATCCCCAAACCAATCCAACTGCCCCGCTCTCTCCCCATAGTCCTGCATCATTCTCTAAACTAATCCCACTGCCCCGCTCTTTCCCCATAGCCCTGTATCAATACACAAATTAATCCGACTGCCCCGCTCTCTCCCCATACTCCTGTATCAATCACCAAACGAATCCCACTGCCCCGCTCTCACCCCATAGCCCTGTTTCAATCTCCAAACTAATCCCACTGCCCCGCTCTCTCCCCATTGTTCTGTATCAATCCCCAAATTAATCCCATTGCCCCGCTCTCTCCCCATCGCCCTCTATCAATCGCCAAACTAATTCCACTGCCCCGCTCTCTCCCCATAGCCCTGTATCAATCGCCAAACTAATCCCACTGCCCCGCTCTCTCCCCATAGCCCTGTATCAATCGCCAAACTAATCCCACTGCCTCGCTCTCTCCCCATAGCCCTGTATCGATCCCCAAACTAATCCCACTGCCCCGCTCTCTCCCCATAGTCCTGTATCAATCCCCAAACCAATCCAACTGCCCCGCTCTCTCCCCATAGTCCTGCATCAATCTCCAAACTAATCCCACTGCCCCGCTCTTTCCCCATAGCCCTGTATCAATACACAAATTAATCCGACTGCCCCGCTCTCTCCCCATACTCCTGTATCAATCCCCAAACTAATCCCACTGCCCCGCTCTCACCCCATAGCCCTGTTTCAATCTCCAAACTAATCCCACTGCCCCGCTCTCTCCCCATTGTTCTGTATCAATCCCCAAATTAATCCCATTGCCCCGCTCTCTCCCCATAGCCCTCTATCAATCGCCAAACTAATTCCACTGCCCCGCTCTCTCCCCATATCCCTGTATCAATCGCCAAACTAATCCCACTGCCCCGCTCTCTCCCCATAGCCCTGTATCAATCGCCAAACTAATCCCACTGCCTCGCTCTCTCCCCATAGCCCTGTATCGATCCCCAAACTAATCCCACTGCCCCGCTCTCTCCCCATAGCCCTGTATCAATCCCCAAACTAATCCCACTGCCCCGCTCTCTCCCCATAGTCCTGTATCAAGCTCCAAACTAATCCCACTGCCCCGCTCTATCCCCATAGTCCTGTATCAATCCCCAAACCAATGCCACTGCGCCGCTCTCTCCCCATAGTCCTGCATCAATCTGCAAACTAATCCCACTGCCCCGCTCTTTCCCCATAGCCCTGTATCAATCCACAAATTAATCCGACTGCCCCGCTCTCTCCCCATAATCCTGTATCAATCCCCAAACTAATCCCACTGCCCCGCTCTCTCCCCATAGCCCTGATTCAATCTCCAAACTAATCCCAGTGCCCCGCTCTCTCGCCATAGCTCTGTATCAATCGCCAAACTAATCCCACTGCGCCGCTCTCTCCTCATAGCCCTGTATCAATCGCCAAACTAATCCCACTGCCCCGCTCTCTCCCCATAGCTCTGTATCAATCGCCAAACTAATCCGACTGCCACGCTCTCTCCCCATAGTCCTGTATCAATCTCCAAACTAATCCCACTGCCCCGCTCTCTCCCTATAGTCCTGTATCAATCCCCAAACTAATCCCACTGCCCCGCACTCTCCCCATAGTCCTGTATCAATCCCCAACTAATACCACTGCCCCGCTCTCTCCACATAGTCCTGTATCAGTCCCAGACGAGTTCCACTGCGTCGCTCTCTCCCCAAATACCTGTATCAATCTCCAAACTAATCCCAATGCCTCGCTCTCTCACCATAGTCCAGTATCAATCCCCAAACTAATCCCACTGCCCCGCTCTCTCCCCATAGTCCTGTATCAATTCCAAACTAATCCCAATGCCTCGCTCTCTCCCCATAGTCCTGTATCAATCCCCAAACTAATCCCACTGCCCCGCTCTCTCCCCATAGTCCTGTGTCAATTCCAAACTAATCCCACTGCCTCGCTCTCTCCCCATAGTCCTGTATCAATCCCCAAACTAATCCCACTGCCCCGCTCTCTCCCCATAGTCCTGTATCAATCCAAAACTTATCCCACTGCCCCGCTCTCTCCCCATAGTCCTGTATCAATCCTCAAACTAATCCCACTGCCCCGCTCTCTCCCCATAGTCCTGTATCAATCCCCAAACTAATCCCACTGCCCCGCTCTCTCCCCATAGTCCTGTATCAATCCCCAAACCAATCCCACTGCCCCGCTCTCTCCCCATAGTCCTGCATCAATCTCCAAACTAATCCCACTGCCCCGCTCTTTCCCCATAGCCCTGTATCAATCCACAAATTAATCCGACTGCCCCGCTCTCTCCTCATACTCCTGCATCAATCCCCAAACTAAACCCACTGCCCCGCTCTCTCCCCATAGCCCTGTTTCAATCTCCAAACTAATCCCACTGCCCCGCTCTCTCCCCATAGTTCTGTATCAATCCCCAAACTAATCGCACTGCCCCGCTCTCTCCCAATAGTCCTGTATCAATCCACAAACTAAGCCCACTGCCTCGCTCTCTCCCCATAGTCCTGTTTCAATCCCCATACTAATCCCACTGCGCCGATCTCTCCCCATAGTCCTGTATCTATCCCCAAACTAATCCCACTGCCCCGCTCTCTCCCCATTGTCCTGTATCAATCCCCTAACTAATGCCACTGCCCCCCTCTCTCCCCATAGTCCTGCATCAATCCCCAAACTAATCCCACTGCCATGCTCTCTCCCCATAGTCCTGTATCAATCTCCAAACTAATCCCACTTCCCCGCTCTCTCCCCATAGTCCTGTATCAATCCCCAAACTAATCCCACTGCCGCGCTCTCTCCCCATAGCCCTCTATCAATCCCAAACTCGTCCCATTGCCCCGATCTCTCCAAGCAGCCCTGTATCAATCGCCAAACTAATCCTACTGCCCCGCTCTCTCCCCATAGTACTGTATCAATCCCAAACTAGTTCCACTGCCCCGCTCTTTCCCCATATTCCTGTATCAATCGCCAAACAAATCCGACTGCCCCGTTCTCTCCCCATAGTCCTGTATCAATCTCCAAACTAATCCCACTGCCCCACTCTCTCCCCATAGTCCTGTATCAATCCCCAAACTAATCCCACTGCCCCGCTCTCTCCCCATAGTCCTGTATCAATCCTCAACTAATCCCACTGCCCCGCTCTCTCCCCATAGTCCTGTATCAGTCCCAAACGAGTTCCACTGCCCCGCTCTCTCCCCACATTCCTGTATCAATCTCCAAACTAATCCCACTGCCTTGCTCTCTCCCCATAGTCCTGTATCAATCCCCAAACTAATCCCACTGCCCCGCTCTCTCCCAATAGTCCTGTATCAATTCCAAACTAATCCCACTGCCTTGCTCTCTCCCCTTAGCCCTGTATCAATCCCCAAACTAATCCCACTGCCCCGCTCTCTCCCCATAGTCCTGTATCAATCCCCAAACTAATCCCACTGACCCGCTCTCTCCCCATAGTCCTGTTTCAATCCCCGAACTAATCCCACTGCCCCGCTCTCTCCCCATAGTGCTGTATCAATCCCCAACTAATGCCAATGCCCCGCTCTCTCCCCATAGTCCTGTATCAGTCCCAAACGAGTTCCACTGCCCCGTTCTCTCCTCATAGTCCGGTATCAATCCCAAATTTATCCCACTGCCCCGCTCTCTCCCCATAGTCCTGCATTAATCCCCAAACTAATCCCACTGCCCCGCTCTCTCACCATAGTCCTGTATCAATCCCCAAACTAATCCCACTGCCCCCCTCTCTCCCCATAGTCCTGTATCAATCCCCAAACCAATCCAACTGCCCCGCTCTCTCCCCATAGTCCTGCATCAATCTCCAAACTAATCCCATTGCCCCGCTCTTTCCCCATAGCCCTGTATCAATCCACAAATTAATCCGACTGCCCCGCTCTCTCCCCATACTCCTGTATCAATCCCCAAACTAATCCCACTGCCCCGCTCTCACCCCATAGCCCTGTTTCAATCTCCAAACTAATCCCACTGCCCCGCTCTCTCCCCATAGTCCTGTATCAATCCCCAAACTAATCCCACTGCCCCGCTCTCTCCCCATAGTCCTGTATCAAGCCCCAAGCTAATCCCACTGCCCCGCTCTATCCCCATAGTCCTGTATCAATCCCCAAACCAATGCCACTGCCCCGCTCTCTTCCCATAGTCCTGCATCAATCTCCAAACTAATACCACTGCCCCGCTCTTTCCCCATAGCCCTGTGCCCTGTATCAATCCACAAATTAATCCGACTGCCCCTCTCTCTCCCCATACTCCTGTATCAATCCCGAAACTAATCCCACTGCCCCGCTCTCTCCCCATAGCCCTGATTCAATCTCCAAACTAATCCCAGTGCCCCGCTCTCTCCCCATAGTTCTGTATCAATCCCCAAATTAATCTCCCTGCCCCGCTCTCTCCCCGTAGCCCTCTATCAATCGCCAAACTAATCCCACTGCGCCGCTCTCTCCCCATAGCTCTGTATCAATCGCCAAACTAATCCGACTGCCCCGCTCTCTCCCCATAGTCCTGTATCAATCTCCAAACTAATCCGACTGCCCCGCTCTCTCCCCATAGTCCTGTATCAATCTCCAAACTAATCCCACTGCCCCGCTCTCTCCCCATAGTCCTGTATCAATCCCCAAACTAATCCCACTGCCCCGCTCTCTCTCCATAGTCCTGCATCAATCTCCAAACTAATCCCACTGCCCCGCTCTTTCCCCATAGCCCTGTATCAATCCACAAATTAATCCGACTTCTCCGCTCTCTCCCCATACTCCTGTATCAATCCCCAAACTAATCCCACTGCCCCGCTCTCTCCCCATAGTCCTGTATCAATCCACAAACTAAGCCCACTGCCTCGCTCTCTCCCCATAGTCCTGTATCAATCCCCAAACTAATCCCACTGCCCCGCTCACTCCCCATAGTCCTGTATCAATCCCAAACTAGTTCCACTGCCCCGCTCTCTCCCCATAGTCCTGTATAAATCTCCAAACTAATCCCACTGCCGCGCTCTCTCCCCATAGTCCTGTATCAATCCCCAAACTAGTTCCACTGCCCCGCTCTCTCCCCATAGTCCTGTATCAATCTCCAAACTAATCCCACTGCCCCGCTCTCTCCCCATAGTCCTGTATCAATCCCCAAACTAATCCCACTGCCCCGCTCTCTCCCCATAGTTCTGTATCAATCCCCAAATTAATCCCATTGCCCCGCTCTCTCCCCATAGACTTCTATCAATCGCCAAACTATTTCCATTGCCCCGCTCTCTCCACATAGCCCTGTATCAATCGCCAAACTAATCCGACTGCCCCGCTCTCTCCCCATCGTCCTGTATCAATCTCCAAACTTAACCCACTGCCTCGCTCTCTCCCCATAGCCCTGCATCGATCCACAAACTAATCCCACTGCCCCCCTCTCTCCCCATAGCCCTGTATCAATCCCCAAACTAAACCCACTGACCCGCTCTCTCCCCATAGTCCGGTATCAATCCCAAACTTATCCCACTGCCGCGCTCTCTCCCCATAGTCCTGTATCAATCCCCAAACTAATCCCACAGCCCCGCTCTCTCCCCATAGTCCTGTATCAAGCCGCAAACTAATCCCTCTGCCCCGCTCTCTCCCCATAGTCCTGTATCAATCCCCAAACCAATCCCACTGCCCCGCTCTCTCCCCATAGTCCTGCATCAATCTCCAAAGTAATCCCACTGCCCCGCTCTTTCCCCATAGCCCTGTATCAATCCACAAATTAATCCGACTGCCCCGCTCTCTCCCCATACTCCTGTATCAATCCCCAAACTAATCCCACTGCCCCGCTCTCTCCCCATAGCCCTGTTTCTATCTCCAAACTAATCCCACTGCCCCGCTCTCTCCCCATAGTTCTGTATCAATCCCCAAATTAATCTCCCTGCCTCGCTCTCTCCCCGTAACCCTCTATCAATCACCAAACTAATCCCACTGCCTCGCTCTCTCCTCATAGCCCTGTATCAATCGCCAAACTAATCCCACTTCCCCGCTCTCTCGCCAAAGCTCTGTATCAATCGCCAAACTAATCCGACTGCCCCGCTCTCTCCCCATAGTCCTGTGTCAATCTCCAAACTAATCCCACTGCCCCGCTCTCTCCCCATAGTCCTGTATCAATCCCGAAACTAATCCCACTGCCCCGCTCTCTCCCAATAGTCCTGTATCAATCCCCAACTAATCCCACTGCCCAGCTCTCTCCCCATAGTCCTGTATCAGTCCCAAACGAGTTCCACTGCGTCGCTCTATCCCCATATTCCTGTATCAATCTCCAAACTAATCCCACTGCCTCGCTCTCTCCCCATAGTCCTGTATCAATGCCCAAACTAAACCCACTGCCCCGCTCTCTCCCCTTAGTCCTGTATCAATTCCAAACTAATCCAACTGCCTCGCTCTATCCCCATACTCCTGTAGCAATCCCCAAACTAATCCCACTGCCCCGCTCTCTCCCCACAGCCCTGTTTCTATCCCCAATCTAAACCCACTGCCCCGCTCTCTCCCCATAGTCCGGTATCAATCCCAAACTTATCCCACTGCCCCGCTCTCTCCCCATAGTCCTGTATCAATCTCCAAACTAATCCCACTGCCCCGCTCTTTCCCCATAGCCCTGTATCAATCCACAAATTAATCCGACTGCCCCGCTCTCTCCCCATACTCCTGTATCAATCCCCAAACTAATCCCACTGCCCCGCTCTCTCCCCATAGTCCTGTATCTATCCCCATACTAATCCCACTGCCCTGCTCTCTCCCCATAGTCCAGTATCAATCCCCTAACTAATCCCACTGCCTCGCTCTCTCCCCATAGTCCTGTATCAATCATCTAACTAATGCCACTGCCCCCCTCTCTCCCCATAGTCCTGCATCAATCCCCAAACTAATCCCAGTGCCATGCTCTCTCCCCATAGTCCTGTATCAATCTCCAAACTAATCCCACTTCCCCGCTCTCTCCCCATAGTTCTGTATCAATCCCCAAATTAATCTCCCTGCCCCGCTCTCTCCCCGTAACCCTCTATCAATCACCAAACTAATCCCACAGCCCCGCTCTCTCCTCATAGCCCTGTATCAATAGCCAAACTAATCCCACTTCCCCGCTCTCTGGCCATAGCTCTGTATCAATCGCCAAACTAATCCGACTGCCCCGCTCTCTCCCCATAGTCCTGTATCAATCTCCAAACTAATCCCACTGCCCCGCTCTCTCTCCATAGTCCTGTATCAATCCCCAAACTAATCCCACTGCCCCGCTCTCTCCCAATAGTCCTGTATCAATCCACAACTAATCCCACTGCCCAGCTCTCTCCCCATAGTCCTGTATCAGTCCCAAACGAGTTCCACTGCGTCGCTCTATCCCCATATTCCTGTATCAATCTCCAAACTAATCCCACTGCCTCGCTCTCTCCCCATAGTCCTGTATCAATCCCCAAACTAATCCCACTGCCCCGCTCTCTCCCCATAGTCCTGTATCAATTCCAAACTAATCCCACTGCCTCGCTCTATCCCCATAGCCCTGTATCAATCCCCAAACTAATCCCACTGCCCCGCTCTCTTCCCATAGCCCTGTATCAATCCCCAATCTAAACCCACTGCCCCGCTCTATCCCCATAGTCCGGTATCAATCCCAAACTTATCCCACTGCCCCGCTCTCTCCCCATAGTCCTGTATCAATCTCCAAACTAATCCCACTGCCCCGCTCTTTCCCCATAGCCCTGTATCAATCCACAAATTAATCCGACTGCCCCGCTCTCTCCCCATACTCCTGTATCAATCCCCAAACTAATCACACTTCCCCGCTCTCTCCCCATAGTCCTGTATCTATCCCCAAACTAATCCCACTGCCCTGCTCTCTCCCCATAGTCCAGTATCAATCCCCTAACTAATCCCACTGCCTCGCACTCTCCCCATAGTCCTGTATCAATCCTCAAACTAATGCCACTGCCCCCCTCTCTCCCCATAGTCCTGCATCAATCCCCAAACTAATCCCACTGCCATGCTCTCTCCCCATAGTCCTGTATCAATCTCCAAAGTAATCCCACTTCCCCGCTCTCTCCCCATAGTCCTGTATCAATCCCCAAACTAATCCCACAGCCCCGCTCTCTCCCCATAGTCCTGTATCAATCCCCAACTAATCTCACTGCCGCGCTCTCTCCCCATAGCCCTCTATCAATCCCAAACTCGTCCCAATGCCCCGATCTCTCCAAGCACCCCTGTATCAATCGCCAAACTAATCCTACTGCCCCGCTCTCTCCCCATAGTACTGTATCAATCCCAAACTAGTTCCACTGCCCCGCTCTTTCCCCATATTCCTGTATTAATCGCCAAACAAATCCGACTGCCCCGTTCTCTCCCCATAGTCCTGTATCAATCTCCAAACTAATCCCACTGCCCCGCTCTCTCCCCATAGTCCTGTATCAATCCCCAAATTAATCCCACTGCCCCGCTCTCTCCCCATAGTCCTGTATCAATCCCCAACTAATCCCACTGCCCCGCTCTCTCCCCATAGTCCTGTATCAGTCCCAAACGAGTTCCACTGCCCCGCTCTCTCCCCACATTCCTGTATCAATCTCCAAACTAATCCCACTGCCTCGCTCTCTCCCCATAGTCCTGTATCAATCCCCAAACTAATCCCACTGCCCCGCTCTCTCCCAATAGTCCTGTATCAATTCCAAACTAATCCCACTGCCTCGCTTTCTCCCCTTAGCCCTGTATCAATCCCCAAACTAATCCCACTGCCCCGCTCTCTCCCCATAGTCCTGTATCAATCCCCAAACTAATCCCTCTGCCCCGCTCTCTCCCCATAGTCCGGTATCAATCCCAAACATATCCCACTGCCCCGCTCTCTCCCCATAGTCCTGTATCAATCCCCAAACTAATCCCACAGCCCCGCTCTCTCCCCATAGTCCTGTATCAATCCCCAAACTTATCCCACTGCCCCCCTCTCTCCCCATAGTCCTGTATCAATCCCCAAACCAATCCAACTGCCCCGCTCTCTCCCCATAGTCCTGCATCAATCTCCAAACTAATCCCACTGCCCCGCTCTTTCCCCATAGCCCTGTATCAATCCACAAATTAATCCGACTGCCCCGCTCTCTCCCCATACTCCTGTTTCAATCCCCAAACTAATCCCACTGCCCCGCTCTCACCCCAAAGCCCTGTTTCAATCTCCAAACTAATCCCACTACCCCGCTCTCTCCCCATTGTTCTGTATCAATCCCCAAATTAATCCCATTGCCCCGCTCTCTCCCCATAGCCCTCTATCAATCCCCAAACTAATCCCACTGCCCCGCTCTCTCCCCATAGCCCTGTTTCTATCTCCAAACTAATCCCACTGCCCCGCTCTCTCCCCATAGTTCTGTATCAATCCCCAAATTAATCTCCCTGCCCCGCTCTCTCCCCGTAACCCTCTATCAATCACCAAACTAATCCCACTGCCCCGCTCTCTCCTCATAGCCCTGTATCAATCGCCAAACTAATCCCACTTCCCCGCTCTCTCGCCAAAGCTCTGTATCAATCGCCAAACTAATCCGACTGCCCCGCTCTCTCCCCATAGTCCTGTATCAATCTCCAAACTAATCCCACTGCCCCGCTCTCTCCCCATAGTCCTGTATCAATCCCCAAACTAATCCCACTGCCCCGCTCTCTCCCAATAGTCCTGTATCAATCCCCAACTAATCCCACTGCCCAGCTCTCTCCCCATAGTCCTGTATCAGTCCCAAACGAGTTCCACTGCGTCGCTCTATCCCCATATTCCTGTATCAATCTCCAAACTAATCCCACTGCCTCGCTCTCTCCCCATAGTCCTGTATCAATCCCCAAACTAAACCCACTGCCCCGCTCTCCCCATAGTCCTGTATCAATTCCAAACTAATCCCACTGCCTCGCTCTATCCCCATAGCCCTGTATCAATCCCCAAACTAATCCCACTGCCCCGCTCTCTCCCCATAGCCATGTATCAATCCCCAATCTAAACCCACTGCCCCGCTCTTTCCCCATAGCCCTGTATCAATCCACAAATTAATCCGACTGCCCCGCTCTCTCCCCATACTCCTGTATCAATCCCCAAACTAATCCCACTGCCCCGCTCTCTCCCCATAGTCCTGTATCAATCCCCTAACTAATCCCACTGCCTCGCTCTCTCCCCATAGTCCTGTATCAATCCTCAAACTAATGCCACTGCCCCCCTCTCTTCCCATAGTCCTGCATCAATCCCCAAACTAATCCCACTGCCATGCTCTCTCCCCATAGTCCTGTATCAATCTCCAAACTAATCCCACTTCCCCGCTCTCTCCCCATAGTTCTGTATCAATCCCCAAATTAATCTCCCTGCCCCGCTCTCTCCCCGTAACCCTCTATCAATCACCAAACTAATCCCACTGCCCCGCTCTCTCCTCTTAGCCCTGTGTCAATCGCCAAACTAATCCCACTTCTTCGCTCTCTCGCCATAGCTCTGTATCAATCGCCAAACTAATCCGACTGCCCCGCTCTCTACCCATAGTCCTGTATCAATCTCCAAACTAATCCCACTGCCCCGCTCTCTCCCCATAGTCCTGTATCAATCCCCAAACTAATCCCACTGCCCCGCCCTCTCCCAATAGTCCTGTATCAATCCCCATCTAATCCCACTGCCCAGCTCTCTCCCCATAGTCCTGTATCAGTCCCAAACGAGTTCCACTGCGTCGCTCTATCCCCATATTCCTGTATCAATCTCCAAACTAATCCCACTGCCTCGCTCTCTCCCCATAGTCCTGTATCAATCCCCAAACTAATCCCACTGCCCCGCTCTCTCCCCATAGTCCTGTATCAATTCCAAACTAATCCCACTGCCTCGCTCTATCCCCATAGCCCTGTATCAATCCCCAAACTAATCCCACTGCCCCGCTCTCTCCCCATAGCCCTGTATCAATCCCCAATCTAAACCCACTGCCCCGCTCTCTCCCCATAGTCCGGTATCAATCCCAAACTTATCCCTATGCCCCGCTCTCTCCCCATAGTCCTGTATCAATCTCCAAACTAATCCCACTGCCCCGCTCTTTCCCCATAGCCCTGTATCAATCCACAAATTAATCCGACTGCCCCGCTCTTCCCCATACTCCTGTATCAATCCCCAAACTAATCCCACTGCCCCGCTCTCTCCCCATAGTCCTGTATCTATCCCCAAACTAATCCCACTGCCCTGCTCTCTCCCCATAGTCCAGTAACAATCCCCTAACTAATCCCACTGCCTCGCTCTCTCCCCATAGTCCTGTATCAATCCTCAAACTAATGCCACTGCCCCCCTCTCTCCCCATAGTCCTGCATCAATCCCCAAACTAATCCCACTGCCATGCTCTCTCCCCATAGTCCTGTATCAATCTCCAAACTAATCCCGCTTCCCCGCTCTCTCCCCATAGTCCTGTATCAATCCCCAAACTAATCCCACGGCGCCGCTCTCTCCCCATAGTCCTGTATCAATCCCCAACTAATCTCACTGCCGCGCTCTCTCCCCATAGCCCTCTATCAATCCCAAACTCGTCCCATTGCCCCGATCTCTCCAAGCAGCCCTGTATCAATCGCCAAACTAATCCTACTGCCCCGCTCTCTCCCTATAGTACTGTATCAATCCCAAACTAGTTCCACTGCCCCGCTCTTTCCCCATATTCCTGTATTAATCGCCAAACAAATCCGACTGCCCCATTCTCTCCCCATAGTCCTGTATCAATCTCCAAACTAATCCCACTGCCCCGCTCTCTCCCCATAGTCCTGTATCAATCCCCAAAATAATCCCACTGCCCCGCTCTCTCCCAATAGTCCTGTATCAATCCCCAACTAATCCCACTGCCCCGCTCACTCCCCATAGTCCTGTATCAGTCCCAAACGAGTTCCACTGCCCCGCTCTCTCCCCATAGTCCTGTATCAATCCCCAAACTAATCCCACTGCCCCGCTCTCTCTCCATAGTCCGGTATCAATCCCAAACATATCCCACTGCCCCGCTCTCTCCCCATAGTCCTGTATCAATCCCCAAACTAATCCCACAGCCCCGCTCTCTCCCCATAGTCCTGTATCAATCCCCAAACTTATCCCACTGCCCCCCTCTCTCCCCATAGTCCTGTATCAATCCCCAAACCAATCCAATTGCCCCGCTCTCTCCCCATAGTCCTGCATCAATCTCCAAACTAATCCCACTGCCCCGCTCTTTCCCCATAGCCCTGTATCAATCCACAAATTAATCCGACTGCCCCGCTCTCTCCCCATACTCCTGTTTCAATCCCCAAACTAATTCCCACTGCCCCGCTCTTTCCCCATAGCCCTGAATCAATCCACAAATTAATCCGACTGCCCCGCTCTCTCCCCATACTCCTGTTTCAATCCCCAAACTAATCCCACTGCCCCGCTCTCACCCCATAGCCCTGTTTCAATCTCCAAACTAATCCCACTGCCCCGCTCTCTCCCCATTGTTCTGTATCAATCCCCAAATTAATCCCATTGCCCCGCTCTCTCCCCATAGCCCTCTATCAATCGCCAAACTAATCCCACTGCCCCGCTCTCTCCCCATAGCCCTGTATCAATCGCCAAACTAATCCCACTGCCCCGCTCTCTCCCCATAGTCCTGTATCAATTCCAAACTAATCCCACTGCCTCGCACTCTCCCCATAGCCCTGTATCAATCCCCAAACTAATCCCGAGCCCCGCACTCTCCCCATAGTCCTGCATCAATCCCCAAACTAATCCCACTGCCCCGCTCTCTCCACATAGTCCGGTATCAATCCCAAACTTATCCCACTGCCCCGCTCTCTCCCCATAATCCTGTATCAATCCCCACACTAATCCCACTGCCCCGCTCTCTCCCCATCGTCCTGTATCAATCCCCAAACTAATCCCACTGCCCCGCTCTCTCCCCATAGTCCTTTATCAATCCCCAAACTAATCCCACTCCCCCGCTCTCTCCCCATAGTCCTGTATCAATCCCCAAACTAATCCCACTGCCCCGCTCTCTACCTATAGTCCTGTATCAATCACCAAACTAATCCCACTGCCCCGCTCTCTCCCCATATTCCTGTATCAATCCCCAAACTAATCCCACTGCCGCGCTCTCTCCCCATAGTCCTGTATCATTCCCAAACTAATCCCACTACCCCGCTCTCTCCATAGCCCTGTATCAATCCCCAAACTAATCCCACTGCCCCGCTCTCTCCCCATAGTCCTGTATTAATCTCCAATCTAATCCCACTGCCCCGCTCTCTCCCCATCGTCATGTATCAATCCCCAAACTAATCCCACTGCCCCGCTCTCTCCCCATTGTCCTGTATCAATCCACAAACTAAGCCCACTGCCTCGCTCTCTCCCCACAGCCCTGTATCAATCTCCAAACTAATCCCACTGCCCCGCTCTCTCCCCATAGTCCTGTATCAATCCCCAAACTAATCCCACTGCCCCGCTCTCTCCCCATAGTCCTGTATCAATCCACAAACAAAGCCCACTGACCCGATCTCTCCCCATAGTCCTGTTTCAATCCCCAACTAATCCCACTGCCGCGCTCTCTCCCCATAGCCCTCTATCAATCGCCAAACTAATCCCACTGCCCCGCTCTCTCCCCATAGCCCTGTCTCAATCGCCAAACTAATCCCAATGCCCCGCTCTCTCCCCATAGCCCTGTATCAATCGCCAAACTAATCCGACTGCCCCGCTCTCTCCCCATAGTCCTGTATCAATCACCAAACTAAACCGACTGCCCCGCTCTCTCCCCATAGTCCTGTATCAATCCCCAAACTAATCCCACTGCCCCGCTCTCTCCCCATAGTCCTGTATCAATCCCCAACTAAACCGACTGCCCCGCTCTCTCCCCATAGTCCTGTATCAATCCCCAAACTAATCCCACAGCCCCGCTCTCTCCCCATAGTCCTGTATCAATCCCCAAACTTATCCCACTGCCCCCCTCTCTCCCCATAGTCCTGTATCAATCCCCAAACCAATCCAACTGCCCCGCTCTCTCCCCATAGTCCTGCATCAATCTCCAAACTAATCCCACTGCCCCGCTCTTTCCCCATAGCCCTGTATCAATCCACAAATTAATCCGACTGCCCCGCTCTCTCCCCATACTCCTGTTTCAATCCCAAAACTAATCCCACTGCCCCGCTCTCACCCCAAAGCCCTGTTTCAATCTCCAAACTAATCCCACTACCCCGCTCTCTCCCCATTGTTCTGTATCAATCCCCAAATTAATCCCATTGCCCCGCTCTCTCCCCATAGCCCTCTATCAATCCCCAAACTAATCCCACTGCCCCGCTCTCTCCCCATAGCCCTGTTTCTATCTCCAAACTAATCCCACTGCCCCGCTCTCTCCCCATAGTTCTGTATCAATCCCCAAATTAATCTCCCTGCCCCGCTCTCTCCCCGTAACCCTCTATCAATCACCAA
This sequence comes from Pristiophorus japonicus, assembly GCF_044704955.1. Taxonomy (NCBI): domain Eukaryota; kingdom Metazoa; phylum Chordata; class Chondrichthyes; family Pristiophoridae; genus Pristiophorus; species Pristiophorus japonicus. Next base: position 73,108 of record NW_027254467.1, on the reverse strand, counting down.
ACTAATCCCACTGCCCCGCTCTCTCCTCATAGCCCTGTATCAATCGCCAAACTAATCCCACTTCCCCGCTCTCTCGCCAAACTCTGTATCAATCGCCAAACTAATCCGACTGCCCCGCTCTCTCCCCATAGTCCTGTATCAATCTCCAAACTAATCCCACTGCCCCGCTCTCTCCCCATAGTCCTGTATCAATCCCCAAACTAATCCCACTGCCCCGCTCTCTCCCAATAGTCCTGTATCAATCCCCAACTAATCCCACTGCCCAGCTCTCTCCCCATAGTCCTGTATCAGTCCCAAACGAGTTCCACTGCGTCGCTCTATCCCCATATTCCTGTATCAATCTCCAAACTAATCCCACTGCCTCGCTCTCTCCCCATAGTCCTGTATCAATCCCCAAACTAAACCCACTGCCCCGCTCTCCCCATAGTCCTGTATCAATTCCAAACTAATCCCACTGCCTCGCTCTATCCCCATAGCCCTGTATCAATCCCCAAACTAATCCCACTGCCCCGCTCTCTCCCCATAGCCATGTATCAATCCCCAATCTAAACCCACTGCCCCGCTCTTTCCCCATAGCCCTGTATCAATCCACAAATTAATCCGACTGCCCCGCTCTCTCCCCATAGTCCTGTATCAATCCCCAAACTAATCCCACTGCCCCGCTCTCTCCCCATAGTCCTGTATCAATCCCCTAAATAATACCACTGCCTCGCTCTCTCCCCATAGTCCTGTATCAATCCTCAAACTAATGCCACTGCCCCCCTCTCTTCCCATAGTCCTGCATCAATCCCCAAACTAATCCCACTGCCATGCTCTCTCGCCATAGTCCTGTATCAATCTCCAAACTAATCCCACTTCCCCGCTCTCTCCCCATAGTTCTGTATCAATACCCAAATTAATCTCCCTGCCCCGCTCTCTCCCCGTAACCCTCTATCAATCACCAAACTAATCCCACTGCCCCGCTCTCTCCTCATAGCCCTGTGTCAATCGCCAAACTAATCCCACTTCTTCGCTCTCTCGCCATAGCTCTGTATCAATCGCCAAACTAATCCGACTGCCCCGCTCTCTACCCATAGTCCTGTATCAATCTCCAAACTAATCCCACTGCCCCGCTCTCTCCCCATAGTCCTGTATCAATCCCCAAACTAATCCCACTGCCCCGCCCTCTCCCAATAGTCCTGTATCAATCCCCATCTAATCCCACTGCCCAGCTCTCTCCCCATAGTCCTGTATCAGTCCCAAACGAGTTCCACTGCGTCGCTCTATCCCCATATTCCTGTATCAATCTCCAAACTAATCCCACTGCCTCGCTCTCTCCCCATATTCCTGTATCAATCCCCAAACTAATCCCACTGCCCCGCTCTCTCCCCATAGTCCTGTATCAATTCCAAACTAATCCCACTGCCTCGCTCTATCCCCATAGCCCTGTATCAATCCCCAAACTAATCCCACTGCCCCGCTCTCTCCCCATAGCCCTGTATCAATCCCCAATCTAAACCCACTGCCCCGCTCTCTCCCCATAGTCCGGTATCAATCCCAAACTTATCCCTATGCCCCGCTCTCTCCCCATAGTCCTGTATCAATCTCCAAACTAATCCCACTGCCCCGCTCTTTCCCCATAGCCCTGTATCAATCCACAAATTAATCCGACTGCCCCGCTCTCTCCCCATACTCCTGTATCAATCCCCAAACTAATCCCACTGCCCCGCTCTCTCCCCATAGTCCTGTATCTATCCCCAAACTAATCCCACTGCCCTGCTCTCTCCCCATAGTCCAGTATCAATCCCCTAACTAATCCCACTGCCTCGCTCTCTCCCCATAGTCCTGTATCAATCCTCAAACTAATGCCACTGCCCCCCTCTCTCCCCATAGTCCTGCATCAATCCCCAAACTAATCCCACTGCCATGCTCTCTCCCCATAGTCCTGTATCAATCTCCAAACTAATCCCACTTCCCCGCTCTCTCCCCATAGTCCTGTATCAATCCCCAAACTAATCCCACGGCGCCGCTCTCTCCCCATAGTCCTGTATCAATCCCCAACTAATCTCACTGCCGCGCTCTCTCCCCATAGCCCTCTATCAATCCCAAACTCGTCCCATTGCCCCGATCTCTCCAAGCAGCCCTGTATCAATCGCCAAACTAATCCTACTGCCCCGCTCTCTCCCTATAGTACTGTATCAATCCCAAACTAGTTCCACTGCCCCGCTCTTTCCCCATATTCCTGTATTAATCGCCAAACAAATCCGACTGCCCCGTTCTCTCCCCATAGTCCTGTATCAATCTCCAAACTAATCCCACTGCCCCGCTCTCTCCCCATAGTCCTGTATCAATCCCCAAAATAATCCCACTGCCCCGCTCTCTCCCAATAGTCCTGTATCAATCCCCAACTAATCCCACTGCCCCGCTCACTCCCCATAGTCCTGTATCAGTCCCAAACGAGTTCCACTGCCCCGCTCTCTCCCCATAGTCCTGTATCAATCCCCAAACTAATCCCACTGCCCCGCTCTCTCTCCATAGTCCGGTATCAATCCCAAACATATCCCACTGCCCCGCTCTCTCCCCATAGTCCTGTATCAATCCCCAAACTAATCCCACAGCCCCGCTCTCTCCCCATAGTCCTGTATCAATCCCCAAACTTATCCCACTGCCCCCCTCTCTCCCCATAGTCCTGTATCAATCCCCAAACCAATCCAATTGCCCCGCTCTCTCCCCATAGTCCTGCATCAATCTCCAAACTAATCCCACTGCCCCGCTCTTTCCCCATAGCCCTGTATCAATCCACAAATTAATCCGACTGCCCCGCTCTCTCCCCATACTCCTGTTTCAATCCCCAAACTAATCCCACTGCCCCGCTCTTTCCCCATAGCCCTGTATCAATCCACAAATTAATCCGACTGCCCCGCTCTCTCCCCATACTCCTGTTTCAATCCCCAAACTAATCCCACTGCCCCGCTCTCACCCCATAGCCCTGTTTCAATCTCCAAACTAATCCCACTGCCCCGCTCTCTCCCCATTGTTCTGTATCAATCCCCAAATTAATCCCATTGCCCCGCTCTCTCCCCATAGCCCTCTATCAATCGCCAAACTAATCCCACTGCCCCGCTCTCTCCCCATAGCCCTGTATCAATCGCCAAACTAATCCCACTGCCCCGCTCTCTCCCCATAGTCCTGTATCAATTCCAAACTAATCCCACTGCCTCGCTCTCTCCCCATAGCCCTGTATCAATCCCCAAACTAATCCCGAGCCCCGCACTCTCCCCATAGTCCTGCATCAATCCCCAAACTAATCCCACTGCCCCGCTCTCTCCACATAGTCCGGTATCAATCCCAAACTTATCCCACTGCCCCGCTCTCTCCCCATAATCCTGTATCAATCCCCACACTAATCCCACTGCCCCGCTCTCTCCCCATCGTCCTGTACCAATCCCCAAACTAATCCCACTGCCCCGCTCTCTCCCCATAGTCCTTTATCAATCCCCAAACTAATCCCACTCCCCCGCTCTCTCCCCATAGTCCTGTATCAATCCCCAAACTAATCCCACTGCCCCGCTCTCTACCTATAGTCCTGTATCAATCACGAAACTAATCCCACTGCCCCGCTCTCTCCCCATATTCCTGTATCAATCCCCAAACTAATCCCACTGCCGCGCTCTCTCCCCATAGTCCTGTATCAATTCCCAAACTAATCCCACTACCCCGCTCTCTCCATAGCCCTGTATCAATCCCCAAACTAATCCCACTGCCCCGCTCTCTCCCCATAGTCCTGTATTAATCTCCAATCTAATCCCACTGCCCCGCTCTCTCCCCATCGTCATGTATCAATCCCCAAACTAATCCCACTGCCCCGCTCTCTCCCCATAGTCCTGTATCAATCCACAAACTAAGCCCACTGCCTCGCTCTCTCCCCACAGCCCTGTATCAATCTCCAAACTAATCCCACTGCCCCGCTCTCTCCCCATAGTCCTGTATCAATCCCCAAACTAATCCCACTGCCCCGCTCTCTCCCCATAGTCCTGTATCAATCCACAAACAAAGCCCACAGACCCGATCTCTCCCCATAGTCCTGTTTCAATCCCCAACTAATCCCACTGCCGCGCTCTCTCCCCATAGCCCTCTATCAATCGCCAAACTAATCCCACTGCCCCGCTCTCTCCCCATAGCCCTGTCTCAATCGCCAAACTAATCCCAATGCCCCGCTCTCTGCCCATAGCCCTGTTTCAATCCCCAAACTAATCCCACTGCCCCGCTCTTTCCCCATAGCCCTGTATCAATCCACAAATTTTCCGACTGCCCCGCTCTCTCCCCATACTCCTGTTTCAATCCCCAAACTAATCCCACTGCCCCGCTCTCACCCCATAGCCCTGTTTCAATTTCCAAACTAATCCCACTGCTCCGCTCTCTCCCCATTGTTCTGTATCAATCCCCAAATTAATCCCATTGCCCCGCTCTCTCCCCATAGCCCTCTATCAATCGCCAAACTAATCCCACTGCCCCGCTCTCTCCCCATAGCCCTGTATCAATCGCCAAACTAATCCCACTGCCCCGCTCTCTCCCCATAGTCCTGTATCAATTCCAAACTAATCCCACTGCCTCGCTCTCTCCCCATAGCCCTGTATCAATCCCCAAACTAATCCCGAGCCCCGCACTCTCCCCATAGTCCTGCATCAATCCCCAAACTAATCCCACTGCCCCGCTCTCTCCACTTAGTCCGGTATCAATCCCAAACTTATCCCACTGCCCCGCTCTCTCCCCTTAATCCTGTATCAATCCCCACACTAATCCCACTGCCCCGCTCTCTCCCCATCGTCCTGTATCAATCCCCAAACTAATCCCACTGCCCCGCTCTCTCCCCATAGTCCTTTATCAATCCCCAAACTAATCCCACTCCCCCGCTCTCTCCCCATAGTCCTGTATCAATCCCCAAACTAATCCCACTGCCCCGCTCTCTACCTATAGTCCTGTATCAATCACCAAACTAATCCCACTGCCCCGCTCTCTCCCCATATTCCTGTATCAATCCCCAAACTAATCCCACTGCCGCGCTCTCTCCCCATAGTCCTGTATCAATTCCCAAACTAATCCCACTACCCCGCTCTCTCCATAGCCCTGTATCAATCCCCAAACTAATCCCACTGCCCCGCTCTCTCCCCATAGTCCTGTATTAATCTCCAATCTAATCCCACTGCCCCGCTCTCTCCCCATCGTCATGTATCAATCCCCAAACTAATCCCACTGCCCCGCTCTCTCCCCATAGTCCTGTATCAATCCACAAACTAAGCCCACTGCCTCGCTCTCTCCCCACAGCCCTGTATCAATCTCCAAACTAATCCCACTGCCCCGCTCTCTCCCCATAGTCCTGTATCAATCCCCAAACTAATCCCACTGCCCCGCTCTCTCCCCATAGTCCTGTATCAATCCACAAACAAAGCCCACTGACCCGATCTCTCCCCATAGTCCTGTTTCAATCCCCAACTAATCCCACTGCCGCGCTCTCTCCCCATAGCCCTCTATCAATCGCCAAACTAATCCCACTGCCCCGCTCTCTCCCCATAGCCCTGTCTCAATCGCCAAACTAATCCCAATGCCCCGCTCTCTGCCCATAGCCCTGTATCAATCGCCAAACTAATCCGACTGCCCCGCTCTCTCCCCATAGTCCTGTATCAATCACCAAACTAAACCGACTGCCCCGCTCTCTCCCCATAGTCCTGTATCAATCCCCAAACTAATCCCACTGCCCCGCTCTCTCCCCATAGTCCTGTATCAATCCCCAACTAATCCCACTGCCCCGCTCTCTCCCCATAGTCCTGTATCAATCTCTAAACTAATCCCACTGCCTCGCTCTCTCCGCATAGCCCTGTATCAATCCCCAAACTAATCCCACTGCCCCGATCTCTCCCCATAGTCCTGCATCAATCCCCAAACTAATCCCACTGCCCCGCTCTCTCCCCATAGTCCGGTATCAATCCCAAACTTATCCGACTGCCCCACACTCTCCCCATAGTCCTGTATCAATTCCCAAACTAATCCCACTGCCCCGCTCTCTCCCCATAGTCCTGTATCAATCCCCAAACTAATCCCACTCCCCCGCTCTCTCCCCATAGTCCTGTATCAATCCCCAAACTAATCCCACTGCCCCGCTCTCTACCTATAGTCCTGTATCAATCACCAAACTAATCCCACTGCCCCGCTCTCTCCCAATAGTCCTGTATGAATCCCCAAACTAATCCCACTGCCGAGCTCTCTCAAGATAGTCCTGTATCAATTCCCAAACTAATCCCACTACCCCGCTCTCTCCATAACCCTGTATCAATCCCCAAACTAATCCCACTGCCCCGCTCTCTCCCCATAGTCCTGTATTAATCTCCAATCTAATCCCACTGCCCCGCTCTCTCCATAGCCCTGTATCAATCCCCAAACTAATCCCACTGCCCCGCTCTCTCCCCATAGTCCTGTATTAATCTCCAATCTAATCCCACTGCCCCGCTCTCTCCCCATCGTCATGTATCAATCCCCAAACTAATCCCACTGCCCCGCTCTCTCCCCATAGTCCTGTATCAATCCACAAACTAAGCCCACTGCCTCGCTCTCTCCCCACAGCCCTGTATCAATCTCCAAACTAATCCCACTGCCCCGCTCTCTCCCCATAGTCCTGTATCAATCCCCAAACTAATCCCACTGCCCCGCTCTCTCCCCATAGTCCTGTATCAATCCACAAACAAAGCCCACTGACCCGATCTCTCCCCATAGTCCTGTTTCAATCCCCAACTAATCCCACTGCCGCGCTCTCTCCCCATAGCCCTCTATCAATCGCCAAACTAATCCCACTGCCCCGCTCTCTCCCCATAGCCCTGTCTCAATCGCCAAACTAATCCCAATGCCCCGCTCTCTGCCCATAGCCCTGTATCAATCGCCAAACTAATCCGACTGCCCCGCTCTCTCCCCATAGTCCTGTATCAATCACCAAACTAAACCGACTGCCCCGCTCTCTCCCCATAGTCCTGTATCAATCCCCAAACTAATCCCACTGCCCCGCTCTCTCCCCATAGTCCTGTATCAATCCCCAACTAATCCCACTGCCCCGCTCTCTCCCCATAGTCCTGTATCAATCTCTAAACTAATCCCACTGCCTCGCTCTCTCCGCATAGCCCTGTATCAATCCCCAAACTAATCCCACTGCCCCGATCTCTCCCCATAGTCCTGCATCAATCCCCAAACTAATCCCACTGCCCCGCTCTCTCCCCATAGTCCGGTATCAATCCCAAACTTATCCGACTGCCCCACACTCTCCCCATAGTCCTGTATCAATTCCCAAACTAATCCCACTGCCCCGCTCTCTCCCCATAGTCCTGTATCAATCCCCAAACTAATCCCACTCCCCCGCTCTCTCCCCATAGTCCTGTATCAATCCCCAAACTAATCCCACTGCCCCGCTCTCTACCTATAGTCCTGTATCAATCACCAAACTAATCCCACTGCCCCGCTCTCTCCCAATAGTCCTGTATCAATCCCCAAACTAATCCCACTGCCGAGCTCTCTCAAGATAGTCCTGTATCAATTCCCAAACTAATCCCACTACCCCGCTCTCTCCATAACCCTGTATCAATCCCCAAACTAATCCCACTGCCCCGCTCTCTCCCCATAGTCCTGTATTAATCTCCAATCTAATCCCACTGCCCCGCTCTCTCCCCATAGTCCTGTATCAATCCCCAAACTAATCCCACTGCCCCGCTCTCTCGCCATAGTCCTGTATCAATCCACAAACTAAGCCCACTGCCTCGCTCTCTCCCCATAGCCCTGTATCAATCTCCAAACTAATTCCACTGCCCCGCTCTCTCCCCATAGTCCTGTATCAATCTCCAAACTAATCCCACTGCCCCGCTCTCTCCCCATAGTCCTGTATCAATCCACAAACTAAGCCCACTGACCCGCTCTATCCCCATAGTCCTGTTTCAATCCCCAACTAATCCCACTGCCGCGCTCTCTCCCCATAGCCCTCTATCAATCGCCAAACTAATCCCACTGCCCCGCTCTCTCCCCATAGCCCTGTCTCAATCGCCAAACTAATCCCAATGCCCCGCTCTCTCCCCATAGCCCTGTATCAATCGCCAAACTAATCCGACTGCCCCGCACTCTCCCCATAGTCCTGTATCAATCACCAAACTAAACCCACTGCCCCGCTCTCTCCCCATAGTCCTGTTTCAATTCCCAAACTAATCCCACTGCCCCGCTCTCTCCCCATAGTCCTGTATCAATCCCCAACTAATCCCACTGCCCCGCTCTCTCCCCATAGTCCTGTATCAATCTCTAAACTAATCCCACTGCCTCGCTCTCTCCGCATAGCCCTGTATCAATCCCCAAACTAATCCCACTGCCCCGATCTCTCCCCATAATCCTGCATCAATCCCCAAACTAATCCCACTGCCCCGCTCTCTCCCCATAGTCCGGTATCAATCCCAAACTTATCCGACTGCCCCACACTCTCCCCATAGTCCTGTATCAATTCCCAAACTAATCCCACTGCCCCGCTCTCTCCCCATAGTCCTCTATCGATCCCCAAACTAATCCCACTCCCCCGCTCTCTCCCCATAGTCCTGTATCAATCCCCAAACTAATACCACTGCCCCGCTCTCTACCTATAGTCCTGTATCAATCACCAAACTAATCCCACTGCCCCGCTCTCTCCCCATAGTCCTGTATCAATCCCCAAACTAATCCCACTGCCGCGCTCTCTCAAGATAGTCCTGTATCAATTCCCAAACTAATCCCACTACCCCGCTCTCTCCATAGCCCTGTATCAATCCCCAAACTAATCCCACTGCCCCGCTCTCTCCCCATAGTCCTGTATTAATCTCCAATCTAATCCCACTGCACCGCTCTCTCCCCATAGTCCTGTATCAATCCCCAAACTAATCCCACTGCCCCGCTCTCTCCCCATAGTCCTGTATCAATCCACAAACTAAGCCCACTGACCCGCTCTCTCCCCATAGTCCTGTTTCAATCCCCAACTAATCCCACTGCCCCGCTCTCTCCCCATAGCCCTCTATCAATCGCCAAACTAATCCCACTGCCCCGCTCTCTCCCCATAGCCCTGTCTCAATCGCCAAACTAATCCCAATGCCCCGCTCTCTCCCCATAGCCCTGTATCAATCGCCAAACTAATCCGACTGCCCCGCTCTCTCCCCATAGTCCTGTATCAATCACCAAACTAAACCCACTGCCCCGCTCTCTCCCCATAGTCCTGTATCAATCCCCAAACTAATCCCACTGCCCCGCTCTCTCCCCATAGTCCTGTATCAATCCCCAAACTAATCCCACTGCCCCGCTCTCTCCCCATAGTCCTGTATCAATCCCCAACTAATCCCACTGCCCCGCTCTCTCCCCATAGTCCTGTATCAATCTCCAAACTAATCCCACTGCCTCGCTCTCTCCGCATAGCCCTGTATCAATCCCCAAACTAATCCCACTGCCCCTATCTCTCCCCATAGTCCTGCATCAATCCCCAAACTAATCCCACTGCCCCGTTCTCTCCCCATAGTCCGGTATCAATCCCAAACTTATCCGACTGCCCCGCTCTCTCCCCATAGCCCTGTCTCAATCGCCAAACTAATCCCAATGACCCGCTCTCTCCCCATAGCCCTGTATCAATCGCCAAACTAATCCGACTGCCCCGCTATCTCCCCATAGTCCTGTATCAATCACCAAACTAAACCCACTGCCCCGCTCTCTCCCCATAGTCCTGTATCAATCCCCAAACTAATCCCACTGCCCCGCTCTCTCCCCATAGTCCGGTATCAATCCCAAACTTATCCGACTGCCCCGCGCACTCCCCATAGTCCTGTATCAATCCCCAAACTAACCCCACTGCCCCGCTCTTTCCCCATAGTCCTGTATCAATCCCCAAACTAATCCCACTGCCGCGCTCTCTCCCCATAGTCCTGTATCAATTCCCAAACTAATCCCACTACCCCGCTCTCTCTATAGCCCTGTATCAATCCGCAAACTAATCCCACTGCCCCGCTCTCTCCCCATAGTCCTGTATTAATCTCCGATCTAATCCCACTGCCCCGCTCTCTCCCCATAGTCCTGTATCAATCCCCAAACTAATCCCACTGCCCCGCTCTCTCCCCATAGTCCTGTATCAATCCACAAACTAAGTCCACTGCCTCGCTTTCTCCCCATAGCCCTGTATCAATTTCCAAACTAATCCCACTGCCCCGCTCTCTCCCCATAGTCCTGTATCAATCCCCAAACTAATCCCACTGCCCCGCTCTCTCCCCATAGTCCTGTATCAATCCACAAACTAATCCCACTGCCCCGCTCTCTCCCCATAGCCCTGTATCAATCGCCAAACTAATCCGACTGCCCCGCTCTCTCCCCATAGTCCTGTATCAATCACCAAACTAAACCCACTGCCCCGCTCTCTCCCCATAGTCCTGTATCAATCCCCAAACTAATCCCACTGCCCCGCTCTCTCCCCATAGTCCTGTGTCAATCCCCAACTAATCCCACTGCCCCGCTCTCTCCCCATAGTCCTGTATTAATCTCCAATCTAATCCCACTGCCCCGCTCTCTCCCCATAGTCCTGTATCAATCCCCAAACTAATCCCACTGCCCCGCTCTCTCCCCATAGTCCTGTATCAATCCACAAACTAAGCCCACTGCCTCGCTCTCTCCCCATAGCCCTGTATAAATCTCCAAACTAATCCCACTGCCCCGCTCTCTCCCCATAGTCCTGTATCAATCCCCAAACTAATCCCCCTGCCCCGCTCTCTCCCCATAGTCCTGTATCAATCCACAAACTAAGCCCACTGACCCGCTCTCTCCCAATAGTCCTGTTTCAATCCCCAACTAATCCCACTGCCCCGCTCTCTCCCCATAGCCCTCTATCAATCGCCAAACTAATCCCACTGCCCCGCTCTCTCCCCATAGCCCTGTCTCAATCGCCAAACTAATCCCAATGCCCCGCTCTCTCCCCATAGCCCTGTATCAATCGCCAAACTAATCCGACTGCCCCGCTCTCTCCCCATAGTCCTGTATCAATCACCAAACTAAACCCACTGCCCCGCTCTATCTCCATAGTCCTGTATCAATCCCCAAACTAATCCCACTGCCCCGCTCTCTCCCCATAGTCCTGTATCAATCCCCAACTAATCCCACTGCCCCGCTCTCTCCCCATAGTCCTGTATCAATCTCCAAACTAATCCCACTGCCTCGCTCTCTCCGCATAGCCCTGTATCAATCCCCAAACTAATCCCACTGCCCCGATCTCTCCCCATAGTCCTGCATCAATCCCCAAACTAATCCCACTGCACCGTTCTCTCCCCATAGTCCGGTATCAATCCCAAACTTATCCGACTGCCCCGCTCTCTCCCCATAGCCCTGTCTCAATCGCCAAACTAATCCCAATGACCCGCTCTCTCCCCATAGCCCTGTATCAATCGCCAAACTAATCCGACTGCCCCGCTATCTCCCCATAGTCCTGTATCAATCACCAAACTAAACCCACTGCCCCGCTCTCTCCCCATAGTCCTGTATCAATCCCCAAACTAATCCCACTGCCCCGCTCTCTCCCCATAGTCCGGTATCAATCCCAAACTTATCCGACTGCCCCGCGCACTCCCCATAGTCCTGTATCAATCCCCAAACTAACCCCACTGCCCCGCTCTTTCCCCATAGTCCTGTATCAATCCCCAAACTAATCCCACTGCCGCGCTCTCTACCCATAGTCCTGTATCAATTCCCAAACTAATCCCACTACCCCGCTCTCTCTATAGCCCTGTATCAATCCGCAAACTAATCCCACTGCCCCGCTCTCTCCCCATAGTCCTGTATTAATCTCCAATCTAATCCCACTGCCCCGCTCTCTCCCCATAGTCCTGTATCAATCCCCAAACTAATCCCACTGCCCCGCTCTCTCCCCATAGTCCTGTATCAATCCACAAACTAAGCCCACTGCCTCGCTTTCTCCCCATAGCCCTGTATCAATCTCCAAACTAATCCCACTGCCCCGCTCTCTCCCCATAGTCCTGTATCAATCCCCAAACTAATCCCACTGCCCCGCTCTCTCCCCATAGTCCTGTATCAATCCACAAACTAAGCCCACTGACCCGCTCTCTCCCCATAGTCCTGTTTCAATCCCCAACTAATCCCACTGCCCCGCTCTCTCCCCATAGTCCTCTATCAATCACCAAACTAAACCCACTGCCCCGCTCTCTCCCCATAGTCCTGTATCAATCCCCAAACTAATCCCACTGCCCCGCTCTCTCCCCATAGTCCTGTGTCAATCCCCAACTAATCCCACTGCCCCGCTCTCTCCCCATAGTCCTGTATCAATCTCTAAACTAATCCCACTGCCTCGCTCTCTCCGCATAGCCCTGTATCAATCCCCAAACTAATCCCACTGCCCCGATCTCTCCCCATAGTCCTGCATCAATCCCCAAACTAATCCCACTGCCCCGCTCTCTCCCCATAGTCCGGTATCAATCCCAAACTTATCCCACTGCCCCACACTCTCCCCATAGTCCTGTATCAATTCCCAAACTAATCCCACTGCCCCGCTCTCTCCCCATAGTCCTGTATCAATCCCCAAACTAATACCACTCCCCCGCTACTCCCCATAGTCCTGTATCACTCCCCAAACTAATCCCACTGCCCCACTCTCTACCTATAGTCCTGTATCAATCACCAAACTAATCCCACTGCCGCGCTCTCTCAAGATAGTCCTGTATCAATTCCCAAACTAATCCTACTACCCCGCTCTCTCCATAGCCCTGTATCAATCCCCAAACTAATCCCACTGCCCCGCTCTCTCCCCATAGTCCTGTATTAATCTCCAATCTAATCCCACTGCCCCGCTCTCTCCCCATAGTCCTGTATCAATCCCCAAACTAATCCCACTGCCCCGCTCTCTCCCCATAGTCCTGTATCAATCCACAAACTAAGCCCACTGCCTCGCTCTCTCCCCATAGCCCTGTATAAATCTCCAAACTAATCCCACTGCCCCGCTCTCTCCCCATAGTCCTGTATCAATCCCCAAACTAATCCCACTGCCCCGCTCTCTCCCCATAGTCCTGTATCAATCCAAAACTAAGCCCACTGACCCGCTCTCTCCCAATAGTCCTGTTTCAATCCCCAACTAATCCCACTGCCCCGCTCTCTCCCCATAGCCCTCTATCAATCGCCAAACTAATCCCACTGCCCCGCTCTCTCCCCATAGCCCTGTCTCAATCGCCAAACTAATCCCAATGCCCCGCTCTCTCCCCATAGCCCTGTATCAATCGCCAAACTAATCCGACTGCCCCGCTCTCTCCCCATAGTCGTGTATCAATCACCAAACTAAACCCACTGCCCCGCTCTATCCCCATAGTCCTGTATCAATCCCCAAACTAATCCCACTGCCCCGCTCTCTCCCCATAGTCCTGTATCAATCCCCAACTAATCCCACTGCCCCGCTCTCTCCCCATAGTCCTGTATCAATCTCCAAACTAATCCCACTGCCTCGCTCTCTCCGCATAGCCCTGTATCAATCCCCAAACTAATCCCACTGCCCCGATCTCTCCCCATAGTCCTGCATCAATCCCCAAACTAATCCCACTGCCCCGTTCTCTCCCCATAGTCCGGTATCAATCCCAAACTTATCCGACTGCCCCGCTCTCTCCGCATAGCCCTGTCTCAATCGCCAAACTAATCCGACTGCCCCGCTATCTCCCCATAGTCCTGTATCAATCACCAAACTAAACCCACTGCCGCGCTCTCTCCCCATAGTCCTGTATCAATTCCCAAACTAATCCCACTACCCCGCTCTCTCTATAGCCCTGTATCAATCCGCAAACTAATTCCACTGCCCCGCTCTCTCCCCATAGTCCTGTATTAATCTCCAATCTAATCCCACTGCCCCGCTCTCTCCCCATAGTCCTGTATCAATCCCCAAACTAATCCCACTGCCCCGCTCTCTCCCCATAGTCCTGTATCAATCCACAAACTAAGCCCACTGCCTCGCTTTCTCCCCATAGACCTGTTTCAATCCCCAACTAATCCCACTGCCCCGCTCTCTCCCCATAGCCCTCTATCAATCGCCAAACTAATCCCACTGCCCCGCTCTCTCCCCATAGCCCTGTCTCAATCGCCAAACTAATCCCAATTCCCCGCTCTCTCCCCATAGCCCTGTATCAATCGCCAAACTAATCCGACTGCCCCGCTCTCTCGCCATAGTCCTGTATCAATCACCAAACTAAACCCACTGCCCCGCTCTCTCCGCATAACCCTGTATCAATCCCCAAACTAATCCCACTGCCCCGATCTCTCCCCATAGTCCTGCATCAATCCCCAAACTAATCCCACTGCCCCGCTCTCTCCCCATAGTCCGGTATCAATCCCAAACTTATCCGACTGCCCCGCGCTCTCCCCATAGTCCTGTATCAATCCCCAAACTAACCCCACTGCCCCGCTCTCTCCCCATAGTCCTGTATTAATCTCCAAACTAATCCCACTGCCCCGCTCTCTCCCCATAGTCCTGTATCAATCCCCAAACTAATCCCACTCCCTCGCTCTCTCCCCATATTCCTGTAGCAATCCCCAAACTAATCCCACTAACCCGCTCTCTCCCTATAGTCCTGTATCAATCCCCAAACTAATCCCACTGCCCCGCTCTCTCCCCATAGTCCTGTATCAATCCCCAAACTAATCCCACTGCCCCGCTCTCTCCCCATAGTCCTGCATCAATCACCAAACTAAACCCACTGCCCCGCTCTCTCCCCATAGTCCTGTATCAATCCCCAAACTAATCCCACTGCCCCGCTCTCTCCCCATAGTCCTGTGTCAATCCCCAACTAATCCCACTGCCCCACTCTCTCCCCATAGTCCTGCATCAATCTCTAAACTAATCCCACTGCCTCGCTCTCTCCGCATAGCCCTGTATCAATCCCCAAACTAATCCCACTGCCCCGATCTCTCCCCATAGTCCTGCATCAATCCCCAAACTAATGCCACTGCCCCGCTCTCTCCCCATAGTCCGGTATCAATCCCAAACTTATCCCACTGCCCCACACTCTCCCCATAGTCCTGTATCAATTTCCAAACTAATCCCACTGCCCCGCTCTCTCCCCATAGTCCTGTATCAATCCCCAAACTAATCCCACTCCCCCGCTACTCCCCATAGTCCTGTATCACTCCCCAAACTAATCCCACTGCCCCACTCTCTACCTATAGTCCTGTATCAATCACCAAACTAATCCCACTGCCGCGCTCTCTCAAGATAGTCCTGTATCAATTCCCAAACTAATCCCACTACCCCGCTCTCTCCATAGCCCTGTATCAATCCCCAAACTAATCCCACTGCCCCGCTCTCTCCACATAGTCCTGTATTAATCTCCCATCTAATCCCACTGCCCCGCTCTCTCCCCATAGTCCTGTATCAATCCCCAAACTAATCCCACACACCCGCTCTCTCCCCATAGTCCTGTATCAATCCACAAACTAAGCCCACTGCCTCGCTCTCTCCCCATAGCCCTGTATAAATCTCCAAACTAATCCCACTGCCCCGCTCTCTCCCCATAGTCCTGTATCAATCCCCAAACTAATCCCAATGCCCCGCTCTCTCCCCATAGTCCTGTATCAATCCACAAACTAAGCGCACTGACCCGCTCTCTCCCAATAGTCCTGTTTCAATCCCCAACTAATCCCACTGCCCCGCTCTCTCCCCATAGCCCTCTATCAATCGCCAAACTAATCCCACTGCCCCGCTCTCTCCCCATAGCCCTGTCTCAATCGCCAAACTAATCCCAATGCCCCGCTCTCTCCCCATAGCCCTGTATCAATCGCCAAACTAATCCGACTGCCCCGCTCTCTCCCCATAGTCCTGTATCAATCACCAAACTAAACCCACTGCCCCGCTCTATCCCCATAGTCCTGTATCAATCCCCAAACTAATCCCACTGCCCCGCTCTCTCCCCATAGTCCTGGATCAATCCCCAACTAATCCCACTGCCCCGCTCTCTCCCCATAGTCCTGTATCAATCTCCAAACTAATCCCACTGCCTCGCTCTCTCCGCATAGCCCTGTATCAATCCCCAAACTAATCCCACTGCCCCGATCTCTCCCCATAGTCCTGCATCAATCCCCAAACTAATCCCACTGCCCCGTTCTCTCCCCATGGTCCGGTATCAATCCCAAACTTATCCGACTGCCCCGCTCTCTCCCCATAGCCCTGTCTCAATCGCCAAACTAATCCCAATGACCCGCTCTCTCCCCATAGCCCTGTATCAATCGCCAAACTAATCCGACTGCCCCGCTATCAATCCATAGTCCTGTATCAATCACCAAACTAAACCCACTGCCCCGCTCTCTCCCCATAGTCCTGTATCAATCCCCAAACTAATCCCACTGGCCCGCTCTCTCCCCATAGTCCGGTATCAATCCCAAACTTATCCGACTGCCCCGCGCACTCCCCATAGTCCTGTATCAATCCCCAAACTAACCCCACTGCCCCGCTCTTTCCCCATAGTCCTGTATCAATCCCCAAACTAATCCCACTGCCGCGCTCTCTCCCCATAGTCCTGTATCAATTCCCAAACTAATCCCACTACCCCGCTCTCTCTATAGCCCTGTATCAATTCGCAAACTAATCCCACTGCCCCGCTCTCTCCCCATAGTCCTGTATTAATTTCCAATCTAATCCCACTGCCCCGCTCTCTCCCCATAGTCCTGTATCAATCCCCAAACTAATCCCACTGCCGGGCTCTCTCCCCATAGTCCTGTATCAATCCACAAACTAAGCCCACTGCCTCGCTTTCTCCCCGTAGCCCTGTATCAATCTCCAAACTAATCCCACTGCCCCGCTCTCTCCCCATAGTCCTGTATCAATCGCCAAACTAATCCCACTGCCCCGCTCTTTCCCCATTGTCCTGTATCAATCCACAAACTAAGCCCACTGACCCGCTCTCTCCCCATAGTCCTGTTTCAATCCCCAACTAATCCCACTGCCCCGCTCTCTCCCCATAGCCCTCTATCAATCGCCAAACTAATCCCACTGCCCCGCTCTCTCCCCATAGCCCTGTCTCAATCGCCAAACTAATCCCAATGCCCCGCTCTCTCCCCATAGCCCTGTATCAATCGCCAAACTAATCCGACTGCCCCGCTCTCTCGCCATAGTCCTGTATCAATCACCAAACTAAACCCACTGCTCCGCTCTCTCCCCATAGTCCTGTATCAATCCCCAAACTAATCCCACTGCCCCGCTCTCTCCCCATAGTCCTGTATCAATCCCCAACTAATCCCACTGCCCCGCTCTCTCCCCATAGTCCTGTATCAATCTCCAAACTAATCCCACTGCCTCGCTCTCTCCGCATAGCCCTGTATCAATCCCCAAACTAATCCCACTGCCCCGATCTCTCCCCATAGTCCTGCATCAATCCCCAAACTAATCCCACTGCCCCGCTCTCTCCCCATAGTCCGGTATCAATCCCAAACTTATCCGACTGCCCCGCTCTCTCCCCATAGTCCTGTATTAATCTCCAAACTAATCCCACTGCCCCGCTCTCTCCCCATAGTCCTGTATCAATCCCCAAACTAATCCCACTCCCTCGCTCTCTCCCCATAGTCCTGTAGCAATCCCCAAACTAATCCCACTGCCCCGCTCACTCCCTATAGTCCTGTATCAATCCCCAAACTAATCCCACTGCCCCGCTCTCTCCCCATAGTCCTGTATCAATCCCCAAACTAATCCCACTGCCCCGCTCTCTCCCCATAGTCCTGTATCAATTCCCAAACTAATCCCACTACCCCGCTCTCTCCATAGCCATGTATCAATCCCCAAACTAATCCCACTGCCTCGCTCTCTCCCCATAGTCCTGTATCAATCCCCAAACTAATCCCACTGCCCCGCTCTCTCCCCATAGTCCTGCATCAATCTCCAAACTAATCCCACTGCCCCGCTGTTTTCCCATAGCCCTGTAGCAATCCACAAATTAATCCGACTGCCCCGCCCTCTCCCCATACTCCTGTATCAATTCCCAAACTAATCCCACTGCCCCGCTCTCTCCCCATAGCCCTGTATCAATCTCCAAACTAATCCCACTGCCCCGCTCTCTCCCCATAGTCCTGTATCAATCCCCAAACTAATCCCACTGCCCCGCTCTCTCCCCATAGTCCTATATCAATCTCCACACTAATCCCAGTGATCCGCTCTCTCCCCATAGTCCTGTATCAATCGCCAAACTAATCCCACTGCCCTGCTCTCTCCCCATAGTCCTGTATCTATCCCCAAACTAATCGCACTGCCCCGATCTCTCCCCATAGTCCAGTATCCATCCCCAAACTTATCCCACTGCCCCGCTCTCTCCCCATAGTCCTGTATCAACTCCCCAACATAATCCCACTGCCCCGCTCTCTCCCCATAGTGCTGTATCAATTCCCCAAACTAATCCCACTGCCCCGCTCTCTCCCCATAGTCCTGTATCAATCCCCAAACTAATCCCACTGCCCCGCTCTCTCCCCATAGTCCTGTATCAATCCCCAAATTAATCCCACTGCCCCGCTCTCTCCCCATAGTCCTGTATCAATTCCCAAACTAATCCCACTACCCCGCTCTCTCCATAGCCATGTATCAACCCCAAACTAATCCCACTGCCTCGCTCTCTCCCCATAGTCCTGTATCAATCCCCAAACTAATCCCACTGCCCCGCTCTCTCCCCATAGTCCTGCATCAATCTCCAAACTAATCCCACTGCCCCGCTGTTTTCCCATAGCCCTGTAGCAATCCACAAATTAATCCGACTGCCCCGCTCTCTCCCCATACTCCTGTATCAATTCCCAAACTAATCCCACTGCCCCGCTCTCTCCCCATAGCCGTGTATCAATCTCCAAACTAATCCCACTGCCCCGCTCTCTCCCCATAGTCCTGTATCAATCCCCAAACTAATCCCACTGCCCCGCTCTCTCCCCATAGTCCTATATCAATCTCCACACTAATCCCAGTGATCCGCTCTCTCCCCATAGTCCTGTATCAATCGCCAAACTAATCCCACTGCCCTGCTCTCTCCCCATAGTCCTGTATCTATCCCCAAACTAATCGCACTGCCCCGCTCTCTCCCCATAGTCCTGTATCAATCCCCAAACTAATCACACTGCCCCGATCTCTCCCCATAGTCCTGTATCCATCCCCAAACTTATCCCACTGCCCCGCTCTCTCCCCATAGTCCTGTATCAACTCCCCAACATAATCCCACTGCCCCGCTCTCTCCCCATAGTGCTGTATCAATTCCCCAAACTAATCCCACTGCCCCGCTCTCTCCCCATAGTCCTGTATCAATCCCCAAACTAATCCCACTGCCCCGCTCTCTCCCCATAGTACTGTTTCAATACCCAAACTAATCCCACTGCCCCGCTCTCTCCCCATCGTCCTGTATCAATCCCAATTTTATCCGACTGCCGCGCGCTCTCCCCATAGTCCTGTATCAATCCCCAAACTAACCCCACTGCCCCGCTCTCTCCCCATAGTCGTGTATTAATCTCCAAACTAATCCCACTGCCCCGCTCTCTCCCCATAGTCCTGTATCAATCCCCAAACTAATCCCACTCCCCTGCTCTCTCCCCATAGTCCTGTAGCAATCCCCAAACTAATCCCACTGCCCCGCTCTCTCCCCATAGTCCTGTATCAATCCCCAAACTAATCCCACTGCCCCGCTCTCTCCCCATAGTCCTGTATCCATCCCCAAACTAATCCCACTGCCCCGCTCTCTCCCCATAGTCTGTATCCATCCCCAAACTAATACCACTACCCCGCTCTCTCCCCATAGTCCTATATCAATCTCCACACTAATCCCAGTGCCCCGCTATCTCCCCATAGTCCTGTATCAATCGCCAAACTAATCCCACTGCCCTGCTCTCTCCCCATAGTCCTGTATCTATCCCCAAACTAATCGCACTGCCCCGCTCTCTCCCCATAGTCCTGTATCAATCCCCAAACTAATCCCACTGCCCCGATCTCTCCCCATAGTCCTCTATCCATCCCCAAACTCATCCCACTGACCCGCTCTCTCCCCGTAGTCCTGTATCAACTCCCCAACCTAAACCCACTGCCCCGCTCTCTCCCCATAGTCCTGTATCAATTCCCCAAACTAATCCCACTGCCCCGCTCTCTCCACATAGTCCTGTATCAATCCTCAAACTAATCCCACTGCCCCGCTCTCTCCCCATAGTACTGTTTCAATACCCAAACTAATCCCACTGCCCCGCTCTCTCCCCATCGTCCTGTATCAATCCCAATTTTATCCGACTGCCGCGCGCTCTCCCCATAGTCCTGTATCAATCCCCAAACTAACCCCACTGCCCCGCTCTCTCCCCATAGTCGTGTATTAATCTCCAAACTAATCCCACTGCCCCGCTCTCTCCCCATAGTCCTGTATCAATCCCCAAACTAATCCCACTCCCCCGCTCTCTCCCCATAGTCCTGTAGCAATCCCCAAACTAATCCCACTGCCCCGCTCTCTCCCTATAGTCCTGTATCAATCCCCAAACTAATCTCGCTGCCCCGCTCTCTCCCCATAGTCCTGTATCAATCCCCAAACTAATCCCACTGCCCCGCTCTCTCCCCATAGTCCTGTATCAATTCCCAAACTAATCCCACTACCCCGCTCTCTCCATAGCCCTGTATCAATCCCCAAACTAATCCAACTGCCCCGCTCTCTCCCCATAGTCCTGTATCAATCCCCAAACTAATCCCACTGCCCCGCTATCTCCCCATAGTCCTGCATCAATCTCCAAACTAATCCCACTGCCCCGCTGTTTTCCCATAGCCCTGTAGCAATCCACAAATTAATCCGACTGCCCCGCTCTCTCCCCATACTCCTGTATCAATCCCCAAACTAATCCCACTGCCCCGCTCTCTCCCCATAGCCCTGTATCAATCTCCAAACTAAACCCACTGCCCCGCTCTCTCCCCATAGTCCTGTATCAATCCCAAACTAATCCCACTGCCCCGCTCTCTCCCCATAGTCCTATATCAGTCTCCACACTAATCCCAGTGCCCCGCTCTCTCCCCATAGTCCTGTATCAATCGCCAATCTAATCCCACTGCCCTGCTCTCTCCCCATAGTCCTGTATCTATCCCCAAACCAATCGCACTGCCCCGCTCTCTCCCCATAGTCCTGTATCAATCCCCAAACTAATCCCACTGCCCCGATCTCTCCCCATAGTCCTGTATCCATCCCCAAACTTATCCCACTGCACCGCTCTCTCCCCATAGTCCTGTATCAACTCCCCAACATAATCCCACTGCCCCGCTCTCTCCCCATAGTGCTGTATCAATTCCCCAAACTAATCCCACTGCCCCGCTCTCTCCCCATAGTCCTGTATCAATCCCCAAACTAATCCCACTGCCCCGCTCTCTCCCCATAGTACTGTTTCAATACCCAAACTAATCCCACTGCCCCGCTCTCTCCCCATCGTCCTGTATCAATCCCCAAACTAATCCCACTGCCCCGCTCTCTCCCCATAGTCCTGTATCAAATCCCAAACTAATCCCACTACCCCGCTCTCTCCTTAGCCCTGTATCAATCCCGAAACTAATCCCACTGACCCGCTCTCTCCCCATAGTCCTGTATCAATCCCCAAACTAATCCCACTGCCCTGCTCTCTCCCCATAGTCCTGTATCCATCCCCAAACTAATCCCACTGCCGCGCTCTCTCCCCATAGTCTGTATCCATCCCCAAACTAATCCCACTACCCCGCTCTCTCCCCATAGTCCTATATCAATCTCCACACTAATCCCAGTGCCCCGCTCTCTCCCCATAGTCCTGTATCAATCGCCAATCTAATCCCACTGCCCTGCTCTCTCCCCATAGTCCTGTATCTATCCCCAAACCAATCGCACTGCCCCGCTCTCTCCCCATAGTCCTGTATCAATCCCCAAACTAATCCCACTGCCCCGATCTCTCCCCATAGTCCTGTATCCATCCCCAAACTTATCCCACTGCACCGCTCTCTCCCCATAGTCCTGTATCAACTCCCCAACATAATCCCACTGCCCCGCTCTCTCCCCATAGTGCTGTTTCAATTCCCCAAACTAATCCCACTGCCCCGCTCTCTCCCCATAGTCCTGTATCAATCCCCAAACTAATCCCACTGCCCCGCTCTCTCCCCATAGTACTGTTTCAATACCCAAACTAATCCCACTGCCCCGCTCTCTCCCCATCGTCCTGTATCAATCCCCAAACTAATCCCACTGCCCCGCTCTCTCCCCATAGTCCTGTATCAAATCCCAAACTAATCCCACTACCCCGCTCTCTCCTTAGCCCTGTATCAATCCCGAAACTAATCCCACTGCCCCGCTCTCTCCCCATAGTCCTGTATCAATCCCCAAACTAATCCCACTGCCCCGCTCTCTCCCCATAGTCCTGTATCCATCCCCAAACTAATCCCACTGCCGCGCTCTCTCCCCATAGTCTGTATCCATCCCCAAACTAATCCCACTACCCCGCTCTCTCCCCATAGTCCTATATCAATATCCACACTAATCCCAGTGCCCCGCTCTCTCCCCATAGTCCTGTATCAATCGCCAAACTAATCCCACTGCCCTGCTCTCTCCCCATAGTCCTGTATCTATCCCCAAACTAATCGCACTGCCCCGCTCTCTCCCCATAGTCCTGTCTCAATCCCCAAACTAATCCCACTGCCCCGATCTCTCCCCATAGTCCTCTACCCATCCCCAAACTTATCCCACTGACCCGCTCTCTCCCCATAGTCCTGTATCAACTCCCCAGCCTAAACCCACTGCCCTGCTCTCTCCCCATAGTCCTGTATCAATTCCCCAAACTAATGCCACTGCCCCGCTCTCTCCACATAGTCCTGTTTCAATCCTCAAACTAATCCCACTGCCCCGCTCTCTCCCCAAAATACTGTTTCAATACCCAAACTAATCCCACTGCCCCGCTCTCTCCCCATCGTCCTGTATCAATCCCCAAACTAATCCCACTGCCCCGCTCTCTCCCCATAGTCCTGCATCAAATCCCAAACTAATCCCACTACCCCGCTCTCTCCTTAGCCCTGTATCAATCCCCAAACTAATCCCACTGCCCCGCTCTCTCCCCATAGTCCTGTATCAATCCCCAAACTAATCCCACTGCCCCGATCTCTCCCCATAGTCCTGTATCAACTCCCCAACATAATCCCACTGCCCCGCTCTCTCCCCATAGTGCTGTATCAATTCCCCAAACTAATCCCACTGCCCCGCTCTCTCCCCATAGTCCTGTATCAATCCCCAAACTAATCCCACTGCCCCGCTCTCTCCCCATAGTACTGTTTCAATACCCAAACTAATCCCACTGCCCCGCTCTCTCCCCATCGTCCTGTATCAATCCCCAAACTAATCCCACTGCCCCGCTCTCTCCCCATAGTCCTGTATCAAATCCCAAACTAATCCCACTACCCCGCTCTCTCCTTAGCCCTGTATCAATCCCGAAACTAATCCCACCGACCCGCTCTCTCCCCATAGTCCTGTATCAATCCCCAAACTAATCCCACTGCCCTGCTCTCTCCCCATAGTCCTGTATCCATCCCCAAACTAATCCCACTGCCGCGCTCTCTCCCCATAGTCTGTATCCATCCCCAAACTAATCCCACTACCCCGCTCTCTCCCCATAGTCCTATATCAATCTCCACACTAATCCCAGTGCCCCGCTCTCTCCCCATAGTCCTGTATCAATCGCCAATCTAATCCCACTGCCCTGCTCTCTCCCCATAGTCCTGTATCTATCCCCAAACCAATCGCACTGCCCCGCTCTCTCCCCATAGTCCTGTATCAATCCCCAAACTAATCCCACTGCCCCGATCTCTCCCCATAGTCCTGTATCCATCCCCAAACTTATCCCACTGCACCGCTCTCTCCCCATAGTCCTGTATCAACTCCCCAACATAATCCCACTGCCCCGCTCTCTCCCCATAGTGCTGTATCAATTCCCCAAACTAATCCCACTGCCCCGCTCTCTCCCCATAGTCCTGTATCAATCCCCAAACTAATCCCACTGCCCCGCTCTCTCCCCATAGTACTGTTTCAATACCCAAACTAATCCCACTGCCCCGCTCTCTCCCCATCGTCCTGTATCAATCCCCAAACTAATCCCACTGCCCCGCTCTCTCCCCATAGTCCTGTATCAAATCCCAAACTAATCCCACTACCCCGCTCTCTCCTTAGCCCTGTATCAATCCCGAAACTAATCCCACTGCCCCGCTCTCTCCCCATAGTCCTGTATCAATCCCCAAACTAATCCCACTGCCCCGCTCTCTCCCCATAGTCCTGTATCCATCCCCAAACTAATCCCACTGCCGCGCTCTCTCCCCATAGTCTGTATCCATCCCCAAACTAATCCCACTACCCCGCTCTCTCCCCATAGTCCTATATCAATATCCACACTAATCCCAGTGCCCCGCTCTCTCCCCATAGTCCTGTATCAATCGCCAAACTAATCCCACTGCCCTGCTCTCTCCCCATAGTCCTGTATCTATCCCCAAACTAATCGCACTGCCCCGCTCTCTCCCCATAGTCCTGTCTCAATCCCCAAACTAATCCCACTGCCCCGATCTCTCCCCATAGTCCTCTACCCATCCCCAAACTTATCCCACTGACCCGCTCTCTCCCCATAGTCCTGTATCAACTCCCCAGCCTAAACCCACTGCCCTGCTCTCTCCCCATAGTCCTGTATCAATTCCCCAAACTAATGCCACTGCCCCGCTCTCTCCACATAGTCCTGTTTCAATCCACAAACTAATCCCACTGCCCCGCTCTCTCCCCAAAATACTGTTTCAATACCCAAACTAATCCCACTGCCCCGCTCTCTCCCCATCGTCCTGTATCAATCCCCAAACTAATCCCACTGCCCCGCTCTCTCCCCATAGTCCTGCATCAAATCCCAAACTAATCCCACTACCCCGCTCTCTCCTTAGCCCTGTATCAATCCCCAAACTAATCCCACTGCCCCGCTCTCTCTTCATAGTCCTGTATCAATCACCAAACTAATCCCACTACCCCGCTCTCTCCCCATAGTCCTGTATCCATCCCCAAACTAATCCCACTGCCCCGCTCTCTCCACACAGTCTGTATCCATCCCCAAACTAATCCCACTACCCCGCTCTCTCCCCATATTCCTATATCAATCTCCACACTAATCCCAGTGCCTCGCTCTCTCCCCATAGTCCTGTATCAATCGCCAAACTAATCCCACTACCCTGCTCTCTCCCCATAGTCCTGTATCTATCCCCAAACTAATCGCACTGCCCCGCTCTCTCCCCATAGTCCTGTATCAATCCCCAAACTAATCCCAATGCCCCGCTCTCTCCCCATAGTCCTGTATCCATTCCCAAACTTATCCCACTGCCCCGCTCTCTCCCCATAGTCCTGTATCCATCCCCAAACTTATCCCACTGCCCCGCTCTCTCCCCATCGTCCTGTATCAATCCCCAAACTAATCCCACTGTCCCGCTCTCTCCCCATAGTCCTATATCAATCTCCACACTAATCCCAGTGCCTCGCTCTCTCCCCATAGTCCTGTATCAAATCCCAAACTAATCCCACTACCCCGCTCTCTCCATAGCCCTGTATCAATCGCCAAACTAATCCCACTGCCCCGCTCTCTCCCCATAGTCCTGTATCAATCCCCAAACTAATCCCACTGCCACGCTCTCTCCCCATAGTCCTGTATCCATCCCCAAACTAATCCCACTGTCCCGCTCTCTCCCCCTAGTCCTGTATCAAATCTCAAACTAATCCCACTACCCCGCTCTCTCCCCATAGTCCTGTATCAATCCAAAACTAATCCCACTGCCTCGCTCTCTCCCGATAGCCCTGTATCAATCCCCAAACTAATCCCACTGCCCCGCTCTCTCCCCATAGTCCTGTATCAATCCCCAAACTAATCCCACTGCCTCGCTCTATCCCCATAGCCCTGTATCAATCCCCAAACTAATCCCACAACCCCGCTCTCTCCCCATAGCCCTGTATCAATCCCCAAACTAAACCCACTGCCCCGCTCTCTCCACATAGTCCGGTATCAATCCCAAACTTATCCCACTGCCCCGCTCTCTCCCCATAGTCCTGTATTAATCACCAAACTAATCCCACTGCCCCGCTCTCTCCCCATAGTCCTGTATCAATCCCCAAACTAATCCCACTACCCCGCTCTCTCCCCATAGTCCTGTATCAATCCCCAAACCAATCCCACTGCCCCGCTCTCTCCCCATAGTCCTGTATCAATCCCCAAACTAATCCCACTGCCCCGCTCACTCCCCATAGTCCTGTATCAATCCCCAAACTAATCCCACTGCCCCGCTCTCTCCCCATACTCCTGTATCAATCCCCAAACTAATCCCACTGCCCCGCTCTCTCCCCATAGCCCTGTTTCAATCTCCAAACTAATCCCACTGCCCCGCTCTCTCCCCATAGGTCTGTATCAATCCCCAAACTAATCCCACTGCCCCGCGCTCTCCCCATAGTCCTGTATCAATCCGCAAACTAATCCCACTGCCCCGCTCTCTCCCCATGGTCCTGTATCTATCCCCAAACTAATCCCACTGCCTCGCTCTCTACCCATAGTCCTGTATCAATCCTCAAACTAATCCCACTGCCCCGCTCTCTCCACATAGTCCTGTATCAATCCTCAAACTAATCCCACTGCCCGCTCTCTCCCCATAGTCCTGTATCAATCCCCAAACTAATCCCAATGCCCCGCTCTCTCCCCATAGTCCTGTATCCATCCCCAAACTTATCCCACTGCCCCGCTCTCTCCCCATAGTCCTGTATCCATCCCCAAACTTATCCCACTGCCCCGCTCTCTCCCCATCGTCCTGTATCAATCCCCAAACTAATCCCACTGCCTCGCCCTCTCCCGATAGTCCTGTATCAATCCCCAAACTAATCCCACTGCCCCGCTCTCTCCCCATAGTCCTGTATCAATCCCCAAACTAATCCCACTGCCCCGCTCTCTCCCCATAGTCCTGTATCAATCCCCAAACTAATCCCACTGCCCCGCTCTCTCCCCATAGTCCTGTATCAATCCCCAAACTAATCCCACTGCCCCGCTCTCTCCCCATAGTCCTGTATCAATCGCCAAACTAATCCCACTGCCCCGCTCTCTCCCCATAGCCCTGTATCAATCGCCAAACTAATCCCACTGCCCCGCTCTCTCCCCATAGTACTGTTTCAATACCCAAACTAATCCCACTGCCCCGCTCTCTCCCCATAGTCATGTATCAATCCACAAAATAATCCCACAGCCCCGCTCTCTCCCCATAGTCCTGTATCAAATCCCAAACTAATCCCACTACCCCGCTCTCTCCATAGCCCTGTATCAATCCCCGACCTAATCCCGCTGCCCCGCTCTCTCCCCATAATCCTGTTTCAATCCCCAAACTAATCCCACTGCCCCGCTCTATCCCCATAGTCCTGTATCCATCCCCAAACTAATCCCACTATCCCGCTCTCTCCCCATAGTCCTGTATCAATCCCCAAACTAACCCCACTGCCCCGCTCTCTCCCCATAGTCCTGTTTCAATCTCCAAACTATACCCACTGACGCGCTCTCTCCCCATATTCCTGTATCAATTCCAAACTAATCCCACTGCCATGCTCTCTCCCCATAGTCCTGTATCAATCCCCAAACTAATCCCGCTGCCCTGCTCTCTCACCATAGACCGTTATCAATCGAAAACTAATCCCAATGCCCCGCTCTCTCCCCATAGTCCTGTATCAATCCCCAAACTAATCCCACTGCCCCGCTCTCTTCCCATTGCCCTGTATCAATCGCCAAACTAATCCCAATGCCCCGCTCTCTCCCCATAGCCCTGTATCAATCCCAAACTCGTCCCACAGCCCCGATCTCTGCCCATAGCCCTGTGTCAATCGCCAAACTAATCCCACTGCCCCGCTCTCTCCCCATAGTCCTGTATCAATCCCCAAACTAATCCCACTGCCCCGCTCTCTCCCCATAGTCCTGTTTCAATCCCCAACTAATCCCACTGCCCCGCTCTCTCCCCATAGCACTCTATCAATCGCCAAACTAATCCGACTGCCCCGCTCTCTCCCCATAGCCCTGTATCAATCGCCAAACTAATCCCACTGCCCCGCTCTCTCCCCATAGCCCTGTATCAATCGCTAAACTAATCCGACTGCCCCGCTCTCTCCCCATAGTCCTGTATCAATCGCCAAACTAATCCCACTGCCCCGCTCTCTCCCCATAGTCCTTTATCAATCTCCAAACTAAACCCACTGCCCCGCTCTCTCCCCATAGTCCTGTATCAATCGCCAAACTAATCCCACTGCCCCGCTCTCTTCCCATAGTCCTATATCCATCCCCAAACTAATACCACTGCCCCGCTCTCTCCCCATAGTCCTGTATCAATCTCCAAACTAAACCCACTGCCCCGCTCTCTCCCCATAGTCCTGTATCAATCGCCAAACTAATCCCACTGCCCCGCTCTCTCCCCATAGTCCTTTATCAATCTCCAAACTAAACCCACTGCCCCGCTCTCTCCCCATAGTCCTTTATCAATCTGCAAACTAAACCCACTGCCCCGCTCTCTCCCCATAGTCCTGTATCAATCGCCAAACTAATCCCACTGCCCCGCTCTCTTCCCATAGTCCTATATCCATCCCCAAACTAATACCACTGCCCCGCTCTCTCCCCATAGTCCTGTATCAATCACCAAACTAAACCCACTGCCCCGCTCTCTCCCCATAGTCCTGTATCAATCGCCAAACTAATCCCACTGCCCCGCTCTCTCCCCATAGTCCTTTATCAATCTCCAAACTAATCCCACTGCCCCGCTCTCTCCCCATAGACCTGTATCAATCGCTAAACTAATCCGACTGCCCCGCTCTCTCCCCATAGTCCTGTATCAATCGCCAAACTAATCCCACTGACCCGCTCTCTCCCCATAGTCCTTTATCAATCTCCAAACTAAACCCACTGCCCCGCTCTCTCCCCATAGTCCTGTATCAATCGCCAAACTAATCCCACTGCCCCGCTCTCTTCCCATAGTCCTATATCCATCCCCAAACTAATACCACTGCCCCGCTCTCTCCCCATAGTCCTGTATCAATCTCCAAACTAAACCCACTGCCCCGCTCTCTCCCCATAGTCCTGTATCAATCGCCAAACTAATCCCACTGCCCCGCTCTCTCCCCATAGTCCTTTATCAATCTCCAAACTAAACCCACTGCCCCGCTCTCTCCCCATAGTCCTGTATCAATCGCCAAACTAATCCCACTGCCCCGCTCTCTTCCCATAGTCCTATATCCATCCCCAAACTAATCCCACTGCCCCGCTCTCTCCCCATAGCGCTGTATCCATTTCCAAACTAATCCCACTGCCCCGCTCTCTCCCCATAGTCCTGTATCAATACCCAAACTAATTCCAATGCCCCGCTCTCTCCCCATAGTCCTGTATCAATCCACAAACTAAGCCCACTTCCTCGCTCTCTCCCCATAGTCCTGTATCAATCCCCAAACTAATCGCACTGCCCCGCTCTCTTCCCATAGTCCTGTATCTATCCCCAAACTAATCGCACTGCCCCGCTCTCTCACCATAGTCCTGTTTCAATCCCCAAAGTAATCCCACTGCCCCGCTCTCTCCCCATAGTCCTGTATCCATCCCCAAACTTATCCCACTGCCCCGCTCTCTCCCCATAGTCCTGTATCAACTCCCCAAACTAATCCCACTGCCCCGCTCTCTCCCCAGAGTCCTGTATCAATTCCCCAAACTAATCCCACTGCCCCGCTCTCTCCCCATAGTCCTGTATCAATCCCCAAACTAATCCCACTGCCCCGCTCTCTCCCCATAGTACTGTTTCAATACCCAAACTAATCCCACTGCCCCGCTCATTCCCCATAGTCATGTATTAAACCTCAAACTAATCCCACAGCCCCGCTCTCTCCCCATAGTCCTGTATCAAATCCCAAACTAATCCCACTACCCCGCTCTCTCCCCATAGTCCTGTATCCATCCCCAAACTAATCCCACTGTCCCGCTCTCTCCCCTAGTCCTGTATCAATCCCCAAACTAACCCCGCTGCCCCGCTCTCGCCCCATAGTCCTGTATCAATCTCCAAACTAATCCCACTGCCCCGCTCTCTCCCCATAGCGCTCTATCAATGCACAAATTAATCCGACTGCCCTGCTCTCTCCCCATAGTCCTGTATCAATCCCCAAACTATACCCACTGACCCGCTCTCTCCCCATATTCCTGTATCTATTCCAAACTAATCCCACTGCCACGCTCTCTCCCCATAGCCCTGTATCAATCTCCAAACTAATCCCACTGCCCCGCTCTCGCCCCATATTCCTGTATCAATCGCCAAACTAATCCCACTGCCCCGCTCTCTCCCCATAGCCCTGTATCAATCGCCAAACTAATCCCACTGCCCCGCTCTCTCCCCATAGTACTGTTTCAATACCCAAACTAATCCCACTGCCCCGCTCTCTCCCCATAGTCCTGTATCAATCCCCAAACTAATCCCACTGCCCCGCTCTCTCCCCATAGTCCTGTATCAATCCCCAAACTAATCCCGCTGCCCTGCTCTCTCCCCATAGACCGTTATCAATCGAAAACTAATCCCAATGCCCCGCTCTCTCCCCATAGTCCTGTATCAATCCCCAAACTAATCCCACTGCCCCGCTCTCTTCCCATTGCCCTGTATCAATCGCCAAACCAATCCCAATGCCCCGCTCTCTCCCCATAGCCCTGTATCAATCCCAAACTCGTCCCACAGCCCCGATCTCTCCCCATAGCCCTGTGTCAATCGCCAAACTAATCCCACTGCCCCGCTCTCTCCCCATAGTCCTGTCTCAATCCCCAAACTAATCCCACTGCCCCGCTCTGTCACCATAGTCCTGTTTCAATCCCCAACTAATCCCACTGCCCCGCTCTCTCCCCATAGCCCTCTATCAATCGCCAAACTAATCCGACTGCCCCGCTCTCTCCCCATAGCCCTGTATCAATCGCCAAACTAATCCCACTGCCCCGCTCTCTCCCCATAGCCCTGTATCAATCGCCAAACTAATCCGACTGCCCCGCTCTCTCCCCATAGTCCTGTATCAATCGCCAAACTAATCCCACTGCCCCGCTCTCTCCCCATAGTCCTTTATCAATCTCCAAACTAAACCCACTGCCCCGCTCTCTCCCCATAGTCCTGTATCAATCGCCAAACTAATCCCACTGCCCCGCTCTCTCACCATAGCCCTGTATCAATCGCCAAACTAATCCCACTGCCCCGCTCTCTCCCCATAGTCCTGTATCAATCCCCTACTAATCCCACTGCCCCGCTCTCTCCCCACAGTCCTGTATCAATCCCAAACTAGTTCCACAGCCCCGCTCAGTCCCCATATTCCTGTATCAATCTCCAAACTAATCCCACTGCCTCGCTCTCTCCCCACAGTCCTGTATCAATCCCCAAACTAATCCCACTGCCCCGCTCTCTCCCCATAGTCCTGTATCAATTCCAAACTAATCCCACTGCCTCGCTCTCTCCCCATAGCCCTGTATCAATCCCCAAACTAATCCCACTGCCCCGCTCTCTCCCCATAGTCCTGTATCAATCCCCAAACTAATCCCACTGCCCCGCTCACTCCCCATAGTCCTGTATCAATCGCCAAACTAATCCCACTGCCCCGCTCTATCCCCATAGTCCTGTATCAAATCCAAACTAATCCCACTGCCCCGCTCTCTCCCCATAGTCCTGTCTCAATCCTCAATCTAATCCCACTGCCCCGCTCTCTCCCCATAGTCCTATATCAATCCCGAAACTAATCCCACTGCCCCGCTGTCTCCTCATAGTCCTGTATCCATCCCCAAACTAATCCCACTACCCCGCTCTCTCCATAGCCCTGTATCAATCCCCAAACTAATCACACTGCCCCGCTCTCTCCCCAGAGTCCTGTATCAATTCCCCAAACTAATCCCACTGCCCCGCTCTCTCCCCATAGTCCTGTATCAATCCCCAAACTAATCCCACTGCCCCGCTCTCTCTCCATAGTACTGTTTCAATACCCAAACTAATCCCACTGCCCCGCTCATTCCCCATAGTCATGTATTAAACCCCAAACTAATCCCACAGCCCCGCTCTCTCCCCATAGTCCTGTATCAAATCCCAAACTAATCCCACTACCCCGCTCTCTACATAGCCCTGTATCAATCCCCGACCTAATCCCACTGCCCCGCTCTATCCCCATAGTCCTGTATCAAACCCAAATAATCCCACTGCCCCGCTCACTCCCCATAGTCCTGTATCAATCGCCAAACTAATCCCACTGCCCCGCTCTCTCCCCATAGTCCTGTATCCATCCCCAAACTAATCCCACTGTCCCGCTCTCTCCCCATAGTCCTGTATCTATTCCAAACTAATCCCACTGCCACGCTCTCTCCCCATAGCCCTGTATCAATCTCCAAACTAATCCCACTGCCCCGCTCTATTCCCATAGTCCTGTATCAAACCCAAACTAATCCCACTGCCCCGCTCACTCCCCATAGTCCTGTATCAATCGCCAAACTAATCCCACTGCCCCGCTCTCTCCCCATAGTCCTGTATCCATCCCCAAACTAATCCCACTGTCCCGCTCTCTCCCCATAGTCCTGTATCTATTCCAAACTAATCCCACTGCCACGCTCTCTCCCCATAGCCCTGTATCAATCTCCAAACTAATCCCACTGCCCCGCTCTCTCCCCATAGTCCTGTATCAATCCCCAAACTAATCCCACTGCCCCGCTCACTCCCCATAGTCCTGTATCAATCGCCAAACTAATCCCACTGCCCCGCTCTATCCCCATAGTCCTGTATCAAACCCAAACTAATCCCACTGCCCCGCTCTCTCCCCATAGTCCTGTCTCAATCCTCAATCTAATCCCACTGCCCCGCTCTCTCCCCATAGTCCGGTAATAATCCCAAACTTATCCCACTGCCCCGCTCTCTCCCCATAGTCCTGTATCAATCCCCAAACTAATCCCACTGCCCCGCTCTCTCCCCATATTCCTGTATCAATCTCCAAACTAATTACACTGCCTCGCTCTCTCCCCATAGCCCTGTATCAATCCCCAAACTAATCCCACTGCCCCGCTCTCTCCCCATAGTCCTGTATCAATCCCCAAACTAATCCCACTGCCCCGCTCACTTCCCATAGTCCTGTATCAATCGCCAAACTAATCCCACTGCCCCGCTCTATCCCCATAGTCCTGTATCAAATCCAAACTAATCCCACTGCCCCGCTCTCTCCCCATAGTCCTGTCTCAATCCTCAATCTAATCCCACTGCCCCGCTCTCTCCCCATAGTCCTATATCAATCCCGAAACTAATCCCACTGCCCCGCTGTCTCCTCATAGTCCTGTATCCATCCCCAAACTAATCCCACTACCCCGCTCTCTCCATAGCCCTGTATCAATCCCCAAACTAATCACACTGCCCCGCTCTCTCCCCAGAGTCCTGTATCAATTCCCCAAACTAATCCCACTGCCCCGCTCTCTCCCCATAGTCCTGTATCAATCCCCAAACTAATCCCACTGCCCCGCTCTCTCTCCATAGTACTGTTTCAATACCCAAACTAATCCCACTGCCCCGCTCATTCCCCATAGTCATGTATTAAACCCCAAACTAATCCCACAGCCCCGCTCTCTCCCCATAGTCCTGTATTAAATCCCAAACTAATCCCACTACCCCGCTCTCTACATAGCCCTGTATCAATCCCCGACCTAATCCCACTGCCCCGCTCTATCCCCATAGTCCTGTATCAAACCCAAATAATCCCACTGCCCCGCTCACTCCCCATAGTCCTGTATCAATCGCCAAACTAATCCCACTGCCCCGCTCTCTCCCCATAGTCCTGTATCCATCCCCAAACTAATCCCACTGTCCCGCTCTCTCCCCATAGTCCTGTATCTATTCCAAACTTATCCCACTGCCACGCTCTCTCCCCATAGCCCTGTATCAATCTCCAAACTAATCCCACTGCCCCGCTCTATTCCCATAGTCCTGTATCAAACCCAAACTAATCCCACTGCCCCGCTCACTCCCCATAGTCCTGTATCAATCGCCAAACTAATCCCACTGCCCCGCTCTCTCCCCATAGTCCTGTATCCATCCCCAAACTAATCCCACTGTCCCGCTCTCTCCCCATAGTCCTGTATCTATTCCAAACTAATCCCACTGCCACGCTCTCTCCCCATAGCCCTGTATCAATCTCCAAACTAATCCCACTGCCCCGCTCTCTCCCCATAGTACTGTATCAATCCCCAAACTAATCCCACTGCCCCGCTCACTCCCCATAGTCCTGTATCAATCGCCAAACTAATCCCACTGCCCCGCTCTATCCCCATAGTCCTGTATCAAACCCAAACTAATCGCACTGCCCCGCTCTCTCCCCATAGTCCTGTCTCAATCCTCAATCTAATCCCACTGCCCCGCTCTCTCCCCATAGTCCTATATCAATCCCGAAACTAATCCCACTGCCCCGCTGTCTCCTCATAGTCCTGTATCCATCCACAAAATAATCCCACAGCCCCGCTCTCTCCCCATAGTCCTGTATCAAATCCCAAACTAATCCCACTACCCCGCTCTCTCCATAGCCCTGTATCAATCCCCGACCTAATCCCACTGCCCCGCTCTCTCCCCATAGTCCTGTTTCAATCCCCAAACTAATCCCACTGCCCCGCTCTATCCCCATAGTCCTGTATCCATCCCCAAACTAATCCAACTATCCCGCTCTCTCCCCATAGTCCTGTATCAATCCCCAAACTAACCCCACTGCCCCGCTCTCTCCCCATAGTCCTGTATCAATCTCCAAACTAATCCCACTGCCCGCTCTCTCCCCATACCGCTCTATCAATGCACAAATTAATCCGACTACCCCGCTCTCTCCCCATAGTCCTGTATCAATCCCCAAACTATACCCACTGACGCGCTCTCTCCCCATATTCCTGTATCAATCCCCAAACTAATCCCACTGCCCCGCTATCTTCCCATTGCCCTGTATCAATCGCCAAACTAATCCCAATGCCCCGCTCTCTCCCCATAGCCCTGTATCAATCCCAAACTCGTCCCACTGCCCCGATATCTCCCCATAGCCCTGTATCAATCGCCAAACTAATCCCACTGCCCCGCTCTCTCCCCATAGTCCTGTATCAATCCCCAAACTAATCCCACTGCCCCGCTCTCTCCCCATAGTCCTGTTTCAATCCCCAACTAATCCCAATGCCACGCTCTCTCCCCATAGCCCTCTATCAATCGCCAAACTAATCCGACTGCCCCGCTCTCTCCCCATAGCCATGTTTCAATCGCCAAACTAATCCCACTGCCCCGCTCTCTCCCCATAGCCCTGTATCAATCGCCAAACTAATCCGACTTCCCCGCTCTCTCCTCATAGTCCTGTATCAATCGCCAAACTAATCCCACTGCCCCGCTCTCTCCCCATAATCCTTTATCAATCGCCAAACTAATCCCACTGCCCCGCTCTCCCCCCATAGTCCTGTATCAATCCCCTACTAATCCCACTGTCCCGCTCTCTCCCCACAGTCCTGCATCAATCCCAAACTAGTTCCACAGCCCCGCTCACTCCCCATATTCCTGTATCAATCTCCAAACTAATCCCACTGCCTCTCTCTCTCCCCATAGTCCTGTATCAATCCCCAAACTAATCCCACTGCCCCGCTCTCTCCCCATAGTCCTGTATCAATTCCAAACTAATCCCACTGCCTCGCTCTCTCCCCATAGCATTGTATCAATCCCCAAACTAATCCCACTGCCCCGCTCTCTCCCCATAGTCCTGTATCAATCCCCAAACTAATCCCACTGCCCCGCTCTCTCCCCATAGTCCTGTATCAATCGCCAAACTAATCCCACTGCCCCGCTCTATCCCCATAGTCCTGTATCAAACCCAAACTAATCCCACTGCCCCGCTCTCTCCCCATAGTCCTGTCTCAATCCTCAATCTAATCCCACTGCCCCGCTCTCTCCCCATAGTCCTATATCAATCCCGAAACTAATCCCACTGCCCCGCTGTCTCCTCATAGTCCTGTATCAATTCCCAAACTAATCCCACTACCCCGCTTTCTCCATAGCCCTGTATCAATCCCCAAACTAATCACACTGCCCCGCTCTCTCCCCATAGTCCTGTATCAATCCCCAAACTAATCCCACTGCCGCGCTCTCTTCCCATAGTCCTATATCCATCCCCAAACTAATACCACTGCCCCGCTCTCTCCCCATAGTCCTGTATCAATCTCCAAACTAAACCCACTGCCCCGCTCTTTCCCCATAGCCCTGAACAATCCACAAATTAATCCGACTGTGCCGCGCTCTCCCTATATTCCTGTCTCAAACCCAAAACTAATCCCACTGCCCCGCTCTCTCCCCAGAGCGCTGTATCCATTTCCAAACTAATCCCACTGCCCCGCTCTCTCCCCATAGTCCTGTATCAATACCCAAACTAATCCCACTGCCCCGCTCTCTCCCCATAGTCCTGTATCAATCCACAAACTAAGCCCACTTCCTCGCTCTCTCCCCATAGTCCTGTATCAACTCCCCAAACTAATCCCACTGCCCCGCTCTCTCCCCAGAGTCCTGTATCAATTCCCCAAACTAATCCCACTGCCCCGCTCTCTCCCCATAGTCCTGTATCAATCCCCAGCTAATCCCACTGCCCCGCTCTCTCCCCATAGTACTGTTTCAATACCCAAACTAATCCCACAGCCCCGCTCTCTCCCCATAGTCCTGTATCAAATCCCAAACTAATCCCATTACCCCGCTCTCTACATAGCCCTGTATCAATCCCCGACCTAATCCCACTGCCCCGCTCTCTCCCCATAGTCCTGTATCCATCCCCAAACTAATCCCACTGTCCCGCTCTCTCCCCATAGTCCTGTATCAATCCCCAAACTAAACCCCACTGCCCCGCTCTCTCCCCATAGTCCTGTATCAATCTCCAAACTAATCCCACTGCCCCGCTCTCTCCCCATAGCGCTCTATCAATGCACAAATTAATCCGACTGCCCCGCTCTCTCCCCATAGTCCTGTATCAATCCCCAAACTATACCCACTGACCTGCTCTCTCCCCATATTCCTGTATCTATTACAAACTAATCCCACTGCCACGCTCTCTCCCCATAGCCCTGTATCAATCTCCAAACTAATCCCACTACCCCGCTCTCTCCATAGCCCTGTATCAATTCCCGACCTAATCCCACTGCCCCGCTCTCTCCCCATAGTCCTGTATCAATCGCCAAACTAATCCCACTGCCCCGCTCTCTCCCCACAGCCCTGTTTCAATCCCAAACTCGTCCCACTGCCCCGATCTCTCCCCATAGCCCTGTATCAATCGCCAAACTAATCCCACTGCCCCGTTCTCTCCCCATAGTCCTGTAACAATCCCCAAACTAATCCCACTGCCCCGCTCTCTCCCCATCGTCATGTTTCAATCCCCAACTAATCCCAATGCCCCGCTCTCTCCCCATAGCCCTCTATCAATCGCCAAACTAATCCGACTGCCCCGCTCTCTCCCCATAGCCCTGTATCAATCGCCAAACTAACCCCACTGCCCCGCTCTCTCCCCATAGTCCTGTATCAATCTCCAAACTAATCCCACTGCCCCGCTCTCTCCCCATACCGATCTATCAATGCACAAATTAATCCGACTGCCCCGCTCTCTCCCCATAGTCCTGTATCAATCCCCAAACTATACCCACTGACGCGCTCTCTCCCCATATTCCTGTATCAATTCCAAACTAATCCCACTGCCACGCTCTCTCCCCATAGCCCTGTATCAATCCCCAAACTAATCCCACTGCCCCGCTCTCTCCCCATAGTCCTGCATCAATCCCCAAACTAATCCCGCTGCCCTGCTCTCTCCCCATAGACCGTTATCAATCGAAAACTAATCCCAATGCCCCGCGCTCTCCCCATAGTCCTGTATCAATCCCCAAACTAATCCCACTGCCCCGCTCTCTTCCCATTGCCCTGTATCAGTCGCCAAACTAATCCCAATGCCCCGCTCTCTCCCCATAGCCCTGTATCAATCGCCAAACTAATCCCACTGCCCCGCTCTCTCCCCATAGTCCTGTAACAACCCCCAAACTAATCCCACTGCCCCGCTCTCTCCCCATCGTCATGTTTCAATCCCCAACTAATCCCAATGCCCCGCTCTCTCCCCATAGCCCTCTATCAATCGCCAAACTAATCCGACTGCCCCGCTCTCTCCCCATAGCCCTGTATCAATCGCCAAACTAATCCCACTGCCCCACTCTCTCCCCGTAGCCCTGTATCAATCGCCAAACTAATCCGACTGCCCCGCTCTCTCCCCATCGTCCTGTATCAATCGCCAAACTAATCCCACTGCCCCGCTCTCTCCCCATAGTCCTTTATCAATCTCCAAACTAAACCCACTGCCCCTCTCTCTCCCCATAGTACTGTATCAATCCCCAAACAAAGCCCACTGCCCCGCTCTCTCCCCATAGTCCTGTATCAATCCCCAACTAATCCCACTGCCCCGCTCTCTCCCCATAGTCCTGTATCAGTCCCAAACGAGTTCCACTGCCCCGCTCTCTCCCCATATTCCTGTATCAATCTCCAAACTAATCCCACTGCCTCGCTCTCTCCCCATAGCCCTGTATCAATCCCCAAACTAATCCCTAGCCCCGCACTCTCCCCATAGTTCTGCATCAATCCCCAAACTAATCCCACTGCCCCGCTCTCTCCCCATAGTCCGGTATCAATCCCAAACTTATCCCACTGCCCCGCTCTCTCCGCATAGTCCTGTATCAATCCCCAAACTAATCCGACTGCCCCGCTCTCTCCCCTAGTCCTGTATCAATCCCCAAACTAATCCCACTGCCCCGCTCTCTCCCCATAGTCCTGTATCAATCTCCAATCTAATCCCACTGCCCCGCTCTCTCAGCATAGTCCTGTATCAATCCCCAAACTAATCCCACTGCCCCGCTCTCTCCCCATAGTCCTGTATCAATCCACAAACTAAGCCCACTGCCTCGCTCTCTCCCCATAGCCCTCTATCAATCTCCAAACTAATCCCACTGCCGCGCTCACTCCCCATAGTCCTGTATCAATCCCCAAACTAATCCCACTGCCCCGCTCTCTCCCCATAGTCCTGTATCAATCCACAAACTAAGCCCACTGCCCCGCTCTCTCCCCATAGTCCTGTATCAATCGCCAAACTAATCCCACTGCCCTGTTCTCTCCCCATAGTCCTGTATCAATCCCCAAACTAATCCCACTGCCCCGCTCTCTCCCCATAGTCCTGTATCAATCCACAAACTAAGCCCACTGCCCCGCTCTCTCCCCATAGTCCTGTATCAAATCCCAAACTAATCCCACTACCCCGCTCTCTCCATAGCCCTGTATCAATCCCCAAACTAATCCCACTGCCCCGCTCTCTCCCCATAGTTCTGTATCAATCACCAAACTAATCCCGCTGCCCCGCTCTCTCCCCATAGTCCTGTAACCATCTCCAAACTAATCCCACTGCCCCGCTCTCTCCCCATAGTCCTGTATCAATCCCCAAACTAATCCCACTGCCACGCTCTCTGCCCATAGTCCTGTATCAAATCCCAAACTAATCCCACTACCCCGCTCTCTCCATAGCCCTGTATCAATCCCCAAACAAATCCCACTGCCCCGCTCTCTCCCCATAGCCCTGTA
This sequence comes from Pristiophorus japonicus, assembly GCF_044704955.1. NCBI lineage: Eukaryota > Metazoa > Chordata > Chondrichthyes > Pristiophoridae > Pristiophorus > Pristiophorus japonicus. The sequence goes on along the minus strand of NW_027254467.1, from coordinate 33,432 downwards.
TCAATCGCCAAACTTATCCCAATGCCCCGCTCTCTCCCCATAGCCCTGTATCAATCCCAAACTCGTCCCACTGCCCCGATCTCTCCGCATAGCCCTGTATCAATCGCCAAACTAATCCCACTGACCCGCTCTCTCCCCATAGTCCTGTTTCAATCCCCAAACTAATCCCACTGCCCCGCTCTCTCCCCATAGTCCTGTATCAATCTCCAAACTAATCCAACTGCCCCGCTCTCTCCCCATAGTCCTGTATCAATCCGCAAACTAATCCCACTGCCCCGCTCTCTCCCCATAGTCCTGTATCAATCCCCAACTAATCCCACTGCCCCGCTCTCTCCCCATAGTCCTGCATCAATCCCCAAATTAATCCCACTGCCTCGCTCGCTCCCCATAGTCCTGTATCAATCCCCAAACTAACCCCATGGCCCCGCTCTCTCCCCATAGTCCTGTATCAATTCCAAACTAATCCCACTGCCTCGCTCTCTGCCCATAGCCCTGTATCAATCCCCAAACTAATCCCACTGCCCCGCTCTCTCCCCATTGTCCTGTATCAATCGCCAAACTATTCCCACTGCCCCGCTCTCTCCCCATAGTCCTGTATCAATCCCCAAACTAATCCCACTGCCCCGCTCTCTCCCCATATTCCTGTATCAATCTCCAAACTAATCCCACTGCCTCGCTTTCTCCCCATAGTCCTGTATCAATCCCCAAACTAATCCCACTGCCCCGCTCTCTCTCCATAGTCCTGTATCAATTCCAAACTAATCCCACTGCCACGCTCTCCCCATAGCCCTATATCAATCCCCAAACAAATCCCACTGCCCCGCTCTCTCCCCATAGTCCTGCATCAATCCCCAAACTAATCCCACTGCCCCGCTCTCTCCCCATAGTCCGGTAATAATCCCAAACTTATCCCACTGCCCCGCTCTCTCCCCATAGTCCTGTATCAATCCCCAAACTAATCCCACTGCCCCGCTCTCTCCCCATATTCCTGTATCAATCTCCAAACTAATTACACTGCCTCGCTCTCTCCCCATAGTCCTGTATCAATCTCCAAACTAATCCCACTGCCCCGCTCTCTCCCCATAGTCCTGTATCAATCCCCAAACTAATCCCACTGCCCCACTCCCTCCCCATAGACCTGTATCAATCCATAAACTATGCCCACTGCCTCGCTCTCTCCCCATAGTCCTGTATCAATCCCCAAACTAATCCCACTGCCCCGCTCTCTCCCCATAGTCCTGTATCTAGCCCCAAACTAATCCCACTGCCCCGCTCTCTCCCCATAGTCCTTTATCAATCCCCAAAATAATCCCCCTGCCTCGCTCTCTCCCCATAGTCCTGTATCAATCCTCAAACTAATGCCACTGCCCCGCTCTCTCCCCATAGTCCTGTATCAATCCCCAAACTAATCCCACTGCCATGCTCTCTCCCCATAGTCCTGTATCAATCTCCAAACTAATCCCACTGCCCCGCTCTCTCCCCATAGTCCTGTGTCAATCCCCAAACTAATCCCACTGCCCCGCTCTCTCCCCATAGCCCTGTATCAATCGCCAAACTAATCCCACTGCCCCTCTCTCCCCCCATAGCCCTGTATCAATCGCCAAACTAATCCCACTGCCCCGCTCTCTCCCCATAGCCCTGTATCAATCGCCAAACTAATCCGACTGCATCGCTCTCTCCCCATAGTCCTGTATCAATCCCCAAACTAATCCCACTGCCCCGATCTCTCCCCATCGTCCTGTATCAATCCCCATCTAATCCCACTGCCCCGCTCTCGCCCCATAGTCCTGTATCAATCCCAAACTAGTTCCAATACCCCGCTCTCTCCCCATATTCCTGCATCAATCTCCAAACTAATCCCACTGCCTCGCTCGCTCCCCATAGTCCTGTATCAATCCCCAAACTAACCCCACTGCCCCGCTCTCTCCCCATAGTCCTGTATCAATTCCAAACTAATCCCACTGCCCCGCTCTCTCCCCATAGTACTGTTTCAATACCCAAACTAATCCCACTGCCCCGCTCTCTCCCCATAGTCCTGTATCAAACCCCAAAATAATCCCACTGCCCCGCTCTCTCCCCATAGTTCTCTATCAATTCCCAAACTAATCCCACTACCCCGCTCTCTCCATAGCCCTGTTTCAATCCCCAAACTAATCCCACTGCCCCGCTCTCTCCCCATAGTCCTGTATCAATCGCCAAACTAATCCCACTGCCCCGCTCTCTCCCTATTGTCCTGTATCCATCCCCAAACTAATCCCCTGTCCCGCTCTCTTCCCATAGTGCTGTATCAATCCCCAAACTAACCCCACTGCCCCGCTCCCTCCACATAGTCCTGTATCAATCTCCAAACTAATCCCACTGCTCCGCTCTCTCCCCATAGCCCTCTATCAATGCACAAATTAATCCGACGGCCCCGCTCTCTCCCCATAGTCCTGTATCAATTCCAAACTAATCCCACTGCCTCGCTCTCTCCCCATAGCACTGTATCAATCCCCAAACTAATCCCACTACCCCGCTCTCTCCCCATAGCCCTGTATCAATCCACAAATTAATCCGACTGCCGCGCTCTCTCCCCATATTCCTGTATCAATCCCCAAAATAATCCCACTGCCCCGCTCTCTCCCCATAGCGCTGTATCCATTTCCAAACTAATCCCACTACCCCGCTCTCTCCCCATAGTCCTGTATCAATCCCCAAACTAATCCCACTGCCCCGCTCTCTCCCCATAGTCCTGTATCAATCCACAAACTAAGCCCACTGACTCGCTCTCTCCCCATAGTCCTGTATCAATCCCCCAACTAATTCCACTGCCCGCTCTATCCCCATAGTCATGTATCTATCCCCAAACTAATCGCACTGCCCCGCTCTCTCCCCATAGTCCTGTATCAATCCCCAAACTAATCCCACTGCCCCGCTCTCTCCCCATAGTACTGTATCAATCCCCAAACTAATCCCACTGCCCCGCTCTCTCCCATTGGTCCTGTATCAATCTCCAAACTAATCCCACTGCCCCGCTCTCTCCCCATAGTCCTGTATCCATCCCCAAACTTATCCCACTGCCCCGCTATCTCCCCATAGTCCAGTATCAACTCCCCAAACTAGTCCCACTGCCCCGCACTCTCCCCATAGTCCTGTATCAATTTCCCAAACTAATCCCACTGCCCCGCTCTCTACCCATAGTCCTGTATCAAACCCAAACTAATCCCACTGCCCCGCTCTCTCCCCATAGTATTGTTTCAATACCCAAACTAATCACACTGCCCCGCTCTCTCCCCATAGTCCTGTATCAATCTCCAAACTAATCCCACTGCCCCGCTCTCTCCCCATAGTCCTGTATCAATATCCCAAACTAATCACACTACCCCGCTCTCTCCATAGCCCTGTATCCATCCACAAACTAATCCCACTGTCCCGCTCTCTCCCCATTGTCCT